>NC_090443.1:397050257-398300257 GCF_031143425.1 Pleurodeles waltl | reverse complement strand
GCAGGAGAATCGGCAGGCGTGGCAGGTGAAAGGGCCCTGTGTGTGTAAGGGGCTGGTTTGGGTGCAGGCGAGGTGTGGAACTGGGTTGAAGGAGTGGAGAGTATGTGGGGAGTAGTGGTGTCTGGGGGGTTCTTGGCTGGGAGGGCCAGGGCGACTGGTGCTGGGCGCGGTCCAGGCGCGGACGGGCGCAGACGGGCTTACCTCCGGCGTGCCAGCGGCACGGCCGCGTAGCGACCACCATTAAGAGGGGGAGGTGGGAGGGAGGAGCAGCTGGGAGGCGGGAGGGAAAAGCGAATGGGGGTGCTGGGGGGGCGGGGACGCAGCGGCGTGGAAAAATGCACAGACTGGGCAGAGTGGGCACAATCGGAAAACAGGCAACTAATTTGAAAACTGTGAAAAGGGAAATGAGCAAGGCACAGTGAAAGAGCAAAAGAGCAAAAGAGAGCAGGAAAGCAAGGCACAATTAAAAACGATACAGGTGGCAAGGAAGAGAGCAAGGTACAGTGAAAGAGAAAAAGAGAGCAGGAAAGCAAGGCACAATTAAAACGATACAGGTGGCAAGGAAGAGAGCAAGGTACAGTGAAAGAGCAAAAGAGAGTAGGAAAGCAAGGCACAATTAAAATGATACAGGCAGCAAGGGAGAGAGCAAGGCACAGTGAAAGAGCAATAAAGGGCAGCGGAGACAGTGCACAACAGGTGGGTGGGAAAAAACAGACACGCTGGGGAAAACGGACACCCTGGTACAGGAAGGTCTGGTAATGCTTACTGGCCTCGAACACGCGATCAGCGACGTGGGCGGGGGCCAGGGGACACAGTGCAGCAAGGTGGTGCTGCAGGCGCTGGGGAGTGATCTCCGGCCAAAACAGGTCAGGTCACTCCTAACTCCATACAGAAAAACAACTTGAATCCTTCGTGGAGGTGAATTGGTGATGCACTGGTGCAAAATCTGACTGTGAGGATTGGTCTTGGGGTGCTCAGAGGCAGTCAGTGGTGATTCCCCAGAAGTGGTAATGATTTGCTGAGTTTGACTACTTAACTTTGCTAGCCCTGGTGCTGGTTCTGGGGGTCAGAGCCCTGACCCTTGGAGTCACCTATTTGGTCTGCGGCTTGGAAACAACTTTTCCTCAAGCTAGGGGTCACAGGCACAACACCCACTTCACTAGCCCAAGGTGCGGTAGGTGCAGTCCAGCAGATGCAAAGTCCAGGGGTCAACAGGGCAGTCCTTCTTCAGTCCTTTCTCCAGTTCCGACATGATCTGAGGTTCAGGGTGTTAGGGGTGCCATATTTTTCCCAGAAAGTGCCATTGGGGTTGAAGCGGTCACCAGTCGATGGGCTACCAGTTCCCCTCCCTTTTGGTGATAACTTTCTGGCTATGTGTGGCATCTAGCAACCCCAGAGTGCACTATTCTGCCCACTCCCAAAATGCCGGGACCCTTCAGTGGATGTTAGGACCTTGGTAGCCCACCCTAGAGATGTGGATACTGGGGGCTACACGCAAAATGAAAAAACGGTTTTGGAACTGGTCTCCATTCTCTGTTTTGTCCACGAAAGGCTTATTCACCTTTGAAGCTTGCCTTTTGGGCTAACACCTTGAGTGGCTTCCTACAATAAGGAGGTAGCACCTCACCCTGTAGCAGGCTGCTATTTTTCCTAAGCCTGGGAGTCATTCACACATTCCCCAGAAGTGCACAAAGTTGTCTGGTAGCCAGTGATCATGTGAGGCCTTTGTATAAACTGGGTCACAAGGTGGCAACTTTCTAAAAGTTGTATTTCTTTAATTGTGCCATTACATTCAACTTGATTATCAAGTCAGGTTTAATGCCACTATTCATTTGATACCTTGCATTACCCATCTCAGTAGTCCCATTCAGAAGTTAGCTGGGCTGAGTGGTTAGCCGGTAATTCTGTATTAGGCAATCAGGCTACTAAGTTTCTCACAGCAAAAATTACAATTTGTAAGTGTTGGTGCCAGGCCATATATAAAAAATACAAGTCTGACTTGATAATAAATGGCTCCCTGCCTTAGGGCTCGATAGGCCCTCATTAGGGAAGACTTACTTATGTTGTCAAGGGAAGCGGGGACTTTGCCATTGGTTACCACTGCCCGTTCAGTCTACAGTGGCAGGCTGGGAGTCATTTCGTACCTTTTCACATACAGGGTGGCACAATCAGCGCTGCATCCCTGCATGGGCACTCTGTGTTACAATGCCTGGGTACTATATACTAGGGACTTTTAAGTAAGTCAGTCTCTGCCAATTTGGGGGAGGGCTATTCGACATACTCTTTGTAAGGTATTTAGAACATTGGCACTGAGGTCTGGTTAACTGAACAGAGTTGAAAAACCAGCAGCATCAGTCCAAAAATGTGGGGTAAACATGCAAAAAGGGGCTTTTACTTACAATGTGCACTGTGCCAAATGTGCCCTTTACAACTTCTGTACCCCTAAATATACTCATCAGTGATATCGTGCTACCACAGTGCAACATAAACTATGTTACTGGCTTGTCATCCAGTGCCTAAAATTAAAGGTGGGATTGTTTAGCGCTGTTTGCTTTGGGTACCTGTCGCTGCCTTCGTGCCTTGAGATCAGGGATACCAAAGGGTAACTTGGCAACAGCTGCTAGGCTTGGCCGTCTGTGCCTTATTGGTATCAACGAACACTGACATTTCATGCTCAACGCACAGATCCAATGCAAGAAATGTGGAAAGACTGGGCCACCTTTGAACCTTGAACTGTTGCTCTAGTCACTCCAGGTATCCAGAACAGAAAGCAGCCTCCTGCACACACTAATACTGTCACTTTGAAGTGATGATCAATAGTATTAACAGACAAGGGTTGCCTGGACCAAGGAAGTCACCTGCATCCAGTGGCAGTCTCCTTATAGTGCAGTGTGAAGCAGACTCCTGAACTGGGGGAGTATTACAAATATGTTACCAATGGCCCTGTAGTACCGAGAGCTCCCTGAACCCCTTGTAGATTTGAACATACATCCATATTGTATACGTACTCTCAGTATAACGTGAAGGCAGGCCTGCCATCCAGAGCCTTAGGGGGTCTCCCAAATATGTTATCACTGTCCCATTCTTAAAAATTATGCAATGGCTATAAATACATTTGTAGACAGAAGTTCTTAGCAAATATGAGATAAACGCCTCTTCACTATTTTTCGTTTTCATTCGCCCATTATCCTCTCCTATCATCCTCCATTTTTCTCCTTCATTCCCATCTTCCTTCTGCACCCCACTACCAGCACTGCTCATGTCTCCTCATTGTCCTTGCTTTTCTTACCCTTCTTTCTTCTTTTTTTCTAAGCTCCCCATCATCTTTCATCTTTAAACAGCGCTTCTTGAAGCTCAGCTACTCTTGCTCTTTTCTTCTCCACAGCATCCTCTTCTCTCTCCCCACGTTGATCCCCCGACCCCTCTTATGAATGTGTTTTTGTATGTAGTGCCTACTACTGAACATTTATTTCATATCACAGTTACAAGCAGATTTACCTATGCACATTTCAATTGTAATAAAACACTCTGAAATAGCCACGATATGACATGTATGGCACTTATAAATGGACATAATTACTTACTATAAGTTACTATATTGAATGAGTCTCAGTGCTTTGATCCCAGAGGATGAGAGGCCAAGTAGGCCCCGTGGAGATTTGCGTTTGGCACATGCTTGTTTTGCAGCTAGAAGTTTACTCAATGTACTGCTCTCCTTTCAACATCCTGACACATCTAACTGTGGCACCTCTCCCTTTCCCAGATTTTTCCCATATTTTGATCTCCTCTGAGCCCAGCACAGCCCTGCTGAGTTGATGTGACCCAATGAAATAAAGGTCATTGTCAGAAAAGAAGATTCAACCAGAATGAATTGCTCTACAGTTATAGTTTAAAATGAGAGCATTCTCATTTGGGAAGTGGAAGTGACTTGGTCTACCTTAGAAAATAAATTGTCTGCATTTCAAACATAAATGTATGCTATTCCTTTTATAATCAATGTCAACAGCTCCACTACACAGGAACCGGGGCTTTAACAAGAACAAAGTCAGAGCGGGCCAAGACATTCCTGACCCCATATAAGCTCCTCTACTGGTTGGAGCACATCAGGAAAAATCTGTCTTTTCCCCGAATCCTCTCCATATACAAGAAAGACTTCTTTCAACAACATACCCTGAAAGAACTAGAAAAGCTGTATTTTCATAAGACAATTCATAAGCTTCTTTCAAAAGAATGAAAAGAGGTGGAAAAATCAAACTTTATTAAATTTCTGTATCGTAGATAGCCTCTGTTGGGATTCGATGAGAAGTTGCTTCCACTGGTTAAAGTTGATTTCTTAATGGTGGAGCTACCACCTCTAGGCTCCATCACTTTGACGGATGCTGTGACGTCAGAGCCAGTAGACAAGAAAGCTGAGGTGGCCCTTCAGTGATCCTATGCTGTACTGAACTTTGTGGTGCACACCAACACTTACTCTTCTTATATTAATCATTCCCTATTGAGAGATTGCCACACCCTGGCAGACACTTTGCAACAAGGGAATGAGGGCACAAGTATTCTTTCCCCAAGGGAACAGCAGGTCCTATTCATTTCTCACATTTCCTTTGATTCATTGAGCTCTGTAGGTTCAGTGATTGTAGCACACAGGCATATGTGGATGAGATCCTAGAAAGCTGATTCCAACCAGAAATCTCCCTTAATTTGCATCCCATTTTTAAGAAGAAACCTAGCCAGATCCCACTTGGAGGAAATGCTCACAGGAAGAGGACCGAAACCTTAAGGCTCGAGTTACATCCATTATTAAGGTTATCAGGCTTAATAGCAAGGACACCTTTTGGCCCTTCTTCATTTTTCAGGAGCCAGATTCAGCCCTTTCGAGATTGATATCGTGGCCGAGAGACCCCAGCTTCCAATAAATCCAGTCAAATTCTTAGCCCTCTGCTTCTGGTCTTCACAAACAAGTCTTGATTGTCTGTCTGTGGTACTTTCAGAGGAAGTGCCAGTGTGTGGCTGTTTGAAGGACTTTGCAAAGGTTTGGAAGAGCCTGATTTCAGATTCTCATGTGTTGCAAATAGAGTTGAAGGCTCTCCTCTTTAAAGAACACTACATCACAATGCATTAACAGCCCACAACCGAGCTTACTCTCCTTTTACCTGTTGATTTTATGCTTGTTTTTATAGGGCTCCACTGCTTTTGGCTAGGTTTATGCTGATGAAATACCATAAACAAACATACATGCAAATATATCAAGGTTACTTTTTTCCAGCATGCCTCCAGACATTTTTAGAGCAACTCCAACACCTAAAAGTCCAAACCATCGCCAAGCTGTTCTTCAGGGATAAGGAACCAACTAAAAATGGCTGCAATAATACAGGTACCAGGTGCAGAGAAGGGCCTGAATGCTATTCACTGCTCTTCCTGGTTCAAAAACAGACTGGATCAGAGCAACCTCAATTGTTTAATTTCCTGTGTAATGTTCAAGATGGTGACCCTGCAGTCTGTTATCGAAGTAATCCTTCCAGGGCATTATCTGGCATTGTTGGACTTGAATGTGCATATTTGCACGTCCCAGTTCATCACAAATCACTGAGGTTTCTTCCTTTCTCTAATTCCAATCAGCACTATCAGTTTGCAGTTCTCCCTTTTAGCTTCTCTTCAGCCTCTGGTATTTCCAAAGGTTTTAGCTCCGTTGATGGGTTTACTTCATGCCAGGGTAGTCGGATTGGTTCCCCCAGGCAATCAGCTTCATTCTGCAGCTTCTTTTCCTAAGTATATCAAAGATGTCCAGGAGACTTGTAAGCTAATCCAGAACTGCAGCTGGATTGTGCCCTTCAAGAAATCTTAACTTCTCCCCTCCCAGAGACTCCAGTTAATTTGTGCCCTGTTCCAAATAGACCTAAGTCAAGTATTTTTGTCTCAAGGAAGACGATGGTACAACATCTGCTATCACTGCTTCAGAAGGCTTCAGAAGAAGCAAGTTATGGTCAGGGAATGGCTGAAGATGCAAACTGAAATGGCATAATCCCTTAGGGTGGTGGTTTCTGATCTCGATGTCATCTGCAGCAATTAATTCAACATCTGCTAGCTTGGTGAAGTCTGGCTCCTCAGAACTATGACTTGCTAGTGCTAGTCAATGCAGAGATCCTATAAGCACTACAGTGGTGGCTTGTACCACATAATCTGTGAAGAGGAGTTCCCCTTTCACTTCTTCCACAAGACATTCTGACCACAGATCCCAGTACCAAGGGATGGGATGTGATATTAGGGGAATCCGGAGTGCAGGGCCTCTGGCCTAGGGCAGAGAGGAAAGATCTTCCAGTTGGAGAGATTTAGTTCTGCTTCTGCATTTCTCTCCTCAGCCCCAGTCGCAACTAGTCTGTGTAAGGAGTGACAGTCAGATTGCCCAAATCACCACCTGGCTGATCTTGCTCAGAAAATGTGTTTATGGCAGAGCAGAGCATTCTTTGTCAACCTGGTTTCGACCTGATTACTGCAGAGGAAAATGCTCTCCTTCTGAGGTTTGCTCCATAGTTCTAAATCAGAGAGCATGGGCCTCAGATGCTCTACTGATTCCTTAGCCCTAACAACTTCTGCATGCCTTTTGAACTTTGTCTAATTTCCAGAGTTCTTTGGAAACTTCAGGACAAGGATGCTATGATGTTGACTGTCATGCCCTATTGACCCAGATGTCAGTGCTCCCCTGTTCTGGTCCAATTGGCAGATTGTCCTCTTGGATAATGCCACTAGTTTTATCTCCTCTACTTTTCCCATCCCTGTTCCAACCATCTCTTAGTAGTTGTTGTCTACGGGTTTCACTCTTGAAAGGTAAGGATTAAAGACTAGAGGGTGTTCATTGGAGGTTGGTTTACATATCCAGCAATCTAGGAGACCAAAAAACTCTCAAAGTCTATGTTAGACAATGGCATAACTTTGAAAAAAAAGGGTGTGAGACCAAAGAGTACACACATCCTTGTGCAATCCAACTCAGATTTTGTCATTTTTGAGGAATTGATTTCTTTAAGACTTAGGGGTGTCAGCCTTGAAAAGGCAATGGATAGCCATTAAAGCCTTTAGAGGTAATGCGGTGTAGATGAGTTAGCTGCCAGACTCAGCTTCTTTCTAAAATGATTATGATCCAGTCTCCTAACCTTATCTGAGATTTAGTTTTAGTCCTTCTGTTTAAAAGCTCCACTTTTGGATCCTCTTCAATCAATCAATCAATCAATCACTGCATTTGTAAAGCGCGCTACATACCCGCGACGGTCTCAAGACGCTGGGGAGTGGGGGGTGCTACTGGTCGAAGAGCCAGGTCTTGAGGAGTCTTCTGAAGGCCAGCAGGTCCTGGGTCTGTCGTAGGATGGTGGGGAGAGTGTTCCAGGTCTTGGCGGCGAGGTAGGAGAAGGATCTGCCGCCGGCGGTGGTTTTTCGGATGCGGGGGACTGTGGCGAGGGTGAGGTTGGCTGAACGGAGGCTTCGGGTGGGGGTGTGGAAGCTGAGTCGGTTGTTGAGGTAGGTGGGGCCGGTGTTGTGCAGTGCTTTGTGTGCGTGGATCAGGAGCTTGAAGGTGATCCTTTTGTTGACGGGGAGCCAGTGCAGGCCTCTCAGGTGGAGTGTGATGTGGCTGCGGCGAGGGACATCGAGGATGAGTCGGGCCGAGGCGTTCTGGATGTGTTGGAGTCGTCTCAGGAGCTTGTTTGTAGTTCCTGAGTAGAGGGCGTTCCCGTAGTCGAGTCTGTTGGTGATGAGGGCCTGGGTAACGGTTTTTCTCGTGTCGAGGGGGATCCATTTGAAGATCCTGCGGAGCATACGGAGGGTGTTGAAGCAGGACGCGGAGACGGCGTTGACTTGCCTGGTCATGGAGAGAGTGGAGTCGAGGATGACCCCCAGGTTGCGTGTGTGGTCTGTGGGTTCCGGGGCTGTGCCTAGTGACCTGGGCCACCAAGAGTCATCCCAGGCTGATGGGGTGGGTCCGAGAATGAGGACCTCCGTCTTGTCTGAGTTCAGCTTCAGTCTGCTGTCCTTCATCCAGTCGGCTACGGCCTTCATTCCTCGGTGGAGGTTTGGCGGTGTGGGGATCTTCGGTGAGGGATATGATCAGCTGGGTGTCGTCGGCGTAGGAGATGATGTTGAGGTTGTGTTGTCGTGCGACGTGGGCGAGGGGGGACATGTAGATATTGAACAGTGTCGGGCTGAGGGAGGATCCCTGTGGGACGCCGCAGATGATCTCGTGGTTTGGAGCAGAAGGGTGGGAGGCAGACGCTCTGGGTTCTGCCGGAGAGGAAGGATGTGGTCCAGGCCAGGGCCTTCTCTTGGATACCGGCATCATGGAGGCGTGCTGATAGGGTTGCGTTGGCAGACCGTGTCAAAGGCTGTTGATAGGTCCAGGAGGATGAGGGCGGCTGTTTCTCCTTTGTCCATCAGGGTCCGGATGTCGTCAGTGGCGGCGATGAGGGCGGTCTCGGTGCTGTGGTTACTGCGAAAACCAGTTTGGGACGGGTCCAGGATGTTGTTGACTTCGAGGTAGCGGGTCAGCTGTTTGTTGACAATCTTCTCTGTCACTTTTGCCAGGAAAGGGAGCAGGGAGATGGGACGGACGTTCTTGAGGTCCTTGGGGTCCGCCTTGGGCTTCTTCAGAAGGGCGTTGATCTCGGCGTGCTTCCAGCTTTCTGGGAAGGTTGCTGTCTCGAAGGAACAGTTGATTGTTTTCCAGAGGTGCGGCGCGATGGCTGCGCTGGCTTTGTTGAAGACATGGTGAGGGCAGGGGTCCGATGGGGATCCGGAGTGGATGGAGTTCATGGTTTTGATGGTGTCTTCGTCGCTGACGCTGGACGAGACGGTCAGGCGACTGGTGCGAGTGGTAGTCGCAGGGGTGGTGGACTCGGTGGTGGGTGCGGGGGGTCGAGGTTGAAGCTGTTGTGGATGTCGGTGATCTTGCGGTGGAAGAAGGTGGCCAGGGAGTCGCACAGGTCTTGAGATGGCGGGATGTCGTTGGTGATGGAGCTGGGGTTGGAGAGTTCTTTCACGATGCTGAAGAGCTCTTCGGTGTTGTGTGCGTTGTTGTCTAGGCGGTCCTTGAAGGCGGTCTTCTTGGCGGTCCTGTTGAGTTGGTGATGTCTGCGGGTGGCGCTCTTGAGGGCTGTGTGGTTGTCTGGTGTTCGGTCGTGGAGCCATTTCTTCTCCAGCTTCCGACAGGTGTGCTTGGAGATCCGGAGGTCCTCGGTGAACCAGGCGGCTTTCTTGTTGGTGTGGTTGGTTGTAAAGGTCTTGAGAGCGGCGAGGGTGTTGGCGCAGTCGTTGATCCACTGTGTGAGGTTGGTCGCGGCAGTGTCTGGGTCGGTGGGGTCGGTGGGTGGTCTCAGGGCGAGGGCGGTAGTCAGTTGGTCCTCGGTGACCTTGCCCCAGCAGCGGCATGGTAGCTGTTGGGTGCGGTGGTGTGTGGTGGGTTTTCTGAAGGTGAAGTGGACGCATCTGTGGTCGGTCCAGTGTGGTTCGGTGGTGTGGTTGAAGGAGACGTGGGGGCTTGCGGAGATGATGGGGTCGAGCGTGTGTTCAGTGGCGTGAGTGGGTGTCGTTACAAGCTGTTTGAGTCTGAGGTTGGCGAGGTTGTCGATCAGGGCGGTGGAGCTGGCGTCGTTGTTGTTCTCGAGGTGGAAGTTCAGGTCCCCGAGGAGGATGTAGTCCGTGGAAGCGAGGGCGTGGGTGCTGATGAGGTCGGCGATGGTGTCACTGAACTGTGGGCGGGGTCCGGGAGGTCTGAAGATGAGAGTTCCTCTGAGGGTGGTGTTGGGGTCGGTGTGGATCTGGAAGTGCATGTGCTCGGCGGTGGTGAGGGTGTCATCGGTGTTCGTTGAGATTTTGATGGAGTCTTTGTGGATGATGGCGATTCCTCCTCCTTCACATGGTAGAGCTCAAGTTCCTTCTTACTAAAATTATATTTCTAGTAGCCATTTACTGTGGTTATAGGGTTGAAGAATGGGGGCTCGTTTGATTGAAGAACCCTACATAAGGTGGTCTTGTCTCTTTTCGTCCCAAATTTAGGAAGGGCCTAATGACAACTATCGCCACATTACCGTCACTTTTTTTAACTAACGTGGCGATAGTATGGAAAAACTTTTCATATTTACAAATTAGTGCAATGCATGCATTGTGCCACTTTGTAAACCTTAGTGTCACATTATGCTTATGCCAGACAAAATGTATGTTAGGGGGCCCGCAAAAATGGCGCAGTGGAATCTATGAGATTCCACTGTGACAATTATAGCGCCATTTTTAACACCTGAACAGAGCAGGTGTTAAAAGGAGACACACCATTATTTTAATGGGCCTCTATGTACTTTGCAGGATTAGCGCCAACATTTTTGGTGCTAATCCTGCAAAGTACAACAATAGCGACAAAAATTATGATGCTCTTGTCCCTAACCTGCACCATGGTGCGCCGTATGTTAAATACGGCGCACACATGGTGGTGTTAGGGGGCGCAATGGGCTGCAAGAAAATTGGCGATTCATGACATGAAGCACCACTTTTCTTAAATCTGGGTCTTGGCAAAATGTTTCCAACCTAAGGTTCCTTCTGTTTTCCATTATTCTCAGAATATAGTTTTTTCTGGTTATTGTCCTGAACCATCATCTGATGTCAAGCAAAACTAACATTGATAAGACATGAGAAGAACTTTGTCTGCTTTAACTGAAAGAATCACTGTGTTTTGAAGGACTAACTTTCTGTTTCTGACTTTTGGGGTCTTGGAGCAAGGTAGACATCCTTCTTTTTTCTTTCTACATAAACTGATTAATTTTGCGATTACATTATCCTATTAGTCAAAAGGTATCCACACACCAGGTACTATTCAAGGTTGCCCACTTCTTGAGCAGGTTTTAAGGGAACATCTTTATAAGATAAATGCAATGCTGTCCCAAGGGTTATACCTCATACTTTCATGTCCCATTATCAGTTGAAAGTAGGGGAAGGGTACTGAACTAATTTCACAACACTCGTTTTGAGTGTGGTGATTCTTGATTTCTATCTTTTTTTTATTAATAAACTCTGCATCTATTCGTGGATTTTAGTTTTTTACTGCGACACCTTAACCTAGTTTAGGTTTAACTCTTGCTATTAGGACTGTGTGTAGAAAGACAGGCAAGAAGGTAATGAACCAGTTACTTGGTGGTAATCTTCATTACTTCCAGTCTAGGTCTTTCTCGCCACAATCCTGAATTCTCAACCACCTCTCCCTATCATTTGTCACGGTGGTAGGTGAGGATTGGTAGAGATTGCTAATGTCAAGAAGTAGTTACCAGATATCCTACTTACTTCCTGGCCTGTCTTGGGTGTGAGAGAAGAAGTAGGTTCTAATGGCAGTATTTTGCTCTGTTTTATGTTTTTAGCTTGATAAACTTTATTTTCTTGGCCAGCAAAACTTCTGTTGGGTGGGGGAAGAGCTCTCATAAAGACAGATTTATGGCAAGAAAAACCTAGGGCTTGTAGTAAAGAAGTCTACTTGTAAGTAACCGGGTCATGTACCTCCTACTGTAATTTTCAGCCTGACCTCGGAGCAGCCAAAACACCTTTAAGCATTGCTAGCCTCTCCCCATCTCCCTTTTGTTTAATACCTCACTGCCAGCCTTGGCTAGTCTGCTGGTTTTCAGGTACAAATTGGGTGGGGGGCATATTTATGAGAGCTTTGTGTCATGCTTGCACCAAGCAATGTGGTGCATGTGCATTACTCTGTCCAAGAGAGATGTTCCAATGGGTGTTGCATGGGTGTTCCCACACAACCCCCATGTTATTTTGACGCATTCCTAGATTTGCCAAATCGTGTAAACCTGGGAAGGCGCCAAAAAGAAACGCCTCACCATGAGAGGCGTAATGAGGGTAAATATCTTTGGTTTTCCTTGCTACTTCGTCTTTCTATGTGTGTAGCACACATAGAGGAACATGCCTGGTGCCCCTTCCTGCACAAAAACAGTCCTGCATACAACGCAGGTACTCTGGCACCATAGTGCATGGGTGCCGCCGTTGGGGCTATGGAGGTCATTGTGCGCCAGTACAGTGGGAATGGACAGGAATATTCAAAATGCCTTAAATACAGTGCATTCCTGCCCTTTCCCAGTGACGCAGCACAGTACAGCAAGATGACTCCCAGTGATGCAGTGCTGCACAACAAGGTGACTTGCTGCACAGCACTGCGCCACTTTGCCATAAATATGGCCCTGGGTTTTTAGCGGCAGATCCAGATTGCATGAGAACCTCTGCAACGGTCTATCTTTTAATCACTGGCAGGAATCATTCTGGGCCTAGATGTTGTTTCGCCCCAGCTCTGCGGGTTTGGTTGCAGCTTCCACTGTTGGGAGAAGAGGCAGAGGAGGGTTGGGGCAAGCGTGGCCCAGCTATTGCCGACTCACCTGCGCAAGCCTAGAGGTATATGCTATGTAAGCCGTACCTAGGAGAGGCTGTTGTTCTAACTACTGATGCTCCAAAATATACCCATGCCTCCCGGGAGTATTTACATGTTTCATATTTCAATGTTTCCCCAAAAAAATCTGAGCAGAGGCTTACAAGTGTGCCTGAGTGTTTGTGGACAGAATAAGACCGCATTCTAAACACAGTCCTCGAATATTTGAGGAAAGTGTATTTACGTGTGCCTTGTCATAGTTTTTGCAAAGAGAGAGACTGAAAGCAAAGGCATGTCAGTGTGCATGTGAATAGTTTGTCAAACTAAAAACAGACGGGGAGCTTTAAAATACGGAACGCTGGCATCCGAGGCTTGCTTTTATGTGAAGCTAAAAGATTTGAATGAGCGTATTTGTGTCATGAGCAAATTAGCAGAGTGGGGATGAACGAGTTCCCTAAAAACTGTCAAAAGAACTTGGCAAATCAGAAACGCTGTGTTGTAACTACTCGCATGTCATAAATTATTACATATGAGTAGTGATGTAATTTTAAGTTTTTTGAGGTCCGTTCCCACACCAGATGCCCCTGCTAATAAGAAAGTACATGTAAAGGATTTTTGAACAATTAGTCATCCATATCGTACCAATCATAATGGCAGCGTACATAGCATATCCCAGTAACGAAACTGCTTTTCGCGATGTAATAGTGGACGCTAGAAAATGACCGGACTAAAGTCTGATTTATCTGTAAAGTTGAAGCATTCCTATGAAGACGCAGGATCGGATTACGTCACAGACGGTTGATTCCGGCAGGAGGTGGGCGGGCGCACCACTGGGCACAAGCTGCTGCTGTGTTGCATAATTACCAGGAGTGACTGGTGGATACTTCCGATAGCAAAAAATGTCAACTGACAGATCCTCTGCCAGTAAGTGGTCGCGGATTGACAGCTTGACATTTACATGGCCTCCCCTATAACTGCCTTACACTAATGCCTATTTGCCATTATAAACCAAGATGGTGAGAGGGCACCCAAAAAGAGTGTACGTGAGAAGGCCCCCCTGTCATTGCATCACACAGCTCATCCTCCACCCCGCCGAGGCATTTCTGCCTGGTGATCCAGAGGACAGCTGCTCGGAATTGCACGGGCAGTCAGGAAAAGTAGCCCATTTTGCCCTTTATCCCACCTGATCAGTAAGAATTGAGAAATTTTCGCTGCCTGACCAAACATTTCCGCTCAATATATTAAAAATATATTCTACCAAGATGGACAGTACTGGAGCCCACCGCTACCCCTGAATCCTTGGCATCAGCATGATGTATTACACTTGATTACCATAACAATGCCATGCTCTCGGGACCCCTACTCGAGGGATGTGGTGATTTCTTCTGTGAAAATCGGGAAAGTTTGATGCCCCACACCAAGCAGGTGTAGCTTCATATTAAAGTATCACAGAATGAAATCAATTAACTGTGGAAGATCTTGGCCAATAACGAAACTATCTTTCACTGAGAAGGTAAGGGTATGCTCAGTGAAGCACTATAAACTTTAATGTAAGTTTTCCGAGTAATTTGTAATCGGAAGTCTTGATTTTATGAAAGACACAGAGGTGAGTACTTTGATTACATTTCTTGCTTTGATAAGAACCGCTGCCGAATGCAATAACTACATTTCCTATATTTCAGTGGGAAGAAAGAACATATGAAAACAAAAACTAGTAGGCCACTAAGCAATAAGGTAACCTAGTAGCTGGGAGAAGAATGTTCTCTTCTCATGCGGAAGCTGCAAAACCAGGAATAATGCAACATGAGAACAATCACCAAAACAATGCCCAGAGTCATATGCAAAGTAAAAAATTCCCGAGTAAGGTCCATAAAGAGAGAAACTGGGTGATCCAACATGGGACCTACATTTTCACCCTGAGGCAATGCACGAAGAACAGGTGCTGAAGAGCCAGACTTGGTCAAAGAGAAACCTCAAATATCCTTGAAGCTGACTTCAGATTTAGGAGTTGGAAGGCAAGACTCCAGAATACACTGAAAGACACTAAGGGCCATATGTACGAACACATTTTCCCATTGACACAGAATGGGAAAAACCCTTTGCTACATCTGGCCCCAAAGGGAACAAAATTGTGTTAGAAATGCATACAGGTGGGATAATGCTTGCCTCCATGTCCTTAACAAGTTGCTAGGAAACTGCCACACTATTACAAGACTTGAGGTTCCCAGTATGGTTGCCTAAACCTTAATAACCACAGAATTAGCCTCTTGAGGAACTGGTTTACAGCAAATGGTAAAGAAAGTGGACATGTTCAACCCGCCCACTAATCTGAGAATGTCCTTGTTGGAGTGTGTCTTTTAAAAGCAATATTAACATGAAAAGCTTGCAAAATATTGTGTGACGAAGCTGCATAGAAACTGTGTCAATGCAGAAAATAATGCACGCGTTTGAAATGTGCCCACGGGGAGTGGCTACCAATGTATACAAAGACTAATGAAAGTTATTAATGCTGCATTAATATGTACTAATGTTTTGAATTTGTACAAGCATATCATAATTAGAGTCATGTATTAGGAGTTTGCTTATTAATCATTAGGACTTAGCTTAGCGAGGGTCTGGGCCTAGCTGCCTGGTCTCATATTGAACTGCATTTTTTTAACGTGTAAGGTGCTGTTTTCCTGAAGGACACGAAGCTGTACTTTTCCAGAAGTTATGTGTGTGTAGCCATAGTAAATTCTTTCTCATGAGAACCGACTTGCTCCAGGAGACATTCTTGCTGAATGCAACAGTGTAATTCGTAACAGGTGCAAGGCTGCCTGAAGTAGGAGAAAACAATGGAGCCACTGACTGAAGCGTAAAGTGTAACTTTTCTTACTTGACATTCCAACCGATAAAGACGTCAAATAACATGGGCCAATCAGCGACATGAGAACTGTGTTATGTGGAAAATTTTAGTGAAGTGCATGGAGAATTATTGGGCAGCGATAACGATGCACCAATTATGAACCAATGAGGAATTAAGGGCAGATTAGGCAGTTTTGATTTAACCGCACGACCCAAAGAGAAAGGGGGCCATTCTTTTGAGACTTTGCAGTTTATTCGTCCTGATACTCTAAACCATCCTCTACCTATTCCTTACCTGATACTTACTTCTCCTCCATATGAGGGAAGATCCTATTCCTTAGCTATGCCATGCTGAGACTTTGTCCCGTCCTATCTTTGCTGATGATAAATCGACTGATGTCCTGAGGACGAAGACTGACGCTGTTTGCTGGTCTGTTGGATGGGTAACTATCTGATGCAAAATTGTAATTGTCTGTTTGCCTTTTCTTTCTAGGTACCAATGCTCTTTTGATAGAGGCCATAGTCAGATGTTTTCCAAATTCATGTTTGCTAAAATGTTTTGCATGAAGCCCAACATGCTAATGCTAATTTGAGGTTAGTTAAGGTGTTCACAAATATCCTACGCAAATAGACAAATGACTGAGTTCTTGCTTTGTTGAATCATGTACTACTGAGACTTTGATAAGTTGCTTCTTATTGATGGCGTGTTAATACTGAATGAATAGGAGTTCGTGCTTCCTGAAGGTGTGTGAGTTTGTGCTTCCTGAAGGTGTGTGTCAGATGCAATCATGACGGATTGGCTAACGGAACGAAGCAGAGAGTCGAGGCACGAAACATGAGGAGGAAGGGTTCGAGCAAAAAGGCAAGGTTTCTACGAACGCGCTGGGGTGATGGAGTCCTGGAGTCCCAGAGCTCTGGTGAAGGGGTTTTCTAAAAAGCAGCAGACCGGCTCGGAGTAACCTGGCAGCGTGGTGCGGCGAACAGGGAGCAGCGCTAGTGCACCGCGGGAAGATGAAGTGGAAAACGGAAACAGCCTGCACACAATCCAGCGATCACCGCAGCAGCAGTGGCACTGAAGCTAATACGGAGACGCGCACTCAAGCCGTCAGGAGGCACCAAATTGAACTTACTTCTCTGTCGGAGTGGTCCTTCCCTTCCACACAGCGTGACAGCCTAAAACAACATGGGGGCATAGCGGCAACGACCTCAGGTAACGGGCAGCGGGTACACCAAAGGGACAGAGGGCAGAAATGAATGCTATAGTACAAGACACGCGAAGTAAAAGAAGGTAAATAATATAAAAACAGAAAAAGCAAAGTACTCAGAAAGACATTTCGTCCCTTGATCAAATGACTCTGGTTCTACTTCCTCTAGCAGGGCCACTTGTCTAGGTTGATAAACACCAGGGTAAAATTGATACAGTACTGAACTACAGAAGCGGGAGCTGACGGACACTGGGACTCGTGGGAGCTGACGCTGGGACTCGCAACGGGAGGAGGGACACACAACGGGAGGACGGACTTGCAAGGGCTGTTGGACTCGCAAGATGGCGGGTGTTAGCAGAATGCGTGAATGGCCACGGTGTTGCTCTCGTTACTTGTAAAATTGAAACAGCCATAGCCCCTGCCTTCCGCGATAAACCTCGCACCAATCTTTGACAGCCCTCCTGGCCCCTGACGTCGCGGGGCACCCGAGCGCTGCGAAGCACATCCAAGTGCGAGACACGGCGGTACCTCCTTGTACCGGCAGCCAGAGTCGCGGAGAAAGCTGCGGGGGAGATCTCTTTACAACAACAAACACAAGTGGTTTGTCTGGTCCCTGCAGCCCCACTCAGAGTAATCTGTCAGCAGGTAACAAGCTTTACTGTTCAGCAGGTGGTTTACAGCAGTGTCGATGTAGTGGGTCAAGCGCGTAGAGACAGCACTTGGCTGAACGCCACCCTCTCTTAATGAAAAGATAACGGAAGTCTATGGTACCCCTCCCTTTGAGGCCCTACAGATCCATTGTTGGCGACATAGACAGTCAGACTAAAAGATAAGTGAATAGGCTTATCAAAGGGGGGGTCGCGCTCACCAAAGGACTATCGTGGAACAAGGGGCCAAGTTCCCCTTTTCGCGCTCATCAAAGGACTATTTGGGCGGGCCCGTCCTTTGCCCGTCAGTGTCCGGGCTGGGCTGGGCTGGGCTGTGCCATATCTGGGCTGAGTCACATCTCCTAAATTTTGTTTTTTGTGCTGTTAGTGGTGTTGAGCGAGCCTCTTTTTTCCCCCCTCAGTATGGGGAAGCGTAAGGTACGCTCTAGCCCCGACCCAGCCTCAATTAAGTCTAAATCTTCCAAATCCAACAGGGCAACGCAAATCCACTCCAATTGCGTTTCTAGAGAAATTGATAACCTAATTGAGGAAGTGGAATCTATTCTTAAGGAAAAAAAGGGTAATGCCATTAAGAGACTGAAATCAGGATCTTTACTCCCGTTTTTAACAACTGGCCCTAACAACTCCATCAATGCACAGACTTTGAAAATCTCAGCCCTTGTCCCTGCTTCCTCCAGCCTGACTTGCTTGGCTAACCCTTCGTCTTCGCCTGGTTCCTGTTCCAATCTGGATGTAACTTCTTCCGACCTCATCCTCAATGGTATTCCTTGTGTAAATCGTTTTTCTGTTTTGGACCAACCAGATCTGGCGGGTTTCGAGCAGTCCTTGCATCCAGCGGTTCCTAACCCCAACTGTGATCCTCCCAGCAAAGACGTTTTAACAATGATCTCTGGTTTGAAACGCGAAGTCGGGGAACTGAAGAGTTTACTGTTTGAATTCCTAAAACTTCTTAAAAAACCTGATTTAACCTCTCAGTGCACTTTGCCCCCAGTGCCAGTACAAGCTCCTTGCCCTTCGGCCCCTGCTGATCTGCCAGTAGTTTTTCCACTCCTACGGGAAGCCGACATGGGTCCCAGTCATAGACCTCATTACAGAAACCATTCGACCTTAGTTCCAGCTCCTCTTAACCTTGATTACCCTAGGGCTCACTCTATTCATGTGTCCAAACCAAATTGTATTGACATGTGCAATGTACCCCAACTTTCTCCTCATATGAGAGAAGATACTTCCTCTCTTATTAACAAGGTGTCGTATTGGATTCGTCACACCAGGAGTTGCGGCTCTATCATCCATGCTGACATTGTTTCCACTTCACGCGTCCGAGGTTGTCCTGGGGGGTGGGACACCATCAAACTCAATCTTGCCAGCCCCGCTTTAGTCAAGGGGCTCTTGCAGATGGAAGCTTGCAATACACTAAGAACGGTCTCTGACATATTTTTTAGAGAAAGCCTGCCTGTTTTGGGTCATAAGAACTTGTCCCCTTGTCCACCTAGGGCTATGCCAATTCCTTGTAATGTCTCTGTTTCTGTTGCCCCCCCTGGTTTGTTGCCTTTCCCCGGTGATGGGGCTGCTATGGTTTGCAACATCAAAGGTGTGAACATTCGAGACCCCGTTTGCCCAGGGGACACATCAGATGTGGATTGACTACGCCATTCTATCTCTGGCAAATATAGTGTTCCATACCAACAGGAAGTGCCACTTCCAAGATCTCCTCTTGGCATGGGTGATAACACTACAGGGGCCTCATCTTGTATCACTAATGTGACCTCCAATTTAGTTCTTGATGCTGTCTCGCACAAGCCAGATTGTAGCACCACATCAGGGAAATTATTGTCTTGGAACGTGGCTGGCATTAAGAACAAATTATCCGATCCAGAGTGGGGTTCTTATGTTGATTCTTTTTCCATATGCATGTTCCAGGAAACCTGGTCTAAGGACTGTGTGTATATGCAAGGTTATTGCTGTTTTACTAAAAAGGCAATTCAATCCACTAGGGAAAGGGCGATTGGGGGTCTATGCACTTGGGTCAAGTTGATTGAGGTGGGCAGGGTAAAGGAAATTGCTGTTGATTCTTGTGAGATTCTAGCAATAGCAATTTGGCCAAGTTTGGCAATTTGGACCAGGTCCCTCTAATCTCTAGTCTGACACTATCCATCTGCTGCACAACCTCCTATCTGAACTTCATTTTAAATATCATGTTATTATCGCAGGCGATTTTAATGCCCAAATTGAATTTGACTCAGCTTTCGCTGAATCTATCCAGGCCGAAGATGAAGTGTGGAATATTCCCCCGCTTTTAATTCAACCAGCATCTCGTATTTCTCCCCCCAGGGCACTGCAGATAATAGATCTTGCAGTTAAATACGGCCTCCGTTTTGGAAATGGTCGATTTCCAAATGACAATCCTGCCAAACCTACCTTTTTTAGAGGTTCTTATAGTAGTATCCTGGATTACGCCATTTTTGATTTACGAGTCTGGCATTCTATAATCAATGTAGAGGTGGGATCCCGGTGTATTAGTGACCATGCCCCTCTCCAAATTGTATATAATGCAACTCTTTTTAAAGGGCCCGCTCTACCTTATGCCTTGGATGCTTCCAAAGATCTGCTGGAACTATCCAGCAATAGGCGCGTGGTGAGATGGTCTTCGTTTTTGAAATCAAACTTGCTTAATGACAAGTTTCGCGCCTTAGTTTCCTGCCACCAGCTCTTTGATGAATCTACTGTATATTCTCCCTTAGAAGTAATTTCTTCTCATGTGGCTCTTTTTGCAGATCTCAAGGAGCTTTTTTCTAAATCTCCTATAATTCATAAGAAATCTCCTGCATTTAATTGCAAATGGTTTGACAAGGAGTGTCAGGAGGCTAAGAGCCTTTTGTCCAAAGCTTTAAAGCTAAAGATCCGGGATGCCATTGTACAGGCGAGACGAAACTGCGTTTCTATGTGCAAGTTATCTAAACTTAAATATGAGGAAAATTTATGGAAGTGTTTGGCGGAGACGGCCAGTGCTTGCGATGCCAAATTATTTTGGTCTCTGGTTTCACGTAAAGATCCTGCCCTTTCTTCTATTCCTGAGTGTCAAATTGATGCAGAAACCTGGCTCTCTCACTTTGGGTATCTGTATGGGTCTTGCCCGGATCTGGACAACACTCCTACTGATTTGTTATTGTGTTTTCCTGCTGTGCCGCCTTTTACATTAAAAGAAACAGAGCTGGCAATTTGTGCCCAAAAAATAGGGAAGGCTCCTGGTGCAGACGGTATCCCTTCGGATTTGTTCAAATCAGACTTCTCAGTATGGACCTGGTACATCAATAGGGTATCGAATAGTGTTTTGTCAACTCGATCTTACCCGGACTCGTGGAAGGTGTCAATTATTGTCCCCATACACAAAAAAGGAGATAAGAGCTCCCCAGGGAACTATAGACCTATTAGTCTATTAGACAACTTGCAAAAAATATTTTCTTTCCAGCTCCTATCCAGATTAAAAAACTGGATCATGAAAAATCAGGTCTTAAGTCATCTCCAGGCTGGATTTAGGGACAAGGTCAGCACCATCGATCAGGTCTTCTGATTTACTACCATCAAGTGGAAGATCGTAGACGCAGATCGAGGCCACTTATTTGTGGCCTTTGTCGATCTGAAATCTGTGTTCGACCTTGTCCCGCGTGTCAAGCTCTGGGAGGTGCTGAGTATCACTGGAGTTCCGGGTTCTATGATCAACATTATTAAAGATCTTTATTCCGATAATTATGCTAGAGTTCATTGGGGTTCGGCTGGCAGTTTGTCCTCAGCTTTTCCAACAGTCCGTGGCGTGAGGCAGGGGTGTGTTCTTGCGCCTACCTTATTTTTGTTGTTTATTAATGCATGTATTCCATACCTTTTAGATTCCCACGGCGATGCCCCAAGTTTGGGTGGGCAAAAGTTCCCTTGCCTTTTGTTTGCGGATGACACCCTGCTACTCTGACAAACTGCTATGGGCCTTTCAAGATTGCTCTCTCGATTTACGGAGTTCCACAAGGACCATGGGTTGGAAATCAACTCAGCAAAAACAAAATATATGGTCTTTGGGGACAATAGGCGCAAAATGAAGAGGCCGGTATACCTAGAAGGTGTTCCCCTGGAAAGAGTGGGCACCTTCGATTACTTGGGTATCAAATTGGAAGCCTCGCATCTTTGGCATGCCCACTGCCAGAAATCTTTACTGTGCTTGAAGCAAAGGGCGGGTGGCATCGTAAGATTTGCCTCTAGATCTCCCAAATTTGCAATGTCTCCCGCCCTCGAAATATACAAATCTCAAGCCAGGGGGGGGGGCCTATACGGTGCTGAACTCTGGGGCCATTGTAATTTGGTGAACTTGGCAAGGGTAGAAAACCAATTCTTGAAAATGTTGCTAAAAGCCCCCTCCAGTACTCCATCTCTGCCCATCCGAATGGATCTAAACCTTTTTTCTATTTCACAGATTGCTGCCTTAAGGCCCTTATTATTCTGGATCCGGCTTTGGTTAACAGACACCCTCTCTCCATTTCGTTGCGGGCTTCTTAATTCGGTGGGCCGTAACATTATCACTAAAACCAAATGGTGTGTTTATGTCGAACAGTCTTTAACTCACCTCGGTCTAGGGTCCTATTGGCTGGACCCATCTTCTATTCCCAAAAATGCTGTACAGGTACTGAAGGATGCTTTTTGGCTTAACGTCCAGACTATGCAATTTGCTAAGATTGTCCCATTGTCTATGTCTGACAGTTACTTATCAGTTAAATGTCATTATGAATTTGAGCCCTTCATGGACATTGCATTATCTCCATTTGCGCAAGCTCTTTTTGTCAGACTTAGAGTAAGGTCTCTCCCTTTATGCACATTAACGCACAAATGGCCTAGTTCTACCAATAGATCCAAGTTTTGCCCGTTGGGTTGTAAAAGTGAAGAGTCTGTCTCACATGTTTTTTTCTATTGCCATGCATATCACAAACAAAGAGCCCTTTGGATCACTCCACTTTGTAAATCTATAGGTGTTAGGTCTTATCTTCATGCTGAGAGAATTTTAACATTTGATTCATCTGTCCAGGTAGTTTTACCAGTGGCAACATTTCTCGAAGCAATATGGCGTTTTAGACTAGCTATTTTAAAGAATAGATTGGGTAGTTAACTTTTAGATTTATTTATGTATATTTATTGATTTCCGATGATTGATTCCAACACTCTTGCTTTTAGAATAAAGATATTGGCTCATCATACTATTGAATATTTATGGACCCTGGAAATTGGTCCCTTGTTGAGGGGCCCCCTTTATTGCCAAGAGACTCATCTTTTGATATTCTGTTTGGATCTTCATCTTTTTTTACTTTTTAATTTTTTATTGTGTACGTATTTTTAGTGTTCCTTAATTTTAAATGTTACTGTCTGTACTGTACTTTTATGGTATGTTTCTACTTACCGAAATAAAGTTGAAAGTGTGTGAATGAATATTCTCTATGCATTGATTAATTGCGTTCTAATTGCAAATCTGAAGAGTTAGTAATGAGATGAATTGCTAATGAGATTAACAGAAATGACATTAGATTGTGACTAATAGGGAAATAAATATCCTAACACTTAACTAAATTGGTGTGGTTATTCATGACTGAAAGGTCATGGTGTGTTCAACTTATTGATTCTTACTAAATGTTATTGATTGGGTTGCTAATTAGTTGTTGAAATTATTGATTGGTTTATTGATCTATCGATTTGTGATGCCAAAGAGACATCTCGTACTGGGAAGTCCCCGAACATGGTCCAAAGGTCGGTCGACCTAAACACGTCTCCTTGTAAGTTTACTTATCAAGGCTCTGTCGCGCTAACATCCTCTAGGCTGGTTCAAGGCCCAGAAGTCCTTTGAACTTATGGTCCCTCTAGTAGATTGGAACCTGAAGGGATTGGTATCAATGCTGACAAGATTCATAACCCATCTAGTCCATTGAGCTAAGGTAGGAGAAGAGACAGGATCGAAAAGAAATCAAGAGCTGAGCAGCAGAGAATGGTCTCAGATTTTTGATTTTTTAAGATAAACTTCCAGGCCATAGCCTACACACAGTTTGGAATGCAGGTGAAATATGGGTAACCACCATTAAATTAGTCTTAGGGCCTTATTAAGAATTTGGCAGATAGTTGGTCCATAAAAAAAAATGATAGATATCCTGTCTGCCTTATTACAAGTGCATTATATCCCATCACACTTGAACTAAGGAGGACAGGATTTCCATCACATTTGGAACGGTATATAGCATTCACCAACCTATAAATTAGGCCCTTTGTTCTCCTGCGGCTATTGATACTCATGCCTAAAGGTGTATATTGAGTTGAAGAAGCCTTCAAGGTAGTACCATTTGAGAGATGCTTTAGGGAAATCACTCGTAAAAGCTTGTCCATTTAGCAGACAACAGTTTCAATGATAAGGAGAAATGATCAAGTCATGAAGCAAACAGATTTAGAATCAAATTAACGTTTCACAGTGGCAAAACATATTCAGTTTTAAATTCGACAGACATGGGGATTCTCTCCAATAAGTGTTCTATCAACTTAAATATGTTCCACTGAGATAGCTGATCTATAAATTTTTAATGTTGTATAATATTTTCCTTGTGAAGCTAAAGAGGCCAGAAAATTGACTACTAGCTACTGAAAAGAGATCAGATGCTCAGAACCCCTGCCTATCCCAGCTATTCCAAACCAACCTCCCAGAACTACAGACCTTGGTGAAATCCGGAGCCCAAGACTGACAGATGAGCTGAGCAGTTTCTGACAAAATGCGTGGAGTTCTCCATGCCGACCCTCATTTTTTTAATTGAACTAGATAATGACGATGGCCCTGGGATATGAGAAGAAGATTTGGAAAGGATGAGATCTAATTTGGACAATTGGACAATAAGTGCAGCATCGCTGGGAACAAGACTTGAACTTGCTAGAAAGGAGCCACTAATTATAGAGATGGCTTGCGAAGACTAAACAGGGCTAGGACTCTGGAAATCATGGTAAAGGTTGGATAGGCATAACTGAGGTCTTGAGACCAATCCTGTAAAAAGGCAACTGTGACTTGAATCTGAGGCTCTGGTCTACAAGTGAAAACAAGCATTTTCAATGCAATGGGTCTCGCATTTTGCTAGAGTTAGAGCTATTAGCGTTGTAAAGAAAAAAAACGCAGTGCGATCGCACTAAGTAAAATGCAGCGTGATCGCGCTGCGTGGAAAATAAACAGATGAAGTAGTCCGGACACCATGCTGAAAAACGTCGAGCCTCGTATGTTTTTAGTAGTTTACCGGTGCTGTGTAGGTGGGCTAAACACCGCATGACGCATGCAAGCCTTTCACAAATGAAAACAAGTGGATTTTAAAAGGCAAGCCCACAAACCAATGTAAGTGACTGACGTGACATGGGCGTGGTTGGAAGCCCAAAGAGAGATTACAGAATGAGTCGGAGCGCTTTGCGCTTGTCTATAAACAGAGGAAGGTGAGAGTTAAACAAGGAGTGAAGATGTCTGTTGAGTCTTGGAAAATATATTTTTAATATAGACGGGTGCATAATATGAATAGGAATTACTGAAATCCTGGAGGTTCCTTGAGTATCAGTTAGCTATCATGTCAAGGTTTCCTGGAATACATTTTAGTTAGACAGAGAACTTCTTTTGTAGCAAAGTTCAAAAACATTTTGGCTAACTCCAATAGGGATTTGGATTTTTTCCCTCTTAAATGGTTCATGTATTTTACTGCCATCAGATTGTCAGGATGATGGCATAGCATTCCTTTGATGAAGTTCTGGATCACAAAGGATCCTGCAACCATCGCTAAACAATTTATGCGCAGAGATGGCTCCTGCTTGGACCATGTATCCCTAGTTGAGAGTTGGCTATATTTTGTGTCCCAGCTGGTAATCCTTCCTTTGGATGTTAATGCTAGTTCTGTGGCACAAGCGGTGTCTAGGTGGTCTGGCCACTGTTGAAGTTCCGAGAGGGACTCTTGATCTAAAGAGATGGTGTCTGAATAAAACAGTTCCCAACAAAGATGATTAATTTTTAGTCTCCAAAATGCAGATACTGAAGAGTACTGGAAAGAATTGCTTGGATGGAAGATGACAGAAGACCCACCAAATTAGCTAGGACCTACAGGGATATCATGGCATTGTTGTGAAGATGAAGGATCTCTCCTTTTATCATTTCCATTTTGCACTGAGGTAACTAAAGGATAGCACTTTTTGAATCAACAACAAACCCAAGGTATTCCATTTGCCTGGAATGAATGAGACTGAATTTCTCTTGATTGAGAACAAACCCATGCCTTTGCATCAACTGGATTGTCACAGAGGACTGTAGTTGGAGTGATTTCCGTTCTTGGGTTAGGAAGATAAAGCTGTCTAGATAGACTCTAGTCTTTATATCCTGAGCCCCTAACGACAGAACAACAGACTGTATGCCCTTTACAGAGCACCGCAATACTGAAGAAAATCCACAGCAGAGACACATGAAATGATGGGTTTTGTTGTCCCATTTAAACTGCTGCCAAAAAGGTGAGACCCTAAGATCCTTCTGAGAAGAAACTGAGCTTCATCAAAGGAAGCACATGCTGACACACATTTGCACATTTCCTTTGGGAAGGAATTGACAAACAACAATCCATTTGTATGCAGACCAGTTTCCTTCATCACAATATTTTCCAGTTTTCAGTTTACCTTTAATAGAAAGCTCATCCTTCCTTCATGGGCAAATGCGACATTTCATTGCTTAGTAAGAAGACTGCAGTTTAGGCTCAATTAGATGTGGTAGTGGAGTTTATGTTTGAGCTTTCCATCCTGGTTTCCACAAGGACATGCAGAATTCTCGTGAGAGGGCCAATTATAGTCAATCATTTATCCCAGTAATTCAACCAGGCACAATCAACCCCTTTCCTCAGGTCGTCCCCAAAATTTGAGTAAAAGAGAAACATATTACAGTGAATAGTTGCCATTGCTGTGACATTATTGATTAAAGAGGGATGGGGTAGTTCAGACCATATTCTACTGTGCAATTTCTAGTCTAAGTACTGTTTCACCCTGAAGGAGACATAGCGGGCTATATGGTCAGGTGGCTCCCACTTTATAAAGTTTAAGTGAAATACAGAGGTAGGGTATAACATAGACTCATGGGCACCATCCAAAACTGAAACTTTGGAGATATGAAAGGAGACATTTTGAGCAGAGTGGGAAGAGGTGCAGCTTTTCTTCAGGGGACCAAATCAGACTGAATCACCTGGATCACTTGTGCTATTGTTTCACTCATCTGTATTATAGGCATCGTTAACAACACCTGTGTGACTAAGGAGCACTATGTCATCAACAACTGAGTCTTTGTTCTACCAGGAGGACCTTGTGGATCAAATTCCTTTGTTAATATCAATTGGTATGGTCCCAATAGAGCAGGCTTCCCCAACAAGTAGCTCATGAGCTACTGGTAGCTTTCCAGCTGCTTGTGAGTAGCTCTCCTGTGTGCAACCCAGCCTTCTAACATAGGAGCTTTTGCTTGGTTGAATTATAATCTGTATACTAAAATTAAAAAGCAAACATTGAAGATGAAAATTTGTGTATTTTCAACTGATGTTTGAAGAAAGATGGCTGAATTTTCAAAATGTATTTCACTCTATTATTTGAGTTGCAGAGATTTATTAGTCATTATTTACTTTGGTTCTAGGGAGACTGTAGCTATGGTGGTTCTGTATTACTCATACAGAAGCATTCCAAATTGATAACACTGTCTTATTTTACTGCTGACAACCTTGCTTAATGCACCAATGTGATCAATGCTGACAATCTTATATATGGTGGTCACTAAAACATCACTAATATTAGTAGCTTGGGATGTTTTTATGGGTGCATAAGTAGCTCTTATTACAGAAAAGTTTGGAGACCCCTGCAATATAGCTTCTGAAGCTAGTTAGGAAGCAGAGATTGCTGATGATCTTTTCTGACCACCATGAAGAAAATCAGAAGGCCCCTGAATCTTTATCTAAAATAATATTAGTAAGCTTTTTAGGTTTATCAGATTTATTGTTCTGGGCATTGGTGATTATCTGTAATGAATATGAGTAGAATGCCACCAACTGAAGGCTGAAAGGCTGAGCTGTGAAATCAACAGATGCAAACAAATTAAAAAACAATTGTCAGTGAAGGGTTAACTTCCTCTACAGAAACCCAAACCTGCCCAAGAAGCAGGGAGAGCCCAACTCTAAGAGGGTGAAGGTGGCATCTGAAGACATCATCAGATCCCTCTGAGGGCCAGCAACTTAGGTCCACCTTATCACCGAAGGCAGAGTCAAAAGGGATATGCCCGCACAAGAAAAAGGAGACATCAGTGGAGAAGCGGACAGGAGGACGCTCGGTGTCTGGCACGAGCTCTAGGATAGTGGAGGCCTAGTTATGGAATAGTTGACATTATTGGTGTTCAGAGCCTGCTTGCAGAACTGAGGTGAGGGAGCAGTGGACAGTTAGGTGTGAAAAGGCTGCATCATAGACACATGGCAACTATCAATACAACTAAAAGAAATATACTTTAGGAGAATAAGCTTGAGATATGATATCAAAACAAAATAGTTATTATACGAATAGACAATAACACATAGTCAATATGAAAGAAAGTACTTATCTTGAGCAGCAAGCAAAAAGGCCTTGTTGCTCCCAGCTTCCTTAATACTGATTGGCCTACTAGTTTTTTGTATTCATTTTGTTGTTTCTTTCCACAGAATCAAGTTGTTACTTTCTTGGCTGCTGTTCTGATTAAAGGAAGAAAAGTAAGTATGATAAGAGCCTCCAGTTTTGTAATAAAATTGTGGATGACTGGTATTGTAGCACTTACATTTGCTTAGTATGCTCTTAGTAAAGATACCAACACCAATCTCCCTTAGAGTTGATTCAACCATTTTAAGGCAACAGTCTTTGAAATTAATTTTGTTTTTCTACTTGTACCACTTTTGTCTTCCCCATACAACTCACCAAAAATTGCATCCATAAAAATATATATGTTGTGAAATGTTCCTATAGGCCCCAAAGTATTCTATATAATGGAGATCCTGCTACCTGCATTCAGAATCAAAGGTATGTGGACATCAACTAAGTTAGGTACAAAAATAAACTTCTGTCAAACTACTACTAAGGCTGTTTTGCTAAAAAGAAAGAGTAAAGGGGCCAAAAAATAGCCATGCTTCAGGTTTACTTCCATTAATATTTTTGGCAATTTGATGCTCTCTCCACTTAATCTCAGTCTCAAGGTGGTATGTGCAAAGCAACGAATAAATGAGATAGGCAGGGATCTCTTTAAACACTGTGCAGCTTATTCCATCTTCCCTGACACTTTATCAGATTGTACCTTTATCACAGGGAAGAATAAAAGCAATACCTTACTGTGTGTGTTCACGCATAACATGGAAGTAAACTACTAAGCAATTCAGAATTGACAACAGTTCCTCAAATACTCCTTAGCAAAATCATTGTGCTTTCCAAATATTCAACAACATTCCCTCATCAACAAATTCTATACCAGGGAAGTGGGTTGAAAAAGTGCACAATTAGTGTATTTCTTAGAACTGATATTACACATCTCCATAAAAATATAGCAATAGTTTGCCACAACACACCAATTTTTCTCCCACATCTGAGGGATTTTTCATGATTCCAGAAGTATCTAAAAGTTAATGTTTTATCAGCAATCGAGGCACCTAGGCCCATATTTATACTTTTTTAGTGCCGCAGGTGCGTTTTATTTTGACACATAGCGGCACAAACGTACAAAATATAATTGTAATTTGTAAGTTTGCACCGCTTTTGCATCAATAAATGATGCAAATGCAGTGCTAAAAAAGTATAAATACATTGTCTGTGATGTAGAGAGGGTATTTCCTTTTTTCACCTGCTACTGTACTGTGTTTAGGGATGGGGACACAAATTTCTATTAAAGTGTAAATGAGTGAAGAATTTTATATGCCTTTTCAATCAAACAGCTTTCTTGAAAATTAGACCTAACAGGGAGTCTTGTTATGAATTCAAATATTTCCCCTTAATTATTTTCTTGAGTAAGGGGAAGATCGTTCTTTCCCAGAAATTTGATTGCACCCTACCAGCTTCCAGTGAGTAGCCATGTAGACCAGAGATTTGGTAAGCTTCTGATTAGTTTATTAAAGTTTTCATCACTTTGTTTAACACTTGGAAGTCCATTAATGCCCACTGTTAGAAATGAAGTCTTTGTTTGGCAGTCAGGTTACCCCCGTCCAAGCAAGGACCCTCACTCTAGTCAGGGTAATTCATACACAATCCAAAGTATCCTGTGCCCACCCTCTGGTAGCTTGGCACTGAGCAGTCAGGCTTAACTTAGAAGGCAATGTGTAAAGTATTTGTGCAATAAATCATGCAACAACACAGTGCAAACACCACATAATTACACCACACAGGTTTAGAAAAATATAGAATATTTATCTGAGTATATTAAGGTCAAAACGATCAAGATTTGATAAATACAAGTTGAAATATAAATAGAGTCTCCAGTTCTTAAAACAACAATGGTTTCTTGCAAGCGCAAAGTACCTGGTTTGTGTCTAAATTATCCACCCAGGACTGCAAAGGAGGAGATGCGTGAAAAATGGGGAGGTGTGCGTCGGTTTCTTCGGACGCACACAGATGATGCGTTGATGCTTTTCCACCCAGAAAGGGCTTTGCTTCGATTTCCGGCACGCAGACTTGGATCCTCTTTGGGTTGCAGGGTATTTCGAGAAATCCTGGGTGTGCAGGACGAAGTCACAGGAGCTGCGTCAATCCGGTGGGCGATGCAGGGAAATTTCTGTCACACGGCAGGCGCTGCGTTAATTCCTCTCACAGGAAGGTGGACTGTGTCATTCTGGTTCGGCGATGCGCCGATCCAGTGGGCCGAGTGTTGAAGTTCCGGTTGCAACACTGGTGCTGCATCAATCTCCACTCAGGGAGACGGGCTGCGTTGTTCTGGTTCGGTGTTGCGATGATTTTATCACTACAGGGGAGGCTGTGTGTCGATTTCGGCAGGCTGTGCGTTGATTTTCGCCACACAAGGAGTTCTTTGCAGAGGTGAAGTCTTTTTGGCCCTGAGACTTCAGGAAACCAGAGGCAAACTCAATCCAAGCCCTTGGAGAGCACTTCCCAGCAGAGCCAGAGGGCAGCAAGGCAGCAGTTCTTTACAGCGAAGCAGTCAGGTGAGTCCTTTGGGCAGCCAGGCAGCTTCTCTTAGAAGGTTGCAAGCTCTGGTTCAGAGTTTCTTTCTCAGGAGGTATCTTGTCAAGAAGTGTCTGAGTTGGTAGGGTCAGGAACACAGTTTATATAAAAAATTGTGCCTTTGAAGTGGGGGAGACTTCAAAGAGTGGCTTCGAAGTGCACAAGGACCCCTTTCAGTTGCATACTGTCTTCCAGGGTCCCAGTAGGGGGGTTGGCAGTCCATTGTGTGAGGGCAGGCCACTGTCCTTTGACATGTAAGCGTCAGGCCCTCCACCCTCCCAGCCCAGGAAGACCCATTCAGTATGCAGATGTGTGCAGGTGTGACTGAGCATCCTGTGTTTCAGGTTGTCTGAGTGAAATGTACAAGGGAGCTGTCAACTGACCCAGCCAGACGTGGATTGTAAGACACAGAAAGATTTAAGTGCAGAGAAATGCTCAGTTTCTAAAAGTGGCATTTCTTAAATAGCAACATTAAATCCAACTTCACCAGTCAGCAGGATTTTATATTACCATTCTGGCCATACTAAATATGACCTTGTTACTCCTTTCAGATCTAAATCTACCACTCAAACAGAATATGAGGGTAGCCTTAATGTTAGCCTATGAAAGGAGCAGGCCTCACAGCAGTGTTAAACGAATGTAGGAGTTCTACACTACCAGGACATATAAACTTCACAGGTATACGTCCTGCCTTTTATCTACATTGCACCCTGCCCTATGGGTTACCTAGGGCCTACCTTAGGGGTGACTTATATATAGAAAAAGGGGAGTTTAAGGCTTGGCAAGTACTTTTAAATGCCAAGTCAAAGTGACAGTAGGTCTTGCAGTGGCAGGCCTGAAGCATGGTTAAGGGGATACTTATGTGGGGGGCACAACCAGTGCTGCAGGCCCACTAGTAGCATTTAATCTACAGTCCCTGGGCACATGTTGTGCACTATATTGGGGACTTACAAGTAAATTAAATAAACCAATTGGGTATGAGCCAATGTCACCATGTTTTAAGGGAGAGAGCATATGCACTTTAGCACTGGATAGCAGTGGTAAAGTGTGCAGAGTCCTAAAACCAGCAAAAACAGTATAAAAAAATGGAGGGAGGCCGGCAAAAAGTTAGGGGTGACCACCCTAAAGTTGGCAAGTCTAACATAGAGCAAATAGGGTAGGTTTTTACGACCCATGATCCATCCCTCAGTGGCATAAGCTGGATCATCAAGCCCCTCAAACAACCAATCGTTCACAATTAGAAGATGCACCGCCCTATAATAGAGGAGAATGTCAGGGTAGCATTACCCTTGCCAAATGTATGTCCTAAAACCAGCAAAAACAGTGTCAAAAAAGTGGAGGGAGGCAGGCAAAAAGTTAGGGGTGACCACCCTAAGGCTGTCAGGTCTAACACCCACACTATTCTAAGCAGTATTTTGTGGCCTTATGCATAATTACTTAATGTTCATCTCCCAACTGTGGAAAGTGATAGGGGTATCATTCTGAGTATTTTTTGTTTTTATTTGTATTTGTATCTTTGTATTTTTTGTACTGAAGGTTGCTAACTGCTAGAGCCCTTTTATTTTTTATTTTTCGTCACTTCCCTCATGCATGATCCTTTTTCAAACAATAAATATCTTTGTGTTTGGCTTATCACCTGGTCAGAACTATTTAATTACTATTAAATAATTGATAGTTCCTTTTGGTGTAAGGATTTTTTTATGAAATACATTTTCTTTATCTGAAAGCATTAGTGAGTTATACGTTTCTCTATTTAATTAAGTACCTGTCAACAACTATTCAAAAATATTTAATGTGACTTCCAAACAAGTCCTCCAAGATTTTCACTTTCAAGTAACTGATTTTATCTGGTACCGAAACAAACTATGATTGGCCATCCTTTTTGATTATTTCAAACTGCTGAATGGTAGTGGATGACTTGCTGGGTATTAGATTTGGAAATCTTCTAGTTGAAGAACATAAGTTCAAGTTGTCCTGTAAAGAAAAGTTGACATTTAGTACATTCAATCTTTGGTCTTGATTATTTGGGCCTTTAGTGTTCCATTTATGATGTCTGCAAGTTAGTGGTCTTGTTTCTCAATAAATATTCAGGTATTTATACCATATCAACGAGGATCTAAAGCTTACCATCCAGGATAACAACATTAACATTTCTGCAGAAGCCAAAATACTAAAAGGAGGAAATGCACAGAGTGAAAAGACAAACTTTATTGTGTAAAGATGATAACACACATTTCTCTTGATTCCAGTTTATGCACTACCATGAGGACAAACTTAACAATAAAATTGGTTAAAGAACACAAGAAAGGCAAACTCAGAGGTTACTTGAAATATCCCAAAAAAATGAAACAAAACTCTAAGCAACGCATTCTCTTGTCTATCCCTAGATCAGATGATGAAATCATTGTCGAAGACATGTCAGTTTAAACTAGGATCTATTATTGTTTAGAAATGATTTGAAGACTCTTCCGAGCACATCTCCCAGAATAAATGACTCATACTTTATCCTTGGTACTCCTAATGTACCATTTGCTATAATTGTTGTTTTTATTCTGTGAAGCACCTGCTTCCTATGTGGCCATGTTTGTACCTAAAAGCACCACAAATAAAAATAAAAAATCACCTGTGATGATAACTGTCAGAACCCTGTTCAGGGATCATGGGGCATGTGGGGGCTGCTGGGCCCAGCCAAGGTGGTTGAGGCCTTTTACTCATAATGTCCCAGAGCCCACCCTACTATGGATCCTGCTCAACTGGTTCAAGTACCCCTTTCTGCACTTGACTCTCAGTTTGGTAGCATGGGACGAGTAGTCAAGGGTCCTTCAGGGGAAGGTAATATGCAGATCAGTGAACACAACTCATAACTCAACATGCGGGCAGCGCAAAACTACATCAATGTCCAGTCGAATACTTGTTTGTGTATAAAAAGAAGTATTTTTAATTCTAACTTTACACATGCAAAGGTAAACAACATTAAAAAAGCAATACTAAAATTCCCTTGGGGCTTCCCTCTGGGCCCACTTCCTCCAACACTCCTCTTCCTTGGGTTATGTCCCCTCACCCACCAGGGAGACTAGCAGGCTGGGCCCTTAGCCCTGGTCACAAGCAGAAGTTCTGTAGAGCTTCCCTCCTCACGCAGTCCAGCTGGCTGTTCAGCAAAAGACAATGTTTTGGAGTCTCAAAGTCCCCTACTTATAGTCCTTTTTCAGACACGAGATGTGATTTAGTATCTGGGCCTTTGACGTTTTGAAGCTTGATGGTGGGGTTCTGCTTCTTTGAAATGGACATCTTTCCCCTTTCTTCTTCTTCCTCTTGAACGATGTCTGTCACAGCAGCCACGACTCTGAAGCTGATTAACGTATAACAAGATTCATGGGAGCGACCAGAGTTCACACCTGGATGTCAGCCATAATCATATGTGTGTCAGAAGGTTAGTCCCTGATCCTCAACCCTACTCTTTACAATTCCCTTATCAGCCCCAACTTTCTCTTCCTGAGATGTGTCCAGCCCCCTTGCTTGTGATCTGTCACTGAATCAAAGACCCTTTGAAATGCACAGGGAGAGCCTGGCTCTCTCCTCACCAGTGCTTGTCCCACCCATCTTGCAGGAATACAGCAATACACATCTGTCTGGGGGTGAATTAATCTACTCCTCATGTTTTCGCAGGCAGGCCTGGGCTTCCCAAAATGGAACCCAAGGTCCTCCACGGAATGTACCAGTGCAAGCATGTCTGCACTCAGTGTACATCCACAACACTCCCTGATTAGTGCTGTTGTCCTCAAATATCATGCTACCATCAACATTCCAATATGCAGCACACACACTCAGTCTGCACACATTGTTCAGTACTGTAGCCTCTCTGTACTGTACCAGAGTGTGTCATTTTAAAGTCACACACTACCAGCGCACACATTTATTATATGTGCACTGTGGCACATTTCACTTTCTGTGTAGTGTATTTCTTGCAAGCACACATGGACTCACTGCATATTTTCACCAAGCGCACACTTCTACATCAACCTGATGCAGGTCGTGGGTGAATTAAAAACACAGTACCGGAACATTTAAAAAGGTGAATGAGCCTGTAGGCCTCACTCCAATGACACAGGGTAAAAAGGACATGATAGTTACTACTGATCACTACACAGTATGCTGTCACCACCACGCCTGTACTGCTTAACTCCTGGTGAAGGCAATAGCTTCCAACCACTCTGAAGAGAGCGTTTTGGATGTCCCTCCCGGTCCAACAAGACCGCAATCCGTGAGACAGGCCTATGTCACAGTGCATAGGCATGATCCGCGGTCACCTATGAAAAATAATCACCATTAGGGATCCAGACAACAACACAGTTGGGCACTCAGGGCAGGGGTACACAACTTTCACCATGCAGAGGACTTTTCCGTCCTAACATTAACCATATCGCTGAAATGCAATGACATCACCAAGTCTATTAATTTTATGAGAATCATCCCTAATTGTCTTTTTCCCTTACTACTGGTGTTAATGAAGCATGAACTTCCAATGAATACATTCTTTCTGCCTTGTAAATACTTCTAGTTAACCTGACTAATGATCACAGTTGTCTGTCCAATTCAATTACTCTTGCTTCATGCCTGTTGTTGAAAATATCAATACTTCACAGTGGGCTTTGGGCCAGACTATCGCTTATCATTTGTTTCTTCTTTGTCAACCTCTTTTGCTTAATTCTCATTCAGTGGCTTCTGTTAAAAGTGGGGACTCTAGTTGGCAGACAGTTTACACCCTGTCCAAGTAGGGACCCTCACTCTAGTCAGGGTAAGAGGGATACCCAGCTCAGATATCCCCTGCTCACCCCCTTGGTAGCTTGGCATGAGCTGTCAGGCTTATCTCAGAAGCAATGTGTAAAGCATTTCCACATAATGCACAGTAATACAGTGAAAACACTACAAAAGGACACCACACCAGTTTTGAAGAAATAGCTAATATTTATCTGTGTAAAACAAGACCAAAACGGGAAAAATCCAACTTACAGTAATAAAGATGTGAATTTTGCAAGAACTACTTAAAAATACAGTTCCTTGAAGTCTATAGTTCCGTCTGGGGCTATCACTGCGTTGTGAACAACAAATCCAAAAGTTTAGGCCAACTGTGGGATTGCGGGCCAGCTACGGGGTTGGGAAGACCCACAAACAGTATCTTGGAAATGTAGGGAGCCGTGATACTCGCAATGAGATCTGGAGTGTGACATTGCAGGCGTCAGTTCCGGAGGTCGGTGACGGAGTTGTCGGGCCCTTGAAGTCACACGCATTGCAGATCAAACAGCTGATGATGAAGTCAGGAGAGCTGGTGTTGATGGTGCTGGGGCTGTGGTGCAAAGCCTGATGATGCGAGGTGGGGTGCCCACAGGTCACAGTGCAGGCAGAGCCTCGGTGATGGCGTCCTGAGGTGTGAGCGAGAGCAGGCTGCGGTGTGAAGTGGGGTGGTGCAACGTGCGGTGTCTCCAGGTTGCGGTGCAGGCAGTGGCATTGTCGTTGGCTGGAGCGCTGTCGACGGGAGAACCAAGGCGGTGGTACAATGCAGGGCGGGGTCTGTGCGGTGCCCACAGGTCGTGTTGCAGACAGGAGCGTCTGTTGACAATGCTGGAGTTGATGGCGCTGGTGTGGGCGGACTGGGACTGCAGTGCAGGATGGGGTGGAGCTTCGTGTACCTCACGAGCGGTGTCCTCAGGCCACGGTGCAGGCAGTGGTGTCGGTGTCAGCTCAGAGCATCGTCATCGGGGATACCAAGTCTGCGGTCTGGGAAAGGTGATGTGGAGTGCGGGGCCCACAGGTCACGGTGCAAGCAGCAGCTTGGTGATGGCATCAGGAGGTGGCATTGGTGTGACCAAGGTTGCGGTGCGAAGAGGGGGCACAACTCTGTGCGGCGTTGTCAGGTCATGGTGCAGGTAGTAGCGTGGTTGATGGCATTGTGGTTGTTTTTCTTCTGTTGCAGCACAATACGCACAGTTCCCAGTGCTGTAGGCAGATGAATTTGAAGTCTTTGATATCCCTGGGACTTCCAACAGGAGACAAGCTCTACTTCAAGCCCTTGGAGAAACTTCACAAGCAGGATACACATCAAAGTCCAGTCTTTGTCCTCTTTAAGGCAGAAGCAGCAACTGCAGGCCAACCCAATAAAGCACGCACAGCAAAGGGGCAGTACTCCAGCTCTTCAGCTTTTCTCCTTGGCAGAGGTTCCTTTCGACCCAGAAGTGTACTAAAAGTCTGGGGCTTTGGGTCCACTACTTGTACTAATTTCTGCCTCTGAAGTACACAAACTTCAAAGGAAAATCTCTGTTGTTCACAAGATCCTGCCTTGCCCATGCCTGGCTCCAGAAGCACGCCAGGGAGTCGGAGATTGTATTGTGTGAGGACAGACACATCCCTTTTAGGTGCAGGTGTCAGCTCCTCCCTCCCCACTCTAGCCCATGAAAACTCATCAGGATATGCAGGACACACATCAGCTCCCTTTGTGTCACTGTCTAGAGGGAATTCACAAATAGCCCAATTGTCAGTCTGACCCAGACGTGGATTCCACAGGCAGGCGGAGGCACAGAATGGTTAAGCAACAAAATGCCCACTTTTGAAAAGTAGCATTTTCAAACAGACCATCTAAAAAACAACTTTACCAAAAGATGTATTTCAAAATTGTGAGTTGAGAGACCCCAAACTCCTCATCTCTATCTGCTCCCAATGGGAAATTACACTTAAGAGTAATTTAACTGCAAACCCAATGTTAACCTATGGGAGAGACAGGCCTTGCAATAGGGAAAAACACATTTGGAAGTATTTCACTATCAGGACATGTAAAAGACACCAGTGCATGTCCTACCTTTTAAATACACTGCACCCTGCCTATGGGGCTACCTAGGGGTTATCTTACATGTAGTAAAAATGAAGGTTTGGGCCTGGAAAGTGGGCATACTTGCCAGGTTGAATTGGCAGTTTAAACCTGCACACACAGACACTGCTACGGCTGGTCTGAGACATGGTTCACAGGGCTACGCACAATCTGTGCTGCAGGCACACTAGTAGCATTTGAACTGCAGGCCTTGGGCACACATAATGCACTTTACTGAGACTTACCAGTAAATCAGTTATGGCAATCATGAATAAACCAATCACCAATACAATTTACACAGGGAGCACTTGCACTTTAGCACTGATCAGCAGTGGTAAAGTGTGCAGAGACAATAAACCATCAAAACAGAGTCCAGCATACCATACAAACAGAAGGTCAGATGGCAAAAAGACTGGGGAAACATGCCAAAAGATGCCAGGTCTAACACTTTCTTTCTTCTAGTGTTTATCCCCCCTCAGTGTCTTTACCATCATCTTGATTGGATTACTTGTAGCCCTCTATGGCTCCTGTTCAGGGAGCTATATTATTTTTTCTTTCATAACTCAATGGTAGCGCATGTGTTTCCTTACTCTCTCCCTCTCTCCCTCTCGTGCTGCTTCCCCCCTCTTATACCTGTCCCATGTGTGCTCCGTTTTGCTTCCCCCCCACAGCTCCTCATTTGCTTCCTCGTCCCAGCTTTTTTTCTTAATTGAAGTGGTGTAGAGTGGAGTACCAAAAAGTAGAGTGATGTAGGTTGTACGTTTGTGGGTGTAAGTAACTAAAGCATCACTAGAGATATTATAAAGGGTGAAAGCAACAATAATAAGAAACTGCATGCCTGTGTTGAAAGTAGGAAAGCACATTGCACATCCAGGGACAAAAGTGAATACAAGTTAGAATAGTAATCTGACCTCCCTAGCCCACTCAAGTAATGGACCTTTGCCAACATTTATTAGACTAGAGTAGACTAGTAAATCTGACTGCCCCATACTTTCCAAACGAAGGGACATATTTAAGAGCCCCAAGTGCCACATTAGCTCCACCATAGTGTCATTTTTTTACGCTAAGGTGGCGGTAAAGTGTCTTTTTTCACGAGCGATATTTACAAAGGGGCACAATGCATGCATTGGGCCACTTTGTAAACTCTTGCACCACATTATGCCTGCGCCAGGCATAATGTATGCAAGGGAGGGCATTCCCCCATTAGGAGGCCCCCAAAAATGGCACAGTAAAATTTAACAGATTTCACTGCACCATTTTTGGTGTCATTTTTAATGCCTGCTCAGAGCAGGCGTTAAAATGATGCTACCACAGAAACCTATGGGCCTCCTGCACTTTGCTACACTAGCTGTAGGAAGGTAGCCCCGTTTGGCAGGGTGACCCCCGCTATCAGTATGCTTAGACGATTTTAACTGGGATCCTGCTCACTAGGACCCTAGTGATTGTGTTCTCGCTCTCTAACTTTGGTTGCCTAGGACTTTGAACACCCCACAATTTGCATACTGGGTCCCCCTTATAAATTCCTACTATATGGTACTTAGGTACCCAGGGCATTGAGTCACCAGGGGTTCCCCATTGGCTACAGCATGTATTTTGCCACCCATGGGAGCCCATGCAAGATGTGTCTGCAGGCCTGCCATTGCAGCCTGTGTGAAAAGGTGCATGCACCCTTTCACCACAGGTCACTGCACCAGGTCACTGTAAGTCACCCGTGTGGTTGCCCCTCCTAGCCCAGAGGGCAGGGTGCAGGTCCCTGTGTGTGAGGGCACCCCTGCATGAGCGCAGGTGTCCCTATGAACTCCAGTTCCATTGCACTGGACTTTGTAAGTGCAGGGAAGCCATTTTTCCTGTGTACTGAACACAGGTCATTACCGGTGTCCAGCTACATAATGGTAACTCCGAACCTGGGCATATTTTGGATTAAACATGTACTTTGTTTAATTGTGCAATTTCTTTGCTATTTGTTTTAAAATTTTAAAAAACATTATTTTCAAAAACAATTTTAATGGATTAACAAACTGTAAATGTCTTTTTATATTTTTATATCTCTAAATTATCAAGAATGATACTTTGATATAATGTGCATTATTCAATATGAATGAATACTATCACATTGGCATCTTAAAAAGGTTTTTTGTGTTATTAATTTATGTACTTAAATATAAATTTTAAAATTAGTTGATGCAATTATTTTAAAGTTATTTGTATTTTATTTTTTTCAAGTTAATAAATTAATGTTTGTGTTTTTAAATTATTTTTGTAAATATTTTCTTAAACAAAATAATTTAGCTTTTATTTTTGAAATGCAGTTATATTCATTAGAATTAAATACATGTGCTTACCAGTAAATGTTGATATTTTGGACTATGGCATTTAAGTATTTGATATTATTACACTTTAAATTATACATATGTAATTTCTTAATTTGGTTGTCGATATTTTGACAATGATATTTGTTTACTACAAAGTTTTTGTGGTCTGAAAATTCTGTTTGTCCAGCCAAATTTGATTTAAAAAACAAATCTTAGGTGCACAGGTCTTTACTTTGGCAAATGGCAATAACAGTGGAATAGACAAAAAAGGTTGTTATTTTTGTTGCATCATTACGAAGGCCTATGTGTGCACATATCTTTACTTTGGAACACAAAAAATCTTTAGATGTAGTGAATCCTAGTTTGTTTTAATGGTATACAGGAGTTAGCTTAGCCTTTGGCTTGCAGACTCGTACCCCAGTCATCTAGTGACTTTTACCCTACTTAGCTTGCTCTGTTTTAGCGCATGTATTGAATTAAATCTATTAAGATGGCTGCTTTGTTTTTAGTAAGGCCCATGTTTTAGTTTGCGTTATCAGTACCACCTCGCTAAGGCGTCAATATCAAGTGAGAAAGATAAACAAACTGTAGGTGTTCACATTAGGTACTTTCCCTCTTCACGCTTTCGCGGGAATTGTTTATATAAATTACCGTCCCAAGCATGTCTTGTTATCTATTGTGTGGGAACAGACCTACTTCAGGGGTCCAAGCATTATCTGTATAAATACTCCTTAACAGATAGTCAGAGGGATTCCGGCCAGATGCCATCGCTGCAATTGATGCTGCACGTCGCCTTGATGCTGACCCAGTCTTCGTGTCCCTACAGAGTCTGAGCTAGAGACCACATTCCACAGTAACGAGGGTTGGGGGCTCTTCTCATTGACATGGCATTGGCAGATAAGGTTTAACACGCCTAGCTCTCTTTTAGGTTAGAGATTAGATTCACAACATTAGGGTATTAGGACATATCCCATACTTTATGTCTTTTCTTGTTATTGCAAGATGGTGGGGGTCTTTGTATTAATGACACTTGTCTTTACCATTCTGTTTCTTGCACTGTTCATTATCCTAACCATTGCTGCCCCTGCAACTTATCACAGATTGCAGTTTTGCTGAATAAAACCTATCGAAACTTTACTGCATCTTCTTCATTGCCTGTGTTTGATGGGACATGTTGTTAATGTGAGAAAGAGGTAATCTCCGTTCAACCACGACACTCGCTGAGATGTCACACTCTTGAGTCCATGTATAAAGGCTGCCACAAATCACCTTTACTGTTTGGGTTTTTGGTGAGGTGCTGCTTGTGAGCCGGGAGGGTTGGGACGACAGTTGCAACTTGTTGTAGGACTGGCATAGTTGCCTACAAACATAAGTACTATCATATTAAACCAGCAGTCTTGCCTAGAGCAAAAGTCCAACTAAGACACAGGGAAACGTATTGAATGGCACTGTCTCTTTTTGACAAGCTAGGACATCTAAACAACACCCATTTCTTAAACAAAACTGCTGTATATCATAACTACAAAGGTGGACAAGCAAAGTAAATACATCACAAGGCAGACGTTGGCTCTCATTATAAGCTGACAAAAAATATCATGTCGCATCTAGAACTTAAGAACTGCTTGTTGGCCCATCACTAGAACCAACTAGGAAAACATATGGGACAATGTAGCTGTCCTCAAAATGCCAAGACGTTGATGGACAGCCCATTCAAAATACGGAAAACCCGTGAAAGCCAGAGACTTAAAGGGGTTAACCCAAAGTACTCTCATTCTCTTCGCTTCTTCTTACAGTACTTTTTTGAAGAAGTGCTTACATAAGATCATCAAACAGCTAGAGGTGTATGTAGCAGGCTTGCAGGCCTGATAAGTCCTATTCCTTTCAAAATGAAATTTTAATAGCAATGAAGTGATTCATGCAAGGTACTTTTAGAGGGTAGGCTGAAGAGCAGATTCTGCATGTACTTTCATTGTGTGAACACAGGCCTGCTGTGCCTCTCCCTCCCTTATCATGCTTCACCACAACGCCCCATCTACTGTTATCAGGACAACTTTGAACAACACGGAGCAATCACCCTCAATAAGAGACTGAATATGGGTGCAGAAAACAATACATTTCTGGGGACACAGTCTTGAGGAGACTTCTAAGAGTCAAGGAACAAGCCAAGTCATTGAATTATGTAAATTAGACAACAGAAATCATAACAAAATATGATAAAGACTTTAGAACGAAAAAAACTTTCTTCAACATTTCTCAGTGTCTCAGTTAAATACATACAATTGTATCACTGATACACATAGGCGAGCCACTGAAAACTTAAATCAGGCTTAAGCAAGATGCCTGGCTCTGGCTCGGCTCAAGGACTTCTTGGACCCTCCAAAATGTGCCAAGCTTTCATGTGGCTTGTGCATGCCACCCACACTCTAGCCAGCTAAGCAAACAATTAAGAACAAAGTAGTGGCCTTTTATGTTAAAAAGGAGAGAAATAGAGACACTGATCTAGTGGTTGAATTGTACAATGTGAAATCAGAAAACCTGGGTTAAATCCCAGCTTGCGCGCTTAACCAGGTTGTGTGATCATCAGCAAATATTTTACTTCTTAGAGCCACCTTTTCTTCATTATCATATATGAGTGCAGATTCAAAAACAGGAGGTCAGGATGTGCGCTGCAGAAAAACCTCCTGTGTGTCATTTCATAGATTATAATGTTGCTCCATGCATAGTAACAAACTAGGCCACATATAGGAAGTATATGACAATTTAATCTTAGTTCACTAGTTACATTGTCATCATAGCAGGAAGAAGGGTGTGAATATTTCGAAGTTCATGTTTAAAAACCATAACTTTAAAAAGATTCCTCTCAATGCAGTGATGTAATCTGTTGTACAAAGGTGAAAAGTTTCCGCATTTTACAGAAATACATTTTTTTTTAATGTGGAAGAGACTTTATCATGTTCATAGTATATGTTTCTGGATTTACATGTCAAATATTGGCTCGTGCACTGGATCCTAGAGCTAAGCCATAACCTTGGAGTGGCTCTACCACAGGTCTCCCTGTAAATTTTTTGGCTCGCCCTCCTCAAAGCACTATTTCAGTGACATTTATTGAAAGTAATCTTTTTTTAAAACAGTAAACATTCAAGAATAAGCCTCATGCCCTGACGATGTAGCCACGAGTTACCTAACAATGTCAGTTTGCCATATTTTCTATTTGTGTAACCTGTATTCTTTTTAAATGTGAAGGTTTTTTTTTATATTAATCACATATGTGAGGTTTTTGCAGAGCACATATTCTGTACTAAATTGTGCTCTCAAACAGGATGGTTAAGGAAAAAGATACGTAGTGAAGTAAAGTGATGGACAGTGAATCACACAATTTGATCAAGAGGGGAAGTGGAGATTTAAGTCCAAACATGTATACATTGTGCAGTTACTTCCTTCACTCTTCGCTTAACACCAAAGATCAGTGTTGTGTGATTAGTTATTCAATTATTGCCAACCAGTTAGTGATTGTATGTGGGGTTCAATAAATACACTTATCACACTTTAAATCACACTCATTCCATAAGACATAAATATGTGGTTTTCTGTTTGGAATGATTCCACAGACACTGAAAATCATACGCAGTGACAGAACATGCACGCCTGAAGACGTGCTGCACTTTGCAAGTGACTCCTTCAAGATGTGAAACCCAAGGAGCAAACTCTGTTGGGGGAGGGGTCTAAGACCGCTTTGTTTTTTGCTAAATTATTCAATTGTAGTTATTGAGGTGTTGAGCCTCTACTAAGAGCAATTGCTTTCTCTAGGCAGATTAGCCTGCAGTAACATTATCAAAAATGTTAATCTCCTGGTTTCCCTTACTCTGCTGGCTCAGACTGACTTCACGCAGAAGTTTATGCCACGACCTGGGGCTCCTGTTACTAAATCACCGTGTGAAGGAGTTTAACTGTAAGTTACCATAACGCCCCTTCTCCAAACCGGAAGGTTAACCAACATATGGTTTAAACACGATCAGATTGTGGCCAGTAAGGTTCATTCTCCCTTTTTTGAAGAGCCAGTCCAAATAGTATTAGGCTTTTGGCAAGTGCAGATCATTTCAGGTCTTAGTAAACCTGATCTGTGTGGAATTAAAAACACTATCTTGTTGAGTCCTGAGGAGACCTAAAATCGATTGGCCGAAACGCATCGACCATATCCAGTGAGGAGTTGATCACTAAATCATACATTTAGCAGTCAAAAGTGATCAGTAAGGAAATCCTGCATGATCTATTGTCGTATCTTACTCTTGTGACCTGATGTTGTACTTACCATAGGCGTACTATGGGCAATTAATGATTTTAGACCCCTGAATGTCTGAAAATCATTGTGACAAAGACAATGTGTTTATGATATTTTATGTATATTACACTTGTGGAGAAATTCAAAAAAATGTAAATAGAATAATGTGCACATTTTGTAAAGTAGTGATATCCCATAAGTGGTTGCAGGCTTTTTTAAGTTTGCATGTAGCTAATCCGCTCAGGGGATTGTGCAATTATGAATAACTAGATTTAATATTTTTGCAAATTGAAATTGCAAAAATATTATTGTAGACTTTTTTAGGCTGATCAATCGCTTGAGAGACCAATGTTTGGAGCGGCTCAATGACCATAATTTAAAAATTGATAAAACCAAGAGTTCTTAGAACCCACACACAGTTCGCTCCTCTAGTTACAGAGCTTCAAGGAGTTTTAGCCATATTCAGCATAGCTGCAAAGAAGCGAGATCCTTTTTCCACTGTTAAGCTCCAGTTTCCACCGCAACATCTGTGGGGATAGAGCGTCCATGTCCCTCACAGTTAGCCCGATCAGCGCTCTATGGCACGCGTCTCAGCTCAAACCCTCCCCCGCCCCCAGTGCCCCCTCCCAGGTGCTCCTTTATCTTTTTAATTACACTCCACTCGCTGGTGCTGACAGAGATGGGCACAGCGCGCATTAACATTTTGCTGACTGTTGCTGGTGTTGCCAGAGTCCTTTCTCCCCACGAGGTGTCATCCTGTCTGTAGCACAAGCTGCTGCTCACAGCTCCGCTTTCAGCTCGATTTTAATTGCTCCCAGTCGCCTTCCTTACCTCCTCGCTGTGCGTTTTTCGTTATTCATGCTTTTTTATTTTTATTTTTATTTTATTTTTTCTCATTTCATTTTCGTTTACCCATTTTATTCTCCATTCTCTTCATGCAGTCACTTTTTTCTTTACTTTCTGCCCTCTCTCTTTCTTCAGTTTATTTTGTTTCTGTTTTTCCCCTCTTTCTTCTCTTCACTTTTTACTCTTTCTCTTATCACCTTTCTCTCTCTAACATATTTATTCTTTCTATTCTTTTGACTGCTTTCTTTTTCGTTGTTGTGTTCACCTTTTGATTAGTCTCTCTCACTTTACACCGTTTTCCACTATATTTGTTTTCTCTTTTTTCGCTTGCTTCCCTCCTTCCTTTTGCTTTGTCATTCTTCCTGCCCTTTTTTCTTATCCTTCTTTTCCCTCGTGCATCCTCTCGTTCCTCTCGTTCCTCTTGCTCTCGTGATTCTGTATTCTCGTCTCACTTACTTTGCTTTACTTTGGTTTTTCCTTTTACGCCTTTTCACTGCTATCATCTTTCTTGCCTGTCCACTTTCTTTCCATTATTTCTTTCTTTCTTTGCTTTCTTTACATTGTTTCCAGTCTTGGCCTTCCACTTACATTTTTATGTTTATCTTATTGGACGAAAATAGTAGTGGAACAGCAGATACTTTGCATAGCATATAGCATGCTGAAGAAAGATGTGAAAAGTTGAGTGAATTGCGTTCGTAGTTACATTGCGAAAAGAGCTGATGAAAAATAGGACATAGAGATAATCACAAAACACAAGGGCATGCAGAGAAAACATATTGGTAGTTTTCCATAGAGTTTTGAGGGTAACAGAGGAGAAGAAAAAGGGGTATCAGGGCTCAAAGTTATGGTCTGGGGAATAGTAGAGATTCTTCGAGGTTATCTCAAGGTCAGAAGAGAAGTTAGGATGGACAGCAGTAGTGCATTTCAGGCTGTGTGATCAACTCTAACAGCTAATAAGAGATGTCTCGGGGGCTTTGCGGGCAGGCTGAGTGGGTTTGAAGGTCTGTGAGAGCTGGCTCAGAAAGTGATTTAAGGTAATTTGAAAGTGACGGAGGCAAGCAAAGGCATGGTGCTAAAAGAGGGTTTTAATTGTGAATTATTGGCTTCTGAGGACTGTCCAAGGACTTGCTGATTATGTCCTAGGACTGGCAGAAAATCTCTGATGGTGAGTGAGGGTTAGCTTATGGTTGGCTGAGATGTAGCCTGTGGTCTCTTAGGGTTGGTTTATGGTCGTTTTGGGCTGGCCTATGTGGGTCAGATGAGTGTTTGTGAGAGAAATATGATGTAACCTGGGAGCCAGCCAAGGGCGTCTGTGAGGTATATTTTGATCTGCAATTTCATAGTGAGGATCCTCTTAACAGCTTCCAGAAGGTAACTTAGTGCAGACTGAGAGACTGAGTCATGGGGGCCTGGTCAAGTCTAAGCGACTGGATGGTCTGCACTAGAACTCAGCAAGGTTTGACCTGCCGACAGGGCAATCAGAGCAGGTCTCTGCAGCCACCCTCCAGGCTGCATACACTCGTGGGGGAGGGGGACTTTGGAGCAGGATCCTGTTCATGCCTTCTCCTAAGAGCATACTGTCAAGGACAGATGGAAACCTATACCTCCACATTTGCCTGGATAGGTTAGGGCCAGGAAGACCTCATCGTAGGCCATGACATGAGTTCTGCTTTCTGTTGGCCTTGATATATACTACTTTTAGGGGCCCATTGCGACTTCGGCGGACAGGAAGACCCTTCAGCCAAATGACTAACGGGGAGGTTGCCGCCTTACTTGCTGCCTCCCCACCAGCCCCATTATGACTTTACTGCTGGGCTGATGGGCAGAAACCAAGATTTCTGGCCATCAGCCCAGCGGGAAGTGGCGGCAGCATTGTTGCTGGTTTGTAACCAAGCCGGCAGCCAATCTGCCTCCCTCAGGGAGCACCAGCACCCTCAGGATGCGCACTGTCTGCACCGGGGGGACCCTTGAACAACCCATTCCATGCGCAGGGCAGGGGCCCCTTTGTAGTCCCCTGCACCTGTTCTCCACCAGCCTATTCATGGTGATGAAACCACCATGAAAAGGTTGGCAGAGAACCAGGTTGTAATCAACAGGGCTGAGTTCACCATCACTGGCTGATTCCAACCTGCACCCACCGTCAGCCCATCGGAACATGGTTCCCGGCAGAGATGGTGGTCGTTTGGCAGTCTGTTGATCGCCAGGCTCATAAAGAAGCCCTACATTGCTGCTTGCTCTCTACCTGTACTTTGTTGGCGAAACTTGAACCTCTCCTGCGGTGATTAATCTGTTCAGTGTGTGAGCAGGGGTATAGCTCCAGGGGGTTGTTTGGAGTGCTACACCCCTCTAATAAATGTATTTTCTGATAAATAGTTGGGTACAGGTGCTTTCAGTCAGGTATGGTGAGGTGTCTGTTACATTTCACTAGGAATGTTTACTTAAACACAGACAAAAATTCACACACATTTTCTCACTCTCTCTTTTGAAAGTCCTTCAAAATGTTTCTTATGTTATAGAATATTGGGTTTTCTCTCACTTAGTACTACTACCAATCCACATTCCACTCCCTTATCACTGCCCCTGAGGCCCCTCTCACGCGCCCTTCTTGCTGTATAATGTATCTCCAGGGTGAATCCTGATTGTTTCCAGACATAAAATTATTCCCAGTATCCCTATCAGCAGAGCTAGTATGTGAAGTGGTTTTCTACCAATATCTACCCTAGGTTTCCCAGCTCGCAGCCGAAGATCTCTGAGCATCTCTGAGCAACCATGTGGCCAGATTCAAGCATTAACTAATAAGTGAAACTGGGGATTTTAGACAAGCAGCAATCAATGTTTCAGCCTGAATTACCAACAACAATATGGTGAATATTGCTGGGTGAGGCTGGAGAAGGGGGAGTATTTCGCTTTTGCTGTGTCTTTTTCTCATCAATAGTCTTCCTCGAAACATTAGCATACACCTGGAGCACTCCAGTTTTCAGGTTTTATTAGGAATGCTGGATAATTTGTTTGTATACGCCAAATGCCATAAATATAAATGTGCAGTTTGTATGTGGCTTTTTATAGTGGCGTTTCTCTTTTTCGAACTTCTAGCCAAATACAGAATCAATGGTACATAGATGAAGTCACTTTTCAGAAACACACAACAGCTTTAATTACGAGATGCTCGGAGTGGTATCTCCAGGGTGAAACCGTGCCAGGCATCTAGAGGTGGTTCAGGTTTCCGGGTTCAAAAATACCGAGTCTGAAAATACCAGATCAGAAACAAAGACAAATCAGTGCAGTTAGAATCTCCCATCAAAGTACAAAAGAAATAATACGACATTCATCAACAACCTAGGGACAAAGTTATAGAGGCCCAGGAGAGATACAAGATGATACCTAGGCCAGATTTACTAAAAAGTGGCGCAGCGCGGTGCTGCGCCAAAATTTGCAGCGCGGCGCTGCATCACTGTAGAAACGCAGGAATGCGCTGCGTTTACTAAAATACAGCGCCTCCCTGTGTTTCCCCCTGTGCTAAATTTAGCTGCCAGCACCAACACGGGCATCCTTGCACCATAGTGCAAGGGTGTTAGCATTGAGGGGATTGAAGGGCATATTTAAGAGCCCCTAGCGCCACCAAAGTGTCACTTTTTGTGACGCTCCAGTGGCATAATGCCCTCTGCTGTATTTACAAGGTGACGGTAAGCCACTTTTTGTGGCTTAATGCCACCTTGTAAATACGGCCCCTTCACACACAGCACTTTGCGTGGAAGGGGAGTGCGATGGGTTTTGCGTGGGCGTGCCACAGCAACACCCGTTGCATTTTGATGCTGCCTCAGATTTACAAGTTTTCGTAAACCTGAGAAAGTGCCAAAATCTAACGCCATCCCAGGGGTAGCGTTAGAGTGGCGCAATGAGGAGAAATGCTTTCATTTCTCCTTGTGTTTTGCTCTTTCTATGTGTACTACATTCTAATGCATTCTAATTTAAGATTGTTTTTGTGCAGGAAGGTGTTCCTTTCTCCACAAAAACAATCTTCCCCTCAACACAGCCATCCTTGTACTATGGCGCAAGGGTTGCTGCGTTGGCGCATGGCAGCAAATGTAGCACCGGCACAGGGAGAGACACAGGGGTGCGCCGTATTCTATTAAATACAGCACATCCCTGCGTTTCGAAAATTAAGGAGCTTGACGCTGCATCATTTTTTGTGACGTCTGGCCTACATTGTTGACATGCAGGAAAGTGTCCCTTCCTGCACATAAACAATCTGCAATGGTGATTTGGCACTTCTATGTGTGCTGCAGAATGCAGCACACATAGAAGTAGCAAATTGCCATTTTTGAATGATTTTTTATGTAAAGAAAGGGACACTTCCCTGCACATAAATATTAATTTATGGCCTTTTGCTATTCCTATGTGTGCTGCAGAATGCACCACACATGGAAAAAGCAAAAACGGGGAGGAATAAAAGCATTCCCCCACGTTGTACCATGTTAACGCCATCACTGTGGTGGTGTTAGCTTTTGCCACTGCCACAGATTTAAGCCTTCTTGTAAATCTAGGGCAGCTTCAAAAGCAATGGGTGTTGCGGGGGAACACCCACAGCAACACCAGTTGCATGACGCTCTAATGCAGAAAACTGCATCAGAGGGGCCCATATTTACAAGGTGGTGGTAAGCCACAAAAAAGTGGCTTAGCGCCGCCTTGTAAATGTGGCGCACTGCGTCAACGGAGCGTCACAAAAAGTGACGCTCCGGTGGCGCTAGGGGCTTGTAAATCTGGCCCCTGGTTTTTTGCTCCAGAGGCTGTAATCAGATTGCCAAGAAGAATATGCCAGTGTTCCCTAATTTCTAACAACATAGAGATGCAGAAGGGGGGTGGGTCATTATATTACATGCAGCATATCACTACGTTGATTACAATGACCTACGACAACATTGCAAAATAAGTATATATCTCTGTTCTTAATTCCACTTCTACTTACCTTCTAAATTAAGTGTAGGTGGATATAAGAATATGTATTATTTTCTTACATTGGGATAAAGTGGTAGGTGGTGCCTTATTATTGTAGATTAATATTATTTACCACAATATATTAACATACAACCCCTTGCAGGTGAGTGCCAATCCTCTCTTTCACCCGTACAGCACATAATGGAAATAGCTCACATCATTGTAGGATAAATATACTGTACAAGTACATGTATGTAGCTATGTGGCCTAGATTAAATGGGCCACCAACAGTCATCAGTAAACTGTGTGGTTCATATAGGAATAGACTACTCACAACATCAGCAGACATGGAATGTTTGTGAACAATATTCACAGCTGGTTCCATACAAAGTAATAATAAATGATCATATACAGAAATAATTTCAAGAGGCAAAAAGAAAATGTAATTCTAATAAATGTATTGTCCAAGCATAAATCGACCACCACTTGTTTCAAGATAAAAATAGCTTCATCAGGGTCTATTTAACCACTCGAGTAGTCCATTAGATCACTAGTATAACGAGAAGAGTAATCAGGATGGTACGTATGAAATGTTGATACTGTGTTGCTGCGGTGGCAGACAGGTAGATCCTGAGAGAGCATTTATATTCGATCTACATGGATCTGCTCCAGTTCTGATTTTAATGTTAAATAGTATACAACACACAGACACAATCCATCATGCACGTGGACACTCTGAAGGCATATAGAAGTCCAAGTCGCAGTATATGGTTGCCTTTGTCTACTAATATGAAAGCATACAACACAAAGCAGGGCTACATTGTGGTGCTGTATGTGGCAATATATAAGAGAACTTGCTTGGGCTTTGTGTAAAAAACCTCTCACATGCAAGTGTGTGATTGATGGGTGGACGATGCACAACATGAAAAGCCAGGTGACCATTTGCAAGAAGTAACCTGCCATTTGTACACATATGACATATTGGCATCACCACAACACCTATGTTCACGGACCTTGTCTAAAATTGTGTGATCGATTGGAGGACAGATCATGCAATTAATGATTTTGTGGACCTATGTAACTGAGTAGAAAGTGACTGTACCTACCAAACGTCACTACAACTAGCCTGTATGCTCCTCAGCCTCCCCAGAAAGTAAACACACAACATAAGATTCCTATTTTAGAGCAGTGTATGCTCCATGCTCAACGCAATGAAATGCCACCCCCATAATGGGAAGTAGATCACATTAGATAGGCACAAATGTAGCAGGGACCTTGAAGAACATGTAAAATAGCATGTTGAGAAAAACCCAAGGTGAAGAAGCCATGACAGAGGCATTGGTAAGACGTGGCAGAATGATAGGCCCCTTTATGCCCCATGAAGGTTTTGGCCAACATCACCATTCTCCTTTGTAGGCACATGGTGACCTAGCATGAGGACAGCGTCAGATGCCACACTGACCTGGCCAAAGGGTTGCTACAAGCTAATAAAGATTTTGTTGCCATTGCCACATCCATCTTCCAGGTCCGATGGACACAATCACTATCACCTTACAGATCTAGGTCCTGTGTCAGCTACAGACTTATTGGTAGCTTTCCTGTGATTAGCAACAGGAATTGTCAGGGTGCCACTTTTCTTGCTAATCTACGAAAAAAAACAGATGACATATCAATAGCTTTTTAAGTTTATTAATTTCATACCATTTAGGTCTAGCATCAGGAACGTCATCTTGTTTCAGTTGTTACTGTGTCCTTCTTAACTCAACCTTTGAACCTGTGAGGAATCAATAGCTCATCTCTTGATGGAAAGCAATAATTTTCTCTACTTCCATTTATTGTTACATTACTTACGGCTTCATTCCTTCATGCTCTGTACATCACTCAGTCTGTCTTTATGGCCATTTGCTGCAGGTTCGTAGTCATTCTCCTCCTAATCGGAGCCCCCCACCTCGCTTTGTAAACTTATCCAGATAGCAGTCCTATGGAACGTCATGTTAATTCACAAACGGTCACAAGGTCATACGAAAGGACATCACCTGATTGATGGAGTAATCTAAATCACGCTTTTAGGATGCTGATAGTTCACTCAATTCCATGCCTTGTCCTGTGTTGTAGCGCTGCTGATTTGTACTAACTGTCAGAAGGGCGTCATGATCCACACTCTGATGTCAGAAGCATTATCACTTGTAAGGGTTTGAGGTGCAGGTCAGGCGTTTCTCCCTTCTCACAATCACAGCTGAATAACTTGTATTTGATAGGCTCATTCAAAGGTGCCAGCTATACTCTGCTGCTTGAAAACCACCTGTGCAAGCTTCTATGCCTAAACACATATGGGTCATGTGCACTGACTGCCAGGCCGCTATGTAGCTATGTATGTTATGAGGTGCTTGGCATTTGACAATGAGAGCAGATTTACTAACATTTTGCCCCTGGTTTCTGGCGCAAGATTTTTATTTGGAGTCTACTTTCCAGCTAAAACTTGATTTGCACTGGAAAGTGGCCTGAAAGTAACATTCCTGCATTTCTTTACATCAGGAGGTGGACCTTAAATGGTACGAGGGCATTCTAGGTAAGCACCCATGTGTTTTGACGCAAAGTCCTAATTACTAACAATAGAAGACAGGGCTTTGCACCAATAAATTAAACCTTTTTGAGAACGACATTAGTTTAAAAAAAATGTTTTTATTTCTCCAAACGTTTCCAACATTGTGTATGTGTTGCACTGTACAGCACACACCCAAGGCTGGAAAAGTTTTAAAGTTTGTCTAAAGATACCCTTTTGTGCTGGAAGGTTATCTTTCCAGTATAAACCCTATGCTAGACATGCATGTGTGTTGGGTGGTAGGCTGCCTGATTGTGTGCCTACACCAGGGAGAGAGCAGAACAGTGCCATATCTTAGTACATATGGTGCTTCCCTGCTCTCTCACACAACATAGCACTGCATGAGTTTTTAGTAAATCTACCCATATGTGTATTTTCAGTGAGTGTAGGCTACCATCCTAATCAAATACCTGTCTTGTATGGATGGTAAAAGTCACAATAGGACATGTGTGCCTTTACCAACACCAATAGCATTGGGGGGATTATTGTAAAGATTCTCACCACACTGCTCTAACTCGACATGCGTGTCATATGTTAACAGGGCCCTCTGAAACTGAAGCGTGGAGGGCAACACATCGATTTAAAAAACACCACATGCCCTGGGCCCCATTGACTAGAAGCTTCCTGAAGTCAGTAGGTGTAATGAAGATGACAACTATACCTGGGTGGGTAGTATGTATAAATGTATCTTTGTATGTGGTATTTGTATAACCTCGCATAAATGCAGCAGAGTCCTGTATAGGGTTAAGGGTAGACATACAGTCATGAATAATAGGAGAGATAACTAGGCTTTGAGAGCAGAGGTCTACTGTTACTGCCTTGCGGTGTAGTATTCTTTAAAGAGGTGCTTCTTTGTCTCATTTCCTAAATTGGAGCAGTACTAAAGAATACAGTGATGCATTTCTAGATCCTTAATGCATAGATAGAAAAAGCCTATATCCTTGCTTTTTTATATTTTACACTTCCTCATCTACAGTTTGATGGTGTCTGAGCTGTGAGTGTGAAAGAATCACCAGGAATGGTGAGCTTGTCTGCAAGATAAGGAGGAGTGTGGGCTGTGATGGCTTTGCAAATGAGAAATGAGTCAGCAGATTTTGAAGAGTGTGGGCTTCCAAGAGGAACCAGTGGATTTCCATCAGGCTGGGGGTAATGTGATCATATTTCTTCAGGCCTCCAATGAGATGTGCTATGGCATATTGGATGCTCTTAATTGTGAAGTCTGGGAGCCCCTGGATTGCAACCATCCAGCTGCAAAATGTCAAGGTCTTAAAAAGCAGTTCAGAAGTCACTTTTTGGAAGAAACTGTTTCACTTTCTGTAGATGAGAAAGCTAGTTCCATGCCACTTTTGTTTTATTGCAATGTGCTCTTTGAGGGAGCGGTTGGTGTCAACAGGCTATCCCAATAACTTTGCATTTGTTTAAAATTGGGGTTCTGCGCAGATACACAGAAGACATGCACAGAGAGTACGTTGGGGCCCTCCAAGAGTGCACTTAGGGCAAGCCTGCCTGGGCTCGTACATGCTAAGTCCATGGAGTCGACGGGAGACACTGTAACCCACATTTGCTAAGGGATTGCGTCGCCCTTGCCTCACTCAAGGTGATGCAAGAGAAATGCAAGCCCTTAAGTGAGATTTACTATGCCACACAGAGCCACCTTGTGTGACTTAGTAAATCTTGGGTAACGCAAGGCAGCATAAGTTGCTGCCCTACATTACATATGCCCAGATAAAGGCATTCAGTGGACGGAGTGTGGGTTTTCATATGTTTATTTCTCATTGTTTTTTACCTCTTTCTATGGGTGCTGCATTCTGAAAAAGACTCAGAGGATTGTTTTTGTGCAGGAAGGTATCATTCTGGATCCAATATGTATCACAATTTTCTCTTGTTTGTTAAACACTCGATGAGAGCGCATCAGTTTTCCATTCATAGTCTAAGGTCTCCAGCACATGTTTTTTTAATCCCACCACTCTCCACTTTCCTCTGTCTCCTGTTTCATTTTGTTTGCCCCTCCTGTCCTTCCTTCTTTAATCTATGCTTGTTCTGCCTCCTTTCTTCAGTGGCCTTCCAGCCCCCGCAACTTTTCGCTATTTTCATTTCAGAGGCACTCCTGACCTGCTGAGCGCGCAGTTGCTCATTTTCCTTCCTGTTGTGGGTCGCGATGCGGTTCCTGGGAGCATCCAGAGCTTTGTTTTTAAAATTTACATTAGGCTGCACTTCCTTCCATGTAACACACAATGTGAAATAATTAACAAAACACCCTTCTAGACTATAACGGGAGCAGCAAGTTGTCTATTAACTCAGCACTGCTGTGGAGCAGCAGAAGTTAAATGTCATTGGTATATTTGCATAAGCAGCAGTTGCACATTCATTGGAACTTCAAGTACTAACGTTGTGCAATGTGTTATCGACACAACATCCTCGTTGGTGTCCAGCGGTCAGCAGTGCTCAGTAGAGTCTGTGCCTCGAGGTGACTGAAGCTGTGTAGCCGCTCCACATGCACCTCCCTCGAGCAAGGTATCCATTTCTAACAACTGGCACTAGTTGCTTGTCCCTTCACCCCAAATTACTACAAGATTCACTATCAACGAATGTGCTTCTTTTGCACACATGAAAGCTCCTTCTAATTTCGGGACCTCCCATTCGTATTTCTATTCAGTTCTTCTCCATGCATGTCCTGACACAGTCAACTTCACGCTGTAGGCAGTGAACTCGGAAGCAGAGCAAAGGAGAGGATGTAGCACTAGGGCCAGAGCTACCGACTTTGGAACTACGGGGCATATTTACAAGCCCCTAGCACCACTTTGCACTGCCCTAAAGTTTTTTCAAAGTGATGCACATTGCACCACTTTGTAAACCCTTGCGCCATGTTATGCCTGCGCCAAGCATAATGTATGCAAGAGGGGCATTCTAAAGCAGGGAGGTCCAAAAAAATGGAGCAGTGAAATTTACAACATTTCACTGTGCCATTTTTAACACCTGTTCAGAGCAGGCGCTAAAATGACGCACCCTTTTAAATCAAAGGGCCTCCCTGTGCTTTGCTGCACTAGCATCATACTTTTTGACGCTAGTGCAGCAAAGCACCACAATGGCATCAAAAATGTTGATGCCATTGTCCTAACGACCACCATGGTGTGCCGTATTGTAAACAGGGCAACGCTAGAAAAGTGGCACATCGAGACTGAAGAGCCACTTTCTTGTAAATATGCCCCTAGGTTTGTGTCTCTGCGTCGGCTCAACATCCTGTAATTCTGGGGAAATCACTTTTAGGGCCAGATGTAGCAAAGGGTTTTACCCATTCTGTGTCTATGGGAAAATGTGTTCATACATATGGCCCTTAATCTTCCCTTACCTACAATACAAAATGAGTGGGTCCTTCTGTAATGTAATTGGTGTTCATGTAAAGTGCTTGAATGTTTTCGGCTCGACTTCTCACTTTATAAAGCACAGCTAGAAATCGATAAAACTAAACCTAGTAACCATCCGCCAAGCTAGTTGAGTCATGACAGTCTGCACAAGATCAAACGAAGTTAGCACTGAAACAGGAAATTCGTTCCTTTACCTTACTGCATTTTTTTCTTAAGGTATTTTACATACTGATCTCATGCTGACATCCTATAGCCAATATTTACTACAGATTGGAAAACACAGCTGCTGTATGCTGCCCACCTCTTTCGGTAGGAACAGAGGCTGATAATTTTAAGCACCTCATCTTTGACCAAGTTCACAACATTTCCATAGCTATGTCTTACTATTGACCTGTTCCCTGAATATCGCTTTCCTACCCATGTTCCCCATTCCAGGGTTTATATGTCTTGTTTCTTAGCTTATCACCAGCCCTTCCCTGTTTCTTCACCAGTCCCTGTTCCGTCACCACCAGCCCTCCCGTACCTGTTTCTTACCCTTTTTTCACCTACTCCTTCTCTTCCTTTAATTTATCCCCAACTTCTCTCTGTTTCTTCTTCTCTTTTTCCCTTTCATTCATGTTTCTCCTCACCTGCCCTCCCTTTCCTGTTTCTCCCCTCTCCCATCTGTGTTTCTTCACCCACCTCGTCTCTGTTTCTCCCTCCGTCTCTGTTTCTCCCTCCCAGCCCCCGTTCCCTACTCCCTCCCACCCGATTGCCAAAGCCAAATTCTTGCCCATGGGCGGGACCTATTGGCTTTGCCAATGGTTGTTAAGCGTTGCATTCCTTGTGGCATTCCAAATGGCTTTCACAGTGAGAAGAGAAATAAAACCACACCATAGGAAAAGATTAACTGACAAAATATGACAAGACATGCAGTTTTGGGTGTATTTTCTGGATTCTTATCACAAAGTGCTGGCAAGATAACTGGACTGTAGAAATATTCACAGACACATCAGGTGCTAATGGTTTTAGCCCATACTTGAGAGGGCTGTGGTGTGTAGAGAGATGACAAAGGGGTGGAAATGGAGAAAACGCAGAATCGAATTCCTGGATTTGTTCCCGGGGGGCTGGCAGTGTGGCTATGGGGGAGTATGTAGAGCAATAAAAAGGTGACATTCATGTTGGGCAATGACACAATGGTTCAAGTCATCAACAGGATGTCCGTCAGTGATCTTGGAAGTGTTAGGGGACTGGTGCTATAATGCATGCAGTGGATTGTGTTGTAAGAACGAGACACCTGCATGGTTTGCAGAATGAGGTGACTGTTGCTATACCTCATTCTCAGTGGTCCAGATTCTGAGGATTGACAGTGGAAACGGGATTGCAGGGAAAGCTCATCCTAGAGGGCATGTGGATGACAGGGTTGTGAGAACTCTACAACTGAAAGGAAGTGATTTTGCCCATTCCAAGAGAAGTACATTTTAGCAGATAGGTCAAACAATTGCCTATTTTGGGTGAGAAAAGGGGAGCAACGGATGGACACGTCTGTTGCCCAGGAAACAAGATGTGTTGTCTTTTGAGAGGTGAGAAACAAAGAAGTGTCGGGGAATCTAGCAGAGCGCTAGCTAGGAAGCAGCCTGTGCCTTGTGCAAGGAGGATCAGAATAAGAGAAGGGGGAAAGAAATAGAGACATGGGGAGAATCTATGAAGGAGCTCAAAAGGATGCAGACTGAGCCTACTGCAAGCAGCTGGTAGGGAATTTGAAAGGGAGTAACAAGTAGGGAAACAAGGAAGCAGAAGTCAAGTGTGGAACATTAAGCGGGAGATAGAGATGTAAGGGGTGGAACGGGATACTTACTGAAAGTTGTTAAGGCGGTTTACAATTGGGGTGAATGCATGCCTTAGTTAAGTTGATTTTATTGTATATTGTTATGTTCGCAGAATACTGAGTACATAGTGCTAAGACTGTGAATACTAATGTTCATAAGCAGTCATTGTGATCGATTGTGCACCACTACTTGTGTTAAGCACTCACAATTGTTTTATCATACTTGAATATACTTGTATATTATGCTACAGATTCTTTCTAATATTCTAATGCTACGTTGCTACTCTTTCTGCTATTCATACGAATTAATGTCTTTTTAAAAAAAAAGGCAATTTAGAGTGTGCACCTAGGGATAACATATTTGTGAACTCAAGTTGCTAAAGAGGCCTTTTTCACCTAAGGTCACAAGTGACTTTAGTCCTTTTCCCCTAACCAAGGGGGTCATTCTGACCCGACCACGGGAGCACCGCCAACAGTCTGGCGGTGCTCCCGAGGGCATTCTGACCGCGGCGGTTCAGCCGTGGTCAGAAAGGGTAAACCGGCGGTCTCCCGCCGGTTTACCACTGCCCTTCAGAATCCTCCATGGCTGCGGAGCGTGCTCCGCAGCCATGGGGATTCTGACACCCCCTACCGCCATCCTGTTCCTGGCGGGTCTCCCGCCAGGAACAGGATGGCGGTAGGGGGTGCCGCGGGCCCCCTGGGGGCCCCTGCAGTGCCCATGGCATGGGCACTGCAGGGGCCCCCGTAAGAGGGCCCCGCAAAGTATTTCAGTGTCTGCTAAGCAGACACTGAAATACGCGACGGGTGCAACTGCACCCGTCGCACCCCTGCAACTACGCCGGCTCAATTCTGAGCCGGCGTCCTCGTTGCAGGGGCATTTCCTCTGGGCCGGCGGGCGCTCTTTTGGAGAGCGCCCGCCGGCCCAGAGGAAATGTCTGAATGGCCGCCGCGGTCTTTTGACCGCGGTGCGGTCATTCAGCGGCGGTACCTTGGCGGACGGCCTCCGCCGTCCGCCAAGGTCAAAATGACCCCCCAAGTGTTCTCACTAGATTTTGAGCTGAATGAGTCAGTTTGCAGTTATAATAGGTTGCAGGCCAACCAACACTTTGGGGCTCTCACAGGAATAGAAAGTGCTTTAGTAAAATATTTATGACAGTGTATTCCAAAATGCACCTCCAGCTGCATGCCGCACCTTTACCACTGTCCTGTTGCTCATTTGCAACACTTGTTCTTTGTGTGAAGCTTGGATTTTCCATTGTCCCTACGACTTAAGTGAAGTAATATTGATGGCAGCACCCCAAGTCTGAAAATTGTTCCGGCACCACTGTCTTCTAGTCTGTGAGAGCCTGAGTCTTGTGTTCACATTTGTACTCGTGAGAATCCTGTTAGCTCAGCAAAGAAGCTGCTGCTAAGTGTCACATCGTTCGGGTCTTTTCAACCATTTCTCGCGCAAATAAAGGTTACCCACCTTAGCTCCTGTTATCTTGCATGTCAGTTTCAATCATGTGATTCCTTCCTCTGCATATGTGAAGAAAGTGTATAAATGTAATGAGATTTCTAGATCGGTTAGCATTATAAATGGGATAAAGTACCCCTGCTGTACATTCTCATGAAATTGCAACTCAACCACGGAGTTCCGTGACCATGTAAGAATTCTTTCATAAGGTCATGGAACTTCGAGGTAAATAAATACTTTATAATTTAGAGCGAGGGTACTTTATTCCCTATTATACATGGACACAACTCTCACCCTCCCCATGAACCACTTAAATCCTTGCTGTGGTCCTCTTTCACAAGAGGGAAATAGGATTTTTGTAAGAATTCAATTAGAATTGCTAGTGCAAAACTAAATACCTTAATAGTAGTTAGCATGTTACAGAAAGATATTACAAGCCAGATTTAAAAAAAAAAACGCTGTAGCTCAAAATGTGTAGAAACTTACAGAGAGGCATAAAAAGGCTAATTAGCAGGTCCTGCCAACTGGTCCATTTTGGGGATATCCATTATGTCGGGGCAGGTAGTGAACTGCCACAGTCAGTATCTCACAGCGGGAAAGGGTTCACTGCTCTTTTAAAGAAGGAAGATAAACACACCCACACAGATTTGTAGACGTGCTGCTGCACAGGAAGTCACTAGAGATTGCATAGTTCATCACGGCACAGAGCTGGAGACAGCTTTCTGACACCTGCTTGGTGGTTGTAAATGCGAAGCCCTGTTTCCTGATTTATTGGCCAGGCTGGTCAAGAGCGCGCTTTGCCTTTAAGTTGCGTATTCCACCTGACACAAGGTAACGCATCCAGTGACGGTCTGGGCCGGTAAATTGACAGGAAGCGTGACATCTGGAGCAGTCTGCATGTGTTCTGTGGGAGAAGTACGATGTCCTTCCGGAAAGTACCGCCTGGAGACAGGCTCTTCTGCTATAACGGATGTTGGTGACCTTGTAGGGCACACAAGGTCATTGACACTGGAGAGACAGTTCATCGCTGAAGTGCTCGGCAGGGCTCCACAGGCCGAGGCCTTGTCTGTCAAGGGGCGGACAGATCACTGAGCAGATGTCAAGGAGAAGGCGGCTGAGAAATTAATTCTCCTTCTATCCTGCTCCATCTTTCAGTCTAAAAAAAGCTGATGTGCCCTTCGGATAAGAGAAGACACAAAGGACAGACTGAGCGTCCTCCAAATATCTAAATGTTCTCCAGCTAGCATGATACCGAGAAAGCAGAGTCCGCGTATCCGCTTGTGGGAAGGAAATCACAAATACACAGCATTGTTTATATTTTTGGTGCGTCTATCCAGGGGCGCAGCTCAGGCAGGCGACCGGGGTGGGAAGGGTTGTTTTGGGTGCAATTCCCCCTAATAAATGGATTCTGGTGGGGGCAGTTGGGTTCAGGGCGTACGAGTCGGGTTTGGAAGTGTCAGTGTTGGGGTTTCCTCTCACAGCACAGACACATCCCGCTATGAAACTTTAAGCGCCTTGTACATACCCACCCTACCTACTCTCTGGAACACCGAAGAGGCCTGGAATAACCAAAGGAAATGATTAGAACCAATTGAGAACAGAAGACTCTTATGTGATGCAGAGAAATCTTTTAAATTTCAAACTACCTTCATAATTTTTTCTCTCCTAAATGTTGACAATGTATTTTTGTTCAGGTGCTATGTGGCTTGCAGCAAATGAATGACAAATTATACTTGATGTGATGAGAATGAGGAGAGTAGAGTAATTAACAGTGGTCAACTAGCAAATTTCTTTTATCAGAGGTAGGTGGAATGGAACTATATATATATATATGTTAGAAATGGGGTCTTTGGTTGACAGGTTACCCCGTGTTCAAGCAAGAACCCTCACTCTAGTAGGGTAAAAGAGAATCACCCTCAGCTAACCCCTGTTTACCCCCTTGGTAGCTTGGCAGAGCAGTAGGCTTCACTTCATAGTGCTAGGTGTAAAGTATTTGTACCAACACACACAGTAACTTAATGAAAACACTACAAAATGACACAACACAGGTTTAGAAAAATAGAGAATATTTATCTAAACAAAACAAGACCAAAATGACAAAATCAACAATACACAAGTCAAGTTATCAATGAAAATTTAAAAAGAGTCTTTAAGTAGTTTAAAACACACACTAAAACTGTTAGCGTTAAAATGTAACTTGGGTGCGTCAAAAATAACCCCGCGCGGGTGAGTGTGCGTCAAAAAGGACTTGCGATGCGTCGATTTCACTAACGAGCGAGACCTTGCGTCGTTTCTCCTTTCGTCGGGTCAGGGCGCATCGTTTCTTCTCTCCGCAGGAGAGCGATGCGTCGATCCAGTCAGCACTCTCAGGTCCGGGCAGGTCTTGCGTTGTTTTTACACGCCCAGCGGTGTATGCGTCTGAAATCCAGCCGCACGATGATCCAAAAACCGCACAGCGCGGGCTACGATCTCACCAGTCTCTGTCAGCGATGCTGCATGTCGTTTCTCTAGCTCCGTGCGTCCAATCTTCGGTCACGTTACAGGCGAGCATCGATTTTCAGCTGCAAAGCCGGCTGCGTGTTGATTTCCCAGCCGCACATCGGAGTTGCGTCGTTCGTTTCCCCGCACAGCGTTCTGTGCGTGGATTTCTTCCTCTTAGGCTGCCAGCTTCTCTTTTCAGGGTCCCAGGTACCTGATGGGCACCACAGGGCAGAGTAGGAGTCTCTCGAGAGACTCCAGGTGATGGCAGAGAGAAGTCTTTGCTGTCCCTGAGACTTCAAACAACAGGAGGCAATCTCTAAATCAAGACCTTGGAGATCTTCACAAGATGGAAGGCACATAAAGTCCTGTCTTCGCCCTCTTACTCTGGCAGAAGCAGCAACTGCAGGATAGCTCCACAAAGCACAGTCACAGGAAGGGCAGCTCTTCTTCCTCGGCTCTTCAGCTCTTCTCCAGGCAGAGGTTCCTCTTGGTTTCCAGAAGTGTTCTAAAGTCTGTGGTTTTGGGTGCCCTTCTTATACCCAATTTCTTCTTTGAAGTAGCCCACTTCAAAGCAAAGTCTCTCTTGAATGTGAAATCCTGCCTTGCCCAGGCCAGGCGCCAGACACTCACCAGGGGGTTGGAGACTGGCTTGTGTGAGGACAGGCATAGCCCTTTTAGGTGTAAGTGACCACTCCTCCCCTCCCTCATAGCACAGATGGCTCATTAGGAAATGCAGACTACACCCCAGCTCCCTTTATGTCACTGTCTAGTGTGAGGTGCAACCAGCCCAACTGTCAAGCTGACCCAGACAGGGAATCCATAAACAGGCAGAGTCACAGAAATCGTACAAGCAAGAAAAGGCTCACTTTCTAAAAGTGGCATTTTCAAACACACAATCTTAAAATCAACTTTACTAAAAGATGTATTTTCAAATTGTGACCCCAAACTCCACATGTCTATCCACTCCCAAAGGGAATCTACACTTTAATCAGATTTAAAGGTAGCCCCCATGTTAACCTATGAGAGGGACATGCCTTGCAACAGTGACATTTCTTTTTAGCAATATTTCACTGTTAAGACATATAAAACACATTACTATATGTCCTACCTTAACCACACACTGCACCCTGCCCTTGGGGCTACCTAGGGCCTACCCTAGGGGTGTCTTACATGTATGAAAATGGAAGGTTTAATCCTGGCAAGTGGGTACACTTGCCAAGTCGATTTACAGTGAAAACTCCACACACAGACACTGCAGTGGCAGGTCTGAGACATGATTACAGAAATACTTATGTGGGTGGCACAACCAGTGCTGCAGGCCCACTAGTAGCATTTGATTTACAGGCCCTGGGCACCTCTAGTGCACTATACTAGGGACTTACTAATAAATCAAATATGCCAATCATGGATAAGACAATTACATACACATTTTGTAAAGGAGCACTTGCACTTTAGCACTGGTTAGCAGTGGTAAAGTGCCCAGAGTAACAAAAACAGCAAAATTAGAGTCCAGCACACATCAACAACATGGGAAACAGAGGCAAAAAGTTAAGGGAGACCATGCCAAGGATGAAAAGTCTAACAATATATATAATACTTATAATATGTAAAACATGTAGGCCCTCATTATGACATTGGCGGTAAATTACGCTTACCGCCACGCTGATGGCCGTCAACATACCGCAGCGGCGGATATCTGTTCACCATATTATGACACACATACATCATTCCGACGGAATTCAGCTACACACACAAATCCGCCAGACCAAAGGTCAGTGATAAAGTGGCGGTATCAAAACCCTCACCATTATGCCACCAGAAAAATGCCCACCACGTTATAACCTACAAATCACCACGGCAGACATTCAACGGTGGTAAACCACTGGCAGTACACACTGCCACGCTCACAATGGACACCCACATACAAAACAACACTACATTGAACAATTTAAATAGCACACACCTGTCACCCATACACACACCACACCCACACCATTATAAAACACACACCCACATTACTCACAACCTTTTACCATTTCAAACCATTGCCAGCAGAGAGACACCAAGACCACTGAGAAAACTAGAGCCACACACTATTCACACCTATACACCACTCACACACCCCACATTATACACCCCAACACATTACCCAACACACCCTCACCAACACACCTCACACAACACCCATGGCACCACAAAAACACCCCTGTTTCACAGAGGAGGAGCTAAGGTTCATGGTGGAGGAAATTATCAGGGTAGAGCCACAGTTGTTCGGAGCACAGGTGCAGCAGATATCGATAGCTAGTAAGATGGAGCTATGGCGGAGAATCGTGCACAGGGTCAACGCTGTGGGACAGCACCCAAGAACTAGGGATGACATCAGGAAGAGGTGGAATGACCTACGGGGGAAGTGATGTTCCATCGAAGCAAGACACCAGCTCCTTGTACAGAGGACTTGCGGTGGACCCCCACCTCCTTCCCCACAACTAACAGCATGGGAGGAGCAATTCTTGGCAATCCTGCATTCTGAGGCCCTGGCCGGAGTAGGAGGACTGGACTCTGGTAAGCCAACTCTCTACTACTACTACCCCCCTACCTGCATGCCATCACATACCCCCACTCTCACCCTCACTCCCATCGCACCACCACTTCCCACACACCCCACCATCACATCTCACTCATCCCAATGCCAAGCCCTGCATGCTCTACCAATGCATGGACACCACTCACAGCCCTGGATGGACACTGATCACTGAAGCATGCACACTATAGAGAACTAACTATTCCACCATACACCAACATACACAAGTAAAAGCTGCCAGGGCAAATCCAAACAAATAGGGCATGCCACGGATGCACAATATGTCAGACACAGAAACCATAACACATCATTTAAATCCCCACAGGTACCCCATTCAGTGTCTTCGGAGAGGAGGTGCCAGCACCATCCAGCCCCTCAACTGAAGAGTCCCACAGTGATGACAGCATCTCTGGTCTTCAGGATCTGGATAACCTGCCTGGCCCATCAGGGACCTCTGCACAGCCGGTTACCCAGGCCCAGTCACACACCACCACAGAGCATCCCCCATCAGGAAACACCACCACTGCACCCACCCAGCATACCCACACCTCTGTCCCCAGGACATGTCAATAAGCAGTGTGTCCACCTCTACAGGAATCCCAGGCCACAACTCATACCCAAGACAATCAGGGACCTGGGGTCAATGGCAGTGGGCACACGGTTCAGGGGACAGAGGCACAGGCCAACAGGGAAACTGGGAGGAGTGCTGTGCGCCAGGGGGAAGACAGGCCCAGGAAACCGACTCTCCAAGAGGCACTTGCAGAGATCCTGGGAGCCTATCGTCATTCCCAGGACACGATGGGCCAGATCCTGGACAATGTGCAGGGGAACAGGCGGCTGCAGGAGGGATAGTACCAGGGGATCAGGGAGGACTTGCAGGCCATCAACAACACCCTGATCTTCATAGCAGGGGTGCTGGCATACATGGCCAATATTATGAGGGAGGCAGGCTCACACCAGCGGGCCCCAGCCACTAGCCAGACATCTGAACAGCCTTCCAATTCTGCTGTCGCTGGTGGCCAGGAGGCCCAGCCACAGGACTCACAGGCCACCAGCAGCCCTCCCCTGCTGAAGGGGAACCACCCCACAAACGTTCCCTGTGATCCAGACAGAAGCCAGAGACACTTGCCAAGACTGTCGCCAGGAAATGAGGCTCACCTGATTGTCACCCTTGTGTCCCACCCTGTCATCCTGTCCACCTTGAACTGCTATTCCTTCCCTTCCTATGTCCCCTTGGACAATCCACCTGTGCTACAAACAGACTGGAACAATACCCTGAACTTTCCTCCATCATCACCCCATCCCATTGCACTTGCCCCTCGATATTTTAGCACTTCAATAAATACCCTTGGAAAAAAAGAAGTTTGGAGTATGTCATGTATATCAAATATGTATTCATTGAAACAGGTACAAACATTGCAAATCAACTGTGCAGAAAATGAGAATAGATTAATGACCTGTAGCAGGCTGCAGTGATCATACCAGGAGTATATGTGAGGTCACCAACATCTGCAAAATGAATTGCCAGATGGAACAGTAAGTGGCCATAGAAGTGGGAAATATCAGCATGCCATTGCCACACAGATCCAAACAAATGTCATTGAAATGTGAAGTAACACTGTCCTATCCGTGTGTCAGTGGAAGTATTGTCTGATCACAGATGTTCTGTTGTCCTCATCCTCTGCCTCCTCATCCTCACTGTCCACAGGGTCCACAGCTGGCCCACGGGCATCTCCAGCCTCCTCCTCCTGCAGGAATGGGACATGGCGTCTGATGGCCAGGTTATGCAACATGCAGCATGCCACCACTATCTGGCAGACCTTCTTTGGTGAGTAGCACAGGGATCCACCTGTTAGATGGAGGCACCGGAACCTGGCGTTCAGGAGTCGAAAGGTCCTTTCAATTATCCTTCTGGTTCAGCCATGTGCCTCATTATAATGTTCTTCTGCCCTTGTCCTGGCATTCCTCACAGGGGTCACCCGCCATGATAGGTTAGGGTAACCAGAGTCACCTGAAATATTGAGGGACAACATCTAGCCACACACTATCCCATATGGCCCACACCAAACCCATACACCAACATATACTGGGTGGGGACCAGGGTTCACCTATTAACCACACCATGTGCCTCTGTAGTTGGGTCATCACATTTGGAATGCTGCTATTCCTCAGGACGAAAGCATCATGCACCGACCCAGGATACTTAGCACTGACGTGGGAGATGTACTGGTCCGCAAGGCACACCATCTGTACATTCATATAGTGGAAACTCTTCCAATTCCTGAACACCTGTTCATTCTGGCGGGGGGAACAAATGCAATATGTGTTCCATCAATTGCCCCAATTATGTTGGTGATATGTCCCATTGCATAGAACTCGGCCTTCAGTGTGGCCAAATCTTCAACCTGGGGGAAACAATGTAGCTGCACATGTGTTGAATCAGGGCAGACAAAACTCTTGTCAGCACTATTGAGAACATTGGCTGTGACATTCCTGCTGCCAAGCCCACTGTCACTTGAAAAGAACCAGTTGCCAGGAAATGGAGTACAGATAGCACTTGCACAAGAGGGGGGATCCCAGTGAGGTGACGGGTAGCAGATAACAGGTCAGGCTCCAATTGGGCACACAGCTCTGTCCAGTCTATAGGTGAGGATAATGTGCCTGTCCTCCAGTGTTGCCAAGCCCACCAGGGGTCTGTACACGGGGGTATGTCTCCATCTCCTATTCATCCACAACAGCAGCAGTCCAAATGACACAAGAGTGAGGAGCCGGTCACAAACTGAACAATGGAGCTACAACATAACTTTGCATCCTGTAAACTTGTAATGGGTCATTGTGATTTGTCCACTATGTCCTAATATCTCTTGTAACACAGCATTATTCCTGGGCCTGCCCCTCCCGAAATGGCGTCCGTCTGTCCTGTGTGGAGGGACAGGTGGAAGTGGGGTAATTTCTCTGACGTTGTGCACCGTTGCGGGAGGCGGTCGGGAACCGCTGTGCAACTTCTCATTGGTTGTAATTGGACCCTATGGGGTACAGTGGCCAATGGTGATCTACGCTGGTGGTGACGGTATGCACCGCCGCAGACGTGACTGCCATTTTCTTTCTCAATCCTCTCTTGCTACCTGACCTTCCATAGGAGAGGACCTACACTGCATGTGCTGCTGTGACCTGTGTCTGGAACCTACCATGGCCCGTTTGACCGGGGAAAGGGCCCCAGCCTTCACTTCGGAGGTGTTGGAGAGACTGGGGGATGGGGTCCTAAACCAGTATGGACTGCTGCATGGGCTTCCAGACCAACAGGTGAGTTCACTGTGGGCACGATGCATGTGGCATGAATGCTTGGAGTTGTGTGTGTGAAGACCTCGTGTAAGGGGGGTGGGTGGATGTCCTCTGGGCGGTATACAGGTTGTGTGCTGGGCCATGTGTGTGTAAATGGTGTTGGAAACGGGTATGGTGAGCCATACGTTTAACAGGCAGGACTGTTTGTCCAAATCTATTTTCCTGTGTGTATTGCCTCTGCAGGTCAGCGCCCATCAAAAGAAAGGTACATGGCGTGCCATCGCCAAGGAGGTGCGGACACACGGGGTCTATGGCAGGCAAAGCACCCACTCTAGGAAACACTGGGAGGACCTGAGACGCTGGGCACGGAAAACAGCGGAGGCTCAACTGGGGATGGCCTCCCAGCGAGGAAGGGGTGCCCGTCGAACCCTTACCCCCCTGATTGCCCACATACTAGCGGTGGCCTATCCTGAGCTGGGTGGGCGCTTGAGGGCATCACAGCAGCCACAAGGGGGTGAGCACAGTGCCCATCATTACAATTTCAGCATGGTAGGGAGGTATCCGGGTGGGGGATGTGTGTCAGTGGGTGCCCCTAGGCCAGGCCTGACATTGCAGGGTAGGTCCCCTGGTGGCTAGGGTTCAGAAGGGAAAATCTTGCAACCTAGCTTGTAGGCATCCACTACTGGTCAGGGCTGCGTGGGTCCCTGGTGTGCTGCATTTGGCAATGTGTGCCCCTCCCTATGCCTTGGCCGCAAACTATTTCTCTGGTAGTGCAATGGCATATTGCGTCGGGCTGTTCCCTGTGTGTGAGGGTGCTGTGTACGCCAACGGTGGTGTTGGTGCAGCCATTGACCAAGTGTATCCTTTGTCTCTTCCCCCAATTTTATTTTGTCATCCTGTCCTTATGTGCATTAGCATCATCTGCCAGAGCAGCAGAGGCACCAGCGACTTAGGGAGCTGCATCCCACAGGACCCAGGAGGCAGAGTCCACCAACGGTGAGGGCACCAGTGGGACGCAGGGCAAGGGGAGCACCATGGCAGAGACTGGAGGGGACAGGTCTGACACAGATACCTCCTCCAATGGAAGCTCCCTGGTGGTGGCAGACACTTCTGTGACCACCCCAGCTACAGGTACAGCCGCCACCCCCATACCAACACCACCTTCCCAGCAGCACCTCATTGAGTTGCCCGTGCCCGCTCACCTAGGAGGGTGGGCATCTCCTTCACCCCAGGCACCTCAGGCCCTGCCCCAGTGAGCCCTGCTGCCCTGAGTGAGGAGGCTATTGACCTCCTGAAATCCATCTCTGTAGGGAGGTCAACCATTGTGAACGCCATCCAGGGGCTGGCAGTCCAGATGCAACACTAATGCATTCCTGGAGGGCATTCACACTGGCTTGGCGGCCCAACAGAGATCGATTCAGGCTCTGGCCTCCTCTCTAATGGCAGCCATTGTCCCTGTTCCTACCATCCCCCCTCCAACTTTCACTGCCCAGTCCCATTCCCCTCAACCCCAACCCATCCCAAGCACACATACAGATGAGCATGCACACAAGACAACACCCAAGAGTGTCACAGGCAAACACAAGCACCACACTTCATCCCACATGCACTCACACAAACAGCATCTAGTTGCAGACACAACAATATCCACTATTTCCACTGTCTCCCCCTTCTCCTCATCATCCTCCTTCCACCCAGTTCCGTCCACACTCACACCTGCATGCACTACATCATCATCCACTACCAGCATCACCACACCAAGCAGAACACACCTCACTGGCAGACACCTCCACAACAGCCATGCATACGTCCCCTGTGTCCGCTCCCACTGTGTCTGTCCCCCCTCCTAAAATACACAAACACAAGAACTCAGACACCCAACAGCCATCCACCTCACAACAGCATACAGCCCATGCACCTGCACCCAAAAGCAGCAGACACCTCCAACGATCACTCCCTCATCCTCCACTCCCATTCCTTCTCCCTCTTCCCACCCCAATGTCCCTGAAAAACTGTTCCTATCCACCATTGACCTCTTCCCTGCCCCTCCCCCTTCCATCCTGCACGTATGGCCAGGGTAGGAAGAACCCAGCCAAGCACCTCAGCCACACAGTCCACGGGCCCAGTCATCACCACACCCACTCGTGGTGGAAAAGGATGCAGGCCACATGTCCTGAAGGGGAAGGAGCCTGCACCAGCCAGCCTAAAGGGAAAGGAGCCTGCACCAGCAGGCAGGAAGACCAAGGAGCCTGCCCCTGCAGGCAGGAAGACCAAGGAGGCTGCCCCAGCAGGCAAGAAGGGAAATGAGCCTGCCCTAGCAGGCAAGAACACCAAGGAGCCTGCCCTAGCAGGCAGGAAGACCAAGAAGCCTGCACCAGCAGGCAGGAAGGCCAAGGGGCCTGGGCCAGGAACTGTGACGGAGCCCCCACCACCAACCATGGTTGTGCAGCCGTCTGAGGTTGCAGGGGATGGGCAGGAGCTTCCCCCCACCAGCAGCACCACCACTGTGCAGTCATCCGAGGTTGCAAGGGATGGGCTGGAGCTTTCCCCCACCAGCTGCACCACCACTGTGCAGCCGTCCGAGTTTGCAGGGGATGGGCAGGATCCTCCCCCCACCAGAAGCACCACCCCTGTGCAGCCGTCCGAGGTTGCAGAGGATGAGCAAGAGCCTCCCCCACCAGCAGCACCACCAGTGTGCAGCCGTCACCGCCAGTGGACGGTATGTAATCCTGCCTCCATGGGCTGCTGTGCGGCTTGCACCCTCCAGAACCAGTGGGCAAGACTCCCACCTGAGAGACTGGGGCCTTGCACTCCACAGGATCAAGCACAGGGCAGGTTGGCCCCTCCAGAACCAATTGGTATGACACCCACCTGAGAGACTGTGGCCCATCACTACCCAGAATCAAGCACAGGGCAGGTTGCCACCTCCAGAACCAGAGGGTATGACACCCACCTGAGAGACTGTGGCCCATCACTCCCCAGGATCAATCACAGGGCAGGTTGCTCACTCCAGAACCAGTGGGTATGACACCCACCTGAGAGACTGTGGCCTTGCACTCCCCCGGATCATGCACAGGGCAGGTTGCCTCCTCCAGAACCAGTGGGTATGACACCCACCTGAGAGACTGTGGCCCATCACTCCCCAGGATCAAGCACAGGGAAGGTTGCCCCCTCCAGAACCAGTGGGTATGACACCCACGTGAGAGTCTGTGGCCTTGCTCTCCCCAGGATCATGCACAGGGCAGGTTGCCCCCTCCAGAAGCAGTAGGTGTGACACCCACCTGAGAGACTGTGGCCCATCACTCCCCAGGATCAAGCACAGGGCTATTGCCCCCTCCAGAACCAGTGGATGAGACACCCACTTGAGAGATTGTGACATTGCACTCCACAGGACCAAGCACAGGCAAGTTGCCCACTCCAGAAACAGTGGGTGAGACACCCACATGTGAGACTGTGACCTTGCACTCCACAGGACCAAGCACAGGGCATGTTGCCCACTCCAGAACCAGTGGTCTTGTTACATCTCCCAGCTGAGGTGACCCCCCTGCCCCCCTCGGGTGCCTGCCTATTTACCAACTGATGCCCCTGCAGTGTTCTCTCTGTGTTGAAGCAGGTGACATGTGTGGCCTTGGACTTTGTCCTGTGGCCATGTGGCTTACGCAAATTGTGGACTGGGCTGTGTCCCTTTTTCTGTACATATGTATATATCTATTATCTTGCATAACTTATTTGTCATACTGTGTTACTCTCATTACATTTACTTTTGAGAAATCGTTTTGTCCTTGCATTATTCAGCTGAGTTACGGGGTAAAATTGTTTTTGTAATGCAGCTGGTTGTGTGCATGGTGTGTGTGTTGGGGGGGAATGTTGTGTGTGTGTCACTCTCCTTTTTCTCCCCCCTTCCCTAGTGTGCTAGGCAGCTGTACTCACCATCGTCATCTTTGCCGGCGTTGGTGTTCGTGGTGGAGCAGAACGTAGAAGATCATCAGGAAGACATGCAGTTCAGGTTCCATGGCAGTGTGGTTCTTCCCTATGTCTCCAATGGAGCTCAGTTTCCGCCAGGCTTTTGATGTCGGTGGTACAGCCCCGGAAAAGGTGGCTTGTTTCAAGGGTCTTGATATGGTGGGCAGAACATTGACTTCCACCTGGCTGTAGGCGGCTACCGACGTGGTGGCTGTTGTTTCCGCCCTGGCAGTCGGTGTGGTACATTGGCTGTCTATCAGGGATCTTTCCGCCATGGTTATAATTTGGCAGTAGTTACTGCCGGCCTGTTGGCGGTATTACCACCACTTTATCGCCGACCCCCAGGGTTGTAATGAGGGCCATAATATTTATATATACTTTTCCAAAATGTAAGTCTGAGGGTCAGGATTATTTGCCTGAAAAATGAAAACTGTGAATACCACTGCCTTCTTTCTTTTGAAAAAAATATTTTTATTGAGAAGAGATGATATACATTATACAAAACACAGAATACTAGCTTAAAACATCACAGAACTCGTCAGACTTTTTCATTAACAAACTTCATCAGTGCAGCATATTTTTAACAATATAAAAAATATACCTCGCAGCAACATTTCTGACCATATTCCCAGAATACAATAGCACCTAACGTGCAGATAATGAGCTAAAACCCCAGATTCTAAAATCCCAAAATTGAACAAAAGAGAACATGTGTTAAATTGAACAAGTGCTTACAAAAACAAGTGTGAATGCTAGGTAAGCCAATGCTAAAGTGCTAGTGTACTGCAAAGGCCTAATACCACCTAAAAGACAAAGGCAGACAAAATAGGAAGTTATTATGTGAACCCTGGCCTGAGGTACCAGAACCCTGGCAGAAGGAACTTCTGAGAACAGTAGAAAGCACAGCGAAATGCCAGGCTGAAGCGTCACATAGGTTCCCCATGCTATTCCAAACATATCAGGTTGATGAATAATTCCGTCGACTGGAAAAGGAAGATCACCGTCAGCACAGGATAGTGTCAGTGGCTATATTACTAAAGAGATCCTGTGCAAAAGTGCCAACAAGATAGGAAAGAATAACACCACCGTGTCAAGGGTAGTACTTTTCACCTACCACTCCAGTAGCCCGGATAATTAATACAGCAACGTCCCCATGATTTCTAATAGATTGAAGTAGTGCCATGAATGAAATCTCTTTAGGCTCCCCACCCTTTTATATGCCTCCTCAAACCTTCTGGTTCTGGACATTTGCTTTTAACCAATCTTCGTATAACGGCGTATAATGGGACCCTTTTGATAAGCCAAAGTTGTAGAATCAGCGAACGGGTACAGAAAGTGCAATTGACAAAAACATTCGTGCAGATGTATTCATTCAATAGCCCTGCATTTGTCTAGTAACACCAAAAAGAGCCAGTGATGGTTCCCACTCTATGCCTACTCTCAGTGCTCAGCTCAAGGCTGAAGAAAGATAATACCAAAAGGGTGCCAGTCTTAGGCAGGAGTAAACAACATGGAGCCATGCACCAGAGCCCTCCTGCTTGCACCGAAAATACCGATCCTCTAAAGAGGGAAACATTTCGTGAAGGGCCACATGGGGATAATACACCATACACTGAGATAGGGATGGCATTCTCTTAAACTTCTCCACCCTTAAGGCTTTATGGCCTAAAAAGGAAATCACTTGCCAAACATCCTCAGAGAACGGACATTGTGTGGTTTTTCCAATCTTTTCAAGGACAGTCGTCAGGCACGTCTGTGCTCCTTGGTTATGTAGCAGCCTATACCAGTTCCCTATACCCAAAACGCTGGACCTAAAAAGCGCCAGCAACACAGGATGTGTTTCTAAATAGGGATCCACAAAGTGGGGTCTTAAAAATGAACAATCTGCTGATAACTTAAAAAGGAATCACTTACATGAATCACCACACCATGCACAAATCTCCTGCCAGGTCACCCTTTTACCACGGAGCAAAAACTGTCCTAATTCCTTTAGCCCAGAGTGGTACCAAAATCTAATGTGTGATAGAGAAAGTTGCAGGCCCACGTGCCTGGCCTCACGGAGATTTAGAAGTGTAAAACCTGATAGAATTTAATTAGAACAATAAAATAATGACAAACTGGCGTTTTTTTGGTAATTTCAGGATCTTAATAAAGACAGGACGACACATACCATTCTCCTGCATCATGGCGTCTAGAAAAAAATATGTCAAGCGTTGCTTTCCCAGCCAGTGTTCTAACAAGAATATCTAGAGGAACTACCTCGTGGTAGCTATGTATATGGGTGAAGGCCAGCCCACCCTGTGCAGTCTCAAACTGAAGTACTGGATACTTCACTCTAGAGCCCATATTTATACTTTTTTGTGACACATTTGCGTATTTTTTTTATGCAATGCAGCGCAAATATATGAAATACAATTATATTCTGTAAATTTGCACCGCTTTTGCGTAAAACAATGAAGCAAATGCAGTGCAAAAAAGCATAAATATGGGCCTACGTGTTTTACGGTTCCATATGAACTGTCTAAATATAGTGTTGAGATCGCTAAAACATCTCTTACTTATTTTAATGGGAATATTTGAGAATGAAAACAGTAGTAGTGGGAGGATAGACATTTTGATGAGGGCCACCCTGCCTATAAAAGTTAGTGGGAGGAGTGTCCATCTATCCAAAAGATTCTTTATTTTATGAAACATTGGGCCATAATTTAATTGAGACAACTGAGAAAAGTTATGTGTCATGCAGGTCCCAAGATATGGAATAGGGGCTTGAGATAGTGCTTGCTGCTGCCTTTTTTCTTCATAAAAATCCATTCCACCAAATATTGGAAGTTAACTTTTTGGAGGGCAAAATGGTGGGTTAGCTAGTGTGTTATTCACCCACAAGGCTAATGTGTCCTAATTCCCAATGGCATCTTCCTTTCATGCACCTTTCTTGGCAGTCTGTCTTTCTTGTGATCTGGTTTCAAACACACACTGCATGCAGAATTCTACCCTATGTACTGCACAAAAGTCTCAGGTGTTCCTACTGACATAGAAGTATGTTTTCTATAATGTTCTGAAGCTCTTCTCAGTTGGGTTCACACTATTTTAAATATCTCAGTTAAAGTAGCTAAACCTTTGAAGTCACACACATGCACACAACAAGCGCATTAGCCCTCAAAGCTATCTTACTGCCATTGCAATCAGCACTCTCCATATGTCATACAGATCTCTGTAGTAGATACTCCACTGCCTGAAGTATCCCATTGGAACTGTTCCTTTTAATCAGCATATAACTCAGTTTCTGTGAAATGTAGTACATTTGAAAATATTTTCAAAGTTTTTTTGTACAATTCACAGACATCCCCATAGAGTCATAGTAGGCAGTCAAAATAAAAGCCCATGCTCTCCCTTGCACCGATTTAAAGTAAACAAGACGTGTGTTGACTGTTGAGCTGATCGACTATGGGGAAAAGTTCCAGTGCTAAGGCTATGGTTCTAAACTAATGGTGTATAGGGCTTACTTTAGGTCTGCTAACACTCAGGGCAGATCAGTAGCGCATCTTACACTGCTAAATAACAGTTTAACATAATTACAGGGCTCAAATGCTTCCAAGCCACTCCGCAAGCCTGTCTATGATTTGAATTAATCTTTAATGAGTTATCTGTTTTTTCATATAGAAAGTACCAGAATTATGACATGACAGTGCTCTAGAGTCAGTCAGCAAACCTCAGAACATTGGTCAAATTTAAGACAGTTCCGTCCTGGAATCTCTTTCAGAGTTTGAGCTACTTTTGGAGCCATTTCTCTTTGTCCATATGCATGATACCAGTACATCTGTATCTCATGGGGAAGCTTGCCCAGCTAGAGTTTTCAAACTTTTACCTTCAGCACTGCAGAAAGATCGTATGATAGTGTTAAATTGTTTGATAAAAGGAGACTACATTCATGTGGATTGATAAGCCACAATAGTAAAAGATCTCTTAAAATACATGTAGGAGGTTGGCCTGGTTTGTAGTGGGTACCAAAGATACTTACACCTTATACCAGGTCCAGTTATCCCTTATTAGTGAAATGTAGTCAGTATCTTGCAGCTAGGCTGTCTAGAGGTAGCTGTAGCTGAGCAGCCAACGATCAACTAGGAGACATGCAAAGCTCTTGCAATACCACTGTAGTCACACAGTACTCACACACATGAAGGAAAATAGTGTTACAAAAATAAAGGTAATTTATTTTGGTGACACAAATGCCAAAAATATCTTAGACGCTATACTCCTTTAGGAGGTAAGTAATATACACAGTATATAGACTAGAATACAAAAACAGGTAAGTAAACAGTTAGAAAACAGTGCAAATAGTGAAAATCACAATAGATTGCAATGGGCCTAGGGGGAACACAAACCATATACTGAAATAGTGGAATGCAAAAGTAGGTTTCCCACCTAGGCAAGTGTAGTGTGTAGAGGGGCACTGAGAGTGTAAGAAAACACCAAGGGTTAAGTAATAGACCCCACCCCAGAGCCCAGGAGTCGTGATAGAGGATTATGCAAGAACCAGAAGAGACTGCAAGACACCAACAATGGATTCCTGGACCTGAAGACCTGTGGAAGAAGGAGACCAAGTCCAAGAACCACTGAAGAGTCCAGGAAGAACAGGAGCCCCTGCTAACCCGGATGAAGGTGCAAAAGAAGAACCACGGGTGAGAAAACAAAGTCAGTTATGCACCCAAAAAGACAGATGTGGGTTCCTGGTTGGTGCAGAAGATGTCCCACACCAGATGGATGATTGCAGTCTGGTTTGCGTCACTGGATTCTGCCAACAAGCCTTGGCACACGCAAAGCTCGCAGTTAGCGGAAAATGGCGCTGCCCGGGACCAGGAGGGACCTGGTGGCCTCTACCCAGGAGGGGGAGAGAGAGGGGCTCCTCAGCAACTCAGAGAGCCCTCAGAAGACCAGGCAGCACACACAGGACACAGCACAGGGACAAAGAAGGTGTGAATGGAGGCCCACTCAGCACAACACAAATGGATCCCACCCCGCAGGAGAACCACACAGGAAGCTGTGCTCACAGGATGGAGTGCTGGGGATCTAAGTTGTGCTGTGCACGAAGAACTTCTTGGAAGGTTGCACACAAGCCTTGGCAACTGCAAGTCACCTGGTGCTTGGGGGTACTGTCGCATGGGGAGGCAAGCTCTTACCTCCACCAAAGTTGGACAGCTGGACCTTGGGACTGTCGGGGTTACTTTAGTCCACCACCTGTGTTGCTGGATCCACACTTGTTGTCTGGAGAGGGGACCCACACCACCAGTCGTTGCTGTAGAGAGGTGCCTGCTGAAGCAGGGAAGTGACTCCGTCACTCCACTAGAGATTCCTTTGGTTCTTCTGGTGCAGGCTGAAGACAGGCAGTCCTTGGAGAATGCACGACCTGGAAACTGTTGCAGTTGCTGGCAGGAGCTGAAGTTACAAAGTTGCAGAAATCATATTTGCTTCTTTGTTGTAGTTTGTAAAGTTCCTGGAAGGTTCAGCTGCGGTTCCGTTGGTAGAAGATGAAGTAAAGGATGCAGAGGATTCCTGCTGAAGTCTTGCAATTCAAATCTGAAGAAACACCCAGAGGAGAGACCCTAAATAGCCCTCAAAGGGGGATTGGTCACCTAAGCAGGTAAGCATCTATCAGGGGTGGGCTCTGACGTCACCTGCTGACACTGGCCACTCAGATACTCCCAGAGTACCCCACCACCTTGGAATCCAAGATGGCAAAACCCAGAGACACTCTTTAGGAGCTCTGTGCACCATCCTTGGGGTGGTGATGGACAGGGGGTAGTCACTCCCCTTTCCTTTGTCCTGTTATGCGCCAGAGCAGGGATTGGGGGTCTCTGAACAGGTGTAAACTAGATTATGCAAGGAGGGCACCATCTGTGCCCTTCAAAGCATTTCCAGAGGCTCTGGGAGGCTACCCCTCCCATGCCTGAAACACCTATTCCCAAAGGGAGAGGGTGTAACACCCCTCTCCCAAAGGAAATTCTTTGTTCTGCCTTCCTGGGCTTGAGCTGCTCAAGCAACAGGAGGGCAGAAACCTGTCTGTGAGGTGGCAGCAGCTGGGGATGCCTGGAAAACCTCAGAAGGTTGGTATGACAGTACTGGGAGTCCACTGTGGAGCCCCCAGAGTGCATGGGATTGTACAACCAATACTGGAATCAAGCTGCTCAAGCAACATGAGGGCAGACACCTGTCTGTGAGTGGCAGCAGCTGGGGCTGCCTGGAAAACCTCAGAAGGTTGGTGTGACAGTACTGGGGGTCCACTGTGGAGCCCCCAGAGTGCATGGGATTGTACAACCAATACTGGAATCAGTATTGGGGTACAATTCCCAGTTGTTAGAAACCTTACATGGTCATATTCGGGGTTACTGTTGTGAAGCTGGACATAGGTATTGACCTATGTTCAGTGCGCACGTAAAATGGCGTCCCCGCACTCACGAAGGCCAGGAAAATGGTCTTGGACAATGTGGGGGCAACTCTGCTAGTGCAGGGGTACCCTCACACACAGGTACTTTGCACCCAGACTTCAGGGTTGGAAGGCCTGACATATATGTGACTTATAAGTGACCTGGTGCAGTGTAAATGGCTGTGAAATGGTGCATGTACCATTTCACACAGGCTGCAGTGGCAGTCCTGTGAAAGCCGTTGCATAGGCTCCCTATGGATGGCAAAAGTAATGCTGCAGCCCATATGGATCCCCTGGAACCCCAATTCCCTGGGTACTTAGATACCATATACTAGGGACTCATAAGGGGTGACCAGTATGACAATTTGGAGTGAAATACTGGGTTACCAGTTTGTAGTGATCAATTTGGAAACAGAGAGAGCATAAGCGCTGGGGTCCTGGTTAGCAGGACTCCAGTGACACAGTCAAGCATACTTTCAAAAACAGTGAAACATACTGACAAGCAGGCCAAAAACCATAAGCACTGGGGTCCCGACTAGCAGCACCTCAGTGACACAGTCAAAACACACTGACATCAGGCAGAAATTGGGGGTAACATGCCAAAAAGAGGGTACTTTCCTACAATACATCTCTATCTGTCTCTGTGTTAATCTCCAGGCACAACCTCCTAACACTACTCCACCCACTTTGGACATAGTTGGTATGGGGTTGGTCTAAAAGGTTACCAAGTCTAACCAGTTGCTTGATCTTTACTATGCAGGGTTTCACCATGTAAATGCTACTTACTAGTTGGGTAACCTGTTTTAGATGACCTTAGAAAGAAGTTAATGATTTTGATATTGCAGTACTTGTCCTATTAGATTCATCGGCAGACTCTGAAAGCGTTCACCATGCCGTCCAACTCATTTGGCTAGTCTGCACTGACTCTAGATGAACAGCGCCAACATTGTTAACATCCTGCTATTTACTGATGAATGTCAGCAGCATGCTGAAAACTAAACCTGTCTAAACCAGAGACTTTAACGCCAACCAGAGCATCCTCATAATGACATATGTTAATCTGGTAATTTCTGGTGGGTCTTTGTCTCACTCTGGGTGAGGAAGTGTGAGGAAGTGAATAATCTGGAACTGACCATCTACAGGCTGCCAAGATATACAGGCTGCAGAAGGTACGAGCACCTTTTACCACCACATTAATACACCATGCAGAATTTTACCTTATTTTGAGCGCCATCTACATTAGACAGTGGAGAATGCATACCAGTTCTCTTATTTTGGGGATAACAGAACAAAAAAGACTCTGTGCACTCTACCCTCTGGGCCAGCTTACTCTGGCTCCCAACTTGTATAAATACAATGAAAAGGTGTGGGGAGTAAGAGTATAAATGGCAATTTGATACAATCATGAATAACATTTTATTGATCGCTTATTCAAAAACTATTTCTTGTCTTATTCGCATTCCTCAATTACTTAATGTTTACAATTGATACAATGTACCCTTCAAAACAATGTACTCTTCTAGGGGAATTATTAGTGATTTTCCATGTTCAAACATAAAAAATAACAGCCAACAGGTTTTTAATGGCTATGCCACTGCTTCTTTTATATATATATATATATATATATATATATATATATATATATAGCCTTTCTTTGACTATGGAAACAACATATACTTGGCTTGGCAGCCCCAATAAGGACATTGGCCGCTTACAATTAGCGACATTTAGAGTCCTAGGAGGGCTGTGTAAGTGTGATCATATTTCAGCCACTGTGGAAGCCCAACACTACCTACAAAATAGAAAACAAATCCTCTTTAAATCTCTTGTTACTCAGATACATAGGAATCGAGGCTAGAGCTATGCCTTGGGCTGCAGTTAAGTTGTGGAACACTTTGCATCTTAAATTGGACTGAGAGGAATGCCCCCACTCATTTTGGGAACAACTTAAAACATGATTATTTACTCGGGTGGTGCGCATTTTCAGGATTGCAGTGTTATTTTTAGTGTTTATTGTCTACCGCTAAGAAGCTTCAGTATTAATGAACTCTTATAAATGTATGCAACAAAGCATAACCTGGTTCAGTGTTTGAGTAGCTATGAAGGCATTCACGAAAGTTGTTTACGTTTCATAGCACTGATCATCCCTCTGACTGGCTTCCCTTACACCCCTGGCCAGCTGCAATTTGAACATATAGCACCTAGCTCCCTCCACTGGTCGACGCACAATCTATTTCATTTGATACATTATGTGATGGTTGGGATAACTCTATTTCTCACCCCAATTCTAGATGACTAAGATTTGCACCAGCCCATCTGCACTGACCACATGCCTCTTAGACCTAATTACTGTGTGTTATTTTGGAAGGTAATACTGCACCTGGTAAATACAGCATCTGTTAAATATCTACCCATTGCAAATTCTGTGCTTCGGAATGGGTTTAAGGGCAGTCATTTCACATTTTCCCCTGTCCAGAGTTGCAAAACTCACCTACGCACTATTTTCCTCCAAACAAATTCTGTCAATATTTATCTGTTGAAAGTAGTGCTTACAAAAAGTGTAGCAGTGTAGTGCAAGCTGTCATCCCAATTAGGAGGCAAACTCCCGTTTACAACTTAATCATAATTAATGGCCCTCATTGAATGAGGAACAAAAGTCTTAATCATAATCTATGCACCAATGTAGTTGTGCTTAACTTTATAGATGTAAGCATGCTGTCAGATTGCAAGGTGAACACAATTTCAATGCTCTTTAGATAGCCTTTCCTCACTGTTAATCCAGATTTCTTCTGATCTTAGAAGTTCAAATATATTCTGCAGTTTGTACTGGCTTTCTTTGTTTATGTCTACAATAAGGAAGATATAAGATATGCAATGCTTACAGACTAACTGCATAGACCAAGAAAAAGGCAAACAGGATTGTGTTTATCATCTGTCACTTTGCCTGCACTAGGGATGGTCTAAGCCAGTGGTTCTTAACCTTTTGCATATGCCAATAAACCAGATTCAGGCGGGAGACTCCCGATTTCTGGAGGCAAAAATGGCATAATTTTAGCTGTGCCCCACCTGAAATTGCCTCTGCTTCAATAGAAGATAATGGGGAAAATACAGTCTCCCAATTTTCTTTCTAAAATGTTGACATTTATGCTTTTGTCTTCTGTGGACCCCCACTTAATAATTACTGGAACCCGGAGACCTCCACTTAATCATCATTGGAATCCAGGAACCCCTCTCCCCCCACTGAGCCATAGTTGCAATTTGGGGATCCTGGCTTAAGTAATTTTTACGATTTGAAGTGCAAAACAATACACACAATTGAGGAAACAAGCATTTACCAAACATACAAATTATTAAAGTGTGTTTAATTCACAAACAGAAAAAATCTAACTTTTAATTTTAATGGAAAGGTTGGATTGTTTCTAAACTTAATTGAGCCCACCGGTTGTTCATACTATGTTTTGTTTGATGCACTTGCACTGCTGCCACAAATCAATGAGTGAATACCCACTTAATTGGTAGCCTCCAAGTTCAAAATGATACAGAGTTACAGAGCGTTTTAAATTTTTCAGCTTTACATTTTACTTCTTTATTTTTTAAAAATATTTTATTCATTGTTAATATTATTTTATCTCCTAAGCGTTTGCGGACCCCCTGAGCAGGCGTCACGTACCCCAAGACGTTCCTTGACCATAGGTTAAGAACCACTGATCTAAACAATGGACTGTTTACAGGTGTCTGTTTTTACCAAGATCACATAAGAAATAGTTCATTTTTTAGGCTGTGCTCATATCCAAGCACTGTGCATGTGAGGTAAACAGTACGGTATTTACAGTCTGACTTTCTGTGCCCCTACACTATGCACATATAGCAAATAGTGGAGAGTTTATATTCTGTAAAAGCCTGCACTCTATGCACATGATGCAAACTGAGCAATGTTTACAGTTGCCAGTTGGTGCTTAATTTGTGCTGCTGGCTGCAGATGGTGGGCACTTGCACTCATTTTTAGGGACCGGGACTTCATCATCAAAATCTTACCCACAACAAGAGAGTAAAAGGTACAAAATAATAAAGAATGAGCGAGGGCAAGGGTTTGATGAATTAAGGTTCCCATTAGGACATCGTAAATTGCAACAAATAATGATTTGCAATTTGTGATAGCTTAATAAGAATCTTCTAAAATGCATTCAGTAGAAGTGGGTGCAATTTGCATACCAACCTCTACTGAATGCATTGGTATTTTGTGAAATAAACTATTAATAGTATACTAGTATAATAGTATAATGTATAAAATACTGATTCGTAGTAGATCACAATTTGACCTACCTCAATACTATATATGAGGTAGGTTGGAAATTGAGACTTTCTATGATTGGGTAAAGTGACAGGCATGGTGGCCTTCTGGGATCAGCAGATCACCATGTCTGTGATCGCTTTTAAATAAAACAATCTTTGTTTTTTTAAATGCATCCCAATTTCCTGAAACAAAATTATTATTTTTTTAACATTTTTTGTGGGCAGTCGTCCCAAGGACCACTCCCTGCTCATAAAAAAATATTTTTGTTCACATTCACAAGGGGATAGGTGCCCCTTTGGGACCCCTTCTCGTTTATGAATGCATAGCACCACTTTTGTTTTGGTGGTAAAAAATGAGGGCCACATTTAGGGGAAAATGACGGTGCACAGTGCTGCGCCAAATTTGGCAGCATCACTTTCAAAACACAGGGATGCACCATATTTACTAGAATACGGCGCACCCCTGTGTTTCCCCCTGCGCCAGAGCAAAATTTGCTGCTGTGTGCCAACGCAGCCACCCTTGCACTGTAGTGCAAGGATGGCTGTGTTTAGGGGGAGATTGTTTTTTTGCAGGAAGAAACACCTTCTTGCACAAAAACAATCTTCAATGGCCGTTTGCTCTTTCCATGTGTGCTGCAAGATGCAGCACACATAGAAAGAGCAGAAAGTGAGGAGAAACGAAAAACATTTCTCCTCGTTGTGCCGCTCTAACGCCACCCCTGGGGTGATGTTAAATTTTGGCACTGCCTCAGGTTTCCGTAAACTCATAAATCTGAGGCAGCATCAAAATGCTATGGGTGCTGCTGCGGCACGCCCACAGCAACACCCATTGCATGCCCCTCCACGCAAAGAGCTACATGTGAAGGGGGCCGTATTTATAAGGTAGAGGTAAGCCACAAAAAGTTTCTTAACTCCACCTTGCAAATACGGCGCAGGGCATAGCGCCACCGTAGCATCACGAAAAGTGAGGCAAATGTGCTAGGGGCTCTTAAATATGCCCCTGAATGTTTTGCAGTTCGATTTTGGTCTCAAAATATTAATACACAAGCCATCGCATCTGTATTTGGAAGGGACGCCTTTTACACCAATTCCATATTTATTCCAAAACCCAAATCGCAACGTGGGTTTGGTACATTTAATTTAAAAAGGCCATTTTGCAGTTGCAAAGGCTTCAATTTTACCTTTGCAAGTGTAAAATCGATTGATACATTAGGCTCAAAGTTAGGAAACAGTGACAAGGGAAGAAAGCAGGGATAAAAACGAACCAGCCAACATGAGATAAAGATAGGAAGTGCAGAGTGTTAGAAGAAGGATTTATGTGATGGAATCAGAACTAGGCAGCCTTGGTGTTCGACAACCCCAGCATTCAACAGCTCCAGTGGCAGGCTCTTAAGAAAAACTTTGGCCCTTCTACTTTTCACAAATTAAGAACCCAAGCAGCTGCAGAAAGTGTGAAGCTTCACTTGTATTGGTCTCTCAATGGATCTCTTAAGCAATACCTATCTTATGGGTCAAATGCCACCTAAACTTTAGTTCCACATGTCAATTTCAAGTGGTTTAACTTAACACTCTGGTTATGTCACCTTAGATGTCCCTGAAAGCTTTTGTTGCATGGTAATGCCCCTTTCACTTTTTCTTCTGATTTCATGGGAAGCTTCCACTACTTGCCCTCCTTTGTTCTTAATTCAGTTGGTTCATACCCAGCACCTATTCTTTAGCTTCCTGCCTGCTGGGTCCATTGGAGGCATTGTGTTCCTTGTCTGGTCACAGTAGGTGGTGCCAGTACTTTCTTATGTAATTAATGTAAGCCACTAAAGCTGTTGTGCTGTATTTCATGAACGGTATAGAGCAAAACAGTGCCACATTTATTGAGCAGTGTTTTTCAGATCTGATCTCCCTGCACTGACACACTTTTGCCAGCCAAGCACCAACACAGGCACCCTTGCACCATACTGCAAAGGTGTCTGCGTTGTGGTCAGCCTAGTTTTTTTTAACACAAAGCAGTCCCAAGCAAAATGGAAAAACGAGTAGGAAAGAAAATATTTCCCCTTTTTGCACCTACCTCAGTAAGGCACAGGATTTTGGGGACAAATACCTGTGTGCAATTCTTTGCTGATAGGGATTTGCATCAAACCCTATGGGTGGTGCATGGGTATGCCAATGAACCACCCATGGAACACCAATTTGACACAATTGCCTTATTTTGCATTATAATCCAACGCAAATCACAATTTGTGTAGGATTGTCAATCCCACCAGTAGCGGTTGCAGCAGGTAAAAAAGTAATGAAACTACTATGCACAGTGGTTGTAACTCTATGCCTGTGTCTGTTTTTGTTGACTGTTGTGTGCAGCATTTTTTGACTGTTCTATGTTAAAGCAGTGGGCCCCTTTGAGATTGTTGCATAGTTTTTTGTTAGTGTTTCTTCTGCTTTTCCTTCTTTTTTGGGTCGAGCGTGCAAGCACTCTGGCCCCTGGTGTAATCTCTCTGTGGACTTTTAACCACGCCCCTGTCACGCTCATGAGTTTGGTTGGTTTGTGGGCTTGCCTTTTAAAAATCGCTAGATTTCATTGGTGAAAGGCATGCATACATCATGACTTTCCGGTGTTTAGCCCTCTTCAAGAGCACCAGTAAACGACTGAAAACATGCAAGGCTCCTTCTTTTCCGCATGACTTCTGGAATACTATTTTGTTTATTTCCTTCGCAGCGTGATCTCCATGGGCAGTAGTTAAGTGCTCTGCATGACTTCAGCCCTTTTACATGGATAATTGCACTTTTGCCAGTTACGTGGATAATTGCACTTTTGCCCTTACGTCTGACTGCGAGCGGACTTCTGTTTCCTTTTGTGTGTCTCCTTCACGCTCATTGTTGCTGTCGGCTCGCTTACGTGTAACTGTTTCACTTTTCATTTTCAGTTCATGTGACAAGAAAAGTCCGGTTAGGAGTTTACAATTCTAATAGCTCTAACTCGAGCAAATGCGAGACCCATTACATTGCAAATGCTTGTTATTATCTACAGAATCTTTATTTGGTGCCTCTTCAGAATCTTTTCAAATTGTTTGAAGTTAGAAGCATCTGGCCAAACTTGTGTACTCTTTTTTTTCACCCAGGCCCGGTTAATTTTAGCTATCTGATATAGCTGGATACGGTCTGTATTTACACATAGTAGTTGGAGCCTATTTTTAAATGGCAGGTCAGTACTGTATTAACAGGCCCACTGAAAACATATGACAATTTAAGAGCAAACTATGAGGCATAGTTGGCTAACTTATGCACCAAGAAACATCACATTATGCAGTCTTATGCGGCATATCTGTGGCAAAATTGTTTCACAATATTGTTATTTTAACGATACAATTTATTAGGGCAGTTGAACACTAAGCCCAGCGGAAATATTTTTTAAACTAGCATAATCTTGTATTTTTTTGGGCATTCCTTTTTCTCCTAGTTATGTGAATTTCCTGAAATCAAGCAAGACATTTTGCATTTTTTTTGTTTGAGTGAAATGTATCTTTGTGTCCAAAAATGGATGCAGTGATTAATTTCACTTGAAAATGTCATTTTAAATGCCAAATTTGCATCTCGTGAACTTTTTCCGAAAGTTTACATCATTACACAAAAAACTACCACAAATTTCACACACCACGATTAAACACCTAAAAACAGCAAATAAAGGTGACCAATTAACCTTAGCGAGGAGTCTGCACTACACGTGGCCTGTGTGGTGCTTTTTGTTTTGCACCTTTTGAGTTTGAAACATGTGTTTGTTGAAATCTGCAAATTTTGCAGCTGATAGTTGATTACTTGGCAGGTGTGATAACTCCATAATTATGCAGAAAGTGCCACAGCAATCCATGTTAGCAAGTCTCAGCTTACTATGCAATATTATCACAGGTGAGCAGCCACACCCCATTCTAACAGGTGCAGGGACCATACCCTCTCACCTATTGTCTGAGAAAAAGAGTGTCTCTCAGGCCTCTCAAAGGTCAGCCTGACATACACTCTTATCGTTTAAGTTAGGCAGCCAGGAGCTAGACATGTACTAAGGGCACAGGCTCCTGCCTGCCTAAGCGGAACTTTGCTGGGCTGAAAATGTCACAGCGTCTGTGTCCTTGACGTTTTCAGCTTGCCACAACACTTCCAGTTTTATGTCCTAAAGTCACCAGATCCGAGTGCCTCTTAATGACACCTCGTCGCAGAGTGGAGTAGGGTCAGCAACTCTCACTGATCCCATCCCACTCTGTGACAAAGTAGGGACTGCTGCCTCCCCTCATTGCAGATCTAAGGTCAGCCATTGACAAGGTGGCAGCCGCAACCCCCCTGAGACCTCAGAGACTTCCATTCCCGAAAGCTGCAGCAGGTAAGTAAGATTTTTTTAAATGTTTGGTGCATGTGTGCATGCTTGTATGTATGATATTTTGGAGTGAGTGGTGTGAGTATGTGTGAATGCAAGAGTGAGAGTGAGTGTGTATGTATGTATGTGTGGCCCACACACCCTCCTCTGCTAAAGTTACCGACCACCTCTACAGGTGAGACTTAAATCCCTAGGTACAAACATTACAGTTTTCCCATCTTCTGCTATTTGTTCTAACTAATGTATACATAAGCTCTTGCGCAGTATTTACTTTGCCTCTTGTTCCTTCATGCCTACTAAACAGGTACTTGCCACTATGGGAATCCATCTCCATGGCAACATACAGGAATCTGTAATTTCACTTCCTGGGAAGGGGCAACGAAACAAATGCTTAGAGTGAAAATCCTTGTGTGTTGGTTGCTTGATGTCCTACCTTTTAGAATCTCCTTCTACATTACACAACATTACAAGCACTTGATCTCCAAGAGGAAAACACTTTTTATGTGTCTTAAATGAACAGCAACTTTCTCTTAAGACCCTTGAATGTCACTTTATTGAATTCCAGTACATCATTGGGTGGTAGACTCTCTTGTTAAATGTATTTAATCAAAGCGAGGAGCTGTCCCAGAAAACACTCCCCGATTTAAGGGAATTGTTGGACACATTACAGATTAGTCGAGGATGATGCTGAAACGGGGTTGAGAGACTATGCTGTGTGAGAATTCTGAGTCTATGGGTATGGGTACCATACGAGGTCCTTCAACATAAGTGTATTGCATGTAATATTTTCTGACAAAACCTCCATAAAATGTTCATATAAAAAAATTAAATGTATTTAACCCTTTCGCTGCCAGTCCTTTTCCCCCTCCTGTGCCATTTGGCTATTTGGGGCAGTTTGCGCTTAGGCCCTCATAACATTATGTCCACATAAGCTAGCCAAGCCAAATTTGCGTCCTTATTTTCCAACATCCTAGGGATTCTAGAGGTACCCAGACTTTGTGGGTTCCCCTGAAGGAGGCCAAGAAATTAGCCAAAATACAGTGAAAATGTTTTTTTTTTTTTTTAAATGGGAAAAAGGGACTGCAGAAGAAGGCTTGTGTTTTTTTCCCTGAAAATGGCATCAACAAAGGGTTGGCGGTGCTAAAATCACCAGCTTCCCAGCTTTCAGGAACAGGAAGACTTGAATCAGAAAACCCAATTTTTCAACACAATTTTGGCATTTTACTGGGGCATACCCCATTTTTACGATTTTTTGTGCTTTCAGCCTACTTCCAGTCAGTGACAGAAATGGGTATGAAACCAATGCTGGATCCCAGAAACCTAAACATTTCTGAAAAGTAGACAAAATTCTGAATTCAGCTAGGGGTAATTTGTGTAGGTCCTACAAGGGTTTCCAACAGAAAATACCAACTGAAAAAAATAAATATTGAAATTGAGGTGAAAAAAACAGTAATTTTTCTCTACGTTTTACTCTGTAAAGTTTTCCTGCAATATCAGATTTTTGAAAGCAATATACCGTTACGTCTGCTGGACTTTTCTGGTTGTGGGGATATATAGGGCTTGTAGGTTCATCAAGAACCCTAGGTACCCAGAGCCAATAAATAGGCAGCACCCTGCAGTGGGTTTTCATTCTATACCGGGTATACAGCAATTCATTTGCTGAAATATAAAGAGTGAAAAATAGCTATCAAGAAAACCTTTGCATTTACAAAATGGGCACAAGATAAGGTGTTGAGGAGCAGTGGTTATTTGCACATCTCTGAATTCCGTGGTGCCCATACTAGCATGTGAATTACAGGGCATTTCTCAAATAGACGTCTTTTTTACACTCTCTCTTATATTTGGAAGGAAAAAATGTAGAGAAAGACAAGGGGCACTAACACATGTTTTACTATTCTATGTTCCCCCAAGTCTCCCGATAAAAATGATACCTCACTTGTGTGGGTAGGCCTAGCGCCCGCGACAGGAATTGCCCCAAAACACAACGTGGACACATCCCATTTTTTGACAGAAAACAGAGGTGTTTTTTGCAAAGTGCCTACCTGTAGATTTTGGCCTCTAGCTCAGCCGGCACCTAGGGAGACCTATTAAACCTGTGCATTTTTAAAAACCAGAGACCTAGGGGAATCCAAGATGGGGTGACTTGTGGGGCTCTGACCAGGTTCTGTTACCCAGAATCCTTTGCAAACCTCAAAATTTGGCTAAAAAAACACATTTTCCTTACATTTCGGTGACAGAAAGTTCTGGAATCTGAGAGGAGCCACAAATTTCCTTCCACCCAGCGTTCCCCTAAGTCTACTGATAAAAATGATACCTCACTTGTGTGGGTAGGCCTAGCGCCCGCGACGGGAAATGCCCCAAAACACAACGTGGACACATCCCATTTTTTGACAGAAAACAGAGGTGTTTTTTGCAAAGTGCCTACCTGTAGATTTTGGCCTCTAGCTCAGCCGGCACCTAGGGAGACCTATTAAACCTGTGCAGTTTTTGAAAACTAGAGACCTAGGGGAATCCAAGAAGGGGTGACTTGTGGGGCTCTCACCAGGTTCTGTTACCCAGAATCCTTTGCAAACCTCAAAATTTGGCTAAAAAAACACCTTTTCCTTACATTTCGGTGACAGAAAGTACTGGAATCTGAGAGGAGCCACAATTTTCTCCCACCCAGCGTTCCCCCACGTCCCCCGATAGAAATGATACCTCACTTTTGTGGGTAGTCCTAGCGCCCGTGACAAGAAATGCCCCAAAACACAACGTGGACACATCCCATTTTTTGACAGAAAACAGAGGTGTTTTTTGCAAAGTGCCTACCTGTAGATTTTGGCCTCTAGCTCAGCCGGCACCTAGGGAAACCTACCAAACCTTTGCATTTGTGAAAACTAGAGACCTAGGGGAATCCATGAAGGGGTGCCTTGTGCGGCTCTGACCAGGTTCTGTTACCCAGAATCCTTTGCAAACCTCAAAAGTTGGCTAAAGAAAACACCTTTTCCTTACATTTCGGTGACAGAAAGTTCGGGAATCTGAGAGGAGCCACAATTTTCCTTCCACCCAGCGTTCCCCAAAGTCTCCCGATAAAAATGATACCTCACTTGTGTGGATAGGCCTAGCGCCCACAACAGGAAATGCCCCAAAACACAACGTAGACACATCCCATTTTTTGACAGAAAACAGACGTGTTTTTTGCAAAGTGCCTACCTGTAGATTTTGGCCTCTAGCTCAGCCTGCACCTAGAGACCTATTAAACCTGTGCATTTTTTAAAACTAGAGACCTAGGGGAATCCAAGATGGGGTGACTTGTGGGGCTCTGACCAGGTTCTGTCACCCAGAATCCTTTGCAAACCTCAAAATTTGGCTAAAAAAACACATTTTCCCTACATTTCGGTGACAGAAAGTTCTGGACTCTGAGAGGAGCCACAAATTTCCTTCCACCCAGCGTTTCCCCAAGTCTCCCGATAAAAATTATACCTCACTTGTGTGGGTAGGCCTAGCGCCCGCAACAGGAAATGCCCCAAAACACAACGTGGACACATCCCATTTTTTTTACAGAAAACAGAGGTGTTTTTTGCAAAGTGCCTACCTGTAGATTTTGGCCTCTAGCTCAGCCGGCACCTAGGGAGACCTATTAAACCTGTGCATTTTTGAAAACTAGAGACCTAGGGGAATCCAAGATGGGGTGACTTGTGGGGCTCTGACCAGGTTCTGTTACCCAGAATCCTTTGCAAACCTCAAAATTTGGCTAAAAAAACACATTTTCCTTACATTTCGGTGACAGAAAGTTCTGGAATCTGAGAGGAGCCACAAATTTCCTTCCACCCAGCGTTCCCCTAAGTCTACTGATAAAAATGATACCTCACTTGTGTGGGTAGGCCTAGCGCCCGCGACAGGAAATGCCCCAAAACACAACGTGGACACATCCCATTTTTTGACAGAAAACAGAGGTGTTTTTTGCAAAGTGCCTACCTGTAGATTTTGGCCTCTAGCTCAGCCGGCACCTAGGGAGACCTATTAAACCTGTGCAGTTTTTGAAAACTAGAGACCTAGGGGAATCCAAGAAGGGGTGACTTGTGGGGCTCTCACCAGGTTCTGTTACCAAGAATCCTTTGCAAACCTCAAAATTTGGCTAAAAAAACACCTTTTCCTTACATTTCGGTGACAGAAAGTACTGGAATCTGAGAGGAGCCACAATTTTCTTCCACCCAGCGTTCCCCCACGTCCCCCGATAGAAATGATACCTCACTTTTGTGGGTAGTCCTAGCGCCCGCGACAGGAAATGCCCCAAAACACAACATGGACACATCCCATTTTTTGACAGAAAACAGAGGTGTTTTTTGCAAAGTGCCTACCTGTAGATTTTGGCCTCTAGCTCAGCCGGCACCTAGGGAAACCTACCAAACCTGTGCATTTTTGAAAACTAGAGACCTAGGGGAATCGAAGATGGGGTGACTTGTGGGGCTCTGACCAGGTTCTGTTACCCAGAATCCTTTGCAAACCTCAAAATTTGGCTAAAAAAACACCTTTTCCTCAAATTTCAGTGACAGAAAGTTCTGGAATCTGAGAGGAGCCACAAATTTCCTTCCACCCAGCGTTCCCCCAAGTCTCCCGATAAAAATTATACCTCACTTGTGTGGGTAGGCCTAGCGCCCGCGACAGGAAATGCCCCAAAACACAACGTGGATACATCCCATTTTTTGACAGAAAACAGAGGTGTTTTTTGCAAAGTGCCTACCTGTAGATTTTGGCCTCTAGCTCAGCCGGCACCTAGGGAAACCTAACAAACCTGTGCATTTTTTAAAACTAGAGACCTAGGGCAATCCAAGATGGGGTGACTTGTGGGGCTCTGACCAGGTTCTGTTACCCAGAATCCTTTGCAAACCTCACAATTTGGCTAAAAAAACACGTTTTCCTCATATTTCGGTGACAGAAAGTTCTGGAATCTGAGAGGAGCCACAAATTTCCTTCCACCCAGCGTTTCCCCAAGTCTCCTGGTAAAAACTATACCTCACTTGTGTGGGTAGGCCTAGCGCCCGCGACAGGAATTGCCCCAAAACACAACGTGGACACATCCCATTTTTTGACAGAAAACAGAGGTGTTTTTTGCAAAGTGCCTACCTGTAGATTTTGGCCTCTAGCTCAGCCGGCACCTAGGGAAACCTAACAAACCTGTGCATTTTTGAAAACTAGAGACCTAGGGGAATCTAAGAAGGGGTGACTTGTGGGGCTCTCACCAGGTTCTGTTACCCAGAATCCTTTGCAAACCTCAAAATGTGGCTAAAAAAACACATTTTCCTTACATTTCGGTGACAGAAAGTTCTGGAATCTGAGAGGAGCCACAAATTTCCTTCCACCCAGTGTTCCCCCAAGTCTCCTGATAAAAATGATACCTCACTTGTGTGGGTAGGCCTAGCGCCCGTGACAGGAAATGCCCCAAAACACAACGTGGACACATCCCATTTTTTGACAGAAAACAGAGGTGTTTTTTGCAAAGTGCCTACCTGTAGATTTTGGCCTCTAGCTCAACCGGCACCTAGGGAAACCTACCAAACCTGTGCATTTTTTTAAACTAGAGACCTACGGGAATCCAAGATGGGGTGACTTGTGGGGCTCTGACCAGGTTCTGTTACCCAGAATCCTTTGCAAACCTCAAAATTTGGCTAAAAAAACACATTTTCCTCACATTTCGGTGACAGAAAGTTCTGAAATCTGAGAGGAGCCACAAATTTCCTTCCACCCAGCGTTCCTCCAAGTCTCCTGATAAAAATGATACCTCACTTGTGTGGGTAGGCCTAGCGCCCGTGACAGGAAATGCCCCAAGACACAACGTGGACACATCCCATTTTTTGACAGAAAACAGAGGTGTTTTTTGCAAAGTGCCTACCTGTAGATTTTGGCCTCTAGCTCAGCCGGCACCTAGGGAAACCTACCAAACCTGTGCATTTTTGAAAACTAGAGACCTAGGGGAATCCAAGATGGGGTGACTTGTGGGGCTCTGACCAGGTTCTGTTACCCAGAATCCTTTGCAAACCTCAAAATTTGGCCAAAAAAACACATTTTCCTCACATTTCGGTGACAGAAAGTTCTGGAATCTGAGAGGAGCCACTAATTTTCTTCTACCCAGTGTTCCCCCAAGTCTCCCGATAAAAATTATACCTCACTTGTGTGGGTGGGCCAGGTGCCTACAACAGAATAAGGCCAAAAACTTGCAGAGATAGATGGGATAGCACAGCGAGTTGATAAGGACATATTCTTCTTTTATACATCTTTAGGGTGACTCTGCTTTGGCGACCCACACAAGTGAGATGTCATTTTACTTGGGAGACTGAGAGGAACGCTGGGGAGTAGGAATTTTGTGCTGGAGCGGTGATCGTACAAACGAAAGTCAGGAAAATGTGCTTTTTTAACCAAATTTTGAGGTTTGCAGAGGAGTCTGGGTAAGAAAATTTTGGGGGATCCACGCAAGCCACACCTCCCTGGACTCCTTGGGGTGTCTAGTTACCAAAAAATGTCTGGGTTTGGTAGGTTTCTCTAGATGAAGGCCGCACCCAGGACCAAAAACATAGGTGCCCCCTCCCCCCAAACACAGGTAGTTTTGTAATATATCTTTTTGATGTGTCCACATACGTCTGTGATGTGCCAAACACTAAAATTGTGAAAAGAAACGCACTTAGGTTATGTGAAAAAGACCCCTCACCCACCAACCAAGTTGGTGGCATGATTCATCATCGGGGTCTCACCTGAGACACCTAGAGTGTCTCAAGCGTGCTGCGACGCCTGATTACAGCGGAGCAGGTTTTGTCATTTGTATCACACATACTGGTTGGATTTGGCACGAGGGTGAGTGATGGTTCAGTAGATCAAATTTTATTAACAAGAGATTTCACAAAAGTGAAATGCACTGGTAATAACTGAAAGGCCAAATAACTGAACCAATGACTCACAGCTCGTGAGCTGTAAAGCCACGTCAAGGCACCAACCGCTTTCCAGTCCATTCACACACCTTTGTTACATGACATGCACAAGACCATTCACGGCGCCAGCCACGGGCCCGGCACATTACAACACTCACATTGACAGACAGCGCCAGTCAAGGGCCCATCACTTTCATACGCCCACATGCCTGATACAGCAATCACACTAGCTGATGAGTGTGTGGACTGGCGTTTTGCTGGCACCGCTAGCCAGGCGCCACCCCACCCATACCGCCATCCAAGCGCCACCCCAAGCACACCGCCAGCCAAGCGCCACCCCACCCATACCGCCAGCCAAGCGCCAACCCAAGCACACCGCCAGCCAAGGGCCACCCCACCCATACCGCCAGCCAAGCGCCACCCCAAGCACACCGCCAGCCAAGCGCCACCCCCAGCACACCGCCAGCCAAGCGCCACCCCACCCATACCGCCAGCCAAGCGCCACCCCAAGCACACCGCCAGCCAAGCGCCACCCCACCCTTACCGCCAGCCAAGCGCCACCCCAAGCACACCGCCAGCCAAGCGCCACCCCACCCATACCGCCAGCCAAGCGCCACCCCAAGCACACCGCCAGCCAAGCGCCACCCCAAGCACACCGCCAGCCAAGCGCCACCCCACCCATATCGCCAGCCAAGCGCCACCCCAAGCACACCGCCAGCCAAGCGCCACCCCAAGCACGCAGCCAGCCAAGCGCCATCCCACCCATGCCGCCAGCCAAGCGCCACCCCACGCACACCGCCAGCCAAGCGCCACCCCATCCATGCCACCAGCCAAGCACCACCCCAAGCACACCGCCAGCCAAGCGCCACCCCACCCAAACCGCCAGCCAAGCGCCACCCCAAGCACACCGCCAGCCAAACGCCACCCCACCCATACCGCCAGCCAAGCGCCACCCCAAGCACACCGCCAGCCAAGCGCCACCCCAAGCACACCGCCAGCCAAGCGCCACCCCACCCATACCGCCAGCCAAGCGCCACCCCAAGCACACCACCAGCCAAGCGCCACCCCAAGCACGCCACCAGCCAAGCGTCACCCGACCCATGCCGCCAGCCAAGCGCCACCCCACGCACACCGCCAGCCAAGCGCCACCCCACGCACACTGCCATCACTTTTTTTTTGTTTATAAACAACAAAGAAACCACTAACTAATTATAAAATAAGTACAAAACTACAAACACAACAGCTCTAACTAAATACATGTCAGTAATGCCAACCGTGAAACTGAACATATGAAAATATAAAATAGGCAGTTTACGCTCACGGTATTTACCAAAAGTTTTTCCTTGTGTGATAACTTCTAAAACAGCCGGGCACACACAGCCCACGCTTTGAAGGGCATTTGGGGCAGTACATTCGGCTCTCCCTCCGGATTGATCTCCGGGCACATACTCTACATTTCTTTGTGGGCAAGTCTTTTTTGGGAGTGGGAGGAATGTGATCTGGAAAGTGCCGATCTTTCAATCTAGCCACATCCTCCACCACTTCTACTCTAGGAACTCTTGCCTGTTCCACCACAATAAGGCTTTCTATCACTGACTCCTGAAATTTAACAAATGTCATCCTTGACTCAGGTGAACAATCCTTGAACACAATAAAAGCATTAAAAGTTGTCAAATGAAATAAATGTAGGGCCAACATTTTATACCACGCGTAAGACTTACGAAGAGCAGTTTAAGGTTCCAACCTCTGATCTACTCTATCAACACCACCCATGTGCCTATTGTAGTCCAAATGCACGCAGGTTTGCGCACTTCCGCAACCTGACCCCAAACAGTCACAGGGGAAGTACTCTCATCATGGATGGTAAATAGCATGTACACATCCCTCCTGTCTGAACATTTCAGAGCTAGCAGCTCATTATTCCGCAAGGCAGTGCACTGTCCCCTCTCAAGTTTTTTACAGACAAGCTCCCTTGGATAGCCTTTCCGGTTAGAACGGATTGTGCTACAAGCAACAGTGTCCACTCTAAATAACTCCTTGAACAACTGCACTCCACTGTAGAAATTATCTACGTACAAATGGGGACCTTTGTTACACAGTCGTCTACCAAGTTCCCACACAATTTTTTCGCTAACTCCAAAAGTGTCCGGACACCCAGGAGGGTCAATACTGGAATCCCTACCAGTGTAGACCCGGAAATTATACACATATCCTGTACTGCTTTCTGACAGCATATACAATTTAATCCCATACCGTGCCCTCTTACTAGGAATGTACTGCTTAAAAACTAAACGCCCCTTGAAAAGGACCAAAGACTCGTCCACACTTATCTCTTTGCCTGGACCTCTGAAAACCGATCTACAAAATTATCAAGGACAGGCCTAATTTTAAAAAGACGGTCACAATCAGGGTGATCTTGTGGCAAGGCTAAAGCATTGTCTACAAAATGCAGCATACGAAGAAGAAGCAAATAGTGATTACGTGTCATAGTTGCAGGAAATATAGCCGTTGCCATCAAGGGACTAGTAGACCAATAAGAAGCCAGTGACGGCTTCCTGATCAACCCCATCAAAAAAGTCAAACCTAAAAACTTTTTCATCTGTTCCAGATATGTGGGAACCCACTGGGTAGCTCTAGACTGAGGCTTAAGTCTGGCAGCGTTGTCCCGCAAATATTGCTCTGCACACAAATTAGTCTGCTCCACAATCTCTTCCAAAATTACATCGTCCATAAACAAGTGAAAGAAATGGACAGGCAAAAAGTTTTCCGTATTGACTCTACACCCTGGGAGACCAGTAAATGCAGGTAAATGTAGCTGCTCCATGTTTGGGGCCATCTTCTAATGGGAAACCCTTCAGCCCCAGGCTGCTGCCCTCTTGGCACATCAATGTCCTCCTCTACAACAGGCCCTTCATCTGCACTGAGAGTAGCTTCCTCATCGGAAGAATACTCTCAGACAGAAAACTCACTGCCAGAATCTCTCACTTCCTCCTCTGCCTCAGATGCAGAGTCAGTCTCGTAATCATGGTCTGAAGACGACTCAAAGAGCATGCCAACAACCTGCTCAGTGGTCACTCTGCGGCTAGCCATGATCCTCACTAACAACAAATGGATTGCCAACAACAACTAGCACTAAAATAAGTAATAAACAAAGTGTAGCTTTACCACAAAGAGTTATGTACTAAAAAGCTATACCACTCACTTGCCTGAAAAAGCTACTCACCAGCAACTACTCTGCACAGACACAGTAATCACCAATGATATCCCACTAAAAAGAAAAAAGAAAAAAGCAAATTAGACATATGACAACACAAATATCATTGTGCTCAAATCTAAGGACAATTTCACACACAATACTGCATTTAGTACACCACCTACAAACATGTCATTCATGCATGTCAACAATACTCCTTTGGAGTAAATTGCTTTCACTTACCTAAAACATGCAACAATGCAAACCGCAGGACAACTACTGCCAAAACCGCAAGGATCCACAGCAAAGGAAGCAAAAGCTTTGAACTAGAACAAAAAGAAGAAATAAACTGTTATAATCACAAATACAAATACTTCGCCAGTTGACAAACACCCCACCACCAAGAACTTAGAAATTGTCCCTGGTGCCTGAGTGGCTTCTGCTCCACTAGGAGGCAGATGGGCCTAAAAAATAAATAGGCTGGTCTGCCTCCAAGGTGGGCAGAAATGGCCATCACTAGCGTGCCCCCTTTGGGGGGCGACCCTTGCCAAAGGTGCCGCCGCCGCCTCGCACAAAACACACACACACAGGATCCCTGGTGCCTAAGTGGATTCTGCCCCCCTTGGGGGCAGATGGGCGTAAAAAAATTGTCCGATCTGCCCCCAAGGAGGGCAGAAATGGCCAACAGCTCTGTGCCCACTTTAGGGGGCGACCCTTGCCAAAGGGGGCAAACGGGGGGGCACCCCCAGGACTAAACAAAAAAAGGGGAACCCAAAAAAAAAAATCCCTGCCGTATTGGTGGTTTCTGCCCTTCTTGGGGGCAGATGGGCCTACAAAAATAGGCCTCTCTGCCCCCAAGGGGGGCAGTGATAGCCAATACGAAATTTCCCCCCTTTGGGGGGCGACCCTTGCCCAAGGGGTGCCCCAAACACACAAAACACACACACACCTCACAGTCCCTGGCGCCTAGTGGGTTTCGACCCCCCCCCCGGGGGCCAGATCGGCCAAAAATATGGCCTATCTAGCCCCAGAGGGGGCTGAAACATATAAAAAAATTATTGCCCCCGGGGCAGCGACCCTTGCCTAAGTGGTCGCTGCCCTAAAACAAAGAAAATAATTTCTCTGGTGTCTAGTGGTTTTCGCCCCGCCCCCAGGGGCAGAACTGCCCAAAAATTGGCCGATCCGTCCTGAGGGCGGCCGAAATAAGAAAAAAAATTAGCCCCCAATGGGAGTGACCCTTGCCCAAGGGGTTGCTCCCAAAATATACGCAAAAAATGATATCCCTGGTGTCCAGTGGTTTTTTGGCCCCCTCTGGGGGCAGATCGGCCGAAAAATTGGCCGATCTGCCCCCAGGGGGGGCCGAAAAAGGAAAATAATGCCCCCCAATGGGAGCGACCCTTGCCCAAGGGGTCGCCCCCCAAAACTAACCTAAAAAGGAAATCCCTGGTGCCTAGTGGGGATTCCTGCTCCCGGAGCAGGAGTCCACTGAAACAGGCACCGGGGGAAAGGAAAAACCCATTCCTTTCCCCCCGTGTCTGTTTTCCCCGCCCCCACCCCCCAAAGAGGGAAGGACTCACCTCGAAGTCCTGTTCCCTCGACGCGCTGGAAGTAAATGGCTTCCAGATGTCCCTCGGCAATATTTGAGGACGATTGCCGAGGGAGGGGTCGGGGGTGGAAGGTGGGGAGCCCATGGGGGGAGCGCTAGCGCTCCCCCAAGTTCCCGGGTGCAGGACGAGGTGATCTTGTCCAAGGCTCCCGGGAACCGGTCCAAGTCCAAGGCACCGTAGGAGTTAATTAGGATACCTAGGCTATACCCTACTTTCATAATGAATTAACCCTTACTCGTCACTTAGTTATATCGCTTACTTTAATGATGTAAAGTTCCACGACATAGCAATGGAAATATATAGCTCACAATGTCGTTGATTCAGAGAAGTGGTAGTATACCATTTACACTTTGATTCAACCAGCTACTAATCGGAGTTAAAGATATTTTTATCTAAAGATCAGAACCCAGGTGACCAATTTAAACATACAGAATCACAAGACATTTTAAAACTATTACTACAAAAAACAAACTTGCACACATAAAAGATGATAGACAAAAAATGTACAGTAGTTGCTCGATGATAGTATTTAGATGCTTATCTTCTAAATGCCATGTTCGTTCAACTACTGTACATTTTTCATACCACTGAGTACAAGGTGTGCTCTCAGTGAACTGATTCCTGCCTTCTCTCATCCATGAGAGTTCCTGTATTCCAAAATGACAGAATTGAGCTGCACGACCCAATTCGAACATATATTCTATGGCAGGGCAGAAAACAGAAGCTAGATTCTGCAGTTTTTGTAATATAGATCTATCTGGATTTTTCCCATCATACAGTGAGATCTCATTTCTGGAGGCCCTTAGTGATGGCACGCCTTGTATGTTTGTCACGGCATATAATGTATCCACTATCTAATAGGGTTTCTCCACGAAGCTGCATATTGGGGATTCCTATCCAGGAGAAATATGGTGTTCCAGTTCCATGGGATATGAAGCCCATCCACATGCTTTACACTGTACTCTACCTGTCTTCTGCTTGGTTTCGCCAATGTCCTTGGTTCCCAGTATCTCTGTGAAATCCATTTTGATTTCTGCTTTATGAAAATGTACTTATCACAGTAGTGGAATGAGGAGTGAGACTTTTTATCTCCACTGTACTCATTGCCATGGGCATCCATCCTATTCCTCTATACTTAGCCATCTGTATGGTATCCTTCAAGGTTCATTAAAACCCTCCATCATTCCATTGGTTTCGAGATGGTAAAGGGCACATTTCCTATGAGCAATGCCCAACTCCCCCAGAAATCTCTACAAACTTTAAAGGCACATTGCTGTACCCCATTGTCAGTAATTAGACTCATGGGATTACCTTCTCTTGAAACACATCTGGCAAAAACTTGTCGACAGATAAGGTGGGAATATCACTAACTACTCTCACTTCAGGTTACGTGGACAACATATCCATTAACACCAATAGATATTTAGATGAACTTCCCAAAGTCAAAGGTCCTACAGTGTCCAATGCTACTTCATCCCACACTTCAGAGGGAATGTCAAACCAAACCATAAGTAATGTCCTGGGTTTCTGAACCTTGTCACCTAACCTACATTCACAACAATCTTGGATTACTCTTTCTGCCTGAATATCTAATCCTGGCCATCAGTAAATCTTTTTTAATCTCTCCTTAGTCTTGCATATAACCTGTTGACCCTCATGAGCTAATTGCACTAGACAACCCTTAACACGCTGCGGAAGAACAAATCTACTTCCCCCAGCAAAAGACCCTTTGCAACTGACACTTCATTAAAAACCTTCTCAAATCCTGGAATATTAGCATTACTAAGCACTGTGTAATTCTCCAATAAAACAAGTTCACTTACTTTCGTCAAAATGTCATCCTTCTCTGTCTCATCCAACCACTCCTCTTCAGTAACACATCCATCAGTGATAACACAAACCTTGAACTCTTCTTCCTTCCACCACCCTTCATCCTCCTACTAATCACTGTATATAACATCAACCAGAGGAGACAAGCAGTCAGCCACCTTGTTCTCAACACCCAGCAGATTTGAAACTACACAGTGTTAATCCTGCAAGGCCACCATTCACTTACAAATTCTGTAAGCAACTCAGTCCAAACCTTTTCTGCCAAAAAGAGATTTGTGATCAGACTATACCAAGAACTTAACATCCCATTGAAAAAGTTTAAAATTCATTACTGCCCAAAGTACAGCTAGGGCTTCCTTCTCTATGGTGGAATACCCTTTTTCTGTTCCCTTTAAGGATCTAGGAGCAAACGCTATGGTGACCTCAACACCCTTTTAAACCTGCTTCAACACCACACCTAGACCTTTGTCACTGGCATCTGTCACAATCCAACAAGGCAAGCCAGATACAAAATTCTTCAAAGATTGTGCAGGAGATAGATATGACTTCAGATCAAGAAACTCTTTCTGGCATTCCTCACTCCACACAAATTGTATGTCATCACTGTGGAAACTTGGAACTCACTTTGTCATGGATTACCATCTAACTACTGCTCTACCAAGGTCTGCAAACAACTGAAATCTCATGTTTTCTCATCCTAAATCCTTTCTCAACCAATTCATTCATAAACATCAGGACAGCCTCTTCCTGGGTATTCACGTGCTGTACAAATATTCTCCTCATTCATCACTCATGTAGATATATTTGCAAAAGGCTCTTTGGTTGTGTCTCAGCTGTTGCTGTGTTCGTCTGCTTATCTTCTGCTATCTTGCATAGCAGCTCATTCTCTAAAACAAACCACCTTCCCTGCCAATGCTTGCTAAAGCCCACAGCCTCAAGTGTATCTGAAATCCATTCTGTCTCATCTACTAACTGCCACATTGTCACTCTGTTAAAATGCCTCAAGAATGCCATACAGATGATAAAACCTGATTTGACAGCACTTTTCGACCTAATTCTGTGGTGTGGCAGCACTGCTTCTCACAGAGCAAAACCTCTTCACCATGAGTTGGTCATCCCTGCTTTCATCATCCTAGAAAGGTCTGAACCTACTTCATTCACAACTTTTCTCTCTCACATTCCCTTCCAGTCAGTTTGTCATCATAACTTTTTCCCTCAGGAGTCTTCAAGTGATTGTCACTGAATCCAGATTAATTACCAAACAGATAATGTTGCTGACTGGCCACTCTGTCTTTCAAAGGACAGTACCATCCTCAATTCAATCATCAAACATTGAGGGTTCTCCAATGCAACCGGTATTTTATCATTTGATTGTTGCCCATGAAGATCAAAATCTTCCACATAATATCTTAGCTTCCTTGACACACCACCAAATCCACATTGTAGAAAGCAAATAAAATGCTCAAACAATGCACAAAGCAGAGAATATCCAAAAGGAAAGCATTATCATGGTAAATATGTCTCCAAAACTGCATATCCAGAAGCTGAAAATCCTGCATACGCTCATGCGAAATGTTAAAATCTAACTTAATGTCACTGTCATTCACCAACCTTTTTCTACACTCCTTCACAAATCTTTTCGCATTACCCAGGTTCATGTAATGAACTGTGTTGTCCGCTTCCATAATACAATTACAGCCTCTTGATGTATGCCCAAAGGTCTCCTCTCTTCTGTACCTGACTCCTTGTCAACATACCATCAAAATTTGTGAGGCCCCCAAACAAACTGATAAGGTACAGGAAACCTACTTGCCTTGTGTCTTACTAGGGCCAGCCTTGTTGGTGCCATCTAATGGAGCCACCAATTCATATGCAGCTCATTACATCTTGGTTATCTCCCATCCTGGTCCTAAACTGTTCATCATACCGCACCAGGGCTAATCTGCAAAAAATTACCTTGGCTCTTATGATGACATTTATGTAGTTACAAAATGCAACAAACCACAATGGGTAGTGTTCACATTAGACACTAGTGCTCTTCTTTCTGAAAGCCTTCTTTTGCTCACACGTTCCTATGCATCAGTTTAACCATGCCATAAAATTCCCTTTTCCAGATTCTACTCTTTGTGACTCCCATCAAAGGAGACCGTAAGGGCTTTGTTATCCTGATGCATGGTAACCCTTTTACTTTCAGCAATTTGCTACCTGCTGCCTCTATTAATGCACTGCCTTCTGTCACTTTATTCTCTATCCCTTCACCCGTTTTCTCTGAGGCCTCTGGTTACTTTACCTAAGCCACTTCTTTCCTCTCCTGTGTCATATTGTAATTCACTTTTTTGCCATCCACAGTGTCCATTCAAACACCTGTGTCAGCTGTTTTCTTCACTTCTCAAACTCACCCAGGCTTGCTCTTTTCTACAACTTCTCCCAAACCCTCCCACTCTGTGTTTGGACCTACTCAACACTGCTACACTTCAGGGTACTTCCCCAGCCAAACTATCATCAGCTTTTGCCTGTCCTAAGGAGAGTCATCAGTTTGTCCTGAAGTTCTGCCTTTCCCAGTATCAGCCAATGCCGATGTGTTTTGCTGCTTTCTATTGGGCTTATGCTTCTCTACCCTGCAACATACCAAATTCCACCTCCATATTAGGTAACCACCACCTGCCACCTCCTGCCATTTGGCAGACTTGGTCATTGTCACCTCCATTGACCTCCACTGCATACTACTGTCCCATTCTGCTCACCTGCTTCTGGCCCCTGAACTGCATCCATTATGACCCCCCATTCTTCCATGTTTTTGCCCTCTTCCCTCTTTCCTCATGTCTTACCAGCTCAACTGCCTTATAATTCCTCAAGCAGCTGGGCTATGGAACTCTCATTCATTATATCCTGAGACCTGTTCTGTTGCTTCTCATCATATGCCATCTCCTCTTGTCCTATCCATCACCCTGCATCATCATCATCAATACCACCGTCAGATAGTCTAAAACATTTTTAGCCATCTTACATCTACAAACACTCTTAAATTAAACATAAAAACCTATCTATCTCTCACCTGATGCCAACACCCCTGTGGCTTACGTACCACAAGCGAACTTCCAACCCTTCTGGAGGATAAGCAAAAGAGGAAACTGTCCTTTGCACACCCGCATCCAAGCAATACTTTTTCCACACTTCCAGTCCCCAGTGATCAGTTTCTATGCCTCTGCCTGACCACTCCGCTGTCTGCTGTGGACTTCATTGATGCCAGTGCATACCCACTAGTTTGACAGGGAGAACAGCATAAATACTATCCTCTACAGTCAGGACAACAAGGAAAAGCATCAGAAACTATACATCAGCAAAGTTATAAACTCAAGTCATCAAATTAGTTGCAATCAATAAATTCAAAGCAATACATTCAAAGCAATTCAAAAGTCATAATCAAAAGTAAGCTTTTATAAAGCTGTCTCTCAAAAAGGAAAGTTAAGCAAGAACAGTTCTCCTATAAACAGAGCACCCTAGTCTGCTAAGTCAGGGAAAGGATCTGCTAGGAAGTCAGGAAAAGGCAATCTGCCTAAGCTTCGGGAGAATCTTCTACATTGCATTGGCTTAAATCACACAATTCTAACGTTCGATAAACCTCACATGGAATAATCAAATCAAATCAAATCAAATCAAATTTTATTATTATCAGGTTATGGAACTCCTGAGATATCCACATGAATACATGTACAAAATCATAAAAGTTCCACGTAGTATGATACATATTTCTTAAAAGGGGCAAAATATATAAATACATAATAAAATAGTTCATTATTTAAGACACGGAATTCAGCATATCTGCAAAAATGATTGAAAGAACTTAAAAATCCTGTAACAAAATCTTTCATTGTGGGGGATGTAACATAAATCCAACGCCTCTCTGTGGGATCTGATATTGAGCCGCAAAAAAAGGAGTTTCAACCAAAATTTCCTTGGAACGGCAAGAGCCGGACAAACAAATAGGACATGTGAGAGAGATTGTACCCCTCCTTGACACAGATCACAAGCGCTAGTCAAGCCATCCCACCTTGAGGTGAGATCTTTCAATGGCAAACTATTTAGTCTAAGCAGGATACACAATCGCCTCACCCCAAGGTTTAAATTCCAGGTCAAATAGGGTTGCACCATTTTCATAGTTACCGAGGTAGTTAACTTCTCTAAACCTCTTCTTTTGCGACACACCTCCATGTCCATCAAAAAGCCTTTGGACCATGATGCTTCTGTCAGAATTTTTTTTAATGATACATAGGGAATTGAAGGACAAAGCTCCAAGTCTAGCTCTAAGAGTCGAATAGTTTTGATTGAATTTCTAAAGAAAACAGATTTTTCCCTCAGATTGTTAAAGATCTCACTATAGGCCAGATTTCTTAATGTACAATCCTCACTGTGCATGAGGTTGTGTGTCCTTCTTATCACTGCCACCAGGCCTTGCACAAAGGTGTTCCTAATGCCAAATTCAAGGCGTAATGCAGCCCCTGAGACTGCATGATTACAAGAAACCATGCATCTCAGAATGCGGCCTTCCGTCTTGTCCAAAAAAAAAACATTTGGCAATGTCAATACACTCTATCGCATGTAAAAGAGCCGCTGGGATCTTGACCTGGTAGGCTGATAGTAAGTGGGAGAAATGGCGTTTACCATTTACCTTATAAAAGGCCGACAGGCCTTGGGCTAGTGTTATTGGTATTATGACGGATGTGATCAGAATCTTTTATTGAAGCCGAAAATATCCTACCTAAAAACTGGTATGATACTTGCTGTTCCAGCATATGTTGACCCAATTCCCAAGGGACAAGACTTTTCTTCTACGGATCTCCCCAGAGAAGCAGACCACCTGAGACTTAGCTGTGTTAATTTTCAGGTAGTGGTTCTCTGAATAGATTTTTAGGGCAGCCAAGCGATGGTTTAGGCCTTTTGGGGTAAGGACATATACTACTATATCATCCGCATACATTAGGCACACAATTGACCGCCCCCCCCCCACCGCAGGGGCATTGCCGGAGGAGTTCCTGAGGCTCATGGGTAGGTCATGGATTTACAGGGAGAAAAGCAATGGGGCCAGTAAGCAACCTTGTTTTAAGCCGTTTTTTGTTAATACCTTTGAGGATAATCCCTGTTCTCCACCCATTAAGATTTTACACCAGGTTGATGAGTGTAGGGCAATCACCAATTGCAGGAGGCCAGATGGATCCCCTAGATCTTGGAGTTTTTTCCACAGTATTCCCCTATCCACTCTGTCAAATGCTGTGGAATAATCGATAAATGCCACATACACATACACTATACCTCCCCTAGTCTGGACATACTTATCAATATTGGTTTGCATGATCAAGATATTATCTAAGGTATTATGGGCTTTTCTAAATCCTGCCTGTTCCACTGGTAAGATACCATTTTCCTCCACCCAATCAGTCAGTTGTTGGAGGATACTTTTCGCAAATATCTTTCCTGTAGCGTCTAATAAGGCAATTTGTCTGTAATTTGATGGGATTGATCTATCTCCCTTTTTATCTATCAGAATTATAATACTACCCATCCATGATTCCGGGATGATACCATGTGCATAGCAGAGGCCAAAAACTGGTTGGAGTAGTTTTGCCCAGAGCAAAGGCTCTCTTTTAATTAAGGCCTTTGGGATCTCATCGGGGCCCATGGCACCTGAAGAACGCATTGATGTTATGATCCCTTCTAGTTCTATCACTGTTGGTGCCCCAGTATTACCCCTTTCCCCCCTCTATTTAATACTATCTCCTTTCTCCCCGTAACAGCCCCCTGATTTTCAGCGTAAAGTTCTTGAATATACAATTTCCAATCATCTGCAATCGGGGCGGCTGCTAAGGATTTACGATTTCCGCACCCCTCAGATATAATAGGCCAGAATGATCTGGGGTTTTTCTTTACGGCCACTTCCCTCAGTGCCACCCAATGCTGGCCCTCTTTTTTTCGAATTGTCAGTTTCAGCCTCAATCTTCTTCTCTTTAATTTTGTTATTTCCCTATTCGTCTCCTTGTACTTGTACTCCAATTGTCGATGTATTAGCTTATTTATTACTCTATTCAAGGTCAGGATAGGGAGCTGTTCGTTATCCACTCTTGTTATATTACGCTCGGGCTGCTTATGCAAAGTAATATGGTTTATTAGGTTGGAACATTGTAGGAAAAACCTCCAGGTTTCCCGTGGTGCTCTCCAACAATGGCTTAATCAATAGCATTTTAACTGTCGACCAAGACATTCTCCTGTTTTTTCCATTAATACGTATATTTATGCCTTTTAAAGACCACAAATCTGTTGCCCCTAGCTTCAAGCATAAAGAGAGTCTTAAGATTTTGTGGTCACTGTATGGAGGTCAAATACCTCCATACCATCAACTTTTTGAGCCAGGTTCTACGAAGCACAGATGTAGTCTATTATGGACTTATTCTTAAATGACTTATGGGTGGGGGCTACGGGTGATTCCAAACTAGCACTCGTTGAGAATGATACAGCCGCAAGCCCTTAGGCCTTTCAAAAGGGATATTCCTCTTTTTTCTGTCCTAATTCTAGGAGGGAACTTGATAGAAGTTATATTCATAGATTTTTCTCTGTCTAGGTTACTAAAAGAATAAAGCGTAGTGTTAGAAACTTTACAATTTAGGTTCCCCATTACAATTAAATTAACGGGGTTTCTTATAGCACAAATTTGTACAAAGAGTTGTTGTAATATAGCATCCCATTCTTTTTCGGGAGGGATATACACATTTAGAATTTGTAAAGTCGGGTAGGCAAACATATTCCCAATTATATCTGTTACTTAAAAGCATTGCAATACCCCCTTTAGCATACCCTTTTTTTGAAGGGAGTGCCCTTTTGCTTAAAACCGTGTAACCCGGACAGCTGAACTCGTTTAGACACCAAGTTCTTGAATACAAATCAAACCAAACCTCCTGGAACACAAGACTTGTAATTTACACTGATCCTTCCCTAGCCCTGCCACATTCCAGGAGACCACGGTAGGGCCGGAGGTAATAACAGGGCTGGTTCAACTTCTCTCTAGGCCTAGGTCTATTCAGCACCCTTGGTAGCCAATTCCAATTTGCCTCTATGGCCCCGTAGCTCTGTGATTTGGGCCCTTCCACCACGTTCACTACCCTTATACCTTGATGTAAAGAAACTTGCACGCTTTCTCTTGAGGTAAGAGAGGGTTGACAATAGGGGGGACAATAGCCCCAGCCGACCCCTCCCTAGCAATAGTGCCCTCACCTCCCAAAGCATTCAGATCATTGTTCTGAACAGGTCCTAGAGAGGATTTGTTAGTGGCAACAGGGGAGTTTTCCGCCTTAACCACTATTTTCTTACAAGGATCCTTCTAAAGGAATGGCAGGATAGAATTCAGACTTTTTATATTTAATTGTTGCACTCCTTTGTTTCTCTGTGGGTTTGATTTTGTTTTTTTACATGCCCGGTTAAAGAAGGACCTACTACTTCTTGTGCGTTTAGATGTCATTCTGTTGGTGATGTTCTTGGTCACACTCTCGCTACGAAGAGGTCCCGATACACAACAGTCTCAAAAATAGGCGATGTCCAGGATAGTAGGAAAGTAGGAAAGCACCACCAAAGTACCACCAGAACCCAGATGCAACAGGAAAGGGGGAGACAGGAACGGGGAGGGCGGAAGCGCAAAAGGCCAACCAGACTCCCAGTCCTTATACACTCCCAGCACTCAACACTCCTGTTCCTCAACACTCCTGTTCCTCTCCCCCTACTGCGGGCTTCAACTCATGGTTTTCAAAACAGCACCAGCAGCTTCCGCATCCAAGCCAAGCAAAGCACAAAAATAGTCACAATAACTATGGTGCCTTTGTAAGCCAATGGGAGACCATGGAAGACAATGGGAGGCACTGGGGGCCGGTGGAGGGGAAAGTGCCTTTTATGTCTCCTGCAAGCCAATAGGAGTCAGTAGGAGACAGTAGGAGATGATAAAATGATTGGGTAATCAAGGTAGTATGAGGCGGTCAGTCAGGCGAGTGACAGGGGGGGGTGAGGATGAGGCAGCCCCTTCTCTCCCCCTCGCCCCTTTACCCCCTTTACCTCAGTCAAAAGGTCCAGACCGGCTTTCACACTTGTGCACTCGAGTCCAGATCTCCAGTTGGCTTCTCCTCCTTCTCCTGCTCCTTCGGCCCTCTTTCCCCTTCGCCGCTCTTCCTGCTAGACTGCTGCTTACCGGTGTCTCCTGTATGCGTGGCTCTCGGTCCTGACTCGGCCCGACGTAGTGCCGCTGTTCAGGCTTGGCGCGGTCGCCAGCCAACACACTAACACACCAGCGTCGAAGCCTACCATCTTCTCCGGCTCAGGGCTCAGGGACGGGGGGGGTCTCTTGTGAGCCGTCAAGCTCACGTTGGAGCCCTGGCAGCTACAGCAGCAGCATGCAGCTCGCAGCGTGAAACCTCGAGACTTGAAACTGAAACCGGAAGCGGAACTCTACCCTCACATGGAATAAAAAACACATTAGAAAAGCAAGATGGAAAACAGACGTTAGCCATTTTTCAAATGTGGCCCACATTAGCTATGGTTGATACCAAGGTGAAAAAATACATACTCAATGCATTTGCATGCTAATGTGAATATAAGTGTAACAATATTAATTATGAAAAATCCCCATTAGTCCATACCCTGGAAGCTGGAGGGGTAACAAGAGAGTGGAGGAGACAGGACAAGCTCTGAAGCAGGAGTGGCAGGAGAGATGAGCATATGAACTAAGCTCTGCAGTCACTGTGACAGCGAACAGGCACTGAGCCATCAGGCTCTGCAGTAAAAATAACAGAAAAGAAGTACAGAGAGGCCAGTCTCAACACTATTGTAGCAGGCTGGAAGCTAATGCCATAGGAGTACTGGATCAGGGGCTCCATTTGCTGGTCATTAGGAGCACATATTTTGGGCTCCAGGGCCGGACAGGCCTTTTATTCCACTGGACACTTCCCAGGGGCTGGAGTCCTTGGAGGTCAGTTTTGAAAGTCCAGGGCTTCTTTCTCCAGCTTACAGAGGTTAATTGCAACAGGCACATGGAGGCTTCAAGAGAGACAGAAAGGGAGGAAGGAGGAAGGGTGAGAGAAAGCAATCAGAAAGGTAGAAGAGAGAGAGAGAGAGAGAAGAGAGAAGGAAAGAGAGAGAATGGATGGAATGGGAGAGACTGCAAGGAGACAAAGGGAGGCTTGAGCATTTTTGCCACGCCTGCATTTGGTTCCCCATTCTGGTCCTTTTGGGATCCGTAGGTCTGTCTGTGCCTGATTTTTTGTCACTCTTTAGGCCAGAGACCTTGTAATTAGTAATGTTTTGCATGCTTTTAAATCCTGACATACGTCCTTACCTCATTCTTTTGTGTCTGTGCACATGGGGTTGTATTATACAAAGTGCCCTAGGGTGCAACATGCATGTGGGCCCGCTGTGCTCGCACCCTGGGCACTTTATTATTACAGAAAGGGCCGCAGAGACTGGTGCTGCCTATAGTGCTGGTGCACATTCAGTTGCAGTGCTGTCACCAGAGGGTGTTCCCTCATTTGCATGGGGGAGTGGCCCAATGCAAATGAGGGAAACCTTTTGCCTCTGCGCCTGTGCTGTATTACAGATGCAGGCACAGAGGCAAATAAGCTGTCAGTGCACCCCCTGATAGCAGCCCTCTAGAGGGGGGGTAAGGAAGTACTACGCCCCTCAGATATCCTCACTGCACCCACCTGGAAGGGGATCTCTAATACCCCTTAAAAGTGCAGATGGGTTGTTGCTGCCCGCATGGTGAAACATGGATCGGCTTTGGAGCAGCTGCTCTGTTCTTCACTTGAATGTGCTGCCATCAGGGCAGCACAAGTTTGAAGCTGCCCTGGAAGCAGCGCATTCCATGTAATAGGGAGCACTTTCTCTGTTCATTCCCAGCACACCTGTTTTAAGGTCCGCTGTGGCGCATACATAGAAAGTGTGCCTTATGTATCAAAGGGCCCCTGGTATTTATGTTCCTTTGCCATTGCTTGACTTTTTCAGTCTACAGATTATAGTTACTATACCCAGAGGCAACTGTTAATGGTTGCCTGTGTTTGGGATTTTCTTCTTCTTGTGTGTCATCTCTGTCCACTAATTTTGTTTCCCCTCTTTCTGCCTCCTCGCTTTCCTTTTTGCAAACTCAGTATCAGAATAGAGCCACAGCCCTTTAATTCTGCCATTATATGGCCATGGTGTTTTCTACGTTTTAATAGATTTGTCACAATTGCCACATTGACCATTGTCATCTGCATAATTCGTAGATTTAATAGTTCTAGAACAAATAGATCAAAAGATATTGTAAAAAATGACCACATTTGTAGCGCAGTGGCAGTCTCCAGACTTTCTGTTGATAATTGCTGTATTTGGTAGTTGAACTTGTACTAATGTACTCTGTTTTCAGGGTGGTAGTTATGTGTGCCTGAATGATACGATGGTGAAATAATACTGCCACAGAATGTGTTATATTATGCTGCATAACGTGCCTTTTATTGGAGCATAATTTGCTCATCCCAGCTACATAATTGAGTCCTCCATTAATGCATAATTTCATTTGCTCTGAAAATAGTATGCTTTTAATCTTCTTTCCACGTTTTTCCCCGCCTTTGCTCACATCCTCGCTGCACCCTTTAAAGCCCCCCTCATCTTAACTACCTCTCTTAATACAAGCATTGCTAGCATTGGCGTTAAGAATTTTTCAATTCTATTAAGGACACGGAGGTGAGGATTATGCTTCTCTTTCTTCACTTTAATTTTATCAGCAGCCAATCAGAAAGTTAAAACAGAAAAAACTACAAATCCCAAGTGTAAACACAACATGTGATAACCATAGATGCAGTCCCCCTATATAACGCTGACAACAATGAAACCACTCCTCTTTCTTTGCTCGAACACACAGGAAAGGTCTATTCAAGTCCATAATACACAAGCTGAAAGAACACCATACAGCCTGTAGAGGAGAAACCATGAAGACCAAATCGAAAAATGAGGAGGAACAAAATCCTACATCCATCTGAATCCTCAGAATAATGCAATGGAAACACCCAAGAATCATTTGTCCTCAGTACCTGCAAGGAGATGAAAAAAACAAACCATAAAACTGAACCAGGACAATATAATTATATATATAGTAACAGGGAGGGGAAAAAAGCACTGCAGATACAGTAATCATTGTAATGAAACATTAATCACAATAATAAAACAATAAACCAACAAATACTTTAACAATGCAAGTGGGATAATCCTTGTCTCCGTGTCTTTAATAGAACTGAAAAATTCTTAACGCAAATTCTAGAATATTTTTTATTCTCTGTCAGGGCTAGAGGCTCTGAATATGCTTGCTTAAAGCTGACCCACAACCACTGAAGCAATATCCACAATAGGTTTATAATAAAAAGATTTGAACGTAGATTCAGAAGACCAATCTGCTGCTCTTAAAATGTCTTCTAACCGGGAACCCAAGGCAAATGATTTTGAGGCCATGGCCCCTCTAGTGGAATGGGCACCAAATTTAGAAATATCAATGTCTGCTTCACCCAAGGGCCAGCGAACCCATCTTGGCCAGAGTGGCGGACAAAACAGGGTGATAAGGCTTAACTAATTAAATCAATAACTGCCCCCCATATCAGAACAAAATTCTTCTGTACTTACCTCATAAGCTCTCAGACATTGTACCACATACAATTTGGGATTGTCTACAAAACTAGGATAGGAAACCAATTTCAAATTGCACTTAGTACTACAGGATATAGAAAAGGTTGCTCCCTCAGGAGAGAAAACCCTACCTGCCAAATCTAAGGCCCTAACATCAGAAACCCATTTGCAGGAGATTAAACATAACTTCATAATGACTTTAGCCGAAAGCTGCTTCCTAGAAAGGAATCTATTAGCCGGCCACAACTCAAAAAATCTCAAGACTATATTCACATCCCAAAGGATAGAATAACACGGACGAGGGGGGGGTTAGCCAACCTTATGCCTTTCAAAAGCTTGCAAACAATGGGTAACTCCCCCACAGGTTTACCATCCACTGGCAAATGACCCGCCAAAATGGCCGACCGATAATTATTAACCGATCTATAAGCCAAGCCAGACGAACCTAGGGAGGGCAAAACATTCAGGACCAGACTGCAATCCGCTGAAGATGGATCAGCGCTCCGTGCACCGCACCAAGAACACCATTGTTTCCAAGCGGAAGCATATCTCTTGTGGGTGCTGGAAGACCAGGATCCTGCAATGAAAGTGGAAGACTCCTGCGAAAGGTCCGTGATTCTCCATCTTTCCCTGAAAGACGCCAAGCCACTAGGCACAGCTGGCCTGAGAGAATTAGAGGATGAGGAAGGCCCAGGGGATCCAGAAGGAGGTTCAGTCGGAACAGAATTAACATCGGGAGGTCGCAACTCAGCTCCAGAGCTACCGGAAACCAAACCTGTGACCTCCAGAGAGAAGTCACTAGAATGAGATCTGCTTGCTGACGACGGATCTGAGCCAAAACCCTGGGAATCATCAAGAAGGGAGGAAACGCATAACCCAGATCCAGAGACCAGTCCTGGAGAAAAGAGTCTGTCGCTAGCACTTCCAGATCTGGCCTCCAGCTGAAAAATCTCTTCATCTGCCGATTGAGGTGGCATGCAAACAGATCTATCAAGAAGGGACCCCACTGGGAGGGGAGAACTCAAATGACCTTGGGATGAAGCCTCCAGTCGCTGAAATCCCAAAGTTGACGAGAGTGCCAATCCGCCACAGAATTGCTGCTCCCCGGCAGTTATTCTGCTACTACCGAAATTCGGTGTTATAGACAGAAATTCAAAAGTCCTTGGCAATCTCTGCTAAAATGCAAGACTTGGTCCCGCCCAATTTTTTTAAATATCTCACTGCCGAGCTATTGTCCATACGAAGAAGGATACAACAATTCGTCTTGATAGGAGACAAGCTCTTGATTGCAAATGAGCCCGCTAAAAGCTCAAGACAATTGATATAGAGGTCCAGCTCCGCTTTGGACCAACAACTCCTAGTGGAAACTGACCCGCAACAAGTCCCCCATCCCCAAAGACTGGCGTCGGACTCTATCATAATCTCTGGGGAAGAACCAAAGATGGTCCTGCCCTTCCAAGCCTCCATATGGTCCAACGCATCTCTGATCGAGCCTCCTCTGAAAGGAGACTTCTCTGAAGATGAGAAATCTCCACCCTCTGCAGGCCCCTGTAGTGTAGAGGACCCTGAGCAATCACTTGAATGGAGCAAGAGAGCAGGCCCACCATGCGGGCAATCTCCCTCAATGATACAGTCTTTCTGTACAACAGTAACCTCAATTCTCGCTTGATCAGATGAATCTTCTGAGGGGGAAGGATCAACTGAACCAGATTAGAGTCTACCCAAAAGCCCAGAAAATGCAACCTCTGAGACAGAATTAAGACCGAATTCTGGGTGTTGATAATGAATCCCAGACTCTGGAGAAGAGAAACGGACCATTCCAGATGGTCGAGGACTAGATGGGGACATTGAGCCATAATGAGAATGTTGTCGAGGTAAGTTATAAAATGGACCCTCCGAGCACGGAGAAACTCCACCACTGGTCTTATCACCTTCCTGAAGCACCAAGGGGCCGATGAGAGGCCGAAAGGAAGGGCCCTGTATTCATAGCAAAGACCCTCCCACAGAAACTGGAGGAATCTACTGTGGGGAGGAAAAATAGGAATGGTCAAATAAGCATCCTTTAAATCTAAAAGAACCATCCAGTCTCATCCCTAAAGAATATCCCTCAGTAAGTGGATGCCCTCCATCTTGAAATGTCGATGAACCAAACACCCGTTGAACTCTTTGAGATTCAACACAAGGCGGGAGCCACTTCCTTTCTTCAAATACCAAGCTAAGAAACCCCATCGGATGAGTTGAAGCCTAGACAATTGCGCCTTTTTGCAAAAGCGATGTGATTTCTGTGGAATTGAAATTGCGATCTTGAAGGGCAAAATACGTCGGACGGGGACGAGATGTCTGAGAGGGGGAGTTGTAAAATTCTAGCTTGAAGCCCTGAATAGTCTCCAGGACCCAAGCGTCGCAAGTGATCTTGCGCCATGCTTGCAGAAAACACCCTGTCCTGCCCCCTAAAACAACCTCTGAGCTTAACATTAGGCCCACCTGCAGATCCTCTGTCCTGGGAGTAGGACTGGGTTCTTCTAGATCTCCCTCTGCAGAATCTGGAGCGACCTGTTCTCAGAAGGGAAGGGTAGAATGTGGATGCAGAGGAATTGTAGTCTTGGAAACCACCTCTCCCCTGATGATGGTATCTTCGCTGAGGGCCTTGTTGGTTGAATCGGCCGAAGGCACGCCCTCTGTAGTCCGGCCCCACGAAAAATTGGGCGAAGATCCTTTTTGACAGACCCTTGGGCCTTGTCCAAATTGGCATAAGTTGCCGCAAATTTAGAAAGCGCCTTGAGGAAAGGAGAACCAAAAAGCAAACCCTGAGCCAAAGGACCTGACTCAGATGAAGCAAGGTCCACCAACTTTGGATCTGTTTTTATCAACACAGAGCGACGACGTTCATTGGAAATCGCACAATTAGCGTTCCCCAGAAAGAATAGGGCCTGTTGTGCCCAACCAACCAGAACATCAGGGTCAATAGAATCACCAGAATCTTTAGCCTGAAACCCAATCTCCAAAATCTTGGTCAATGGACCAGTCATGTCTAGATGTTTGTCCTGACAACCACGCCAGGCACAATCGATCCCCTTCTTTGGGTCCTTTGAAAACTTTTTCAAATATGTGACTAGAGTAGGATCCACTTCAGGGCTCTCTGTCACCTTAGAGGGAAAGCCTGGTCTTGGTAATTCTGAGCGTAATCTGGACCGAACCTCCTTCTCGAACCCATGCCTAATGTGGGATTCCACATAGTCAGCTACTTCCGCAGCAGGCAACCATAGGGTGGAGCGAGGTTGAACAGTGTCCTCCAATTAAAAAGTAAGAACTTTAGGGGCAGGGATAGGATCAACCTGGTGGTGCGTCTTCTTTTTGCATTTTCGGGGGGATCATCCCCCTGGTCTGAGAAATGATCTGAGGAAGTGGATGCCAAATCCTCCTTTGACTTAGACTTCAGGGTGGAAGAAGCATTATAGTCATGATCCCTGGCCAGAGATCTGATAAGACTCTCAAAGTCTGCAGCATGCAGATTCTTATCCGGCTTGAGGGCCTGTGAGCTGCCAAACAGGGAGGGATCTTCGGCCATCTGAGACCCTGAGGGGGCCACCCACCCCTTCTGCTCGGCAAAACCAATGAGATGGTGTTTAATAGGCCTGATAGCCTGGGCCAAGGCTTGAGTGACTGTATGACGCACATCAGCATCCAAGGCATAGACAAGGTCTTGCTCAAAAGATCCTGCAGGATCATCCACATAATATTCATCACCTCCTTGATCCTCATAGGCAGCCATGCTGACTGGATAGAAATATAAAACACCAGAGGAGCAGAAAACCAGGTGATGCAGGTCAAAATGGGCTGAATGCTAGCCCTCAATGCAGGGTAAAATAACAGATAGGATGTGGAGGGAGCTCTGCATAAATATAAACATGCCCAGCCTGTGGCAAACCCCAAGGAGAGCACACTTGGAACATATATAGGGGAGAAAACACAGCTTGAGGCTTTACCGAGACAAAGACACGCATCTCAACGTGTTCGATGGCATTATGGGGGTCCGCACATGCGCAATAGAGAAAGCTATGAAAATAGGAAGAGGATTGTGCGGCAGCGCCGCACGTCGTCACTCCCCTGCTCCCACTTCACAGAAAGCAGGACGCGAGCCGAGCTGCCGCCTCCAGGAGGTGCAACGACGCTCCCAACACAAAGAATACCTTGAAACAATGCGCGCACATCGCAATCACAAAGCGCAAATAAAAACAAGTCACAATCACAAAGACACACAGTGTTAACATAGAGATCGAAAGCAGTTAAATGGCTGCGAAAAAGCAAATAAAGAGGAATTGTTCCATTGTTATATAAGGGGACTGCCTCTATGGTTATCACTGTTGAGTATACACTTGGGATTTGTAGTTCTTTCTGTTTTAACTTTCCAATTGGCTGCTGATAAAATTAAAGTGAAGAAAGAGAAGCATAATCGGAGCCTCCGAGCCTGACATAGAATCCTGTTTACAACCTCTCTCCATCTCACTCTCCACCCACCCCCACTTCACAACACAAAACTCGCTCGCTCTTTATACCCTCTCCCTAGCACCTTTCTAGTTATTACGTCTTCTTGCTCTTCAAATAATGCACTTCTGGGCCCAGAAGCCTGTATACTCTGTCTTGGTACCTTGCCTTAGGGCCAGGAGAGGTGGTTTCTGGGCAAGGAAGCACGTCAGCGTCAGCAGCAAAGGCGGGAAATCTGCTTCTTCAGTCGCGCGCTGCGCCCCAGGAGAGGGCAGTGTCACTTTCGAAGACATCTTCTCAAAGAATGCCCCACGGATAGAGGCGTCTGACATTTGCCAAACAATATGGCTTGTGTGTGAACAGGGATGCGCAGGCAGGCCAGTGTCCACTGGGCACAATAACATCATTGTTTCCCACCAAACCTCGCTGGCAGCTCACTCTGTCAAGGCCACCAGGAGGCGGCTGCATCATTTTCTGAAATTCACACAAAACAGATCCGTCAGGGTCTTCCTTGTGGCTTCTCCGATCACTGGAGACGATCACAACAAATGCCTCATTTAGAATTGCCAGTATTTTATCACCATAGCAAGCATTTTTATGTTGGGATGGTATAAAGACAGTCAAAACCAACAAAAGTAGTATTTTTCCCAATTAAACTTAAAACAGCAAATTGAAAAAAACACTTCAAATGGTATTTTTACTTGCCTTTAAGCCATTCCAAAACGAATATTAAAGCAAAGAGGCAGAACTGCCAGTTTAAAAATCGATATGGTGTTTAACTTCACATAAACTATTGGAATTACTTATATTTGTCAAATTATATTATGTTGATTGAATATAATCATACATTTTCTATACACTTACAGAGGGGGGTTGTGATACTCAAGAATGTAGTTGATAGATAGAAAATACTGTACTATTTGGTAGGGGTCCGATGATCTCGGCGATGTCATTTTGTTGTATGGTTAAAAAAACAATCTGTGCCCTTTCATTGAGAGGAATTACTTACTTTTTATTTGGATATGTTACAGTATTCGAAAGCATCAGATCTTTGTGTATGTGCGATTAGGGAGGTGGACAGATAGGCATGTGATGAGCAAGGGGGGCGTGGCTGATGCATGAATATGAATTTAATTTCAACATTGTACAAAAAATTCTTAAAACCCTATTTTCTCTATTTCTCTAGAAAACACCACACTTTCTCTTTGTATTTATTTTTATATGGCTAAATTAAAAAAATATATAAAAAGATGTATTCACTACAGAAGTATTAACTTTCACCTAAAGACTTCCGCTCGTGGTGAAAATCTGGGGCAGAATTAGAAATTACTGCAGGAGCCAGACCTGAAATTAATGATTCCCCTGACAGTCCCTACATTTTTCAAGGGAAATGTAGGGCTGCTTCTGTAGTACTCCTTGAGTAGGAATACTTTACCGATTCAAATCCAGGGGCATTTTATTGTGGACCTATGTAATAATCATCTGCAAAAGAATGCAACTTGGCGAAAGTTGTGTGTGCTGGGGAAACCTTTTTTGTCGCCACATTTCCGCAGAAACCTGATTTCAGTTCTATATGGGAAGCACTGATGCTTATTGTCTCCATCAATTAACACCTTTTTATACCGTGGCATAAAATCTATCAGACACTGAACCTGAACCGTTTAGCAAAGGCTATTAGACTTTTTTAGAAGAGCTGAGTAGCCCTACTGAGATTTCAGGCACGAATACCCTCTAGTACTGAGAGCAAAACCTGCTGCAATCCACCTACAAAGAGGTGGGAAACCTGACCATTATGATCACATAAAATGAACATCTCATGGCTGAATAAGCTAATCTAGTGATGGCCACTCGCTTCAAATGCCCCCACTCCCACTACTGTCACGAACATTCATGTGAAGAAATTATTCATCCAGCATTCACGCTGACAACCTTGTCAGTGCTACGCTTGGCCAGCTCAAACAAATCCTGTCACACTAGTATTCAAGAGTCTGTCTCTCATCCACTCCGGCTGCCTGAATGCAGCAATCTTCTCAGATAAGAAGCAATGCATAGCATCTTTTTGCTATTGAAAGAGAGAACCACATGACTGTCTAAAAGATGGTGATCTCTGACAATATCCGAATTATAGCTGACTTCTGGTGCTAATCTGACTAAGCTCTTTAGTAACAATGGGCCTTATCACCAAGGTGACTGAGGGTGCATGACCTTCACCACCCTGGTGGAGGACCATGAACCCTATTTAGATATTTCAGCCTCCGTGTCACACATTTCTGAGCAGTAAAAGGAGCCATCCCACAGCAGCTCCATTTAGAGCACTGAAAGTTTACAGAACGGGTACCATATTCAAAGCTCCGGCTCTGCAAACCTTTTTGTTCAGAGAAAACAAGCTCCCAAAGAGAGTAAGCTTCCTTTGAATGAAAAAAATGGCCCTACCGTGCGGGATTTTTACCCCTGCACATGTGGTAATTTAACATCTTCCCTACCGGTGTCAACTAGGCACCGCATGGCCAAACATGGGCAGGTAACATAAGAGACGGTTGCCATGCTCTAAGTGACCTAATCGTCCTGTGGCAGACAGATCGCTGGGTCAAGGGTTAACATCAGGAGAGCCACTGGAGCCTCCTTGATGGCAACCCAGCAGTTCCCCTGACTCTAAATAGAGCAGAGATCTCCAAGTTTGGTGGGACAGGAGGACCACTGGATTATGGCATTCCTCAGGCTGAGCCAAACATTAAACCCTACATGAAACCCCTATTTGTTCTCCAGACCGAAGCTCCAAAATACCCAGGCACAGAAAGTTCCAATATTCCATTCTGCTGTCTTTCAGCAAATAATCAGAACATATACACTGTTAACCACATACTTATATTCCACATGTGCAGCATAGCGTGAATGACCTCTCTCATGCAGCATCCTAGTATACAGCCAGTTAAGTCTCTATTCTATACTGTGGTAATATATATGTAGGGAAATGTATTCATTTATTGCTAACAAAGTGACCCCAAAATCACTGTCATTACTCTTCCTTTGTACAGCATAATGATATGGGCTACATCATTTTACGATGGCAAGATGGCTCAGAGAGATACCACTGGTCTCCCCATCCTCATTGAGGCCACAAGTTCTAACCCTGAGAAGGAACACAAGACCTTCCATCCATCCATGGTTGGTCAACAACTGAGCTGAATAGCCTGGGTAATAGTAACATCTGTTGTTTACAGATCTTAGAAATAGCAGCAGTGTGGTATGATGCGCTATATAAAAAAAACAAATGTTCTATTACTTACAGGTAATCTTCATTACTCCTGATTCTTTTGTCCTTGTTCCATTCATAACAAGTGAGATATTCCTATCTCGTGGACAGAAAAAAGAAAAAAGGAATGCTGGGAAACCTACCCTCCCACTAGGAATACTTAAGGTGTACCTACCCAGCATTCAGATGGAACTACTAAGCCCAAGAATGAAGGCCGGCTGTCCGGATGGGAGGGAGGGGCATAATGAATGGGATGAGGGCAACAGGACCAGGAGTAATGGAGATTACAGGTAAGTAAAAGGACATTACCCCCTGCGCGCCCTTGCCTCGTCCCATTCATAACAAGTGAAAATCCCCAAGCCAACAAACCGGCCTTCATAGGAAATAAAAACAACCCCATCCAGGAGGCCACCCCAAAACAGCCGGCAGCACACCTAGATACAAACCCCAGACAGGACAGAAACATAGGGGAGAATCCAGACCAGAACCCTGCAGTCAAAAGGGAGCATGCAGCAAAAAACAGCACAGAGGGAAACTGAGCCCAAGGCGGACACAGTAGACTGCCACTCAGAAGAAGAAGAGGAGGTCAAGGATGTAGCAACCCAAAACAGGGAGAAACAACCCCCAGAAAAACCAGGCATCCAACCAGAACCAAGGGAACCCAACAACCCCCAAGCAAACCAACAAGCAAGAAGGGGGAGTAACCCAGAAAATTGTGGGGATTACTCCAACCACACCACTGCAGCTAAAAAGGAGGCAGCCAGTGGAATGGAAACTGCCCCCACCCAAAAGAAGGAGCAGGTGGAAAACACACAGAACACAAAACTGAAAAACAGTGGCAAACCGAGAACATCCCCAGACCAAAACAGAGGGCAGAAACCCGAGGCAGTGAACAGGAGGATAGGGTCTAACCACCAACAGGGGGAAGCTACAACTTCCCTAGAACCAAGGAGAGAGAGTGAGGCACCCAAAATCACAAAGGAGCAGAACCCAATCACTGAAAACAGGAGCAGAAAGCACCCAATGGCAAAGCGTGAGACCACAAGAGAAAACCCATCACCAGATACCCCAACAGGGCCCGAAAAGACAGAAGCCCCAAGGAAACAAAGAGGCCAAAGAGCACACAGGCCTCAGGAGCAACGATCCAAAAAACTGGGGAAAAAGAGACACCATGGGCTGAAGAAGGAGTCACCAAGGCAATAGAACCACCCAGATAGCCAGCCGCCGAAAGCCAGCCCCGAGGAACCACCCCAAGCTAGGAACAAGGAGCAGGGGAAACAGAGCCATCCTTACAAATTCAAGTCCACCAAAATCCTGGAAAGAACTGGAAAACAAAGAGAAGCCATACCCCCAGCGCAGAATCTACGTCGAAGCCCAAAAAAGGCGAGGACAGACAGCACACCCACCAATAGGTGTACCGACCAGGATCATACCCAGGAACATCAAAGAAAAGCAGAAGAGAATAAACTGAAGAGGTAGGCAACCCACAAACAGCAGAAAGAACAAAAAGTTGCCTAGACAACCAAACAAACCCTCATCATGAGAGAGGACACCCCCACACAAGGGGCAGGCTCCCAATGAGAGCACTTGCAAAGCTACAAGGGACATCCAGGTAGACCAACCACAGAAAACAAGTCAGACCACATAGACATCCAGACACCACACACTTGACAGGGAGAGCAAACAGGGCCTCCCACTCGTCCACAGGGCCTCCTCCCCCATAAACAGCAGCAACATAAAATGAGCGGGAGAGGGAGTCTGCCAAGGAAAGATGGGCCAAAACGGGAAGGCCAGCAGGCTATCCATAGCCGACTGATCCCCAAGCCACCAAAACCACAAGGCAGGGACTTACAAACAGACACCCTCTCATAAATCCCCAACCAATGAGGGCCTAGGGGAGGGCAGCGGCCAGGCCATCAAAGGTCCCCGATGGGAAGGCAACACCAGGAGTAAGACCCCAATGAACTTGAACAATGCACCAAGCACCATCAACAACGAAGGCGCAAAGGTAAGCCTCAACAGATTAAGAGCAACCACTGGAAGGGGCAGGAGAGACCAAGAAGAAAACCCAGTCACTAAAAAAAAAAAAAGAGGTAGCTGAGGACAGGGCCAATGCCTCCCCAGAAGAGCAAGGCCCCACGCAGGAGGATCCAACTAGATGACCAAAACATCAGGCCCAAAAACCCGAAAAGGGAAGGAACCCACTGACCGCCACTCTGCAGGCACCCTCCAAAAGAAAGGAGACACCAGGAAAAGCACTGGTGTGACAGAGACAGAGAACTACACCAGAAAAGTAGATGGCAAGGGCCACTGGGAACATCTGACCCAATGAGCCATTGAGCCAAAGCACCCAGCACAGCTCAAACCACTGCCAGGAACTGCGGCCCCCTGATCCCTATAAGGCAGGGCACACAGCCAGGAACACCAGGTCCCAAAGCACCCCAGGGAACAAGACATAACAGGGCACCACAGATGACCTTAAGAAGACTGGAGGAAGCACCTCTAGGAACCAGAAAAAACAAACAACTGTACAGAAACCTCCCCAAATTGGAGAGCTACAATGTGAAGGTCCAAAGAGAGTACCCACAAGAATGTCCCGAAACCACAGACCAAGGACGCCGCCATGGGACCCCTGGTGAAGCCCATTGATCAGGCAAGCACCCCTAGAGGAAGACCAAAAAGTGAAACAAGGAGGAAAGGAATAGAATACAAACCACTGAGTCACCAATGACCACGGGCTGGGAACCCATTCGACACCCAGGAAGTCCACAACTCCAGGAGGAGCCACACACAGCCATCCCACACCTCTGCCACACCAGGGAGGCTGGGCAGCAAGCAAAAACAAACAGGAAGGCACCCGGAAACAGAGCTGCCACAGCGACTGCTGGAAGAGAAAGAGGAAACAGAGCTGCCTGCAACTGCTGTGCCATACATAGTGGACTTGTAAACACTGCAGCTGGAGCGCAATCCCGAAGGCAGTAAAGCAATATCCCAGGAAGTAAGCCAGTGGAAACTCCAGAGGCCACAATGTGCCAGAGACAGAAGGAAAACCAGGGACACTAGCTGAGTGTCAGCCAAAGGAGCGGCTGAGCTGGCAAAGCAGACAAACAGCCACAAATCCGGAACTCAGAAACAAGAAGCACATCAGTGACAAAGCGCCAACAGCACCCAAAGGGCCTAGAGACATAAACAAGTGCCTCAGGCACCAGCACGCACATAGAAAACCCAGAAGTTCAGAGTGCTGCACAAAAACATGAATTAAAACTGTGCACTACAGCACACTACCTAGGAAGCGAGGCACTAGCCACCACAAGGCAGTGAGACCCATTCAACGAGGGTCCCTGCTTAAAATCCAGGTGTAGGGAAGCATAGCAAATAACCCATGAGGTAGGGTGACCAGATTTTGAGGAGCAAAAACCGGAACAGGTCAGATGTCTCACCCACATCCCAGCAAGCACGGAGACATACACTAGTCACCCCCACACCCCTGCCCAGATGGGGGTGAAGGGCAGCGAACATGCTGTCGTAGTTTGGACTCTTGCTCTAGGCAAGACTGCTGGTTAAAGGATAACAGTACTTTTGCTTGTAGGCGACTACGCCTTTCCTACAACAAGTCATAACTATTGTCCCAACCTTACCGGCTCACTAGCAGCACCTCACCTGAAACAGAATACTAAAAGGTAATTTGTGGCAGCCTTCACGCATGGACTCGAGAATAAGACATCTCATGGAGTGTCGTGGTTAAACAGAGATTACCCCTTTCTCACAGATATATCATGTCTCATACAAACACAGGCAAAAATAAAGATGCAGTAGAGTTTCAATAGTTTTTATTTAACATAACTGCAATGTGCGATAAGTTGCATGGGCTGCAATGATTAGGATAATGAATAATGCAAGGAACAGAATTGTGAAGACGAGAGTCATTATTACAAAGACCCCCACCATCTTGCAATGCATAGAAAAGACTTACAAGATGTAATATGCCCTAATACCCTAATGTAATAGGCCTAACCTCCTACCTAAAGGAGAGCTGGGTTTGCTAAACCTAATCTGCCAATGCCACGTCCATGAGAGGAGCCCCCAACCCGTGTTACCTTGGAATGAGGTCTCTATCTCAGACTCCGCAGGGACACAAAGACTGGGTCAGCGTCAAGTTGACGTGCAGCATCGATATCAGCAATGGTGGCGATGCCCTCTGGTCGGAATCCCACTGATTATCTGTCTAAAGTGCAATGTATTTATATAGATCTACAAGGACCCCTGACGTAGGTGTGTTCCCAAACAATAGATAACAGACATGCTTGGGACGGCAATTAATATAAACAATCCCTCGAAAGTATAGAGAGGGAAAATCTTTAAGTGTGAACACCTATTGTTTGTTTGTCTTTGTTGCTTGATCTTGACGCCTTAGCGCGGTGACACTGATAATGTAACTCATAACAAGTGGCCTAACTATAAACAAGGCAGCCATCTTAGAAGAATTAAATAATTAAATGGGCTAAGACAGAGCAAGCTAAGTAGGTTAAAAGTCACCAGGTGATGGGGGCACGAGTCTGCAAGCCAAAGGCTAAGCTAACTCCTGTTATCCCATTAAAAACGAACTAGGATTCACTAAACTGCAAAGAGCCAAATAAGGCAGGGCAGCACTCACCTGAGTACGCTGTCCGCAGAAATCCACAGGGAAAAGAGCAGGAAGCCATACGCGCATGCTCCCACCCTCGCACAGGGAAGCATGCACACCCAGGAGCAAGCCTGAAGCCAGACACCGGAAGCACCAGCAGCGTCAATGGAGCAGGCCACCAAAACACCACAAGACTCCCCACAAGCCCAGCAGGCAGGGAGGCATGGAACTAGCCAGCTGGCACCCCGCCCAGCTGAGCAGCCAGCCACCCATCCATGATGATTGTAGTCCAGGAGGAGCCCCAGCCCAGCAGGTGCCAACCACATCCTTTGTCCATAACATCCTGTTGACAGACAGAAAAAGAATAGGCAGAATGCTGGGTAGGTATGCCTTAAGTCCTCCCACTTGGAGGGAGCGGGAGGGTAGGTTTCCCAGCATTTCTTTGTTCTTTTTTCTGTCCGTGAGATAGGAATATCTCACTGGAACGAGGACAAGGGGGACCAGGAGGTAATGGTTATTACCAAACTCAGTGGTGCAGTGAGTATCTCACTTAGAAAAATGAAAGTGGAGATGACTTGGTTGTATTAAAAACTTTGACCTGCAGTTCTCCTAGATGACCACCAGATAGACTATTAAGAGACTTAGGGTGAGATTTACTAAAAAAGTGGTGGAGCGTGGTGCTGTGCCAAAATTTGCAGTGCCACGCTGCACCACTTTAGAAACGCAGGGATGCACCGTATTTACTAAAATAAGGTGCACCGCTGTGTTTCCCCCTGTGCCGGAGCTAAATTTAGCTGCTATCACCAAACCAGGCACCCTTGCACCATAGTGCAAGGGTATCTGCCTTGAGGGGATTGATTGCTTATGTGCAGGAAGGTGTCAGAAGGTGTCTCTTCCTGCACATAAACAATCTACATTGGCCATTTGGCACTTTCATGTGTCCTGCAAAACGCAGCACACATAGATGTAGCAAATCGCCATTTTTGAATGCTTGTTTATGTGCAGGAAGGGGCACCTTCCTGCACATAAAAATCATTCATAGCCTTTCATTCTTTCTTGCAGCACACATGGAAAAAGCAAGAAGAAGAAGGAATAAAAGCATTCCTCCTCGTTGTGCCATGCTAACGCCACCCCGGGGTGGCGTTAGTTTTTGACGCTGCTACAGAATTAAAATTCCTTGTAAATTTTGGGCAACGCCAAAAGCAGTGGGTGTTGCAGTGGAATGCCCACAGCAACACCCATTGCATGCCCCTCTGCCACAGAAATCTGTGTCAGAGGGGCCCATACTTACCAGGTGGCGTTAAGCCACAAAAAGTGGCTTAACGCTGGATGTGTCCCCTAAGGCAGACACATCCAGGATGCACTAATGGTTAATTACGCACTTTACAGATTCCAAAATAAATAATACATTTATAAATAATTGACTAATGCTAAAGCACATGCTTAACTTGCAAGACAATAACTACAGTCTGTCTTCTCTATCCATGATTCCGTCTTCACTCGCCCTGCTTTTCCTTACTCCTGAACAGTGGATGGGACATGCAGCACCAGTTTGAAATCTTAGTGCAGGTCAGCCGAGGTCTGCATGCAGTCAATAACAATTAGCTCACCTAAGATCCCTCTTACTCCTAGTCAATGACTGGGGAAGTCGGGAGAGGGTCAGAACTTCTGGTTGAGCCCTGTGATATACACAGAGCATATCCATTGGGATAGGCACAAACGTTTCAGTTACCAATACAATTCTGTTGCATTTTAAAAGCAAGAAACTAGCCATCATTGTAGTGATACTTTCATTAAAACATCCTATATTGTCATCATAGAAGGTCTGGAAGCACATGAAGTGGAACAGTAAAGAGGTACTCTGCTGTACAAGTGGTATTGTTAGGCATACCTTACAGTTTCCAAATAGATCCCAGAGATGCCTCAATTCTGTATTGCTTATCTACTGGTATGATGACACAAGTTGGCACATATCTGTCTTAACAGAAGATACCACAGACCAAAACCCCATGCACATGCTTGTCCTGAGAAAGGTGTTTTCTATGAGAACAACTAGAATCATAAGTGGTTTAGTGTTGTGTGAGTATAAATGACGGAATTCCTTTGGCTTCTGAAGAGCTCTGTAGAGCTGTGATGTAAGTATTAGAACGTGGTGAACTGAATGCAAGTTTAGAATATTGAGTTTGCTGTTACACGCAGATGAATGAAAACATGTAATACATAGCTCTGTGTGGGGTAGTCATTGGGGGGCAACCAGGCTGGGGAGGATGCTACAACTGTCAATGAGATGGGGGATAAGTAACCCAAAGATCGACAGTGCTGTCCCAGAGAGTTTGCCGTGGCCCAAGCAAACTGCTCGTACGTGCCATGTGTGCCTTTGTCGAAGTGCACAATCGGCGTTTGGCATATTTGGAGTCAAAGCACAACTCCATCTGGTGTGAAGCGGGTGAAGATAAAGAAAGCTTCACTGAGAAGTCTACACGTCATTAGTCAATAATCCACTGGTAAGGCTGTAAAGAGAGGTACCACGCTACGCTACTGCTGAAGGCGGCTTCAGCCAGGTTTTGAAAGTGCAGCGCCATGAGGCAGAGATCAACAGAAGTGTCAAAAAGCACAAGAGAATGCCTGAAAATGCAATAATTCAGATACTAGGAAAGGTCAACTGCTTACCAGAACAGATTAAAGAAAGTCATTGTATGGCAGCACTGGGAAGCGGCTCAAGTAGAAGTGCCCTGGGTTGTGCTTAAGGAGCTGTCCATACCTGCAGTGGCGAGAGGCACCATAGAAGGCTGTTCTTCCAATAGAGACCAAGAAAGAGGCCACATTTTCTGCAATTATGAAAGATGACCCTGAGGTCAGCACATCGCAGGGCCTGGCTGATGGTATGAATTGAACAGATCCTGATACGGCAGATGAAGCTGGAGAGACCTCCGATATCAATGTCAGTAAGTCCCACAAATGGGTGTGATGCTGCCACCCTCCAGAAACCACCACTACCATTCAATACAGCCAAAAAGAAAAATATTGCTGATAGAAGGACTGCTTGAAGAGAGACATTTGATAATAATTTCATTAATGCGCTAGAACAAACTTATAACTAAGAGGTTATCAAGTACCAGAAGAAAAAAGAAGTCATAAAGAAAATGCTGCAAGCTGATGAAGCTACGTATTGTCAAATTAAAGAAGCTTTGATTCTCAAGTTCAAGTCAATGCCGAATGTAGATTACGAAAGGTTCATTTTCAGTCAAGAACGACAAAGAGTTGGTGAAACCATAGACAAATTTGTTGAGAGAGTGGATACTCTCAACAAACAATGTAGATTCAGTGAATTTAATGATGAAGTAAAACACCTCAGATTTATTGAAGGATGCCTGTAAGATTTATTCAGACGATGAATGCTGAGAGAAACTCTTAGGTCCATATTTATACTTTTTTAGCGCCGCATTTGCACCACTTTTTGATGCAAAAGTGGCAAAAACTTACAAAATACAATTGTATTTTGTAAGTTTGCGCCGCTTTTGCGTAAAAAAATTACGCAAATGTGGTGCTAAAAAAGTATAAATATGGGCCTTAGACTGGAGCAAGTTCTCATGGCTGCCAGAGCTGAAGAGCCAGGCAATCGACAGCATGCTGACATGGAGGCTAAAGGTGCACCAGATGAATCAGTCATGAACATGAAAACCAAGCGGAAACACAAAGCTGAAGGTTGTATTTCAGATGCGGATAGTGATTTCCACACTAGAGTAAATGTCCTGCTTTGGTCAGATATGCAAAGGCGGTGGGAAGGAGAACCATTTTGTAATGGTTTGTAAGCCGAAGAAAAAAGTAAGTGCTTCACGACGAGACAACAAAATGGCCAACCGAACGATCCAGAAGTGACGTTCGACGCACGCCCACAAGGCCAGGTGACAACATTAGTTGAGACAGATGAACTCCAAATGAAGCCACTCCTCATCTAAATCATAGTCAAAAAATTTGTAAGTATCAGTATCAAATAAAGGTAAAGAAGATGATTGTGCAGTGTTAATGTTTAATTTAAAAATGTGCACGTTCAACTGGCGGCTTGTGAATAAAAATACCGGCCAAAGAAAAGTCAACATGAAAAAGCACCGAAGTCATTTATACATTGTCTGAAGATTACACTGAAAGTAGACAGTTATCCCATACATTTCATCATTGACCATGGTGCACTGATAAACATTATGCCTGAGAAGAAATTTAAGGAACTATCTCCATTGCCACAACTGACACTATTGAAAACTAAAGTGTACACATGGGCTGCATCAACACCCTTGAAAAGTAAAGATTAATTTGTAGCAACTATGAAACCCAAGGTAACAAATTGTGCAAGCACCAATCCATCTGCTTCAAGGTACATCATAAGGTGCCTATTTACTCAGTTTCAGTACAACTGCTGATATGGGACTGAACTCAGTGAGCTACAGCACTTCCCTTTGTTGTTTCATGGGTTAGTATTAAAAATGGGGTCTCTGGTTGGCTAGGCTAGGCACCTAAGCCAGGCAGTAACCACTCTCTAGTCAGGGCAGGGGAGTTACACACCCAAGATAACCCTTGCTCACCCCCTCAGTAGCTTGGCACGAGCAGTCAGCCTTATCCCAGAGGCAATGTGTAAAGCGTTTGCACAACACACACAACCCAGTGACAAAATAAATACACCACAAAGAAAACTCTACAATAAGTTATAAAATAATAAATTGCATTGCATTAGACATTAGATTACAAACACCATGAATCAGTAATACTCTGCAAATTAAGCAGTTCCCAGATCATCATCATAAAAGCAAAATAAGACACATTTTCGTGTTTCATATGTCATAACCAATGCCATCACTGAGCAAACTGTGATTTCTACCAAAGCCAAGACAGTACAGGACATAATTAGGACATGCACAATGCAGTACATAACATGAGGGCACACATATTTTGGTTCTACACGACAAATCCATCACAGCTGCTGTTCCTCCATTTGAGGTGGAGTAAATAATGACACCTGGTTTATTTCAGGAGCTCCCATGTCCTATTAGGGGTTATGCGGTAGGGGTCCAGTATCACAAACAGGATAGGGGACCTCAGTCGAGGGTCGCCACCCCATCCTGCTACTTGTACAGTAACTGATGACAAACTCCCGATATGCGGGAGAATTCACACTTCCTTTCAGCCCGGGTGACGTGGACTGGTCCCCATGCTCACTCGTATCCCACCAGCTGCCCGAGAACACGCGGTTCAGCTGCTCCCAACCGGCGGCTCGGTCCCTCACGCCGCTCACCTGCTCCTTCAGCACCGAGGCTCCCAAATGGAGGGACCTCACAGGAGGATTGCCTCTTGGTGATGGCGACGCGGCACGCAGGGAGCGCGTGCTCCTCACAGCACTCACGCTCCAAAGGCCATTCGGCTAACAAAATGAGTAGCGCTCAACCCGCGCTTCCTTCTGGCAGCCAGCAGTCAGCACAAGCTGCTGAGGGTGCACACAATACTTTGAATGATCAACTCCTCCGTTGCTCTAGCGCATTGCAGAGGTGATCCCACCACAGTAGGTGCTTACTTGTGCCCCTGGGGGCACTTGAGAGAGTGCACCTTGCCCATGCTCATTCACTGGCTGTCTGGGGTTTTCAACGGCAACACTCTGCCCCCACGGTCTTCCTGACAGAAAGGAGGAGGGCAGGACAGCGCATGAAGGTGCCCACCACAACAGGAGCCACAGAGAGCTCCCCTCGCTCTGAGCGAGCCCTTTGTGTGAGTGCAGGACACAGTCTATACAAATGTAAGTGCGCCCCTCCTCCCGACTCACAGCCCATGGACAACATTCAGTATGCAGATGTAATACTGCTACACCTCTTTCCTCCTCACCCTCCCTGTGTGATGGCTGTCTGAAAAGTATGGACAAAGCCCAGCCTGTCACTCTACTCCAGACATGGATTGGAGTCAGGCTTCAAAGCACAAGAGTCATAAGCACAAAGAAATGCTCACTTTCTCAAAATGGCATTTCTACAATGGTAATACAAAATTGACTTACACCAACAAGCAGCATTTCTTGCTACCATTCCAACCATACTAAACATGCCCACACTGCTCCTCAAATATCAGAAAACAAAACTTTTATCATTCCTAATGCAACCATATGACAGAGGTAGCACTCACAGCAGTGAGAAACCAAATAGGCTGTATGCTACACAATAAGTCACATGTCCTAACTCTTACCTACACAGCATCCTGCCCGCAGGCCTACCTATGGCCTACCTTAGGGGTGACCTATATGTAGTAAAAGGGGAGTTCCAGGCCTGGCAAGTAAATTTAGATGCCAAGCCACTGTGGCAGTAAACTGTGCATGCAGGCGCTGTGGTGGCAGGACTGAGAGAGGTTTGAATGGCTACTTCTGTGCTGGGTGCATGCTGCGCTGCAGGCCCACTAGCAGCATTTAATTTACAAGCCCTGGGCATAAGGGATACCGCTGCTCAAGGGACTTGCAGGTAAATTAAATGTGCCAATCATGTGTCAGCCAATCATACTAAGTTTAGAAGGGAGAACACATGCACTTTATCACTAATCAGCAGTGATAAAGTGTCCAGAGTCTTAGAGCCAACAAAAAGAGATCGGAAAAACAGGAGGAAGAAGTTAAAAAGTTTGGGGATGACCCTGAAAAATGGGCCAAGTTCAACAGTTTTAAGACTATGAATATACAATTGCATATTAATGAGGATGTCCATCCCGTTGCTCAAAGCCACAGACGAACTGCATTTCATTTACAAGAAGCTATTGGAAGGGAACCAGATTCATTACTTAAACATTGTCAGAAACTGGGTCTCTAGTTGGCAGAGGTTTGCACTATGTTCAAGTAGGGACTACAATCCTAGTCAGGGCAAGTAAGATACACACTAAAAGTTTGCCTGTGCTCACCGTCTGGTAGCTTAGCACAGAGCCTTCAGGCGAAACTAAAAAGGCAATGTGTAAAGTATTTGTGCACACCCACAGTTACACAATTAAGCCACCACAAAAAGACTCAACACCAGTAGAGAAAAATAGCCAATATTTATCTGAGTCAAAAAAGACCAAAACGACAAAGCCTCAGCCTGCACCCGTCAAGTTCTGAATTTTTGAAGAAATCAAAAAGCAGTGCTTAGAAATCAGTAGCTCAAACTGGGGTTATCTGGTCGCGCTAGAACAGGGCAAATCCAAAAGCTAAGTCTGACTGAGCACAGGCCGGCTACAAGAGTCACGCAGACTTGCTGACAGTACCTTTGTTGCGACAATGCTTGGAGACGATGCATTGATCCAAAGGAGGGGATGCGTCGCTACTGCAAGTGATGTGTTGTTTCCTGATTGGGCACTTTGTTGATGCATCAATGTCCAGAAGCGATGTGTACCAGTTCCGATGCATCGGTGCTGTGTTGGCCAAGATGGAGCTGTGTTGTAAGTTGGGGGGTCGTTGCATGGCGCAGATAGGAAGCTGTGTTCGTGGCTTCCATGCAGGCAGTGTGAAGGCTTTGTTTCTGCAGTAGGACATGTCAGTTCCGATCAACACACCGGGTTCGATGCGTCGGTTTCAATTGACATGCTGTTAAAATGTGCTGGTTTCTTGAGATGAAGCACCGCACTCACCGCCAAGGTCCTAAGACTGGATTTGGCACCACTTGGAAGAGCAGGACTCACAGCAGCAGACCCCAAGTGCTGGTTGCAAGATGCAGATGAAGTCTTTGATGAGCCTGAGTCTTCAGAAACAGAAGGCAAGCTCAGTCAGGCCCTTGGAGAAACTTTAGATTGCAGGATGTGGGGAGTTACATCCAGTCTTCTCCGTCCCAGGCAAGAAGGAGCAGACAGCAGGCCAACACAGCAAAGCAAACAGCAAAGTGGCAGACCCTTCTGGCAGCACAGCAATCCTTCTTGCTGGCAGAATGTACTCAGTCCAGAAGTGTTCTCAGTATGTGGTGTCAGAGGTCCAGTCCTTACACCCAAAAAGGCCTTTGATGTAGGACTATTTGCACCCAAAAAGGCCTTTGATGTAAGGGTGGCTTCAAAGGAACTCTCTGACGTGCACAAGGATCCCCTTCAGTCTAGCCCTGGCTCCAGACTACCAGTAGGGGGTAAATCAGCCCTTTGTGTGAGAGCAAGACACAACCTATTCAGATATAAGTGTGAACTACCTCTCCTTCTCCCTGTCCAGGAAAACTATCAGTATGCAGATGAATGCAGATGTATCCCCTGTCACACCCAGCCCTTCCAGTGTTCTTGCTGTCTAGAGAGAATGCATAAGGGTAGCTGTCAACTTAACCCATAAGTGTATTCAGAGACAGGCTAAGGCACAGAATGGTTAAAGTAAGAAAATTACAACTTTTTAAAAGTGGCATTTTCAGACCTGCAGTTTGAAAACCAACATTACCAAAATATATGGTTTTCAATTGTGAGTCCAAAGACACCAAACTCCACATTTCTATCTTTTCCCAAATGGTACATTATACTTAAAAGAGGTGTTAAGTTAACCCCAATGTTAGCCTATGGGATAGAAAGTCTTTGCAGTAGTGAAAAACACATTTAAGAGTTTTTACTGTCTGGACATGTTAAACTTTAAAGTACATGTCCAACTTTTTCAGTACATTGCATCCTGCCATTGGGGCTAACTAGGGCCTATCTTAGGGGTGACTTACATGCAATAAGAAAGAAGTTTTGGACCTGACCCTTGTCAGGCCGAAATGGCAGTTTAAAACTGCACACACAGGCTCTACAGTGGCAGGCATGAGACATGTTTGAAACGCTAATGAATTGGTTGGCACAATCAGTGCTGCAGGCCCTTAAGTAGCATTTGATTTACAGGCCCTGGACACGTATAGTGCCCTGTACTAGGGACTTACCAGTGAATCAAATATGCAAATATTGGCGAGACCCAATGTATCACATTTTAGACATAGAGCACATGCACGGTCAGCAGTGAAAAAGTGCACAGAGTCCCAAAGCCAGCAAAAACAAAGTTCAGTACACAGTCAAAACAGGAGGTCAGAGAGCAAAACGTCAGGGGAAACCATGCCTAAAGATGCCAGGTCTAACATGGATGATATCATTGAGCGTTCTACTGGTCCAGTGCCTTAGGTGTTCCCCATCATGGTAGTGCCCAAAAAGGACACAGAGAGAGCTGCATGCATCTACGTGGATCTGCGTGAAGCGAACAAGGCAATTAAAAGAGTACAACATCTAAGCCCGCACATTGCTGATATGATAAGACAATTGAATGGTGCAAAAATCTTCTCTCGCCTTTATCCAAACAAACAATATCATCACTTGGAACTCAAGGATAGTTGTGGGTACATTACAATCTTTTCTACACATATTGTTTTTTTTTCATACAAGACAGTTTTGGTGTGTCTTTAGTTGCAGAGATTTTACAAGGTGTCATTAGACATGTTATACAGTCTGTCATGAATGCTCTCAACTATAGAGATGACATCTTTGTTTTTAGAGCTACACAAAAGGAACTTGATAAAGCTCACAGATAAGTGCGTCATTTACTTATTGATGTAGGTTTAACTCTGAGTGCTGAGAAATGTGAATTCAATAAGTCAAAGCTAAAATTCTTTGGCAGTAACTTTTCTGATGGGGGCATTGCACCAAATCCAGCTAAAGTGCAAAGTTCGTCAAATGCCAGTGCTTCATAATATGTTTCCATGTTACGCTCATTCCTTTGTATGGCCAGTTACTGTTACAGATACATACAAGACTTTACCATTGTGAGAGAGTTGATGAAAAATAATATTTCATTTCACTAGTTACATGAATGCGAGCAAAGTTTTAATAGAATAAAACAAGCTATTGCAAATGCTACAGAAATTGCATATTTTTATCCCAAGCTACATACAGAAGTTGTTATTGGTGCTAGCCCAGTTGGGAAACACACAATCATTCAATCAATCAATCAGAGTTTGTAAAGCACAATTACACACCCATAAGGGTCTCAAGGAGCTAAGGGGGTTGTCCTCTAAGCTTCAGACATAGAGCCAAGTTTAAAAGTCCTTCCTGAATTGGGGTAGTAATAGTGACTGCCTAAGGTGCAGGGGAAGGGTGTTCCAGCTCTTTGCTGGGAGGTAGACAAAGGATCTTCCACCCGCCAAGGTCTTCTGTACGAAGGTTACAGTGGCTAGTTCTTGTTGAGTGGAGCGGAGAGGTCTGGTGGGGGAGTAGAAGGTGATGTGGTGGTTGAGGTAGGTGGGTCCTAGGTCATGGATGGCCTTGTAAGCGTTGGCGAGGAACTTGAAGTTAATTCTCTTCTCGATAGGGAGCCAGTGGAGGTCTCTTAAGTGACTGTAATATGTTTGTGGCTGGGAATGTCCAGGACGAGTCTGGTGGAGGTGTTTTAGATGTGCTGTTATATCTTGAGGTTCTTTTGGGTGGTACCGGCATAGAGGGCGTTGCCATAGTCGAATCTGCTGGTAACCAGGGCATTGGTTACGTTTTTGCAGCAGTCCTTTGGGATCTATTTGTAGATCTTCTGGAGAAGTCAGAGTTTGTGAAAGCAGGAGGATGCGACTGAGTTGAGTTCAGGATGACGCCAAGGTTGCATGTGTAGTTTGTTTGGGTTGGGGGGGTGCCGAGGGTCGATGGCCACCAGCAGTTGTCCCAGGCTGATTTGGATGGTCCCAGGATGAGGATCTCGGTCTTGTTGGAGTTGAGCTTAAGGCAGCTGTTCTTCATCCAGGCGGCGGCGGCTTTCATCCTGTTGTGTAAATTCTGCTTGGCAGTAGTGGGGTTTTTGGTCAGTGAGATGATTAGCTGGGTATCGTCGGTGTAGGAGACAACGTTCAGTCTGTGGTCCCTGACGATGGATGGGAGTGGGCCTATGTAGGTGTTGAAGAGTGTGGGGCTCAGGTAGGAGTCCTGTGGAACTCCACAGCTAATCTCCCTAGGTTATGGCATGTAAGGCGGGAGTCTCACTCTCTGTGTTCAGCCAGACAGGAAGGAGCGTATCCATTGTAGGGCCTTTTTGCGGATACCAGCTGCGTGGAGCCTTGTGCAGAGGGAGAGGTGTGAAACCCTTTTGAAAGCGGCTGATAGGTCCAATAGATTGAGGGCTGCTGTATGGCCCTGGTTAAGGAGTGAGCGGATGTCATCTGTGGCAGCGAGGACGGTAGTCTCTGTGCTGTGATTGCTCCTGAAGCCTGATTTGGAGGTGTTCAGGATGTTGATGTCCTAGTTGTGCTTATAGGGCTGAGTGTTGATGGCCTTTTCAATGTCCTTGGCTGGGAAAGGCAATAGAGAGATGAGGCCATAATTCTTGAGGTCCAGGGGGTCGGCTCTGGGCTTCTTCAAGAGCATGTGGATTTTTTCATGCTTCCAGTCCTCTGGGAAAGTGGCTAACTCAATGGAACAGTTGAGGGTGTGTCAGAGCTCAGGTGCGATGGATGTGTTGGCCTTGTGAAAATTCTTGCACAGCACAACAGATACCCTCATGCTCAAAGACATATTGTGGCATATGCAAGCAAACGTTTGTCCAGATTGAACCTGCTTATTCACAACATGTAAAAAGAGTTTAGCAGTAGTGTGGGCTTGTGAACATTTCCACGTGTTCCTATATGGAAAACCTTTTATGCTTGTGACAGATCGTCAAGCTTTGCCGACCATCTTTGTCAATCCAAAGGCCAAGATGCCTCCACGTATTAACCGTTGCTGTTGATTACGAGACTACAACTACGTAATTGTGCATTGTCCAGGGAAAGATCAAAACCCTGCTGACTACTTCTCCAGTCTGCCTAAACAGTGTCAAGGCAACCCTTCTAAGACAGCTGAAGCCTACATAAATGTCATTGTTAAATCAAAAACATCTGCTGCCTTTTCGCTGGAACAAATTGTCACTGCCATGAGTCAAGATAGTGACATGCTAAAAATGAAAGACATTATCTACCATCAGTCATGAAACCAACATACTCGACCTTTTACCAGTGACAGTGAATACCAGCAGTATAAAAATGTCAAAGATGATCTGTCCATGACTCAAGAAGGAATTATCCTGAGGGGTGTGAGAATTGTCATTCCGGAGAGTCTGCAACAACAGATAATTGAAGTGGCCCATGAGGGACATCATGGAATCATTGCCACAAAATGAGCTTTCCAAGACTGAGTTTGGTTTCCTCATCTCAATGAAAGAGTTGAAAGAGAAATAAAAGCCTGTCAGCTATGAAACTGCCGATCATCAAAAACCACTCAAGACCCATTAAACGTGTCAGAGTTGCCAAAGCATGCATGTGAAAGAATTGCTGTTGACATTTTCGCTCCACCTGACAATGGACATCACCTGATAGTGATTGTGGATGAATACTCACATTTTTAATGAGTAAAAGATCTCTTATGCATCCCTAAGGAAAGAGTCTTCAAGAGATTAGGGGCCAGATGTACGAAGCATTTTTCAAGTCGCAAACGGCAAATCTGGCCGTTTGCGACTTGAAAAATGCTATTTGGGATGGACAAAGCCCAAACTGCGATTCTGTAACTTGTTACTGAATCTCAGTTTCTGTTTTGCGATTCGGTATTAGGAAGGGGCGTGACAAGGGCGTCCCTTCCTAATACCGAATCCAGATGGTATGTATGATTGTTTTGTGACCACGAATGCGGTCGCAAAACAATCACAACTAGCACCAGTTTCACACTGGTGCTAACCCATTCGCAAACGGGAAGGGGTCCCCCCTTCCCCTTTGTGAATGGCAGCGAAAATATTTTTTCAGAGCAGGCAGTGGTCCCAAGGACCACTGCCTGCTCTAAAGAAATGAAAAGAAAACTTTTCATTTTTGATTTTGAAATGCATCTCGTTTTCCTTTAAGTTAAACGGTTGCATTTAAAAAAAAAAACTTCTTTATGTAAAAGCAGTCACAGACATGGTGGTCTGCTGTCTCCAGCAGGCCACCGTCCCTGTGAGGGTGGCCATTCCCAATGGGGTCGCACAATTAAGACCTACCTCATGAATATTCATGAGGGAGGTCATTTGCGATCCCATTGGGAATCCCAGGCAGTGTCATTGACACTGTTGTACATCAGGTATTGCGACTTGCAAATTGCGAGTTGCAATACCTGAATTTCATACATGTGGCCCTAGATTACATATTTGCAACATAGGGCATTCCTGCAATTTTAAAATCTGACAATGGCCCTCCTTTCAATAGTCGAGAATTCAGAGACTTTCTCAATCTGCTGAATGTGAAGCATCAGAAGAGCACACCTCTTTGACCACAGACTATTGGCCTTGTTGAACATTTCATGAGTACATTAAAGAAAGCTGTTCAGTGTGCTGCATTAGAAATGCTCATCCTCAAGACTGTCTTGAATTCTACCATACAAGCTTAACATTCGACTCCTCACTCGACCACAGGTGAATGTCATGCAACGTTGATGTTTGGGAGAGCAATGATGACCAAGTTAACTCAATAGACCAACACCAGATCGAGAACTGAACAAGAAACCATTCAAAAGACTTAAAAAAAAGTCATAAAAAAGAAAATGAAGACCTATGCAGACAAGAGACGACATGCAAAAGACATTGTCCTCACAAAAGGAGCTCAAGTGCTCGTCAATCAGCCGAGAAAACATAAGTCTGATGATTCATTTGATGCTAAGCAGTTCCATGTCGTAACCAGCAAAGCACACATGGTGACTGCCCACTGTCCTAGGAAATCCATTACACATGATTTCTCACATTTCAAACTGGTGGCTCATCACTCATCAGATACTGATGGCAACATTGAGACTGGTTCAGAAGGGACAATTGGAAAAACCCAGACTGCTGTTGCTCCTACATCATCTACGATGGACATTCCTGTTGCTGATTCCAAGTTTCTGAAAACACGATCAGGACGAGTAATAAAAGCGCCAAGAAGGTTTATGGAAGAGCTATGATTGTGTAGATATCTGTAAAAAAAATTATTATTTTTTATTTAACAAATGAGGAGATGTAGTGTTGTGTAAGTATAAATGACAGAACCCTTTTGGCTCCTGAAGAACTCCTTACAGATTTGACATAAGTGCTAGAATGTGGTGAAGTGAATGCAGTTTTAGAATGTAGAGTTAGCAGTTACATGCAGACGAATAAAGACTTGTAATACACAGGTCCTTGTGTGGCATATTAATAGGCATGTACCCAGGCTGAGGAGAACCCTACAAGTGGTTCTACTCTTTACGATTAGCTGTGAACAGAAGGGATACAGCGGCCACTGGTGTTTATATTCTAGCTGAGAATATTGAGACTGTGATCCAATGGCTCAATCATTTCACTTTAGCAACACAAAAGGATGATGGGCGGAGCGTTGAAACTTTTCAAACACTCACCCCCAGTCACAGATCTGGGTTTAATCCATCATTCTTTTGCTCACCATGCCACCTCAGTTTGGACCTAGCCATATGCAAATGAGACTTGACCCTGCTCCCAATGGGAGCAGTCCAGCACAAACTGCCAAGCCAGGTCCTCCCTGGACAGGATTCAAGCATCCTGGGATCAGTTTCAGGGTATCGCCCTTCATCAGCCAGGCTAGCTTGAATCCAGCGGCACAGTGAGCAAGGGACCCACGTCTGGGCATACCTTTCCTACTAAGGGCAACTTTAGCAACACAAAAGTATGATGGACGGAGTGTTGAAACATTTCAAACACACCCCCAGTCACATATCTGGGTTTAAGCCATCGTTCTTTTGCTCACCATGCCACCCCAGTTTGGACCCTGCCATAAGCAAATCAGTCTTGACCCTGCTCCCAGTGGGAGCAGTCCAGCCCGAACTGCCAAGTCAGGTCCTCTCTGGACAGGATTCAAGCATCCTGGGACCGGTTTCAGGGTATCACCCTTCATCAGCCAGGCTAGCTTGAATCCAGCGGCACAGTGAGCATGGGACCCACATCTGGGCATGCCCCTCCCACTTAGGGTAACTTTAGCAACACAAAAGGATGATGGACGGAGTGTTGAAACTTTTCAAACACTCACCTCCGTTACAGATCATTTCACTACCTGGTTACTTCCCATGAGAAATATGATGCTTAAACCTATATTCTAACAAAATCAACATTTATTAAATGGCCCTTTCGGTGAGTGATGTCGAAATAGGTCTCAAACACAAACTGATGACATCAGATAAAGGAACATTCTAGAATGGATGTTGCTAGAGATGCTTAGAGATGCAGGAGTGGGAAAAGAGAAGTGTTTTTTTCAACAGTGGACAGCCTCTTAAAAATCCAATACTCAAGTATGTTCTGTAAGCATCACTTAATCATGATTGGGTGGAAAAGATGGTTGCTGTCAATAAAACAGCTATGCAGTAGTAAAATATTTTGCAGAATGGTCGTGGGGAGTAGTGCAGGTAGTGCAGTTTTACTGTCATAAACCTGAAAGAAGGATTGAGAGACAGAGAAAAAAGAGAGAGGAACAGATTTCCACTCGAGCCCATAACTGCAGGATGGGCAATTAGCAGCTGCTAGGACCCTCAGCAGATGGCATTAACAGTTGTTAACACCTTAGCAGAGGGCAAGACACTTAATTAACAACTTCATTCTATGCCTTGCAAAAGGAGCCTATTATAGATTTCATTAACAGTTTTAACATTCAATGGCAGCGGATTTCTATTCTGATTTGTAAAGAATACAAATGGGATAAAATACCCCCTGCTGTACATAACATGTATATTACACTTCACTGAGGGATTCTGTGACTTATAGAAGCTGAGGTCCTTTCTAACTTCCTAGGTCTTAGAGGTGACTTGCAATAGCTTAATAGCCTATTAATGTAAGGAAGGGGGTATTCCATTCCTCACAATACATGATCACATCATCACCCTTCCCACAATCCACTTAAATTCTTGGGTCCTTGCTCTTTGAAATGAAAGAAATAGAATAGCTGCAGACATAAGCATAACGGCAGAACTGTAGTGTGAAATTAAACACACAAAAAAGTATTTAGTAATTTGTTGAAAATAAGTTGAGAATCTGTTCATTTAATAAGTGCGGTAGCTCAGAATGTGTAGAAGCAGGCAGCAGAAAGAGAGATTCTATCTGTCCTGAAATGACCAATAAAGTGCAAATAATTCATATGTTGCCATGATTATCTCCTTTCTCCTGTTATTGCACATAAGATATAAGAATTTGTTTAATGAAAGCCAGATTTAGTAAGTGCTGTAGCACAGAATATTGAAACTTGAAGAGAGATTCTGTCTTTCCTGTTATAACCAATAGAGTGCAAATAATACACATGTTGCCATGATTATATCCTTTCCCCTTCTCATTGATCATTTTATCAAAACAAATTAGAAGAATGAAAGGACAGTTTTCGTTTTTGTAGGTAAAAATGCAGCTGTAACTTTGCTCTGTGACCTCCCTTTCACCATAGATGATGTCTATTGCAAGAGGTAGTATGATGTCACAACTGAACTGAAATAACATATTACAGCTGAGTAGTTATGTTACTTTGTAATTAAAAGGTAACTAGAGATATCACAACTTGACTGTAATACGGAAATTCTACCCATGCTTTTATACAAGGATTGCAGCTCCAATTATATCACACAGTCAGTGATATTGCATTTATAGTTATTGTTAGCTCTGATTTTTCATTGAAAAGGCATTGCTGTTTTCTTAATAAATCTGGAACCATTTGATAAAAGTGCATAAAACTTACCTATAACAAATTAATCCAATTTTGCTTTGGCATGGTAAGTTGCATGCAGATCCGTAAAGTGGGAAGGAGGCACAAAAAGGAGTGCATCAAGTAAGTGACATTTCCCATTTTAACTTCATATGATCTGTTGATTCTTTGCTCTTCCGCAACACAGAATAAACAGTTAAACAAAACAACACCATCTTTCTGTGAAAGCCGCACTCTACTCAATGACTGGGGAAATATAAGAACAAAAAGGATGTAAGGGGGCAATCTGATGCTATCCTGATTCTCAGACCCATTTAGGGGTCCCCAAAAGGACACTCTGTGGAACTAAAATAAATGTTAAAAATGATTTTTAGTGCAGGTTTTGTGAATTGTGGACCATCCGGATTCTCCTAGGGTCTCCAGATTCACAAATCTAGGACAGAATTAACTAATCTCGAAATAAAATGTTAGAGAACAGATGTCATACTTATAACCTCACAGTATGTATACCAATAAGTAGAAACACCTGTAGCAAGCGCAACATAATTAAATAACAATCATATTCAAACCAATAAATAACACTATATGTATCGTCATCTGTTTCATAGTGTTAAGGATAATATAATATGCATTGTTATCTTGAAGATTATTTAAAACATTTGTAAGTGCCGCTGCATCATCAAGGATAATGTCATTAGCACAGACTTTGGTGTGTAAGGTACAGCTTACATGTCTGTCTGCAATGCACACTATGGATTATTGTCCTAACCATAACTTACAAATTTCAGTGGATTTTCAGTATTAATTCATAACCATGACTCCACTTTAAGTGTGATTTTTTTAGGTGAATATATATATATATATATATATATATATATATATATATATATATATATATATATATATATATATATATATATATTTACAGCCAGTAGGTACTAGTTTGCCACTTACTTCTGCTGCTGTTTGGAAAGTTTTCGGGTGATTCGTTTATGGGCAGACTGAGAAAAAAGGGGGTGTCCCAAAACAAGTTTTCACCTTGTAATTTCCCAAAGAGAGACACAACTACAGCCTAAAACCATTGGACGGCATTACACCAAATTTGTCAGAAACCTAGATGTTGGTCCAGAAAGAGTGCTTTATGTAATGTAGTGTAAATCCATTCAGTAGATTTGGACTTAGTAAAGGAAAAAGAGATAAAGATGTCTAGGGGTGTGGATCCTTCGCTGATCCACCCACAGAGGATGCGCATACCCAGGGAAAAAACAAGGCCCTGATTGGCTGGCAGCAACCTGAGAGGAAAGATGCGCACTGACAACTGGAGTTCAGGGGTTCAACAGGCAGCGGTACGAGTCGGGCTCCAGCTGCCCTAATTACCCCAGTTTACCATCCAAACATCAAGGATGTTGCAGACACTCCTGAATTGGCAATGTAGATTTCTACACAAAATATGTGTCCGTCAACGCGTTTCAGCCATTGCCTTGATCACAGTGAGCGAAGAGGAACTTACGTGGTCATTATATACAAGGAAACATAACTCCACTTTCAGCAAGTGGGAGCTGTCAAACAGCTCCCCCTTGCTGATAGCAGAGTTTTCATCTCTTTCCCTGCACGCTAATGTGTGCAGGAAAGAGATGGAAACACTGTTCCAGCACGCATAGAGCTGCTATTTACAGCAGCTCCTTGCTCGTGGAGAAATGCCAGCTCCTGCAGGAGATGACAGCCAGTGGGACCGCGGGAACCTTGAAGCCCTCCCTGGGTCCTGTCACTTTCTCTATCTCTCTCCCTCTTCCGTTCCATAATGGGTTGGAAGAGGGAAAGAGAGATATTGTTATTGCAATGGTCTAGCAAGCTGTTTGGTAGTAATGGTATAGTTATGTTTTGATGCACAGCAAAACAGAGTCACCTCTGGCCTACTGGTAAAGCATCTAGAGTGTCACTCAGTAGGTTGAAGGTTCAAATCCTGGTATCTTATGGCAGTGTGTCTGTTTATTTACTCATGTTTTGAATGTTACACATTCCTAGTGATGGAACATTTACATTGTTTTCCCATCGCCATCTTTGAATTTAATGTCATAGTGATGTCTGGATGCTGTGTATTAAGGAGTCACCTGTGGCCCAGTGGTTAAGGTCTCAGACTTTCATACAGAAGGATCAGGGTTCCAGTGTCAGTTGTCATTTCTCAGCTTTAAATTCTTCTAACTTCAAATATTTAATACAGAGAGGTGATCTCACTCTTTTTACTTGTCAATACATCTTTCTTTCAATTTGTCAGAACCTTTGTCATGGTGGCACAGGGTTGGGTAGTTATAGGGGATGGATGGCCAAGCCCTGCGGCCAACTCCTAGAGTGCATGGCCAAAGGTGCGTGGCGTGGTTTGGCTGATTGTAGGGGGTTGGCCACAGGGTCTGACACAGGCCAGGGCCTGCAGCCAACCTCCGCCCCACATGACCAAGGTTGCGCATGGCATGCAGTTGGGTGGTTTTTAAGGGGTTGGCCACAGGACCTGGCCGCAGCCAACCTCCACTGTGCATGGCCAGAGGCCAGGTCTAGCACAGGGTTGGGTGGTTATATGGGCTTGGCTGCAGGGCCTGGCCACAGCCCATGTTCTGCAGCCAACCTGCGCTGTGCATGGCCAAAGAACGTGCGCAGCAGTTGTTATATTGAATAAAATTACTTATATGTTAAAAAACAGTAATAAGGGCCTTGCTTTTCCCCTGGATCTGTGAATCCTCCGTGAGTGGATCCACAAAGGGTCCTCAGCTCTAGATATACAATGTTTTTTTCCTTTAATAACTCAGAAACTACTGAACAGATATAAACCAAATCACAAAAAGCACAATCTGCAAACCAAGATCTAGCTTCCTGCCAAATTTTCCATTCAGAGGTTCGGACTGTGGCCATGTCTAAATAACGCAAAATCCCCAATGACACATTATGGAAACAAGTGAAGGAATTCGCATACTAGTTTTTAAATATTCGTGTGGATTTGTCAAATGGTGCCAAAATTATTGGCAAAACAAAAAACGCTCAGTCTATGGGAAAAGTTGGTCTTAATTATAACTACGTACTGGTTATTGCCAGAAGGTAATATATATCTATATATATATGTATATATATATATATATATATATATATATATATATATGAGATAATTGTGCATGGCTGGGGTGCGATCTATTTATTTCTCATCAATAATTTTACTGCAAATGTTACAGTGACATTATCAGTGATGTTCTCAAAGATGTCATGAGTGCTGTAATGTCTGGGGTAATTAGCAGTGCATGGCGAGGATGCGAGTTATAGTTACCTTAGGTCATGAGCTATAGTTACTTGAAATATCCCTAACAGCTGAATTTCTATGGTTTTGTACATTTAAAATGTGAGCCTCACTTTAGCATCCTGGTAACCTTTGGCTCTTTAAGTGAACTTCCATGGTACCTTTCATTCTATTTCTTCAGTATAATGTCCCTGTAACCTTTGGTGTTTTCAGTGAATTTTTATGATTTTTTAATGCAAAGTAATTTTCATTACTATTCATTAATCCAACCACCAGCCTTTGGCCATGCATGGTGGTGGTTGGCTACACAACCCACTATAACCACTATGAAATCTCCTTTCAGTATGTAACTTAAATGTTTATTGTTGAAAAGAAACTAAAGGAGGAAATAACCACAGACTCACCTAGACTGGAATCCTTAACCTTCAGTGGGCATGCCTGAGACCTTAACAACTAGGTCGGAGGTGACTCCTTACTGTGCAGTGTCCAAACTTAGCTATGACATTGAACCCACAGATTTTGAGGTGAAAAAGACTTCAATGTTCCATCACTAGGAATGTTTAACAGTCAAGACACTAGTAAATAAACAGACACACTGTCATGAGATACTAGGATTTGAACTTTCAACCTACTGAGAGTCCAAGAGTGTTGCCATTAGGCCAGAAGTGACCATTGTCTGCTGATCATTAAAAGGAAAGTATAACATTTGCACCAAACAACTTGCTAGTTTGATGCTTTGAAGTCATTGCATGGAGTGACCATTGCAATTACAATGTCTCTCTCTCTTTTCCATCCCATTATGGTATGGAAAAGAGAGAGATCAAGAGAGTGACAGGACCGCAGGTGAAGCTCAAGGTCCCTGCAGACCTAACAGGATCTCCACATCCTGTGGGAGCAGGCACTGCTTCCACAAGCAGGGAGCGGCTTTCAGTAGCACCTCCCTGCTTGATGGAGCACTTTTTTCATCTGTTTCCCTGCACGCTTATTTGCATGCATGGAAACAGATGAAAACTCTGCTTTCTGCAAGTGAGAGCTGTTTGATAGCTCTCACTTGCAGAAAGTGGAGTGTTTGCTCTGACTTCGTGGGAGCTGTCAAATCTCTTGCCAAATGAAAGCTCTGTTCCGGGGTGGGACCCTGGAACATAGAGTTAGCCAGCCCTGGGGGGGGTGGCAGTCCCCAGGGCCATCAATGGCTTCTGGAGGGGTGCCACACGGCCCCCTCCAATCTGAAATAGCCCTGGGGAGGTGGTAGTCTCCCCAGGGCTATATATATGTATATATATATATATATATATATATATATATATATATATATATATATATATATATATATATATACATACATATATATATATATATAGATATATACACATATTTCTACACATATATATATATATATATAGATATACATACATATATATTTATACATATAAATATATATACATATCTCTATAGGTATATATATAGATATACATATATATATATATGCATATATATATATAAATCTTCCATCTCAACGTACGGCTGCACCAAGAAGAAATTTCACAACTGCTGACGCATAAAGAAAAGTCCAATTCTCCCATTCATTGTTGCTCAACTGTTTATTCAAAATCAAGTGCCATTAGCAAGCCACATCCAAACAAAAACTGAAATGTGATATATATATATATATTAGCTTGTGGCGCTCACACTAGATAATTATAGTTAGGACCATGTTTCCATAGAAAAAGCGTTTTTTCACTTACCTACATCTTTGGCACTGTTTGATGAATCTTCATGAAATTTTCCCACAAAGTGCCATGCTGATTCTTGTTGCGCACAGAAAGTTTAGGGGTGATCCGTCTAGCGGGGCTGAGAAAAAGGGGAGGAGTCAAAGAAGTTTAATTTCTATGTTAATTCCCATTAAACCTTTAGAAATGACTGCAGCCCGATCCACTGGATGGAATTACACCCAAATTTGGCAGAAAGCTAGCTTTCTGTATGCAGATTGTGTATTCACTTATTTGATAAAGGAGGTAACATAATTATCATGGATCGTCATATATATACGTATATATATATATATATATATATATATATATATATATAAATATATATATATATATATATGAGGCAATGAGGCAGATTGGGGATAAGGAGAACTACAAACATTTCGATAAGGTCCTACACCTCACGATGCCATGGTTTACCATCAAAAGCTCAAATGGTGGTATGAAAAAGGTCTTCTAGATCAGTGGTTCCCAACCTTTTGATTTCTGTGGACCCCCACTTTAACATTAATGGAACCCAGGGACCCCTACTGAATCATCATTAGAATCCGGGGACCCCCACCTGAGTCATTACTGAAAGCTGGGGACCTAATTTGTCAATATTTGTTAATATTTTTAATTTTTCTAGGCTCTCGCGGACCCCCTGAGAAGGCTTCGCGGACCCCCAGGGGTCCCCGGACCACAGGTTTGGAACCACTGTTCTAGATGATCAAGAACTCTCCTATTTGAAGGAGAATCACCCAGTAATGCCAACTATCTATTTTTTGCCTAAGGCACATGAGAATGAGAGTAATCCTCCTGGGGGACCAATAGTAAGTGCCATAGGATCTCTATTAAAAAATACATCTAGATTTGTCAATATCTTGTTATTCCCGTACGTACCATATTTGCCATCATAAATCAGGGACTCAATTGACTTTTTGAGTTGTATCAATGGCATTTCTGGTAGAGAGATTATTTGATGGCAACAGTGGATGTATTGTCTTTATTCACGTCAATAGACCACAAGTATAGTGTAAAGGCTTGTGAGTATTATTTGAGATCATGCTCCCCAAGTTTCTTGGAACATACAGGCATGCTACTTGAAATGTTGGAGTTTTCCTTGACTCATAACACATTTCAGTTTAATAAGAACTATTATTTGCAAACCAGAGGAACAGCCATGGGCACTTTGTTTGCACCAACATATGCAAATTTCATGGTGGGCCGATGGGAGGCAGAGTTGATGTGAACAGTTGACAACAAAGACCTCCTTAATAAGCTCATATTATGCGTACTTTTTATAGACAATATATTTTTGATTTGACATGGAAATGAGAGAGAGCAAAGTGGCTTTATAAAATCATGGGAGAGCAATCCGTATAAATTAAGATTCACACATGAGATTGATCCTAATAAGATCACCTATTTGGATTTACTGGTGTATATAGAGAAAAGGTGTGGGCTGTAACTTATCTTGAAAATCTAAGAGTTGCAATAATTTACTCTATGCAAATAGTGGACACCCACTGGCCCTGAAATGAAGTGTCCCTTATGAGGAGTTGCTGAGAGCCCGGAAGAACTGCTCGGAGGATCATGCATTCGAAGAAGAAGTAAAAGAGATGTGTCACAGATTAATAGAGAGGGGTTATCCTCAAAGTGTAGTGGAAGATGCCTTTAGAAAAACTCGAACATGGCAGAAGGATAAACTTTTGGTTCCTAAACAGCAGTCCAGGGAGATCAGAGAATCTAATAAGACCAGCCGCTATATAGTGGAATATGATGCTTCAAGCAAGTTAGTGAAACGGTTACTCCAATGACACTGGCAAGTCCTTAAACTGGATGTCACAATGAAAAAAATGCTACCAAAGGGCCCTATGGTGACTTATAGTAAAGAAAAACAGTTGGGACATTTTTCTAACACATTGCTTCATGAGAGAGACAGTGCTAAAGAGAGAACAGATTGGTTACATCAACAACAAAAAGGGTTTTGGCATTGCCAAAAATGTAAAGCATGCCAATATGGATGAAATGTTAGCACTTTCCAATTGTGGAATGGCAGGTCTTTGAAAATTAATGACTGGATCATATGAGAAACCCATAAGTTGTATATATCCTACAATGCAGAAGTGGGAAGCAATACATAGGTAGCACTTTCAACAAACTGAAACTTTGTATATTGCAATACTTAAGAGCTGTCCTAAACAAAGAGTTGATGTATGCAATTTCCAAACATGCTTGGGAGAGCCATTGGGGGGACTTGTCAAGCTTATGTTATTATGGTATCAAACGAGTTAATGAGAAACCGAGAGGAGGTGACCGAGAGCTCTTTTTGAGACAGTCTGAATCCAAATGGATTATGTTGATGATTAAAGAAATTCCATGGGGTCTAAATTCCGATGCTGCACTCCATGTTTTTTATGAGATATACATAAGAAGTTTGGGATAACATTAAGTTTGAGGACAGTATGGATTTACTGTGTAGGGTACCTTAGGAGTCAAAACACAAAAAGAAACTAGAAGCTTAGCGAACAGGATCTGGGATGACCACAAGTCTTATTATAATGAGTAGGTGGAGATCATATGAAATAGGTTGATTATAATAGATGGAAGAATGCACCTGCAGAGTAGGTGCAGTATCATGACTACCAATACTTTTAGCTTTGGGAACTGGTCACTTTATACAGTAGAGAACTAATAAGCTTCTACCTGATGAGGGTGAGCACCTTCGGGAAGTAGCAGGAGCTGACCCTGCGGGGTGGTGGTCCCCAAGGCCATGTATGGCTCCAAGAGGGGTTGTGCGGCCCCCTCTCCATGTTTTGAAATTTGTCCTAGAGAGATGGTGGTGCCCAAGGCTGGGGGTCTGCAATTGACCCACTCCTAATTTCATTTCGTAGCCATGGAGAGGTGGTAGCCCAGGGGCCCAGGCAGGTGTCCAAAGGTCCACCCAATAATTACTGAATATATTGTCCCAGGGTGTTGGTGGCATGGCCACCCCCCTACACATTGTTTGCATATTGCCCTGGGGAGAGGGCAGTCCCCAGGGCTGGGGGGGAGTCAGCAGGACCCTCCTTATCTGTTTATTTTTGTTGTATACCTGAGGATGTGGTGGTCCCCGGAGTGCGAGGGAGTTCCACAGGACCCTCCTTATTTGTTTATTTTTGTTGTAGCCCTGGGGGAGTCGTTGTCCTCAGGGTGCGAGGGGGCCACGTGGCCCCTCGTATATTGCTTGCATATTGCCCAGGGAGGTGGCAGTCCCTGGGGTTCGGGGAGGTTTGCAGGACCCCCCTTTAAGTTTATAATAGTTGAAGCCCTGGGGAGGTGGTCGTCCCAGGGGCGCAGCCCCCGCATAATGTTTGCATAGCGCCTCAGGGAGGAGGTGGTCCCTGGGGCTTATAAAAGCCCTAGGGTGGGGACCTCATGCACCTCCCTTCTTCTTTTTTTATACCCTAATGCCTCTGGGACCAAGCCCACCTGAGGGTCAAATAAACTTACAGCGTAGGAGCCTGTGCTTTTGGTGTTTTTTAAGTCACTGAAAAATTTGCGGATCCATAACTAAATTTTTCCATGATTTTTTAAACAAAAAATACTTTTGAGCCCTGGCGCGGCCCTGGGGACCCCATGCACCAAGGCTACGGGTTCAGCATATTCCTACTCTGGCACCTTTTCTTCTTTTTTGCATTTTTTATTTGGGACTCAGCTAACACCAAGTCCCAAAATGGCTGCCAACACTTCCTTGTTGAAGTGTTGGCAGCTAATCAGATCACAGCACAGGGACAGCTGGATCCGCAAAGTATTTGTGTCCCTATATATCTATATTATATATCTATATTTTTTCCCCTTGAATATATCAGAAACTACTGATTTGATTTAAAACAAACCACAAATAGCACAATCGGCGGACCAGGATCTAGCTTCCTGCTAAAGTTGGTGTAATTCCGTTTAGCAGTTTGGACTGTAGGTGTGTCTAAAGACCCTATTGGAAAATAAATGAGGAACAAACGTTTTGGGACATCCCCTTTTTCTCAGCCCCCACTTGACGGATCACTCTGACACTTTCAAGACAGCAGCTGAACTGACTGTCATATTAGTTTTGAAAATGTTGTGGAGATTCGTCAAATGGCGGCAGAGTTATTGCCAAAACAAAAGAATGCTTTTTCTTTGGAAACTAAGTCCTAACTATAACTACCTAGCTACCTTAGGGGTTTATACTTACCTGTAAAATACTTACATTTTCGTGGTAAAGGCATATTTGTGGTAAAAAAAGTTGTTGTAAAGACTTTTGTTTTACAGACTCATTTGTTGTTCTGGGGCAGTATAAAGGCATGCATTGTTAAGGCTTGTGTAGTTTCATCATACATCGGCCTTAACAGTCTCAGTTCTACTGGGGCGACCTAAAGAAATACCAATCTGTCTCCTTAGCTTGTTAGGAAGAGGGACTTCAGAAAGGATAAAATCATAATACGAAAATTAATACTCAAATTGGTTCTGTCTATAAAATAAACTAAGCAATGTACTACAACTGATTCCGTAAGAAAGTTGAATGTGATGATAGGTTACATCCTGTGCAGCTGAAGCAGATAACTGTGCACAAATGTAACAATCCTTAGCATCTAGCACATGTGTGTATTCTTGTACTAATCTAGAATAAATGTTTTATGTAAAATCTCATTCTGAGGCATCTATATGTATGAGGCCTTGATTTTAATGTGATGTACTGAATGTGCAGATAATGTAGGTGTAGAGGTAGGTCTAAGGGTTCATGTATCAGGAGAAATACTTATACCAACTAAAAGAGTCAGCAATGGTAACACAACAACTATTAATGTCACAGCAATCACTACTCTACACCTATTCTTGGTAAGGGAACACATGTTTGTTTACAATCAGACCTAGAGCAGAATATAGCTGGAAGCAGACTTGTAATATTCTACAATTGTTTCTACTAGTGCAAATTGAGAAAAACTTAGTTAATTGTCGTAAATTAATTCAGCTCATACACAGCAGTCTTCGTGAGGCATCCTTAGCCCTACTCCATCTCCTTCTAAAATGGCATCCCTAATCTTCTACTGTAAACTTGGCATCTAGGTAACCTTCTTAGTTCTTTATTTATGTATTACTATTTGCTATTGTTATTTATTTTTGTCTCTTAAGAAATAATGTTAAAGTTTGTTAGCAGTCAGTTCAGTTCATCGGTGACAGCTTGACACCAATATCAAAGTTAATCAAATTCAGGAACCTATAGCATTTATTGTTGGTCGCAGAACTCCGGACCACTGGTGGATTTTTCAGAATTTGTGGTGCTCTTGGGCCGCTAGCGAGCAAAGTGAGACTCTGCGCCCGCTTGTGAGGTTTCCTACCACAATGGCAACAAGAACAGTGCTGCTCGTGAGCGCGACCGCACCTCGAGTAGATTTTCTATTTGAGATGCATCAAAAATTTCGAAATATAGTAAAAAATAGTTTTTGGGGTGGATTTTCTTCTCCAATTGACCCTTCAAGTTGTTTCCTTGTGCGAGAAGCCTTTTTATTTAGAAGAAGGAAGTGACCCAGAGACTCCAACTTCCTGTTCCTGTTTAGTAAGGTCCTTCCAGTGCTTTGTCCATCTCCTTGTCACTTTTCACTTAGATTTCGAGGTGGAAGGATCATTCTTTTTGTTTCCTAGATAACTACCTTTGGATTTAAGGACTTTGCTGTTGTGATATCACACAAGTAAGTTCAAACACTATTGTATAAGGGAGTTTTTTGTTTGCGTGGGCATGCACTAGTATTTCTTTGTACTTTAATTTGATTTTTAAATTTTATTTTGGTAGGTGGACTGGAGTTTAAGTAGATGCCTAGTCATTTGTTTTGCATTTCAATGATTTTCCAACTTTTGTAAAGGAAAATTGTTGCATAGCTCAGTACCTTTTCTCCATGATTGCTACATTTGCAATATTATTTTAGTATGTGTCCTAGACTTCCAACAGGCCATCTAGCCAGTAGGCGTAGGACTAGTAGTCATCAGTGCATGAAATAAATGTTTCTGAAGTATATGGTTTTAAAACTTCATTTAGGGCAGGGATTCCATTGGCTTAAATAAAAAATGTTGCCTATTGTTTGCATTTAATTTTTTTGCAAAGAGTGTACATGTTGTAGAGTAATATTTGATGGCACAGGAGGATGTGTGTTGTTCTCAATTTTTATAGCTCAGCTAATTTTCATGTTTTGCATTGCTGAATTAATGTTAGTGTTTTTTCACTGTTACCACCATGCCTCTTTATGGCCAGTGTGTGTGTGTGTGTGTGTGTGTGTGTGTGTGCATGTGTATGTTTGTGTGCGTCTGTCATCGTCCACTATTTGTCTTTGTTCTCCATGCCGTGTAGCCAGGGACCATTTTGTGTAGTCTGTGTCCAAAGGATTGCATGAGTTCTTTGTTCTTCATGCCTCCTTGTTTGCAGTTGCTGTTTGACCATGTGGCTGACGGCCATATTGTGCATCTATCCAGTGTGTCTTTGCCGTGGGTTTGCATGTATTCTTTGTTCTCCTTGCTCCTTGTTGTTTGACCATGTGGCTGGCAGCCATTTTATGCTTTCAGCCAATCTGCTTTTGCCATAGGTTTGCATGGATTGATGTGATACCAGTTTAATAATGGTATGCTTGGGGATCATTGTTGTATATGTATACTAAAAGAATATGATGATGAACATTGTTTATATCATTTCCTTCATTTTCTTTTGTGCATTTTTTTATTTTGCCCCTCCTTTATCCTTTCCTCACAATAGGTGCCTTTCTTCTGGTCCTCCCATACAAACGTCTGCAATTATTGATCATTTGTTTAATTTAAGTTTATATTTTAAGTTTTAATTTTGCATTTTATTTTTTTATTTTAATTTTTAATTTTTTATTTTTTAAATTAAATTTTTTTGTTTTTTAAAATTTTCTTTTCTTTAATTTTTGTTTTTGATTTTTCATTCATTTTGTATTCTTTCAAATAATTTAATTCTGCATTTTGCCGTGATCCATCCTTTCATCCATTCCTTCATCCATCCACACACCCTTCGGTTTCTTTAGGTGTATAACAATAACATTTCCTCCTGGACACCCTGGCTGCAGTGCACTGCAGACACATCAGCAGAATAATTCATTTTTTAATGATTATTCCATTTCCCCTGGACTACCATGCCACCATAGGTTTTTAAGGATTATTCCATTTACCCATGCACCTCTCTCTGACTACCACAGGTGTCTCCTTTAAAATAGATGGAGATAAAACAAAGAGTTTTATCTGCATGTTGTGTTGCCTGATTTGAAATGAAATTTTATGGAGTGGTGGTGTGGTTTGACTTTACAATGTTTGCTTAAGTTGATATTTATTACATAAGTAACCAACCACACTAATAATGCATTTATCTGTACTATTTCAACCTGCAACAATGCCATGTTTCACTAACTACATGTTTTTCCTGCTTGGTTGCTTTTAAGTGCACAAGAGAAGAGATGTCACGTCATCTGCACTGCTGCCAAAGATAAGGTCTGTACAGTGATTCCAGTCCTCCAATCTCTTCTGCTTGTGCAGCTTAGTGCACTGCCAATTGAGCGCTTTAAGATGTCCTCAAAGAAAGCTGCTTCCTAGCAAGTGGTCAGTAAGAAGAAGCAGATTTCCAGCAGTGGCGTTCCGACTGCAACCTTTTTCGTTAGATGTGTGCCTGCCACACTGGCCCCCAGGAGAAACCTGGGAGCAGCACTACCACATAAACAGCACCACCCCAACCTAAGCCCAAGATCATGTCTATCAGTGAGGCCGACGAGCCGACGAGCAGTGACGTTTAATTTGATTTGTCCCTTTCGCTAAGTAGTACCCAGTCATTTCTGGAAACAGAGCAAAGTGGACAGCAGCCACAGCCAACAATAGTAAATCTTCCCCAATTTGGAGCAGAACAGGAGGTCAAGCTTCCTGCCGAGCAAGAACCTCCTTTTAGAATCAATGGCTCCCAGATCGCCAGCAAGAAAAAGTAAGGGTACTACTCCATCATCTCCTCTAAGCACCACCCTTGATGACGATGATAGGGGCATGGAGTGGACCCTGATAGAGTCCGGGAGACATCAGGAGAGGCAACGGTAAATAAGAGTTCCAGACAGCCTTAGAATCATGGAAGGGGATGATGAGGAGAATGATGACGATGAGCCAGTCATTGTGGAAGCTGGCACAGAGGAGTCTGATATTCCTATACAACTTGCTCTGAGGGATGTGGCACAGGTAGCACCACCAGCTCCCATATTTGTAAGGCCACAGCTGAGATCTGCACCGACCCCTACCTCAGTAGAAGTATGCGCTGCAGAGCAGTAATTGACACACCCAACTACCTCCAGTTCTTCTTCAGGAATTGGAGGTGGCCTAGTAATAAAGTACTTCTCCCCAGTTTGGGACTTTTTTTTACAAATCGCGAACAGGGTGAAACATTGCAATATGCTCAACTTGTCACAAGAGTGTTCGTCAAGGTAAGCCTGGTTCACATTATGGTACAGGAGGCCAGAGGACCTATGTGAAATAACATCATGCAATCCAGTGGGAGGAGCACCTTAAAAAATTTGCTGAACCTGGTTGCGGAGGTGAACGTGAGGCAAGCCAGGAAACATAAGCTATAACTGATGAAAAGGAAGAGGGTGAACATTTGTCATTGTGGCACAGGGTTGGGTACTTATAGGGGCGGATGGGCAGGTCCGGCGGCCAACTTCTGGAGTGCATGGCCAAAGATGCGTGGCGCGGGGTTGGCTGATTGTAGGGGGTTGGCCACAGGGCCTGCCACAGGCCAGGGCCTGCAGCCAACCTCCGCCGCACATGACCAAATGACCAAAGGCTGCGCATGGCATTGAGTTGGGTGGTTTTTAAGGTGTTGGCCACAGGACCTGGCTGCAGCGAACCGCCACTGAGCATGGCCAAAGGCCAGATCTGGCAGAGAGTTGGGTGGTTATATGGGGTTGGCTGCAGGGCCTGGCCACAGCCCACGTTCTGCAGCCAACCTCCGCTGTGTATGGCCAAAGACCGTGTGCAGCGGTTGTTGTACTGAATAAAATTACTTTATGTTAAAAAATAGTAATCAGGGCCTTGCTTTTCCCCTGGATCTGTAAATCCTCTGTGAGTGGATGCACAAAGAGTCCTCAGCTCGAGATATACACATTTTTTTTTCCTTTAATAACTCAGTAACTACTGAACAGATACACACCAAATCACAAAAAGCACAATCTGAAGACCAAGATCTAGTTTCCTGCCAAATCTTCCATTCTGAGGATCAGACTGTAGCCATGTCTAAACAATGCAAAATCCCCATGGACACATTGTGGAAACAAGTGAACTAGTTGGCATACTAGTTTTGAAATATTTGTGTGGATTTGTCAAACGGTGCCAAAATTATTGGCAAAACAAAAAACGCTCCGTCTATGGGAAAAGTTGGTCTTAACTATAACTACGTACTGGTTAGTGCCAGAAGGTAATAAATATATATACATGAGATACATGGCCATGGCTGGGGTGTGATATATAGATATATATTGTAACAGTAAAATTATTGATGATATATATATAGATATATATATATATATATATATATATATATATATCTATATATATATCATCAATAATTTTACTGTTACAATAACATTATCAGTGATGTTCTCAAAGATGTCATGAGTGCTGTAATGTCTGGGGTAGTTAGCAGTGCATGGCGAGGATGCGAGTTATAGTTACCTTAGGTCATAAGCTACAGTTACTTGAAATACCTCTAACAGCTGAATTTCTATGGTTTTGTACATTTAAAATGTGAGCCTCACTTTAGTGTCCTGGTAACCTTTGGCTCTTTAACTGAATTTCTATGGTTCCTTTCATTCTATTTCCTCAGTATAATGTCCCTGTAACCTTTGGTGTTTTCAGTGAATTTTAATGTTTTTTTAATGCAAATTAATTTTCATTACTATACATTAATCCAACCACTAGCCTTTGGCCATGCATGGTGGCGGTTGCCGGCACAACCCACTATAACCACTATGAAATCACCTTTCAGTATGTAACTTAAATGTTTATAGTTGAAAAGAAACTAAAGGAGGAAAAAACCACAGACTCACCTAGACTGGAATCCTTAACCTTCAGTGTGCATGTCTGAGACCTTAACCACTAGGTCAGAGGTGATTCCTTACTGTGCAGTGTCCAAACTTAGCTATGACGTTTAACCCACAGATTTTGAGGTGAAAAAGACTTAAATGTTCCATTCCTAGGAATGTTTAACAGTCAAGACACTAGTAAATAAACAGACGCATAAACAGACACACTGTCCTGAGATACTAGGATTTGAACTTTCAACCTACTGAGAGTCCAAGAGTGTTACCATTAGGCCAGAAGTGACCCTTGTCCGCTGACCATTAAAAGGAAAGTATAACATTTGCACCAAACATCTTGCTAGTTCGACGCTTTAAAGTAATTGCATGGAGTGACCATTGCAATTACAATGTCTATCTCTCTTTTCCATCCCATTATGGTATGGAAGAGAGAGAGATCGAGAGCGTGATAGGACCGCGGGTGAGTCTCAAGGTCCCTGCAGATCTAACAGGATCTCCACATCCTGCGGGAGCAGGCAATGCTTCCACAAGCAGGGAGCTATTTTAATAGCACCTCCCTGCTTAATGGAGCAATTTTTTCATCTGTTTCCCTGCACGCATATTAGCATGCATGGAAACAGATGTAAACTCCGCTTTCTGCAAGTGAGAACTGTTTGATAGCTCTCACTTGAAGAAAGTGGAGTGTTTGCTCTGACTTCGTGGGAGCTGCCAAATCTCTTGCCAAATGAAAGCTCTGTCCCAGAGGTGGGACCCTGGGACATAGCAGGAGCCAGCCCTGGGGGGTGGTGATCCCGAGGGCCATCAATGGCTTCTGGAGGGGTGCCACGGAGCTCCATCCAATCTTAAAGAGCCCTGGGGAGGTGGTAGTCTCCGGGATATATATATATATATATATATATATATACATATATACACACACACATATATATATATAGAAATACATACATATATATTTATACCAATATATACATATATATATATATATATAAATACATACATATATATTTATACCAATATATACATGTATATATATATATATATATCTTCCAACAAAGCTGAGAATTCACTCAATGCAGCAAGAAGAAATTTCACAACTGCTGACGCATAAAGAAAAGTCCAATTCTCCTATTCATCCATGCTCATCTGTTTATTTGAAATCAAGTGCCATTAGCAAGCCACATCCAAACGAAAGCTGAAATGTGATATATATATATATATATATATATTAATTACCTAGTGGAGCTCACACTAGATAGTTCTAGTTAGGACCAGGTTTCTGTAGAAAATTACACCCAAAATTGGCAGAAAGCTAGCTTTCTGTATGCAGATTGTATTTTTGCTTATTTCATAAAGGAGGTAACATAATTATCATGGATCGTCACATATATATATATATATATATATATGAGGCAATGAGGCAGATTGGGGATAAGGAGAACTACAAACATTTCGATAAGGTCCTGCAATTCACGATGCCATGATTTACCATCAAAAGCTCAAATGGTGGTATGAAAAAGGTCTTCTAGTTGATCAAGAACTTGCTTATTTGAAGGAGAATCACCAAATAATGACGACTATCTATTTTTTGCCTAAGGCACATGAGAATGAGAGTAATCCTCCTGGGTGACCAATAGGAAGTGTCATAGGATCTCTGTTAAAAAATACATCTAGATTTGTCAATATCTTCTTATTCCCGTATGCACCATCTTTGCCATCATAAATCAGGGACTGAATGGACTTTTTGAGTTATATCAATGGCATTTCTGGAAGAGAGATTATTTGATGGCAACAGTGGATGTAGTGTCTTTATACATGTCAATAGACCACAAGGATAGTATAAAGGCTTGAGAGTATTATTTGAGATCACGCTTTACAAGTTTCATGGAACATTCAGGCATGCTACTTGAAATGTTCGAGTTTTTCTTGACTCATAACATATTTCAGTTTAAGAACAACTATTATTTGCAAACCAGAGGAACAGCCATGGGCACTTTGTTTGCACCAACATAAACAAATTTGATGATGGGAGGCAGAGTTGATGTGACCAGATGACAACAAAGACCTCCTTAATAAGATCATACTATGAGTACGTTTTATAGACAATATATTTTTGATTTGACATGGAAATGAGAGAGAGCAAAGTGACTTTATAAAATCCTGGGAGAGCAATCCATCTAAATTAAGATTCACACATGAGATTGGTTCTAATAAGATCACCTAGTTGGATTTACTGGTATATATAGAAAATGACAGTGTGTGCTGTAACTTATCTTGAAAACCTAAGAGTTGCAATAATTTACTCCATGCAAATAGCAGACACCCACAGGCCCTGAAATGAAGGGTCCCTTATGAGGAGTTGCTGAGAGCCCAGAAGAACTGCTCAGAGGATCATGCATTCGAAGAAGAAGTAAAAGAGATGTGTCACAGATTGATAGAGAGGGGTTATCTTCAAAGTGTAGTGGAAGATGCCTTTAGAAAAGCTCGACCATGGCAGAAGGATGAACTTTTGGTTCCAAAACAGCAGTCCAGGGAGATCAGAGAATCTAATAAGACCAGCCGCTATATAATGGAATACGATGCTTCAAGCATGTTAGTGAAATGGTCACTCCAACAACACTGGCAAGTCCTTAAACTGGATGTCACGATGATAGAAATGCTACCAAAGGGCCCTATGGTGACTTATAGTAAAACAAAACCGTTGGGACTGTATCTAACACATAGCTTCACGAGAGAGAAAGTACTAAAGAGAGAACAAATTGGTTACATCAACAACAAAAAGGGTTTTGGCTTTGCCAAAAATATAAAGCATGCCAATATGGATGAAATGTTAGCACTTTCCAATCGTGAAATAGCAGGTCTTTTAAAATTAATGACTGGGTCAAATATGAAACCCCATATGTTGTATATGTCCTACAATGCAGAAGTGGGAAGCAATACATAGGTAGCACTTTCAACAAACTGCAACTTTGTATATTGCAACACTTAAGAGCTGTCAAAAACAAAGAGTTGTATGCAATTGCCAAACATGCTTGGGAGAGCCATCGGGGGGACTTGTCAAGCTTATGTTATTATGGTATCCTTCGAGTTAATAAGAAACCGAGAAGAGGTGACCAAGAGCTCCTTTTGAGACCGTCTGAATCCAAATGGATTATGTTGATGATTAAAGAAATTCCATAGGGTCTAAATTCCGATGATGCACTCCATGTTTTTTATGAGATATACATAAGAAGTTTGGGATAACATTAGGTTTGAGGATAGTATGGATTTACTGTGTAGGGTACCTTAGGAGTCAAAACACAAAAAGAAACTAGAAGCTTAGCGAACAGGATCTGGGATGACCACAAGTCTTAATATAATGAGTAGGTGGAGATCATATGAAATAGGTTGATTATAATAAATGGAAGAATGCACCTGCAGAGTAGGTGCAGTATCATGACTACCAACATTTTTAGCTTTGGGAACTGGTCACTTTATACAGTAGAGAACTAATAAACTTCTACCTGATGAGGGTGAGCACTTTCGGGAAGTAGCAGGAGCTGGCCCTGCGGGGTGGTGGTCCCCAAGGCCATGTATGGCTCCAAGAGGGGTTGTGCGGCCCCCTCTCCATGTTTTGCAATTTGCCCTAGAGAGATGGTGGTGCCCAAGGCTGGGGGTCTGCAATTGACCCCCTCCTAATTTCATTTCGTAGCCATGGAGAGGTGGTTGCCCAGGTGCCCAGGCAGGTGTCCAAAGGTCCACCCAATAATTACTGAATATATTGTCCCAGGGCGTTGGTGGCATCCCCCCCTCTACATATTGTTTGCATATTGCCCTGGGGAGAGGGCAGTCCCCAGGGCAGGGGAGGGGAGTCAGCAGGACCCTCCTTATCTGTTTATTTTTGTTGTATACGTGAGGATGTGGTGGTCCCCGGGGTGTGAGGGAGTTCCACAGGACCCTCCTTATTTGTTTATTTTTGTTGTAGCCCTGGGGGAGTGGTTGTCCTCAGGGTGCGAGGGGGCCACGTGGCCCCTCGTATATTGTTTGCATATTGCCCAGGGAGGTGGAGGTCCCTGGGGCTCGGGGAGGTTTGCAGGACCCCCCTTTAAGTTTATAATAGTTGAAGCCCTGGGGAGGTGGTCGTCCCAGGGGGGCAGCCCCCGCATAATGTTTGCATAGAGCCTCAGGGAGGAGGTGGTCCCTGGGGCTTACAAAAGCCCTAGGGTGGGGGCCTCATGCACCTCCCTTCTTCTTTTTTTATACCCTAATGCCTCTGGGACCAAGCCCACATGGGGGTCAAATGAACTTACAGCGTAGGAGCCCGTGCTTTTGGTGTTTTTTGAATCACTAAAATATTTGCGGATCCATAACCACATTTTTTCATGATTTTTTAAACAAAAAATACTTTTTAGCCCTGGGGCGGCCCTGGGGACCCCATGCACCAAGGCTACGGGGTCAGCATATACCTACTCTGGCCCCTTTTCTTCTTTTTTGCATTCTTTATTTGGGACTCAGCTAACACCAAGTCCCAAAATGGCTGCCAACACTTCCTTGTTGAAGTGTTGGCAGCTAATCAGATCACAGCACAGGGACAGCTGGATCCGCAAAGTATTTGTGTCCCTATATATCTATATTATATATATATATTTTTCCCCCATGAATATATCAGAAACTACTGATTTGATTTACAACAAACCACAAATAGCACAATCTGAGGACCAGGATCTAGCTTCCTGCTAAAGTTCGTGTAATTCCGTTTAGCAGTTTGGACTGTAGGTGTGTCTAAAGACCCTATTGGAAAATAAATGGGGAACAAACGTTTTGGGACATCCCCTTTTTCTCAGCCCCCACTTGACGGATCACTCTGACACTTTCAAGACAGCAGCTGAACTGACTGTAATATTAGTTTTGAAAATGTTGTGGGGATTCGTCAAACGGCGGCAGAGTTATTGCCAAAACAAAAGAATGCTTTTTCTATGGAAACTAAGTCCTGACTATAACTACCTAGCTACCTAAGGGGTTTATACTTACCTGTAAAATACTTACATTTTCGTGGTAAAGGCATATTTGTGGTAAAAAAAAGTTGTTGTAAAGACCTTTGTTTTACAGACTCATTTGCTGTTCTGGAACCATTATGAAGGGATGTGTTGTTAAGGCTTGCGTGGTTCCATCATACATCGGCCTTAACAGTCTCAGTTCTACTGAGGTGACCTAACGAAATACCAATCTGTCTCCTTAGCTTGTTAGGAAGATTTACTTCAGAAAGGATAAAATCATAATTGGAAAAATAATACTCAAATTGGTTCTGTCTATAAAATAAACTAAGCAATGTATTACAACTGATTCTGTAAGAAAGTTGAATGTGATGATAGGTTACATCCTGTACAGCTGAATCAGATAAGTGTGCACAAATGTAACAATCCTTAGCATCTAGCACATATGTGTATTCTTGTACTAATCTAGAATAAACGTTTGATGTAAAATCTCATTCTGAGGCATCTATATATATGAGGCCTTGATTTTTATGTGATGTACTGAATGTGCAGATAATGTAGGTGTAGAGGTAGGTATAAGGGTTCATGCATCAGGAGAAATACTTATACCAACTAAAAGATTCAGCAATGCTAACACAACTGTTAATGACACAGCAATCACTACTCTACACCTATTCTTGGTAAGGAAACACATGTTTGTCTACAGACCAAGAGCAGAATATAGCTGGAAGCAGACTTGAAATATTCTGCAATTGTTTCTACAAGCACAAATTGAGAAAAACGTGTTGTATTTAATTGCCCTAAGTTCATTCAGCTCATACACAGAAGTCTTCGTGAGGCATCCATAGCCCTACTCCATCTCCTTCTAAAATGGCAACCCTAAACTTCCACTGTAAACTTGGCATCTAGGTAACCTTCTTAGGGCCAGATGTTTGAATCTGGCCCATTGCGATTCAGTAATTGCGATTTTTAAGAAATCGCAATTACCGACTCGCAAAGGGCCATGTATCACATTTGCGAGTCGGTAATTGCGATTTCTTAAAAATCGCAAATGCAATTACCGAATCGCAAATTGCGATACTGGCCCCATTCGCAGCTATGGGCCTGTTGGCCTATAGCTGCAAATTGTTTGCATTTCGCAAATTGCGATTTCTGAAACAGAAATCGCAATTTGGGAAAAGCAAAGGGCCAGGGTGCTGGGGGCCTAAGGCCCCCTCTCCTGCACCCCGTTTTTTTTTTTTGCACATGTAAAGTACACACATGCCAAAAGGGCATGTGTGCTTTACATATCTAATTTAAAAATGCAGTTTTACTGCATTTTTACATTTTGCACCAGTTTACCACCTGGTTGCAGGTCATGGTATTTTGCACTTGCAAAATACCATTCTGCGAAAAATCGCAATTTGCGATTTTTTGCAGAATTGCATTGCGACCTGGATTTTGCGATTCGCAAAATCCAGGTCGCAACGCAGAAAATCGCAATTTTTGAGATTTTCTGTTTTTGGTCTGCGAATTCATTTGATGCATTGCAGACCCTGATTTTGCACTTGCAAACGGCCGATTTCGCTGTTTGCGAGTGCAAAATCAGGTGATACATCTGGCCCTTGGTTCTTTATTTATTTATTACTCTTTTCTATTGTTATTTATTTTTGTCTCTTAAGCAATAATGTTAAAGTTTGTTAGCAGTCAGTTCAGTTCATCGGTGACAGCTTGACACCAATATCAAAGTTAATCAAATTCAGGAATCTATAGCATTTATTGTTGCAGCATATCATAGGGGTTCAAGTAGTTCTGCTCTCAGTTCATTCGGGTCATAGACTGTCAAATTGTACACACTAGCCATGAGATAAGTAGGTCTGGGCACAGAACTCCGGCCCCCCGGTTGAGTTTTCAGAATTTGTGGCTCTCTTGGGCCGCTAGCAAGCAGAGTGAGACTCTGTGCCTGCTTGCGAGGTTTCCTACCACGATGGAGGGAAAAACAGTGCTGTTCTTGAGCGCGACCGCACCTCAAGTAGATTTTCGATTTGAGATGCATCAAAAATTTCGAAATATAGTGAAAAATAGGTTTTTGAGTGGATTTTCTTCTCCAATTGAACCTTCAAGTTGTTTTTCTGTGCAAGAAGCCTTTTTTTTCAAACAGGAAGGAAGTGACCCAGAGACTCTAACTTCCTGTTCCTTTTCAGCAAGATCCTTCCAGTGCTTTGTCCATCTCCTGGTCACTTTTCACTTGGATTTTGAGGTGAAAGGATCACTCTTTTTTTCCTAGATAAATACCTTTGGATCTAAGGTCTTTGCTGGTGTGATATCACACAAGTAAGTTCATACACTATTGTATAAGGGAGTTGTTTGTTTGCTTGGGCATGCACCAGTATTTCTTTGTACTTTAATTTGATTTTTAGATTTTATTTTGGTAGGTGGACTGGAGTTTAAGTAGAGGCCTAGTCATTTATTTTGCATTTCATTGATTTTTCAACTTTAGTAAGCGAAAATTGTTGCACAGCTCAGTACTTTTTCTCCATGATTGCTACATTTGCAGTATTATTTTACTATGTGTCCTATACTTCCAATGGGCAATCTAGCCAGTAGGCCTAGTACTAGTAGTCATCAGTGCATGAAATAAATGTTTCTGAAGTACATGGTTTTAAAACTTCAATGTTTCCTATTGTTTGCATTTCATTTTTTTTGCAAAAAGTATATATGTTGTTGAGTAATATTTGATGGCACAGGAGGATGTGTGTTGTTCTGAATTTTTATAGCTCAGCTAATTTTCGTGTTTTGCATTGCTGAATTAATGTTAGTGTTTTTTCACTGTTGCCACCTTGCCTCTTTATGGCCTGTGTGTGTGTGAGTGTGTGCATGTGTGTGTGTGTGTGTGTGTGCATGTGTGTGCATGTGTGCGTTTGTCATCGTCCACCATTTGTCTTTGTTAAGATTAGATAAGGTAAGATTAAAATCTATTTTATGGACTCAGTTGAGATTAATGACTCAAGGAGTCTAAAAAATCAGGGACCAACATGTTTCTGCCCACACTAAGAGCTGGAAGGTCTGGGGCATTCGTCAGGGTCATGGATCCCCTAAAGGTGAAGGCATGAAAGCCTGCTTAGCAGGTAAAGTGAAATAATGGTGGGCCCACCTGAACATTTTGTTCTCTGTGGGTAGGCCTAATAGGGAAATAAAAACAGTGGTAAAAATTGAAGTGCCACTACAAACATCACACAGCACACTGGGTGACAAAAAACATTGTGAATGTCACTCAGATACACACACGCACTAGGGAAAACGGCAGGGGAGGACTTACCCTGCGCCTCAAGGCAGATTGCCTCTGGTCTGGGAGTTAACGGAGGGAGGGTTTCCCTTATAGTCACACTCTGTTAGGAGATTGAACAAAAATGCTAAGAAAGCAAGAACTAAAAGGAGACGTTGGTCTGAAATGTCAGGCAAAAGGAAATGCTAAGTACAGACACAATGTTAAGTCCAGGCACTAAGGGGGTCATTCTGAGTTTGGCGGGCGGCGGAGGCCGCCCGCCAAAGTACCGCTGTCAGAATACCGCTGCGCGGTCAAAAGACCGCCGCAGTAATTCTGAGTTTCCCGCTGGGCGGGCGGGCGACCGCCAGAAGGCCACCCGCCCGCCCAGCGGGAAACCCCCTTCCACGAGGATGCCGGCTCCGAATGGAGCCGGCGGAGTGGAAAGGGTGCGACGGGTGCAGTTGCACCCGTCGCAATTTTCAGTGTCTGCTATGCAGACACTGAAAATCTTGGTGGGGCCCTGTTAGGGGGCCCCTGCAGTTCCCATGCCATTGGCATGGGCACTGCAGGGGCCCCCAGGGGCCCCACGACACCCGTTACCGCCAACCAGGTTCTGGCGGTCAAAACCGCCAGAACCAGGCTGGCGGTAAGGGGGTCGGAATCCCCATGGCGGCGCTGCCTGCAGCGCCGCCATGGAGGATTCCTCAGGCCAGGGGAAAACCGGAGGAAAACCGCCGGTTTCCCTTTTCTGACCACGGCTTTACCGCCGCGGTCAGATTTGGCCTGGATGCACCGCCAGCCTGTTGGCGGTGCATCCGCGGTCCCCGGCCCTGTCGGTCCATGACCGCCAGGGTCGGAATGACCCCCTAAATGTTATAAGAAAAATAAATACAGAGTAGTTACTGACAGGCCAGAAGATTCTGAAAGGGGACACACTGGTTTGTGTGGTGTCAACCATTAAAGTGATGTCAGGTAAGTAAACGCTGGCCCCAGGGGGAAAAGAAACAGTTAAATAACACTTACCACTCCAAAGGAAATACCCGGTAGGAGTACCTGTTGTCCGTGTCCCAGCCGCTCAATTGAGGGGAAAGACGATCGCTGGGAAATTTAAAGGCCCGGTTGCTGCCAATTGGGCGGTGATTGAAAATTATGTGCAGCTGGTGCCCTTCGAAATCCGATGTGCACAGCATCTCGTGGGCTTCTGATTGAGCCTCCTGAGGTACAGAGCCCGAGAGCACACCGATGACGCTGCGTGTCTCAGGGCCTCGGGCAGCTGGGAAATGTATTCCCTGGCTGCGGAGGAAAGTCTTAGAGTATGGTTGCTAAGCAACCACCAACAACTCACGGAGTGGGAGACGCTGAGTCTCAGGGATTCATCTCTCTCCGTGCGTATGCCAATGGTGGCGAGAAAAATGAAAAGAAGGGAGGAAAGGGGGGGAAGAAAGGAGGAAAAGGAAACCTAGAACATAGAAGAAAAAGAAAAAGAGGAAGAAGAAAAAGGTAAAGAGAGAAGCCAGGGACCATTTTGTGTAGTCTGTGTCCAAAGGCTTGCATGTGTTCTTTGTTCTTCATGCCTCCTTTTTTGCAGTTGTTGTTTGACCATGTTGCTGACGGTCAATTTGTGCATCTATCCAGTGTGTCTTTGCCGTGGGTTTACATGTTTTCTTTGTTCTCCTTGTTCCTTGTTGTTTGACCATGTGGCTGGCAGCCATTTTGTGCATCCAGCCCGAGTGCCTTTGCCATAGGCTTGTATGTGTTCTTTGTTCGCCATGCCTACTTGACCCTTGTTGTTGTTTGACCATGTGACTGGCAGCTATTTTATACTTTCAGCCAGTATGCATTTGCCATAGGTTTGCATGGATTGATGTGATACCAGTTTAATATTGGTATGCTTGGGGATCATTGTAGTATATGTATACTAAAAGAATATGATGATGAACATTGTTTATATCATTTCCTTCATTTTTTTGCATTTTTTTATTTTGCCCCTCCTTTATCCTTTCCTCACAATAGGTTTCTTTCTTCTGGTCCTCCCATACAAACATCTGCAATTATTGATCATTTATTTAATTTAAGTTTAGATTTCAAGTTTTTATTTTATGTTTTAATTTTTAATTTTATTTTTTAATTTTACTTTTTTTAGTTTAATTGTTTTAATTACATTTTCTTGTTTTTTAAATGTTTCTTTTCTTTAATTTTTGTTTTTGATTTTTCATGCATTTTATATTCTTTCAATTAATTTAATCCTGCATTTTGCTGTGATCCATCCATTCATCCATTTCTTCATCCATCCATCCATCCTTCAGTTTCTTTAGATGTATAACAATAACATTTCCTCCTGGACACCCTGGCTGCAGTGCACTGCAGACACACCAGCAGAATAATTCAGTTTTTTAATGATTATTCCATTTCCCCTGGACTACCTTGCCACCGTAGGTTTTTAAGGATTATTCTATTTACCCATGCACCTCTCTCTGACTACCACAGGTGTCTTCTTTAAAAGAGATGGAGATAAAACAAAGAGTTATATCTGCATGTTATGTTGCCTGATTTGAAATTAAATTTTATGGTGTGGTGGTGTGGTTTGACTTTACAATGTTTGATTAAATTGATATTTATTACGTAAGTAACCAACCACATTAATAATGAATTTTCTGTACTATTTCAACCTGCAACAATGCCATGTTTCACTGACTACATGTTTTTTCTGCTTGGTTGCTTTTAAGTGCACAAGAGAAGAGATGTCACATCAACTGCACTGCTGCCAAAGATAAGGCCTGTACAGTGATTTCAGTCCTCCAATCTCTTCTGCTTGTGCAACTTAGTACAACTGCCAACTGAGCGCTTTAAGATGTCCTCAAAGAAAGTTGCTTACAAGCAAGTGGTCAGTGAGAAGAAGCAGCTTTTCACCAGTGGCGTTCAGACTGCAACCTTTTTCAGTAGATGTGTGCCTGCCACACTGGCCCCCAGGAGTAACCTGGGAGCAGCACTCCCACCTCAACAGCACCACCCCAAACTAAGCCCAAGATCATGTCTGTCAGTGAGGCAGCCACTGCAATCATGGCCTTGCTGACGAGCAGTGACGTTGAATTTGATTTGTCCCTTTCTCTAAGTAGTACCCAGTCGTTTCAGGAAACAGAGCAAAGTGAACAGCAGCACAGCCAACAGTAGTAAATCTTCCCCAATTTGGAGTAGAACAGGAGGAACATCCTTTTTTAGAATCAATGGCTCCCAGATCGCCAGCAAGAAAAAGTAAGGGTACTACTCCATCTTCTCTAAGCACTGTCTCTGATGACGATGATAGGGACAAGGAGTGGACCCCAGCAGAGTCCAGGAGACATCAGGAGAGGCAAGGGTTCCAGACAGCCTTAGAATCATGGAAGGGGATGATGAGGAGAATGATGACGATGAACCAGTCATTGTGGAAGCGGGCACAGAGGAGTCAGATATTGCTATACAACCTGCTCTGAGGGATGTGGCACAGGTAGCACCACCAGCTCCCATATTTGTAATGCCACCGCTGAGATCTGCACCAACCCCTACCTCAGTAGAAGTATGTGTTGCAGAGCAGTTATTGACACACCCAACTACCTCCAGTTCTTCTTTAGGAACTGGAGGTGGCCCAGTAAGAAAGTATTTCTCACCAGTTTGGGACTTTTTTTTTTACAAATAGCAAACAGGATGAACCATTGCAATATGCTCAACTTGCCACACGAGTATTCGTCAAGGTAAGCCTGGTTCACATTATGGTACTGGAGGCCGGAGGACCTATGTGAAATAACATCATGCAATCCAGCGGGCGGGGCACCTTAAAAAAATTGCTGATCATGGTTGCGGTGGTTACCATGAGGCAAGCCAAGAAACATAAGCTACAACTGATCAAATTACGGTGGAAGGTGAGAAGGAAGAGGGTGACATCATCACACAAAATAGCCCTGTCCCCAGCAGTGCACCAGAATCACCCACCTCAGCAACCTCATAATGTCACAGAAATACTCAGCGTTAGATGGAGACACCACGGCATACGGTAACTGACATACGATGCACATTGAGTCTACTACCACCTACTTCTCAAAAGTCACCTGCCTCAGTAGCCCCAGGATAGAAGAAAATCCAGGCTACTATTATGGGCATGTTTAGGCAGGAGGAGCCCTACGACCGCAATCACCAAAGGCAAGTTTGTACAAAGGAAAGCGCGCAAAAATGCTCCCGCTGCACCTCCTTCTTTTTTCTTTTGTGGAAGGAGTGGGATTCTTAGAACTTGTAGCAGCCATCTGCCCGAAATGGAAAGTTCCAAGTCAGACCTAATTTGCCCGACAAGCTGTTCCGGTGCTGCATCACAATGTGCTGCAATTGGTTTGACAAGCTTTGCAGCAAAGTGTTGTCCACACTAGCCACCTGACGATAGACATACCAACCACTTGTCTGGCAACTGATTACATGTGCATCACTTTACACTGGATATTTTTTGCGGAAGTAAAGCAAAAGCTATCTACAGGTCTTGGCCTTGAAGAACTTTTTAAGAGCATTCGGCAGCATGCAACAGTAGCCATGTTCGCCATGAAGAAATCACATACAGCTGCAAACATGTTGAAAGAATTTAATAACAAGGTGTCTGAATGACTACAACCCAGAGGTCCTTGAACCGGATTTGTTGCCACAGACAGTAGTAGTAACATAGTCAAGGGCATGGCTATTTCAGGGTCCTATGTTTAGCGCACTGCATCAACCTGGTTGTTCAAGAGTTTCTCAAGAAAGAAGACATAGTTATCATCAGACTGACCACCTGCAGACGAATCTGCACTCATTTTAACCATTCTTTTAAAGCTCAGAAGCAGTTGTGAATTATTCAGCATGCTAATAGAGCAGCAGTTAAAGCTCTGATCCTGGAGGTGCCAACATGTTGGAACTCAACCTATTATATGTTGCAGCGTCTGTTTGAGCAGTCCAGACAGATCAATGACTATGTCATTCAAAGAGGAGGGAATGCAATTTGAAAAGCTATGACTATGGATGCGGACAAATGGAGGCTAGTCAAATGCCTGACACAAATGCTGCTCCCTTTTGAGGTTTTCACGCAGGAAGTTAGCAAGGAAGGCAGTACGATGGGCCAAGCTAACTTGTTGTTGCATCTGCTACAGGACCAGCTAAAGAAGATGTCTGAAAGGTTCGCACTCTGAGGTGTGAACGAAAACCCAGGTGCGCATGCCCTGATTGAGAGCCTAAGCTACGTTTGACTTGTAATGCGAGGCTGTAGGATGACATTATCACATACAAAGAGTATATCTGTGCCACCCTACTTGATCCACACTATAAAAAAGTCTTCTCACTATCCTTTTTCTGAAGGGGATGTTTCAAAATACAAAAGGTGGATTGTTGAGAAAGCTGGAGAACTGGAAGAAGAATGGCTGGAACTTAGAATCCCTCTCTACAGTTCAGGGGTGCCTCCTTTAACTTCCAGAGAGGGCAGTTTTGTCTTGCAACAACTCACACAAGCAACAAGAATACCAACAACAACAGCAGCAGCAACAGAAGAATCAGACCCAACCTCTGCATTGGCTAGGTTTGAAGTGATAGGTCTTAAGTTCAGTGAAGAGGTGGAGGCAAAAGTGATCGAGCAAGTGGTAGCACCAATGACCATTCAGAGGATTTTTCAGAAGTTTTTGGGTGACCCAAAAGACATGTATGTGGATCAAAACCCATTGGCATATTGATATGGGAAGATGCACTACTGGTGAGAGCTCAGCAGGCTGGCAATGAAGTATCTGGCTTGTTGTGTAGCCAGTGTGTCTGCTGAAAGTGTGTTCAATACAGCTGTTGCAGTTTTTACAATGATAAGGACCAGTCTCCCGCCTCAAAACATGGAGAGATTAACCCTGATCAAAATGAACCAACATTTTATACCACCTGATTACACTGTTACCGAAACACCACAGGAGGAGGAAGAGGATAATTTGTCAGAATCAAGAATGTTAGTTGACCAACGTCTGGGTAAATCACCTGAGTTTGAGGACGAACACCTCTTCCCGGACTGAGTTTGCCAGTGCCTCTAAAGAACATTTTAATTATATCTTGTTGAACTTCTTTCTTTGCAAAAAAAAACAAAAGTAGCTCGTGGAACATAATGTTTCTGTCAGAGTTATGCTGTCCCACCATTTTTTAGGCATGTGTATTGCAAGACTTCAGTTGGACCAGTGTGCAGTGAAAAAGCCTCTACAATTCTTTTAGGACGCTGGAGACAATGCCATCCTCCCTTGCATGCCTATCTTTTTTTGCATCACTTAGCAGGGCTGCCCCAGAATATCGTTGATTTACAAGAGTGCCAATACCAAATTCCAATGTGATGCCTGCATCAAAGCTACAATTGTGTACCTACTACCTAACCTAACCGTGCTTGGATTGGAGGAGGTAACTACAACTATTGCAACAATGAGTGATAATTGATGATTCATGTGATGGCAGACAGTGAGAGAGGGTGTTCAACTGTAATTTGTAACTTTGATTGAAATGATTTTCAATGCTTAAGGCCTGAATGATGGGTGATCATTTTTCAGGGAGGTGATTGGCCTTTACAAACTTGCATTAATTAGCGAAAATTTACTTGTATGATCCACTCCTATGATCCTTTTTTTCATCACCTAGAAGGGCTGCCCCAGAAGATCATTTTATTTACAAGACTGCTAAATTCCAATCTGTTGCTTGCATCAAAGAGGAGATACAATTGTGTACCTACCATTGTGCTTGGATTGGAAGAGGTAACTATTACACCAATGAGTGATATATTATTGGGTGATTGCGAGTGATAATTCATGTGGTGGCAGACATCGAGGGAGGGTGTTCAACTGTAAATTGTAAACATGATTGAGATGATTTGCAATGTTTGGGTCCTGAATGATGGGTGATCATTTTTCTGGGAGGTAATTGGCCCTTTCATACTTAAGTAGATTTACTTCCAGGGTCCACGCCTTTTTTCTGGTTCTTCGGAGACAGACCATTCACTTTAGTTAACACACAGAAACCTACACAAAATACTGCAGTTCTGTTTCTCTACTTGATCTTCAACAGCAGTACAATACACGTCTATCTTGCTCAGGTTGGGACTTGGACGGAGTAACTCTGAGTCAGGAGGAGGACAGAAGATCTCAGGGCGGGACTACCTCATCAACATCTAGAAGAAAGAAGTTATTGACTTCAAAGGGAAACCATGTCTCTGAGGCCTAGTACTCAGCTATGTGGAATAGTGAGAGGTGCATTGATTTTCACAAAAGCTGCTGAGTGTGTGAGTTGCACTGGTGGCAAAAGTGAAACTCTGAGTCCTCTTGTTTTTTGCTCTGTCTCTGAGTCTTCTTGGCACGCTCCTCATGAAGCTTATCTGCCTTCTGTCCTCCTCCTTGACTCCACAATACAGTTTCTGTTTTACAATCCGCAGACCTTCTCCTCTCCTGCATGAACGAAAGATGAAAGCTGTGCTCAACACTCCTGTTTACTTATTGGACCAGTCCAAATAGGCACCTAAGAGTGATAGACATTCCCGGGAAGAATAAAGACGCACCACCCAATTTTGCAATACAGTATAATGTTTCTTGTAACAATCATATTTTTTTAACAAGGTGGGTTCACTCATCCATAATTTAATTTTTTCAAACCTAAAAGACAGAACATTTAGATATCTGGAAACATGGATCTCGGGGGCAGAAGGACTGTTTTCAATTCATTTGACTGTATTGTGTCATACTAGTTCCTTTGTTTTCTTCCACAACAGATTTATCATGATGATGTGCTGCTCATCGCCCAGATGAACATTGTTCTTGTGTAGTATTAGTCCTTATAACACTTCTAATCAAATCCCCTTTCCCATCCATTTATCAAACTCCTGACCCTATTCCCTCGGACTGTGTGATTTATTGAAAGGTGACCTAATTTATACCATAAATGGATCACACACTTGGTGGGGCAGATGTGGTGAAAGTGACACCAACTCACTGCAGGATATTCAATTACCTAAGCAATAGCCCACTCTGGCCCCATTTACCCACACACTCATAAAAGTGATCCATATTTTAGATATAGAAGAACACCATCATTGGCATCATCATTCAGGCCTTGTGTTGCATAAACACTTAACCTGGTCCACTCCAGACTTTGAGTCCACTTTTCATCACTTGAGGATTTCGTAACTTTAGTTTCAATTAAATACTAGCACCTCATTGCTCAAAAGAAGTTTCTATTGCAACTTATTGTTATTTTATCACTATCAGGTATTCTTTGTTGTATCATGTAGTAGTAATTCTTTGTAAACCTATGATATAATTTATAACCCACTAACTCAGTGTTTTTTTTAAATATCTATTTAGTTGCCTGCGAAGGATAATCCTTCTGATTAATACTACATTTGGAGCTCATCTGGGTGGGAATGGGACTTCATTTGTGAAGTTGTAATGCCTTCCCTGTTATTGCTTTATCTATATTCAGGTAAGAGAACTATAGAGTGAACTAGTTATGTTTATTACTAAGCAACTAACTGCTACTGCAGATAAGTAATTATTCATCTAGGTTATTGTAGGCAATATAGGTCATGGCAGCATCCCCACTAATGGTCAAGGTAGTTACAGAAGCATATAATTAATTAATTAATTAATTATAAATAACTAACTAGTATAAACTTTTATATGCAGGTTTTTCAAAAACAGGCTGCATAAAAAGGCAGCAGTGCAAACTAAAAGCAAAACACAAATAAACTGCTTCAGGCATAAATCATGAAGAAATAAAATGTTCACTTTTCAAAAAATAAAAATACGCACCCTCTATACCCACAACGGGCCCACCCCTCTCCCCAAACAAATTGACCCATCCCCATTCCACAATCAATGTCTAACAAACAAAACAAGCATTTGCAATGCAATGAGTCTTGCATTTGCTCGAGTTAGAGCTATTAGCGTTTGTAAATTCCTAACTGGACTTTTCTTGCCACTTAAATTAAAAATGAAAAGTAAAACAGTTGACATAAGCGAGCCGATTTGAAGCACCAGGGCTACCATGAGCATGAGCGCGAAGGAGAGATACAAAAAGAAAAAGAAGTTTGCTCATAGTCAAACGTATTGGCAATCGTGTACTATACATGTAGCAGGGGTAGTCTTCAAGGCGGTAACAAAACCTCCCCAAGGAGGGACAAACATAGAGCATTTACCAATGATAAGAAAGGAATTTTGAAAGACAAGTCCACAAATGAGTGTAAGTGATGGGCGTGCAGTGGTTGTGGTTGAAAGCCCACAATACTTACAACAGGTAAAGTGCATGCGCACTTGACCTAAAAAATGGGTCTCAGCTCTCTTCCCACCCTCTCCACCCACAAAAAGTCCATCCCACCAAAACAAAAAAATTAAATAAGGGCTAGAAGAGAGCATTGTCCATTTGAGTCCAGGTTCCGCTCTATCCTGTGCAGCATGCTTTCCATTCGTCTCTCCATGCAGTCCAGCCACTGCAGGGTAGGCTGAAGCAACATCCTCTTAGTGTCCAAGTGGGAGGGGAGGCAGCAGTTTCAGTCAGGTTCCCTGACAGCTGGCAGTGGCACCAGCAATGGAATGGCTGAGAGGCCGGAGACTGTGTGTGACTGGCTGCACTGGGACCTGGCTCAGAGGCAGCTGTTTCAGCCTCTTCTTCTGGGCCACCATCCGCCTATATCCGAGCTGGATAATGTACAGACTCTGCCGTCACAGCCAGGCAGCTATCTCCTGCCTGGTGGGTGGTACGAGTAGATCAGCAGGAGTAGTTATCAAGAAAAACAAAAAGAAAAAAAACAAATTATAAATACTGCTCTATGCAAAAAATTGTTTACAATTAAAAGGTGGCCTAGTAGCAATACATTACTTGTCCTCTATCACCATTGGAATTTGATGTGATTATGAATAGGAGAGTTACAAGACCAATTTTGTATTTTACCCACACATGCCTTACATAAAAAGCACTGACGTCTGGCAGAATAAGACCAAATTAAAAAACAGTGATGTGATTTTTTATCTTTTAAAGGCTGTTCTAGTAACTAAACAGACACTTTGAATGGAAACATTTTTAAAAAAAAGTATCTCTCTTTAATGAGTAAGGCATTATGCACTATGTACTGGAGTACACGTTGCGTTGTGCTAAATTAATGGAGGCATGCTAGCCAGCGCATCATGTACTTTCTTACTGTTTGTAGCTGGGGCGGCTGTAGTTCACAATTATCTATTTTTAATTCCAATGGCTCTGCTCTTCTTCAAATGCCTTTCACTTTCTACACTAAATCCAATGAGGAAGGTGAATGATAAATAAGATACCACATCACACACCTCCCCTGTCTGCCGTAAGTAGACGTTGGGGAGAACAATGCACTGCACTACAAGGAAAGGAGCAGGCTATACAGATTGTATTAGTCACATACGTCACAGAGTATCCTATACGCCAAACTTAAAAATCAAATCAGGCACTTGGTCCCACTTTACTCACTGGTCTCTCCCACCACCACAAATTATTTCCAACAAATTTATTCGCTGGACAGTAAGGAAATGAAACTTGTCTTACTCTGCTACAGGGTAAGTGTCGAACTTGCAAACCTGGATGGGCTCCAGTAAAGAACTCTTAAGTCAATCATCTGCCTTTGCAGAGACCAATGTTTGCTGTAACCCCATAAGAATGTTTACAGATCCCCTTTCCATTGGGACATTCCAGTGCCGATCATGTGCATTTAGGTGCGAGGCAGCAACATCTAGAAGGAATTGGGAATAAGCAACTTGGTCAACATTGTGTCTCCGTGGGACAAAATCAGGTTTGCTTGACAGTAAGTTAGAAGGATTAGACAGTAGGTAGATTTTTTGATGTAGAATAAAGGGATGTCACTGATCATCAATTTGTCATGTGACTATTAGCTTTGGCTTATTCAGTCACTGTAGTTGACGAAAGTCGAAAGGGAAAAATCTGAACAGGAGTAAAATAAGGGGCATATTTATAGTCCCCTAGCGCCAACTTGCGCCACATTAACGTCTCTTTACATTAATGTGGCCCAACGAGGCCAAGATCCCTGCACCGTGTTTACAGAGTGGCGCAATGCATGCATTATGCCACTCTTTAACGCTTTGCTCTACATTATGCCTGCACCAGGCATAATGCATACAAACGGGTCGTTCCCCCATTGGGGTAGCTGGAAAATGGTGCAAGGAAATCTACAAGAGTTCCTTGCACAATTGTTTATGGCACTTTTGACGCCTGCTCAAAAGCAGGTGTTAAAAGGGGGCTTCCATTCTTTAGAATGGGCCCACTATATTTTGGCGCTACTCCTGCACAGTACATCAATAGCGGCATGAAAAATTACGCTATTGCCCCCTACCCTGTGCCATGGTGCACCGTATTTAAAACACATGGTGGTGGTAGGGGGGTGCTAACAGCGCCACTTGCCATAAATCTGCCCCTAAGTCTCTTATGGGAAACTATGAAATATATTTTGGAATCACTTCACCTAGCCATAAAATGTGCCACATGCCAAGAATGGATTTTTCAATTTTTTGGTAGGACGGGGTGAAAGAACTTAGGAAAGAATAAAGGAGTGAAGTACTAAGAGGAGGCTGTGTAGGTGAAGTGAAACACACCTTGTGTGTTTGGTTTGCAAATTGCAATGCATTGAAAAATGTGTAAATGCTGCATTAACTGAAGCAGATGCACATCGCACAGCCAACACTGAAGTCACCAAATTGAACCATACTGCACTTCGGTCACGGGTGGCAAAATGCCATGGGCAGGGAGGGGATTGATGAATTATGATGGGTGAGATACACATCTGCCTTGCCTAACAAATATGGTGAGTCAAGGGAGTAGAAGAAAAAATCTTCAAAAAATACCCCCACTTTGAACCATAACTTTGATAACCATAAAACAAAGTAAGCAAAGTGGGTGAACAGCATGCCCATCTCCAGAAGAGCTCCCTTGCTTATTTATCCAAACAATCTACTCATTCATTCATCCTTTTATTCTTCTATATTCACCCATAGCCAACATGATTTAAGCTTTACTTTCTCTCATCCAGTCTTTCACCAAAATTCCCAATCCATTATCTATCCATTTAGTATCCACCATTTCTTTCAACCATCCTTTCACCCATCCATCCCTTTACCCAGTACCACACACGCACCCTTTCACCTGCCCACACATTCTTTCACTTATGTACCATTTCACTCATCCTTTCTTTTAACCTTCTTTCTTTCCCATTTCCCTCAAGCCATCATTCTTAGCATTTATTATGTGAGCTTTTGCTGAGTTACAGATAGAAGAGGCCATAACTCGACCCCACTGCAGCTGGTAAAGCATAGGGGTCATGATCGCGAGTCACGACCACACCCTTGTAGCTAGTGAGTATAATAGTAATTTTCAATAAGCAAGCAAAGTGACTTACAACCACCCATCCCTGCCGCCGCTTCTCCCCCTCCAACTCTCTCCTTCTCCTACAGTGCCACTTGAGCCAGCGGCACAGGTGGTCCGTGCGGCTAGAAAAAATATTATAAATTTTTAGATGCCATATATGCCTCCTCTTCATTTTTCAAATAAAAAAATACAACCTCAATACATCACTACAGTTCGGTTAGCACTGTAGTGCCTTCTAACGAAAATATCACTCTGGGCAAAGCCAGGTAGTGAAGCCAACCAAAACATTTCGTAATAGAGGGGCAGAGCTATAGCCTATGATGATCATGATGACGAGTCATTGAAGCACAATGAAGGGGTGGAATAATGGTCAATGAAAGGCATTTGGTATTGGTTGACAAATGCAATAGGACCTCATACTTTCCAGCCAAGCTGCACTGTCATGGAAACTGATGGTATACTGTATAATTACCCAGCAAGACATTGGGGATGTAGGGAGGGTGGTCCACTCTCATTAACTGTTAGGGCATGAGCAAGAAAAGGAAACCCTTCTCAACAAACATACATGGAGAATATTTTTTAGAATATTAACTTATTCGGGTAACTTATTTGGGACAGCAATCTTCACAGTAGACAGTAGAGTACCCAAAATCTGTGCTTAGTCTTACAGTCCCACAAGATATATGGGGGAGAGGGAAAGATTACCAACAAAGCATTAAGCAGAAGATAAGTGAACTAGAGACTAGTACAGACTGGAAAGCCAGCTACCAAAAAAGAACATCAAATAAGGAAAAGAAAAGATAATGATGGGATAAAAGGAAAGAAACAAAAATTGGATAGGGGAGTTGGAAAAAAAGGCGACAGTATAAAAAAATAAACAAGGCAAAATTTAAAAGTAGCATAGCGGGCAGAGGTAAAAGAGCTAATCCATTGTGCTTTGTACAGTTGAGTTCTTATCCCATCCTCAACGCCATGTGAAAGGAAGACAGCAGGTAAGGGTGTCAGAACAACTTTATTCTTGCCTGCAACACCAGGCTCTAGGCACCTATTCCTGTCCTGGAACCGAGCACCAACATTCCAGTACCCCAAGATTCTGAGTGGAGCCCTCAGTGGTGGCAATGGTAGTGGGCGCCTCCTCCATAGCTCTTCACAGACCCTCCTCTGCACTGCCCCTTTTTGCCCCTGGGTGCTGATGGAAGAAATGAAGGAAAGATAAAAAAGTGGTACAGTTCATCTCCACAAAATTATTATGACAGGCAAATGCACTCACTATGTACATATCTAAAAGAGATAGCCTATACTAGATTTGAGTCTATCGACTATCGTTGAGTTGGCCATACTAATCCTAAAATCCTTATTCCAAATTTCCTTAACAAAAACTACATTTGGAACTAATGCATTGCATTGAATGATCTTTGATTTTATCCTCATTTCTCAACCCCCTTGATGGACCAACTCAGTATGATTAGGTAGTGCTGAGCACCTGCCTAGCTGAAACTGGATCACATAATAACAATGTTTTAACGTCAACTAAACGTAAGTTACCTCTGACTGTGAGCAGCATGCTATTCGGAAAAAAATGTTAGCATTGCATAACACAAACACAACAAATAATTAATACTCACTAGGCCCCGGAATCCCGACACTGAGCAGGTCCTGCTCCCAGTCAAGGATATCCACCCAGCAGCGTTTCAGCTGCTGGTCTCATCTCTTCCTCTTTCTCTGGTGAGAGACAGAATGTACCACATCAGCGAGGCCTTTGCAATAGTCGAGAATCATGTAATCTGTGTTATTTATAAGCACATTTGCAGGCACAGAAGGCCATCTCATGGTATGTCCCATGAGTATTTTGTGCAGTGACCACCCTGTTCCTCTGTCAGGGGTACTTCAGATACTCATCAACAACAAAGGGAAGGCATCTGCCCATTTTAAACGAGTGGAAGCACACACTTTGGCTAAATGAGACTTCAGTATTCCATTAATTTGTTTGACAATACCTGAAGCTTCTGGTCTGTAGCTACAATATAATCGATGTTCCACTTGTAGTGCCACACACAACATTTTAAGGATCTCATTAACAAAATGAGTCCCTCAGTCTGACTCCAGAGAAGCTGGAAATCTGTGTTCTCGCAACAGCAGTTTAGCTATGGTGAGACGCATTTCTGCATGTTGGGTAGGCATCCACCCATCAAGAGAAAAAGCACACTATGACCAGGACATATCTCAACCCATTACAAACAGGCATCTCAATGAGGTCCAACTCCATTCTGTTAAAGGGTCCTCCTGATCTGCCTATGTGACTCATGGTAACTGGTGTTCTTTTCCTACATTCATCTGTTGACATGCACACACCAATGGCACAAATCTTCATCCAAAATTCTAACCTGGGGATTAAACCAATTCTGTCTGAACAATCTAACCTTGCCATCTTTCCCTATATGTGCAGGGCCATAAAAAAGTCTTTTTTTTTTAATTTGTTTATTGGTATTTTCAAAACTTTACTTCTCATAATCAGTACAGGGATAGCATGTAATTTATGGCACATACAGAAGTCAGTAGTAGTATTGTCTTCTGGTATTTATCACAATGGGTCCAACTCTGTTGTAGATTCACACATTAAGGTCATTTGAGAAATTCAGCGTGCATATACCCATGTATCATTACATTATGGGCGTCACATCTGAGATTCATTATTCAGCACAATCTTGGTGTCACCAAATAAACTTTCAAACAAAATTTATAACATTTAACATCGCGCCTAAGGAACATTTCTTTGCTCGGGTATGCAGTGATACTTGAGGTGTTGTGGGTGCCCCTAGTAGGGGGAGTCATCGTCTCTATATTTTACAGTCTTCGTCAATGGGGTAAGATCTTACTAGTTAGGTATGGGGCATGTCCACAATCGGCAAGTCTGATTGGGTTACTGCGCAGTGATGTATCCCCAGCGATTCCCACCCATCAGCCCCGGTCAGTGTTTGTGTAGGGTGGTGTCTTCAGTGTCGGAATGGGGCGTGTCCCCTTCTCGGGCTCTCATCCACTCAGGGATTGGGTTAGGGTTTGATCAGGTTGTACGCACCCTGTCTTCCGCTTCCCAGTCCTCCTCCCGCTCCTGCATCTCCCACATCACTAGCACCTCGGACCATAGGGGTGCAATGGGCCGCCCAAGTACTCCTCTTGCCCCCTCCCCTTTCAATGCGCGCATCTCCGCCTGTGCCCATTTTGTGACATCCCATTTCCATTCCACCAGTGTTGGGCCTGTGGGGGACTTCCAGGCCATTGCTATCCTGCGCCTAGCCAATACCAATGCTAGATCCAAAAAACGATTACCAAATTTCCTGGAGGTGGATCTGGGGTATAACTCTAGTAGACAGAGAGGAGGGTTTGGTGCTAGGGTCCATTTCAGGACCTTCCCCAAAATACCCAGAGCCCGGCACCAGAACTGCTGCACCCCAGGGTACTCCCATGTCATGTGGTCAAAGTCCAGGTCAGCTGCATAGCATTTGGGGCATCCCCTGGGCTTCCCACCATAATTTGTCCTAAGTCTGTGGGGGGTTAAGTACGTTCTATGGACATAATTATACTGAGTGTACTTACAGTGTGAGTTGCGAGACACCTTGTGTGGATGGGCTAGTACCCGCCACCACTCTGCGTCTGTCACTTCCCTTCTAAGTGTCACCTCCCATTTGATTATCATTGATTCCAGAGACTTCAGAGTCAACTTGTTAAGAGCCCCGTAGAGCCAGGCGACTAAGTGAGTACCCTCCCCCGTTGTCAGTAAGAGCTGGAGTATTTTATGCACCTCTAGCTCCGCGTTCACCGTACGCTACAGTCCCCTCACAGCACACAACAATGTTCAATAGGTAAAAAATTGCCCCAGTGGTACTCCGGTCTCTGCATGGAGATCCTCAAATGGCAGTAGGATACCAGTCCTGAAACAGTCCTCCAGTGTTGTCACCCCTGCGTCCGTCCAGGTCTGCAGTTGACCTACCATTAAGGGGTGGGCTGGGGCTCTATAAGCCATCCCCATCAAGCATTATTGGGGGCATGTGGGACCTTCACGTCAGTGCTCTTCAGGCTCCGTCATCAACAAGGCAGGGCTACCTTCAGCAACGCACTCTGGGTCAGGATGGGAACCCTGGGGTTCAGCATCTTAGTCGGCACAGGTCAGTGCTAACCCTTCCCTTGGGCGTGGTCAGGTCCAGTTGGTTCCTACCCGCTAGCCATGTCGCAATCCACTGCAGGTCCTCATGTGTCATTTGGGAGATGTGAGGGAGTAGTCGGTTAGCCATGGCTTTGCTCAGTATCTTGAAGTCGCAATTTAGAATGGATAGAGTCTGGAAATTGGTCACTGAGGCTTCTTTGGATTTAGTTTTAGGCAAGGGGACCACCAGCACCTCCCTCGTTGTCTCTGGGAGTATATCCTTGTCGTACGCTTCTGTATATAGCTCAACCAGCTCGGGTGCCAAGATGTCTACACATACCTTATAGAACTCCAAGGGTAGTCCATCTGTGCCCGGTGTTTTGCCTGCTGCCAGTTGTTTTATGGCAGCCTTAACCTCCTCTAACGTTATTGGTTCGCCCAGGGAATCCCTATCTGCTTGGTCAAGTGTTCGCAATGACAGCAACTGCAATCGGTGACCCATCCTCAAGCTGCCTATATATAGCAACATGTAATAAGTTTTAAAAAGCGACATTTAAGTCCGTCGGGGAATATACACATGTTCCATCAGCCACTACGAGTGCACTCGTTTCCGGGGTGCACCAACCAGGCTAACATTCTGCCAGATTTACCTTCCTCCTCATGCACCGAAGCCACGTACTTCTGATGGGGAGAGGAGGTGAAAGTATCAGGAACGACCTCTTGCCACCGATGTTAGCTGCCCCATTTATAAGCCCTGGGAGGGCTTTTACAGTTTATGCATCAGGTGGCCCCCCACCCCATGACCCCCGATGCCGCTCCACAAACTCTAGATTCTTGCGGCTACTAGTGGCCTGCTCCTGTCTGATCCTCTGCTCTCTGTGGGCCTGCACTGACACTGCCGGCGAGGATCCCGCTCGTCTACCAGCCGCCTTCCCAGCCCAGGCCCTCTCAGCCACTCACCTCTGTTCGCTTCTCTTCTCTTTCTGCCACTTTAGGCCGCCATCCAGGTGAGCACCCGACTCAATGGCCCTGTGATGCACCTGCAGGTCAGTGCGCAGCTTATTGTTGTGCCGCTCTCCGCTTCCGCTCAGCTGTGATCGCCATGAGACCGGTCTGCTACTCCTCCTGTGGGCCCCGCGAATCTCACGGCCCTTCACTAAACGGTCAGTAGGCAATGGAAAGGACAGGTGGATCCAGCCCTTCCTCAATGAGAGTCGGTCAGGCCAGGCCGCAGGTTCCCCCGGCCCTGACTAGGACCCAGGGCCACGCACAGTCTTGGGCTCCTGCAGCACGCATCACTCAAGTCTCCAGAATCACCTTGTCTCAGGCCTCCTGGGTCCCCTCCTCAGGGCCTCGTCTCTGCCCGGCCACGTCTGCGCTGTGTGCCTGTCGTCTGGCTGGTGTAGGTTCTCCCGCCAGTACCACTGCTTCAGTCGGGCGCGGCCATCGGTCCACTTCTCGATCACTTCGGAGCAAATAAGTTCATGTAGTTCCTGCCCCCTTCCTGCAGTCATGTGAGGTTGGGATCTGGGCCCCGATGGGGTGTTTAGCGAAGGATGTTTGTCAGGCTGGCGCAGAGCTGCCTGTTCATGCATCCACCATGTTAGCCGGCCTGGCCACGCCCCCACAAATACCACCATAAAAATGTCTTGTCATTAGGAATAGCAAACTATCAGGTTGCATAGTTCTTCCATCAGGTGAGATGCATACCTCATCTGCATTCTTGGTACATCCTGCTCTGACACATCCTTTCTGTTCAGATTCTGAAATTCTAAAATGGTGTCCTCATCTGATTAATTTATATATCCCCTGATAAATGTGCATACCACAGTAGCACAGTACCAATTAACCTCAGCAGCATCTCTATTTACAGAAGTTACATAATCATTTACACTCCTGTGGGCTACATATTTAACCACTGCACGGCATCTGCCAAGCTTCCAGTAAATGTGTCACATATTCCCCATTCCAGGTGGGTGACTCAGGTGAAGTCATGAATCCTCGCTGTAATAATAAGGCCCATATTTATACTTTTTTATCACCGCATTTGCGTCATTTTTTTACGCAAAAGCGGCGCAAACGTACAAAATACAATTGCATTTTGTAAGTTTGTGCCGATTTTGCATCAAAAAACTATGCAAATGCGGCGCAAAAAAGTATAAATATGGGCCTCAGTGTCCAAAGTCATGAACCACACCAAAGCCATACTGACAGTCAGTAAATAATGTCACAATCATTTGGTCTGAAAGACAACAAGCTCTGGTAAGAGCGGCGAGTTCTGCTACTTGAGAGCAGTAATGACACCACGGAACCGAGAGGCTTCCAATACTTCATGAATTGAGCAGATAGCATAAGCTGCTCTCTCATTCCCCATGTTGTTGCTTAAGGATGAGACATCCACAAACATTACATAATAGGGCTCATCAAGAGGTTCATCCTTATTATCAGGTCTTGGCTTGGTGCACAAATCTATGATGTCAAGACATTCATGTTTATCCTCCTCCCCATCAATTTCATTTTCAGGCAATAGTAACGGTGTAATTCGATTACAAGTCAGAAATGTTTTCAAAGTAATATTTTCAGCAGCCGTGATCACTTGGTCATACTTTGTGAGCTTGCTATTTGTCAAATTATGTTTTTTCTGCATGTAAGCAAAATCTCTACAGAGTGCTGGAGCATCACTCTAACAGGATGTCCCATGACTATAATCTTGCTTCTCTCAATACAGATACCAACCGTCGTGATCGCTTTAAGGCAGCTGGGCAGTTCTGCAGCTATAGGATCAAGGGTTGTCAAAAAGTAAGCAACTGGTCTCCAAGAGTGTCCATGCAACTGAGTAAGTACTGCGAGAGGGCAGCCTCCACCCACTGCAAAACAGAGTAAACATTTTACTGAAGTCAGGCATTCCTAGTGCCAGAGCATGACAGAAACGTTCTCTCAACTCTAGGAATGCTTTAAAGCAATTGTTGTCCTGTGAAAGTAGCTCAGGCACATCTTTCAAGAGGTAAGCCATCTACTTTCCTCACAGAAAACAGCCATACTGCTGTCCCTTGTGTTACTATTTTGAATTCGGCATTCTCATCATGTGTTTGGAACTCACTACTATCTAGTGTGTAGTAAATACAGCAACTTAACTTTCACAAAAGGTCTCATCTTGACAAGTTTACTGGACTCGAATCACCCATTATGAATTGGTAGTTCTCCTTAAAGAAGCCTGTTTTAACAGGGATTTTCTTTGACACAGCACCAGTATCGATCAAAAATTACACTTGATGGCCATTCACCTCACTTTCTACAAACTGGCCACTCTGGTCTACCCTGCACTCCCAGCCTGCTCTTACCCAGATCCCCTCGCTCTTTCCCTCGGTTGTCCATGTGTGTGCACTATACCATCCCCCCTGCCCTCCATGGTGTACTTCCATTGCCCATCCCACCTACCTTACATTGTCAGGTAACTGGTCCTGCCCATACCACCCACCCCCTGTCATCCGATGTCCAAATGTGAGCCCCTAACCCCTCCCTCCTGCTTTAAATGGTCCATTGTGCTGCCACTGCCCCTCCTGCCTGCCCTAAGTAGTCAGCTTGCTGCCTTGCCTCCCTCTTTCCAGTACTCTGATGTATGGACGTCCCTGCCCCTTCTCTTTGTGGTTTATTGTGCTGCAACTGCACCTCCCACCTGTTCTGCACAGTCCATTGTGCTGATACTGCCCTTTCTGCCTGCATTGTGTGGTCATCTTGCTGCCCCGTCTCCACCTCATGCCCTCCATTATCTGAGTTCATGCCTCTACCCCCTCTCTAACACTCCATGGTCCATTGTGTTGCCAATGCCCCACAATGCTGCCTTCTATGGTCCGCTGTGCTGCTACTCCCTCCCTCTTGCCTTGTATGGTCCTTTGTGTGGACGATTCCCCTCCCACTTGCCCTGCGTTGTCAGTTTGTTGCTCCTGCCCCCTTCCCTCTGACCTCAGTTGTCCAAATGTGTGTCGCTAGCCCCTCCCACCTGCCTATCGTGCTGTCACTGCCCCTCCAACCTGCTCTGTGTGGTCTGCTTGCTGCCTTTACCCCCTACCCTTGCCCTCTGTTGCTTGTGTGCATACCACTGCCTCCATTCTCCTGCTCTCCAAAGTCTGCTGTGGCCCAGTGTGCTGCCACTGCCCCTCCTAGTTGTCCTCTGTGTTTAGCTTGTTGTGCTTCCGCAGCCCAGCCCTCAATTGTCTGAGTCCATGTTCATGCATCCTCACTCCAGCCCTGTCTTGTCTGTTGTGCTACCAATGCCCATCCTGCCTGCCCTGAATTGTTAGTTGCAACCCCTGCCTTGCTCCTCCTGCCCTCTGATGTTTGTGTGCATGCCCCTGCTCCCGTCCTGGCCTCCATTGTTCATTATGCTGCTCCTGCCACAACCTGACCTGTGCAGTCTGTTGGGCAGCCACTTCCTCTCCTCCTGCCCTCAAGGTCAGCTTGCTGCCCCTGTTCCCTTTCCCTTCTGCTCTTCATGGTCCTTTGTGCATGTCCAGTCACCTCTCTCTTGCCCACCACAGTCTGTTGTGCTGTCACTGCTGCTCCAACCAGCCCTGTGTGGCCAGTTTCCTGCACCTGACTTTGATCACCTCCCACTTTCCCTCCATTGTCCATGCACGTTGAGCTGTCTCTGCCCTTCCTGACTGCCCTGCATGGCCTGTTATGCTGCCGCTGCCACTGCCCCTTCCGTCTGTCTTGTGTAGTCAGTTTGCTGCCCCTGTCCCCTCCAACGTGCCTCCATTGTTCGGGCCCCTGACCTCTCCCTTCTGCCCTCCATGGCCCGGTGTGCTACCACTGCCCCTCCCTCCTTCCCTTCATGGTCTGCTGTGCTACCACTTCCTCTTTGCTTGCCCTGGATGATCTGTTATGCTGCCATTGCCCCTCCTGCCTGCACTGTCTGGTCAGCTTGCTGCCCCTGCCACTCTATGCCCCACTCTCCATTGTCTAAGTGAGAGCCACTACCCCTTCCCTCCTGTCCTCCCATTGTTCGTTGGCATGCCCCTGCCCCCTCCCCCTCCCGCTGCCCCCACCCTCCTGCCATGATCTGTTGTGCCACCACTGCCCCTCCTGCCTGCTCTGTGTGGTCAGTTTGCTGTCCTTGCCTTCCTTCCCATTTCCCTCCATTGTCCATATGCATTCCCTTGGCCCCTCCCTCCTGCTTGTTGTGGTCCATTGTGCTACCGCTGCCCCTCCCATCTGCCCTGCGTATTCAGCTTTTTACCACTGCCCTCTTGCCTATGTCCTCTGTTGTCTGTGCATACCCCTGCCTCCACCCTCTTGCTCTCAGTGGTCCTCCAGTTCTGTATGGTATATTGTGCTGCCACTACCTCTGGTGCCTGCCCTATGTGGTCAGCCTGGTGCTCCTATCTCCTCTATTCTGCTTCCACTGTCCGAATCTGTGCCTCAGCCCCATCCCTCCTGTACTTCATGTCCACGGTGCTGCACCTCCCACTCGCCATCCATGGTTTGTTGCGCTGCCACAGCCTTTTTCAACGGTCTTGCATGGCTGGCTTGCTACTCTTGCCAACCACCCCCCTGCCCTCAATTGTCCTTAGTTCTGTCATAGCCCCTCCCACCTGGTCTGTATGGTTTGTTGTGTTACCACTGCCCCTCTCTCCAGCCCTGTGTGGTAAGCTTGCTGCCTCTCCCCCTTCGTTCATGCCCTGCTCTCTGTTGAGAAAGTCCATGCCTCTGCACTCTCCATTCTTACAGTGTTATAATGAGCAACTTAAAGGATAACAGTCTGCATATATGACAAAGGTATGGCACAACTGTAGTCATTGTGATGGAATAAAAACTGTAAAACCAAAAACAGCAGTTTTCTTAAACTTTTGACTTCTGAACTATTACTGGATCCCCACTGAGTCATTATTGGAAGCTGGGAGCTCACAGCCAAAGAAATGTCTATAATTTGAATTTCAAAAGAATGCACAAAAATACAAAAACAAGTATACACCAAACAAATGTTCAAACGTTGAGATATTTTGTTTAATTCACAATCAAATATACAAAATAATTTCAGAATTTCAATTTTGCTTCTTTATTTATATATACCCCATTAATTTGAATGCATTCATTTGAAAATTATTTAATTTTGTAACACAGTTGCTGTGACGACCCAATCATGTGCTCTATGTGCAATGGGTATTGCTCGCCGTCCTCATGTCATTCCTTCTCCTGTGGTGCCTTCTAGTCTCAAGTGCTCCATGACTCCTCCCTCCTGAAAGTCTTGAACCATTGAACCTCCTGTTGTGTTGCTATGCAAATGTCACCCAGTTTGCACCTGCAGATATCATGTGCCCTCTTAGGATAGTCACATTTCTATTGTGGGCCATTAGATTGTACCATCATGCACTTGGGTTCTGTTGTACTTGTCAGTTATCGTTTGCAGCTGATGTCTGTTAAGCCATGCTCATTTGTATTTAACACATGTCTTTTCCCATGTTCCTTTGGAAGCTTCCATGTGAGACACGTGCCTTTCTGGAACACTCATGAACTCCAAATAGCCCCTCTGAACTTGCATTGGGGCTTGGCCTCGTACCTGTACCCAGACCCGCACAAGGTCCATCAAGTTCTCCTCAAACAGCATCCGTGCATTCACCTCCTGAGTTGTCTGGAATCTTCCTGTGTTCCAGTCCAGCGCAAGCTTCATCCCTGCACTCATCTTCCGAGTCACCAGAATCTTCATCTCTTCATTCCTGCTCAACCTTGGCCCAGCACTCATCTGCCAAGTCATCCAGAAACCATCCAGCGTTCTAGTCTTCCAGTACCTTCCCAATGACTCCAAGATCTTGACTTCCGAGATCCCTCCAGTGTCTCCCTCCAGGAGCTACAATTCCACGTCTTCTCTAACTTGTAGCAACGACCCACCTGCCACCTTGAAACTCCTGTAAAGTGCTTTTCTGGTTAAGTATTGGGCCGCAGGTTAGAGCCCACGAAACAGTAGTAGTATTTGCAGGTATGATGATATTCTCCTTGTTTTTTCTACATCTGGACCCATTTTCCAAGTCTTGGCACTGAACTGGGTTTGTCATGGACTAGAGACCGTTTCCAGAATCAATCTAATACCTCCAATATATGTACTTAGTGCAATCCTGTTGTCTAGCATACCTTTTCAACTCCAACCTTTTCAACTCCAACTTTGAACCGAATGTACCTGTGCTTTCTAGCATTCTGAAGAGTGCCATTGACTCCCACCTCAGTATCTATTCTAACCTAGTTTCTAGTATATCTTGGGAGGGCCTTTAACTCCAATCCATGTTTGAAGCACAACCATGGAAGTGCCAGTTATTTCTTATTTTATTCGTGAGAAAGGACACGTAGAGGCTTTGACCTTTGATCTCATAAACATACCCACCTTTGGCACTAGATTAGGAATTCCTTGGTTTCAATTGCACAATCCTGTTAATGATTGGTGCCTGCTACTTGTCACTTTTTTGTCAGATTAGTGTCTAAATCATTGCTATGATAACACGCTGACACAGGCGACTCTTACTTTTGACTCCTTGACTGTTAGCTCAGGAAGTAACCTGAACATTTCAAACCATGGTGACGAACAACGAAGCACACCACTACCTCCTCATAAAGAATCGGGCAAACAAATAGATTCTCCACTAGATATATTGCAGGTGAATCAAAGTTCTTTTAGTCAGGATACCCAGGAATCGAACTCCTCAAATACGGTCCACTCTGAATACAACAAAGGTGGCAGGGGCCAAAAGAAAGAATCGATCCTTGGGTAACTAAAGAAAATAAGCCTGAACATCGGCAGCTCCCTTATTCCATCCCCTGTGGTGCCTTTCCTTCTCAAGTGCTCTATGACTCCGTCCTCCAGAAAGGCTTGACAAATTGAACTTCTTATTTTGTTGCTATGCAAGTTTCATCCAGTTGGCACCTGCAGATATCATGTACCCTTGTAGGATAGTCATGTTTCCAGTGTGAACCATTAGGCTGTACCATCATGCACCTGAGTTCCATTGTACTGGTTGTTGTTAACAATCGTTTGCTCCTGCTGCCTGTTAAGACATGCCCGTTTGTATATAACACTTGCCTTTTTACAGGTTCCTTTGGAAGCTTCCACTTCAGACATGTACCTTTCTGGAACACTCTTGGCTTCCTGTATAAATAGTCCCTCCGAACTTGTATTGGGGCTTGGCCTCATACCTGTATCTGGAACCGCACAAATTCCCGTCAAGTCCTACTCAAACAGTTTCCCTGCATTCACCTCCTGGGTTGCCTGGAATCTTCCTGTGTTTCAGCCCAGCACAAGGTCCATCTCTTTACTTATCTTCCAAGTTGCCCGGACCTTCATCTCTTAATTCCTACGCAACCTCATTCTAGCTCTCATCTTCCAAGTCATCCAGAAACCATCCAGCGTTATAATCTTCCAGGTCCTTACCGATGACTCTGAGATCCTGAATTCCGAGGCCCCTCCAGTGTCTCCCTCCATGAGCTACGACTCCACCTTACCTTATTTTCTCTACCTCTGGACCCATTTTCCAAGTCTTGACTCCTGAACCTTGTTGTTCATTCACTAGAGGCTGTTTCTACAATCTAATACCTCCAAGTGAGAGTACTCCTGTTGTCTAGCATACCTTGGGAGTGTTTTCAACTCCAACCTTGAACTGTGTACCTGTGTTTTCTACCATTCTGGGGAGTGCCCTTGACTCCCAACTGAGTATTTAATGTAACCTAGTTTCTTGCATATCTTGAGAGTGCCTTTAACTTTAATCCATGCTTCAGGCACAACCTTGGAAGTGTCAGTTACTCCAGCCTTGTGCTAAGAAGTAACCTTGTTTCATGTTTCGCCTTGTTTTTGAGTGTAAGTCAATGTACAGAGTATAATCCTGGGAGTGTTGGTAACTCCAACCTTGTGACAAGAACAATCCTGTGATTGTGTCCTAGTGTCCACAACGGGAAGAGCCCTGCTACTTAATGTTGAAACAACATTTCCTGTCAAAAAACTAACCTGATTTGGCAATGAAGACAACTGCATTAACTGGCCTTGGTTTGGCTGCCACCTAGGGAAATGTACCAACCCCACACATTTCTGAAAACAAGACACCCAGGGGAGTCCAAGATGGTGTGCCTAGCATGGATCCCATGATGATTTCTCATCCACGATGCCCCGAAAACCTCAAACTTTGCCTAAAATAATACATTTTGTGTGACATGCCTACTGACTATGACAGGAATGGCTCAAACCAAGGTCAATGTAAATCACACAGTGGAACTACCATTGACCTTAATTTGGTCCATTCCTGTTTTGAACACTAGACCCAGTCACAAGTGGGGCAGCATTTTTATTGGGAGCAAATAATGTATGATAAAATAGCCATCTCTGTGTTTGATGACTGAGAGTGCATTTGTGGGAGGGGTGTGCCTCATACTTGCACCATACATCATGGCACATGTGCAATGCAACCCTGCAAGTCACCCATGTTAATACATGCTAAGCCACTGTGTATGCTTTTCAATGCTTGAAAAATCCCAAGTAATGCAACACTTGGAAAAATGCCGTGTTACATCACTGTGTGCAAGGAAGGTCTTCTATGTCTGTTGTCTGTGTGTTCACATGTGACTCCCATGGTCATGAGGCATGTCGTGTATCCAACACCAGGTAAACTGTGAAAGGTCTCAAATCAATTGCCCTCCCCAGGCTATGTATACCCCAGAAAAATTACTTAAGTCTGCCTAAACACTCTTGCCACCTATGTGTGGTGTATTCCGTGGCACACAGACATACACTATGAGGCCTCCAAGGGTTCATGCTGTGCAGGAAGGTTGCCCCTCAAACACAAAGTACATTTCACAGGAAATGAAGTCACTCATTCACCATGTTGCAATTGTGCCTACCTTGGTGCTACGCAGCCTATTGTTGCCAGCGCAGCTTGAAAACTCAGGACTGTGCTGTATGGCCTAAAATATGTCCTACACTGCCCTTACTCAGTGAGCCAGTGCACTGCTGATACTTTACTTGTTGCACTATATAGTGCAAAATTTATAAATATGTTGGCCCTTTTGTCTTGTCAACATAGTGGACCCACTGCACTGTAATGTGTAGACAATGATGTCCCACATTGACATGCACTCACTGATCTATCCATGACAGTAGCAACTTTACAACAGTGACTACTACTGCCACATCTAAGTTTGTGTGAATGAATGGGACCACATCATCTGCACTGAGAAACTAATTAAAAATAATACATGTAGTAGGCCAGAAACGCTTACCATAGTCCCAGACTGATGTCTGCAAAATGTAAATAAATGTTTATACACTACCTTTATGATACCAGTTCTATATCTAAATCACTGTAAACATCATAGCACTCACATATCTTCAACTAGATTACGGCCTATTCCAAAGGTATCTTGCTGGGTGTCCCTCGCCCCAACACAACATCATCTTGACCTAAATTAGTGTGCATATCTTCACCATGTGGCAGATGCATATGCTTGGGAAGACATACACCAAATAAGCTAGCAATGTGGGTCAGTATGGACATGTGAGTTTGTGTGCTGCTACAGTGTACTGACCGTCAGACATCCTACTACTTTCTAAAGGGAGTGTACATGTAAACAGTGTGCAATGAATGTATGTGTGTTGTACATCTAGCCATTTGTACTGCCTTATACTCATGGAGGCCAGTTTAGTGAACTCATTGTCCGGTGACTGTGAACAGAGGCACATATGATGTGTATGGGCACACTATAGTCACCATATGCTAAATCAGTGTTTGCAAGCACATAGCAAAATCATTGTGGTATCTGACATAACACATATAAATGTGGAGTCCTTAACTGTGCCGATGCTGGATTGACTACCTAGACCCAGTGCTGGCACACTTGCCCCAGAAGGCAAGGAAGCAAATGTTACCCACAGGGGTGTATTTGACTGTGTTGGTGTGTCTCACTCTGATACAAACAATGCTGTCACTCCTACAGCTCCATCTATTCTTGTTAGTAAAAACAGGACACAAAGAGATTTTAAAAAACTCAATAGATGTAAAGGTATGACTACATGCAATTTCACTTCTTCCAAGGTAGCATGCACTGTCACAGTCTAGGCTAGAGGGGTATAATGTGTCAGAAAATGCACAGATGGCCATCCGGTATGAATGCCTACCCACATTTTAAGTTCGCAGAAGCCCTCTCTGTTGCCAAATAATGTAATGCATTGTAATGGTGTACATATACCTACTTGGAAGTTATCACAATTGTCTTGGCTACTCAAGCTGGCCTCGTGATGGCCAAAATATAGACTAACAATTTGGGTAAACAATTTTGCGCAGGGGTAGTATGTATGTGTCACACATATTGTTCCTGACACCAAGCCCAGACAGCAGATGTGTGTGTTCCACCACATTATATAGTGGTTGCTCGGTATTTCCGTCTGGTAAATATTGTCTCACACATATTAACAGGTGTGATATAGGCCTAGACACATACCTTACATATCTAAACAGTCAGTCTGTGACCTGGATGCCACATATACTGTAGCCTGGTTGGTGCAGCCACTGTATGTCATTTCCTTAGTGTGTATTGCATCTGTAACACATTCTATGTCAGGAATGCAGACAGACAGAGAGAGTATGTTCCTGAAGTTTTGTCATAATCATGTACTGCAATGTGTATTACTTTTGCATAGGATGTGTAATTACAAAACGTACTAAACAGCTATCTATGTCCTGGCAAGCATGGTACAAACTGTAAGACACATAAATAATGTCAAGGTCTCGAGAATTAACAATATGTCAATGTATTTCACAGGGATATATTGCATGTCCTCCTGTCTGCACCATTAATGCAATGAGTCACACATATGTGCACTGTTAAAATACGCATGCAACACATTCCAAGTCGTCAAGCTTGTCAGCTCAAAATATTTGACCAAGATAACTGATCCCCGGGAGTGATTACCTGCATTGCACAATACACTACACTGTACCACACACAATAGGATAGTTGCATCAATAAAAATACATACATTAGCCTTTTGCATGATGCATTGAACTCTGCATGTCGCTCGGAAGCCACACATCCACACCAATTAGTCAAAAATAATGCACTGTTCATTGGCATGCATTGTGCGTAAATCACATATTGCCTATTTTTCAAACGATGCCTCAGAAAAAAACAATGCATCAACCCAGGACATGATGCAATTGTCTCTGCCATGTTGCAGACCAGGAAGTGTGAAGTTACTTTCACTTTCACTTACAGTCTTTTTGTCTGTGCTGGCTGGTAGAGGTGTTTGGTGTTTGTTTAAAAGATTTGTGGAGTTTTTGGTCTTGTTGGTGTCTGTGCTGTCCCTGTTGGGTCCCAAAAGTGTTATTTGTGTATTCTAATTGTATGTTGTATTGTTTTGTGCACTGTACTGTTGGGTGTTTATCTGTATAGGAGTTTGTAATTTTAGGGGTGGGGGAAGCTTTAGGTTAACTTTAGTTTTAGGTATGGACCCTTCGTTTGGCAAGGCTATGTGGGGAGGGGCAGATCCAAGAATATGTCATAGCAGGAGTTTGGTGGCATGTGCACAGTGGCCTAGAACTGAAAGACCTTGCAGTTCAAGGGAGGCCCAGAGTTGCTTGGGGACTCATCGGGCACTGTTCAGGGATTGTTGTCACCTGGCCTGCTAGGTCATTACTGACTCTAAAATGTGGGGTCACCCGCCATGTATGTTGCAGAGAGCACACTCACATGTTATCACGCCACAGGTCAAACAAGCTGTTTGGTCCATCCCTAATAATTTAACATACATGTTATTTTGAAAATTATCACAATTCCTCAATTAACCTGTACAGGACAAGAATGGACAATGTTTACTTACCATGCAGTAGTAACATGAAATCAGCTAAGTGAAGACAAATCTAATCAAATCAAATCATTAACATTTATAAAGCGCGCTACTCACCCGTGCGGGTCTCAAGGTGCTAGCGGGAAGGGGTTACTGCTGCTCGAAGAGCCAGGTCTTGAGTAGTCTCCGGAATGCGGAGTGGTCCTGGGTGGTCCTGAGGATGGTGGGGAGGGTGTTCCAAGTCTTGGCCGCCAGGTAGGAGAAGGACCTCCCACCCGCCGTGGAGCGGCGGATGCGAGGGACTGCGGCGAGAGCGAGGCTGGTGGAGCGGAGAAGACGGATGGGAGCGTAGAAGCTGAGGCGACGGTTGAGGTATTCTGGTCCCTTGTTGTGGAGGGCTTTGTGTGCGTGGGTGAGGAGACGGAAGGTGATTCTTTTGCTGACGGGAAGCCAGTGCAGATGTCTCAGGTGTGCGGAGATGTGGCTGTTGCGGGGTATGTTGAGGATGAGGCGGGCGGAGGCGTTTTGAATTCGTTGCAGACGTTTCTGGAGATTAGAGGTGGTTCCAGCGTAAAGGGTGTTGCCGTAGTCCAGGCGGCTCGTGACGAGGGCGTGGGTCACGGTCTTTCTGGTGTCGGCGGGGATCCAACGGAAGATCTTTCGGAGCATGCGGAGGGTGAGGAAGCAGGAGGATGATACGGCGTTGACTTGTTTGGTCATGGTGGGAAGTGGGTCCAAGATGAAGCCGAGGTTGCGTGCGTGGTCAGAGGGGGTCGGTGCGGTGCCAAGGGCCGTGGGCCACCAGGAGTCGTCCCAGGCGGTCGGGGTGTTACCGAGGATGAGGACTTCAGTTTTGTCTGAGTTCAGTTTCAGACGGCTGAGTTTCATCCAATCTGCAACGTCTTTCATTCCATCTTGCAGGTTGGTCTTGGCGCTGGTGGGGTCCTTGGTGAGGGAAAGTATCAGTTGAGTGTCGTCGGCGTAGGATGTGATGATGATGCTGTGTTTGCGTATGATGTCGGCGAGGGGGCTCAAGTAGACATTGAAGAGTCTCGGGCTGAGCGAGAAGCCTTGTGGGACTCCGCAAATGATCTTGGTGGGGTCTGAGCGAAAAGGTGAAGGTAGACTCTTTGGGAGCGGTTGGAGAGGAAGGAGGCGATCCAGTCCAGGGCCTGGCCTTGGATCCCGGTGGAGCGGAGGCGGGTTATTAGGGTGAGGTGACAGACGGTGTCGAAGGCAGCCGAGAGGTCGAGGAGGATGAGGGCGACTGTTTCTCCGTTGTCCATCAGGGTTCTGATGACGTCTGTGACTGAGATGAGGGCGGTTTCTGTGCTGTGGTTGGCTCGGAATCCGGACTGAGATGGGTCGAGAAGGTTGTTGTCTTCAAGGAAGTTGGTAAGCTGCTTGTTGACGGTCTTCTCTATGACTTTGGCAGGGAAGGGGAGGAGCGAGATGGAGCGGACGTTCTTCAGGTCGCTTGGGTCAGCCGTAGGTTTCTTCAGTAGGGCGTTGACTTCAGCGTGTTTCCAGCTCTCGGGGAAGGTAGCAGACGAGAACGAGGTGTTGATGATGGTCTGGAGGTGCGGGGCGATGATGTCGTCTGCTTTATTGAAGATGAAGTGTGGGCAGGGGTCCGAGGGGGCACCGGAGTGGATGGCGTTCATGGTGGCTTTGGTCTCTTCTGTGTTGATGTGGGTCCAGGCGTTGAGGGTGATGGCTGGGGTTGTGGGTTCTGTGGTGGTCGGCTGGGTCTGGTGTCCGAAGCTGTCGTGTAGGTCGGTAATCTTACGATGGAAGAAGGTGGTGAGGGAGTTGCAAAGGTCTTGTGAGGGCGTGATGGCGTTGGCGTTGGCGTTGGGGTTGGAGAGCTCTTTTACGATGTTGAAGAGTTCTCTGCTGTTGTGGCTGTTTTTGTCCAGTCTGTCTGTGAAGAAATTCCTTTTGGCGGCGCGGATCAGGTGATGGTGTTCGCGGGTAGCGTTCTTGAGGGCAGTCAAGTTGTCTGCGGTGTGGTCCTTATGCCAGGCTTTCTCGAGGGTGCGACAAGTTTTCTTTGATTCCTTAAGGGTGTCAGAGAACCAGAGAGGTTTTTTGGTGTTGGACTGTCTTGGAAGGCGTCTAAGGGGAGCGAGGTTGTCTGCACAGTTGGTGATCCAGTTCGTGAGGCTGAGGGCTGCATCGTTGGGGTCGGCGGAGAAGGTGGGTTGGTTGTCGATGAGAGTGGAGAGCAGCTGTTCTTCGGGGATTTTGTTCCACTGTCGACGTGGGATGGGTTGTGTGCGGAGGTGGCGAGTTTCGCGTCTGAAGGTGAAGTGGACACATCTGTGGTCGGTCCAGTGTAGAGCGGAGGCGTGGCTGAAGGATACGTGTTTGCTGGCGGAGAAGATGGGGTCGAGCGTGTGTCCGGCGATGTGGGTGGGGGTGTTCACCAGTTGCTTGAGGCCGAGGTTGGCGAGGTTGTCGAGCAGGGCAGTGGTGTTGGGGTCGTTGTTCTGTTCCAGATGGAAGTTGAGGTCGCCGAGGAGGATGTAGTCCGGCGAGGCGAGGGAGTGCGGGGAGATGAAGTCGGTGATGGAGTCGCTGAGGAGGGCGCGCGGTCCGGGGGGGCGGTAGATGAGGGATCCTCTGAGGGTGGTCCTGGGGTCTGTGCGGATCTGGAAGTGCAGGTGTTCGGCGGCGAGGGGGGTGTCTTCGGTGGAGGTGGTGACGTTGATGGAGTCTTTGAAGACGATGGCGATTCCTCCTCCTACTTGGTTGGTGCGGTCTTTTCTGGAAATCTTGTAGCCTTCGGGGATGGCTATGGCGATGTCGGGGGCCGAGGAGGCGTTCATCCAGGTCTCAGTGATGAAGGCGACGTCTGGTGCGGTGGAGTCCAGGAGGTCCCAGAGTTCAACGGCGTGCTTGTGGACGGATCGTGCGTTGATCAGGATGCATTTGAGGTGGTTGATGGCGCGTTGGCTGGTGGTCGTGGTGGTTTCGTGGTGGAAGGTAAGTTTGCAGGTGTGACATACGAAGGGTCCGTGGGTACGTTTCGGGTTGGCTTGGAAGCAGGTGCTGGAATGCCCTGGGTTGAGGGCGTGGAGGGTGATGGGGTCGTAGCGGTGCAGCGGGGTATGGGAGTGCTGAGGGCCAGGGGTCGTGGGGGGGAGGGGTCAGCTGGGGGCGGGGGACGGGAGTGGGGCGACGAATGGGAGCTGGGGGGGTGGGGCGTGCAGGAGGTGGCGGCGGGAAAGCGGAGGGAGGGGGGACAGGTAGAAGGGAGAAAAGATGGGAGAGGGGGGTTAAGGGTGGCGGGGAGTTTAGGAAGAAAGTTAGGAGGAAAGTTAGGAAGATAGGGGAGGGGGGGTTACAGAGGTGGAGGTGAGTGAGGGTGAGAGATAGAAGATAGGGGGTTACAGAGGTGGAGGTGGAGGTGAGTGAGGGTGAGAGATAGAAGGGTAAAAAGATAGAAAGGTAGGGGGGTTACAGAGGAGGTGGCGAGTGAGGGAGAAAGATAGAAAGATAGGAAGATAGGGGCGTTACAGAGGGGGTGGCGAGTGAGGGAGATCAGAGAGACGAGTCAGGAGCAGGAGGGCAGACGCGGGAAGATCCAAGAAGAAGGTAAAAGAAGAAGAGGAGCAGAAGAGAGAAGAACAGAAGAGAGAAGATCACAGAAGAAGGTAAAGAAGAAGAGGAGCGGAAGATCAGAAGATAGAAGATCACAGAAGAAGGTAAAGAAGAAGAGGAGCGGAAGATCAGAAGATAGAAGATCACAGAAGAAGGTAAAGAAGAAGAGGAGCGGAAGATCAGAAGAGAGAAGATCACAGAAGAAGGTGAAGAAGAAGAGGAGCGGAAGAGAGAAGATCACAGAAGAAGGTAAAGAAGAAGAGGAGCGACGAGCAGCAGAGAAAAGAGCCAAGAAGACGGTAAAGAAGAAGAGGAGCAGAAGAGCAGAAGAGAGAAGATCACAGAAGAAGGAAAAGAAGAAGAGGAGCGACGAGCAGCAGAGAGAAGAGCCAAGAAGACGGTAAAAAAGAAGAGGAATAGAGGAGAGAAGAGCCTTGAAGAGGGACACAGAAGAAGAAAGCACACGCAGGTCGCGGTGCAGAGGAGAGAAGAAAGAAGCACACAGAAGAAGAACACAGATGAAGACAGAAGAAACAACACGCAGGACGGGGAGCAGGGAAGAAAGAAGAGTACAGATGAAGAATACAGATGAAGAGCACAGAGGAAGATCAGAGATGAAGAAAAGAAGAGGAGAGGAGGTGAGTAGCACGGGGCAGGGCGAGGGGCTGGGCGGTGGGGGGGGGGGTACTTACTGTGATTTCGCTGGGCTTGCTAGGAGGTCTCAGGAGCCTGGGCTGGTGGAGCTGCAGCGGCAGGGGGAGCGCCCTACCCTTGGTAAAAAAGCAAGTATGGCTATTGTATGAAGTGTGTAGCATTGTTCAGAACACGTATTGATTTAAGAAAGTGCTAGCAAAATTGATACGTAGCAGAGTATGGTCTGTCAATCTATTATGTTCACATAGCCATCAAAGGCAGACACCCTTGGACCATTGGGCAAGGAAGGATGGTTTGGACAGGTCAACTTCAGTCTGCCTGTCTGATGCATGTTGCCAGTGTAGTTGTATACATGGCAATGTATGGTCATTTTGTATGGCAGGTGCACCCGAGATGTGAGGATTCCTATCTCAGTGCAGACATAATAGGTATGACTAGATGTGGCACATATCACCAGTCCACACTTGGTAATGCAGTTAAAGGCATGACTCATGCCCTCATGTGCCCAAAGTCCTATAATCGACACATGATCATACCTTTTTAGTATTTTGAGAAGTAAGAGGCCACTGTGCTAAGTACCACATGCTTGTCTGCACTGTGTTATCAGCATACAGCCCACTACACACTCCAGCTACTGTCAGAGTTACCTATACTGGCTCCCCCTAAAAACTATCACCTTTGATTAGTTTTTGGCAAATACATTCAAGGTGCAGTACAAGATACTCATACATATGAGAACCACAGCATCCATGTACACATGCATCACATGGATGTGGTTTGAGTTTGTGTGCTTCAAAGTAACATCACAAACTGAGATGCATGAACAGACACTAGGAAATGTTTAGGGACACATGGTATTATTTGAATTTTATTAAATGGACGATGTAATAGGGTTCCATGTATTTCCATGAGTCGATGTTGGAGACATGTCCAACAGGCCAATATAAATGGAAGATAGATAGCCACCCTACATCCATGTTTCAACTCTATTGCATGCTGCATGAAAAACACCAGGGAGTAGACAGGTGGACCATGTGTACCTTTCCATGTGTACACATCACAGTTTCCAATCAGTCTTAGTATTATTATGTGTATATGTACATTTGGGCATACACTTCTATTTCATATACATACAATCCCGACACATGAGAACCTTTGCATTATTACATTAGAAAAAGTATTTGTTTCTAATCAGGTTTTGTCATTTTTAGATTACAAAATGTAATTTACTGGCAGAACATGCCACATGTGATATTTTTGGTAACGTAAGCCTATTATTGATTACAACAAGTACATATTCAGTTTTGTCTACAATGGACAACATGATGCCTTCCAAGGAAAAAGCACATAGGATCCATCTAGAAAGATACCACCATGTCAGCCATGTTCCTGGGGCCTACTGATGAATTAGTAATATGTATGTAGAGTGGAAGGCAGCCTGGACATGGAACTCTGAACCTCAGGAGCACAAATGACCAGAAAAGGCAGGCACCAGCAAGAAAGTCAATGTGCGCCACGGTGGCGGAGCTGTAGCGGTTACTGGCACATCAACAGAACAGACAACAGTCACCACGGCCCCAGGAAACAACCCCAGGACCGCCGTCTGCATCTGAACAGCAGACCCTTAATGACCTTTCAGAAATGAAAAGACATGTGGCTGGCATGGAACTCAAGATGGATCAGCGGATGAGGATGGTGAACACAGTGCAGAAGTCTGTGGACCGGATTGCTGCACAGATATAGGCCTTACTTTGATTTTCTTCCATTCCCCTGTTTGTTATATGTAGTTTAACATGTCTGTTGTGGTAAACGTGTAGAGTAGTATAAGTTAGGGTTAGGTAGGTTAAGGCAGATTTTAGTTAAGTTAGTGTAGGTTAGTTATCATGGGTTAGTTTAGTAATAGTTTAGATGGGATAGGTGAGGCAGTGTAGTTAGTTTTATATTTTATAGGCTTTATATTGATATTAATAAACTATGGGGCATAATTTTGTGGCTTAACTCCGCCTTGTAAATATGGCCTGGACGCAGTTTTCTGCAGCAGAGGGGCATGCAACGGTTATTGCTATGTGAGTACCCCTGCAATACCCATTGTTTTTTTACACCACTCCAGATTTACAAGGAAACTTAAATCTGAGGCAGTGCCAAACACTAACGCCACCCTTAGGCATGGCGCAATGAGTTGTTTTTGCTTTTTCTATGTGTGCTGCAGAATGCAGCACACATAGAAAGAATAACAGGCCATTAATGATGTCTATGTACAGGAAGGTATGCCCTTCTGGCCATGGCTCTGCACATGGTCCTATGTAGTGGTACGTCACATGCCCAACACCTGACTCCCCTCTCAGGTGAGGAATTGATCCTCTGACACCCACATTCCATACCAGTGCTTTGCAGCCCAGATTTGGCTGCATAGCCCCACAAGTAACCCACTAGCATCATGGTAAAAGTGGGCATGCATTATACAAATCAGAGTGGAAAGGGATCCAGTGTCCTGCTGCGTTGCAGTATTCCAGTCCATATTTTTTGCTTTGTATTGTGGGACTTGTAGTACTGGATACTGATGTTACACATCGGCCAAAAAATCCCAAGAGCCAATGGTGAAGCTGGACTGGTGCCGAACATCACACCTGGATTGAAAACACATGACGATGTGGTCTGGTTTGTGCAACACATTAGTGTTTTTCTTCAGTTACATTTCTCTGATGTGTGACTGGACATATGGCTATTTCCATCCCTTTCCCTTGCACTCAGTGCAGTGAAGCACATAAAAGTAACATGCTGAGCTACAGAACCTGACATATTTGGTGCAATTGTCCCTTGTTGTCACTTACCCTGTGTGTCTTGTTGGTCCTCATAGGCTGAACTGTGATGTCTTTCCACTCCTGCCACCAACTTGGCTGGGGTGATTGATGCCACCTGCTCTTCCAAGGACATCAGCTCCTCCTGGACCTCAGGTCCCCCTCTTCCAGTCTGCGGGGCTGCCTTCAGGTTGCTGGACAGTTTCTCCTTGGTCCTGCGCTTGTAGTCATGCCAGAGCTTCTTTGCAGTATGACACTGTCCTCTTGACTTACCATACACTGTTGGTTTTATCCACAATGGATTTCCATATGGCCTCTTTCTTCCCTAATGGCAATTTTGAAGTGAAAAAGAGTTGATGTTCATATTTTGTCATCTTTATTACTAGTATTTTATGCTGCTCCTCACTAACATTCATCTTCCTCTTCCCCGGGACTCTGCCTGGATATCCTGGCTGGTGCTGGAGTTGTTGGAGTTTTTACCCTGGCTGCTGCTATCTGCTCCATCTTTTCCTTTTATGAATGTTAAAACCTTTTTTTTTTTTAAATGCATCACTTTTTGAAGGATTTCTGACGCATTATGCCACCAAAGGTGACACAAGGCTGGTTTGCGTTGCTTTACATGCCACAAATCAGCCATGCATCACTTTTGCAGCACAAGGTTCAGTTTTCCTTACGAGATCCCTCCCACGGATGTGTCACTTTCTTTGAGGCACCATGGGACCTCATGCCATGGTGCGCCATATTGTAAATATCCATGGCGTAGGAAACTGTCATACTGTAGTGCAAGTTATTTTGATGCATCGCTGACGCAACGCAGCAATGTGTCAGTTCTTGTAAATATGTCACCTAGTTTTCATAAATATCTGTAGTTGGTAGGTTTCCAAAGGTGGCAGCCCAGCACTGTCCCATATACAGCAGCTACCACTATTGCTGTTCGCTCCACATAGAGCTTTAGGTCCTTTTGTGTGGTGGTCTCCTCCCCCACCCACACAAGTGGGGTAGTGTTGTTATTGGGAGATATCTGAGAACTCTGGTTAGTATGAAATGTGTGTATCCCTATAGATTCTGGAAATTTCCTGCACAGAAACTTGAGGAAAATGTTTGTTTAGTTAAAGTTTGAAATTTGCAAAGGCTTCTGAGTAGGAAACTCTGATGATAGTCACACAAGTCACCCAACGCTGGATTCCCCTAGATGTCTTGTTTTAAAATATGTACAGGTCTCCTAGGTTTCTCTCGGTGCTGGCTGAGCTAGGACCTAAATTATACAGCTACCCACATTGCAAAAAAGTGTCAGTTGTGAGCGGAAAAGTTTGATGTGTCCATGTTGTGTTCTAAGACTTTCCTCTCACAGCCATCAGACCTACCCACACAAGTGAGATACTATGTTTATTGAGAGACTTGAGGGAATGCTGAGTGGAAGGTTAGTGGCTTCCAGCAGATTCCAGAACTTTCCATCAAATTTTTTTAGTTAAACTTTGATGTTTGCGAGGGATTCTGGGTAATCTGGGTAAAACACTTGAGGGCATATTTATTCTCCATTTGCACCGAACTTGCGGCATTTTTTGGACATAAATTCAGCGCAAAACTAACTCCATATTTATATTTTGACGTTAGACACGTCTATCGTCAAAATATTGGAGTTTGCACCATTTTCTAGATGCGTGAACCTACTTTGCATCACTGAGATATCCCATCTAAAAAATGGCGCTAACCCCATAGCCACTTATTTATTCCCGTGCTAAAATGATGCACAGGTGGGAGGAGGGGTTAAATAATGGTGCAAAGCTTGCTTTGCACCATTATATAATGCCTGGGTCAGACCAGGCGTTAGGGGAGCTGCGGACCCATTTCCATGGATAAACACCATGTATTGAGTCCACAGGTGCCCTCCTCAAGCCCCAGGAACACACCCACCAACACCAGAGGAACACCGGAGGATAAGGGACCCCATCCCAGGTAAGAAGGGTAAGTATGAGTAAGTATATATTTTTTCAAATTAAAGTGCAATCAGGGTGCAATGCCATGCCCAGGGGACACTGGTCCCCTGTGCTGGCAATTGGGGTGGTGGGCATGACTCCTGTTTTTTCTAAGACATGAGTCATGTGGTATGGATCGTTTTGTGTCATAAAATGACGCTAGGCTGGTTAGAGGCATTTTCTTTAGCCTCTAACCAGCATAACGTCATTTTTTGGTGCAAAACACCCTTCTCCCATACCGCCACCCCACTTGGCTAATGTCATTTTTTTTTTACGCTATCCCATCATTTGCACCGGTTTGCGCCATTCCATAAATATGGTGCCCGGCTGGCACTCGGGAATGACACAAGCCGGTGCAAAACCTTTTGATGCAAAACTGCATTAGTGCAGTTTTGCATTAAAAGTATAATTATGCCACTTGGTGAAAGCAACTTAAGTCACCCAACCCTGAATTCCCCCGGGTGCCTAGTTTTTAAAAAATCTGCAGGTTTGCTATGTTTCCCTAGGTGTCGGCTGAGCTAGGGCAAAAATCCACTGCTACCCGCTTTGCAAAAAAGGGGTCAGTTTTGAGTGGAAAAATTTGATGTATAGGCGCTTTCCTGTCGCAGGCGCTTGGTATACCTACACAAGTGAGGCACCATTTTTATCAGCAGACATGGGAGAATGAAGGGTGGAATGCTTTTGTGGCTCCCTACAGATTCCAAAATTTACCATCAGAGACATTTGAGGAAAATATGTTTTAGACAAAGTTTGAGGTTTGCAAGGGGTTCTGGGTAGAAAAGCTATTGTGAGCCATGCAAGTCACCCCACTCTAGATTTCCCCTGGTGTCTAGTTTTCTAAAATGTGCAGGTTTGCTAGGTTTCCCTAGGAGGCCCAAAATCCACATCTAGCCACTTTGCAAAAAAAGTCAGGTTTGAGTGGAAAAATGCGATATGCCCATATTCCGTTGTAGGCCCTTTACTGTCACAGCACTAGGCCTACACACACAAATGAGGTACATTGTTTATTCGGAGACGTGGGGAAATGCTGAGAGGAAAGAAGTTTGTGGCTCCCCCACAGATTCCAAAACTTTTCATCACAGAAAAATGAGGAAAATGTGTTTTTTTTTCAACATTTGAGGTTTGCTTGGGATTCTGGGTAAAAAAAAAAACCTGATGAGAGCAATGCAAGTTACCTCACCCTGGAGCCCCCAGGTGCCTAGTTTTAAAAAATGTGCAAGGTTATTAGGTTTGCCTAGGTGCCAGGTGCATGAGGGCCCAAATGCCACAACTACCCACTTTGCAAAAAAAATTGTCCATTTTGAGTGGGAAAATGTGATGTAGCAATGTTGCGTTTTTGGCCCTTACCTGTTGCAGGCACTAGACCCACCCAGACAACGGAGAAACAATTTTGATCAGTCTACTTGAGGGAATGCTGGGTGGAAAGAAGTTTGTGGCTCGCTACAAATTCCAGAATTTTCCATCACAGAAATGTGAGGAAAAAGTATTTTTACTCAAAGTTTTGGGGTTTGTACAGGATTCTGGGTAAAAAAGGTGGTGTGAGCCATGGAAGTCAGCCGACCCTGGATTCCCCCAGGTGTCTGGTTTTAAAAAGTGTGCAGGTTTACTAGGTTTCCTTTGTTGCCCGCTGAGCTAGAGTCAAAAATGCACAGCTACCCAATTTGCAAAAAAGGGTCCGTTTTGAGTGAAAAAATGTGGTGTATCCATGTTGCGTTTTGAGCCCTCATTTCTTGTTTGTACTAGGTCTACAGACACAAGTGGTGTACCATTTTTAACAGGAGACCTAGGGGAATGCACGGTGGAAAGAAGTTTGTGGCTCCTTACATATTCCAAAACCTTCTATCACAGAAATATGAGGTAACTTAGGCCCTCATTATGGCCCTGGTGGTCGGCGGTAATTTGGGGAAAGGTACTGCCAACAGGCTGGCTGTACCTTTCCTCAAAATGTGACATTGGTGGTTTGGCTCAAGCCTAACCGCCAATGTACCACTCCGACCGCCAGGGTGGTAACGGCCGCTGGGCTGGAGACTTCGGTCTCCAGCCAGGCGCCCATCACAATCCCACCCTCAGGATTATGGCCCCGCCTACCGCAATGGTTTTTGTGGCAAGCGTACCGCAACAAAAACCATGGCAGTAGGCACTATCAGTGCCGGGGAATTCCTTCCCTGGCACTGATAGGGGTCTCCCCCGCCCCCTCCCCAGAGTCCTCCCCCATCCTTCCCCTCCCTTTCCTGCCCCCGCACATTTACACACCCACACGCGCACACATATACACATATACATGCATGCATACCCACATCCACCCACGCATGCACACATGCATTCCCACGCACCGCAACGTACACCAACATACTTTGGCACACACACACATTCACAACACACAACATACACTAACATTCAGTCATTTATGCATTCATTCAATGCGACTCACACCCACATGCACGCATACCAAAACATACACCCACACACCCCACTCACACACACAACACCCACACACACGCACACAACACCCCTACCCCCTCTCCTGTCAGAGAACCCGACTTACCTTCTTGCAGGGGGTCCTCAGGCTGGAGGCGGGACGAGGCGCTGCTGTCAGCAGCATCGTCCGCCAGCAAAACACTGCCATCCCGTTTCATTGCTCATGATACGGTCGGCGGTGTTTTGCTGGCGTGTCGTGGGGCTGCTGCTGACAGTAGCGACACCTTACCGCCATCCGCCACCATGACCGTCTACGGTATTCCTCCAGCCTTCTGGCGGAATTCTGTCGACGATCATAATGCGGGCGGGCGGCTGGTAGCCACGGCGACGGTATGTTGGTGGCCGTCTCCGTGGCAGTAGGCGGCAGTTACTGGCAAAGTTGAAATGAGGGCCTTAGTGTTTTTAGTCAAAGTGTGAGGTTTGCAAGAAATTCTGGGTGAAAAACCTGGTAAGAGCCAAGCAAGTAACCCCACCCTGGATTCCCCCAGGTTCTAGTTTAACCCCTTTGCTGCCAGGCCTTTTCCCCTCAGGTGCCTAGCCTTTTTTGGCTATTTAGGGCAGTTCCCGCTTAGGCCCTCATAACTTTTTGTCCACATAAGCTACCCATACCAATTTTGCTTCTTTTTTTCCAACATCCTAGGTTCCAAGAGTTTGTGGGTTCCCCTGGAGGAGACCAGGAAATTAGTCAAAATACAGCTAAAAGTTGTTTTTTTTAACAAAATGGGAAAAAAGGGCTGCAGAAGAAAGATTGTGTTTTTTTTCCTGATAATGGCATCAACTAAGGGTTTGAGGTGTAAAATCACCATATTCCCAGCTTTCAGGAACAGACGCACTTGAACCAGAAAACCACATTTTCCACACAATTTTGGCATTTTACTGGGACATACCCCACTTTTACTATTTTTCGTGCTTTCAGCCTCCTTCCAGTTAGTGACAGAAATGGGTGTGAAACCAATGCGGGATCCCGGACAGCTAAACATTTCTGAAAAGTAGACAAAATTCTAAATTCAGCAAGGGGTCATTTGTGTAGATCCTTCAAGGTTTTCCTACAGAAAGTAACAGCTAAAATGAAAAAATATTGAAATATAGGTAAGACAGGTGCATCAACAAGCCTTCCTTTATTGAAAAACTTCCTGTTAGGTACAGATAAGGGGGTATGAGGAGACAGGTTGACAAGGACGGGAGTGTTTTAACGAGTAGTTTGCTGGAGAACTCCCCTCCGGATTCCTGAAGACAAGAACAAATTCTAGGTCTTCCCCATGGCGCAACCAAGAGATGATAGCCTAATTAAAGGATGCCATTCAGGACTGTGCATGGACTATGGAAAACACTCTTCTTCCCTTAAGCTTCAGATAGTTGACATCACGTATCTAAAGCTTGAGGGAATAAGGGTGTTTTACCTGGATTCTGCATCCCCCTTGCATACTTTATGTCTGGCACATGCATAATGTAGCACATGGGGTTACAAAGTGGCGCAATGATTGCGTTGTGCCCCTTTGTAAATCTGACGTGGCGATATTGGCCTCGTTCGGTAATATTAGCATATCAAAATGACGCTAATGTGGCGCAAGGAGGCGCTAGGCCTTCCTAAATCTGGGACTTAGAGAGGTACAGTCCTCTGTTTCCTGATTGATTGGCTGATGTGGCTTCATGCTGCACACATTTTTCTTGCTGAAACTTCTATTGAGATTTCTTTGGTGCTGACACTTAATTTTATTTAAAATATTGAAATTTATATCAAGGTTCCCAGTGGTTCATTAGAGTAGTTGGGTAGACTATTATCTGAAGTTTGAGGGAATAAGAGTGTTTTAACTGGATTCAGACCCTTCTGGCCCCTAGACTTGAGTGGACCTTTAGAAACTTTGGGGTATATTTGCAAGGAAGTGGCGCGGTGCTGTGCCAAAATTGGCAGCACCATCTGCGTCACTTCAGAAACGCAGGGATGCGTTGTATTTACAAAAATACAGCGCACCACTGTTTTTCCACTAGCGCTGGCGCTAAATTTAGCTACCTAGCGCCAACGTATGTATCCTTGCTCCATAGTGCAAGGGTGTCTGCATTGCAGGGAATAATTGCCTATGTGCAGGGAGGTGTCCCTTCCTGCACATAAACAATCAATAATGGCGATCTGTTACTCCTATGTGTGCTCAGAATGCAGCACACATAGAAGTAGCAAATTGTCATTATTTAATGATTGGTTATGTGCAGGAAGGGACACCTTCCTACACATAGACAATCATTCATGGCATTTTGCAAAAGCAAAAACAAGGAGAAATAAAAGTATTTCCCCTTGGTGCACCATGCTAACACCAAGCCTGGTGTTGTATTAGTTTTTGGCGCTGTCTCAGATTTAAGTTTCCTTGTAAATCTGGGGCAGTGTCAAAAAGCAATAGGTGTTGCATGGGTATGCCCACAGCAACAACCATTGCACGCCCCTCTGCTGCAGAAAACTGAGTTGGGGAGCCCTTATTTACAAGATGGCGTTAATCCACAAAAAGTGGCTTAATGACACCTTGTAAATATGGTGGAGGACACAGCGCCACCAGAGCGTCAAAAAAAGTGACGCTCTGGTGTCACTAGGGGCTTGTGATATATGCCCCATAGAGAGGTACAGACCTCTGTTTCCTTATTGCTTTGCTGACGTGGATTCCTGCTACACACATCGCTCTTGCTGAAACTTCTACAGAGGTTTCTGTGGTGCTGACACTTTATTTTATTCCAAATTTTGCAACTCATATAATTTTAGGGTTCCTAGTAGTTCATTACAGTAGATGGAAGGATATAGGTTCAATGGTTAGGCAGGAGAACCAAAGCTTGAATTCGGAGCACCAAGTGTCATTTCCTATTTTGGGTATTATTGCTATTGAAGTCTTGTTTTTTTTTTTAAGTTGGTGCATTTCAAATTCGAATTTTAATTCACCTTTGGTAATCTTAAATTTGTATAACATGTTTTTGAAACTCATTTATATAAGTCTGGCTTAGTATTTGTAATTTTTTTAAAACTTTTAATTGCCTCCGAGATTCAATGTGTGATCAAATGGATTGCACTGTAATTTTATGTTGACCGGTGTAATGTGCTTCTCTTCACCCCTTATAACTTAGGAAAGATTCATTGGGCCCAATAAATTAGAAATAGTGCTAGACGCCAGATCAGATGGTAGTGATGAGGATGATTCTCTTTCCGAAGTGAGGAGAACTAGAATCATACTTTAGATTATTCCCTAGTGCCCATGCCCAGATCTTGGAGGATCAGTGGAGTTGCGGAAACTTGAAGGAGAGTTGTATTGGCGGCAGAGGTGTGAGTATTGACTGGGCTGTGTATTATGACAGTTCCTATTTAGCTTGTAGTAGTAGTGAGATTGGTTGGTGTCTTGCAGAGATGTTTTGTATGTTGTTGGAGTGCAGTGATTTGTAAAGATGTTGAAGAGGTTAGCGGGTCTGGTGTGGCCTAAGATCCTGGGATAGCATCACAGATGCAGAAGACACCATATTAAATTGTCTGCTAAGTGGTTGTGTTCGTTTTGAGATGTCATCAATGGCACAGTTGAGACAGGGACATATTTTTTGTGTGAGGCGATTAGTATAGTGGATCTTAATGCGCAGAGTGAATCTATACTGATCTTGATGATACCCCGCAAGCTGAGCTTTCATTTGAAATGTTTGGGAAACTCTTTGTGTGACTGAAAACTGTTGATTCTTTGGTGGAGCACACAAAAGGTTTTTGTATTGTATTTGTTATACATGCAACACTGAGAAAAGAATAAGTGTGCAGATTGTAAAGGAGGGGGAACTGCTGTGAGGAGCAAAATTGACGTCATAGTGTGCTGTGCTGGTATGGGTCGGTTGGTGGGTGCCACGCTGTTATTGGTTGACAGCGTCATAAGGGGGTTGTGCTTCGATTGGAGGTTGTTTAGGAATGAGGAATTGTGAATATAGCATTGTTTTGAATTGAAACAGAGTCTTGTGTTGATTGTTAACACTTAATTGAGAAAAATGAAATGTTTCAAAGTCATGTGGGATTTGTTCAGGATAGATGTTTGTATTCCTAACAGAGAGGGCGAAGAGGCACCTCCTGAAGATACCACAGCTTACTATACAATGATTAATGTAGGGCTCAACACATGCGTTTGGCTTGGTCAACGGCACAAGATCACAGAAAAAGAGATTTCCATGATACAGCACATTCAGCTTGAGAATTATCGAAAACTTGAGGAAGGTGTTGTATGAGATGACACCGCCTCCTAGACCCATACAATATGAAGCACTTAATGTTTGGGAATGTGCTGCTCATGCTAGAGAGAGAGGGAAATATCAGGGTAGAGCATGGGAAGCTGTACGTTCCTCAGCAGAGGCTAGGTGGGATGCAGAGCAGAAGAGACAGAGAAACGACTTAATAGAGGGAGTTATACGGTATCAAGCTTTACAAACTGATGAAGTTGAGGGAGAAAAGGAAAAGAAAACGATTAAGAAAAAGAAGCAAAAGAAACAAAAAGAACCAGATGACATGAGTGAACTTAGTGACAGCGATTGTAGAGATGGTCTTTTAGATGTGTTGTTGTCAGAACGTCTACCTGCATATAATGAAGTTAGGGATGAATGTGGAAATGGTGGTGCTTGTGGTAATGAAAACATCATAATTGTCACTGCCCCAGCTAAAGTGACTCCTAGTCCTGTGGCCACCACTCCAGCTAATATACCTTGTGAACCAAGAAGTGAGGGTTTGAGAGAGTGTGCCCGAGTTGATCCTACCGTGAGTACTGTTGATGCTACCACTTTTCCAATCACTATTGGCCCGGTAGTCCATATGTATAAATCTGAAGGTCCTGGAAAGAAAACATGATTTGGCAGTACTGAATACCGTTGGTGGAGAGTGGAGTCCCCACTAGCCCTGATACTAGAGAATTTGTTCCTCTGATTCTGACATATGCAAGTGCCCTCTGAGTAGTGATTGCAGATACAACCTTGGATCTGTCTGTATGTACATCTATAAGTGCTTACCAAAAAATTCTCAGTACTGGAACCCCTATATGGGAGCTACCTTTTAACTGTGGAAATGGTGCACTCGGAAATGAGACCATGCCTAAGAGTCCTCTGATGACCTGTACACTCAGGGGGTTATTACAACTTTGGAGGAGGTGGTAATCCGTCCCAAATGTGACAGATTTACCACCAGCCGTATTACGAGTTCCATAGGATATAATGGATTCGTAATACGGCTGGTGGTATAGCCGTCATTTTACCGTCACTTTTGGGACGGATTACCACTTCCTCCAAAGTTGGAATAACCCCCTCAGTGCCAAAGAGATAGATGATTGGATAAACGCTTTTAATGAGGATATCCCATTCAGAGAAAGTGTGTGGAAACGGTGCACTGGGAAATGAGACCATGCCTAAGATTCCTCTGGTGACCTGTACACTCAGTGCCAAAGAGATAGATGATTGGATAAACGCTTTTAATGAGGATATCCCATTCAGAGAAAGTGTGAGTACAGAGGTGAGTCAGGAAACAATTCAATCATCCCCAAAAGAGAGAATGGTGGATGTGATGAAACTTAGATAACATTGGATGAAATCATCGGTCGGAATCTTGGATTAGAATGATTAGAGACTTACCATGAGGATGAACTTGCACTCATGTGTAGGGTTTAACCAAGCAAGCATGACAAGTTCATGATAAATTAGCAGAACTGGCCCAAAAATATAAAGTGGATCTGAGTAAGACAAAGGCCTTGAGGAGGAGCTACCAAGTATGCTTCGGCAAAAGGGATATTAGTGTCATGAGAATTCCAGGAGTGAAAACGTAAATTAGAGAATTCGTTCATATTCTTATAGGAAATGGAAGCAACTGAACAAGTGGAAAGTTAAGTGGGTGAAAAAGAAATAGGCAAAGAAACCTCCAGGGGAACCACCACCGGGTGTAGGAGAGGGTGTGTCACGACCTTCACATTAAGAGAAGTACCTAGTGGATGTTATGTACATGGGCCATGTAGTAGGAGTGATCTTGCATCATTTACCAATGATTTCCCAAAATTAAGAGAGAAACCAGTAGAATGGTACAGACAGGTCGAACAATTTGTGAAAATATCACAGGTATTGTGGGTTGATTTGAACAATTTTTTTGACATTATTGTTCTGAGTGATTTATGGACAGAATCTAAGGTAGCGTTTCAGTGGTCTGAGAGAGAAAACTGACTAGAAATCTAATAACAAAGAGTCCCTGCCCATTGGTGATGAAAAAGTATCAGCAGGTTATGACATTTTTGATGGAGAAGGTACCTCCCCAAGATATTGATAGGGTCAAGATTGACAGGACAATTCAAAAACCAAAGGAGTTGATCCAGGCTTTCTATGAGAGATTGCTGCAGGCATTTAAGCAGTGTATTGGAATGGACACGCAAGACAAAAGACATTGGGCATTTCATGTCAAGATTTGGACAGAGTTGAGACCTGGGATTACCATGATGATGCAGCAACATTTAAGTTCTTGGCAGAATAGGTCAGTTGATGAAATTCTGCGCCATGCAAAGTACTACAACAACGAGACTGAGATGAAACAGAAAAAGCTTAAGGAGAGACTAATGGTTGCTCAGATGAAACTAGCTCAGAGAACAATTCAGATACAGTCAGTTGTGGCTAATGTTGGGACAATGCAGGGTGTATATCAGCAAGTACCAAATTCAATGTAGGGTAGAAGTTGAGGGGTCGCGACTGTCCCTAATACGGAAATGGTTGTGAAGAATTTGAAAAGGTCAACCCCTTGCCACATCTTTAATAAGCTGAGACACTGGAAGTGAGAATGTTGTTTAAATCCATCTAATCAGTTCTAAAATGCAGGATTTGTGCCTTCTCAGAGTAATAGTCTTGCACAGATGCAAGGTGTGCAGAGACCCAGGAGTCAAAATTTCAATGCGCCCCAAGCTCCGGTGATGCAAGTCCCACAACCTCTAATGCCAAAGCAGAATGCGGTTAGGCCTCCACAAAATCTAAATCAGTCTGTGATAATGAATGCAAATGTGACTCAAGATAGCCAACGTTTCCAACAGTTTCCCTTGTTTGAACCGCACAAAAGCCATGGCTTCGATCAGTCAGCCTGACGTTGCCTGATAGGGGAGGAAGATTGTGTTCTTTGCACAGTCTTGGAGGTAGGCCAGAGAGGACCAATCATAGATAATGAGGTGGATGGCCATCCCATGTCATTCCTGTCTGACACTGGTGCTACCTGTTCTACTCTGAGAACAGTAGAGTTCTCAAGCCTACCTCTGTCGTAAAAAATAGTCCAAGTTATTGGCATAGAGAATAAACAGATGATGACTCAGGAAACTGCTCCAGTTTCGGTGAAAATAGGATCTTTTGAGGACAACCACAAATTTATAATATCTGATTTAAGCCCAGTGAATCCTTTGGGAAGAGATCTGCTTTCCAAACTGAATTGTGTCATCTTTTGTATGCCAGCAGGTACTGAGATACCGATACATGATGAGGATGCTGTTTTTTAAATTGATGGAAATGAATGACATTGAACTTTGTTCACTCTGTTAATAGATGATGACTTGACCCCAGATTTGAAGGAGACACTTAAACATGAAGTGTGGGATTTTTCAGAAAAGGATTTCGGACTGGTTAAAGGTGTTGAACCTGTCTAAATTTCCGTCAAACTAAATGCTGAATTTCCGAGAACCTCTTAATACAATTTACTTCCTGAAATGATTGCTGGGATAACTCCTGTAATCGAGTCGAATATTCAGCAGGGAATACTGAAGGAGAAAATGGGTAGTTCATGTAACTCTCTCATTATCAGCCTTCAGAAACCAAGTGGTAAATACAGGACTGTGCAGGATCTCTAAAAAATAAACAGTGTTGTTCCTTGTTGTTCCCTGGTACAGAATCCAGCTGTGATATTGGTTCAGGTTCCATCTGTGGCTGAGTGGTTCACTGTCACTGACTTATGCCAAGCCTTCTTGTCAATACCGTTGCATGAGGATAGCCAATTCCTCTTTGCATTTCAGTTCAGAAATTGTGATTTGATTACCCACAAGGGTACACTGAGTGTCTTTCTAGCTCCAACCAGATTTTAAAGAAAAATATGAATCTGTGGATATGCCCTGCAACCCAGTTTTGATCCAATACATTGACAACCTGATGGTGGTGTCGAACACTCAGGAAGCTTGTAGACAGGAAACCATTGTGCTGTTGAACCACTTGGCTGAGAACAGACATAAAGTATCCCCAGGAAAGTTGCAATATTGCCAAGAAGAGGTCCAATACCCTGGACACCACATTGAGAAAGGAGCAGAAAAGTGTTGCAAAAGAGAATGTCAGCAATTTTGAGAATGAGTCCACCAACCACACAGAGAGAAGTCAGGATGTTTCTGGGAATGGTGGGCTACTGTGACTAGTGGATACCCAACTTTTCCCTGGTGGCCAAGCCTTTGCAGAGGCAGACACACAAGGATGTGTCTGATCCGGTACAATGGGATAACAACTGTTTTGTTGCTTTCTTACAGCTGAGAGAAAGTCTCTTTCATGCTCTGGCACTGGAAATACCTGATTATAACAAGTCATTTGAACTTTTCTGCAGTGAGAGGAAGGGATGGTCTCTCTTAGTTCTTACACAAACAAATTGGAATGCCAAGTGACCTGTGGCTTATTTCTCAGCCCCGTTAGATCCTGTAGCTTCTACGCTGCCTGGTTGCCTTAAAGCGGTGGCGGCAGTCAGCACAAGTATAGAGAGATGTGAAGGCACTGTCATGGGTCACCCATTAACTGTGTATGCTCCACACCCTGTGGAGCTGTTATTGACAAGAACCCAACACCTGATAAGCAGCCGACTCACAAAATATGAACAGGTGATATTGGCTGCAGAGGTTGTAACTGTTAAATGCTGCGGTGTTCTGAATCCTGCAACCTTATTACCAATACCTGGTCGGGAGAGTAATGATGAGTATGATATGGACCATAATTGTCTCAATATTACTGAACTATACACCAAGCCAAGACCAAACATACCAGATTAGCTATTATCTTAATCTGATTTTGTCCTTTATGTTCATAGTTCATGTTTGCAAGACAGTGGAGGAAGCCTGAGAGTGGCTTATGCTGGCTGTACTCTTTCTGGAGTTGTTAAAGCTTCCTGGTTCCAAGGAGTATTCTCTGCAAAAGTGGCTGAGTTGATTGCTCTTATTAGCGCGTGCTGTGTCTCTGATCAATTGAGAGTGGCAATATTTACCGATAGTCAATGTAGCTTTGGTGTCATTCATGACTTCGGACAACTATGGTCCCAGAGGGGGTTTAGGATATCCACTGGATCTCTGATCCAGAATGGCGAGTAAGTTAGAAGCCTCCTTGATGCATTACAGTTGCCTGAGCAAGTTGCAATGGCCAAGTGCCCTGCACACCATTCTAGAGATGATCATGTGACATTAGGAAATAGATATGCCAATCAAATTGCCAAGTATTCTGCTCACAATGTTTGTACCTTTAATGGGGAATATACGAAAGGGATGAATGAGACTAACTACAACCTTTTGTGGACTACAGCTGATACCAGGGATGAGGTGAAAAGGCTTCAGGAGGAAGTATGTGAGGAGGAACAGCAGAGGTGGGTTAGGGCAGGATATGTTAAGAGAGAGGATATTTGGGTTTCAATGGATGGAAGAGCAGTTTTTCCAAATAGTCTGTTACTCCTTATGGCTAGGTTAATGTTTGCAGGGAGGCTATGGTGAGGTTGTTTAGACAGACCTGGTTCAATCCTAAGTTCAGATTGATGGCTGAAGCATTGTGTCATAGGTCTATTGCATGTCAACAGAACAATGTTTGGAAGAGAACTTGCAATCACACTAAGTCATATAGGAAGATCAGGAGGGCCTTTTAATAGGATGCAGATTGCAGATGAACTTTACTGAGATTCCTGTGTGCAATGGATTGAGGTATGTTTTGGTTATTCTAAGCATCTTTTCTGTTGGGTTGAGGCATATTCAACTAGAAGGAATGATAGTCTCACTATGGCAAAATTATTGTTAAAATAGCGTATACCTTGATTGGGCTTTCCGACTTCTTTAGAATCATATCATGGGACTCATTTCAATAATGAGGTCCTGAAATTGTTGTGTGCAGCATTGCAAATGGAACAGAGACTACATTGCAGCTCAAGACCTGAGGCTTTGGGTCTTGTGGAGCAAGTGAATGGCACACTGAAAACCAGAATGACAAAAGGGTGTGCTTCAACATCCTTGAAATGGCCTGATGCCTTGCCTCTTGTGTCAATGAGTCTTCAAAGTATACCTGATTGAAAAACTAGATCGTCTCCCCAAACAATTGTTATGGTGAGAGCGACGAGGTTACCAACAATTCCTGCAAATGCACTTGTGAGCATTACAGATGATATGGTCTTCGATTATTTCAAAAGAATAGCTGACGTGGTGCGTCCTTTGTCTCATTAGGTTGACACAGCTACAGAATATCCGCATCAAGAATAGTGTCATGACCTCGGTCCCGGAAACTGGGTCTTGGTGAACAAACACGTCAGGAACACGTGTTTGGAGCGTTGTTGGCACAGGCCTTACCATGACTGCTGTGAAGTGTGGAGGTATCCCCAAGTGGATTCATGCTTTCTATACTTGCAGAGTTGAATGTCCCCTTGACACAACCGCACCTGTTCCAGAAGAACTGGTGGTGAGAGAAAGGCGACAGGAGGCAGTTAGTCGGGGACCAAACTGAGTTTCATACAGCACTCAAATGGTCTGAGACTAGACTTCAACAAGCCACAAATGAAGCTAAAGTAGAAACAACTGAGTCTTGTCCTGTGGTGGTAAACAAGTCAAACTCAAAATCAGACCCTGATGAAGGGCCTAATGCTGGAAGAAAGCGAGTGGAAGCTCAAGACCGATGGCCCAGAAGACGAGAGAGAGAGAGTGAAACTGCCTAAATGACGTATGCCACAGACAATTGCTGAAGAGACTGAGAACTCTGACTTGAGCAAAAGTGAGGATGAGGGCTTTGCTGTAAAAAAATCAGAGAGAACAAGAGTGTCCAGTTGAAGGTACTCCTCACCTGAATGGACTTACTTTACAGATGATGCAGATAAAGAGTTCTGGGAATATTGGAGTCAACATACAAATTCGGCTGAACCTTCATGAACTGAACATTGTGGCTGAACTGCACCTTAAATTTTCATTGTCATCAATGAGTCAGATCTGTGTAATCAACAGCGACATTTATATTGACTGTGATAGGGAACTGAGAAGGATATCTAAGCCTTAGTAGAAGAAGATAGAGGGTTGTCATTTAGAAGAACATGGAGTAGGGCTAGGGAAGTCTCACAAAGATTTGTACGTATATGTTGTTGATGGACATTTGATCATTTGAATTTTCTTTACTGTTTGCATCAGTGGCATTAACAAAGAAATAATTCTGCAGCTGCATTTTAGTCGATAGTAGATCTGATTTCGGGAAAGTAATGGATCCAAATCAGAGCAGTAGGTGTAGAAATATAGTAGGTAATGTATTGCTTAATTTCTTTGTAGTACTAGTGATGTTGCTAATAGGAGCATTTTTCCCTACACCATCAATGGATAAAGAGTTAACTCCTAGTGTTTCCCCACAAACACCAAGCCCTAAAGATAAAACATTTATATGTTAGATGCGAAAGTTTTACACTTAGATGACCCAATAGGACATTTTTCTGCAAATGTATATTTTAATTTGCTGTATGAATATATTAACACAATGAATGCTAGGGACTGTTACATTAGCACGCTGTTACCTACTTCTGTGTCGAAAGGCATCATATACTCTCATATTCCATTAACTTATGGGATTTCTTGTAGTCTTTTATTGAGCATATTTTACAATGAGGCAAGTTTCAATATTATTTTTCCAACTATGACTTAGGGCCTCATTACAAGTTTGGTGGTCCCAGGACCGCCATGTTGGTGGTCGCACACCGGAATCAATGTAGAAGACGACAAGAGCAACTGTGAGTACACACACTTACCTGTCACTGTTGTAAATTGTCAAAGTACGTGCGCATACAACTTACCAATCGCGAACGGGTGGCGAAGGCGACACACACATGTAAACTGACACACATACTCACAGACAGCCACATACACACTAGGACATACACAGTACACACACTACGGCCATCACACGCACACATGTCAAAAACACACACCTACTCCCAGAAACGCAGCACCGGCACTCACACACAACACCACCAAACGACACTACAACACCACAACTGCAACACCATCAACGCATTGGCAAGCATCCACATTAGACACTACCCATTGACAAAGCACACATACTACACAACATACCACCAAGAGGGAACAAACTCACACTATAACACAACACACATTTGACATACCCAGCAAACACACATCACAACGTATCTGACATACCATTCACCACACATGCACACAATCAAAGCACACAAAGGCACACAACATGGCAACAAACACATGTCAACACAAACACCATTCAATACTATGACAAAAACATGTCCCCAACATACACATGGCCATCACACAACACACACCTATTACTGGGGGACAAATGCACTGCATATAACCTCACATGTTTCCCAGACAAAACAGGTCGCACAAGCACAACTTACACACAAATAGTCACATACAAACAATGTCAGCCATTTTCTAATATGCCCTAAGAAAAGAAATCCAGGACAAATAAGTAGCGTTGAAACCAACAACTGGTTGGTCCAAATATCTATTATAAACAATATTAAGTATTAAAATGTTCAAGGCATAGGCCAGTCCAAATAGTAATCATGCAACATGCACTTGATGCACATCTTGGAGCCCTAAACTTGACTCCTGACTGCTATGTAACCTCCACATGTAGGGGATCAAGAGGGCAGGCAGGCACCTCAGGAATTATGGGGGAGGGGTGCAAGGGGGTTTGGGTTCAGGCTTGGGAGAGGGTCATTTGGGATTGGGCTTGGGAGGAGGGTTTAGATCTAGGCTCAGGGGAGGGTTGGGTTCTCTTAGGAAGGGTAGAATTCTTGGCGGGGGAGGGGCATGGGTACTTGCAGGGGGGTAGGGGAGGCCTTGGAGGTGGAAGGGGCGGGTCTCGGGAGGGAAACAGAGCATTTAGGGGTCTCACAGGGGGAAGAGGAGTAGGGAAAAGGTCAAAACCTGAAAGTAACACTTTTTTAGACACACAGTGACAGTCATCAGAAGGGGGTTTGGGAGTGGTGGGTGAGAGAGTGGTTGTCTGACATGTCAGTGTGGTCCTCGTGGGGGCATGTGTATGGGATGTATGCTTGTGGGTGGTGGCTGTCTGTTGGGTGGGTGAGTGAGAGCATTTATGTGTACAGGACTGAGGGGATGCAGGTGCTGGGGGATGCCGTGGTGGGTGGGTGTCTGTCTGTTGAAGTGGTGACTACAGGTAAGGTAGATGTGCTTCATGTAGGAGTGTCAGTGGTTGTGATGTCTACGGGTCTGGTGATTGGGGTGGATGTCTGACGATCTGCTGTGGTGCCTTCTATGGATAAGATAGGTGTAGTGGCTAGATCTATGAATGTTGGTGTGGTGTCTGCCGGTGTGTGAGGTGTTGTGTCTGTAATGCTGGGGGTGGTGGGGGTGTCCGGGCAGGTAGAGACTGTTAATGTATGTGCAGATGTATGCTGCTTGCGTGCATGCTGGTGGTGTGTCTTGTGGTGCTTGTGTTTGTCTGAGGTATCCTTGGATGTTGACGTGGATGCATGCTTGTCTTTCTGTGTGCTATGGCTGGGTCAGGGAAGAGGGGTTTTGGATTGGGAAGAGGAAGGTGGGGGGGTGGAAGACAAAGGGTGACTGGCTGTCATCAGTGTGGAGGCCAGAGCCTGAAAGGATCTCTGTAGGGCAGCCACTGCACTGTGAATGCCCTCCAGGAACGCATTACTCTGTTGGACTTGAGTTGCCAGTCCCTGGATGGCATTCACGATGGTCGACTGACCCACAGAGATCAACCTCAGGAGGACAATACCCTCCTCACTTAGGGTAGCAGGGCTGGCAGGGGCAGAGGTGCCTGCAGCAAAGGAGACGCCCAACCTCTTGGGTGAGAGGCAGGGACAACTGGGTGGGAAACTACAGGGAGGGCGGTGGAAGTAAGGGGGGTGGCAGAAAGAGATGGTGCTGGGGTGGTCCCAGATGGGTCCGCCACTGCCAGGGAGTGTCCACTGGAGAAGGATTCTGAAGAAGAAGACATGGATCCTGTCTCCCCTGTGGCACTCTCCTCGCCCTCCAGCCCACTGTGTCCCTCAATGTGGGTGTTCTAAGCACTCCTCCTTCGCCTGCCGATGCTGATGCACAGAAAGAGAGAGAGAGGGTCATCACATTCTTCACACACACATTCATTATAACACAGACAACAGTATCAAAACATCTCTTGCATATAAAGCCCCAGTTAGAAACCATCAAGAGCCTAAATCATGACACAACTAAATACTTCCAACGTTCCCATATGACAACAGTCTCACCCACAACATAGGCCAACCATCTGGCCAGTACTCCACCATCCCATCAATTCAGCTGTAACTCAAAAGCATCAGGCACAAGATGGAATGACTACATAAAAATTCTATCCCCATAAAGATCATCACTGTCCTTCATCAAATCAGTCTAAGGAAATGCAGTTGACTGATAACACAATTTCATGCCTACTCCTACTCCACAGATGTCCAGTCCATCACCAAAACTCATGTTCTATGAAAGTACACTCATCTCACTTCACATATGACACAGCATGTTGCACAATCACATACCTAACTGATCATTCTGTATACAACTTACACAAAGGCAAAAGCCTCAGATGAATACACTACATGTGGCATTCCCATACAGGGTGCATCACAAAATGACACAGCATGTTATTGAAACAGATAGCTAAATACTAGGAAATGAATCATTAGGAATTTCTGCACCCACCAATCTGACAAATTGTCACATAGACAACAAATCTATGTACTGCATAGGGGCCTACCTAGCACACAGGATACATCCACAGACAACGACAGGGAGCATAGTAATACCAACAAAGCAATGGATACCAAATAATGTGCATGAAGGGCACATACCATTCCACCATACATGCTGAATAGAAACCTCTACATGGCAACATCTGAACACCTACATCACTAACAACTCCCTAGACATGTGATTCCCACTACCTAAATCCAGAACTAGCACTTACACAACGGATTACTAATATACCCATGAATGACACATACACATACAGTCAAGCTAATTTAATTACAGCATATCCCACAACACCAAAAGGTCTATATGAAATTGAACACCTGCTACACCATTAAGTCAGGCAGAAATGAGCAGACCCAGAACCAAAACTGTCCAAACAGCCTCATATGTGCAAAGGTAAGTCTGGTAAAAAGAGGCTACAATATCAATTCATGCATGAAGTATCAATTGACACATAATGTAGGCAGCAAATAGAATATGTTGCACTCATATAGGTATGGTATTGGCCTATGTAGCATGTACAATATACATGGGTTAAGGGTTCTTCAGCCTAGCCACTTACCTTATGTACACCAAAAGCATTAAGATAAAAGGTATTTGTACACATGTCAATGTAATACCATGAAATGTCAATGTCTTGTTGCCACCCTGAATAGAGGATGTCCAACCTTATAAAACTTCACATTTCCCAATGTATAAATCTGACATGACCAAGGGGACACCTCATCAGACCTCATAGATAGTGTAGTAAGGTGGCCATACCTAAAGCCTGATTTGGATAACAGCCACACATGACGTGTCCAACTATTTCAGGACACAGGATTATTTGGCCTTGTTACTCATCTGTCAGACCCAATGTTTCACATAGAGCAGATCCAGTGGAATCGGAGTTTTCCGACACCAAAGAGCTATAAAACACATCATTTGGGTAAATGGACTCGGGAACACTAGGTGGGAAGGATGGCACAGCAGGTTACAAAAATGTATGACTAAGTACAGTCACACATATGACTCAGTCACATGTGCATCTCCACATGCAGTGATACTATTTGGTAGACAAAGGTTATTAACATGTTCCTATGCACAATACAATGGCTACATCTGTGTTTGTATGTTGGCAAATGTAGTACCATGTAGTCCAAGTAGTCACCATACCTGTAGCACCTACCACATTGTCCCTACTGCAATGCTTAGACATCATACACTAAACTATCAGAGGCAACTACATGGGTTCTGTCAATACTTACCTCCTTGTGGCTGCTGTGCTGCCCTCAAACGCCTTCCACCTCAGGTTATGCCACCGCAAAAATGCAGGCCATTAGGGATATCAAGGTCAAACGGGCACGCCTTCCTCATTCGGAGGACATCCCCAGCTGGACCTCTGTGGTCTTCCGTGCCCAGCATCTCAAGACCTCCCACTCCTTCGTACAGTGGATGCTCCATCGGCTGTGGACTCCGAGGGTCCACACTTGCTTGGCATGCCAAATTCCCTTCTTCTGATGGGCGTTGACCTGCATGGATGACACAAACAAAAGGTAAAAATCATGTCCACATGCACTATACCAATAGTAGTGGACAGTACACATCAGCGACAGCAAGTATGGGAACATTCCCATCCTATCCACTCACACTCATTTATAGATTATCATCTGCATGCATCAACACCTTCATGACTTTGAATTTCAGATACCCCATTATTCACCACATATATGACACAATGGTATTGCATTGGACCCACCTGCTCCTCTAGTGCACCATACAGCTGTCCATACAGGGTAGGACCTCCTCCATGAGCCTCTCATGCTCCTCAGGGGTGAAGGCTGGGGCCCTATCACCTGCAGGATGTGGCTTGATAGCTCCCAGAGGCAGCAAACACTGACTCAGGTAGTGGAGGTCTTGTTGGCAACAGTGTGAGGAGGCAAGTGAGCAATATTGCAGAAGATGGCAGTCACGCCTGCCACATACTGGACCGTCACCAGTGACCGTCACCACCTGCGGACATTGCCATTGGCCCAAGTCCGCCAAAGGCTGCAATGTCTTCCAATGGCAATTTCTACTGCGACAGTGACCGCCTACCGCCATGATGACTTCTGCCAGCACACTTAGGTCACTTCCATGTGTCCAGTACAGTAGGTCAAGTGGCTGCCATTTTAAGCACATTACATTTATGGAAGTGTTTTGTCATCTGTGTCATTAACTATTTCCCATATTGTGCAGTACAAATGTAAATACTGCCTTTATGTTTAGTTGTCAATATGTGCATCTGTGCAGTAGATTCAGTGTTACAGGAGGACATGTGATGTTAGCAATGTATACCTACTCAGATGTTCACATGGTTTCTAGAAAACGTAGATAACGTGCAACAATAGCTCAATAGCTAAGTGGGGAATGTGCCCCAATGAGGGTGTCATCGGGTTAATACCTATGTGTTGTAATGTAGATATCTGAGTTTATAACCCACCTCGACAGCAGATATGTGTTTGTTGTGTTACTGACTTTACAAGATGTCTGCATGCTGCATGTCACATACTATATTTACATTTGTTCACATAGTTTTCCTGCCATGAGGAGAGGACGACAACCATCAACGTACTGTCCATTAGTAGACCTGCACACCATAGAGGAGAGACATTGTATCTAGACCTATCGGCTGAACCGTCATACTATCATGGATCTTTGTGATCAATTGGAGCCAGATCTGATGCCTGCCATTTGCAATCCCTATAGAACACCTCCCATTGTTCAAATCTCGCCAGTGCTACACTTCCTGGCCACAGGGCCCTAACTGCAGGAATGTTTTAGCCCATGTTCAGTCTGGCTTTGAAGGCTGTCCTGTGTGCGTTGTTGAAACACCTGGACAGCTACACCAGGTTTCCCTAACATGAGGATTTGCCCTATGTGAAGACAGAGGTTTATGTTATGGGACACATTCCACATGTGGTTGGAGTCAAAGATGGCACCCATGTAGCCTTGGTTCCCCCCAGTGGTTCCCCCCAGTGCCAATGAACAGGTGTACAGGAACAGGAAAAACTACCACTCAATCAACCTTCAGGTAGTGTGTCTGGCAGACCAGTACATTTCATAAGCCAGTGGATCAGTCCATGATTCCTTCATCATGCAGAACAGCAATGTACCACTGCTGATGACACGACTCCACACAGAAAGGGCCTGGCTGGTTGGTAAGTTATGACTGAAATGTATTTTACCAGTGTACGTCTCCAGCCATCACAATGTAGCATGTCCCACATATATTGTGTGTATTGTTCTACCAATTTGTTCACAGGTTAATCTGGCTATCCAAACCATCCTTGGTTGTTGACACCAGTGAGGTACCCAACCACGCCAGGGGAAGTCCGCTACAATGAGACCCACGGGAGGACAGGGCATGTCCTTGAGTGGACTTTTGGGCTCCTGAAGGCAAGATTTAGGTTCCTGGACAGATCAGGAGGCACCCTCCTCTACTCACCCAACAAGATATGTCAGATAATAGTTGCCTGCTACATGCTCAACAATCTTGCCCTGAGATGACAGATACCATTTACCATTTATATCAGATGAGGGGGAGCCAGCAGAACATGTGGGTGGTAATGCAGATTTGCCAAGTGATGAAGAGCCAGAGGAAGATGAAGAAGGAGACTCTAGGGTAGATCTGATCAATCAGTACTTCAACTGACTAAAAGGTATTTGAAGTAGACGTAATGTTCTGGGTCAAATTTGCAACCTGAAGTAGATGGGTAGCATGTCACTTCCTTCATTGCATCATCTGTGGGGTTGTAGTTAGCTCCATACCTATGGGTGAGTTGTGTTTGCAAACTGTAAATTTTATTGTGTACAGAACAGAGTGATCTTCATTATCATGTATTGTTATAGCAGATGCAAAGTTACACTTTCCTGAATTGAGGAGTGTATACTGCTATGTCCCATCCCTCTTCTTTTGTAAACACAGATTTCCCTAGATACTGTTTGGCTGCTCAACCTTGGCAAATGACAGATACTGTCAGAAGCAGATGGGAACTGCAGACAGACATGAGAAGTGGATATGGCTGATACAAGGTACTATGGGCCAGATGTAGCATTATTCCAAATTGCGAGTTGCAATTTGCGAGTCCCAGCGACTCGCAAATTGCAACTCGCAATTTGGAATGCAGAAAGGTGTCTCAGACACCTTCTGCGAGTCGCTATGGGGTCGCAAAGACCCACCTCATTAATATTAATGAGGTGGGTTGCAATTTGCGACCCCATACCGATTCAGGGCACTCACGGGGATGGTGGCCTGCTGGGAACAGCAGACCACTATGTCCGTGACTGCTTTTAAATAAAGCAGTTTTTTTTTTTCAAAGTCCAACCCATTTTCCTTAAAGGAAAACGAGCTGCACTTTGAAAAATAAACCGAAACCTTTTGTTTCGGTATTTTTCAGGGCAGGTAGTGGTCCATTGGACCACTGCCTGCTCTGAAAAATTATTTTTAGTGCCAGACACAAAGGGGAAGGGGTCCCCTGGGTCCCTTTCCCGTTTGCGCCTGGGTTACCATCCACTTCAAGTGGATGGTAACTGCGCTTTCATTTGCGACCGCAATCGCGGTCGCAAATGAAAATGCATACCATAGTGAATCGCAAATAGTAAGGGTTTTTCGCCGTTTGCGACTCGCTAAAGCTTTGCTACATCTGGCCCTATGAGTCTTGATTATGTGGAGTGTGACTGACATTGTTAGACTGTCAGGACACTGGAGTGAAAAAGTGTGTTCCCATCAAGGTCACCTGTAGGGTACATAATGTTGTCTAATGCTGTCATTTGTGTCTGATTATGTGTCTGGACCATGTCTAAATGTGGTAACGGATCCCCTCCCTGCACAATAGTGACAGTTTTATGTATTCTACCTTGAATTTAGCTGTCAGTGTGTTCCTACTTTGCAGACCAATGTGCATGTCACTGTGGACTGACGTAGATGAGTGACAAGCCTACAGGTATGTGGCCAATGTAAGTGAAAGTTTCCATGTATGGGTAGATCAGTACCGATCTCTGTCTGTACCATGGGATACATATGTTTGGAAGCTTGGGTATGTGATAAAGCTTTGCCAGGTGAGACAAGGAACCAATCTGTGTGTCTCATGCCTTGTTGGTAGAATAACTTGTCCCTAGCTTCAGTATTGTGTAGTATAGCCTTGTGTTACACCTTAGCAGACATCCTGATGCTATTCTCAGTCATGCTCTTTGTGCTGTTAATAGATCATTCACTGATTGTGTGCAGTTGTAGTTTACAACCTATTTGGTATCCGTCCAGTTACAATCCTATTGTAATGAGTCTCCTGCTAATGGAGTCCACGTATGGGGTCCATACCAATCAGTGTACGATACAGAGGGACATGATCAGACTAGAGTTGGCATGAATAACTAATGTACACGGTTGATAAATGAGACATACACAGGGCCTGTGTTTAAGAGTGATTTATTGTGGAAAAACAAAACACATATATGACTATGAAGGTTAAACTAACACAAAAAAATAAGGTGATAGGTTTAGTCATGGTGGATGACATCATGAGGGTAGCTACTACACAATTTGGGAGCCCAGGTCCAGTGTCCTTGCACCATAGGAAAATGGAGATTGGTAAGAGAGCAGTCAACAGGGTGTACCTGTGGCACACAAGGGGAACAGTTCAGAAGAGGTTTACTTCCTGGCAGTGGGTTTGGCCTTGGAATCTGCTCCTGCTGGATGTTTGGGTGGACGTCCACGTTTGTGGGGGGGTTATTCAGCTACAGAGGATGGGGTGTCTGAGGCATGTCCTCTCTCTGGCAGGGCCTCCATTCCACTAGCAGCCACAGATGTAGAAGGGCCTGATGTATCATTTGTAGTGGAAGGGGCCAGACTTTCGGTACAGAAAGTTATGCAGCAGTGGCAGGCACAAAATGCTCACCTGGCTTCCATTGCAGGGGTGCTGAGACACTTGAATAATACACTGAGTAGGTCTTGTACCCAACATCTATCCCCTTCCACTAGCAATGATACATCATGTCTTCTACATCTGTGGCTGCTAGAGGAAGGGCCAGATATTGGGATACAAGACCTACTCAGTGTGTTATTCAAGTCTCGCAGCACCCCTGCAACGGTAGCCAATGCCTTTTTTAGGACAAAAAACAGACACTTTTATTTTGAGCACTCTTTCCTATTTTTTCAATATTTGGCTATATTTTGCCTATTTTCTCAGTCCTGTTCAAAATAATGTAAATTTGACGTGGATACCTTTTGGGGAAAAACGATATGAAGGCCTAAGCATGAAATACCCCAAATAGCTATAAAATGGTTCAGCACCTGGTTGGTGATGGTGGGAAGGCAGAAACCCCAGCAGTTAAGGGTTAATAGAGTTTGGGCAAGATTGCATAAGCCCATTGGTGTGCATTGTGCCTCTTCCAACTATATGTATATTTAATACATTTTAGGATTCTCCTTAAATGTTTTCAGAAGTTTATTTTTGCATAATTTGAAAGTTGTGTCATAAGGCTAGTTTTGGGGCTGATGCTGCTCTGTGTTGGACCAAATTTGGGCTTGTAATTGGCCAGCTTTGGGCTTGGGATGGGGCTCAAAATCTGGCAGCACTCCTGGGGAATCAACTGAGTGGCTGCTGTTGGAAGACCATGTTTTGGTCATTATGTCAGACTTTCTTCTCACATGGCTGAAGAGGATAGTGTGAATTTACAGAAACTATGCTCTAAATTTAGCTTCTGATGTTCCTTCCATAACCTCTACGAGAAAATCATCCGAGAAAACAGTTTCCTGTCAAACATGGTTCATCAAATACCAGCTGAGGATCAGAATTTTTCATTGTATAAAATCACCTTTGGTTACACCATAAATCCTAAAATGAGATGGTACCACCAATAAATGATTTATATTTTGACTAACATCTGTTATCACCCTTTACAAGTACTCCTTTTTGTAACCTTCAAAAACAGACTTTCACTACAATACATTTCAATAGGCACCATGTCCTCCAGATTTCTGTAATGGCTGCCACCCATGTTGTCAATGTTGCGGCCAGTAAATCTGGGATGGGGGGTGTCCCTTTGGGACCCTTTCACCACATGCCTTTTGGGGTAGGGTGTGCTCTTTACACCCCCTATATATTTGTTTAGTTCATTTTAGGAGATAGGACCCATGAACATGAGTGCTGTTATGGCTCCCTGTGAGAAAGTAGCCTCTTTCTAGCCTTGTTACCCCCACTTTTGGCCTGTTTGTGAGTGTATGTCAGGGTGTTTTCACTGTCTCACTGGGATCCTGCTAGCCAGGGCCCAGTGCTCATAGTGAGAACCCTATGTTTTCAGTATGTTTGTTATGTGTTACTGGGACCCTGCTAGTCAGGACCCCAGTGCTCATAAGTTTGTGACCTATAGGTATGTGTTCCCTGTGTGATGCCTAACTGTCTCACTGAGGCTCTGCTAACCAGAACCTCAGTGGTTATGCTCTCTCTTTACAAATTGTCACTAACAGGCTAGTGACCAATTTTACCAATTTACATTGGCTTACTGGAACACCCCTATAATTCCCTAGTATATGGTACTGAGGTACCCAGGGTATTGGGGTTCCAGGAGATCAATATGGGCTGCAGCATTTCTTTTGCCACCCATAGGGAGCTCTGACAATTCTTACACAGGCCTGCCACTGCAGCCTGAGTGAAATAACGTCCACGTTATTTCACAGCCATTTTACACTGCACTTAAGTAACTTATAAGTCACCTATATGTCTAACCTTTACCTGGTAAAGGTTAGGTGCAAAGTTACTTAGTGTGAGGGCACCCTGGCACTAGCCAAGGTGCCTCCACATTGTTCAGGGCCAATTCCCCGGACTTTGTGAGTGCGGGGACACCATTACACGCGTGCACTACATATAGGTCACTACCTATATGTAGCTTCACAATGGTAACTCCGAATATGGCCATGTAACATGTCTATGATCATGGAATTGCCCCCTCTATACCATCCTGGCATAGTTGGCACAATCCCATGATCCCAGTGGTCTGTAGCACAGACCCTGGTACTGCCAAACTGCCCTTCCTGGGGTTTCACTGCAGCTGCTGCTGCTGCCAACCCCTCAGACAGGCATCTGCCCTCCTGGGGTCCAGCCAGGCCTGGCCCAGGATGGCAGAACAAAGGACTTCCTCTGAGAGAGGGTGTTACACCCTCTCCCTTTGGAAAATGGTGTGAAGGCAGGGGAGGAGTAGCCTCCCCCAGCCTCTGGAAATGCTTTCTTGGGCACAGATGTGCCCAATTCTGCATAAGCCAGTCTACACCGGTTCAGGGGACCCCTTAGCCCAGCTCTGGCGCGAAACTGGACAAAGGAAAGGGGAGTGACCACTCCCCTGACCTGCACCTCCCCTGGGAGGTGTCCAGAGCTCCTCCAGTGTGCTCCAGACCTCTGCCATCTTGGAAACAGAGGTGCTGCTGGCACACTGGACTGCTCTGAGTGGCCAGTGCCACCAGGTGACGTCAGAGACTCCTTGTGATAGGCTCCTTCAGGTGTTGCTAGCCTATCCTCTCTCCTAGGTAGCCAAACCCTCTTTTCTGGCTATTTAGGGTCTCTGTCTCTGGGGAAACTTTAGATAACGAATGCAAGAGCTCATCCGAGTTCCTCTGCATCTCTCTCTTCACCTTCTGCCAAGGAATCGACTGCTGACCGCGCTGGAAGCCTGCAACACTGCAACAAAGTAGCAAAGACGACTACTGCAACTCTGTAACGCTGATCCTGCCGCCTTCTCGACTGTTTTCCTGGTGGTGCATGCTGTGGGGGTAGTCTGCCTCCTCTCTGCACCAGAAGCTCCAAAGAAATCTCCCGTGGGTCGACGGAATCTTCCCCCTGCAATCGCAGGCACCAAAAAGCTGCATTACCGGTCCCTTGGGTCTCCTCTCAGCACGACGAGCGAGGTCCCTCGAATCCAGCAACTCTGTCCAAGTGGCCCCCACAGTCCAGTGACTCTTCAGTCCAAGTTTGGTGGAGGTAAGTCCTTGCCTCACCTCGCTAGACTGCATTGCTGGGAACCGCGACTTTTGCAGCTACTCCGGCCTCTGTGCACTTCCGGCGGAAATCCTTTGTGCACAGTCCAGCCTGGGTCCACGGCACTCTAACCTGCATTGCACGACCTCCTAAGTTGTTCTCCGGCGACGTGGGACTTCTTTGTGCAACTTTGGGTGAGCACCATTTCACACATCCTTGTAGTGCCTGTTTCTGGCACTTCTCTGGGTGCTACCTGCTGCTAAGAGGGCTCCATGTCTTGCTCGACGTCCCCTCTACCTCCTGGTCCAATTTGCGACCTCCTGGTCCCTCTTGGGCCACAGCAGCATCCAAAAATGCTAACCGCATGATTTGCAGCTAGCAAGGCTTGTTGGCGTTCTTTCGGCGGGAAAATACTTCTGAACAACTCTACAAGGCGAGAGGGGTCCGTCCTCCAAAGGGGAAGTCTCTAGCCCTTTTCGTTCCTGCAGAAACCTCAGCTTCTTCTCTCCAGTAGAAGCTTCTTTGCACCCGCAGCTGGCATTTCCTGGGCATCTGCCCATCTCCGACTTGCTTGTGACTTTTGGACTTGGTCCCCTTGTTCCACAGGTACCCTAGATTGGAAATACACAGTTGTTGCATTGTTGGTTTGTGTCTTTCCTGCATTATTCCTCTAACACGACTTCTTTGTCCTTAGGGGAACTTTAGTGCACTTTGCACTCACTTTTCAGGGTCTTGGGGAGGGTTATTTTTCTAACTCTCACTATTTTCTAATAGTCCCAGCGACCCTCTACAAGGTCACATAGGTTTGGGGTCCATTCGTGGTTCGCATTCCACTTTTGGAGTATATGGTTTGTGTTGCCCCTATCCCTATGTTTCCCCATTGCATCCTATTGTAACTATACATTGTTTGCACTGTTTTCTAAGACTATACTGCATATTTTTGCTATTGTGTATATATATCTTGTGTATATTTCCTATCCTCTCACTGAGGGTACACTCTAAGATACTTTGGCATATTGTCATAAAAATAAAGTACCTTTATTTTTAGTATATCTGTGTATTGTGTTTTCTTATGATATTGTGCATATGACACTAAGTGGTACTGTAGTAGCTTCACACGTCTCCTAGTTCAGCCTAAGCTGCTCTGCTAAGCTACCATTATCTATCAGCCTAAGCTGCTAGACACCCTATACACTAATAAGGGATAACTGGGCCTGGTGCAAGGTGCAAGTACCCCTTGGTACTCACTACAAGCCAGTCCAGCCTCCTACACTCCCACAACAAATTGTTCAGGTTGTGACCAACCAATCAGAATTGACTAGTCCACTTTAAAGTGGACAATCAGAGCATATCAGAACACCAACTGTCAATATATCTATAAAGTTTAAAACTTAATTTCTCTAAAACTACTAAACAGACACACACAATCATAAAAGCATGTTTTCTCAGTAAATATCTAGCTTTCTGGCAAATTTGCTGTAATTCTCCTCAGCGGTTTTGGCTGTAGTGCTTTCTAAAATTCCATATGGAAAATACATTGGTGCATGGGGCAATAGTGTTTTTTCTTCCCCCCTGCCCTCACCTCTCCTTTTCTCGGATCTCACTTGACAGCTTACCCTGAAATCTTCAAGGAGAGAGCTGAGGTGGATGAACTTTTTTGAAAAAGTTTATAGAGATTAGTCACGCAGCGTCAAAGTTATTAGCAAAACAAAAACGCTCCTCCTATGGAAAGTTTGACCTACCTATATAGGTACCAAGGCCCTAACGTTTGTTAAGAAAAACACAGAAATTCACTGAAAAAAACATAAGTTGACGTCTTAGGAGTTGGAACGAGAGTCAAGCTAATGTTAAAAAAAAACACAAACACTGAAATATGCTAGTTATAGTTTAATGAACTAATTATAACTTGCCCCCTTCTCATGTGCTGCTTATGACCTCACATATTACATCAATAAAGACATGTTAAATATCACTCATGACATCTCAGTCATAGCCTACGGCGAGGCCCTACACCAATCCTTCTACAGTCATCCAACCTCCAATGAACATGATCTCCAGGCATACATATGATAGGTTTGCCCCTGTGGCCAGGATCTGTACCCACCCCTCTATAGGCAGCCAAAAACCACTATGCACAGACATAGGATATACACAGTGAAGGTTGTCTGCAAGGCCTGTTGTCCCATAAGACCTTGCATCTAACATATGGCAGATGTTTGACGGTGGGCCTCATTACACCGTGAGCCCAACCCTGTGCAAGTGGGCAACTTCTACTGCCCACGGCTTTTGCCTATAGGCAGCCTCGGTTTGCTGCACAGTGTCCCATCCCTCCATCTCCAGTTTTAAACTCAAAAACACCACTGAAATTCATCATGCACATCTACCATGCACAGTCTTTTCATCAATGCCATTTCAGATGTTGCAGTCATGTTTTCATTGATGTCACAGTACGTGTCATGAGTGATATGATATGTGGGATAACTAGCTCTGCATGGCAAGGGTGTGAGTTATAGTTACCTTAGGCATTGAGTTATAGTTACTAGAGATAACTATACCTGTTGAATTTCAGTATTTTTAGTTGAAAACATTAGTCAGTTAAATTTTCGCCAAACTATAACTTCACTTTAGCCTTTTGCTTCTTCAGTCAAATTCTAGGGTAATATTTTTTGACCATATGTAAGGCCAACCCCCCCCCCCCCCCCCCCCACCACGCATGGTCTTTAGACATCTGCAGCAGAGAATGGGAGGGCCTGTGTCTAACCCCCACTGGCAACAAATCCTGCTGCACGCAGCATTGTGGCATGTGTAGCATGCCGTTCGTCTTACAGGTACTGGCTGCACTCAGAAAGATTTACTGACTTTGCCAAAGAGTCACAACACCAAAATATAAAACGTGAGTCTATCATTATCTTTTTCCAAAAAATCACCAATATTTCTTATTTAATGTATATTTCAGTGATTCAAACAATGCAATGTTTAATAATAGCGATTTATTTAAAAAAAGATTTACTGAAGTTTTGATTTAAAAAATGTATGTGAGTCTTTCGTCCAACATAGATTCTATTATTGTATTTTGTGGACTGAAAAATGTGAAAAGAAAGACTCAGACTTTTTTTGAATAAAACTAACTTGTCTCAGAGTCTTACTTTCACCATTTTTCAAGCCGACAAAATACAATCATAAAAACAACAACAAGAGGGCCTTGCACTCCAGCTAACGAGCATAGAGCTCCAGCTAGGAGTGCTTTAAAAAACAATATGGTACGTTCTCCTGCAGTCATGGTTTTAATGTCCCAGGAGACTTTCAGATTTTTTTTCTAATTTAGCTGGGGAGCTGCTTCACTTTCTGCAGCCCCCCACCACATTTAAAACTGCTTGGTGGTGGCCCGGCTTGTAGGGGCACCAGAATCATAAAAATAGTGTGTATTACAATACCCTAGAGCATCATGGGGTGCTCCTTCATGGAACAGTGAATAATAAATAAATATTCAACTTAATAGTCACACAATATTAACTATAACTTGTGCCTCCTCCATGCACACTGTATATACTTTTATATTATATCAGTTATACCATGTAAAATAATAGCTATGACATCACAAATCATATCTTTTTTGAGAACACAGTGAATGGTAGAGTGGCAAAGTATAGTTAATGTAGTGTGGTAACCGAGTTGAATAATGTATAGAGGTGAGCGAGTTATAATAATTTGAATTTTTTATGTAAATTATAAATTAAGAGTATAGTTTGATATTTTTAAATGTTTATGCACTTTTGTTTGTAGCTAAATGATAAATAATGTTATGAACATTTAATGGGAGTGTGTAAATTATAAAGTTAATGTATAACTGTAACTGAAGAACTTCGAATGTTTGTGCATTTTAAGTGAGGTGAGTAGTTTATAGTAGAATAGAGTAGAGTGGAGTGTTGAAGAATGGAGTGATGTAGAGTACAGTGTTATACATTAGAATAGCGTACACTGGAGTGGCGTAGACTGTAGTTTGGTAAAGTGCAATGGCATACAGTAGAGTAGAGTAGAATGCAGTGGTAAAGAATGGAGCAGCAGACAGAGGAGTGAGGTATAGTGTAGTGGCATATAGTACCATAGCATAAAGTGAATTGTCAAAGAGGGGAGTGGCATAGACTGGAATTGTGTATAGTGGAATGTTGTAGAGTGAAGTGGTGTACAGTAGAATAGCATATAGTAGAGTGGTGTACAGTAGAGTGGCGTGGAGTGGGGTGGAATGGAATAGCATAGAGTGTAGTGGCAAGAGTGTTGTAGCATATGGTGAAATAGTATAGAGTGGAGTATCCTAAAGGGGGCTAGCGTAGAGTGCAATGGCATAGACTGGAGTGATGTAGAATGGAGTGGCATAGAGTGGAGTGCAGTGAGTAGGTTAGTGAAGAATGGCGTAAAGTGCAGTGGCATACAGTAGAGTGGTGTGCAGCGGAAAATAATATGTTAGAATGGTGTACAGTGGAGTGGCATAGAGTGGAATAGCATAGAGTGGAGTGCTGTACAGTAGAGTTACGGACAGTGGATTAGTGTACTAGTGTAATGGTAATTGGGTGGTAGTGTACACTGCAGTGCAGTACAGTGGAGAGTGTTAGAATGGATTTGTGGACAGTCGAATAGCATACAGTGGAGTGGCATACAGTGGGGTGCCACAGAGTGGAATGGCATATAGAGGAATATCCTAGAGCTGAAAGGTGTAGAGTAGTGTGGCGTGCACTTAAGTGGGGTACTGTGGAGTAGTGTAGTGTACCTTGGAGTGGCATATTGTGGACTAGCACACAGTAGAATGTCATACAGTATTGTACAGTAGAGTGGCATAGGGTGGATTGAGGTACAGTGTAGTGGCATACAGGTGAATGGCATGGACTGGAGTGACGTAGAGTGGAGTGGCGTACAGTGTAGTGCCATAGAGTGGAGTGTTACAGACTGGAATACCATACAATGGAGTGTTGTACAGTGGAGTGGGGTACAGTGTAGTGGAGTAGACTGTAAAGGCATACAGTGTAATAGTGTACTGTGGAGTGTTCTAGAGTGGAATGGCATGCAGTGGAATAGCGCAGAGTATTGTGGCGAACAGTAGAGTAGCATTCAGTAGAGTGTAGCAGAGTGGAGTGTGGTACAATGTAGTGGCATACAGTGGAATATCAGACTGGAGTGGCATACAGTGGAGTAACATACAGAGTAGTGACATACAGTGGAGTGTTGTAGAGTGGAACACCATACAGTGGAGTGTTGTACAGTTGAGTGGGGAAGAGGGTAGTGAGGTATACTGTAGTGGCATACAGTGGAGTGGCACAGAGTGGAGTGTTCTAGAGTGGAGCGGTGAACAGTGTAGTGTAGTAGAGTGGAGTGAGGTACAGTTTAGTAGGGTGGGATGTATAGACATACATTGGAGTGGCGTGTAGTGGAGTGGTAGAGAGTGGAATAGTGTTAAGTGTTGCTGGCATACAGTGTAGTGACAAATAGTTGAATAGCATACACTGGAGAGGCAGAAAAAAGAGTGTAGTACAGCGGAAAAGGGTAGAGTGTCGTAGGACAGAGTTGATTTGCATAGAATGGTGTGGGTTACAGTGGAGTAGCATAGAATGAGGTGATGTACAGTGTAAAAGCGCACAGTGGATAGTTGTAGAACAGAGTGGCATGTAGTGGATTGATATACAGTGCAGTGGCGTAGACTGGAGTGGCATAAATAAGAGTGGAAAAGAGTAGAGTGGGGTAGAGTAGAGTGGTGCCTAGTGGAGTGGCGTACAGTGGAGTGGCGTACTGTGGAATAGCATATGTTAGAGTGGCGTATAGTGGAGTGGCATAGAGTGAAATAGCATACAGTGGAGTGTCGTACAGTGGAATAGTGTATTGGTGTATAGTGTAGTAGCGTACAGTAAAGTGGCGTAGACTGGAGTGTCATACAATTGAGCAGCATACAGTGGAGTGGTGTTCAGCATAGTGGTGTACACTGGAGTGTGTTACAGTGGAGTGACGTACAGTGGAATAGCATAAATTAGAGTGGTGTACAGTGGAGTTGCACAGAGTGGACTGGCGTACAGTGGAGTGATGCAGGGTGGAGTGGAAAAGACTGGAGTGAGGTACAATGTAGTGGAGGACACTGGAATAGCAGAGAGTGGAGTGGCGAAGGGTGGAGTGGTGTACACTGGAGAGGCATAGAGTTGAATAGTATACACTGGAGTGGAGTAGAGTGCAGTGGAGTGGCATAGAGTGGAAAAGCGTAGGGTAGAGTGGCGTACAATGGAGTAGCATAGAGTAGAGTGGCGTAGAGTGGATTGAGGTACAGTGTAGTAGGGTGCAGCTGAAAAGCATAGGAGTGGCATACAGTGTAGAGGAGTAGAGTGGAGTGTTGTAGAGTGGAATACCATAGAGTGAAGCATTGCAGAGCGGAGCACAATAGTTGGGTAGACTGTAGTGGCATACAGCAGAGTAGTGTACAGTAGAGTGATGTAGAGTTGAATAACATTGACTGTTACTGGCATCAAGTGTAGTGACATAGAGTGGAGTGGCACATAATACAATAGCATACAATACAGTGGCGTAGAATGGAGTGTCATAGTGTGGAAAAGGATAGAGGGTAGTCGGGTAGAGTTTATTGGCGTTGAGTGGTGTACAGTGAAGTGATGTACAGTGTAATTACGTGCAGTGCATTGTTGTAGAGTGGAGCAGTGTTAAGTGGAAAGCCTTACAGTGCAGTGGCGTAGACTGAAGTGGCATAAGGTGAAGTGGCATAGAGTTGAGTGGTGTAGAAGTGGGGAATAATGGAAGCCCAAAGAGTGGAGTGGCATAGAGTGGAGTGGCACACATAGCAGTGGCGTACAGTAGAATAGCGTAAATTAGAGTGGCATACAGTGTACTGCCATAGAGTGGAATTGCGCACAGTGGAATAGTGTAGGGTGTATTGACGTATAGTGTACTAGCATACAGTGAAGTGCCATACACTGGAGTATTGTACTGTTGGGCTGCATGCAGTGCATGCAGTGGAATAAGGTGCAGTTGAGTGGTGTACAGTACAATGGTGTGCATGAAACAAAGGGGTTCCCCTAAGCTATTAATGGAAGGAGCAGGACAGGGACAACAAAAAAATACTAAAACAAGAAAACCCACCTCCAAAATACGTTCTAAGTAAAGTACATATGCAGGCCACAAAAAGACACATCAATCAATTATACATGTGTATTGATTTCAGAACTTTTTAAAAATGTTTTATGCTAAAATATTTTTTGTCATATTATCTTGTTTTATCAATCAGCTACGTCTCAGGTCGCGAACGTTCTCACCATAAACAAAACACAAGTGAATAAGGGTCTCTGTAGAGAGGTTTAAAAAGGTGGGAGCGTGGATGTAATTAACCAATCCGTGGGAAACATGGTTGGACACACATGCATACAGCCACTAGTGTAGAACTCAGGCAACCATCAGATATAATGTTGGGCATTGTGATGGAGCGCGCATAGTTTAAAGAAAGACCTGCATGCGCTGCTCCAATGACATGCAGCACACCACTGTATGTTTGGGGGTGGACTGACCCAGACCACCAGTCTCCCGTTTTATTTATAGCCCTCTGGCCCCCGGGCCAGAGGAAGTGCATTCACAGCATCTGGGTCACGGTCACGACCCCAAACAGGCGTGACTCTAGACTGCGGCTTGCCATTACATTCCTATCCAACTTTATTTAAAACGTAATAACGTAATCAGCATACAAAGTCTTTCAGTCTCTGCCTAAGCGGAGGATTGGGCCAGAGGTTGTACCTCTGGGTCAGTGAGCAGTGTTCTTCTGCTTGTGTCCCAAAATAGCCATCCTGTCGAGAGCGTGGTGTACCCAGTTTGCTTGTGGATTGGCTTATCCCTGGGCTCGGGGTTCCGGACTCTCTGACTCAAGCCTCTGGTGAGGGTGAATCAGGTCTGTTTTTTCAGTTTGCGGTTCCTCAAACATTACTTTACGAAACTCGGAGATATTTCGGGACACTGTCTCACCTCCGTTTCGTGCCATCACCATGGTGCCTACCATTCTGGTGACAATCCATATACCTGGCTCATATGGTGCGCCGAATTTCCAGATGGGGATTTGGTCTTTGATGATTACTCATCCCCGGTTTGCAAGTACCGGGTTGTTGCACGCCTCTTCCTGCTTGCCCGGTTATTTGTCTCTCGTCATCTCATTTAGGCCTGTTCAGGATGATATTGAGGTGGTTGCCATCTAGGATGAGTGGGCGCAGTGTCTCTCCTTGCTCCTGTCAGCATAAGGGACCATGGTGCTTGCGTCGTAGTACAATGGGTCGTTCTCTTAGGAAACGGTGCAAGTTGAGTCAGGGTCACCTCCGTCCCACGTTCTATTACAGAGGGCCTTGATGAGCGTGCACATGAAGCACTCGACATCGCTGTTCGCTTGGGGCCACTGCGTGGTATGTCTGTCTTGATTTCCTAGGGTAGCCCGAACATGGTGAAGGTTTTCTCGAGGACTGGGGCCACGTTACTGAAAGCAGCAGAGTTGATGACCTCAACGATGGGGTACTTGGTATAACTGTCTATCAGCACCAGCATGATAAGTCCATCGGGGAAGCTTCCAAAATCAAGGCTGGCTCTGGACCACAGGCTTGGTGCACGGTTCCTCAGTTATGATTGGTGGTGGTGTTTCTGGGGTGCTGGTTAGCTGGCAGGCTGGACATTGCTTCACCAGGTAGTCCACTTCTGCTTCCAGGTTCGGGAACCACACCTTCTCCCTCATGTGCACCCTCATTTTGGTGGTTCCTTGGTGCCCTCCATGTGCGAATGTGGTGACTCGTTGTTGTAGACGCGCTGGGATAACCAGGCAACGCCCTCGCAGGATGAGGCCATCTTGGATCAGACTAAGGTCCATATTTGTTGGAAAATGACAGCGCAGGATGCTGCGCCAAATTGGCAGCGCCGCGCTCTGTAATTTTCACAATGCAGGTATGCGCCATATTTAATTGAATACAGTGCACCCCTGTGTTGTCCCCTGTGCTGGTGCTAAATTAAGCTGCCTGCACCAATGCAGGCATCCTTGCACCACTGTGCAAGGATGTCTGCATTGAGGGGTGTGATTGTTTATGTGTGGGAAGGTGTCCCTGCCTGCAAATAAACAATCACTAATGGTGATTTTGCACTTCTTGAAATGATTGGAATAAAAGTATTCCTCCTCATTGCGCCTTGCTAATGCCACCCCTGGGGTGGTGTTAGATTTTGGTGCTGCCTCAGGTTTACGAAAACTCGTAAATTTGAGGCAGCGTCAAAATGCATCCATTGCATGCCTGTTCCACGCAGAGGGCTGTGTGTGAAGGGGTTGTATTTATAAGATGGCGTTAAGCCACAAATAGTGTCTTCACGCCACTTTGTAAATACGGTGCAGGGCATAGTGCCACCAGAGCGTCACAAAAAGTGACGCTCCGGTGGCGCTAGAGGCTGATAAATATGCCCCTAAGATTGTCCCAGACTCTCCATAGTTTTGCCACCCTGTCTCTCTCACTGTTTACCCACCCATGGGTGTTCTTAAAAACTCTAGCTAAGACAGTGGCCCTCTTATTAACACTGGCGGTATATACCGCCTACCTCCATGGCGCCGGCCACTAAAAGACCACCGCCGTGGCTACAAGCTGTCAGCCGGATTAAGACCATAGCCGGATTTCCCTCAGAAGGATGGCGGGAATCCGGCTGTGGTCATGCCAGCGGCCGACGGTAAGATGGCGCTGCTGCCAGCAGCAGCGCCACGCCACGCCAGTAGACCACTGCAGACAGTATCATGAAACACAATACGGCCTGGCGGTGTTCTGCTGGCAGCAGCACCCCGTCCGGTCTCCTGCTGGAGGACCCCCTCACAAAAGGTAAGTCGGGTGCTCGGACAGGGGAGGGGAGTGGGTGGTGTTCTGTGTGTGTGTGGGTGTGTGTGAATGTTTGTGCATGCGTCTATGTGGGTGTGTGATGCGTTTTGTCTGCATGTGCGTGTATGGATGTGTGAGTGCATGTATGTTGTGTTGTGTGCATGTATGTATGTCAGTGTGTGTGGATGTGTGTAAATGGATGTATGCATGCGTGGATGAATGTGGGTATGAGTGTGTGTATGCGTGTGTACGTTGGTGAGTGAAGGTGTGTGTATGTTGTGGGGGGCTCTGGCGAGGGGAATTTTGGGGGGGAAGCCTGGGGAGAGGGAGGTACGCGGGGAAGACCCCTATCAGTGACAGGGAAAGAATTCCCTGTCACTGATGGTGCCAACCACTGTGGTTTTCATGGCGGTAAGGTTGCACCGGAAACCGTGGCAGTAGTCGGGGTTGTAAACCCGCTGGCGAGCTAGTAACAGCCGCCTGGCTGGAGATTACTGCCATGGTGGACGGTGTGGTACATTGGCGGTTTGGCTTGAGCCAAACCGCCAATGTCGTAATATGGAGAAAAGTACCGCCAGCCTGTTGGCAGTACTTTTCTCCATTTTACCGCCGTCCGCCGGGGTCATAATGACCCCCAGTGTCTTCTGCGGTGGCCGCATATATTTCTTTTAGGTCAAGGGTTTTTGGGCAGCTGGCACTTGAGAGGGCTCGCACATGGGCTTCCATCTCTTCCACATCATCCTTGGGTCCTCCTGCTTGCTCCAACGGGTGCCGAGAGAGGAAGTCAGCCAGGTTTTTCACTCAGGGCTGTTACACCACTTCCATGCCATAGTGCTGAAGCTGGATGGCCTACCTTTCTATCCACAAGGGTGCATGTGGGGCTGTCCCCTTGAATAAAGGTACTAACAGTTGGTGGTCCGTGATTACTCTGAATGGCCTTCCACAGAGGTACAAGTGGAAGTGTCTGCAGGCCCACTTGATTGCCGGGGCTTCCCTTTCTTTTTGCACGTAGCATTATTCCTGGGGGGTCAGAACCCTGCTGGGGTAGGAGAGTGGGCCAGGTTCAACCTCTTGGGTTAGGACAGCTCCCAGGCCTACAGGGCTGGTGTCGACTGTTGGTTGAATTCTCTTTAGTGGGTCGAAGTGAGCCATGTTGGTTTCGCCCAGCAACGCTTCCTTGAGTGTTTGGAAAGCTTTGTCCTTGTGGTCACCCCACACCCATGGGGCGCCAGCCTTTGTCAGGGTTTGCAATGGCTCGAGAAAGAGTGGTGAGTTTGGGGATATACCTGCCACAGTATGTCACATGCCCAGGAAGTTGCGTACTCCCATCACTGTCTTTAGAGCAGTTGCTTGTTTTATGGCTTTGGACTTCCCAGGATCGACTTGGATTCCTTGTTGGCTGAAGACGTATCAGATAAATTCTAATGACGTCTGAAAGAAGGAGCACTTCTCTTTGTGCAAGGTGAGGCCGTGCTCTGACAATCGCTTGAGGGTGGCTCTTAAGTGTTAATGGTGTTCTTAGGCTGTGGTCGAGTGTATTAAGATGTCGGCGCTGACATTTATTACTCCCTGCAATACAGACAGTGTTTTGCGAATGGCATCTTGGAATAAGTCTGTGGCTGATGAGATGCCAAAGTTCAGCCGTTTGTATCTCCTCAGCCCCAGGTGCGTTGAAAAGGTGGTGATGTACCTACTCTCCTCTGCCAGGTTTAGTTGGTGGTATCCTGCATTGAGGTCGAGCTTTTAGAACCACTTGGAGCTGCTCAGGTCGGAGATTATGCCGTCAATGATGGGCGTTATGTGCCTCTCCATTTTGATGGCTATGTTCGGGAGGCACTTGATGCACAGTCAAATCTTTCCGGGTTGTTCAGGTTTTTCTGCTATTACCATGGGTGATGTCCATGGGGTGGGCCCAGGCACTCTTTTGATCACTCCTTGATTATTGATCTTGTTCAGCTCCTGTTCTGCTAGCGGGCAGAGGTAAAATGGGATCCGTCTATGCCAAAGGGCAACAGGTGTAACAGCCTTTTCGATCTGTAGCTGGGTTGGCAGCCCTTTTAGGCATCCTAGGCCAATGAACAGCTCCGGGTATTGTCCTAGCAGCTCATCCACTTGGAATGATTGTACACTTCTGGCAAAGGATACCAAGCCCAGTTCCTCTGCTGAGTGGCTGCCAAGGAGAGTGTCTGCTTCTTTGGTGACTACGTGGAATGTGGTTCGGACATCTCTGTCGTTCGATCTGATGTTCACAATCGTATGCCCCTTTAACGGTAGTGGTGTGTTGCTCCTGTAGATTAAAATTCTGGTGGTCAATGGTTTTAGTACTCGGCGTGGCTGAAGGCGCATGTATTGTTGCAGGCCCATTACATTTACGGATGCTCCTGTGTCTAATAGGGCTTTCACTGGGGATCCAGCTACCTCAATCACGCACATTGGTTGGGGCCTCTGGTGTCTCTTCAAGTATTTTGTGAATGATATCAGGAACACATCTTCCTCTTCAGAAAATTAATCATCTGCAACATTCTGTGCGGTCCGATTGCATGAGGAATGTGGTGTTGGGCCTTTTAGCGACAATTGTTTAATGGTTCTCGAGGTGGCACTCCTTCCTCTTGTGTTACTCCTGCAAACTGCTACAAAATTATTTAATTTCTCACAGAAGGAGCACGTCTTTTTTTTGGGCTAGGCACTCCTTTGTGTTGTGTTCGTCTCTCCCACAGCAGTTGCAGTGGCCCCCTTATTTGGTCAGGGCGTCCACTTTGATCCTTCTCCTGGGCTGTTGCACTAGTACTGCGTCTGTGCGTTCCACTTTTATTATTGGGGTTTTCTCAAGGGCTTGTGTTAGGGCTAAGTCAATTTCGGCTACTCAGACCGCTGAGAGGTCATGCCAGGCTGATGTTGGGCTAACTCAGGATCAGGCCCCTTAGTGTCTTGTTCCTGCACCCTTGAATAATTTGAGCCTGGATCTCTTTCAGTTGATCATCCTCAGTGCAGGCACTTGCAAGCTCTCACAGCCATGCATAGAATTGGCCAATAGATTTCCCTTCTCTCTGGCGTGCCTGGGGAAGTTTGAAATGCTCAAAGTCCGGGTTCACTTGTGGGTCAAAATGTGTGTTCAGCGATCTGACTGCCACATGGTAGTCATTGACAGCTCTGGTGTTTTGGAGGAGTCTGAACAGTTTATGTCTCATCTGCCCTGAAGTGCAGAAGGAGCGACTGCTTGACCACTCTGTCGTTCTCCCAGGTGGTCACGAAGTAGTTCTCCAGTCTCCCAACCCAAATTCTCCAATGAGGGGACACAGTTGAGGGGTCTAATAGCTCGCTGAAAGGCAGGAAAGTGCCGGCCATGATGTGCTGTTGCTGAGGAGGGGGTGGGGTGGGGTCTGGCATGTGGTAGTCAACCATGGCCGTTAAACAGTTTTCAGGGCACTGGAATGATGGGCGTAACATGGCCCATCGCCTCTATGGAGATATGTAGCGTTGTGTGAGGCGCCACTGAGCTGTTAATATGCGAATGTGTGAGTGGCACAGTACCTGGCATTGGCGTCACCAGCTGATAGGACTATGAGCTACGTGTACCCAGGCTCTTCCAGGGCCGGTGCTGCAAGCTGCAGTGTAGTAGGTGAAGGAGGCACTCCAATCTGGTCACCCCTGTCTTGCAGTGGAACATGGATGGTGCTGGTGTCAAGCACGGATAGTGTCTCTGGTGCTTAGCTTGAGCACGTGGCTTGGTAGGCCGTTGGAGTCCTTTTGGGTGTGGCCAATGGGCGGGGTTCTTGTCCGGCACCTCGCATTTGCCATTGTAGGCCTCCGAAGACGAAGGCGGAAGCAGCTGTAGGCAGGAGCTGCACACCGCCAGCATATGAGGGCAGCCTCGTGTCCCCTAGGCAGCTGCTGGAGGTGGGTCGACCGGTGTTGCGTTCAGATGGTGTGAGCGTGATTTAGGGCGGCAGTCAGCTGGAGCGTGAGACAGATGTGGAGTGTCAGAGGTGGTAGGGAAAGAGGGCCCATCTTCATCGCCAGTGTGATCGCATGCGTGTAGCATACAGCAATGCCTACGCACGCTGCTCCAATGACATGCAGTACACCACTGTATGTTTGGGAGTGGACTGACCCAGACCACCAGTCTCTCTTTTTATTTATAGTCCTCTGGCCCCCTAGCCAGAGGATGTTCATTCAGGACATCCTGGTCATGATCACAACCACACACAGGGTGACACTAGACCCTAGCCTGTCATTACAGCCATGTTGGAAGAAATATCAGCAAACGAGCTAGAGAGTAAAATGTCAGCACTAACAATAGTGCATATCCATAACACACTCAGGGCTGGCAATGATGAGAGTGACACAAATAAAGAGGAAAATACTGGAAATTGTAAGAAAGAAACACCATAGGATGCACATATGGCCCAAGTGTCAGCCATCTTGAGATGTCATTACTACAAACGAGAATACCTAAAACTTGCTCTCACAAAAAAACGAGTTGTAATGGAGCTCCAATTAAAGCTCCAAAACTGAAGGTATGCTACTGATGATTGAAGAGACTATACTGATAAAAATAACAGCCTAAGTGTGAACAACGTAGCTGGTCGCTAAGAACAAGGAGGTGCCAGGAGGAGTTAAAATTCAAGATGGCTATGAAGCTGGTCATCTGAAAAAAACACAAAACTTAAGAATACACTGAAAAATCACCAACAACGAACCAATGAACAGAACAATTATATTATAATCAGGGAATTTATTATATATATTTATATACACACACACACACACATATATATATATATATATATATATATATATATATATATATATATAGAGAGAGAGAGAGAGAGAGAGAGAGATAGATAGAGATAAATAGATAGATAGATAGATAGATAGATAGATAGATAGATAGATAGATAGATAGATAGATAGATAGATAGATAGATAGATAGATAGACGGGAATAATTCAAAAACTACTATAGTACATAAAAACCAATATATGCATTAGTGATGCCATAAAAAGTGTGGGCTTAACCCAAAACACAGTCACGCAAAAAAAGAGAGGACGACCACAAAGAAAACACTGTTAGTAATGAATAGGTGGCCACAAATACATGTAACCTTCTATAGTCCCTGAGGACAGTCTTTACACATTGGGACAGGGACGATAATCTATCTATTATCTGAACATGGAAGAACGCCCCTGTAAAGAGAAATGACTCAAAAGTCCTAATATAATGAGGTGGCAAGGACCTAAATGTACTGAAGGAGAGATATCCCAAGGAGACACCATCCAGGGCTACTGAAACTAAAAAAGATGAATGGTAATAAATTGGCTCAGGATCCCTGAATTTGTTGACAAAGCATTCTCCCACGGTATACTGTCATTAAGACCTTTATTTACTGTGTCCTGATAGAAAATACAAAAACCTTCATGTTTTTGCAGTATATCATACTGTCCTCATTCTTTAATTCTTCTTTCTTTTCTAACGAGGTCCATTTTAGTTGGTTATCATTGTGGTTAAATTCCATACTTTGCTGTACCATGGGGGCTTGTGCACGTTGGTTTCTAATGGCAGACTTATGTTCACTGTACCATATCCTGAATTCCTTGCCAGATTCTCCTACATAGATCAAATGACAAGGACACACAAGGTATATTTTATTGTGAGTCCTGCAGTTGATCATGCTTTCTAGTTTGATTACTTTTTTGTTATTGGCGACTGTGTCAGAAACAATAATTGTGTCGCAGACATGGCTATGGCCACAGCGGTGATTGCCTCAGATGGGATTCGGTCCAGTGAATGATTTCTGTATAAACTGGCTGTTGATCTTAGGTCTTGTTTTAACCAGTTTATCTTTCAAGTTTCTGTTATGTCTGAAAGCAAATAATGGTCTAGGAAGGACCAAGCCCTCATTCCTCTGTATTCAAAATGTGCCAATTTGTATTAATGACATGTCTTATTTTGTTATTGATGCTTGAATGCCTAACAACACACACTAGTTTATCTGTCTTTTCTTGATGTCGGTTCTCAAACTTACAAGTTTGATTGTCGAACTTTGCCCTCTTGTAAGCTTCTGTAATGAGCCTTATGTGGTACCCTCTGTTCAGGAGTTTGTCCTTTAAAAATTGGACATTGTAATCATACTCCACAATGGTACTAGATTCCCTCCGTATTCTGAGAAATTGGCCAAAGGGAATTGGCATCTTGGGGGTAAACTCTCAAAATGTAACAGTGGATTAGGGGCAGTGAGCTTAGTAAAGAGGGAAACCTTGAGCTCACAGTCTTTGTTTTTAATCCATATATCCAGAAAGTCAACCTTTGCATTGCTGATATTAGGGGTAAACCTTAGATTTCTTCACAATAGTTTATCCAACTGATAAATTCCAAGAGGGTCTCTTCTTCCTTCTCCCAAATGGAAAAATGTAATCTTTAAACCTTGCCCAACTTCTAATATTTTCATAAAATGATGCCATTTCATTATAGATGAATTTACGTTCGAAAAGGCCCAAATAGATGTTTGCCACGCTAGGGGCACAGGCTGCCCCCATGCTGACTCAATTTATTTGTTTGAAAAGATCCCAATCAAGCTCAAAGAAATTTTCAGGTAGAACAATATCACAACATTCCAAAATGAATTCATGAGGTCCAGCCGGTGCCTCATTTTTCAGTATGGTTTTAACTGCTTCCCATGCTTCCTGCAGGGGAATATTTGTACAGAGGGCCTCTATGTCCATGTTTCCTAAAATGTCTTGTTGGGTTTGAATGGGAGGCCCTTATTTTTTAAATCATTTGGCCATTGTGCCCTTGATGAATTAATTGAATCCTTCCACCAGGGGAAGGTAGCAATGTACTTGGAAGGGGCTCCGTAACCAATCCAATTGCAGAGACAATGGGTCTCAACGAAGGGATAATTTTGTCTTTATGCATTTTTGGAACCCCATTCATTACTGGAATCTTCTGCTTATGGGACTGAAGGAATTCAAATTCTGCTTTGACATAGGATTCTTTACTAGAGCTTTGTTACAAATCTTCTGTATTTTTTAGATAGTTTTCAAAAGAGTATTGTCTCTGACCTGAGTGTAGTGTTCAGGGTTAGCAACATGCTCCTCATTTTGCTTTTGTAATCTTCTGTACTGTATAAAACAATACCACCCCCTTTATCACAGGGTCTTTCAGTGACTTTATGTTCCTGTTGGAGTTTAGTAAGAGCCATAGATTGATCCCTGGACAAATTATTAGGGGGATTGGGTATAAATTTGAAAATGTTTGTTATGTTAGTAATCAAATATCTCTACTTCGGAACCAAGTTGATCTAGACTGAGGATAAACTTTGAGGGAGGCTTAAGACCTGAAAGATTTACATCAGGAGTAGATTCCTTATTGTAGAAGATTTTTTAGTCATACTCTTCTAAAGAAAGCATAAAAGTCTTTGATTAATATTTTCACCAGTAGAAAGAGATGCTCATGCCTTTAAGACCTGAATAGAGTAAACAAAGTGTAAGGTGGCCAACTACTCGTAGTACAGCATTAGTATCTGCACTAAACTGGGTGCAAAGGAAAGTTCTTTTTTGAGGACTTCCATAGTGGCAGGATCAAAGGTCTTGTTTCAGAAGTTAAACACAGGTATATAATCTACATCCTCCAATACTGATAGTGCCTGCTCTGTAGATATTTATGGGAGTGATCTTGTTGGTAATATCTGCCTTTCCCTCGATTCTGGTACCGCCCTCTGACACCTCTCCTCTTTGGTTGTAAAAAATTGTTGCTGTGTGATGTGAGTGCTTCCTGCCTATTATTGAATTGGCTACACCTATTTAATCCACTTTCCCCATCTGACTCAGGAGTGTCAGAAAAGGTAACCCTTTTTCTTTTTTCTATCTGTGGGGTATTGGATTGCCCTCTATAGTTGTCTCCTGTATAGAATCCTTCCTGCAAGAAGTGATATGTTTTTTCCTGAAAGAAGTATCTTAAATCGTTCTTTAGTTCATCTATTTTCTTTTTAAGTAAGTACTGATTATATGAGTTCACTCTGCATTGACTTCCTCTCCTTTTTCTTTGCTTTCTCTAGAATATTTGATTTTTTAAGTTTGTTTCATAGCTCTTTGATTTTCTTATTTATAACCATCACTACTTCCCTGGCAGTTTCAATTATTAAAATCATCCAGTTCCATTATCAGCTCAAAGAATAGGCCTGGAATGTTTCTAACTCTTAAGCCCACAGGAATCACTCCTGCCTTAAGGTATTCTAGCATGAAATTGGCCTACTGTTCTGTCTTTTTTGCCCTTTTCTTCAGGTTTAGTAGCTTTATTAATTCCTCTTCCTGTACTTTGGAGACTACAATGTTTATCTACGGTAGATCCTTGCCCAATATAACGAAAGTTATGTATTAAACAAAGGGGTTCCCCAAAGCTACTAATAAAAGCAGTAAGAGCGGGACAAAAAACAAATACTAAACCAAGAAAAATCTGTCTCCAAAATATGCTCTAACATAAAGTTAAGTACATAGACAGGCCAAAAAAAGACACATAAATCAATTATACATATGTACTGATTTCAGAACATTCTTTTAATATTTTTATACTAAAATATTTTTGTCGTATTTTCCAGTTTTATCAATTAGCCCATACTTATACAGTTTTAGTCAAGCACGTATTTCCCCCAGAGAAATACATTTTTTTTAAATATAGACCGCCCACCCATCACATACATGTCAGTCAGACACTCAACCTAAAACACACCATTCAAACCTCAGCGTTCCTACTATCAAGTTAAAGCATAGGTAGTGCCTCAAATGGAACATCCTACAATCAATGATCTGTAAAACACAGAAATTAACTTGTGAATACATTATCAACATGTCTCCATATTACATCTTACATAGCACGTTTTACAGTATTTATATATAGTTCACTTTTACTTCGTTTCACCTAGATATAGTAGACATCTGGGATTGATTAAGTCCTTAGTAGGTGTCCCCAGGCTTAGGTGCTGGTTAGACATGCGTTTCAGTGTTAGTGATCCAAAGATCACTCACCTTCTTCAGAGCACACACTGATGGAGTATAAAGAGCAACCAATAAATACAAGGGGGAAGCAAAGTGGCATTGAATAGGAATAAAATCTACAGTGGAAAAGAAACATAGGAACCAGTATATACATATGCCTCATCTCACAACAAAAAAGAAGAATCCCACTCATACCTACATTTCTTCATGACTTTATATTCATACCGAGTGAGTGTGTCCAATTCTATTAAGTGCACCCGTATCATACATTGCCTCTCCTATCTAATCATCACCCAATAAAAAGCTGTGCATCCTTATACCCTATACTGTGCTTATTACTATATTGGTGGATCACCCTCAATGTGAAGGAGTCACTATAAAGTGAGAAAAAGTCCCCTTATGAGGGTGGCAACTCTGAGACGGGGACGTAACGTAACGGAGCCCCAAATTCACTCAGAAAAAAATAGCAATTTCACTCCATATCTATGGAGGAAATCCAAGGACGATGGAAACACCAATACTGCAATTAGGAATCAACTGTCAATGAATGTAAAGCAGAAACCCCCTACAGGACCATATATGAAAGAAGGCCTATATAGCCAAATACCTTATAATCAGTATCCTTAGTGTGGAAAAGACGTAAGAATGCAGTCAAGAAAGAGTACAACAGATAGTGCTCTCTAATCCGTGGGCCACAAGGTCCCAAAAATCAGGCATTCACAGGATGGGCCACAGCAGGCTATTCTAAAAGCAAAGGAACAAAGAAAAACTGAACATGCCAATTCAATTCCCCTTTGAGTCAGATGGGACTCACAGTAAGCAAAGCATTCTATGACTAGTGCATATGTCCAGTCTCCCAAACGCATTAAGATTGACTGAAGTCTAGTGGGCAGATATACATAGACACCCTACAGGTCACAAGTGGTTCAATATGATGAAGAGTTGAAGTCAAAAGACTAGCGCCGTAAAATCAGCAGAGAAAAAACCCCGATCCTTACTTAATGGAGTCAAACGGACTTCCACATGGTCCCAGCCATTTCTCAGGTTGGCGAACGTTCTCGTCATAACCAACAATACACAAGTGGTAAGGGTCCCGGCAGAAAGGCTTTGCTTACTGTGAGTCTGGCTACATAGGCCTCTTTTCATATATGGTGTTGTAGTGGTTTCTGCTTTCTGAGTGGAGTGGAAAAACGTGGAGTGGTGTACACAGGTGTGGCATACAGTGAAATAGTGTACACTGGAGTGGGGTAGAGTACAGTGGAGTGGGCTGGAGTGGAATAGAGCGGAATAGCATAGAGTAGAGTGGCATACAGTGGAGTAGAGTAGAGTTAAGAGAGCGATATAGTGACTTTTCTGTGAGCCTTTTACTATTTCACATTTGATTGGCAATCTGTCATCTTTGATTTCAATGTTTTTGTGCATTTTTATGTAGCGCTTTTTTGTGATTCATTTAGCGTTTTACTTGTTTTAAAATTGGGGTCATTTTTATTTGTATTTCTATTTTGTATTCAGAGCGCCGGAGCCCGTGTTTAGAGGCTTCTGGCTACTCCCTTCTTTCCTTCTTGTGTTGGGCTATTTTGATCTGCCATTTTTTGTTGGCGGCCTAGTTACTCAGACCCTCTCACCCGGCCAGGCGTCCCGTGAGGTGTATTTAATGCCTCACAGACGCCGGCCGCGCAGCGATATAGCGACTTTTCTGTGAGCCTTTTACTATTCACATTTGATTGGCAATCTGTCATCTTTGATTTTAGCGTTTTTGCGCAATTTTATGTAGCGCTTTTTTGTGATTCATTTAGCGTTTTACTTGTTTTAAAATTAAGGGCATTTTTATTTATATTTCTATTTTGTACTTGGAGCGCCGGAGCCCGTGTTTAGAGGCTTCTGGCTACTCCCTTCTTTTCTTCTTGTGTTGGGCCATTTTGATCCGCCAGTTTTGTTGGTGGCCTAGTTACTCAGACCCTCTCAGCCGGCAAGGCGTCCCGTGAGGTGTATTTAATGCCTGACAGATGCCGGCCGCGCAGCGATATAACAACTTTTCTGTGAGCCTTTTACTATTTCACATTTGATTGGCAATCTGTCATCTTTGATTTTAGCGTTTTTGTGCAATTTTATGTAGCGCTTTTTTGCGATTCATTTAGAGTTTTACTTGTTTTAAAATTGGGGGCATTTTTATTTTTATTTCTATTTTGTATTCGGAGCACCGGAGCCCGCGTTTAGAGGCTTCCGGCTACTCCCTTCTCTCCTTCTTGTGTTAAGCCATTTTGGTCTGCCATTTTTTGTTGGCGGCCTAGTTGCTCAGACCCTCTCAGCCGGCCAGGCGTTCCGTGAGGTGTGTTTAATGCCCGTCTGTGCCCGTCCGTGCCCATAAGTGCCCAGAGCCGAGAGATGCTGCTTCTCCCACTACCAATAAATTGGCCTACTCCTCTCCGCAGCTACTGGCACTCAGAAGCACTGGGCCATGTCCGACTCCTGGAAGTACTTCTGGGCCCCTTTCTGTCTCCCCATGCCCTAGCTGCTCTTGGATCTCCACTGCAGTTTCATCATCTGATACTCCCCCTCACCTATTGGGCAGAATGCTGCCACTCAACTGCCGCTCCCTACCTGCTCATTCCCTACATATTTACACTCTCTTGGAAGACCTTCTACCAGATGCCCTGTTTCCTACGGAAACCTGGTTGGGTGAAGAATCCTCAGTGGATATTTGTAATTCTCTGCCTCCTACCTATTCCATAGCATATATAGATAGACCTCTCACGAGAGGTGCGGCTTAGCCATTATTCACAAAAGCACCATCAAGTGTTTCACATCACTCTTTGACATTCCAGATTGTGAAAGTATGGCTTTTTCTTTATATCTGTCGCTCACTTTTACTTTCTCTGGAATTCTTCTCTATCGGCCTCCGGGCCCCGGTGCGAGATTCCTAGAAGTTTTACCCGATGTTGCAGCTAGTCTTATCTGTAAATCCCCCAACTCAACCATTCTCGGTGATTTTAATATTCACTTTGATAAGGCAGACTGTCCTTCGACTAAATCATTATTAGCCTCTCTCACTGCACTTGACCTAACTCAACATGTAATTGGACCTACCCACCTTAAGGGCCATACTTTGGACCTTATATTTAGTAATATTTCTGACCTTACCACTCTATCCCCTCTGTCTTTAGTTTGGACAGATCATTCTTTTTTATCATTTTCCTTTCCTTATAATGCCCCGTGGGATCTACAACCCAGTCCTATAACGTCTGGACGTATTTGGTCAAAGTTGATCCCTTGTGAATGGCAATATGCTCTTCGGGCTTCTCTTATCATTAACAACTTTTCCGCTTTAACTGCTGCAGATTCATTCGATAAGTGGGTTTCTTCTTCACTGGATTCTATTCTGCCCATTAAATCTAGAGTAAAAAAATCATCCCATAAGGCTAAACCCTGGTTCTCGCCTTTTTTACTAGATTTGAGAAAGAACTGTAAAAAGCTAGAAAGAATCTGGAGAAAGAATTACAGTCCCTCGGCCAAATAAATTTATAGGCAATCCATTAGACTCTACCACCAGAATATTAAAGCAGCTCAGTCTTCCTATTATGGGGCTAAAATAGAAAACTCCTCCTGTTCACAGAAAGAAATCTTTCTGATTTTTAAAGAACTCCCCATAACCCCCATGCCTGCTCCTTCTATAGAGGCACCCGTTAATCACAGCAACCGACTGGCATCTCATTTTCAGGATAAAATCATTAAGATATATTCTGGGTTTCCTTCCTTTTCCCCTCAGGAGCCCCCTAATGATCAGGCTACGGATTCCTTTCCTTCAGGGATTCCATTGACTGATTTTCTACCCCTTACAGATGTTTTAACAGCCAATTTGCTTCTCAAAATTAAATCTGGTTCTCCCCTAGACCCTGCTCTTCCAGCCATTCTTTTGCAGGCTTCAGATATCATTGTCCCTCCACTCACAAAAATACTAAACCTTTCTCTATCTTTAGGTTCTCTCCCTCAATCCTTTAAGCATGTCATTATTAAGCCCCTTTTAAAAAAGCCCAAGTTGGACCCCTCTTCGTTGGAAAATTATGGACCGATTGCCCTTCTCCCCATCTCAGCTAAGATCTTGGAGAAACATGTGAATCATCAATTAACCAGTTATCTTGAGAGCCACGATCTCCTACATCCTACCCAAATGGGTTTCAGAGCTCTACACAGCACTGAGTCGGCCCTCCTTACAGTGACCAAGTCTGCCCGTCAACTTCTGGATCAAGGGGGCCATACGGCCATCATTTTACTTGATCTCAGTGCAGCATTCAACACTGTGGATCATAGCCTTCTCTGCTGCAGACTTTCTGAGATGGGGATAGGAGGCGCTGCTTTGTCGTGGCTCTCCTCCTTTCTTATAGGAAGATCCTTCCAAGTTTTGGATCGTGCCTTCCTTTCTGATACTTTTCCGCTGACATGTGGAGTCCCTCAGGGCTCCTCCCTGAGTCCGACTCTTTAATATTTATCTATCACCGTTGGCTAAAGTGATTGCCCCTCATAATCTTTCTATGGTCACTTATGCCGATGATACCCAGTTAGTGGTATCCCTCTCCAGTACTGAGGATTCATCCTCTGCTAATCTCTCTTGCTGTATGAAGGATATTGGTGATTGGATGGCCCAATCCAAACTCAAATTCAATGACGGAAAATCAGAGGTAATGATTGTAGGTAATGGCCCCCCTGCTCTTCCTCTATCATTGTATTCAGAGGTTTTTAATAAACTCCCTCCCTTAAAGGCATATGTTAAAAGCCTTGGTTTTTGGCTTGACCCTCGTCTAACTATGGAATTTCAAGCCAATGAAGTATCTTCCATATGTTTTGGTCTCCTAAGAGTTCTTAGGAAGATCCTTGACCTTTTACCTTTTACGGCTAGAAGAATCCTCATCCAAGCCCTGATTCTTTCCCGCCTTGACTATGGGAATTCTTTGTTTCTTAGCTCCCCTGTCTACATGATAAAGAAGCTGCAAATAGTGCAGAATGCAGCAGCCAGGCCCCTCATTAATTCGCCTAGACACCTTTCTGCAAAACCGGCCTTTGCGACACTTTACTGGCTTCCCCTCAAGCAGCGTATTCATTTTTAGGCTCTGTGCATTGTCCACAGGGCTTTACACGATAAAGGTCTGCTTTTCTTCAGGAAACGGATCCTTTTATACGCTCCTACTAGAAGTCTGAGATCATCCTCCTCCCGGCATGTCTATATATCTCGGTTCAAGAGAGCCTGGGGAGGCAACTCTTTTTCCAGTAAGGCTGCCCGCCTTTGGAATGCGCTCCCCTCCGAGCTTCGCCATGAGCTCTCAGAGCGGCTTTTCAGGAAGAAGCTAAAAATGATTCTTTTCTGCAGTTAACTTTTTCTGATTCTCTTTTTGTCTCCAGGAGTTGTCTATACCACTAGCACTGGGTTGCCCTAGGGTAGCTATGCGCTTTACAAATGCATAAAACTAAACTAAAAACTAAACTTAATTAAAGAAGAGTGGAGTGGAATGCAGTGGAATAGTGTACACTGCAGTGGCTTACAATGGAGTGACGTACGTTATAGTAGAATAGTGTGGAATGCTGTTGAGTGAAATACCGTGGAGTGGAGTCTTGTAGAGGGCAGCGGGGTACAGTGTAGTATGGTAGACTTTAGTGGCATACAGTGGAGTAGCGTTCAGTCAAGTGATGTGCAGAGGAATAGCGTTGACTGTTCCTGGAATACAGTGTAGTAACGCAGAGTGGCATGGTATAAAGTGGAATAGCATAAAATAGAGTAGTATAGAAATAAGCATTGTACTGTGGAATAGGGTAGAGTGTAGTAGGGTAAAATAGATTGGCGCAAAGTGGAGTGGCATACAGTGAAGTGGCATAGAATAGAGTGTTGTACATCGTAATAGTGTACAGTGCATTGTCATAGAGTGTAGTGATGTAATATGGAGTGGCATACAATGGAGTGTCATAAAATGCAGTGGCATACAGAGGAATAGCATACAGTGCAGTGGTATACACTGAAGTGGCATACAGTGGAGTAGCATAGAGTGGAATAGTGTAGAGTATCGTGGAGTGGATTTGCAGACAATGAAATAGTGCAAAGTGGAGTAGCATAGAGTGGAAGGGCATGAAGTGTATCCAGGTACACTAGAATGTCATAAAATGGAGTGGTCGGGAGTGTAATACTGTACAGTGGATTGGCGTAGAGTGGAGTGGCATAGAGTGGAGTGCAGTAGAGTCAAGTGACAGAATTTAGTGTTGTACAGTGTAGTAGGGCACAGTGGAGTGGCATAGAATGCAGTGTCATATACTGGAGTGTGGTAATTGAAATAGATGTAGCTTAACAGTGTGTTAACAGAAATAGATGTAATGTAACAGGAAAAAAAATATTTGCTGCAAGTAGAAATTTTGGTAGTATGCCTGAATAGTGTAAGTAGTTTAAAATTATAATTGTTCAATTACTTAGTTATATATTGTGCTGCAGTATACCACATTATGTTTGTGGTATTCCTCAGTACATGCACATGATAATGCACTAGGTGATTGACTAATGACTGCGTTTACCAAAGGTAAAAGGCAGCCATGTTGTTTTCAGCATATGTTGCCTGCATTCTGTATTCTGTATTTCGGTGCGTTCTGAGTTAGGGTCTTAGATCTAGGTAAGCAGTAGGATTTATTGTTGTTTCCTACCTATTACCACTTTATTAAAATGTTAATAGGTAAAGAAATGTATTTGTAATTGTTTATATATTTACAGCAGTTTAGAGAGAACTGCACCTTTGGGCCCATATTTATAGAAAGTTAGTGCCACCATATCGTCATTTCTGTACACTAAAGCGGTGCTAACGTAACTCCATATTTATATTTTGACGCTAGACCCGTTAAGCATCAAAATATCTGAGTTAGCACCATTTCTAGGAAGCGCCAACCCACCTTGCGTCTCATTGGAACAATGATATGCAAGGTAGGCATTCCCTTGCTAAAAATTACCCCAGCACCCCAGCGCCATATTTACCTCCTGATGATAAAATGATGCACACCTAGGAGGCAAACCTAAAGAATGGCCCACTAGCGCCATTTCCCTTAATGCCATCAATCACTGGCTAGTGTCTTTTTTTGAGACGCTAATCATTCTTTAGCGCCATTGTGTGTCTTTTTTAAAATATGGTGCACAGATGGCATTAAGGAATGGTATTAACATGCTATAAAAATAATTCACAACTGCGCTAGCATAGTTGTGCGTCATTTTTCATAAATATGGGCCTTGTGTTTTTTTATGTAGCTTCATAATTTGAGAGTATTTCCAAGCTACTTCATAGACTTTTTGCTGAAGTTTTAAATATGTTAAAATGGGAAATACACTGTAGTACACTATATTTGTAAAATATTGGGTACTACAGAATGTTTTTTTAAATCAACATATTTATTTCTCTTTTATTCAGTTTTGATACTGCAGTATTCCCAAGGCTGTACTGCCATACTCTGTACATTATTTTAAATATATAGAAATTTATAAATACTTTTCCCTACCTAGTACCACTTTAATAAGTGGTACTAGGTAGGGGAAAAATATCACACCTAATACTTACCTACATCTAGGGGTGAAATGCAGAACACAGGCAAAGATTATCTAAAGACAAAAGGCTGCCTTTAACTTTTGTAAATACAAAAACAACAGATGATGGACGGAATGCAGAGCAAATCAAACATTCACCCCCAGTCACAGATCTGGGTTTAATCCATCAGTTTATTTGCTTGTCATGCCATTCCAGTTTGGACCCAGCCATATGCAAATCAGTCTTTACCCTGTTCCTCATGGGAACTATCCAGCCCGAACTGCCAGGCCAGGTCCTCCCTGAACCAGAAAAAAAGTATCCTGGGACCGGTTTCAGGGTATCACCCTTCATCAGCCAGGCTAGCTTGAATCTGGTGGCATTGCAAGCACACGCCACTGGATTCAAGCTAGCCTAGCTGATGAAGGGTGATACCCTGAAACTGGTTCTAGGATGCTTGTTTCCGGTCCTGGGAGGACCTGGCTTGACAGTTCGGGCTGGACTGTTCCCATGAGGAACAGGGTCAAGACTGATTTGCATATGGCTGGGTCCAAACTAGGGTGGCGCGGTGTGCAAAAAAACGATGGATTAAGCCTAGATCTTTGTGACTGGGGGTGAATGTTTGATTTGCTCTGCATTCCGTCCATCTGTTCTTTTTGCATTTGTCGCCCCAAGTGGGAAGGGTATGCCCAGACATGGGTCCTGTGCTCACTGTGCCACTGGATTCAAGCTAACCTAGCTGATGAAGGGTGATACCTTGAAACCGGTCTTAGGATGCTTGTTTCCTGTCCAGGGAGGACCTGGCTTTGCAGTTCGGGCTGGACTGTTCCCATAAGGAACAAGATTAAGACTGATTTGCATATGGCTAGGTCCAAACTGGGGTGGCATGGTGAGCAAAAAAACAATGGATTAAGCCCAGATCTTTGTGACTGGGGGTGAATGTTTGATTTGCTCTGCATTCCGTCCATCATCTGTTCTTTTTGCATTTAACTTTTGTAAAGGCAGTCGTTAGAAAATGACCTAATGACCTGTCACCTAATGTACTGTAGTACTTCTGCGAAATACAGCAAAATGCCACAACCTTTCACGAAATACAGTGGCCACAGATATCCCAGAGCTGAAATGCCTCTTAACCTAAAAATACTTACCATACTTACCTGTAGTACCTAGAAGGATCATCTGCGCACCATAATGTCTAATCCTGCCAAATTTCAGGTAAATCGATTCAGCCGTTTTCGCGCTACGCAAAACACAAAAGTCTATGGGAAATGCATTGGTGGAAAAATGCTTTTTGGGACTCCGCCTCTTAATCTTTGCACCCCCTTGACCAATCATCACAAAGCTTCCATTATCCGCCAATGTGGAAGGAATTATAGGTTTGCAAAATTTCGTGGAGATTTTTCAAACAGGTGCAAAGGTATGAATGGTGAAAATCTGAAGATTCCTATATCTGGTAACCCAAACTTTAACTACAGATTGGCTACCTCCACTTTGAAATATCTGTATATATATATATATATATATATATAGTTCCACTGGGAGTCAATCAGAAGTTTCTCTGCTTGTAAATGAAGCAGAGAAACCACGAGTTTGGCAGTTTGGCAGAGAAAGAGACTAGACAATTTATGGCACTTCTCCTATCCCACCAAACTCTAAAATACACCCTACGTGCATTTTCAGCTCTGCTCATGCATGACCGTTGTTTTTAATCTCTTTGTTGCTGACATAGAATCCTTTGCCAAATGCCAGGGTGAAAATATCGGGGAGGTAAGCTGATGTCAGGACAATGGACTGCTGCACTAACCAAAGCACAGAGAGAGCACCAGCCGAACCAAAACCTTGGGCATGGGCACACCTGGCAGGGGACTATCTATCACGAGACTTTGGAATCTGAGAGGGGTTTGAGGCACAAGCCCCTGCTTCACTTTGGCCTCTGCGGGTAGTGCAACCCCTGCCATCAAATGGCGTGGGACTTCCTTTTGCTCTCAGCTGGATTACCATGCTAATTCTGGTCTCAGAGCTCCATTGGCGTTATGGTTAGGTCTACTACAGATGCCTTTCAGAAGAGGGCAGAGGGATCATTATTTCCCACAGCTGAACTTTTATAGGCTCCTGCTGCAATATTTACCTGATTATTTTCAAGCAAGACGGTCATATTTATTAATGCTGGGCAACTCATATGGTCAATAGTATTGAGCAATAGTGATAATAGTCCAGAACGTGCATAAAGCGTGCTTTGCTTTTTGCCACTGTGTATATCTCATGGATTTTGCTATGTGTTCTGAATATTTGTTGGCGTATGTTGACTCAAGGGCCCCTGAAGCAGATAAATGACATTATGTTGGTGGGGCATAAAACAACTATGCGAATAAATACTGGTCTTTCCACAGCCCCTCTGGAGGGTTCATCTGTTCATGCCACCTCTCCATGCTGAGCACAGCACACCATTGGTGTTCTCTGCTGGTGAGACAGATAATTGCCCCAGAGCCCAGGAGATATAAAAGGCAATAGTTAGCTGTGTTAATGAGACACAACCAAAAGCTTTTAACACATTATCAATAAACTGCAAAGTCTCACTCCAGCTAATTCCAATCTGTTAGCACCATGCAGATTTCTCTCCCTTCTCTCCCATTCTGCCATGAACTGGCTGTCTTCCAAATCTCTCTCTCTCTGCTAACTTTTTTAGTCTCTCTCTGTTTGTTTTGCTCTCTCTATCTCTCTCTGCTCCTGTGCTTTATCTCTCACTTTCCATGATTTTCTCTATCTCTACCATTTTCTTTGTTACTTGCCATCTAGCACCACCCTCTTTCTATTGCTCTCCTCGTTTTTCTTTCTAGCTCTCTATGTTTCTCTACGCTTCTTTTCTCTTTCTTCTCCCTTTCTCCCTCTGTATCTCTCGATGGCTTTTTTTCTCTTGTAGCACCCTCTCCTCCTCTTTACAAAAAGCTCCTATTTGTTTTTCCCTTTCGCCCTCTCACCCTGCCTCTTCCTTTCTAGTTTTTTTCCTCTCCTACCATATCACTGGTACTGCTGGATTTCCCCCACACTTTGGGAGGAAATCCAGCAGTAGTCATGCTTGTGGGTGGAGGCGCTTGGGCAGTTCCACCACTGGCCCCACCCCACCAGTAGGACTCCACCAGCCATATTAAGGGCAATAATACGGCCTGGCGGTGTCCTGCTGCTGGGGCGGCAGTGGAAAGTGCCCCTTCCCGTTCCCTGCCGGGTGACCTTCTCCCCGTACCAGGTAAGGTGATCGTCCGGACAGGGGATGGGGGTGTTGTGTGTGCGTGTATGAGTGTGTGGTGTCTGCATGTGTGCATGAATGTGTGTATGTGTGGTTGTATGCATGTCTGAATGTTGAAGTGAGTGTGTGTCTGCATGTAAGTGTGTATGCGTGTGTGTATGTGAGTGTTGTGGTGAATGCGTGTTTGTCTGCGTGTGAGCATTTGTTTTTGGATGGGTCTGAGTATGCGTGCTTGAATGCATGTATGAATGTTGAACTGAATGCGTGTATGGATGCGTGTGAGTGAATGCATGTGTGTAAGTGTAGGTGAATGGGTGTATGCATGGTGCATGTGGGTGCCTGTGTGCATGTATACAGGGAGGGAATTGGGGGGCACTGTAGCTGTACGAGGGAGGGGTGGTCTAGTGCTTTCTGTGGGGGGGAGTCGTCTACCAGTGACAGGGAAGAAATTCCCTGTCACCGGTAGCCTTTCCGCCATGGTTTTCGTGGTGGTGCTACCTCCGCGGAAACCATGGTGGAAAGCCGGCTCCTAATACCGTCGGCGGTCTTCTGTGGTCCGCCGGGTCAGAGATGATCATCTCCAGCCCGGCGGTTCCGACCACCATGGCGGTATGTGTGGAGATGTGGCGGGTTGGCAAGAGCCAACCCGCCCCACTCATAATGTGGCGGTCTGCACCGCCTGGTTGTTGGCAGTGGGACCGCCACATTTACCTTGGCAGTCAAAAGACCGCCAGGGTCAAAATGAGGGCTATTATATCAGATTAAAAATTACAACATGGACAGTAGGTGTGACTCCTTCAATGTGCATATTTTTAATTAAAGCCAGTAGGTAATTAAGGGTGGACCGTCATTGCACTGTGCTAAAGCCCATAGGGAGGTATTTTATATCATGGAATCTCACAAATTACTGTAGTACACAAGAATTTTGGTATTGGGTAGTTCCTTTGACAATTCCTGGGGGTTGAAAATTTGCACTGTGATAATCCTTGTTAAACTTTTTTCAGTGTTTTTGGTATGTGTTGTCTGCTAGGCCTTTGTATATTATCAACTTAGATACATATACATACTTGGAGGGTCTTTGAGTCAGCCCTGTTCTATCTATGTCATTCACATTCTGCTTCTTCCCATCACATCATACTTCAAGTGACAGTTAGGTGTCTCAGTTACGCAACTGGCTCTACTACAATGTAAGTGATGACATTTTCTTGATCATCTGTGCACATCTTCCTAAAAAACAAAGTGCTTAAGTGCCTGGGCTGTTGATCCAAACAATTAGTTTTTTTTTTTTTCATTTATGGGTCCTCTTTCATTGTTTTCCTTCTTCATTTCCCTTTTTCTTTTTTTGAGCATCTTACAGCTCTTCTGACAGCCTACCTTGCCTCCACACTTTAGCATTATTCTTTTAATTTATGTTGCATATGCTTATTAAGTTTTGTGTTTGTTTCATTGAGAATGGGTATATGTGTGAATGCAAGAGTAAGTAAGTGGGTGGATAAATTAATGTATGAGAGCAAAAATGAGGCTGTATGGCAAAATATTGACTGACATGAGTATTGTCAGAGCATTGTTTACCAAACTATTGTGTCTATATATTTATAATGGAAAATTATTGTGTCAAAAATATTGTGGGAGGGCCGAATAAGGTGGTCACTCTCTAAAAGAGCTCTGTCACACCGCGCTTTATATTCGACAACTACCGCCTGCTCCCCAGGGCTTCTGAGCCAGGGTTGAGCATAAACTGGGCCTGTCCTGGTGGTACCTGTCTCGGGCCTATGCAGGCACTCAGGCGGCCCTCTGATCGAGACTGATAGCCCGCAAGGGGGTCTATCGGTTTCTCTGCTGCCAAAGTCCTCTCGAGCCGTGTGGAGAAGAGGGTGTGGCCGCACCCAGTGACGGTCGGGACAGGCAGCTGGGTGGCGATCCAGGGCCCTACTGGCTGACCTGGACCCGGGTCGTCCTGCCCTCCCCACCTGATGTCATTGGCTGGGGCCGTGTGTCCCCAGCGAACTGTCTGCACTTCTGACCGCGCCCTGGGGCCTGCTGCGGGGTGGGCAGTAGGTCTCTCCCTACACGGTGGTTCCCTGTCAGTCCCTGACGGGTCCACTCAACCGTTGCATGTGACGGGGGGGCCGCCACCGTAGATGGGTGGCCCCCGCTTCACATTTGAAACGGCATCTGCGAATTGAGAGGGCTGCACGGCCAGTGTTGCGGTTGCCACTGAGGCCTGGATTGCCTTCCCTCCAGCGCATTATTCTGTGCCTGTGGAGAGCTACACATTTGATGCCCTCTTCAACGCTGCACCTGACCTGCAAAGAGGCATTGTGGCCCCAGCAGAAATGCCACGCCGGTTGGTACCGCTGCTGGTGCTGGTGGTCGGCCCTTGAAGGAGAGGTGCAGACCCCTGCTATGTGTGACTCAAACCCCCTGCTAGGACAGCGACTAGCCCCTCAGTGGGAGGCTGAGGATTGGGGGGCCCCTTGCTAGGGCTACAACATCTGTGGGGCTGCTAGAAGATGGCCCACACTCTGCTGCTCATTTGGGCCACATGGTGCCTGGCGACCCCTTTCTTTAGTGTTGTGCTGAAGGACCCTAACTGACACTGCTACACAGGAAAAAGTGTAGGCCCTGGGCCTGAGCAGCTTACTAAGGTACTGCTTGTAGTTGATGCTTCTTTTGGTGATGCAGGGGCAGACATTCATCTGCATATGATCTGCAGCTGGACAGAGGGAGCCCCCATGTGAGTGCTTGACTTTGTGCTTTCGTTGGGCTGTCAGGGTGGCAGACATCCTCCTGTTCAGGGTCTACCCTGGCTCTCCCTCTGCGCTTGCCCTCTCCCGGGGCCACTAGTCCAGACATGGCACGAGACAAACCCTCGGTGGCTGCATCACAGAAACACATTTAGAAATACACCAAATGGGTGATCCCCTCAGATGACACCGGTGCGGTCAAGGGTGTTGTCCCGCCAGCAGAGGGCCTTCAGCCCTTTTCCATCCTGCAGGTAATCTAGGTGCTTAAAGACGCGATCAAGGGAAAATGGGGCAACTAAAAGTGGACCTACGTAATACTGCCCAAAAGGTCACTGAGGTTGAAGTAGGGTCTCCAAGACTGAGGACATGATCAAATTACACAAATCTCACCTCACAACCTTACAATGCTTGGTGAGTCAGTTCGAGGCCTGGTGGAGGATGCTGAGGGAAGGTCAAGGCGCAACAATTTGACCATCATGGGCATCCCTCAGGGGACGGAGGGGTCAACACCCACCCGCCTTGTCGCGCTGCACCAAAATTACCAGTGCGGCGATGCGTTAGTTCTGAAATGCAGGGGTGCGTTGTATTTACAAAAATACTGCACACCCCAGTGTGTCTCCTAGTGCTGCCATTAAATTTAGCTGCCAGTGGCAACACTGGCACCCTTGCACCATCGTGCAGTGGTGTCTGCATTGAAGAGAATGATTGTTTATGTGCAGGAAGGGGTCCCTTCCTGCACATAAACAATTGGCAATGGTGATTTGGCACTTCTATGTGTTGTGCAGCATGCAGCACGCATAGAAGTAGCAAATCGTCATTATTGGATGATTATGTGCAGGAAGGGGCACCTTCCTGCACATAAACAATGATGAATGGCCTTTTGCTCTTTCTTTGTATGCTGCAGAATGCAGTTGTATGCACCCTGTCCAAATAGGGATCACAATTCTAGTCAGGGTAAGTCAGATACATAACTTAAATTAACCTGTGCACACCGTCTGGTAGCTTGGCACAAAGCAGGCAAGGTTAACTTAAAAGGCAATGTGGAAAGTATTTGTGCAACACTTAAATTACAGTAACACAGTGAAAACACCACTAAACGACTTCACAAAAACTTAGAAAAGTAGAGAATATTTCTCTGAGTAAAACAAACACAAAACTACAATAATTCAATGAGTAGAAGTCGAGATATGATTTTTTAAAGATTAAATCCAAAAACAGTGCTTAGAAGGCAATAGTACTCAAAGATTTCTTAAGATCACGTTAGACCGGGGCAAATTCAAAGTTCAGGCCGACCGCGATGGAGCGCGGGTCAGATACAGTTTTAAGTAAATCCCGCTGAAGTTGTATCTTCTCAGTCTGGTGCGAAGAGTCAGTTCATGGGCACGAAGAGCCACAGGACGTTGCGGATGACGTACTGGAACCTCACGGTTGCGAGCGGCGATGCTGCTGTGGAAAGAGATTAAATTGTGTGCACTGATCCTTTGTGTGAGTGCCGTGAATATGGTGTGAACTGGCCTGTTCTTAGGTAGCCCAAAAACTTGATTTCAAGAGCAAAAAGAGCAGAAAGACCTCTTCCAAGGGCCCAGGACTGGAGAGGTGCCTCTTGTGGGTCTGGAGTTGATTGAAGATGGATCCAGGAGCTGTATCAGGTGAGTTGGAAGAAGTTGTTTGTGTCCCTGAGTCTTCACAAAACAGGAGGCAAGCCTGCAAGCCCTTGGAGTCACTCTGGGTTCAAGTGTGATGGGTTTAGTTCTTGTCCTCAGCAGGGCAAAGATCAGCATGCAGCAGGGCCAGCTCAGCAGAGCAGTGAAGCAATCACTCAGAACAGTCAGTCAAGCAGAGTGGCAATCATTGTAACACAGCAGTCCTTACTCCAGCAGAGTTCTTCCCAGGTCCAGAAGTGTACTGATTTGCTAGGGTCAGAGATCCCGTTCTCATGCCCAAGTGTGCCTTTGAAGTGGGGGTGACCTCAAAGCAGCTCCGTGAAGTGCACAGATCCCCCTTTCAACCCTGCCCTGCTCCAGACTACCAGTAGGAGGTGATCAGTCCTTTGTGTGCAGACAGGCACTTCCCTATTCATGTGTGTCAACTCCCCTTCAACCTTCCTGACCAGGAAGGCCCATCAGAATGCAGATGAATGCAGATAAGTGCTCATACACACCTAACCGTCCCGTTTTTGTGGCTGTCTAAAGAGAAGCTGTCACCTACCCCAGATGTGTATTTGGGACAGGTTCCAAGACACACAGATCAGTAAAAGAAGAGAAATGCTCACTATCTAAAAGTGACATTTCTAAAATAGTACTGTTAGATCCAACAATTTCATAAAAGAGGATTTATCATTGCCATTCCAATGATATGAAACATGATATAGCTACTCCTTTCTGACTGGAATTACAGCTTTAAAATATGTTACAGAATTCTCAATGCTGGCCTATGAGAGGAGTAGGCCTCACAGTAGTGGAAAAACGACTGTGAGTTTTTCACTACCAGGACATGTAAAACATAAATGTAGATGTCTTCCCTTTTACTTACATAGCAGCCGGCCCTATGATCTACCTAGAGACTAGGGTTGACTTATTTTATTAAAAGAGATGTTTAAAGCCTGGCAAGAGGTTTTAAGTGCCAAGTCGAAGTGGCAGTGAAACTGCACACACAGGTTCTGCAATGGAAGGCCTGAGACAGGTTTGAAAGGTTACTTGTGAGGGTGACACAATCAGTGCTGCTGGCCTACCAGTGACATTTAATTTACACGGTTTGGGTATATGATATACCACTTTCGAAGGGACTCACAAGTAAAGTAAATATGCCAATTGTGGATACACCAATGTTACCATGTTTACGGGAGAAGCACATGCACTCTGGCACTGGTCAGCAGTGGTAAAGGGTTCAGAGTCCTAAGGCCAACGAAAAGATACAGCAAAAATGTGAGGCATCCAAGCTAAAAATATGGGGGTGACCTTGCAGAAAGGGCCATTTCTAACTGGTGGGGTTTGTGTTGGGTTAACCTTCTGATGGTACATTAGATACACACTCGGAGACAAATACACAAGAGACTCAGACTGAAATCCCTACCTACATCATCTCATGTGGCCGAGGGTCCCCGGACACATTAACAGTCCTTTCCTGTGATGTCAACACCATGCTTGATAAGATCAACCGTGGAGTGGTATTTAAGGCAATCCATAGGTCCAACGCTGATGTTCTTATGCTACAGGAGATGCATATCATGAGCAATGGTTGCCCCTTTCTGGCCTGCAAGGGATATTCCCAGGTGTTTCACTCGGGTTTCCACCGGGAATCACAAGGCACGGCCATATTGATCCGCAGACACGTCCCGGTGGTGGTGTCTAGCGTGTGGCATGACAGTTTAGGCCACTGTGTGGCAGTTGCGGGCACCCTGTGAGGCTATCCACTCTCTTTGATTTGCGCCCACGCTCCCCTCCCCTCACTTCTGAGTTCTTTGGGAAATTGAGTGACCTCCTTTGGGAGGTTCTGGAGATGCACGAGGCGCCATAGTTTCTGGTGGTGACCTTAATGAGGTGTGTGACCTTGACCTGGATCGTTCCTTCACCTCCCCAGCTGCTGGTCTCAGCCCAACATTGATTTCTAGTTTTATTGACAACATGTCCTTGGTTGACGTGTGGTGCGCATGCCACTCAACCGCTCATAGATATACCTTTTTCTCTAGGGCCCACAGGTCCCTTTCCCATTTAGACCATTTTCTCATGCCTTTGCAAGATGGCCACGAGTACTAAAAGTACGCATTCTGGCAAGGGGAATTTTGGATGACTCGCCAGTGGTGCTGGACCTGGCTTATGGCCAGACAGGGTGGGGTGGCAGTTGAGCCGCTGGTGCCTCCAGGGTGAGAAATTTCAGAAGATATGCCAAGACATGTGCCAGAAATATCTGCACGAGAATCAGGAGTCTGTATTCTCTGGGAGGCTCTCAGGGCTATCCTTTACAACAATATATCACCACAGGGGAGGAAGCCCTCCTGCGTGACTAACTTCATACACAGACACTGCTCAGGCAGGAGCTCACACAATTGGCCTGCGAGGCGTGGTCAGCTACATGTAGCCATATCTACCAATGGGGATAAGGCCAGTAAAACACTACACTGGCTCTGTACTCCTGGACTCACTGGTGCTCCTGTGGCATACCTTGAAACTGACACTGGATAATAATAGGTAGTGAGGCCATTCTGACTACGTTTGTGGCCTTCTATGAAGACTTTTATAGCTGACCACCTTACGGCCCTGTGTGAACCTTGGCAGTCATGCTGGTGCCATGCCTCTCCCCGATGGAGTGGGTCTCTTTAGAGACAGAGTTGCGTGAGGGCAGCATCGAGCTCCTCACACATGAACTTTGTCTCTAAAGACAGTAATAGTGTTTTACTGGCCTTATCCCCCATTGGTAGATATGGCTACATGTAGCTGGGTATCCAGTCGAATTTCAGCATCTGCCTTTGCCTCAGAAGAGCCCCTTTTTATTAGATACTTTTCATGAGGCTCTGAGAAATGGTGAACTGCCTCTGGATTTTAGATTGGCCGAAACAGTGGTGATCTCGAAGCCAGGCCTCGATGGTACTCGATGGTACTCGATGGTACTAGATGTGAGGAATATCGACCAATCTCCTTATTAAATTTGGAGGTTAAAATGTGGGCCAAGATACTGGCTAACCGGCTCAAGGGAGTGATTGTCTATCTTGTGCATCCAGTCCAATCCAGATTTATGCCTCATCGGGCCACAAGGCACAACATACGCTGAGTTCACAACTCCATAGAGCTGAGGGGGTGACTGCTCGAGCACCATGGTAGATTTTAGAAAGGCAATTGACTCTGTAGATCGGGACTACCTATTCGCACTTGTGGACCGCTTTGGTTTCAGACCCAAATTCATCGGGTTGGTGTGCTTTCTCAATACTAACCTTATAGCAAGAGTGTGTGTCGGAGCAGCGGTGTCAAATTGGTTCCCTATAGAGAAGGGCACTCAGCAGGGGTGCCCCCTTTCCCCTGTTTGAGTCTTTGGCAGAAGGGTGTGTGTGGACGTCTTGTTCTGAGGGTTCCAGTGGTCTCTGGGGGTGAGCAATCGGATCCCCCTTTATGCCGACAATATCCTGATGCTTTTTCATAATCCTCAGGCGAAGGGCCCTTGGGTTCTCTGGATTCAGATAATTCTAGGGGGATAGGGCCTTGGGCTTTCCAGATCTTCCAGGTCTTCAGGTACTACTCTGGACTCCTCATTAACAGGGCCAAATCCTCCATATACCTACATCGCCTCGTGCCCCTCAAACATGCCATTGGTGCATGAGTTTTAGGTACCCCTGCATGGTTTTAAATATCTAAGTGTCTTCATCACCGATTATGCTCATCTAGTGTACGACTACTCCCCTTTTTCTACACATACTTCTCCCCTAAGGTAGGCCCTAGGCAACCCAGAGGGCAGGGTGCTGTGTAGGTAAAAGGCAGGACATATATCTGGTGTTTTATATGTCCTGGTAGTGGAAAACTCCTAAATTCATTTTCCACTGCTGTGAGGCCTGCTCCTTTCATAGGCTAACATTAGGGCTACCCTCATAAACTGTTTGAGTGGTACATTCTGATTAGAAAGTGGTAAACAGGTCATATTTAGTATGGCCAGAATGGTAATACAAAAGCCTGCTGACTGGTGAGGTTGGATTTTATATTACTATTTTAGAAATGCTAGTTTTAGAAAGTGTGCATTTCTCTGCATTTAAATCCTTCTGTGCATTACAGCCTGTCTCCAATCCACATCTGGGCTTGGCTGGTTGACAGCTCCCTTGTGCATTTCACCCAGACAACTACAAACACAGGATGCTCAGTCACACCTGCACACATCTGCATACTGAATGGGTGTTCCGGGACTGGAAGGGTAGAGGGCCTGACACTTACATTTCAAAGGACAGTGGCCTGCCCTTACACAAAGGACTGCCAAACCTCCTACTGGGACCCTGGTAGACAGGGTTGTACTGAAAGGGGACCTTGTGCACTTCAAAACCAGTCTTTGAAGTCTCCCCCACTTCAAATGCACTTTTGGATACATAAACTGGGTCCCTGACCCTACCAAACTAGAAACTTCTTGGGAAAGACACTTTGCACCCGAACCTGCAACCTGCCAAGAGAAGCTGCCTGGGTGCCCAAAGGACTCACCTGGACTGCTTTGCTGTAAAGGACTGCTGCCTTGCTGTTGCCCTGCTGCCTTGCTGGCCTCTGACGTGAAGTGCTCTCTAAGGGCTTGGAATGAGCTTGCCTCCTGTTCTCAAAGTCTCAGGGCCAAGATTGACGCAGCGCCAACTTTGAGACCGGAACTTCGACGCACAGCCCACCGGATCGACATATCGCTGAGCCGGAATGATGCAGCTCGACTTCCAGCGAGAGGAATCGACACAGCGCCAGCCGTGCAGCAGAAATTCCACTGCATCACCCGCCGGATCGACGCAACAGCTGTGACTTTGCCAGGATTTCCACGCATCGTCAAAAGACCCCACATCTCAAAAAGGATTCAAGCCTGCGCGCCGCAAATCGACGTAAAGCCCTTGCCGCATGGAAAAGAATCAATGCATCATTGGTGTGCGCCTGGAAAACCTAACTTTTTCCACGCACCTCCTCCTCTGTGGTCCTCATGCGTATAACTTTGACACAAACCAGGTACTTTGTGCTTGCAAAAGACAATTGTTACTTTTTTTAGAACTTAAGACTTCTCTTATCATGACAAAAGTGACATTTCAACTTGTGATTATCAGATCTTGATTGTTTTGACCTTAATTTAATCAGATAAATATCTTATATTTTTCTAAACCTGTTTGGTGCCTTTTTGTGGTGTTCTCATTGTGTTATTGCATGATTTATTGCACAAATACTTAACACATTGCCTTCTAAGTTAAGCCTGACTTCTCAGTGCCAAGCTACCAGAGGGTGGGCACATGATAATTTGAATTGTGTGTGACTTACCCTGACTAAGATTGTGATCCCTATTTGGACAAGGGTATATACCTCTGCCATCATAGACCCCATTTCAAACACTCTATGTGAGGGATATCCCACCAACCGCCACAAGAGTTACGCTGATGATCTGGAGGGATGCAGCAAAATCCATGAGCTGAACAGACAGACTTTCCTTGGAGACTCCGTCGTAAACGAAGACTCGGCTTTCACAGGTCGTGGCCCTCTGAGGAGTTTCTGCCTGGGACAGCATAGGCATTTCCTTGCTTGGTAATGTGCTCCACCATGGGTCCATGAAGTCCCTCCAGCACATACAAGCAGAATACCAACTACACCACACTGAGGGGCTCATTACGACTTTGGCGGGCGGCAGAGGCCGCCTGCCAAAGTCCTGAGTCGGGATGGCCGCCTACTCGTCCGTCTCTCCCCAGGCCCTATTACAAATTTCCTGCTGGACCAGCAGGCAGAAACAGCATTTCTGCCCCGCGGGAATCTCACCACAACATTGACGCTGGCTCTTAATAGAGCCGGCTGCAATGTCGTGGTGCATTGGGTGCGACTGCACCCATCGCGCTTTTCATTGCCCGTAATTCAGGCAGTGAAAATCGCAATGGGGCTGTCCATGGGGGCCCCTGCACTGCCCATTCCAAGTGCATGGGCAGTGCAGGGGCCCCCACGGGGTCCCCGACACTTCTTTCTGCCAGCCTTTGCATGGTGGTCCTAATGTGGGCCTCAGTTCTTCTGGTACCTCAAGCTCTAACACACTAGTGGCTTGCTTGCAGTTGGTTGCAGACATACCTGAATTTTCCTCTCTGGAGTGTATGGTTTTACTTACAAATATGAAGGAGCATAAACTGTCTGCCATATACCAGACACTACTTCGTAATCAGCCTGACCCGGGGGGTGATGGAACTATGGAAGTGAGATTTGGGACCCTTGGAGGACAAGGATTGGATCGAGGCAGTGGCTGTCTCCAAAAAGGTAGTGATAGCCTCCCAATTTCGTCTAATCTCACTTGCTACACTGTACTTGCTTCTCCAAGGCACGCCTATCCAACATGGGGTTGTGTTGGGAAGCTGCCTATGATGCGATGACCCCAGTGGTGATTTAACACACACTTTTTGGCACTGTCCTACTCTCTCTCCCTTTTTAAACAGGGTGCTAGGCATCCTGGAGTCAACACTGGGCTAGAAAATCCCTAAAGATCTGAAACTAATTTTCCTACATATTACAGACAACATGGATGGGAATAGGTATCAGAGGCTGTTGCGCTGGATAGGACTAATGATCGCTAATCAAGACATCGCACAAGATTGGAAAGAAAAGAAGGCCCCTTCTGTTAATAAATGGGCCAAAGGATTGGATTAATGCATGGACTTGGAGCGCCCCATATATTTGGATGTGGCTGCCCCCAGAAATATCACAAGATATGGCAGGACTAGACCAACCACAGGGGGATACTGCTGGAGCCTTGACTGGCTGCTCCATGGTCTGAGCATGGGGGCACACATTCTTGCAGGTGGGGCTGGGATGGCTGATGTGGCGATGGAGTCTCGGGGACTGGGTTGTGGGGTTGGTTTGTGTATGTTGCTTCCAAGAATCATGCCTGGGGATCTTGGTCTATTCCTTTTTGTACACTATTGCAAATATATTTGGGCTCTATAAATGGTAAGAATATTGTTGTTTTGACTAGTATTGATATTAAAGTAATTTGTTTAAAAACGTTAATAAGTGAAAAGGTATATATATATATGTATATATATATATATATAGTTATCATTATACACATCTATATGTATAATACATATATCTATGTAAACTTTACAAACATAGCAATAACTAAGCAATTGTTTAAATGCATTTCTTTAAAAGACTAACAGTAAAATAAAAACCAACAAAAGTATGAAAACTAATTTAAATATTAAAATAACCACATAAAATTGTTTAATATTCAGTACTTTAATACATTACACTGAATTAAAAAATATAATATAGATATATATTTTAAAAACTCATAATATATTTAGAAATTCTTTACAAATATATTATTAGCAGCAACAAAAATTAATTAAAAATATATTCTACAATATCAATTAGAGTAATATAATAAATATACAAAATAGTTAAAAATTAATTTTTCTCCAAATAGTATAAACATTTCAAAAGCAAAATATGTTAAAAAAACAAATACAATTAAACAACAAAATAAACATTTCATAAATCCACTCTAACTAACATTAGGGAAAGTGTTGAACTTCAGAAGGGTTAGAGTTACTATTCCTACTCCAATTTAACCAACAGAAGGGAAGGCACTGAACTTTGTAGAGGTTAGATTTAGGGCCTGATTATGACTTTGGTGGATGGAATTCCCTATCACAAACGTGACAGACAGCCTGTCCACTGTATTACAAGTTCCATTCGTATGGAACTTGTAAAACGGCAGGCGGGAAATCCATCACGTTTGCGATGGTGTATCCCATCTGCAAAGGTCGTAATCAGGCCCTTAGGATTTCCATTTCAATCTAACCAACATTAGGTAAAGTGCTGGACATCAGAGGGGTTATATTTACTATTCCCAATTGTGCAACAGTAGGGAAGATGTTGGACTTTGAATGGGTTAAATATAGTACTTCCACTCCAATCTAATCAACAGCAGGGAAAGGGTTGGACTTTGGAGGGGCTACATTTACTATTCTCCAGAGGTGCTGGAACAATTTTCAGAGTGGGGGTGCTGACATCTATGTTATGTCACTGAAGTCACAGGCTTTGAGAAAAATTAAAGCTCTATGGCCCACATTTATAATGTTGAAGGAAAACTGCGTTTGCGCAGTTTTGCGTCAAAAAGTATAGTGCCGACTTGTGCCATTCCAGGACGCCAGCCAGGCGCCAAATTTATGGAATGTCACAATCTGGCGCAAAGGGTGGTCTAACATCATAGAAAATGACGTTAGCCGGGTGGGGGTGGCATTATGGGAGAATGGTATTTTGCACCAAAAAATGACGTTAGGTTGGTTAGAGTAAAAAAAAGATGACTCTAACTAGCCTAGCGTCATTTCTTGATGCAAACCATCCATATTACATGACTCCTGTCTTATAAAAGACAGGAGTCATGCCTACCACCCCAATGGCCAGCATAGGGGACAAGGGTCCCCTGGGCATGGCCATTGCACCGTTTGCCATGTAGGGGGTCAATTTCAGGGCCCCCAAAGGCAATTAAAAAAAAAATGTAAATACTTACCTCTACTTACCTGTGATTGGGTCCCCCATCCAGTGGTATCCCTCTGGTGTGGGTGTTCCTGGGGCTTGGGGAGGGCACCTGTGGGTACTTTCCATGGTGTTTGACCATAGAAATGGGTCCAAATGTCCCTTAAAGCCTGCCCAGACCCAGGCTTTAAATAATGGCGCTAAGCAGGCTTAGCGCCATTATTTAGGCCCTCCTCCCTCCTGTGCACCATTTTTGCACAGGAGGATAAATAAGGCTCTACGGCCTAAGAGTAATTTTTTGGATGAGAACGCCTACTTTGCATCTCATTGACAAAAGGTGGGTTCACGCATCCAAAATATGACTTTAACTCCAATATTTTGACATTAGACTAGTCTAGCCTCAAAATATAAATTTGGAGTTAATTTTGTGCTGAATTAGCCTAAACAAATTACACTAATTCAGTGCAAACAAAGTATAAATCTGGGCCTACATGAGGTGTAGCAAATGAGCCATTCAGCAGGAGAAGGGTAAGGTTGTTGTACGTGTGCAGTGGTACATTTTGCAGGACATTGTACTAAATATAGGAGTAAAACATGGAGTGGTGGAGTGGGTACTGCCATTTAGAGAGAGCAAATTTTCCATTGAAAGTTCGTCTTGAAATGCATCAGCCATGCAGTTTTATGGCTCAGCCGATATGGGGCACAGACAACACATGGAAATTTGTTTTTTTGTGCATATTTAACACACAAGTAAAAAGTCTTGGTTTGTTTTGATCTTATTAAAATCTTTGTTTTCATCACACTTCAGAATTATAAAAAGAAATCTCTAATTTGCAAATGTATTATTTTACAATATTTGACTTGATTTGTATAAATTAGTGATTTGATCTTTACGTGCTGCTGCTATATTTTGAAATAAATGAAAAGTTAATTCACAAGTATTTCAATTTTGTTGTATGTTACAGACATTTTACATACTGCAGCTTTCTCTTTTAACACACTCTGTACCCCAGGAAGTTTGTCACTTGGTTGCAAAATTCACTAATTTTCAGTAAAAAAAGTGAAAATTAAATGCCAGCTTATTATTTTTTTAAACACCGTTTGCCAGAAAACATTGCCTAACGCCTAAAGTTTGACCTCTATCTTTGACTGCACAGCCATTGTTACAAAAGGAAAACAAAATGAAAGGCATCTTTATTGATCATTCTCCTTTTGAAGCCTTGTAAGGGTGTTCTGGGAATTCTGCTGCACCTCCCGCACCCCTAGTTTCAGCACCCCTGCTATTCCCACTACAATGTATGCATCAGCACAGAAAGTGTTGGACTTCCAAGGGGTTACATTTAAAATTCCAACTCTCAACCAAGCAACAGTAGGGAACGTATTGGACTTCAGAGGGGTTGAAGTTACTATTCCCACTCCAGTCTAAGCATGAGTAGTGAAAGTGTTGGACTTTGGAAGGGATAGATTTGCTTTAGTCTTATAGTTTAAGCAACAATAGGAAAAGCACTGGACATCGCAGGGGTTAGATTTACTATTCCCACTTCAACCTAAGCAACAGCCGTGAAAGTGCTGGACTTTGGAGCGCCTTTTTTTACTGTTCCCACTCCAATATAAGCAACAGTAGGGTAATTGTTATATTTTGGAAGGATTAGATTTACTAGTCTCATTCCAGTATAAGCAACAGTAGAGAAAGTGTTGGTCTTCAGAGGGGTTAGATTTACTATTCCCACACCAGTCTAAGCAGCAGTAGAAAAATTGTTAGACTTCGGAGGGGTTACATTGACTAATTCCACTCCAGCCTAAGGAACAGAAGGAAAGTGTTGAACTTTAGAGCAGTTACATTTACAATTCCCATTCCAATTTATGCAAAAGTAGAGGAACATTTTAGACTACATAATTCCAACTGATAATTATTTTCTAGAAAACATTTAGAAATTAGAAATAAGTAAATAAATAACGTAAAAATAAAATCTTTTCTCTGTCAGCAACACCAAAAAAAACGCAAACACTCCAAAAATAAAACATAAAACAATGTTTAAATAAAGATATTACCTAAATTAAAAATATAAAAAATGTAAAAATGTTTTACAAATACTATCATACATTAATATATAATTTAAATAGAACACATATTTACAAATACTATCATGCATTAATATATTATTTAAATGGAACAAATATTTTACATAATAAACAATTACAAATATACTAAACTTAAATACAATAACTAAAATGAAGATCAACAAACTATGCAATTGTAATAACTTCCCAGCTAAGTCCCCTAATTTACAAATGAAATGTAATAAATAAAATGACAATGAAACGATTAAATAATTTACAAGAATATGTATTGAATAAATAATCTGCAATAAAAAAAGTTAAAATTAAATTAATTATAATCTAATTAACTATTCCTCTCCAAACCTAGCAATCCACTACTAAAATATGTTACTAACATAAATTGTAAATTTAAAACCAGACATACAAACACAGGTCACCTCAAAACATTAAATTGTTAAAACATAAAAGTTAAAACATCCTTAAAATGGCAGTGTAAGCCCACCCAATTTTTGGGGCAACTCTTTTTTTAAGAACTAATTTTATTGATTTTGCTGTACAAACACAAACCAAATCAATCACTAGTATAATTGCAGTCACCCAGATGTTCCCTTGCGATAATACAGGCTTAGGGCCTGATATAGATCTTGACAGAAGTTCCCTTGTCCCTCCGTGGCAGCAGTTTGAAGTACACCATCAAGCTGACGGAATTCTGACCATTGTATTTAGATGTATGGAGGTTAAACCTCCGTCCACATCGACAGGGTGTAGTCCGTTGCATAAGCAGTTTCCTGCTACAGACAAGGTGGACGCCTATGCTGGCTAACAGTACTCCGTTGCCATCAGGGTAGCAGGATTATGCTGAGCATATTTAGATTTCAACGTTGTGCTGGTATTGTGCTGCCATTGTTCTAGCAGCGGATCCCTGATGGCAGGAGTCCATCGGGGAACCTGGTCAACATTGTACTATGTCTGTGGCTATCGGATGGATGCTAGCAGCACATACCTGATGTCTTTTGGCTAATTAATTACACCAGCATACCACACTTTAAACCGCAATCAATTTCAGACCATGATCATTTGCCATTCCACTGCAGAACACCATTTTGCTGCTGAATTTTCCACACAGAAGTCAGGTTATTTATTGCTTTTTTTCCCTCTGTTTATTATTGTTTTTTTTCCTTAACTTGTGGTCCTCTGCTTCATTCAATTTTATTTACTCCTAATGGCAAGAAGTAGAAATCCCCGTTTTACAGAAGGAGAATTGTCAGTCATGGTGGATGAAATCATTAGAACAGAGCCACAATTGTTTGGAGCCCAAGAATAGTTGACAGAGTTAATGCTGTAAAAAACAACCTGCACACATATGAGGAAATGAGGAAGAGGGGGCACGACCAGCGGGAAGGCGTGTGTTCCCTGGCCTCCACGTGTCACCTGGAGGCCCAGAGGACTGGTGGTGGTTCTCCCAGCCCCCCCCCACAACTTATTCCCTGGGAGGAGAAGGTCTTGCAGATCCTATATCCTGAAGACTTGACTGGAATCTGTGGTGGAGTGGAGATTGGTGTGTTACACTTTTGAATGTCTCACTAAACATAAATGTAGTTTTTGCTCTTAAGTTACCTGTTGATAATGTGTTTTGCACCTTTGTAAAACATAAATCCAATTGCAAATTGTATGGTACTATCTCTCATATTACTACTGAGCAACATGCATAGTCAAGGTGTGTGTTGTTGTTCAGTGTTCATTTCTTGCATTTGCTTGTTTGTCTGTTTGAATGTATTCTGTTGTACTTAAGATAACAGTTTCAAAACTCCATCCATTATACCATGAAGGTAGGGTGCCTGTAAGTGTTTTCTCACCTATTAACATATTTCACATATGTATTTATTTAGTAAATATGTGTACATCTTCACTGCATATACTGTACCAGGAATGTTCAACTTACAATTTTGCAAGTGTAGCTAATGTTAAATTGAAATGACTGCAACTACGATGATACCTTGTTTTTGTTTCTGGAAAATAATCTTGCAATGCAATGTTAGCCATTCTTTCTTTTCTTCCATATATGCACATATGTTAAAGTGTTGTTCATTTGTCAATCTCCATTTAATACTATGAATTAAAATGTCATTGTTTTATTTTGCATGTTGTCACTTTCTTATTTCATTGAATTGATGTAATTGGTTTCACAAATCAAAGTATGTTGACTTAAAGAATTTCATCTATATTATGTGCTGAATATAAGTTGTAATGATAATAAATGTACTTTGCAATATTTATATGATGACTAATGCTATAAATGTTAGCATGTTAGGCCCTGGAATGGTTTGCTTCTCAATTCTCCTCTATACTGTGTTGGGTTGAATGTGTGCTATATTTTATGTACATTTCCTAAGAAATCTATTCCTTTTTAGGACATTTCTTCACCTGCTTTTTGAAAAATTTTGCATGTGTGTAATTTAAAATGTTTGTGTCATTACAAAAAGTCCACTGAAAGGTTTAATCGTACTGTTATCTTTTTACTCTTACGTTGCTTCATATGTAGCTCAAAACTCATATGATGTATAATCCAGACTTTTACAATTTGGTTTTCATGTAATCCATATTAGGTCCAACACCTAGAGTATGTGGAAAACCACCTGCCACTAAGAATACTTCCCCTCCAGACCAGGATCAAGCTTTCATTGAGGACTCCACTCCTGCAAGTCCAGATGATGAGAAGCTGCCTGGTCCATCGGGTCTGTCTGAGCAGACAACTCCAGTTTATCTCACTCGGCCCACACCCTCACCTTCTACCCCAGCTGTTATCACACCTCAACCTATGGATACCTCCACTTACTGCGTCAAAAGGAACATCAACCCAATCTTGTGCCCCCCCACTATTTGCTGATGGTCAGCCAACACCACGACTACCTCCAGTTCAGCCAGGACCCAGTAGGATGGGGCACACTGACTCAAGGGTACAGAGTAGAGGGGGGTAGGGTTCATGGGAGTTACTCTGTGGGCCAGCAAAGTGAGGCCACTAGGTTTACTGTCACCCAAACCACAATTAAACAAGTCTTGGGATCCCTACATCAGTCCCAAGACATGATGGGCCAGGTCCTTATAGAGCACCGAGACATGAAGCAGGTGCTGAGGGAGCACACTGTAGAGATGCAGAATCCAAACTCTAATTTGACTTCCCTGACTGGGGTGCTGTTTACAATTTACCACCATATGTGCAGGGCTTTCCCAGGAACATCTACACCTTTCTGTGGCCCACTACACCTGCCTCAGCCACAGAAAGGGAGGCCCTGACACAAGAAGAAACACCAGCACCCACCTCAATCACTGCAATTGTGGATCTCCCAGCCCCCCTCAGGAGGGGGCGCTCATCCGGACCACCAGGAGAGGATGGCAAAACCTCCACCATCACCAGCAAGAGGCACAGAACCTTATTTTCTCCAGCATGTGACTACCATTCATTCTGTGGACAATTTTCTGGGCATAGTTACCTTTTGATGCTAGTTGTATTTTGCACCATGGATTTTGAACAATTTTGCCTTTACAATAATAGTTTCATTCATCATGATTGACTTTTATTTGTTATTTTTCCTATGATTTTTTGTCATCATCCGGTTTCACTTTATGTGTGTCTGTAGAATAAATTCAAAACCAACAAAATCAAAGACTGGTGTTGTAGTTCTTGTACTCATTTTTTATTCTGTTTCCCTTCCATCATTCATTTTTTAATGAAAATAATATGAAAAATGTTTTAAAAATACAAATATTCCATGTAGGTAATGTTTCTCACATTTTCAAAAAAGTGAAAATATAACAAACACATCAAATCAAAAAGTCACATTCTCATACAACTGTAGAAAATAATTGTTTGTCAAACTTTCCCAAAAATGTACAACCAATGCATAACGCAAATACTCTGTGCCATTTTTATATTTACAATTCCAGACTTTGATATCATGGAAGAACGGAATATACTCCTAAAAATCTGATTCAATAGGCAAACAATTATTGATTTATATCGCCAGCTGGAGCCAGATCTCCTGTCTCACAATAGGAATCCCACATCAATAACACTGTTAGTCAAAATCATTGCAGTACTCTATTTTGTGGCCTCATGATCATTATATTACACTGTGGCAGTATCTGGTGAAATGCCACAAACAACTTTAAGTGGTGTGCTACAAAACATTATTTCTACAATGAAGAGACATAGCAACAGCTTCATACATTTAACACAATAATAGGATTTTCCCAATGTGAAGGGAGATGAGTATTCTTTAGGTTGACTTACATATGTGTTAGAGCAATTTAAGCAGTACTTATTGGCTTGGTGGCAACATAAAAAAAAAACAGTCTAATACAACATACAAACCTTCTATTCAATCACTGTACAAGTTGCCTGAGTACAAGATATGTACATCCAAAGTGTTTATATGTTCACAGGATCAACCCATGTTCCCTCTGTATTTTGCAACATCAGCATATAACTGCAAATGTTAAAACTTTGAAATGTCCAAATGAAGATGACATGGTAAAGAAACCTAAAACAGAATAACAACAAAACGTTATTCAGATTCCATGACAAAATAGACACATCACAAATGGTAAATTATGAGGACACATTTACTAAGAACAATCAAAGATAAACAATGCAAATGAACACTGTAGTCAATGTGTCAAAACTTTGAACAATAAACATCTTTGCCCTGAAATTTTCTTCATTTCCCATGCCTAAAAAAACATGTCCTGCACAGACGAATATTCTCATTATATTAAAAGTGCTTTTGACATTTAATGTAACGTTATGTAAAGATATACTTATGTATGTGAAGAAGTTGTCAATAACATCTTGACATATGTCAATTCCTTCCTCTTCACTATCATCTTCATTTGGCATTTCAACATCCTCACCAGTTAGCTCATCATTGCAGTCGTGTAACGAAACATGAGGGAGCCTCCCTGCAAAGGACATGGAGGCCTCCCCTCCGCCACACTCACTCAGGAGCTCTCAGGCGAGAATGCTGTGATGAGGGGACCCAGGAGCTCAAGCTGAGAGGCCTTTGTTATGCCACTGCATCATGGTCTCCATCCTCTGCAATATTCGTAATGTTCTGTTGCAGGGTTACCTTATGCAACATGCAGCAGGCTATGGTGATTTTGCAAACCTTATCGACTGTGCAGAGAAGGGCTCCACCAGTCTTATCCAGACATCTAAATCTGGCCTTTATGAGCCGAAAAGCCTGCTCAACTGGCCTCCCTGTTCTTCCAAGGGCCTAATTGAAACAGACTTTCCTGGCCATGTTGGATTTCTCAGCATTGCTAGCAACCATGGTTGGTTAGGATTACCTGAGTCTCCTATATGAATTAAAAAAATTAAATGAGGCAAAATATTTAATCCCATTGTAGATCCTTGAACTAGAAATTAAACAAATAATTAGATTGGCAGATTGTACTTATCAACAAGCCTGGCCCTCTCAGGTCCAAGTTGTAACATTTGCGGGGATATGCTGCTGTTCCACAGTAGAAAGTGATCATGGGAAATGCACACACAAGCTTGTGATATAGAAATCAGGTAAGCAGACACTTTGCACATTGATTGAATGGAAATTCTCCTGATTGCAGTAGACCTGTTCTCTGTCGTGTAGTGGCACTAAGGCAATATGTGTGCCATCAATTGCTCCAGCCACATGTGGAATGCCACCCAAAGCGTAAAAGTCACCCTTCACATTGGCAAAATCCTAATTTTGTGGAAGCTTTATGAAGCTGTTGATGTGTCTCATCATTGAAGAAAGAACTTCTGGTAGTACACTTTTGAATGTTGATTGTGACATTCCACCAGATATTGCCACAGTGTATTTGAATGATCCTGTGGTTACAAAATGGAGTAATGCCATGATTTTCACTATTGGTAGGGATTGCTGTTGGATTCCTATTGCGAGGCAGAAGATCTGACACCAGTTGATGACAAAAACAAGAATAGTTTGCCTATTCAACTTGAATTTTTTGATAATATCCTGTTCTTCCATGGAGGTAAGGTAGGGAAATGGTCTAAAGACTTGAGGCTGTCGCCTTCTACCTCACCCGGGTTCATGTGTCTGCATTTAAGTTCAAAAGAAAAAAAAAAAATCTTTAAATGTGCAAACATTTATTTGATATTCAGCACAAATCTCATGTCTTTGTAAAATTCTATATGTTTTTGTAACATATCTGTACACAGTATTAATCAGTGATGTTGTAAATTAAAATATATATTTTTTTCATGTCTGATAGTTTGTAAAAATAATGTGTAAATAATAAATTTTAAAAGTATTGTTTACACATTATTTTGTTTTTATTTTTTGTCTACAATTCCATCAACGAAAGTATAAACTAAACCGTGCAACTATTGCATTTAACCACAGTAACACAGAACATGATACTGTTTTAATTTTACAAAAATGAGTAGTGTTCACATTTTGTATATGTAAACGAACTAGCCATCATCTTGAGTGGTGGTGTGCACTTATCATTTACAAATACACTGTTCACAATCTAAAATGGGAGCCGCCTGACCTCACAGTCAGGACATTTGCAAACATACGGCCATCTGTGGAAGTTGACCGCATAGTGGGTACAGACTCTCTGACAGACACTGCCATAGGCTAACGTGTGTGACAGCAACATACAACAGTCAATAGAAGGGTCTGTCTCCGATGACAATTGTGTACATCATGTACATATACACTGCATTTGTAAAAAAGCTAATTTGCCTCCTAACCAGTGCTTCATTTGTGCTTGTTGTTTCCGGTGCGGAGCACCGACACTTATTTTTGAGGGTCGGCACTTATTTTTCTGCCTCAAGCATTTACTGCGAGCAAAAGACACATATGGGAAAGTCAGAGGAAGAGAAAAACTAAAAAGTGTCACAATGGGAGAAAGCAGAAAGCTGCAAGAGTGAGCTGAAGGGACAGGGAGTGGCTTTCAATGAAATGAAGAGGCCTGAGATCGCTTCTGGATTACACAGCCTCAGTATTCCGCGCTTGCACATTTAATTGCAGCAGCTGTGTGTTTAAGAGGAGGGATTTGGGCACCTGCATATTTTTATTTACAAATTAAGCACTACTCCTAACACTGCAGCCAACACCACCTTCTCCATTTTTGCTGCTATTTCGGGACTCTGAGAGGGGAGCCACAGTGCCAGGAAGAGCAGGTGAAAGGGCCCCTAACTTCTCAGCTGAGAAGCAGGTTTACTGGCCACGGAGGTCCTGTCCCTGTACCCAAAAAAAGAGAGAGAGAGAGGGTCCCACTTAACCTATTAACCTGAGGGGACAGGGCACTGTAACACAGCAATTCAAGAAAAGTAACCCCTAGGGGGAACAAAGAACTGTCCACCACTCAACACACTTCTCAGACACTCATTCACTTCAATGATCAATCTTAATAAAGGAATAACTGGAAAAGATATTTCATAAATAATCCCATATATAATACAGAAATAAAACTACTATTACAAAATCTGGCGACCCCAATGGGGATGGCTAAATAAAATCTAATTTAAAACAAATAATTTGAGAGATAAAACACAAGACATCCTCCCTAGTCTATCATCTCATGCTGTCCCAATTTTGGTATGCACTGGCCAATTGATTTGTGCACCCAATTTCTAATCTATTTTAGGCCAGTTCCAAAGGGTCCAGCAATCCAGCTTGCATTGACAAGTTTTGGTGGTCTTTTCCAGTCCTTCCAACACCTTCTTCAGGAAGATTATGGGGTCATTCCGACCCCGGCGGGCGGCGGGCGGCGGAAGCCGCCCGCCTGGCGGGAACCGCCAAAAGACCGTACTGCGGTCAAATGACCGCGGCGGTCATTCTGACTTTCCCGCTGGGCCGGCGGGCGACCGCCAGAAGGCCGCCCGCCGGCCCAGCGGGAAAGCCCCTTCAACAATGAAGCCGGCTCCGAATGGAGCCGGCAGAGTTGAAGGGGTGCGACGGGTGCAGTGGCACTCGCCGCGATTTTCAGTGTCTGCACAGCTATATCTGTAGCTGTATCTTTATGGGGCCCCCTGTGGCATGGGCAGTGCAGGTGCCCCCAGGTGCCCCACGACACCCGTTCCTGCCATCCTGTTGCTGGCGGTATTTACCGCCAGGGCCAGGATGGCGGGAAGGGGGTCGGAATCCCCATGGCGGTGCTGCAAGCAGCGCCGCCATGGTGGATTCCTTGGGCCAGGGGTAAACCGGCGGGAAACCGCCGGTTGCCCTTTTCTGACCGCGGCTTTACCGCTGCTGTCAGAATGGCCCTGGAAGCACCGCCAGCCTGTTGGCGGTGCTTCCGTGGTCCCCGGCCCTGGCGGTCATGGACCGCCAGGGTCGGAATGACCCCCTATATGTTCTCCCAACACATTCAATTCATGTCTGCATCCATTATAAGTCATACAAGCACAAACTCACTAATCATCACCCTGGGGGTACACAAGCAGTGCAGCATTCACTGTTGCAAGAGGTGGGAGGACCTAGGATGCTGGACCAAGATTTTATCAAAAGTCCAGCTCAGGCAGTTCTCCCAACATGGGAAGCGGGTGCACTGCAGCCTGACCCCCTAATGACATGCATACTTGCAGTGGGCTATCCCCAGCTTGATGGGCAGTTGAGAGCTGAACAGTAGCATCAAGGGGGTAAGCTATTTTTTGAGTGATTATTGTTAGATAACTGTTTTTTATTACAGCAACAAATTTTGGCATCAACAGAAAGGTTGACACCCATCCAATGCACAAGAAGAGTCTGTGCCCACTATATGCCCTTTCCTGAGGAGGTTGTCCCTTGGCAGTGCAATTAGCAGTCAAGTGTGAAGTGATTCTAGTATTGTCCATGATGGGGTTAAAGGTGACATTGAAATCCCCACCTACAATGGTTTTGCCCACTAAAAAGGGAAACAGTGTCTCCATGAAAGCTGCAAACGTCTGAGTGGGCAGATGAGGCAGGACGTGCACACTCAGGAGATTGTACGGATGTCCTTCAAGTAGGCCCTCCACCCCACAAACCGACCAAGGGGATCAGTGACTGTATTAGTTACAGCAAGGGGAAAGGATCTCTGCAATGATATGGCTTTCCTCCTGGGATCCCTTGTGTGGTAGACCCAACGCACTTTAGGAAAGGGCAGTTTAATCCCAATAAGGGCATTTCCTGTAACACATGGATGGAGGAACAGAGATGCCTAGCATATCAGAGGGCTGTTGATCTCTTAATTCAGTCCAACAAGACATTCACATTCCATGCTATGACCGTAGGAGCTGTCAAGGGGATATATTCACTGGCAAATGTGTGTCCTCCCACTAAGGGGTGGGTAATTGTCAAGAGGTGAAATCAAAGGTATCCAAAAGGTGTACTTATGGTTTCAGGTGTCTGGGATGCAGTGTGTGCTACAGGCAGCATACTGGCAAGACGAAACCAAATAATAACCCAACTGAACAAAACTCCCTACCCCAACTTCCCCTTCCCATTCTTCCTCCCCTGAAGCATCTGTCACCTTTAAACCCCAACAAAGTAAACCAAACCAAACATGTGACTCAAAATATAATGGAAAGATCTGGTGGTTTTCAATTGGTAGCCTTCCTGAGGTAAGTGGATCGATAATAGGCGCTGCTGGTGTTGCATGGCTGGTGAGGAGTCTACAATGATAATTGTTATGGATCACTATCCTGTGCCTCAGAAACTCCACTCACGGAGCCCTCGGCCAGGTCAGGTCCCCCGTCAACATTTGGATGATTCGCAAGCAATTGCAGTGCAGCGGTGCCAGGTGGTGCCAAAGCCTCCATGCTGGAAAGGATCAGAGAGCCACCGGATAGTCCATGTGCCCTGTACAACCTTGTACGCTGTCACCATCTAGGTTTTAAAGCCTGAGATTTTGTGGGGTCTCTCGACCTCAAGAAAGCTTTCAGGTCCACTCCCAGACTCCGCCAAGATGGCTGTTGAGCCACTCATTCCCATGCTGCCTTCGGAGTATCTAGAAAATGGGAACACCCTCATGGGTCACCTTGAATGTTGCCAAGAAGGGGAGCATATATTGTAAGCTTTGGGCTTTTGTTTCACCTCGTCGAATGACCTTCTCTGCCTTTGCGTTTCCTAGGTGTGGTACAAGAATATCAGCATCCGGGATGGGTGAAACTGTAGCGCCCCAGCCTTGCAACCTTCACATAGAATGGCATCTCTATCACGGTAGTTGAAGAATCTGGCAACTAGTGGCCTCAGAGGTGCACCCAGGGTGGGGGACTCTGTGGCAGCGATCTGCATGCCCTTTCGATCACAAAAAGTAGGTTATTTTGCTGAGACCTATTCTCTGCCATTTTGACCCATTGTCCAAGGGTGGTGGTAAGGGATAGGTGGCAGTAAGGGATTCCAGCCTGGCCACCTTGGTCTTTAATAATGTAACCTCATCCTCCATCGTCGAGATGCTACCCTCCGTTTCACTGACTCTATAATCAATATGCCGGAGGTCCTGATGAAGGAGGGACACATCCAGCTTAACCTTCCCTATTCTGGTCTCCACCGCCTCCTGAGATGTCTGGATCGCCTATAGTATAGCTGCAAGATCTCTGGGCTCCATCGACCTCTGCACTAGTGAAGCGACCCCCGGTGGCCTGCACCTGCTGAGAGAGCAGCAGACATGAATTTATCTATTTTAGTTTGGGCGTGTGCTGCCAGTCCCTTGTCCTTTCCCATGATGGGTGTGGAGGGCCACCTAGGCCAGTGGTGGAGGCAGCATTAGCAGCCACTGCTCTGTCTACTTGCCCTTAGATGATGGGGGGCAGCACAAGCAACTGAGAGCCCCCGTGGGGGGTGCCTCAGAAGAGCAGCAAGGAGTTCCATATCTCTATCAGCAGGGGGAATGGGAGGTAGTACCAGGATCCGATCTCCTCTCGGACCACTTGCCCCGGAGCACGGGGGCAGCATGAGCAGCCAAGAGTGTCCAGGCAGGCAGGCGGGGGGAGCTAATGTCTTCAATATGCTGTACACCAAGGTTATAGGGGTATCACCAGGAGAACAGTCCCCCTCCATGAGTATGGGCCCAAATGAATCCAAGAGGGTGCCCCTCTATGGAAATTGAGGCCCCAAGGCCATGCCAGGAGTGGGCACCAAATGTCATCCCCCGGTTCCCGCCCCAGGCAGCGCTCTCATGTCCAGGCAATGCTAGCCTCTCCAATAGGTGGAGCAGCTCCAATGAGGAGCGGGAGGGGCTCCCACACCTTTATGCCACCGGAGAGCCCCCTGCACCAGGCTGTCTCCTGGTCCCTGTGGCACCAACTCCTCCAATGAGGGCCAACCGCTCCAGCTAGGCTCCAAGTCCCCATCCCCAAGTTTGGCAAGAAAATCCAGACTTGCCAGTGTCCCGCTTAGCTGACCCCTCCCCAGTGCATCTCACCTCTTATCTGCGAGGCACAGGTAGATCAAGGTGGATCACAGCAAGCCAGCCCCCGTAACTCAGGCCGCCCCAGGCCCATGGGGGCAAAGCTGCATGCCCCACGTTCAGGAGAGAAGCAAGGGGGAAGGGATGCAAGAGGGCCACTTTGATTCCCAGCAGTGTAATCAGTGGACCTTACGAGGCCCCCAAGTCCAACTGCCTCCCCGATGGCTGGCCAGCCCGCTGGTCCACAGTATTCAGCACTCACCGGCATCCTAGGTGCCCCCAGCAGGCCCAACCACACAGCCACCAAAGGATCTCCTTCAGGCCAGTGGGCCACCACAGGAGCAATCACTGCGCTGTCCATCCAGGCACAAGGTTCTGCATCAAGCCAGAGCAATGATCAGCAGGCTGGATGGCCGAATATTGCAGGAATGACCTGGAGTACACTGAATGTGCAACCCACATCTTGCTGGGGCTTCAGAGTTAACCCTTAGTCAAAACATATATGTGCCTGGACCTTTCAGTGTAAAGCGCCTATTCTAAAGCGGAAGAATTAGACCTGACAGCCTTAGGGTGGTCTTCCCCCAACTTTTTGCCTACCTCCCCTGCTTTGCTGACCAAGTTTTTGCTGGCTTTAGGACACTGAGCACTTTACCACTGCTAACCATTACCACTGCTCTCTCGCCTAAGCATGGTAATATTGGTTGATCCCCAACTGGCCTATTTATTTTACTCACAAGTCCCTAGTAAAGTGGCACTATGTGTACCCACGGACTGTAAATCAAATGCTACTAGTGGACCTGCAGCACCGATTGTGCAATCCACTCAAGTAGTCTTTTACCATGTCTTAGGCTTTCCACTGCAGAGCCTGTGTGTGCAGTTTACACTGTCATGTCGATTTGGTAATATAACCCTTTTGTCATGCCCTAATCTTCAATTTTTCTACATATAAGGCACATCTAAGGTAGGCCCTGGCAACCCAAAGAGCAGGGTACAATATATTTTCAAAGCAGGACATGTATTTGTAAGTTTTACATGTTCTGGTGGTGAAAAACTCCCAAAGTTGTTTTTACTACTGCAAGGCCTATCTCTCCCACAGGATAACATTGGAATTGCATTATTGTATCACATCTTATAAGTGTAATTCACAATCTGTAAGAGATAAGTTTTTTGAGTTTGGTAAATCTGGAATCACAATATAAAATCACAAATTTTGGTGAAGTTGGATTTTAAATTGCAATTCTGAAAATGTCACTTTTAGAAAGTTGTCATTTTCTAACTTTGGCCATTTGGCGCCTGCTGCCTGACTCTGAACTCTTGTCTGGTGTGGGTGACAGCTGGGCTTTGTGTATTTTTCCCTAGACAGTCACACAATGGGAGCTAAGGTGTGACTTGATGGGCCATCCTGGGAGGATGGGAGGGAGGAGCTGGGCACAGCCTTACTTACACCTAAATAGGAATTGTCCTGTCCCCAAACAAAGGGCTTCATAATCCCTTTTAGTGAGACTGGAGCCAGAGTGACTCACAGGGCTGGCTGGCCTCCTGATTCAAAGTATCAGAGACATAAAAGACTTCCAACCACCCTGCTCCTAGACACTTCCATCTATGAGTCTGCGCTGCCAAGTGGTGTTACCCCAGTCCTTGACTGTTGGAAGTGGGCCTAAGGTGCTTGCTCCAGTGGAACAAACACATCCTCTGTGCATTACCACTGTCGAGAGGAACAGAACAGGTGCATCACTGCCACTGTGTGGGTCGGAACCGACGCAGCCGGATTTACTTCTCCACTGCACCTCGTATCTTGGAACTGGTGCAACACCTTCGGAACTGAGACTGCAGCTCTTTTCTCTGCACGAGGTCCTCGCATCCCCATTGACAGCAGCCTTAACGATAACTCTGAAACCCCGCATTGCAGCCTCTGTGCTCATCGGAACCGATGCATTGCCTCGAGTGAACAATGCATCCTTGCACCGGTCTTCGCATTGCAAGCCCTGCCTCCTGGACCCTCAATGTCGACGCATCGGGACCTCGCAGGGCAGCCTTGTTGCATCTCGGAAACCGCCGCACCACTGTGGCTCGGTGGAGCAGAAGTGATGCATTACCTCTACTACATGGTTCAGAACCAACTCAACGTTTGGCAACCAGGATTTAAAAGTACTTTAGTTTAGTGGGCCCAACTGGGTCCCTGTAGTTGGCCCATGCCGGCCTACTGTTTGTGGTGTTGCACAAACACTTTACACACTGCCTCTAAGTTAAGCTTAACTGCTCTGTGCCAAGCTACCAGAGGGTAAGCAAAGGTTAATTTAGTGTTGGCCTGACATTTACCCTGATTAGGTTTGTGGTGGCTGTTTGACTAAGGTTTCCACCCCACTCAACCAACAACCCAATTACTACCAGGAAAAAAATCAGAATACAATTATTGTGTAATAGCATGTGTGTTGCCGCTCATTCCCCCCATGAAACTATTCTCAAGACAATGTCTACATTAGATCGGGGACCTTTATCCTTTGCAGGTAATAACTTAATGGACACATCTATAAATTTGACTAAAGCATAACAGATATGCAAATTTTTCCTATTTAAGATGTACTGTGCGGCATCATCCACCTTACGGCAGCCGCCTTTCAAAAATACTGGTCTGAACCATTTGAGTCTTCCCCCTAAACGGTGGGGGCATATCCGAACAAAGGGCATATTTAAGAGAAATGACGCTTTGCTGTGTTGCGCCAGCGATGCGTCAAAATTATTTACAATGCGCAGGAATCTGTTACGATGCAATGGATGCACCATATTTACAATAAGGGACACCACAGTGCAAGGACCCAAGGTGCGTCACGCATCTGTGGGAACTTTGCCATAACAAATCAGTCTCAAAAGTGGCGCTTTGCTGAAGTTGGCCTCACAACTGATCCCAGTGATGTGTCAAAATGTAAAGGTGCTGCATCAGTTTTAATTGAGGCAAGTAGCCTAATACTTCAGGACCAATGTAAAAGACTGTAACATGATGGAATATCACATTCTACACTTTTACATTGGTCCTGAATGTAAGAGGTAATGTATTCAGTATGGCTATGTGTCACATTATAGTGGGCATAGTCTACTTATGTGTATGTAGAGACCTGAGTATGTGTTACATAGTGAGTGACAGTGTAATGTAAGTGAATACAAGTATATGTTGGAATGTGAAGTGGCATTACATATATAACTTACCTTATGTGTGTGCTTACCTGTTGCCCTTTGCAGTATGCAGGCCTGGACTTGGGGACCCCTTTCTCTATGGAGAAGTGAGAATCCTGGCCTGTCCCTTACAGAAAATACACAACATCACATTTCCTTGCAGCAGTAGATAATGAAATCATAGGTGCCATGTTCTCAGCTTGGTCAAGAGGTCCTATAACATGATTGTTACATGAGGAGACCCACTAGTAGTAGAGGAATACAGACATATTCCAGTGTGTAAAGTGACTTCAGCTGGTCTGATTCATATTGAAAAGCCACTGCATCATTTTTACGCCTGGGTTAAGGAGGTGTTGGGATGTTGATGCATTTTAGACTCTGCTCGTCATTTGGCAACGATGCATCACTTTCTTAAAAAACATGCAAATATGGATGTGTCAGTTCTGCATGGGATTTTAAGAAGGAACTCCTCCCTTGCATATGATTAACTGACACAGCTGGTTGTGGCGCAAATAAAAAATGATGCACCAGACAGAAAAGTGACACACTTTGTGAATATGGAGCACTGCTGTCTATATAAAAGACAAGAGTCATGCCCACCACCCCAATGGCCAACACAGGGAACAAGGCTCACCTGGGCATGGCCATTGCATGCAGTGCCATGTAGGGGGGCCCATTTCAGGGCCCTCAATCGCACTTTTAAAAAAATCTAAAATACTTACCTCTACTTACCTATACTTACCTGGGATGGAGTCCCCCATCCTCTGGTGTCGCTCTGGTGTGGGTGGGGGTGTTCCTGGGGTTTGGGGAAGGCACCTGTGGGCTCTTTCCATAGTGTTTCACCATGGAAATGGATCCAAAGGTCCGCTAACGGCTGCCTTGACCCAGGCGTTAAATAATGGCGCTAAGCAGGCTTAGCGCCATTATTTAGGCCCGCCTCCCTCTCATGCACCATTTTTCAATGGAAGGATAAATAAGGCGCTAGGGCCTTAGAGTCGTTTTTTGGACAGAAACGCCTACCTTGCATCTCATTGACACAAGGTAGGTTCACGCCAAAATATATATATGGAGTTAAATTTGCGCTGAATTAGCGTTAAAAATTATGACGCTAATTCAGCGAAAGCAAGTATAAATCTGGGCCTGAATGCGCCACTGCTGCATTAAAAAAAATGATGCAGCAGCGATGGAAGCTCCTTGTATATATATGCCCCAATGTGTGTGAAAGATTCAGACTTGCACCCACATAAATGGGAACTAATTTTTGAACCATTGTATTTAGCTCATGCTTGGCAGAGTTCAAGTACTGGAGTTAGAAAGAGCTGCAGAAGTATGAAGGAAAGCCTCAGCACCTAGACAAATAGCCCAGGATTATATTTTCTGTGTAAGAAGAAGGTGTATAGGAGGAGTAGAAAGCATCCAGATCTACTATGTGAGAAATGGCTTTCCTTTGCTTCCTTAGCAAGTTCTTAAACTGAGCCACTGACATAGTTAGGCTCCAAAGGATTTCTGTCTGCAGGCTATTTGTTGAGATATAATTTTTCCAGGGAGCATAACTGTCAGGATCTGATGAAATGGCAGACCAGATTGCAGCCATTAGTGCCCGTTAGGTGCCAGATTTATCTGCACCCAGGTATTCCAAAATAGTGACGGAATGGCTTTCAGTAACGGGAGCGGAATCCCACATTTTTGGAGCTTGAACAGAAAAATTGAACGGTCCTCTCCATCAAAGGTCATTCTATAGTATATATAGTCCTTTTTACTTTTACCATATCCTGTGAGAACAGACCAGCCATTCTACTGTCAGCGGAGGCAATAAAGGTGACCTTGGGAGGGGCGTGGTCAACATGGCGGCCGGAGTGGACGCATGATCCGAGCTCCGCTCGCGGCCCACCACTAATCGTCGTAATATGGGCGTCCCTGCAGCCGTCTGAACAAGGAAACCGGTTGCACAGAGGTTATGAATGCCTCCGGAGTCGTCTGACACTCGAACCGAGGATCGAGTTGATCCAGCGGAGCAGCGCTGCGCCGAGCCTCCAGCGAGCCCGGATGGGAAGGGGAAGGCCTCTTCCGTCTAACGGAGTCAAGAGGCGTGAGTAACACCGTTCAATGAAAACGCCACACCAGATTGAAGTGAGGAATCGAGGTGGGGCATCCCTCCCCTCGGAAACAGGTACGATCCCCTTATTAGGGGCCACAACGTGCCAGCGGCATCCCCCGAGTGCGGCAGCACCGGGGGCAACAGTGAGGTGCGGCGCACCGCGTAGAGCCGTGAAGACAGCGGCGTGCCCTCTCAGCACTCCTCGGCGCTTTCAGGCGCTGCTCCCGTGCGGAGAAGACAAACCGCGACGAGGGAGCTGAATGGTGGGGCAACCGCTGACAAACTAAAGCTCCCCCCCCTTCCCGAGAAGAACGCCGAACTGGCGCTGTCCCTCGGACACAACAATTGAGCAAAAACACAAGTGTGCAGGTGAGACCGATCCCCGTGATAGCAGCAGCGTGGGACACAGAAGAACCGGAGGGGGGAAACAAGAGAAAAAAAAAAAAAAAGGAAAAAAGAAAGCAGGAAAGCGGGTGATACAAGTGGCAAGAAGGCGAGCGGAGAAAAGAAGGAAGAGGCTAAACAGGAAGCAGAGGGCAAACAGGGAGCAGAGAAAGCGATAACAAAGAAGGAAAGAAGAAAGGGAAAAGGAAAATATTATTCAAATAAGCAAAGCAAAGAAAACTCGAAGTGAGGCCCTGAAACAAACTCAGCAACCTGCCATGACGGCCGAGCAAAACACAATAAAAGATAAGACCCGGACAACTGGCACCTTGGCTAATAAACACCGCTACCACTACTATTATAAACATGGGCAAACCAAAACCTCTGAAACCGCAGCCAAAGACAGAAACTGAGACTACCTCCTACACAGGAGAAACAGGCACCCAAAATAACGCTCTGCAAAAGATGTCTGAAACCTTGGCCGCTCGCTCCGCACAATTTGATAAAGTACTACAAGCGGTATTAGACACGAAGACCTCATTAGAAGGGAAAATAGACTCAGTAGTACTGGAAGTCAATCGCCTTCGCACTGATCAACGGAGACTGGCGGAGAGAGTCACCATCACTGAGTCGGTACTCGAAACGGCCCAACCAGCAATAACCGAACTGAAAGCTCAAATTCAACGCATGGAGAGGGACATAGCTTCGCTACAATGCAGAGCTGAGGACGCTGAGAGCCGCTCACGCAGAAATAATGTAAGGTTCCTAGGGGTCCCGGAACATACAGAACTTACGAACGCTGAACATTACCTGGAACGATGGCTCAGAGACACAGTACTGACACAAACTGCATCACAGTCACTGGTAATAGAACGCGCGCACAGAGTCCCAGGTGGACCGCCTCGACCAGGCGCCCCACCCCGTCCACTGATAGCAAGGTTTCTAAATTTCAAGGACCGAGATCAGGTACTGCAAAGCTTTCGCAACACATTTCCCTGTCCGCATGGAGAACGCCGGGATAACAGCATACCCTGACTTCACCATGGAAGTCCAACGTAAACGCATCATTTTCACCAAAGTGAAACAGATCCTCTGCGACAAGAACATAGCCTATTCTCTCCTGTTCCCGGCTAAAATGAGAGTAATCGATGGTGATAGGACTCTCTTCTTCCCATCCACAGATGATGCATGGACATGGCTACACGCCAAAGGACTAGTAGACCCAGTGACAGAACCGGATGGGAATGGCGAATGGCTGGAACAACAACCCAGAAGAAAGAGAAAAACCAATAACAGGATCAAAATTAGACCATCAAAATCTCAGGCTGCAGATGCGCAAGCACAGGTCCTCAAAGCAGCAATCACATTTGCATCCACGCAATCACCACCCAGAACTGAAAACAGAGACTCGGACTCAAACTCCACACGTGACTGCCCAAGTCCCCCTTCCTCACCACTAATATTCGCCCCGCCTTGACCCCATGCTCTGCAGACGACATATGAAACGGTGCAGGCTTGTATTCAAACCTAAAACACTACACACACAAGGAGCATACTACAGTAACAAGAAGCACAACTGTACCAGGGCAGCAAAGGACTGATAAAAATCAATACACGCAGGAAAGACCACACGCTCCCGGAAACAGAAGACCACCCGACAAACCGACATGAATAAACTACCCTCAAGCACCGGAAGCAGATGAAAGACCGAATGACAGAGACGCGCAGAGATGCAAGATCATCCATGTGGGCCACGAACAGCAGTTAAACCAGATCCCCCTTGGCCACGCCTCCACAAGCAGTGGGACTACCGAATGGACTTGAAATCAATTAACGTAGAGAATGGCACCAGTTGTGTCACACAGTTTGTTATGGTTTTGGTTTTTATTAGTGTTAGTTCCCCAGTATATATATCCCAACCGTGGTCATGGATAGCGCGCTCAAGCGGAGGGGGATCCAGGGGGAGGGCGATGAATAGGCAGGGACCCACAATCTTAGCAATGACACCATTGTACGCAACAAAATTAACCATATGGCTACATACAATATCTTAACCTGGAATGTAAGAGGAATGGCTAAAGCAAATAAATGCAATAGAATTTATAATTATCTTAAACGGCATAAAACACATATAGCAATATTGCAGGAGACACACCTCACAGCCGAAGACCTAAACAAATTAGCTAGGAAGTGGTCAGGAAAGGTATACGGTACGAACATCTCGACGTATACAAGAGGCGTGCTGATATGGATAGCACCCAACGTCCCCTACACAGTGGTACACACACAAACAGACAAAGACAGCAGATATGTCCATCTGAGGGGGGAACTGGATGGGAGACAATTGTGCATAACAGGCATATACGCACCTAACATTAAACAGACTGATTTTCTACTATCCACATATGCAGCACTAACATGGGACCCGCTAATATCCAGCATATGGGGTGGAGATTTCAATTGCGTACCAGATGCTAACATGGATAGATCCCACCCCCGCTGGAAGGCGACCCAAGTAGAAGACTATCCCAAATGTTACGAAACTGGATGTCAGATAGAAGACTACACGATGCATGGCGGAACCTACACCCCACTGACAGAGAGTACTCCTTCTTCTCCCCTGTCCACCAGCTACACACCTGCATAGATCTACAACTATACACAAGCGAACTCACGCAATTGCTAGTAACGGCAACCTATTTGGCTAAAACGTTATCGGACCACTGTCCCCTATTTACCACAATACGATGGGGCAGAGCACGCGTGCGCACCCCCACCTGGCGCCTACAGCCGTCCCTACTGCGCGACACCCCCTTTCAGGAAGAACTAGCAGAGGGTATAGTCTCATATTTTAAAACAAATGCAAACACGGTGTCGTCAAGAGCAATAGAATGGGGCAGCCACAAGGTGGTGATAAGAGGCCTATGCATGACCACATCAGGAGGAGTACGCAAAACATTACACAGGGAACTGGACGACATTGAGAGGGGATTGAGGGAAGCGGAAAGGGCAGCGGGACATAATGGGGAGGGCGTAGACAACATGATCGGATTGAAAAAACAATGGGCTGAAATTGATGCACGCTTGCGTAAATATGATCACCGACATTATACAACGCGAATACAGGCCGAAGGCGACCGTTCCAGTAGACTACTGTCCTGGCTATTGAAAGAAGAGCAACAACACTCCACCATAAACGCCATCCGTACAGAGGAAGGCACCATAGTTAACACGCAGACAGAAATAAATGAGGCCTTTAAACAATACTATGCCACCTTATATAAGGCAGAGCCCCCTCCATCCGAGCGTCAAATAAGAGAATTCTTCCAGGCACCCCAACCAATCAAGCTCACAGAAGAACAACTGACAGAATTAGAAAAACCCATTGCACTGGAAGAGATCCAGCAGGCGCTGAAACAAATGGCGCATAGTAAAGCTCCAGGAGGAGATGGACTCCCGGCAGAGTACTATCAGGCCTTTGCAACGCAAATAGCGGCACCATACTTAGAAATGCTGCAAGAAGCATTTGAAAAAGGTCACCTCCCAGAATCACAGCATGAGGCAATCATAGTAGTCCTCCACAAAAAAGGACGCGACCCACTGGATGTTCGGTCTTATAGACCACTGTCCTTATTAAACTCTGATTGTAAATTACTGGGGAAGATGCTGGCAAACCGCCTTCTCCCATTAATGCCAACACTAATCCACCCGGATCAATCCGGTTTCATACCCGGCGGTAGTACACACACAAACATCAGGTGCCTATTGCGACTCATAGCCGAAACCACAAAATCAGATTATATGAGGACGGCGGTATCGCTAGACATAGAAAAGGCATTCGACACGCTGGGTTGGCCATATCTGCTAAGGTCCCTAAAAAACATGGGTTTTGGTAGTACATTCATAAGGTGGATAAAAACACTATATGCTGATCCGAAAGCCAGAGTGAAGACAGGGGAAATAATATCGGAGGAATTTGTAATAGGAAGAGGCACCAGGCAGGGATGCCCATTATCACCGTTATTGTTTGCAATAGCAATCGAACCACTAGCAGCAAAACTGCGCCAGGAGGCACCAAAATGGGGAATACCTGATGGTGAAACACACAAGATCGTATCTCTCTATGCGGACGACGCGTTAATATACTTAGGCGATCGCTCGGAATCCCTACCAGATCTGCTACACCTGTTAGGCGTATTCGCAGACATATCGGGCCTACAAGTAAACTGGGCAAAATCATACCTGTTCCTAATGCAATTAAAACCAGACCCCCAAAGAGAAGTAATCAATACACACAAGCTACAATGGTGCTACACCACTTTCAAGTATCTAGGGGTTCAAATATACCATAACGAACATGACCTAAGAGAAGGCAATATAGATCGCACGATCAGATCTATAAGAAGTTCAATGCCCTTCTGGAGCTCACTTCCACTTTCACCCATGGGCATAGCTATAGCCAAAATGTTAGTACTACCACGACTTCTGTATTACTTCTCGGCATTACCGCTTAAACTCCCCAAGAGCTATTTCACACCCCTAGCTAGCCTGCTGACAGACTTGATGTGGAGCACAGGCCGCCGACGTGCAGCCTTAACCAAAATTTACCAGCCATTAGAAAAAGGATGGTTGGGAGCACCCCAATTCGAATTATATTATGCAGCAGCACAAATACACTGGATCATGGACTGGACAAGTAACCCAAACGGATCGGAGGTGCGTATGGTAAACACCCTGCTGGGACAACCAGACGCCAAAAACTGGCTTATCGGTCGTGATAAATCAATGCACAATGGCAATATCCTGCTGGAAGTAGCAGACTGGGTATGGCGCCGATATGTAATGCAGACAGGACGTAAACCACCATACTCACCCAGAATCCCACTATTGGCTACACCAGGCCTAGACAACATATCAAAACAATTTAAACTAACAACATGGGTAGACAGAGGCATTAATACAATAGGCGACATATTCGAAGCAAGGTACTTCTTATCATATGAAGTGCTGATGGACAGGTTTACCCTAGGCAAGGGCGAATTTCTCGCATATAAGGCGTTACAACAAGTAATACGCAATATATGGAGCAACGGCAATAATGAACCTAATACTGCACCAATACTTCACGAGTTGCTGATGGGAGCAGGCACACAAGCAGACAGATCCTGGATATATTGTACATTTCAGAACCACCCAGAAGAGGCCCAAACTCAAGCAAAAAGTAGATGGGAGAAGACATTACAAACACCCATACCCACAAAAAAATGGAACATGGCACTAGCAAATACGAAAGGAGTATCACGCAATGCCCGGTTCCGGTACATGCAATTTAACTATCTACACCAGACCTACCTCACCCCAGCCAAAATAAAACGCATGTTCCTACAAGCCAACTCAGGGTGCCCTAGATGCAGGACTCTAGAAGCAGATTTTGTACATATGACATGGGGTTGCCCCCCAATCCATCGTATGTGGCAGGAAGCAACGACACAAACAGCCACCTGGTCGCGATTACCCCTCCTCCCCTCACTAGAATCGTGCCTATTAGGAATACGCACACGAAAAGGCACAGACAAGCAAAAACACAGAAGCGCTGACCTCGCGTTCATTTTACTCAAACGCCTAATTGCCATACAGTGGAAATCACCCAGCGCACAAAGCACACACCGCTGGATACAAGACATGCTACACTGGTCCAAAGCAGAAACGCAAGTAATACAGACACTACGCGACAGCGGGGTGGAAATCAAAGGGGCAGAAATATGGGATTCAATCATAGAACAACTAGAGCTAAAAGATGATACCCGACCTCCCTGAATCAGGCATTCGCCTACATCAGGTGTGGACACACCTGAGTATCTTCAACTCGCGAAAATAGATAACACGGGGAAACAAAAAAAAAAAAAAAAGCAGAATCATCTACACCGCCGAACCTGGATTGTCCACCCTCCCTCCCAACACTAGCCCTCCTCCACCCCCCTTCCCCCCCATCATACCCCTTTCCCCACTTGAGCTATCCTTCTACACAGCACGAGACGTAAACCGGCAACATATACAAGCAAAAACAATCTATACATGGTGAAACATTTTATTGTTAATCTTTGTTTTTTTTGTGGTTTTTTTTCTCTTTCTTTTTTGGTTTTCCTTGTTCTTATTGTTCCTTTCTTGGTGGCTCTACATATTATCCTGTCAACACATTATGTAAATTGCAGTAACACAACAAATGTAACGATAAATGGCTGTAATACTGTGTGGATATATTCAACTAAATGCAAGTAATGAAAAACCAATAAACAGATTTAAAAAAAAAAAGGTGACCTTGGATTGTGACAACTCCACCTGCATCTCCAATTTACCTGACTGCCAGCTTAGATCTGCGTTGGTGGCCCCCAGGGAACGGCATTAAGCCATCAGTGTACTGTTGATGATCAGCTGGGGAGCCGAGTCGAAGCTACTGCTTTTCATTATAGATTTAATTTTGCCAGCAGAACAAGGAGTTAGATCGCAGAAGAAAAGCAGACAACAAGACAGATGAGGTTCATGGAGGATATCACTGTTGCCTAAAGAGCCCAAGAAAGAGTTTCCCCCTAGCTGTAAGGATGTGGGTGTACTATATTATATGGCTGGGAGGCCTTATTGTGCAGTACACTTGCAAATACCATCTTGGGTCCAGTCAAGTTCGTTTACTTAACCTTAAGCTCAATCCTGAGAAACTGTGGCTGCAAGCTGTAAGGCTTAGCAAAGGATCAATCTGTAGAGCATTTAACAACATCAAACAGAATAAGAAAGTCAACACAACACTATAGAAACAAGACACAAATTTATACAAATAGATTCGATTTTTATGAATTTTTAGAGAACTTATGCATCAAAGTCCACCAGAGGGTTCCGGGGATACAGATTTGAGAAGTAATAAATAACTTATATATCACCCACAAACAAGCATTGACCAACAAAAAGTTTGTAACCTTTTGAAAAATTTGTAAAAGTTAGTTCAGCAACCTCGGCCTGAGCTGGGTGACCAGAAAGAATACTTTGGACAGTTACCTGGCCACCACAGCATTTTTAAGGAAGGATCCAAACTTTACAGGATGTCTACCATAGATTTTAATTGAGTGGTCTTGATGCTGAGGGATGCAGGCAAAAGATTCTCAAAAGTTGCTTCAGATGTGATGCAGTGGACGGGGTGCCTATGTGGTGATTTCTCAGTCCATGGGTAAATTGGGGCAAAGTTGGTCACAGAGGTTAGGACCCTTACAAGTTTTCTATGTTGCATTAGCTGGCCAGTCGAGGCTGGGCTACTGGTCAGTCTGCATCGTGGTTGGAACTTAAATTGTTTATTTGGGGCTAGTGTTCTTTGGGTACAATAATCCAGTTCTAGGTAGCATTCCCGGATTTAGCTGACAGGGGTGCAGATTTTGTCTATCTCAGTTTATCCTCTTGAGTGCCTGCCAACTGGTAGCCGCAAAATGTCTGTGGTGGCTACCAACTTTTTGATTTGGACAACTCCAACTCTTGTGTCCCTGGAGCTGGTTCCAGGAGATCAGCCACTGATCCTTGGAGTCACTTCTGTTGTTGGATATCAGGAATCAACTTTTCCATTAGATAGGAGCCGTAGGCACAGACTAATCTTTGCTAGCCCAAAGTGCAGCAGGTGCAGTCCCTCCCAAGTGTGCAGCCTCTCTTTGTGCCGGTCAAAGGGTAGCTGGGCAGTCCTTCATCGGTCCTCTCTGCGATTCCAGCATGATCTGAGGGTCAGGGTGCCATATTTATCCCAGGAAAGTGCTTTGAAGGGACTAGACCGTAACTAGCCAATGGTCTACTGAGTCCCCTCCGACCTAGTGACAAAGGTCCTGTGATGTGTGGCATTCGGCTGTCCCAGAATGGCACATTCTTGCCCCCTTCAAGATGCCACGACCCTTCCTCGATCATCAGCAGCTTGGTAGACCACGCCAGAGGAATGGCTAACTGAGGGATCCATGCACATTGTAAAACCGGTTTAGGGGCGAGTTTCCCCCTCTCTGGTCCTGTCTCCATGCTATCTACAGGAACAAAAGGCATCCTGCTCAGGGTTGTTGGGGCGGGCAGCCCATCAAAGGCAGCTTACCCTCTGATGCTCGTCTGTGGGCTAACCCCCCTCCCGCGTGGCCATCCTGGCAGAGGAGGTGACCTCACTGCTGCTGCACTGAATTTTTTCCTGAGCCTGGGAGTCATTCACACGTCTTGCCCAACAGTCAGAAGGCTGTCTGTATTCATGTGCCTTTGTAGGGCTACTGGATGAGCAAAGCATAGAGTGGCAACACTGACATTAATTTCGACCTGACTATCATAGAACATTTAATGCCATGATTAATTTGATACTTTACATGGCCCAGTTTGGTAGTCCTTATGAAATGCCACCCAGTAATCCTGTGTTAGCCAATGGGGCTACCAACTTCACCCATAGCAAAACTATGATTTGGAAGTATTGCTGTTAAGACATATCGGAAAACATATGTCTTACTTAACAAAATACAGCTCCCTGCCATCGGACTCCATAGGCCTTCCTTAAGCAAGACATATGTAATGTTAATGGATGGGGTGACTTTAACAATCGTTTGAGTGGCAAAGTCCTACTGGCAGAGAAAACACTGTCCTTCCTGTCTGCGGTGGAATGCTGGGAGCCATTTTTTATTTTGTCACAGGAAGGGGGGCACAAACAGTGCTGCAGCCCTGAGTGGACACTCTGCCTTACATGCCCTGGGTGCTCCAGGTACCACCTACTAGGAACTTATAAGTAAGTCAAGCCTTGCGAATTGGGGGTTTCCAATGCAACATGTACTTTGTATGGGGTAAAACACTGGCACTGAGGTCTGGTTAGCAGGCCTCATGCACTCTCAGAGTCAAAGAACCAGCAGCAAGTAGTTCCAGTAGGGGCACTAAATTGGAGGGGGGGACCTGCCAAAATCCTGTTTCCTTACAGCCTATTAAAGAGTTTCCCCTTATAGAAGAGGATTGTATTACTTCTACTGATCGTGGCATAAGCTTCTGCAAATTGTGGCCAATGGTGATGTTTGTGGGTTTCCTTCTTAGTTGGCTCTAAAGAATGCTTTAGCCCGTCTCCTGGAGGATATGGCGTGGACTCCAAAGATACTATGCTTTATTGCTCTTGAGTAGTAAACCCCAGGGAGGTTAATTCCATAAGTGATAGGTCAGTATGTAGGATGGGCATGAGCTGTAGCCTCTACTACCAAAGGTTTAAATAGGTAAACTACCTTTGCCTCTGAGCCTTTGTCTTCCTGCCTCTCTATTTCTTGCCTTAACTTAGAGGGTTCCAGTGTATTGCCTGTAGGCCTTGTTTCCTCCGCAACCTCTCATGGTGCCTGGGGGCGCAAATCGGGTGTGGGTATAATTGCAAAGAAGGGTGAAATAAGGCAGTCTTTGGCTGGGCGAGGAAGCCGTCCTTCATCATCCAGGTTGGAAAGAGGCTTACTTTTGGTTACTTTGTGGTGATGACTTCAAGAGTCTTGAGATTTTTACACGGAGCATATTCATTACAGAAAAGAGCTATAGACACTCTATTTGCGTCCACAAAGATTCACTTTTTTAATGTGTAGATCTAATACATCTAATATTATTTTAATTCTCTGAAAAACTAAAATATGTCCAGATCATGTAGCAGTATGTTATTTACATTATTAGAGATGTCTTCTGTGTACTTATATTTGCCTACAGATGTGTGTAAGAAAGGAAATAGATTGATATATTAAAATATTTTTTTGAATAACTAGCTTAGGACCACCCCTTGTACTGTATGCAAATACAGAGGTTGCCATGAGTATACAAAGTTGCCCTGTTTGCTTATTACCTTTACCCACGGGGCATGGCCTGCTGTACTACCCTGCAGGTACAGGGCACAGGCCAGAACCCTGCAGGTACACAGCCAGTATCAATTTATTCAGTAAACCAAGGTAACGGCTTCCATTGCTGTCCTACTGCACTGTCCATACTTTTTGTGTTTTGATGTCACACACTATGTAATCATTGAAGAGCTTTGACCTTGTTCATGTTCTTAAAAGCAATTGGTCTACACACAACATACCATGCACACCACATCCCACTGGGGGGATGTAAGAACTACTATGGAGGCTTTAGCGATTTTATACGGGGTGGCTTTGCCCTCCTGGGACTCATAAACGGATTTCTCTGCCACTGGACTAGAATTCAGCTGCCATCAGCCATACATCTCCCATAGGCTGGTATGAGTGAGTATACACTATGCATGCACTCTTCCTCCGTTAGACCCGACCCTCCACTCTTGGAGGCCCCTTCACCAGCAAGAAATACCCAGTGGGCATGATTGATTTCACTAGCTGAGAAGTCTAAGGCACGCTAGATATCATCTAAGAGACAGACAGAGTGAACAGCTTTAAGAACCAGCAAGTACTCTGTCCTTCTACTAATAGGACCTATACATTTTCAAGAAGACACATTTTTTGGGATTTGCACAATTCTCAAGACATCCTCTAGTGCATGACTGGATACACCTGCAAGAATATGGCCGATAATTCTTATAAAATATAAATATGGAATATATGATAGAGCCTATAGAATTAATTTATCCCTAACTTACAAGCAGCTTGGAGGATCTATCCACTTCCTTAAAATAGGTTTACTTGCATATCATAAAATATGTTTCCGCTCTAGTGGTAATAACACATTAGAGTAGATCACTAGTGAAAGCAGCCAATACTGCAGGTGAGACATTTTGTTTATGTTTCAACTCTAGTTCACTGATTTCATTGACTGTTTGGTGTTTTTTCTCTGGGCTGTCTGTTTCCGAAAGCAAATATATAACACCTCCTATTTGTACCATTGCCCAAGATCCACAAATGTTTCATACCACCACTAGCACTCACAAATGTTTCTGGGCTTGGTTTTGTACTACAACCTGTATCCAGTGCTTTAAGTGGTCTGAAAAAGGTGAGTGTGCGTGGTCTCTAAAAGGGTGTGCCGAAAACTTTTCAAGTGGCGTGACCTATGTAAGTAAGTGTGTAGTATAAAAATGTGAACTAGAATCCTGTGCTTAACACAGCTTGCCATGTGTGTATGTATGGCAGTATGAGGTAATTCTATAGCGCAAACCTATCCAAAAGGCAATGGACTGCTGAACAAGGTCAAAGACAAGCATTACCTTAATGAGTGGTAGGAAAGGCCGCTTTGACTCTTTCCTAAGCTGGAACAGGTTTGGAGTGGTCCTGACGGACATGGGGATGTTGTTACAGATCCTGAATTCATATATGGAAAATGCCTGCTTCCTTGTTTTTTTCATTTTTTCACTTTTTGGTCTCGGTCTGATAGTGGCCTAGCTGCAGGTATGTCGAGAACCAGGGGCTATATGTACGAACACTTTTTCCCATAGACACAGAATGGGTAAAAACCTTTGCTACATATGGCCCCAGGTTCTCTGCACTTGGCCTCAAAAAATTCAGGGGTGCTGACGTAATGGCTTTGTAAATGATGAAACTAGTTTTGAAGATGCTGCGGGCCAGCAAGTGGAACCAATGTATTTCTACCAGGATGGGAGTGATGTGATCATATTTCTTCAGGATTAAATATGCTGCTGCATGTAGGATGCTCAAAGGGGTGCAAATCTGGTGTCTAGAAGCCCAGGGAGTAGGGTATTACCACCATCCAGATGTGAGAATATGGCAGTTTAAACAGCAGTTCTGATGTTGCTTTCTGGAAGATAAAGGTTCACTTCCTTTAGAAGAGAAAGCTGTTTTTTTTTTGGTAATGTATTCTTTGAAGGTGAATTTGGTTTGCACAGTGAATCCAAGTGAATTGCCATTGGGTGAAAGTTGGTGTTTGAAGCTGTCAAGGTTCATGTCTTTGAGCCAGGTTTACATTGTTTCTTGTTCTAGGCAAATAGCAAGAATTTTCTTTTAGTTGGGTTAAGCTTCAAGTATGCGCTGGACATGTAGGTTTTGATGACATGCAGGCAGTGTTTGAGGCATTGGATGTCTGAAGCTGAGGCGACATTTAAGTATAGCTGTGTATCATCGGCATATTGGTGAATCTTGATACTGATATCTATGAGGTCAGCTGACATGTCCGTGTTTATGTTGAGTTTGAACAGGGGATATTATAGACACTTGGGGTATTTTGCAGGTGACAGTGATTTTTTGAGACCTAGGAATGCCCATATGAACAAACTGGTGCAGGATGGAAAGGTAGAAGCAGAGCAAATGAAAGACATTGCCAATGGATCACAATCAAAGACTCCAACCCCCATATTTATACTTGCTTTGCGCCGAATTTCTGTCATTTTTTTTAACCAAATTTGGTGCAAAGCTAACTCCAAATTTATACTTTGGCACTAGACCCATCTAGCACCAAGGTTTTGGAGTTAATGTCATTTTTTGCTTGCAATGAAACTACCTTGCGTCAAGGAGATGCAAGGTAGGCGTTTCCATGAAATAAATGACGATATGGCCCTAGCGTCATATTTATCCCTGTGTTAAAAAGACGCACAGAGGGAAGGGGGCCTTAAATAATGATGTTAAGCTTGCTTAGTGCCATTATTTTACACCTGGGTCAGGGCAGGCATTAGGGGACCTGTTGGCCTGTTTCCATGGCCAGAGACCATGGAATGGGCCCACAGGTGCCCTTCCCTAGCCCCAGGGACACCCCACAAACACCAGAGGGATGCCAGAGGATGGGGGACCCCATCCCAGGTAAGTAAGGTGAGTACAGGTAAGTATTTTTTTTTTTTTTGCAAAGTGCCATGGGGGGCCTCACTTGGGCCCCCCTACATGGCACTGGCCCAATGGCAATGCCCAGGGGAAATATGTCCCCTGGGCATGGCCTTTGGGGTGGTGGGCATGACTCCTGTGTTTACAAAGACAGGAGTCATGGCCATGGGGGGTTTATATAAAACAATTACACTAGTCTGGTTAGAGGCATTTTTTAGGCCTCTGCCCATAGCAGCGTCATCCTTTGGTGCACAACCTCCTGTTCCCCCTACGCCTCCACCAGTGCCATAAAAAGGACGCTAGCCTGGCCTTACAGATGGCTACTGTCATTCCATTAATATGGCTCGCGCCCAGCGGTATTAATATGGCGCTAACTAGCACAGTTTTGTGTGAAAAAGTATAAATATGCCCGTAAGCTGTATATGAGGGTGAGATAGTCGACAGTGTCAAAGACACATCCGACCAGTATTTCTGTGTGTTTTATGTTAGTGCATTCAAACCTATGGCACTGCCCTGATTTTTATTCAATGTCAGATAAACAAGTAAAACCAATGATATTTTTTTAAATAATTGATGCTCTGGGTACCTATTTTTCACACCTTAAAACCAGTTTGCTCCTCATGAGATAATTTCTTGTGTTTTCTTAGACGCTATATGCACACGCTATATCCTGACACGCTTAAAGCACCAGGAGCATAAAGAGAAATATAGGTTAAGTAGGGAATCTGAGGCTGCAGCAGACAAGATGGAGACAGCAAACACACAAACACCCACAAAACTGTTGGGACGAAAAAGTAACCTGCGTGGTAATGAACATGCACCTTACCGGAGAAGCCGCCCTTGGTGTGCTTTCATTGACCTACTACTTCATTTTTTCCTGGAATGCGAGTTTGCCAACCAGCTGCACAAGTGACAAACTATTCCCATTTCGTAATGGCGGATGGATCAAAAATATTCAGGCTTCCTCAGCCCATTAGATGATGATTATTCCTAGACTGATCCAGGTGGTTATCAAAATGTCAACCAACAAAGGAGGGACAGGGAGGTTAGTGGTCCAGTGTGCAGTCTCCCAAAGTAGTTAATCACAACAACCAAAAGAGTACACTGTTCCAAAATAGAAAAGCAGGGAAACTTGACTCTTTAGGAGCAAGAGCCTTCACACATCACAACGGAGGTCTAGCTTCATCATTGGGAATGCTCCTCGTCAGACCGGTGCTGCAATGTCTGACGGGCTCCCCAGAGGGGGGGGCTCGTTGCCGAAGTTCTTTTATGGTGACTGGCGTGATTGACTATATTGCGGCCTACACCTTTCTACAGCACTAGAAAATCAGGAGAGAAAAATGCTAGAATTGGCTCTAAATCTCAAATAACATCACAGGTTTAATCAGCTAGGATGAGATATAGGCCAAAATTAAAAACAAATTGAAAGTAAAAGTTAGGTGGTCATGCTCATTTACTTTTGGAAAAAACTCAGAGGCCCGAAACTATCATAGAACCTCTAATCAAAGGTCAACATGTTTAGCAGGTGGTGGTCCAGCCGGATGCATTGACGCTTCATCAGGACCAAAATACAACATCTCCTATAACACAAATTACTACAACACCCTAGTCTATGAACTAAGGGACAGTCACTTACATTAAGCCAATTGTGAGTCTGGTTAAAATAATAAGTGAAGTTCGCCCTGAAAAACAAAGGATTATTGAATTATGTCATAACCCAATTGCCATAAATTTACCCAATATGTGGGAAAAAGTGTGCACAAGTGAAGTAGGTGCTCAGTGCTAGAAGGAACAATGAATGGCTTACCATCCCCAAATGCGAGATGTGGCTCTATAGGAAAACACACGCCTAGGACTGATGCAGATGCTATCTAAAAACAGTGACCATAAGACAAGTTAAACATCGACAAAAATTTCACACGAACAATTTTAAATGGGAACCAGAGTCCTCTCTAACTATATACTGTCTGTGCAACAGTAGAACCAACAGTACAAGGTGGCACAATAATTATCATCATCGTTGAAACAATATCAAAGTCTCCATACTCGACAGACCTGTTGCCAAGGGGTACAGTAAATATCACTTTTGCTAGGGAAATTATAAGAATAAAAATAAAAATTGTATCATAGTAGCCACCCTCGTGTGAAAGGCTAATACATGATTGTCTAAATGACTGAAAAAACCACACAGACAAGGTGATGTTCGCGTGGCGTGCAGGAAGGAGGGGCTGAAGCCCGACATAGAAACACAGAATTATATCGGCTGAGCAGCCGGCCACGAGAAGAATCGTGCGGCCGGCGCTATGATGTTCGTGTGGCGTGCAGGAAAGAGGGGCTGAAGCTCGACAGGGAAACATAGAAATATATCTGCTGAACAGCCGGCCATGAGAGGAGTAGCGCGGCCGGCGGCCATTTCAAAAATGTAAATAATGGTATACTCACGGTTAAGCAAGCGGTCCCATATTTTGGACCTACCCTCCGGCAGTGCTCCCGAATATTAAAAGTAGAGCGCTGTCGGAGCAATTATCAATGCGGCGAGGACCGGAAGTGGAAGTGTCTTCCGGCTCGCGCGTGTAATGGAGTCAGTGTACTAGAGGAAGGACAAGACCCTCACCATCAGGGTATGGAAACAGAAAACGGACTCCAAAAAATTCAAGGAGTCCAAAAAAGCCCGTGCCCCGATGGAATATGTCTATTCATAAGAAATACATTATGAAGGCAGCGGATAGCAAACGAGTTATAAAAATCAAAACCAGTCAAAAAACAAGGTACATATATAATGACAAACAAAAGGGTAGCAGTCAAAAAATTGTCATTAAAAATTTAACTAAAAAGGTAATCGACATAAAACCTTGATTGCTAGCTACAAAGCTCCCTCACTGGGGCAATGAAAAATAGTAGTTACTGGAATAAAGATCAATAGGGTACATGTGATAAATGAGTGCCCAAGCATATGATCAGGAATAATTCATGATGAGAGACTGATCCATCGTATCTCATCATTCAACCCTTGCGTACTAGTCCCCAGTTTAAAGACCGACCGTTGTTCAATCCTGAAAAGGGAACGTGAGTCAGTTGGCCGGACTCCCGGTGCTTCCAAAACCACCCACCATAGTTCGTCAGGGTTGTGGGGGGTTTCTAAAAAATGTGCACAAAGTCTTGTAGTGACACCTCCACACCTAATGTTACTCCTATGTTCATTGATACGTACTTTGACTGGTCTAGTAGTCATACCAATGTAACGTAAACCACAGGGGCAGATAATCATGTAAATACAATTGCAAGTGTTACAATTGGTGTGCTTCTTAAGATGCCATCTTTTAATGGGGTCTAAATCAAGTGTCTTAAGTTGCCAAGTCAGTGGGCAGACGTTACACTGTCCGCATGGGTAATGTCCCTCGAATGGAGAGAGGCTGCCCAGGGTCGTTTGTATGGAATTGTCACGATTGATTGATGGACGTGTGTGGACTACCATGTCCTTGTTATTGGTGGTACGTTTGAACCCAAATAATGGTTTGGGAATACAAATACCACCACTCGCTAGGATTGACCATCTTTTATTGATCAGTTTTTTAATGTTATTTGAAAGTGGGGTATATGTAGACACACAGGTCAAGCGGGTCTAGGGACCCCTATTAGTCATTGTCAGGAGTGCGTCCCGATTGTTATTTCTTGCTCTTTTGCGTACTAAATTAACAATTTTCGGTGGATAGCGGCGCTCATGAAGTCTGTTCTGAAGGTCATTGGCTTGCATCTCAAATGCTTGTGGTGAACTACAGTTGCGTCTTAAACATAAAAATTGGCCAAAGGGTAAATTATCACGAAGGGATTGAGGGTGGTGACTCTCATAAAGGAGCAAGCTGTTGCGATCTGTTGGTTTGTGATAAGTGCATGTAGACAGCTTACCATTGTCAATGCTGATCATGAGATCTAAAAGAGGTAAATGAGTAGATGAAACTGCAGAAGTAAATTTCAAATAAGGATCGAGAGAACACATCTACATCAGTCAGAGGTCCTTGCCACACAATCAAGGTGTCATCAATATAGCGCCGCCATAACTTAATGTTATTCTGAAAAGGATTTGTAGACAGCAGAATGTACTGCTTTTCAAAATCGTACATGTAGAGGCAGGCTAGAGTTGGCGCAAATGTACTGCCCATGGAAGTACCACGGATCTGGTGGAAGAATTGATCCTCAAACTGAAAAAAATTCTCAGTCATGACCAATGTTGCGCATTGCATGATAAAAGTGATTGGGGTAGCTAGAGGGGTAGGACCATCAAAGAGGGCAGATTCGACTACTTGTAGAGTGGCCTCCTGGGGTATGTTGGTGTACAATGCCTCAACATCGAGGGTGATAATGCCATGTACAACCCCAGTGCAATTGATAGACTCTATCAAATTTAAGACATACTTTGTGTCTTGTAAGTAGTTTGAGGAACCCCTCACTAATGGCTGCAAGAAATGGACGCAGAATATAGATAAAGGCTCTAAAACAGAACCAATGCCCGACACTATTGGGCGTCCAGGTTGGGGGAGTTTACCCTTGTGAATCTTTGCTAAGCAATAAAAGTAAGGGGTCCGGGGATGGGCAGTATCAAGGAATTCTGCCTCCTTATGGGAGATCCACATGTTATTCCATGCTTCTTCAATGAGGCTTCTTATCTGAGATTGGAGCCTTGGGGTGGGATCACTAGCTATTTTGACAGAATAAGTCGCTCAGGAGGCGCATACATTCAAGTCTGTAGTCATCTGAATTCATAATAACTATGGCCCGCCTTTGTCAGCCTGTTTAATAACTATATTAGGGACGGTAGCTACAGTCTGCAAAGCCTTCTTCTCTTTGGTGGGTATGTTAATGTAGGAATGTTTGGGACGTAATTGATTCAAATCGGCTAGCACTGCATCCTCGAAGGTGAGGACTTCAGTGGGCATAGTTATCGAGGGTGGGACGAAAGACAATGTTTTTTAAGCCACAGTCTTCAGGATGATGCTCTGGCGGTCTGTCCTTAAAAAAGAAATATAATGGAATTTTTTGAAAAGACTGGGAAAGTTCACAGTGAAGTCGGAAAAAGTCTTCCTCTGGAGTGGGCACAAAGCCAAGGCCTCTGTTGAGGAAGTTAGATTCATCCTCCGTGAGTTGCCTGGTGGATAAATTGACCACCAGGTTCTCTGTGTTTTTTTTTTGCTTGGCTTCTGGTTACCATCTGTGGTTCCTCTCTGGACCACTGTACGTGTCTGCCTCTTCCTCTCCTTCTGCCTCTGGATATGGTGATTGCCAAGGCATCGGGTGATTGACAGGATAAGGGAGATAATTGAAAAAAGGTTGTGGTGGGTTGTCATCAGTACTCCACCCGTCAGAGGAGGAGCTACTACTGTAATTACGTGATTTCTTAAAGGACGAGGTTGACTCATCAGATGAGCGTGACTGAGTATCTACTTTTTAGTCCTCTTTGATGTAAGGATAGACTTTCTCTCTACTGAACTTAGTAATATCCTTCTGAAGTTTTGTAATCTTTTGTTGAGTTAAGAACTCCTTTGTCTCGTTGAGTTCAGAATTGATTTCAGAGAGACGGCTCTTAAAGGCTGTCAATGTGATGGTGGTTTTTAAGGTGTTTTCTAAGAAACTGATTTGGATGGTGATAGACTCAGCTAAACGTTTGGAAGTATTAATGATAAGTACCAGCCAATCCCTAGTATATTTCCAAGTTATCTGTGCCCAATCTTTCCTAAATGCTAGATCTGGTAAGAAAATCCTGGGCATGTTGGATACTAGGAGGCCGTTAGGGGCAATATTGGCTCGTAGGTATTCTGTCATGATTGTACCATGCATGATGGTTTAGATCAAATCTCGTTTCAGGGCAGACAATTTGTCCCAATCTTCCTTGAGACTACCTGAAGGGACAGTTCCATCACTACCAAGGATGGAGGGTGTCTGCAAAATTGCAGACAACATGTCATCGTCAAAACTAAGACCCTGGAAGTGATCCATATTAGGGCGATCGAGGGTCACAAGAAACAAAACAGATTAAGGTCCCACAGCACAGCTGCTGTACGCAAGATCAACCAACAAAGGAGGTACAGGGAGGTTAGTGGTCCAGTGTACAGTCTCCCAAAGTAGTTAATCACAACAACCAAAAGAGTACACTGTTCCAAAATAGAAAAGCAGGGACACCAGACGCGAAACATGTTGACCTTTGATTAGAGGTTCTATGATAGTTTCGGGCCTCTGAGTTTTTCCCAAAAGTAAATGAGCATGACCACTCAACCTTTACTTTCAATTTGTTTTTAACTTTGGCCTATAGCTCATCCTAGCTGATTAAACCTGTGATGTTATTTGAAATTTAGAGCCAATTTTAGCATTTTTCTCTCCTGGTTTTCTAGTGCCTGTAGAAAGGTGTTGGCCGCAATATAGTCAATCACGCCAGTCACTATAAAAGAACTTCTGCAACGAGCCCCCCCTCTGGGGAGCCCGTCAGACATTGAAGCGCCGGTCTGACAAGGAGCATTCCCAATGATGAAGCTAGACATCCATTGTGATGTGTGAGGGCTCTTGCTCCTAAAGAGTCAGGTTCCCTGCTTTTCTATTTCGGAACAGTGTACTCTTTTGGTTGTTGTGGTTATCAAAATGTGAAATGATCAGCAGTGGAAATAGCTTCTTCACCAATCAGATTCATTTTAAGTTTTCAAAATGTAGATCACGACCCTGTCTGTTAGAGTTTGCAACTGGAACTTTCAACATTCTACATCATCATTTTTTTTTCTAATTTCTCAAAAATAACTGAACAGTCATACACCAAACCAAAAAACGATTCCGTTCTTACCCAAGCTTTATGTTAACATCAAGGCTGGTATTAGTCTGGCTGGGAGTTTTTGTGTGGAACAGACAAAGCATTTCTTTGGGGGTATAAACAGTGACATTGGTGAACCCCCCCTTTTATTTTTGTTCCCCTTGATCAATCTACACGCAATCTGAAAGTTTGATTCGTAGATGGATTGGATACATTTTTATGAAAAAAGATTATTAGCTGTTTATAATGCTTTAGCTGTGGACTTAGCACCTCAACCATAACTAGAGAACCACTATCACCACCTAGGTAATATATTTAAGTCAGTAAATAAACTTCAGAAGAAGCAGCACTAAATCAATGTCACACAACCTCTGAAATTAGCCAGTTTTGGTTCCCCGACATCTTAACTGCCACCCAACTCACGATCTCAGACTATGATGTTACAGTGAAATCATCAATGCCATCACAGTGAGATGTGCATGACATATGATATGTCAATATACAGCACTGCCATGATTTGTGTTGTTTCTGGGTCCCCTGCTGTGGCACTCTTGCACTCAGCAGTTCCAATTATCCTCACTTTTCACAAGAAAATCATTATCAATCACCACTGCATCGTGTGAGTCAAAATGCTTTAGTTTAAAGAAAATTACAAGAGGGAGATGAGAAAGTGAGTGAGTGTAATACTCCAAACCTGCTCACACCGAGTACATTTCAGAGAATGAAAGGTTTGCAATTTCCACAGAGTGATACGCTGCCCAGTGTGATGCTTTGCATACGTAGAGAACGCACTATGCAATGGAGTCCAATAATGACCTATGGGGCATATTTCAAGAAAGTGGGGCACCGGTCCCGATGCGTCACTTTTCTTGTGTTGCCCCTCCCCCACCTAACGACACCATGGTTGCGCCGTATTTACAATACCATGGCGGTCGTTAGGACAATAGCGTCAAAATTTTTGACGTTATTGTGGTGCTTTGCTGCACTAGCTTCAAATATTTTGACGCTAGTGCAGCAAAGCACAGGGAGGCCCATTGATTAAAACGGGTGAGTCATTTTAACACCTGCTGTGAGCAGGCATTAAAAATGACAGACAAAATGGCGCAGCGTAATTTTGTAAATTTCAGTGTGTCATTGTTTTGAGCTTCCCTGCGTCGGAATGCTCCCTTGTATACATTATGCCTGGTGCAAGCAGAGTTTGGCACAAGGGTTTAGAAAGTGGCACGATGCAAACATTTTGCCACTTTATAAATAAGGCACAGAAGAAAGGCCTCCTTAATGCTGCCTTAGCGTAAAACAATGATGCTATGGCGGCCCACTGTGGCGCTTTGGGCTTGTAAATATGCCCCCAAATTTGTCAGCAGTCCCTGAACTCTCATGTGGTCTGGAAATGGCAGCAGACATCTTGCATTACTGGGTATAACTTCCCTCATGTTTCACTACCCCTTTGCTAGGCAATGACTTTTTTCCAGTGGCACAAGCATCAAGTAGAATTTAAAGTATTGTCATTAGAGCGCATAGGGCCAGATGTATCAAAGAATTTTGCATTCGCAAACGGTACGAATTGCAAAATTCGGCCGTTTGCGAATGCAAAATCACCTTTCTGAATGTAAGAAAGGCATTCGCAGTGAAATTTTAAGGAATCGCTAAAATAGCGATTCCTTAAAATTGCAACACCATTTAGAGAATCGCAATTTGCGATTCTCTAAATGCGGCATCGCAAATAAGGAATCCTTATTTGAGACCTCATTTAGAGAATCGCAAATTGCGATTCTTTAAATAAGAAATCCTTATTTGCGATTTCTTAAGCACATGTATGAAGCAATTCCTTAATGCGAATTGGGCATTAAGGAATCGCTATTACCACCAAGTTGAACCTGGTGGTAACCATGTGCAAATTTAAAAAATGCATTTTTAAAATTGACATGTAACGCACACATGCCCTTTTGGCATGTGTGCACCTTACATGTGTTCCAAAATTGTTTTGGGGTGCAGCAGAGGGGGCCTTAGGCCCCCAGCACCCTGGAGTTTGCATTTCCCAAATTGCGAATTCCAGTTAGGTATTCGCAATTTGGGAAATACAAAAAAATCACAAATATGGGCCGACAGGCCCATAGGTGTGAATGGGGGCTGTATCGCAATTTGCGATTGAGTAAAAGCATTAGCGATTTTGAAGAAATCGCTATTTCCGAATCACAAAAGGCTTTTTTGATACATCTGGCCCATAGTCATGAAACTTGAGATAGTTATCTCACCAATAGGAAAGAAGTGTTGATGAACGTAAATATAGGCACTTATCGCTTTTTACGTGTTAGTTTCAAGAGCTGCAATTTTTATATCAGAACACAGAACACAGAAAGATGGATACACAGAGAAATAGCCAAGGTGTATCCTTTCACTGTTTCAAATATGTGCAGAACTTTCATAACAGGCTACTAAGCTGCATTTCATTGCCTTTAGATTTCAACTTCGACGTGCAGTTGTCACTGACAGTAGAAGTGACGAGGCATAGTGTTTCTGTCCAATGTCTGTTTTATCTCTTATCTCATGCGCCTTTCTCCTCTATTTCTACTACTGGAGCTAATATTTTCTGAATAAATGGTTATTGGTTTAAACTGTGAGAAACAAAAGAGAGCATCTCTCCAGTTGGATCCAGACCAAAGGATTCATTCATTCTTTCTGGCACCATACCCTTATTGGCTATGGCATAAGGCAGTGGTGGCCTGTCCTTTAGGGTGGAGGGGCCACGCCCCCCACCTTTTGCCCCTCATGAAGAGTGTCTGTCAGGCTGAACAAAGGCCAGCCTAACAAACACTCTTCATTTTCAGCTCAGACAGCCAGGAGTGAGCCATGCGCGATTTGCGCAGACTTCTTGCTGCCTGAGCTGAACTTTGCTGTGCTGAGGAGGTCACAGCTCCTATGGGTGTGACCTCCTTGGCTAAGCAAAGGTGCCTCAAGGCCCTCCACTCGGTGACGAGGAAAGCGTCACCCATTGACTTCAACCTGGGCGCTTCAGGTTTAAGCCCTGAAGCGCCCAAGGCAAGTGTCAATCAGTGACACTTTTGTCACAGAGTGGGGTGGGGTCAGCCAATGAGGGAAGGCAGCAGTCCCATCCCTCCTGGGACCTGGAGGTTGAAGGTAAGTGTGTGTGTGCGATGTTTTAAATTCAATGTTTGGTGCACGTGTGAATGTTTGAGTGTTATGAGTGTTGTTAATGGATGTGCGTGCATGTGTGTGTGAAAGAATGAGTGTGTGATGTTTTAAAATGAATGTTTGGTGCATGCGTGCATGTTTGAATGTTATGAGTGTTGTTAATGGATGTGCGTGCGTGCGTGTCTGTGAAAGAATAAGTGTGTGTGTGTGCTTCCCGCCCGCCCCCCTCCCTCCTAAAGCTGCCAGCCGACACTGGCATTAGGTACATCCTAGTCCCATGACACGTTATGTGCCCTGTTTATTCTAAGCTTAGTAAACAGGGATACGAGTCACTACTTTTGATGCAAGAGGCATAGAGGTTTGCCTTGCATACCTCCTTGTGTGCAAGGGTTTTGTCCAGTTTTGAATTGTGTCAAGAGGCTTGGGATCAAAATTGCACACTTGATATGTCACAATGCAATTATATTGTATTTACCACATCGACCTGTCACTACATTGTAAGGTAAGCATATAATTGCTATTCCTAATTCTACTTATACTTACCTCACAAGGTAAGTGCAGGTTATCTGACGGTAGTCATTATATTCTTACCTTCTAATGTAGTGGAGAGTTGGTGTAATGGATGTGATATTATTGTAGGTCAATATTATCAACCTTGATATAATGATAAACAACGGTGCGTACAGCATGGTACTTTGCAAGGCCCTGTGTGCAGGACATACTAGGACTGGTACAGCCTCAGCTTGGCTGTAGTAATGAGCATGGAGAATAACCTTCCACCATGCCTTGTTTGCAGTACATAAAGTGCCTAGCACATACGTAAAATGGTCTCAGGCAATGCTGTTTGTATTACACATACTAGGCCTTGTCCACTCAGGGAATGGCTTGCAGCAATACATGGGGCTTACAGCCATGCCTCATGCTCACTACAGAAAAGGAGTACAGAATATGGCTTGCCGCCATGCCACTATTATTCAATGAATGCAAAATGTATACAACCACATGGTGTAGCCAAGATGCATAATACAGTCTCATCCGTGGATATGTGAGGAGTTCCTCATATTTAGGGTGTCCTTACCTAAAACCCATTTGTACCTTTCTTGGACACCCAGAGTTTGGAGTTTCGCTGTGAGTTTTTGATTCCCTGGTCTATAAAGCCAGCTGAACAAACCAAGAGTTGTGAGCCCTAATTAGCCCTCTAAAACTATCGGGACCACTTATATTCTAGCAGGCAGCCCACCAGTTCACGGACAATGCTTAATTTGTTAAACAATAAGTGCTGGGGCCTAAACTTTTACTCAGACCTCAGCACCCAGCACTGTGAATATTAGGGGCGACAAATACCAAGGCTGTGTTGTCTTGATTCCACCTCATGCCTCTTTTATCCACTCACACTCACTGCCGCTTTCTCTCCCTGCTGTTTCCCTTTGTCACTGTTTTTCCATCGATCTCTTCATCTTTCTTTCCGTCTTTTATGTTTTTCCTTCTCTTGCTCTGGATGAAAGTCTGACAAGGAAAAATAAGTGTTGGTCCCCAAATGTGAGTACCCCGCATGGAACCACAGATTCAAATTAAGTGCAGGTCACCTCAGGCCATCACCACTGCTTCCCTGACAGACGGTTGCCCTTCATATTTAGAGATCCTGACAGGTAGGCAGAGATCTCTGTGCTTCAGCAGAGCCACCACACACTGGAGCATTGCCTCCTATCCTGACCTTTGTACCCATATGCATTGGTGTAACCCCATATATTCAGATTTGCCCCCATATACACATGTATATGTAACCCTTATGCTCAGGCTTTGATCCATATACTCAAATATATTCCTATGTATGCTGGTATAGTTGCATGTGAATAGTTATAGACCAAAATGCTCTGATATAGTGTGGCCTAATACATTCAAGGCCAGCTTCATACGTGCAGGAATATCCCCTCATCCACTGAGTTCACTCATATATAGGTTCAGATGTGAGAGGGCATAGCGCCGCCTTGCACCACATTAGCGTTTTTTTATGTGAATGTGGCCCAACGAGGCCAAAATTGCCACATCAGATTTACAAAGTAGTGCAATGCATGCATTGTGCAACTATGCAACCCCTTTCACCACATTATGCCTGCGCAAGGCATAATGTATAGAAGGGGGGCGAAAAAATGGCACAAAGAAATCTAAAAGATTTCTTTGCGCCATTTTCTTCACCATTTTTAACGCCTGCTCAGAGCAGGCATTAAAAGTGGGCACGCCATTGGTTACAATGGGCCCCTATGTACTGTTCAGGGTTAGCGCCAACATTTTGGCGATAACCCTGAACAATACATCAATAGCGTCAAAAATAATGATGCTATTGCCCACTACCCTATGCCATTGTTCGCCGTATTTTAAATATGGCGCACACATGGTGGCGGTAGGGGGGCGCTTAGGGGTGCAAGGAAAGTGGCCACTTTTCTTAAATCTGCCCCATAGCCTCAGACAACTAGGCATTGTCCCATTTACTATTGTATGGCACTTATGCCCATGAATTTGTTCATGTGCTCATGCGTGGCCATTGATGTAGATGTGTAGCCTAATGTGTGCAGCTATTTCATCATATGCAAAGGTGTAAGCCCTTATTATCACTGATATGCGCATGTATAGCTCTATATATACAGGCTAGATCCTCCACATGAAAGTATGGCCCCATACACACATGTATAGCCTGACATGACAGGATATTGGCTTTTTATGCTCACATGTATATTCATATATTCATATGCTCATGTACTCATCTTTAGCTTTATGGGCTCTGGTGTAATCTCACAGCACACATAGAAGAGGAAAAAACGGGGAGAAATAATTATTTTCTCCCTGTTGGGTTACTCTTATGCCACCCCTGAGGTGGCATAGGATTCTGATGCATTCCCAGACTTGTAAATCTGAAAATGCCTCAGATTCCTTCAGGTTCCATGGGTGCTCCCTGTTAACACCCCAAGTAACACCCATGGAACTCCCCTTTCACACAGTGTTATGCGTGAAAGGGGTCCGTACTTTTAAAGCAATGAAAAGCCAGACAAGGTGGCTTTGCTTGGCCTTGTAAATATGGGCTGGCTCACTGCACCCCCGAGCGTAAAGGAAATGGCGCAATGTGCTGCTAGGGCCTCATAAAGGAGGCCTTTTGTTTCCTTCCTAGAACGTGAGCAATCATACACTCCTGCTAGGCATTCTGCTAATTCTCCAGAAGTAAGATCCATGTTGGGAGAACAAGAGTGAGCAAGTGCCTGTACTCCTACTTGAGCACAGAGCTGCATTTAATGAAAAAGAACATGTGTTCATCTACATAAAACCACTGCTTACTCTGAGCAAATCTTGGTAACCTGTAGCCATGGTTTGTTCCTGTCTCTCTCCTGCTGCCAGATCTTGTTTCCTGCAGTTCGTGTGACCGCTAAATTCAACTAATATCTTTGCTACTAAGTATTACTTCCTGAATGCCCTGCGGTTGTCACTGTTCTCTGATAGCATCCATAGTATGTGAGGCAATTCTGTGCCTGAGATGGACATGCGTGACTTACAGAAGCCCTCCCTTGAAAATGGTGCCCATGTCTTCGCAAAAGGTGGGTATTCGTTGCAGACAGAGTACATCTTGTGCATGTAGTCATGATTCCTGGCTTGTGGTATGCATCCCAGACACGTTGTGATGATCCATGCTATATGGCAATCCTTGGCATATAATGTGACCACACTTGGCATACAATGAACATCCTTGGCAGGAGGTCAGCAGGTGATTGGTATCTGGGGAATGCCATGGACTTCCTTGACATATAACGAGCATCCCAAGAATACCCCCGACATGATGGTGCTATATGCACAAGTAGAAATTATTCTGACTGAGCATATAAAGGTGTCGCCTGCAACTATTAGACACTTTTTGTTCAAGTGGAACAGCAGAGAATGGAAGTACTTTATGAAAATGATGAGGGATTTGGGAATAAAATTAGTGTACTTTGGAACTTTTTAGATATATTGATGTACTTTCATAAAATAGCAAACTGGTATTTGAAGAGAAAATACATTTATTTGATAAAAATGAAATGTAGGAGCATCGAGACAAAATCATTATAAGCTGGAAACTGAGACTGTTGGGACTGGAATGTCCCCTGCATGGTAAATGGTTGTGATTCCCTGACCTGAATACCGGTGTGTATCTGACTTTTTAGTTTGGTACTGGCATCACATTACTTTAAGTCTGAGTACAGAGGCCTAGGTCTGTTCCTGAATATGAGAGGTCCTGGACTTACCCTGTGACCTGAGAAGGTACACTTAGTGCCCTCATACTTGACAGGGGACGACTGTCCCTGATATGCGTTTAGTACATAGGTAGCTGGTAGCAGCACTGGGGAGCATGCCTAAAGTTGCATTCGTGTAAAGTTGTGCTTCTATGTGTTTGCCTAGATTTTTGCACTAACATCCCGACTGTCTGCTAGGCATGTGGTTGGGTGTTTTGTGTGTGTGTGTGTGTATAGGTGTGTTTGTGTGTAGACAGAGTAGTGCATGCATGGTTTGTGAATGAACCGGAGTAATGGAGGACAGTGGTTGTATGCTCCTTACATAGCAAAGAACAAAATGGAGGGTGAGTACAGTGAGAGTGTGAATTTTCAAATATATTTATTAATGATTTTCACATAAAAAATGTGTAATGAACTACCGTGTACAACGAGAAACTTCTGAAGTGTTTGTTTTTCTGTTCCTGACTAAGCAAAATTATATTCAAACACTGTGGTTATTTTCCATGAGTCAAAGCTTTCATAATAATGGTTTTCGAAGCCTGTGTAGATGTACCCACAGCTACCCCTAGTGGGTTGGCTGAAATGAAACCAACCCATAGACTGACCAATCAGGAGGTGATTAGAATTTAGTATAACAACCTAGGTAGAATGATTAGAGTGGTTTCTTCTAGAGTGATTCTTGGAGAGCAGACGAGATTCAAGACTAGCTGTCATTAGGCCTAAATCTTCTGATGATGTAACTGATGGTGTCCTCAAGCTGAAGCTGATCATTTGTTGATACTACCTTTGTGGTAATATATGTTATTAAATGTGAATTGTGTCTCTCTTGCTTTCCAGGTACCAGCAGCAACTAATGATTTTATTACTGCATATTAATAGTTTTTTTATAACATAATTAAGTAAGGAGCTTTTCTAAATTTGTGTTACTAAATTCTTTTTGCATGAAGCCCAACATGTCTATGCTAATTTGTGGTTAGTTAGGGAATTAATCTTGATATGCTCATGGTTTGTTTTAAGATCATTTGATGCTGAACTAATGTATATGCTGCCATTATTACCAGTTTTTGTATTATTAATATGTGTGATTCTTTTGGAGATAGTTTGTTTAATTGTATTAAACATTAGCATTGTTAATATAGAGAAATAAATCTATGACCTTTAATTACTAACCTGGTGTAGTTATTGACTGAGGTTTTATGAAATTGAATGTTGTTGTTATTGATGGTCCTCACACACCCCATTGGTGACATCCTATCAAACCTATGTTGCTGTGATCCATCGTCCTCTAGCGCTGAATCCACTATTCAGTATTGATAGTAGCTAGGATTCTGTGAGCGTTAGCAGTTTTTGGTAGCAGATTACAGTTACGTCATTGTTTCGATGATGTCATAATGGGTCTGTGAGGTTCGGGTGCGTCAAAGTGGCTTGTTTGTTCTTTCTTTCTTTTTTCAAAATTGTTAAAAGGATTTAACATGATGAGTGGCTAGTTGCCTTTGGTGACTTTCCCCAGTTCTTGGAGACCCCCTAGGTTGATGGGTATGTTCTTGGCGGTGTTTGACCGTATTTGAATGAGGAGAATAAAGTGTTTGCGCTTGCACAGCTTTAGCTAATTTGCAGATGATTGTGTCAAATATGAGTTTAGAGGAATAGAGATACTCAAATTAGTGATTAGATCGAGTGGGCATACTCCTATAGGTATGAGAGTTGGGAAGTGGCATTCTTCGTTTGAGTGTGACACTTGATGCAGAAAACAATTATCCACGTGGTTGTTGATGATAGACCTAGAGAGAGAGAGAGGTCTGGGACTCCAGAATATCAGGACAAATGAAGACCGATTCTTGGTATATATTGTAATTTGTTCCTTTAGTAGACCGATCTGTCGAGATTGGTGAATCAAGTTTGTGAGAAATTGGTGTGAATGAGATATACTGAAGACTTGGTGAGTACTAAGTGCACTAGACAATAGTCCAAGGAACAGTGGAGTATTAAAGGTTGCTGGTCGAAGTTTACTCACGATTGTGGGAACTGTGAAAAAGGAGTAGGTGAAAGCTGAAGGTTTCTTTGGAAGGTACTGAAGCGTTTGTGTTACCCAACCTGTAGTAAATGAGCAAATTTGTTTTCTTATTTTTAAGATAGCTCACAAATTAATATTGCATTGTTTTGTGTGTGGTCTGTGAAGGGTTAGTACGATAGACTTTGTCAGCGTCTCAGCGAAGGTGCTGAGGGGAGTGAATGTGTTGAGTGTGACGTAGTAGTGCCACGCTGGGATTGGTTGATTGACAGAAAGGAGTCGTGCACGGATTCGTCAATCAGTCCGATAATAGAGTAACATGATTGGAAGGCAGGGGAGGTCGAAGAGAATTGTGGGATTGCAGTCACTTTACATGATTGGTTATTCTTTCTTTAACTTTTTTTACTGCTTGTTGAGTTGTTTTTGTTTAAGTTGAATTTGAAATTAATTTTTTTGTGGATACCGAGCTTGAATAAATTGAGTCATTATGGAGTTTTTCAAGGCTTTGAAATGTGCGTTGAGGGGTGATGAATGCATTCCAGTACTGGAAGAAGAGTTTTGTCCGCCTGAAAATACTCCTGTATATATTGTGTTTGAGGAGAGAGGTGCAGCGGCATGTCTTTGGTTGAAGCATTGGGTCAAAATCACAAAGAAAGAGGGTTGTTTAGCTTTTCCAGAAATTGGTACGTTCAATTTAAGAGTTCTGGATAACCTGAGAACGAATATCTACAGTCAGAAACCTCCACCGAGGCCAGGGCAGTATGAGGCATTAGCTGTATGGGAGCTGGTAGCGAAGGAACAGCAGGCTTTAAAATATGAAAAGAAAATGAGAAGGGTAGAAAAAACACTGTCTGAAACAATGTGGGATGAGGAACAGAAAAGATGGAGAGAAGATGCATTACACAGGGTTAGGTTATTTCCAGCAAGAACAAATGAAGACGAGGTTAAAACAAAAGATGGAAAGAAAAAGAAGAAGGATTCATTAGAACAGAACGCAAAAGAGACAAAAAGGGTCATGTTTAACGATGATGAAATGGAGGAAGACGAGGTGGTAAACCATGTTGTAGAAACATATTTTCCACCAGATGTGAGACAGCAGAACATAAATGGATTAAATGGGAGTGGTATGAGTAACATAATTCCTACTGCACCATTTACTTCAGAATCAGCGAGGGGTGACTTGAGTCATGAGAGAGTTCAGATGCAGAGTAGTTTTAATGACTCGTTGAGTAATAGACAACAGTTTGAAATTAACATTCCAGAGATACAGCCAGAGATCCAGACAGTGAGAACAACGGCAAACATAGTACTGTCACAGGGTCATCTAGGGACAAAGATAAGAGAACCTGTACATATACAGATTCCACAAATGCAGAGCATGAGAGCAGGACAAACACCGGGAGCTGGAACACTGATGAATCGAGATGCAATTTACTGTACCTATTACGATGGGTCCAGTGACTCCATGATATGTTCGAGTAGACAATAGTGGAGACAATTCATTGCTAAATGTGCAGAATAGACAGGGACCAAGTTTAAATGAGCCAAATTCTCTAATAGATTTGTCACCTGTTGAGACATCAGGAACAATGTCCCAACAACCGAGCACGAGTTCAGGACAAGGGCGAGGAACAGGTGCACAAGCTAGTGGAGTATCCCTGAAAGGCTTGGCTGCACAAGAAATAGCAGAATGGTTGGAGGACTTAAATAGTTCAAAACAACAGGAGAGAAAAGAAAAAGAGGAAGAAATGATAAACAGAGTAAGATTAAATATGGAAGGGAGTGAACTTTTAGAGTGAATAATGGGGGTGAACAGACTTGACTCGTATACCGAAGGACAAGTGAGATACTTGTGTAAAGTCGTTACAAAAGGAGCAAACAGATTTTATCAACAGTTACAAGATGTAGCACATGATTACGATATTGATTTGACAAAGATGAAAACATTGAGAAGGAGTTATAGGCTAGGTTTGGAGGAAGAAGACTTTGTTCACATGAGATCTGCAGGGATGAGAAAACATCTCAAAGAGTTACTTGAGAATGTGCAGGTTTGGAGGCCATTGGATAAATGGGACAGGAAAAGACAGACACCTAAGAAAGATGATGGGACACAGGCAGGAGATGCAGTAAAAATATTACCAATGAGAGAAACAACAGGAGGAAATTGTATTAATGTACCTTGGAATAGAAGTGACATCAAAAGTTTTACAAACGATTATCCGAGACTGAGAGAGAAGCCTATGGAGTGGTATCAGCAGACAGATAGGTTTGTGAAACTTTCAAATTGTCTTTGGGAAGATTTGAATACACTTTTTGACATTGTGGTACCAGCAGATTTGTGAGTTGAATGTAAAAGGAGTGTTGATTTGCCGACGAGCGAACCGCAAAGTGATTTGAAAACAGGTGGGCCATCTCCTGAAGTAATGAAATATTACTATAAAGTCGTTGAATTTCTGAAAACAAGAGTTTCGCCGAAAAGCGTTGATTAGCAGCGTATTGATAGAACAACACTCAATTGTGGATCTTGCAGCTTTGCGATCACCCCAATACTGGATTCGAATCTGGTCTACAGTAGCGTTAGATCCTTACAAGACATGGCTAACAGCGCTCTTACGAGATCCTCAGGTTGATAAAATCCCATGGTGCAAGTATGTAAAAAGGTTTTTTTTTTAAACTTGGGTTGGGTTCCTATTGGGCGGACCCCTCGCACCTCCCAAAAAATGTCCTTCAGAAGTTTAAGGATGCCTATTGGGAAAATGTATATATGTTAACCCTAGCAGTTGTCCCATCAGGTAGTTTGACAGATAGCTTCTTATCTTTTAAGAGCTTTTAAGAGTCACTATGAGTTGGAGCACTTTTTAGACATTATTACACACCCAGTGTCACGTGCACTTTATTTAAGACTTAGACTGGGATCCTTACCAGTGTGTGATTTTACCACTGGATGGAAGCAATCTACTAGTTCGTCAAATTTTTGTCCGATGGGATGTAACACCAGAGAAACTATTAGTCACCTTCTATTTCACTGTCCAGCATTTAAAACGCAAAGGGCCCGTTGGATAAGACCTCTTTGTAAGACAATGGGCATTAGAGACTGTCACTCGCCCCTTAGGATTTGTAGTACAGATACCCATGGGCTGGTGGCGGGTGCTGTGACAAAGTTTTTAGCAGCTGGTTGGCGGCACAGAGCAGGTTTCATAAATTGACACCAAATGAACTAAAGGGTAGTGAATGCGTGTTGCTTGCTTGTTATTTTAATTATTAGACTTTGAATACATGTTTTTATTATATTCAATTTTTTTATGTTGAGAGGAGATCCCTAGGTTTTGAGAACATTTAGATGTAATTGCTCAAGTTTCATATATGTGTTATTGTTTGAGAATTTATTTTTTGTTAAACACTTAGTATAGACTTTTAAAATTCTCAAAATTCCCGATAGAGACTTTTGGTGTGAGATTTCTACTCTCCGGATGTTGATAACGCAAAATATTTTTTTGTTGGAAGATCCCACTATTCTTTTATATTGATTATTTATTATTCTGTTTTTATACATGTTCTTGTGAATTTGGTTTTATGTTTGTATTTGTTGCTTTTATGGTATTTGTGCTAAAATAAAGCTTAAAGTAAAAGAAAGTGAAGATAGAACAACACAAGAAGGGAAGGAGTCAGTTCATGCGTATTATGAGAGGGTGTTGAAGGCATTCAAACAATTTAGTGGTACAGAAACTATAAAAAGGAAAACATGATTGGTGTTCAGATTTGTCAATGGGTTAAAACCAGAAGTGAGTCAAATGATTAAGAATCATTTGATATGTTGGCAGGCAAAGCTGATTGATGAGGTTCTGCAGTATGTTAAATATTGTTGTGATGAAATTGAGTTAAAGCAAAAGAAGCTGAAAGAAAAGGCGATGATAATGCAGATTAAGGCAGCGCAGACAGGGATGCAGGGAAATTTACAACAGTTGCCGCAGGGAAATGGTTTGTTTCCGAATCACGGTTGTGGTAGAGGACAAGGAATGATGCTTCCAGTAGTTAATAGAAATGTGGACTTGAGTTCAGTAGTGATGCAGGATGAGCAGCAACAGCGAAAAGTATTACCTTGCCACATTTGCGGATTGCTGGGACATTGGAAAAGACAGTGTCCGATGTTGAATCAGGGAGGAGGAATGGTTGAGCAAACAAATGGTGTCAATTCATTTCAAGGCATGAGAGGACCTAGAATGGGAGGTCAAAATCGAAATTTTCAGAATAATGTGAATAACATGCAGGGTTTTCAGCTTTTAAAGCCGGTGCAACAAATGCAAAATGTGCAGCCCCAGGTACAACAAGTACAAATGCCACAAATGCAACAAATGCAGCCACAAGTGCAGATGGTGCCTATACAGCAAATACCGAGACAGGTTCAATTTATACAGATCCCAATGGAACAGCAACAGGTTATGCTTTCGCAGGTGGTCACAAATCAGAGTAAAAACAAATGAATAAACACAGTTGAGCAATTTCCTTCACAAAAAGTGAGAATGAAATAAACGCTGAATGGCCATTGAGTAGTTCAGATGAGGAGGAGTTCATGATGGGTGCATCATTAGATGTGGATCAGAGAGGTCCTTATGTGCAGGGTGAAGTACATGGCCATGAGGTTATTTTTTTGGTTGACACAGGAGCAACGCGCTCAACGATAAGGACAGTGGAAGTACCAGATATACCTGTTTCTGAGAGGACAGTGCAGATAGTAGGTGTTGCAAATAAACATTTGTTTAATGCCCTTACAGAACCAGTCCTTGCAAAAATTGGAAATTTCAGAGACTATCATAGTTTTGTTGTTTGTGACTCCAGTCCAGTATCGTTGTTGGGAAGAGATTTGTTCTGCAAAATAAAATTTTCAATTATGTGTTCCAGAAAGGAAATTACAATGAGACCATTAGTGTTGATGAGGAAGATTTGTCAGCCGATGAAGGAAAAAGAATGAAAGGCTGTGAACTAGCTTTGTTGAATGTGAAGGAGGACCAGGTAGTCGATGAGGATGAGACACACAGAGAACACAATCTGGAGGACCTAATGAGTTTCTTTCCAGTGTTTGAAAAGAAAGACTTGCCGACTGATATGCAGGAAAGGGTTAAACCAAAGGTTTGGGATTTTTCAGGAAAAGACATTGGTTTGATTAGAGGAGTTGAGGGAGTCAAGGTGGCAGTGAATGAGAATGTGGTGTTCCCACAAACAGCTCAATACCCGATGACAAATGAAATTATAGAAGGAATAAGACCACTGATAGAACAGTTTTTGGAACAAGGAGTTTTGAAAGAAGTAATGAGCAGTCCATGTAATTCACCAATCATGGGTTTGAAGAAGCCGAATGGAAAAATACGCTTGGTTCAGGATTTAAGGAAAATAAATGACATTGTAGTGAAGTGTTGTCCGATGGTACCAAATCCAGCAGTAATAATGTTTCAGATTCCATGTGATGCAGAATGGTTTACAGTCATTGATTTGTGTCAAGCGTTCTTCTCAGTGCCTCTTCATGAGGAGAGTAGATACCTCTTTTGTTTCAAATTCCTGACTAGAGTCTACTGTTGGTGCAGGATTCCTCAAGGGTTTTCAGAATCACCATCGATTTTCAATCAGACTCTGAAAAAGAACTTGGAGTCATTGGTAATGCCCTATAAGTCGACTTTAGTACAGTACATTGATGATTTGCTAATCGCATCGAAGACAAAGGAAGGCTGTAGGGAGGATACGATTGCATTGTTGAATTTCCTGGGAGACAATGGTCATAAGGTTTCTCCAGCTAAGTTGCAATACTGTTAGCAAGAGGCGGAGTATTGGGGTCATTGGATTGAGAAAGGGGCAAGCAGAATTTCTAGAGAGAGAGTGGCGGCAAAAATGAAAATGAAAATGCTGAGTTCCAAAAAGTAGTTGAGAATGTTTTTGAGAATGCTGGGTTATTGTCGACAGTGGATCCCGAATTTTTCAGCGGTTTCAAAGCCATTGCAAAGGTTGACACATAAGGATGTTTCAGATCCTATAATGATGGATGAAGAGTGTGTGAGAGCTTTTGCTGAGCAGCGAGAAAGTCTGTGTTAAGCACCAGTTTTAGGTATGCCTGACTACACAAAACCTTTCCTATTGTTTTGTCATGAGAGAGATGGATGTTCTTTGTCTGTCTTAACACAAAAACATGGTGGTGTCAATTGCCCAGCAGCATATTTTTCAGCTACCCTGGATAATGCTGGAGCAGCCCTACCTGGATGCCTGCGAGTTGTCGCAGCCGTTGAGCGGAGTATAACTCAAAGTAAAAATATTGTGATGAGTTATCCTCTGACAGTGATGGTACCTCATTCAATAGAAATCTTATTGACAAAGTCAAAGACACAATATTTAACAAATGCAAGATTGACTCGTTATGTAACAGTTATTCTCGGGACACCAAATGTGACAATAAAAAGGTGCACAGTGCTTAACCCGGCAACATTATTACCAAATGAAGGGGAAGATCTGTCCAACATAGATGATGTTGAACATAATTGTTTGGAAGTGACAGAACTTTGTACCAAACCAAGAGAGGACATCAAAGATACTTGCTTCGAAGACAATGATCAAATTCTTTTTGTTGATGGTTCTTGCTTACGAGACAACAGGGATGCATTGAGAGCCGGGTATGCAGTGTGTACAGTCACAGGCATACTAGAAGCTTTATGGCTTAGAGGAGTAATATCTGCACAAGTTCCGGAGCTGGTGGCTCTTACCAGAGCATGTCAATTATCAGATCAAATGAAGGATAGTCAGTATGGATTTAGTATTGTGCATTATTTTGAGCAAATTTGGTCACAGAGAGGGTTCCTAATTTCTTCAGGTTCACCTGTAAGAAATGGGGAAATGATACATGATTTGCTACAAGCAGTGCAGAAACCTGAGAAAATTGCCGTGGTCAAATGCAGTGCACACCAAGGAGTGCAGGATTATGTAACTTTGGGAAATGCTTATGCAGAGCAGGTTGCAAAATTTTGTGCTCTAAATGGAATTTCATTCAAGGGAAATTGGGAAATGATGTCTGATAATGAAGAAATTTATGCCAATTTCACTGTGCAGATAGTGGAAACACTAGATGAATTGAAAGCAATACAGAACAATGTGCCAGAAGAGGGAATGAGAGATTGGATTAGACATCGATGCATACAAAGGGAGGATGAGATTTGGGTGACAATAGAAGGAAAGGTAGTCTTGCCAAACAGTTTAATGACGCAAATGGTGAGATATTACCATGGCCAAACACATATGCGAAGGGATGCAATGATCAGAAGTTTTAAACAATTCTGGTACAATCCAAAATTCAGGCAAGTGGCAGAGATGGTATGCTATAGGTGCATAATATGCCAGCAAATGAACGTCGGCAAAGGAACAATTGTCAACATGGGTCACATAGGTATGGCAGGAGGTCCATTCAGTAGAATGCAAATGGATTTCATTGAGATGCCTGCATGTGCCGATCTGAAATATGTGTTGGTGATTGTGTGCATTTTCAGTCACTGGATTGAGGCTTACCCGACAAGGAGAAATGACAGTTTAACTGTGGCTAAATTGCTTCTGCGAGAATTAATTCCACATTTTGGTTTTCCGGTCTCAATTGAATCAGATAGGGGTACACATTTCAATAATGAGGTGAAAAAATTGCTTTTTTTGGCATTAAACTTTCAGCAAAGATTGCAGTTATCGCCCAGAAGCTCCAGGTCTTGTAGAACAAATGAATGGAACGCTGAAATCACGATTGGCAAAAGTGTGTGCATCAACAACTTTTAAATGGCCAGATGCTTTACCTCTAGTACTAATGTCAATGAAAAGTACACCTGACAAAAAGACTGGGTTATCTACACATGAGATATTGATGGGGAGAGCAATGAGATTACCAGCAATACCTGCAAATGCACTTGTGAATATTACAGATGATATGTTGCTAGATTACTGCAAAAACCTGGCTGATGTGGTTCGGTCTTTTTCTCATCAGGTGGAAGTTGTAACAGCTCAACAAACACAGGGACAAGGGCATAGTCTGAGACCAGGAGACTGGGTGCTTATACAGAAGCACATACAAAAGTCTTGCCTTGAACCACGCTGGAAGGGACCTTATCAAATTGTGCTCACTACAACAACTGCTGTGAAGTGCGCTGGTTTTCCGAATTGGGTGCATGTGAGCCATACGAGAAAAGTGCATGATCCAACAGAAAGAGAACAGGAACTGTTGAGATTACCAACAGTCGAGAATACCGGAGACAAAGGAAAAGAGAGTGAGCAAAATATTGAGAATGACAGAGATGTACCTACTCCTTTAACAGATGAAAGAGAACAAAACAGAGAAGAGGTTGAGCAAGCTGCAGAAGGAGTAGAAGAATCTGCACTAGAAAAAAGAAGTGAGACTGATTTTGACCAGAGGAGTGTGTCCCCATATGAGAACTAAAAACTAGGAACAACAGAAGAAAGATCTGCTCAGAGGAGGGTGACCTCAGTAGCAGGTGGTTTGACAAACCAAACCGAAGACGAGACAGACCCCGTTGGGAAAGGAATTGAGAATAGTACCACCCCAGTGGATTATACTCTCCCAGAACCAATTGCGGGAACATCTGAAGGAAAAGGTTCAAAAGCAAGTGAAGACTTAATACTGAGAAGACTATTGACAAAAGGAACATTGAAAGGAGACAATTGGCCAGAGAATACTGCGTAAAAGGGAAAGATTGATGTGATATCATCAATACCAGAAGAGAGAGAGTTGCCAGGAGAAGAACATACTAGTGGAGAAGATAGTGAAAGTGGAAGGCGACCAAAAAGGAAAAGAGTTGCGAGTAGAAGATATGCAGGACCTGAATGGGCATATTTAAATACAAATGACTGGCAGGAAGAATTTGTGAGTTATTGTTTTGACAGAGACTTAGAAAATTCTGATTTCGGGAAGTGAAGATTCACAAGAAAGAGACATTGGGTTAAAGAAAATGAAAATTGAGCATTAAAATTTATGCTGCAAAGACAGAAATTGAAACCTACAGGAGAAGGCAAATGAACAACTGAAAGTAGACAAGCTGCTATACCGAACTTGACAAAGGAACTGTCAAGAGTGAATAAATTCATTATAAAAAATTAAAAAATTAGGAGGGAATTTTGACTTTTTTTTTTTAATTTTGAAATTTTGTGAAATTTGAATTTCTTTTATTTTGTCCTAACATATAAAATGAGTGATTCACAAATCTGTAGAATTAGTTGTTACAAAGTGCTTGGTATTGGTTTAGCAGTAACAAGTGTGTTGATATGTTTATTGTTATTTGTGGGTGTGTCTGTTTTTGAGATTGATGGAGCATATCAAATTGCGAAAATGAGTTCTCTAGTCTTGTCTGATAAGTCATTAACAAAAGATAGATTTAGGATAGATGTAAAATACTTACATGAGGAAAAAGAGCTTTCTTCTAATGTTTTCTATCGCTTATTGCATGAGTGTGTTGAAGTGATGGATGCGACTGATTGTTATGTATGTACGCAGATTCCAACTTCAGTAGGAGGAACTACGTATCACAGCTTACCTGTGATTTATGGTACAAGCTGCATTCTTTTGCTAACACGTTTCTATAATCAAGAATATATTCAATATTTTTATTCAAACTATGATATGGTATTATCTTTCGTACCTGTCATAGGATATTTGAATAAAATAGCCAAAGAAAATAACATAGTAATTATGAGAGATATCTTTGAGCCTACTTCAAAGTTTGGGATGGCCTTCACACATCGTAATAATTTGACTTGTTTACTAACGCCAGTAGAAAATAAATTTTAGATAATACAAAAGATAGAAGGAGAGAGATAAAGGCAAAAATGGATAAGGGGATTATAAGTAGAAAGCCTGGAATAGATTATGCTTATACTGACATTACTAAACAGGGTAAACTAACAATAGATGCTGAGCATGTAGGAAAACTTTGTATACAAAGGCCTTGGGTTAAGAATGATAGATTGTTTGTTGAAAAGAGTGAATGTAGGCACGTCTTTATGTTTAAGAGTAAGTGGGATTTTATGATGAATGGACAAGATCCTCTGATACCTGGTATTTACTATATTTGTGGAAGAAATGCATATTACCGCCTTCCTAGAGGGTGGCATGGGACGTGTTATTTGGGAATAGTCTTTCCAAAAATGTATCAATTGGAAGACTTGAATAAGATTCCTGATTCAATGAAATTTCAAACGAGACACAAGCGAGAATCAGTTTCTAGCATTGTGGGAGACATATTTGGGGCTATAATTCCTTCAGTGGAAGTAGTCTTAAATTCTATTAAGATTCAGAAGTTGTCCACAATATTGGATAACATGTTGACAAGATATTCCGGAGCTATTATTCTTCTGGACACAGAATTGTCTGCTACAAGAGCTATGGCACTTCAGAATCGCCTTGCGTTAGATATTCTTTTGGCAAAAGAGGGCGGATTTTGTAAATTGTTAGGTTCTAATCATTGTTGTTCCTTTATCCCTGACACTTCAGGGAAAGTTAAAGAATTAATCACTAATGTGACTAACGCTAATAATAAAAATTTGAAAGAACTAACAGAAACCACAATTTGGGAAAAGGCTGGAAAAGGAATTGAAGCTGTGGGAAATTTGTTTAGCAATGTGAGAAGAAATGTTATTCTGACAATAGAAAAATGGGTGTCAATAATTGTGTTTTGTTTAATTGGAATTTATGGAACCTATAAGGTAATAAAATGTGTTAAGAAGAGAAAATTAGAAAGAAAAAAACACATTTTTAAAATAGAGATGAATAAGTTTTACAAAGAAAATAAGAAGAAAAAAAGAAATAATTCAGAAATAAATGAGACAAAGTTTTGAATCTTTTGATAATAAATAAATGTATGAAAGAGTAATGTGATGACATGAATAGTCATCAGAGGAAGGATTGTGAGAGTGCGAATTTTCTAATATATTTATTAATGATTTTCATATTAAAAATGTGTAATGAACTAACGTGTTTCTGAAGGAGAAACTTCTGAAATGTTTGTTTTTCTGTATTTGGCTAAGCAAAATTATATTCAAATGCTGTGGTTATTTTCCATGATTCAAAGCTTTCATAATAAATGTTTTCAAAGCTTGTGTAGATGTACCCACAGCTACCCCTAGTGGGTTGCAGAGTTATGTCTTACAAGGTTGTGTATTAACCAAGCATTGCATAAGTTGAAATTTCCTATTGTTTGAGAATGTTACTAATATCTGGTCTTTCCTCGAGGATGGAAGTAAAAGAAACTGTAAAAGTTTCTTCCTGAGAACAAGATACTCAAGAGGCGATGAGACAATGGAGTTACAGACGAGACGGAAGAAGAAAAGATACATCGAAAGAAAATGATGTAGTTAGCATAGATTTGTTAACTTTAGGTCATCAATTTAGTTGTTGATTGGCTGAAATGAAACCACCCCATAGACTGACCAATCAGGAGTTGATTAAAATTTAGTATAACAACCTGGTTAGAATGATAAGAGGGGTTGTTGGTTCTTTCTTCTAGAGTGATTCTTGGAGAGCAGACGCGATTCGAGACTAGCTGTCGTTAGGCCTAAATCTTCTGATGATATAACTGATTGTGTCCTCACGCTGAATCTGATCATTTGGTGTTACTACCTTTGTGGTAATGTATGTTATTAAATGTGAATTGTGTCTCTCTTGCTTTCAAGGCACCAGCTGCAACTAATGATTTTATTGCTGCGCATTAATAGTTTTTTTATAACATAATTAAGCAACAGGTTTTTCTAAATTTGTGTTACTACATTTTTTTTCATGAAGTCAAACATGTCAATGCTAATTTGTGGTTAGTTAGGGAATTAATCTTGATATGCTCATGGTTTGTTTTGAGATCATTTGATGCTGAACTAATGTATGCGCTGCCATTATTACCAGTTTTTGTCTTATTAATAAGTGTGATTCTTTTGGAGATAATTTGTTTAATTGTATTAATCAAATTGAGATATATACGTTGTTTTAACCAACCATTATTGCTCTGATATGCTTATCATCTGTGTTTGAGAGTTATTTTCGTGACATTAGCATTGTTAATAAAGGGAAATAAATCTATGGCCTTTAATTACTAAACTGTTGTAGTTATTGACTGGGGTTTTATGATATTGAATGTTGTTGTTATTGATGGTCCTCACACATCCCATTGGTGACAGCCCCTCAAACCTATGTCGCTTCGATCCATCGTCCTCTAGCGCTGAATCCACTATTCAGTATTGATAATAGCTAGGATTCTGTGGCGCGTTAGCAGTACTATGGGGGTCATTCTGACCCTGGCGGTCTATGACCGCCAGGGTCGCGGATGACTGAAGCACAGCCAACAGGCTGGCGGTGCTTCAAAGCCCATTCCGGGAACGGGTGTCCTGGGGCCCCTGGGGGCCCCTGCACTGCCCAGGCCATTGGCATGGGCAGGGCCCCAGCATGCTTTTCACTGTCTGCCTAGCAGACAGTGAAAAGCGCGATGGGTGCAACTGCACCTGTCGCACACCTGCAACACCGCCGGCTCCATTCGGAGCCGGCTTCAGTGTTGCAGGCCGCCTTCCCGCTGGGCCGGCGGGCGCTAACAATGTTAGCGCCCGCCGGCCCAGCGGGAAGGTCGGAATGGCCCCAGCGGTCTTTCGACCGCGGAGCGGCCATATGGCGGTTCCCGCCAGGCGGGCGGCGCCCGCCGCCTGCCGGGGTCAGAATGATCCCCTATATTCCCAGACAGTGAAAGTGTACTGCTTACATTACTATAGTTGGAGGGGGAGACCTAGCCATTGAAGTGAGGGGACTGGAGGCATAGCTCCTTTAGACACACTGTGAGGCCTTTGGTTAGCAAAAAACTGCTGATAATTCTGTTTGAATACTGTCATGTGGTGGATGAGAGGGGTAAGGTTTAGGGATGCAGACTCAGTGTGAAAGATATTTCTTAGGTGAGGCATAACTTTTTGTCCTTCCATGATTAATCTTTTAGTTGGACTGATGGCAGCCAGGTGCACAGCCCTCACATCTCCTTGTGCTACTTCTTTGGGTGCTCCAGGATAGAGACAATCCTGCTTTAAGAAGCTTCACTCTACACAAAGACCGTCCGGAGAATTGACTGGGACCAGTTCTACAGTTTGAGACAGTGGATAACATACCATGCTGAAAGTTGTAGATAGAAGTGGGGCCAATACCACCCGAATTAGTTCCCATTACAAGTCCTTTATGACCAAAGAAGGGAGTGCTCCACAAAGCACTCATATGGCTACTGGGCAACCAAGGCAGGTGTCTGCCTGACAGCCAGTCTCCCTGAGGGAAGATGACATAACTTGAAGGCTAGTTATCTTGCTGGAGGAATTGTATACCTACCCTGAAGTGACTGAGGCTGCCTCCCAGCTTCTTGAGAGAAGAAAGAAGTCTGCCTGGCCCTACAGGAGAGGAGAATGTCAAGGATGGAGGAAGGTCCAGCTACAGCTACTGAAATGCTGAAGGTTTAGTCAGGAGGCTACACCTGCTGTTCAGTTGGCCCAGACGAGGGCGACAACTGCTGACTGGAGATGGACCCACCTGGGACAGCCCCTACCTATGGTCTAGTCAGGGCTCCATCTTTTTCAGGGCTGCTAATCTTCAGTCACGGTGGAGTTGCTTCATTCAGATCACCACAAAAGAAAGGCTGTCTGGGCATGCTGCAATACCCCACCCAAAACTGCTGGTGTACCGATGCTGTTCACAGCCTTTGTCAGGATGAATCCCAAAAGTCACCAAATAAACCTACGCTAAACCCCTCTAGTAGTTGTGGCAGAGAGCAGGCAGGCTTTACTTTAGGGGCAATGTGTAAAGTATTAAGGCAGTACTTAACACTGATAAAGTCAAAACACCACACAAGAATAATCCCAAACCAATTCACAAAACTAGAGACTATTTTAATGAATAGAATTACACCAAAATGACACAAATCCAATAAAGGGAAGCAGATATAAGAATCAGAATTAAAAAATAACAACTAAAAAGGTTGTGTGCTAACCAAGGGCATCTGGTTGCACTTGACCGGTATTAAGGTGAAAGTTGAGGCCACCCATGATGGAGCATGGTTCGGATACAGGAGCCAGGTTCGGCCTGGTCAAAAAATTACCTACACCCTTAGCAGATTTTCAGGAGGTAGAAAGTCTTCAGCAGTGCAAGACAGCAGACTATAGCCGAGAAGGAGCTTGTCGACAGTGGATAGCCGGAGGACGAGGTCTCATGAAGCCATCAATGAAGGCGAGAAAAGGTCAGAGTGGGAACATTTCAAGTTTTTCACCCAATAAGTCTTCAGCACTGATTGGATCCCCATTGACAACAGTGCCGGTGAAGCTTCTCTACATTCGGACTTGAAAATGTTTCAAGAATTCGGATTTTTTACTGGGGCAAGATTGCAGGCTGTAACCAAAGAGGGCTCCATGTCAACAGATTCCTGCGTCAACAGGTCCTGCTTAAAATAATTTGCTGCTGCAATGAAGAACATAGCAGGAGCTATGGTGAACTCATGCCCAGCAGCAATGTACCTTCATCGGAAAGGCTAAGCAGGCTGGTCCCTGTCTCTTGGTGGTTCTCCAGGCAAAAAGTTGGCAATAAGTTTATATTTCCAGGGTTTTAGGGTTAGGCAGGGAAGAGTACACTTTGACCTCAGCCAAGGGTCCTGGACCTCGGGAATAGCACCTGGGAAGTCAAGACTCACTCCAGCAGAGACCAGCAACAGGGTCAGGTCAGGTGGAACTTGTCAGCTGAGAATGCAAGAAAAAAAAGGCCTATTTGAACTTCTTGTGTCCCTGAAGCTCAAACAGGAGGTCAGCCTTATGAGCCATGGAGTCACCTATGGGATCCTGGTTGCAAGGAAAGCAGCTTCAGTCATCTCAAGGCTTCAGACAGCAGGGTGGTTTTCTTCCTCAGGTCCATCAATGTTTTGAGGAGGGTACTGTGGATGCCACATTTATGCCTGGCATTAGCCTGTGGATAGGAGCAGCTCCTGACCACTTCATAACCGATGGGGTAAAAGTTCCAAAGGGTGACCCTACCCCCCCTTACCACTTTTTCAGTGTTTCCTGGTATTTTAAGGAAACTATCCCACAGTGCCCCTCTCTCCCTAAATCTAACATGGCACAGTCTTTCTTTTCCTGATCAAAGCTCCCAATGCTCAACCAGACGTGTGGTTATGGAAATGGGCACCTCTCCCATGGGCACTCCTAACTAGTTTGAGGTCAGCTCCCCCTCCCACAGGGATGGGCCCAGTCTGACTAGAAGGACAATCGAGACAAATTGCCCCAGGTGTGAGCTACATCTGCCTGTAACAGTGCAAACCTCCTTTGAAGTTAATCAACTGTTTATGCACAGCCCCAGGGCCATCTTGTGAAGGGAAGGACAACACCTGCCCATACACAAGGCCCTTTGCCCCTGCCATGGGAGAAATTCACACCTCACTACAAGGGAGCCATCAGTTGCCAAGTGACAGTTGAAAAACTTACTGAAAGGCCTCAGATGCTTTAGGTAAGGAAAAGGTAATGTTTTAAAAATATTCTTTCCTTAATAGTAAGATAAAATTCAATCTTACCATCAAAATATATTTTGTCTATTAAGAAGAGTCCTTGAATTTTTTTTTCTAGATTTTAGCAATCCAAAATTAGCATTATAAAGTGGAATAATGTAATCCAGGTTTTTCCTGTGGTGGCAGCATTGACACAGTGAAAATAGCTTTTAGTCTTTTTCACTGTAAGGACATGTGAAACATTAGCTTTTTAAATGTCCTACTTTTAAATATGACTACCTTACTTAAGAGTGACTTACTGATGTCTAAAAGGAAGGTTTAGGCCTGCTAAAAAGGGTTTTATTTTTGACAGATTAGATTGGCAGTTTTAAACTGTGCTGCCAGGCAACAATGTTAGAAATGGGGTTGGGTTTGCTGTGTCACTACAGTGGGTTGCACAAGTAGTGCTGCAGCCCACTAGTGACATTTAGTTTACACGCCCTGGGTAGAGTTTGTATCATATACTAGAGACTTATAGGTAAGTTAAATGTACTAATCAGGTGTTTATCAATTTCAATATGTTTAAAGGGGAAGCACAGGCACTTTGCCTCTGGCTAGCAGGGATAAAGTGCACAGAGTTTGAGGGCCAACAAAGACAGTAAGGGCAAACAAATTAGGGAACACCATGCAAAAGATGGTCATTTCCAACAGCAGGCCTGAAAAAAGCTTGGGAAAGCTGGTGGTGCTGTGGCCAGTTAACAGAGTCATAGTAGTATGGGCCCTTCACCTCAGTGGTAAACAACTTCAATTCTATGTAGGGCCAGCTTAAGGGCTATGCGGCTGTGCAGTCACACCTGGAGCGGACCTCCAGGGAAGAGGGGTGCTGTGTGTAGAAATAATTTATGCATGTTTACAAGTGCCTGCAGAAGGGTTTCTTGTGTGTGCAACAGTTTCTTAGCAACAGTAAAAATGTCTACTGTAAGTTGTGATTATTTTTCCTGCTGGAAAGAGATCAGAGTTTTGTCTATTGGCAGCTTTGACTCATAAGGTAGCACAGAGGATTAATATACCTGCTGCAAAGAACAAGTACCATGCAGACTGCAGAACTTTTTTTTGTGTGGATAGCACAGTGGGTTGTTGCACTAAAGCCGGCCTTGCTCCTATGGTTTAAGCCCAGAAGCATTTTCCTTACCCACAGCCCCCCAAATGTGGCCTGAAAGTCTTTATTTACCAAACTGAAAAAAATGGCAAGACAGGGCAAAATGTTTGCATTTGATGAAAATTGGTGATATCTGGTGAAAAGTTGCCCTGTTTACAAAAAAATGACAGCCAATTGTTTTGTGGTACAATTCACCTGCTTACGAAAAGAACAACCCATTGTAAGAGTCACTGGTTTTCTTAGGAAAATTGTGTTGCAAAATGCACCATGTGGTATCATTCTTAGGTCTTGGCTCTAAGATGATGTTCATGCGCTGTCTCAAACCAAGACATGCTGTATCTCCTTCTGGGCTTACAGCTTGCTCATAGCTTCCCATTTGCTGGCACCATCGTCGCTCCCTTTTACATTCGCCCCCTTGGTCAAAGGCATGCATGTCTCATGCCTCTTCTCGCGCTTCTCCCTCCCTGAGCGCACCGCCCAACTATTGTTCAACATGTGCAACAGGCATTGTAGGGCATTGTTTCAGGACTATTTTTTACTTTTTTTAAAAATGGAGACTGGTCCCGCCACACGGTAGAAGCCCTGGGGTTTTCATTACCCATGAGTGCTGTTTATAAATAATTTTTGATAAAGCTAGGATGACGGCGAGCTGGCATGCCTCATCTGCCGGGGCTCACTGTGGCACAGCGGGCATAGCTTCCTGCCCTGGCAGGACACCCTGGGCATCTACTAGGTGATGTGGGAGTGTGTCTCAGGCAGATGTGACAGGAGGGTGCGTGTGGGCGATGCTGGCAAAGCACTGGGATTAAAGATCATAAATAACACAGATCCTTGTGCTTGAGGGAGTCCTTGGCATCTCAGTTTTGTAGAACGCCAATGTCTGTTGAGCCACCCCATTGGGAATGCCAAACACCATAGATGCCTAATCTTGATCTGCGTAGCAAGTGCTCATGCCTAATGCTTCATACCCATGTCGAGGGCCGAAGTGCTTTTAACGGATGGGTAGTCTGCTAGTCCCTAAATTTTGCATTGTGAGCTCAGGAAGAATACCGACTTTGATTCTCCGGCACAGTCAGATACAAAATGCCCCTGAAGCCACATACTTGCCCATTGACCTGGGGATTGGGATCACCGTACGTGTCTTAAAGCCACCACATGATCTTTCCTGACCCATTTCTCACTCTTGAAAGCCCTTTCCCATCACTTCATTCTGTCTTTCTCATTGTTTTCCCAACCGTATCTTCTTTTGACTTCCTCCTTTTCTGACAGTCTTGCTTGCTCTAGGTCCAAGTCTGATTGAAATAAACATAAGACTCTCCTTCCAAAATAAGTGGCCCACCACCTGCAGCCATTGGTATAAATTAAGCACTGGCAGTGTGGGCTGAGTTGTGAGGGTGGTGAGTGCGGTCGTGGCGACCCCTTGGGAACTGTCTATGGACCCAAACTCTTTCCATGTATTTCACCTAATAACCAACTGAAGAGCTTTCATCCATGGTTGAGAGTGGCTGTCGGATGAGGTACTTGTAAAAAATGTTTTTCTATTTTATGGCACTGATGGAAAGGAAGCTGGAAGGCATAACTCCAGTCACATGGGGTTCTTGCCTCTGACACAGCTTGTCAAATGAGGTGCACCAACCTGATCAGCAATCTTTCTTTCTCTAAATAGAGGCCACACAGGTTATTGTTTGTCCTGCTATAGAATATGCATAATATGGAGTTGACCAGGGTGCAAAATGGACACATATCCAATGAGAAACAGAACAGTGACACCCTGTTCAAAAGGGGTTTTTAATCGCAATAGCCCCATATAATACACCATTATTAAACAGGCATGTCATTGGTTTACAAAGATCAAATTGTCGTAGGAATGCCTTTTTTGGACAGTCCAGTGGCTGCCTCTTGAGGATTTTATTTATTCAAAACTAAAATTACTTTCTTTTGGTTTTTGATTCAGTGTTTTAAAGTGTATTAATAATTTTAGGTTTTGTAAAAGCACTTTTGTCCAACATCTTAAAACATGTTTGACTTGGATGTGGATTATTTAAATACAGACATATAGCCTCCGTGTGGACTGATATCAGGCTCCCAGGGTGTTGTCATAGATTGACAGCATTTCCCGGTAGCACTGTTGGCACAATCAAGTCCTGATCTTAGAGTAATGTCACACTCTGAGACCCTGTTTTTATAACTATGCCACAGCTTGAAGTCAAGCTCCAGGACTGATGCTGCAATCCGAAGTCGGGTTCCTGAAGTAATATAACCATTTTTAAATCGTTCCTGCAAGATTCTATAGTCTGAGGTCAAGCTCATAGAGTAATGTGTAAGTCTGAGGTCACAATTTGGATATTTTGTCGGAGCCGGATGTTAGATAGCAACAGTACTGGTAAGCCTGTTATCACCTTCTTGGGGTATTTTTATATTCTGAGTCAGGCTACTGGAATGATGACACAGTCTAAGGATGGGTTTCTGGAGTGATATTGCAGACTGATGTCAGTTTTCAGTTCCTTCGGCAATATCAGCCTGTTGTCAGGATCCTGGGGTGAATTCACAACTTGACTTCAGTTATTCTAAGCGATGTCACAGACTGACGTCATCTTCCTAGAGTGATGTCACAGTTGGACTTCTGGTTTCTGTAGTTCCTAGAGTGATGTCATAGTTTTACTTCTGGTATTTTAGGAGATGTCACTGTCTGGCATCAGCTTCCTAAAGTGATGTCACAGTTTTGCTTCAGATACTCTGAGTAATGACATAGTTGGATGCCAGTTTTTAGGTCTCCGCTGAAGACAGCGCATGCGCTGCCATGAAGAGAGACATTCTGTATCTACATTGTGGGCTTCTGCCCTCCCATAGGCTTGCCATTTGCTGACACCATCATCGCTCCATTTTGAGTGTTCCCCATTTGTCAAGGGCATGCATTTGTCATGCCTCTTCAGTTGTTTAGCCCTCTCCAAGAGCCTAATGATAGAATGTCAATGCTTGTCTCCTCACTAACACCCCAACAGTCTCAATTCCCTTTCCAGTGATCCTGCTAATTTCCCCACCCTACACGTCCTGTTTTATATGCCCTCCCCTAATCTTCTTTGTTTGCATTCACTGGTGCGTGTGGCAGCACCCGTCTAGTGCATGAAGATCTGATCTTGCTGTTGACCCTGCACTCCCTGGCCTGGTGGTAGCCTCACTTGGATTCTTCTTGAGTTGACACATGCTTCAGCCCTTTTCCCCTGGCACAAACCTGACCCTCAAAATGACGGTGAGGCAAAATTACTGGAAAAGTAGCCATGAACACCACTCCACAATCTCTCTGGAAAATTAAATGAAGTGACACCAATGCCCAGCGCTTTATACAGGGAACAATTTTTACACGGCACTCAAAATAAATACTGTAAATAATATAAAGCCCTAATTAGGCACTACCATTGCCGAGCCCGCTTTGCTTTGCCAATGGTTGTTTTTATGTGTTTTTTTTTAAATAGAGAACCCCCTACAGCCATTGTCAAACTGAAGAGTTAGGGATTCTCACATCGACGGAATGTGGACAACGGATTTAAGCGATGCCAATTTAAATTTCCAAGCAGGACTGCCACTGCCTGGACATCCTTCAATAAATCAGATGATTGTTTATTTAATCCGATATCACGTGGTGGAGCGCCCTGCAGTTATTTGTGTACATTCACTGTGCCTATGTGTCTCCTAGCTCCTTTCTGCGGCACAGTAAGTGCCGTTTAGCGAATCGATTTTCCCTCCAGGCTGAATGGTTCTCGGGCTCTGGCATCCAGAAACGTCAGACGGCCGTCGACCAGGCTCCCAGGCAAAGCCGCGGCTTCAATGATTCATGACCTGAGTCGGCCGCACTGGCCCGCCCGCCGCCTGGGAAAGACTCGTTTCCCGCTCTTGGCTGCTCCACCAGCGGCCTGAAGAGCGAGGAGGCAGGTTAAGTTCTCCCCGGGTAAGGGGGAATTTAAGAGGGAGGTGGGACTGATTTAACCACGCCAGGTGAAAGAGGAGGGCCTTCATCTGCTGCTTCACATCTGGGCAGCAAAGCCTCCCTCACCAGCCTTCTGTACGGAGCATCTCTCTCCAAGCCCCTGTATACACGGCCACTCTCAAACTACCGATGCAGCTGGGGCCCCGGGCTCTTCTCTCAACAAGGCCCCACACTGCAGCTCACAATAACAGAAGAGTGGGCGATTTGAGGCTCACCTAGGAAAACAAGGCCTTAAGTGAAGTTATGATTTCAGCCTTCAGAAATAAATCAGTTTTTGGTCAGTTTATACAGCGTGAGCACGACCCGAAGGTATTGGAACACTTTATACCAGAACTAGTTACATTACACACTGATACCTTCAGGGCACAGGGAGATAAAATGATTTCCCCAAAATCATGGAATGTTGAGCCAACCAGACTTGAACCTGGTTCTTCAACTCCATTGTCTGCAGCTCTGGCTGTTACTCCCAGTAGTTGAAGTGGGCAGAATCGGAGGGGCACAATGTGCCCATACTTTCATGATTTATGAAAAACTTTCTCCCTACTTTCTGTAAAAAAGACAACTGTCCCGGATTAATCCTGACAGTTTAAATGCCTCAGCTGAAGTGTCATTCAGTGAGTCTCCTGTGTGGGGCAGACAGCCAAGAGAAGCCTTCCTGCCAGGGTGCCTGCGTTCCTGAAAGAAATGCAAATGTGAGTTACTAGTTAATCTGCAAATGTAAAGGATGCTTTGGAGCAGACAGGCTTTAATCATTTGAAGCTTTTGTGATGACAAAGATTTATTATTTTTGAATAGTAGTGCAAAGAGTTAACAACCCTGTAGCACTAAAAATACACCACTTTTCTCTAAGGCAGCAACCAAGACGTAATACTGTGGCTTTCTGGTTACACACAGACCTCTACAGTGCATTAATTAATAGAGGTTTCATAATGTACTATAGTGCATTTCCCAATGATGAACAACTTAATTGTATTTATTTTTCATTTAAGCTGCATGTTGTTTATTTTATATGCAGTTGCCTGATGGTGATAGACCAACAAAAACTTGCAGACTATTTTATTTTTTAGCCACACTTTTGACCCCGCCCAATGGTCACTGACTTCGCCCCCACTGCATGCATTATCACAATTCCCATACTGTTATTTAATGCACTTCGACTGCTGGTTACATCACATCCTCTCCCAATCATTTTATTTAGCATGTTTTACTAGGTATGGTGAAATAAGTTTGCAGTACTCTTTCTTGCAAAAAGCAGCTCCAACAGAATATGTGCAGTTTGCACACTTACAATACAGTCATTGGCACTTCATTTTTTTGTTTTAAAAAAGAACACCCCATCCCTTACTGTACAAACTGCTTTTGTTAAATACCTAGATGGCTGTTGTATATTTAAATATTGGCATACATTGATATTGGCATTAGCACAGGCATTGGTACTTCAAGATAATGTTGAGGTGTATTGGCAGAGCCGTGTGTGGGTCTCTCGTGTGGAATTGCAAGTGTGCCACCTTTAAGGACCTAGGCACACTGCACAGCTGTGTCTAGGTTTTAATTCTGAAATAGTGAGGGATGCTATAATTCAGACCGGTGTGCACTGAGTTTGTGGGGCGCCCGCACAAAAATAGCTGGATTACTCCAGGTCAGTATTTGCTCCTCCTTCCAGTGAAAGTACAGATACATAATGACCAAGATTGATGTAGGTGGAAACTGTCAGTTGTCTTTCGATCTAAAATATGGTATAGCAAAGGTGCTAGAGGTTTGGATTAGGGTGCAGTGACTCTGTGGGCCCACGTGTCAGCTATGAGTCACAGGGGTAGAGAGGGCCAGCATTGAGGATGCATTAAAGCCATTATAGACAACTGCGTTATGGTGCTACCACTCATGGCAACATGCGTTTGACAAACTGCAATTAAATGCCTATAATGACCATTTCTTGGTATAGGAAAAGGAGCAAAACATCCAGAGGTGAAAACATAATTTTGCCTGGAGCTTTGAAAAACCTTGCTATTTAAGTCAGGATAGGGGAGAGTCATTTGGGTGTCAGGGAACAGGCGCTTGGGAGATGGCTAAGGTATATGTGACCGGTGCAGGAGGGAGAGAGATTGATGTCAAGGTGGAAGTGGAAAAGTGCAGGGATTTGAGTAGAAGTAAATGGAAGAGAAATAAAGTCACAGATGGCAGATTACTCAGTGTAAAATGTGCAGGAACGAGACAAAGGTTTCAAGGAGAAAGAAATGGGGCATGAGGCTAGGAAGCATGCATGAGGAGTATGGTAGTGGAAGCACAGAGATGATATTTAAATAATGTATACAATTTAAATAATTAAGGACCCTGCCCAGTATCATGCACAACATTGGTTATGGGGACCCCACTAGCTAGTTTAATCCTACAGCCCACAAGTCTGTGACATCCCTACTTTCGCTGTATCCCTTTCCAGGCAAGGACTCTTATGTACTCCTTTTCACCCATATGTACAAAGCTTTTCTTTATAATTCTTTACCCCCTTCACTACCAAACTTCTCTCTGTGCACCGTTCCACACCACCATACTGGTGCTCACTGTGCTCCTGACACTGTACAAGGCCCCTCTCCATACAACTTCTCTCCCCTCTATACAGTCCTCTTATGCCTTCCCACCCATTTTACAATCAATCTCTATGTACACTATCTTAGTCCCCCGTACAAGGGTACTCTAGCACTGCTCCTCCCAAGTCCTCTCTAGAAGATGTCTTGTTGCTTCCCATTCCTGTCACAATATCTCTCCTCATCCCTCTCTAAAAGACTTCTGTTCCCATAGTCTTATTCCCATAGTCTGTTGAACGTTTCTCCCCAAATCTCCTTACTCCTTCTCATCAATGTCCCTCTTTACAAGGCCCATTACCATTTGTCTAAGCCTTCTTCTTTACTCTTTCCCACCTCTCTATAAAAGCTTAGCTCTGCACTCTGCCACATCTCTCTACCAGGCCTTGTTTCATATTCCTTCCCACTGCTTTCTACAAGGTGTAGCGCTTTACTCCTTTCCACCTCTCTACAAAGCTTATTGCTTAACTCCTCCCCATCTCTCTCTATAATGAATTGCTTCAAACTCCTCTCTACCTCTCTCTGCAAGCACTTGCTCCATACTCCTTCCCACCGCTCTTTACAAGGCTCAGCTGTTTACTCCTCCCCATTGCTCTCTAAAAGCAAGGCCTCTAAAAGGCCTAGTTCATTACTTCTTCCTCTTCTCTTCACAAAACCTTGCTTCATAATACTTCCGACCTCGCTTTACAAGGCTTAGCTCTGTACTCCTTCCACCATTCTCTGTAAGGCTTAGCACATTACTCCTCCGAAACTGTGTCTACAAGGACTTACTTTGTTTCCCTTCCCACCTCTTTCTACAAGGCTTAGCTCTTTACGCCTTCCTACCTGGCTCTACAAGACCCTGCTCCTTAACTCTGCCCTTCCCTCCCAACAATATCTCACTCCTTACTCCTTTCATTCTCTCTGCATGATGACTCAGTCCTTACTACCTCACTTCACACCATTTTACTACTTGTAATAAAAGGACTTTCCAGTGGAATTTTCAATAAATACATTTAAATCTGAAGAGCTGCATGGTATACTCTTGGTAACTGAATGCCAGTGACACCCCACATCATAATGTAAGGCATTCACCACATCTCTTTACACTATATGTAAGCATTCAATTAAAATGTATTGTTGGTGGACAGAAACAATGATGAGCTGTTTAATTTATGTTGCATTGTATACAATGTATAGAGCTATATATGCACAAAGTCCACAAGATGTTTACATACACATTCCCTGATCTGTGCAAATGAGTTAGTTAAGTCAAAAGCTTCCGTCCCTCTGCTTCACAAGGTTTCACTGCTTACACATGCCCACCCTCTCTGCAGCACCTTGTCATGTACTCTTTCCCTTGCCCAGTAAAGAGTTTTGGTTTACTCCTACCACCTTTTGCTTAAAGTCCTCTCATTACTGCTTCTCCCCCCTGTCTGTAAGGGGTCTGTTCTTAGTCCTTTTGAACATTTAAGCCATAATATTAGCGGGTCACAATATAGGGACCACAATATATATATATGTATCTTCAAGGTATATAGATGTGGAGCTAAGAATAGTTAAAACATACTTCCCTCTGTGCACTTACCTATTCAATATTTTGACCTTCGATAGTATGGTCACGCTATTGTGACCCATCAGTATTTTAGCTTCAATATTTCCTACTACAATCCTTTCCATTCCTGTTGCTAAGGTCTTTCCACCTACACCTTCCTATCCTTTTCTTGCAGTGCATTTCTCTTTGCATCTCTCAATTTCATCCCATCATGATGTCTCTTGTTGCTTTTCTCCACCGTCTATTGGTGAAGAATGGAAAGGAGGATGGGTGAAGAATGGAAGGAGGCAGGCACTGAATGAAAGTAATCATCCTTAGTGAATGCCGAACAATGTCAAACATTCATGGCAGTCACAGATTTAGGTTTAAAGCCATTGTTATTTTGCTTGTCATTACAGTTTGGACCCAGCCATATGCAAAATCAGTCTTGATCCTACTCCCCATGGGAATAGTCCAGCCTAAACTGCCAGGCCTGGTCCTCCCTGGACCGGAAACAAGCATCCTGGGACTGGTTTTGGGGTATCACCCCTCATCAGCTAGGCTAGCTTCAATCCGGTGGCATAGCGAACCTGGGACCCACATCTGGACATACCCTTCCCACTTAAGGTGACTTATGCCAAAAAAATAGATGATTGACAGAATGCTGAACAATGTCAAACATTCACCTCCAGTCACAGATCTCAACTTAAATCCATTGTTTCTTTGCTCACCATGCCATTCCAGTTTGGACCCAGCCATATGCAAATCAGCCTTGACCCCACTCCCCATGGGAACAGTCTAACCCAAACTTCCAGGCCGGGTCCTCCTTGGCCTGGAAACATCTTTTACAATCTTTCTATGTAACCATTGTTCTATAGTGACCAAATGCTGCTACATTACTGTATTCAGATCTGAGTTCAAATGTATTAAATTAATTTGTGAATGGTCCAAATTCATTGGACTTACAAACTATTATAACCAAACTCGGGACAGGAAATTAATTACAACATTTAGTCTTAAACTACAATATTTCAGCATTTGCAATAAAACAAGAATCTGGTTCAAATCCCCTACTGTAAATTAATCGGAGATCATTCCTCTCACAGTATAAGAACAACATAAGTAGATGATTCAATAAAACCATCTCATCATAATAATAGCTTAATTCCGATCGCCAGGATCATAAAAGTATAAATAAAAAAATAAAACATCAAACAGTGTACATAAGAAGACAATAAAAAGTGCAAAAAATGACCATCATAAAATGTAATCAATGATCCTATGCAAATATTCATTAGCTTACTTTGTGACTACTCCAAAGGTCATAATCCAAAAAGCAAAAAAAAATGCATATATTTCATGTGCCCCTAGCATGGAGGTACTCCATTGCACTAGTCCACAATAAAAACCCTGGATTAAAACTTCAATATTATAACACTAAAAATCATAGTGTTCACTACCAATAACACACATTTACCTATTTTGTAGCTATTCAACTTGATTTGTAAAGATTTGAGACTGAGAGAATCAGAATATCATCACAAAAATAATCTAGTTGCATACGTTTTAAGAACAAAATCCAATAAATGGGCAAAATCACAATATGGGAGGCCTAGGAGCGGATATAGAATAACACTGGACTGACCACTTTCATGATGAGAGCAAAAAGCAGCATCTGATCCCTGTCGCAAATACACTTTCCAGCTAACATGAGAAATTTTACAATAAAATGGCTCATAAATTCCAATTTTCCACGATTTCAACTTCTTTTGTGCAATTTGGCAATACGGTGCAAATAGCAACATATAGCTAGCCAACATAACATCTCAGAATACTTTAGATGCATTTGTTTAAAAAGCGAGTGCAAAGAATGTGCACAAACACATTGCAAAAGGGAACAAATACAACAGAGAACTCTCAACATTTAAAACGTAGCGATCAGTACAAAAATAGCATTGGGCAAATCACCCTCGAGATAAGGGAAGGTTTCAACGTCATACACTTGTTTTGCCAAATCTAGGCTGACAAGAAATTTTGCAACAGCATATATCACCAGCCAGGTATCTGTGCTGAGAAGTCTAAAAGCATCCATATGTCAGTAAGTACCCAAGTTCCTACAAAGAGGGACTATCCATTTTGCTCTTTGAAACCCATACACTAGACAGAAAAATAATATATGAGTTATTGACTCTGGCATCTTTTTTCAGGCAGGGCAAAGATCTTCCCCGGATGCAGAATCCGCTCACTTGCTACAAAACCTTTTGGTGGGATGTGATTTATATCTAAATTGAATATACTATTATCGTGCAAGATGAGGTGTGATTTCATCAATTGTAGGCTTGTATTGGGGGCATAGTTTAAAATCTATAAACTCTGTGGTCAGTATTCCTTTTGAATTATGAACAATTTGGACAGCCACAAAATCCCAATACAATTCTTTAAAATCAGCTTTAGATACTGAGCTAAGTTCATCTGGGGATAACCAAAATCATTCCAGCTTCAATGTCACCCATAAACCTTTAACAAAACTCAGCCATGGAGTTTTTCGAACACGGGCAGGAGACATAAGATCTCCCAGGCCCACTCAATATGATTCTAAAGCTGGCAAGGTCCATAATTGATACATGTATATAAAAAGTCTACACTATACTTTCTGAGTTACTTTCCCTTGCTCCAGATCTAAAAACACAAGTCATAGGGGTGCTCGACAGGAGAACCAGAAGGGATGTTAGGAACTTATTTTCGACCACTGATAAAATGTTGGTGTCCCCACACCCACAGATTACCACACCATACAGGCCTGTCCCCAGGGCCTTTACATTATATATTTCTATGGCCATTGTAACCTTCGATACATTTTTTTAATGAATCTTTAATATACTCGTTGAGTGGTGGGTTAGTACTAATTGCATTTTTTGAAGTTGCAAAGCCCAATTGAGGTTTGGCGTCAATCTTACTCCAAAATAATCAAAATTGTGTACCTGTTCAATTAAGTCCTTGCGATTATACCTATTACATTTACACTTTTTTTGTTTCCCAGGGCTGAATATCATACATACAGGGCCTGATTACAACTTTGGAGGAGGATGTTAATCCGTCCCAAATGTGACGGATATCCTGCCCACGGTATTACGAGTTCCATAGGATATAATGGACTCGTAATACGGCGGGTTGTATATCCGTCACAGTTGGGACGGATTAACACCCTCCTCCAAAGTTGTAATCAGGCCCTTAGTCTTTGAGATATTCAGTTACCGCCCCGCTCTACACAAAAAGCATTAAAGCTATCAAGTTGCTGTTGTAACACCTAGTGGGATTTCAAAAGCAAAAGAGTGTCATCCACAAAAAGTAAGGCAGGCACCTTCTGTCCCCCCCAGTCAGTTTTGAGGAATCACACCCATCAATATGATTCAAAAGCTGTTGAGGTCTATAATTGATACCAGTAGATCAAATGTCTACACCCTACTTTCTGAGTTATTCTCCTTAGCGCCAGATCTAAAAACACAGATGTCATAGGGTTGCTCAATGGGTGACCCAGAAGGGATCTTAGGAACTTATTTTCGATCACTGATAACATTTTGGTGTCTCCACACCCCAAGATTTCCAAATCGTACAGGGCTGCCCCCAGGGCCTTTACAGTATATACTTCTATGGCCGGTGCAACCCTCTTCAACACAGTCCTTTTCTGGATCTTTAATATACTCGCTGTGCCGTGGGTTAGTACTAATCGCGTTTTTTGAAGTTGCAAAGATCAGTTAAGGTTCGGCGTTAATCTTACTCCAAAATAAACAAAATTGGACACCTGTTTAATTGAGTCCTTGCCCACATACATATTACATTTACACTTTTATTTTGTTTCACAGGGCTGAATATCATACATTTATCTTTGAGCTATTCAGTTCCACCCCCCACTCTCACAAAAAGCATTACAGCTATTAAGTTGCTCATGTAACCCCTAGGGGGCTTTCAAAAGCAAAAGGGTGTCACCCACAAAACGTAAGGCAGGCACCTTCTGCTCCTCTACTCCCCAATTTTGGAGAATCACACTCATCCTTATTCAGATGATCCACAACCCCATTAATATACAAAGAGAATAGAGTGGGGACTAAAACACAGCCCTGACTAACTCCACTTTTAACCCTGATTGGGTCCATCAGTTGACCATGCTTGCCCCACCTAACATGAGCATAGTTTCCAGCTGGTTTGTGTGGATGTGCTTTGCATCCAGGGCCCTCTACAACCTGCCCCTTGGGACCAGATCAAAAGCAATAAGCAAATAAGCAAAGGCAACATATAATTTGCCCCGTTGATTATTGCACTCTTCCAAAAAACACAATTAAAACAAAAGACCTGGTCATTAGTGCTAACACCACTTCTAAAACCCATCTGGTAATCCAAAAGCACATCATTATCTTGAATCCATTCTTGAAGATGGGCCAGAACATGTCTACATAAAATCGTTTGAAGGGCATCAGTCAGGCTAACTGCTTGGATAATTGTGTTGCCCCTTTATATGTCATTTTCCAGGATGGAGGAATCTCCATATCCGACAAGATTGCATTTGACAGAGAATTGATATAGTAGCCCCACACTTCTGGGTAAGGCATACCGAGATCATTTGGGATCTTGTCAGCCCCAGGGGCTCTGGACGCAAGGCAAGACTTTATGGCCAGCACAATTTTGATTAATTCAACTTCTAACTTATTTTAAAAAGATCTTCACCATCTCATCCTGGATCTTCACTGCTTACATATAGATTACTGAAATTGGCTACTCAATATTGGAGTTGGACAGAATATTCTATATTTTTCTGAGTTCCATTAGCACACACTGAAACTGTTTTCCAAAAGGTTTTATTTTCCTTGGCTGTTGTTGCACAATGCAGATTTTCCCTCAGGGATTCCTCCCAGTCTCTCTTGGCTTTGGCCAACTCCCTCCTGTATGCTGATCTACATCCCACCCAATCAGCCCTACATTTAGATTAAACTGTCACTATTAAATCACTTTTGGCTACCCTACATGCTTTGTTGTACCAAGCCACCTCCTTAGCACTTTTAATATTAAACCTTTTGCTCTGGACTAAGAGCTCTGTAATCTGTGAAAAAGTGCTTCATGGTTGTCCTGTAATACTGTTATTCTAAACTCAGGCAGGAGGGATTTCAGCTTCTCAACTTGGATCTTCCTAACAACTGTTTCCAAAGCGTTAGCAAATTTAACAACCCAATCAGACTGAATGGCTTTACCATTATTGTATGGGAAATATACCCAATACCTGAACGACCTCTAATCGCAGTTATTTCCACTATACCACCCGCTAGAGTCAGGCACAGGACATTATGGTCACTATTCCTCCTATCCAATACAACCAACTCAGAAAAGATGGCCACAGTCTTAAATCAACTAAGAAATAGTTGATTCGACTAGAATGGCCCAATCTATTGAAAGTAATCCTACCTTCCCTATTTGAGGGTGTCCTCCCATTGGCTATTGTTAGATCAATGTTAAACATCAGTGCCACACTTGCCCTGCTCAAGGTGACCACTTCACAAGGGGAAGTTCTAACTGCTGGATCCTCCACTGATTGTCTAGTTCAGATGTCAAATGGTGGGTGGTTACCACCATGGGTTCAATTGTAATATTGAAGTCTCCTGCCACTATTAAAAAACCTCTTCCACTGAGCTCTGAGAGAACATTCTCTAGCACAATTATCACCCTGGGCTTAGCATTACGAACTTCCACCCTTTTGTGTACATTAAGGGCCATTTTTATGGCCAAGTGGCGCAGCACAGCAAATCACCTTGCCACGCTGTGCTGCATCAGAGGGAAAGGGCAGGAATGCACTGTATTCATCCTATTACGGCTGGCGCACAATGGGATGCCTAGCGCCAATGCAGGCACCCTGGTAACCAGCATGAAATTAGCGCCAGGATTGGCAGGAACGGCCTCTCACAGCATTCTCAAGAGCACTGGAGGCCAGTGCTTTCTCTAACCCAGATGTCTAAGTCAACTGGGTTAGAGAGGTTTAAAATGTGCATGTCTGACTGGCCATTACAAGACGACTGGCCAAAGAGACATGTACACTTTAAACAAGTGCACAGCCAGCTTACCACTCCTCCTTGCTGCTGCTGCTGCTGCCACTCAGCAGGCCCACCCCATCCTGACACTCGGTTCAGAAGGGGTTGAGAAAAAATAAAATGATAATGAATTAACTTTATTACCATTTTATTTTTCATCTCTGGGAGCATTTCAGTGGGGCGAACCTCCTCTGCTCTAATGGTGGACCAAGATAAGCATTTAGCCTAAAAGCCAAAGAGGTGTGCAGAAGGTGTTAACTAACCACCCTAGTTGGTCTGTTATTTTCATGTTCTTCAAATCCAGCCAACTTCTAAATGACCCTCTCTACACCATAAGTCATCAGAAGTTTCCAGCCTACGATGTGCATTTTTGTCTGTCATTGTTTGCACATTTGTGTGATATTAATTCTGCACAGCTATTCTATGTAGTCTATTTTCATGCTTGTTAGAAGAAAGAGATTGGGGTTCATGTAGGTCTACACTATAATCTGTAACTCACTGTTGTTTTCTGTGTAGACCTCTTTGTCCTTTGTGTCATGTCAACACTTTTAAGCCACATGGTGGCAGAAAAATTGGAGGGAGCTTCGAGAGCCCATACTGGACAATAAAAGGTCATGCAGACCATGGTGATAGAACAATTAAAGTAGCAACAGCAATTTTTGGCCACTTAAGCACTAGCACTTGCAAAAATCACAGGGATATAAATGATCGCATACACTTTGCTCTGACTGATGAGCTATTTGTCCCTGTCAGAACACCACAACCCCTGTTACTGCTCATATCGGAATTCAACATTTTTTACGTCACTACCACAGCCCCAGTTATTTTCCCCAGTTACATTTCAGCAGGTCAAATCTAGGGGGGAAAAAACAGTAAATACTGATGCATGTGGAATTCGATGCAAAAAGCACCAAATTGCAAGTTTTGCCTCATTTCTGAGGGAAATCTTTGAATAGGAGATATTTCGATAGGGGTAGGCCAGTGCCCAGCCTCACACTAAGGATGTCGTCCCTTTGTGGTGCCTGTGTGGCTCCCCACTCACTGGCCGCTTCCTGGATTCCAATTTGTAGTGTTGTCAGTGGGTTCAGGGCTATTCCATGCATCGATGTGTTTGAGGAACCAGGTAGCAAAATGAACAGACTATCCAGAATCTCCACTCTCAACTTTACTTACTAATCATCATACTTTAATCAGTGTGAAATTTTGGATAACTCCAGTCCGCCTCAAGCTTTAGGGAAGGCCTGGAATTGTTAGTTCTGTGTATGTTTTTTATAGTGCTAAAAAAAAGAAAGTAGAGAGAACCACCTTGTTTATAACTTAGCGCCTGATTTATACTTTTTTAGCGCTGCATTTGCGGCAAACTTAGAAAATATAATTGTATTTTGTAAGCTTGCGCCACTTTCAGAACATTGTAGCCTAGGCAGGCCTCAACCACGTCCTTCCAGCATCACCTGGCCAATCAGATGCTCACTTTCCGCACGCTGCCTTCCGGGCATTGCCAATGACATTATTTATTGCGCCCTCCTGTTGCTATCCGAAACTAGCCATTATCCCACCTACCAGGCCTACTTAGCAGTGGTATCTTCTGGTACCTAAGCACACAGTAGTGATATTGATTCAAGTCACTTGGTTACTTTATTCACATGTAGAGTCGCTCAGTAGGAGGGACCCCTGAATGCAAATTGCCACTAAAATAAAGAGCTTTTTATAATTGTAATTTTCATCCTTCAAATGGAACAGCTGCTGTTAATCCAGCCTCAGTTTTCAAACAAGGCCCAACGGGGATTATTTTTGCCTATGAGTCTTGGTCGTAGTAAAAGGGTGTACCCGCTGAAGCCTCGGTGTACTTATTCACTACCTAGGTTAAGTGGAATGGCCAAGAGAGAGGCGTGCTGTGCTCCGACATTTTGAATGGAGAAATAAAGAGGACTGACCACAGATAACGGCTCGTGATGCTTTGACTCAACCATTGTCTAGAGGGGGATGACTTTGTTCATGATGCATTGGCTCGATCATTGTCAGATGGGAGGTGTGTTTTTTTGCTCTCCAAACGCGTATTTGAACATTAGTAAAGTAGGCTACCATGTCTACTCGTCAGCTTGGACAGATTAACTCCAAAAATGAAAGAGGAGCCGCAGTTTAAAATCTACACCGTGTTACCTTTGTCAGAAGAAGGATTCCAAGGGAAATGCAAGAACGTTTCTTCTTTCGAATAGTTGACAGTATCATAAGCGTTCAATGACAGTATTGAAAGTAAACTGAGCAGGAGAGGTGCTAAAATATAATTAAAATGCTAATGAGTACGGTGGCTTAGCACTGCCTTTCACTGCAAAGTACACTCGTGTATTGAACAGAGACTGCAGGTTATATCTGTTGATTAGGGCAGGTTTAGGGACAGCACGGGTTTCTTCGTATTACTGTGCAATTAACTCCTTCCCTGCCACAAACTTCAGCTTTCTGACATACATTTTATTACAGTTGCTGGCCTAAGGCACTGGTTACTTGCTGTTTCTACACATAGGCCATAGAGGATCTTTCTTATGGCTCCCCATGCTAGGGGCATCATATGTATCAATGGCGGTGTTTTTTAGGAAGGTCTGAAGCAATATGCTTTTAAAAAGGAGGGGTGCACAAAACATACCAAACTTGGGGGAGGGGGGAACACTACAATTAGACAGCCATGAAATGGTCCCCAATTGATTGACAATTGCAGTCACCCAGAGCCCCCATGACATTGTGGCATAGATTAGCACATTTTTGACATCAAAGTAGAGACTTTGCAGGATTTTTGGAGCGCTTCATGTTGCTACAAGTCTTTATTTTAGCATACTTTAAGCACCAAACAAGAGGTACTTATTTCATTCAGTAAGGTATGGCAACCCATGAAAGTCTATACTAAGTCATTGTTTAAATAATTTGTGTTGACGGATATTCATATTGGCTGTTTTGGTCAAATTCTTCTGGCCAGACCAATTCTAGTCCAATATCCTGCTGCTGGTTGGAATGAAAAATCATCAGTGCATGAATGGACTTCTTGAGCGAGCAACGTCTGCTGATCAAATCATTTTATAGATGCTGTTGCTCCTTCCTGCATCTGCAGAACTAGTCACTGAGTCCTTGTACACATCTGCTATCTGTGAAATAACTGGCATGTAGTGAGCTATTCTGCCCCAATAGGTCAGTGTCAATCACTTTTGAAACTGATTGCTGAACTGGTTCTGGCACTACAGTTCAAAGCAGAAGCAAAGCTCCTGATCAGGAACCTCGTTCAACCCAGGAATGGCTGAAAATGTGCTCTTGTACTCAGAGTTATGCAGTACTAAATATAAACACTTTTTATAAGAATTCAGTACCTGGTTGGGAATCATCTGCAGACTTGCTCTCCTTTTCAAAGGCCTTTGCAAACATTTAATTGAGTTGTGCTGTTATCTGTTTTTTCTGAGTGAAAGTCAATTTTATCCTTGCGCCTTGCAGTAGTATCAATGAATCGACAGAGAGACTCCAGAGTGAGTAATCATTTGCTTGTGACGTTCATATGGAGGTCCTCCAGATAATCATACACCTTCATTGTCACAGGTATCTACCTCTTGAATAGGTCCATCAGACCTAAAATCCTTTGACATTTGTCTGCCAGAATATCCAACTGAACCGTAATGGTGTCACTGTTTAGAATACTTTGCCGCTTTTTAAAGGAATAGGGGAGGCTTGCTGAGTTGCATCTCAGACTCAACAAACAAGGCATAGTTGTTGAAGAGCTTATAGTGATACAGCGCAGCAGCAAACTGAGAATTCTATCAGATACTACAAGGGCCAGGTGCCATCAACAGTTTATTTCTAGGGGGCACTAAAGGTGGTGCCTTGTACTATTGCTTTCTGCTACCAGCCATGTTCAAGATTCACAAGACATATAGCAGAAAGCATTTAGCTCCACAAAAGGCTTACAGAACCGCTCTCCAAGAAAGTTCATGATGTATGCCAAGCAGGTGATGTGCACTGAGTTTATGTATAGATTTTTCAATACAGTGTTATTTACCTTGTTTATAATGTACACAGCATTATCCATGTTAAAGATAATAATGTTCTGAAAGCCAATGTTGTAATCCGTGAATGTTGTAATCCGTGAATACTTGCTTGTGCTACAGCTCCATTGTTTAAATATGATAGGAAACCTCTGGCTGCTAGGTGGGCCTAGATTGGACAGCCACCATGTGATGAGACCACTGCAAGTAAAACATTCAGGACATAGCGTGCCTCAACATCAGACGTCTTGTCAAATATAACATTGATCTTTCAATGTTGCAGTTGATTTTTTTCAGATTATCCTTGAAGCTGATGGCTTCCTGGGGTTTGCACCACCATTTCATAAGGAATATGTGCAACACAAGGTGGTCAAATTTGCTCAATAGAATGTTCAATGCTGAAAAGACATTGACCCTCTCACTTATTATTTCATGGTTTGATTCAATGGCAGCTTAGTTCTTTGTGAATAAGCAAACTCACAGTAATTTCACAGGCATGTTTCGGGGAAGAGTGGGGTCTGCAGTACCAGCGCAATGCTTTTTTGGATCACAAACGCATATCCACCATATGCTTTCAAACATGGTCCACCGCCACATTACATAAAGAGGAAAACATCACTCACCATCAGCATACATCACATGGCTATATTGTCTGGCTCAGTCTGCTGTAGTTATTTGGATAGCCAAACATGATCACTTCTTCATGGCCTTCACAGGCTACGTGAAATTCTCTGTGGTGCCTCGGTGTGGGGGCTGGTTGTTCCCTAGAAAGCCAAAAGTTCTTCACAGGTTCCATCTAGGCACATTTGAGCTCTGTGTGGGGTTGTTGCGCACTCATGTTGGACTAGCATGCAAATATTCATGTGTTATTTCATGTACCTCAAAGGTGAAAAAAGCAAATGAGGGAAAAATAAGGTTGTGTAACAATGTTTAGTGAAAATGTGATTTCAAAATATATTGTCTTCTCTAAAGTATCCCAACACATTGGAAGGGGAAATTAGTAAAAGTCTGTAATGGAAATCTGACTAAAAATGCAATACCCACAAAACAACAAAATAAAACAAAGTTGTAATGGAACACTGATGGCTTAGAAGAATAAAAAACATAAAACACTTGAAACAGAGCCACAAACACAGTTTAAGAATGGTGCAGTCACCTGAGAAAAAAAAGCAATAAACATTTTTGGCAAAGCCAGTTGATCTCGTCCTTTGACTGCTAATGCAGATCTATTCACTTTACCAATGCTTTATGCCGATCTTCAACATCCACCACAAGAGGTAAAAAAAACGCTTTTTGCCAATGTTGCAAAAAGTTATACTGACACATGCTTAATGATGCTGCATATCATTTTTTAGGGTCAAGCGCAAAGCGCTCTGTCCCTGGAGTAATCTCTCTATGGGCTTGTAATAACACCCATGTCACTCCCAACAGGTTGGTTAGTTTGTGGGCTTGCTTTTCAAAATTCACTTCATTACCTTAGTCAAAGGCATGCAAACATCATGCCTTTTCTGGTGTTTAGCCCTCCTCAAGCGCACCGACGAACTACTGAAAACATATGAGGCTCGATGCTTTTCGTATGGTTTCTGGACTACTTTTTCTCTTTATTTCGCAGCACAATCTCGCTGGGCAGTAGACTAGCGCTTTGCATGATATTGACTCTGTTATATGTATAGTTGCACTTTTTCCGGTTACATGGATAATTGCATTTTTGCCGGTTACATGGATAATTGCACTTTTGCCGATACATTTCACTGCAAGTGAACTTCTGTTTCCCTTTGTGTGCCTGCTTTGCTCTGACGGCAGCCGTCGGCTCGCTTATGTGAAACTTTTCCTTTTCAGTTTATGTGGCAAGAAAAGTCCTCTTAGTTATGTGGAACTCTTTTACTTTTCATTTTCAATTTATGTAGCAAGAAAAGTCCAGTTAGGAGTTTACAATGCTAATAGCTCTAACTCGAGCAAACGCGAGACCCATTCCATTGCAAATGCTTGTTTTAATTTGCTGCTCTAAGATGGCAGGTGTCAATCTTGAAGCAGTAACAAAAATAGACCTCTATTGGAGTGCTGAAATGAAAAGAAAAAAGGTAGTACCCTAAATGGAAGAAATGGAAGAGTACAAGTCATCCAATCAAAAGGATTGTAGAGAAGCTATAATCCTGGCATGGGGCAAAAGGGCTTGCCCAAAGCCCACTGTAAGTTTTTGGCATGGCCCACAAGAGGTCTTTTGACATCTGACAGCTAAAAGCTGCCTGCATAAGAGACCTAAAAAAGGAACGTTTGTAACACAAAAGAACTGATATAGTAAAAGGATGATAACATGTGAAAGCACAGGCTCAAATTCCCAACTTTACAAAAAGAAACATTTTTTTATATATATATTTACATATATATATATATATATACACACATTTTTCCAATGCACTGAGTAATGGAGCTTTGCAATAAAGCAGGAGAGTGTGCAACAACTTTGGAGTGAGGTCATTTCCTGACAAAAGCAGGGAAAATGGAGACATAGTAATGGCTTGCCCAGTCGTAAACCAGCACCACCTGATAATATAAGCACGCCAAAGTATGCCACTAAAGGGCAACCACAGGTGTGTATGTGTGTATATATATATATATTTATAAATATATCTGTGAAACAAAGAAGGTTCCGCTGGTCACGGGCACTGAAAAGTCCGCACTCCAAAGTTTTGATAAGAAAAGTAAAGTTTAAATACTTTTCTCATCAAAACTTTGGAGTTCGGTCTTTTTGGTGCCAGTGACGAGCAGCGCCTTCTTTGTTTCATATAAATCGCTGCCGGTGGCCAAGACCTGCACCAACCCTGAGAGGTGGAAGAGGCAGGGCTATACCGGGATCTCTTTATGGTATCCCGGTATACATATATACTCTATATATACTCTATATATATATAGAGAGAGAGAGAGAGAGAGAGAGAGAGAGAGAGAGATATTTATATACATTAATTTGTGCAAAGTGTTATAAGAGAACTCTTGACTCAAAAGCCAAAAGAAAGTCAAATATATTGAAAAAGAAGAGAAAGAGAAAAAACAAAGAAACACAAATGGAAAAACACAAGTTGAAGTTGGATTGCTCATGGGATGGAGGTCCAAAATCACCCACGCAAGGAATTTCCAGGATCACAACAGCACAAACTTTGTGTGAGAGCACCTAAATTACTACCATGAGTTGACAGTGCCACTTCAAAAATCTGCACCCATAAGTTTTAAAGTTTAAAGCTCCAAAAAGCATACATCTATGCCCTTCTGAGCATTTGTTAGTCCAGAGGAAAGCTCATTTTTTAGTTACGAAAATTCCCAAAAGCTCCAAAACCGATAGGGCCAGATTTACAAGAAACTGGCGCAGCGCGGTGCTGCACCAAAGTTTGCAGCGCTGCGCCAGTTTTCAAACACAGGGATGTGCCGTATTTATAAGAATACGGCGCACCCCTCCGTTTCCCCCTGCACTGACGTTAAATGTAGTATCCTTAGCCAATGCATGCATCCTTGCACCATAGTGCAAGGGGGTCTGCGTTGAGGGGTTTGATTGTTTATGTGCAGGAAGGTGTCTCTTCTTGCACATAAACAGTCATCCATGGCATTTTGCGTCTTCTATGTGTGCTACAGAATGCAGCACACATAGAAAAAGCAAAAAACGAGGAGAAATAAAAGTATTCCTCCTTGTTTTGCATTGTGGCGCTGCCTCAGATTTACGAATTCTGGTAAATCTGGGGCAGCGTCAAAAGCAACGGGTGTTGCGGTGGAATGCCCACTGCAACACCCAATGTACGCGCCTCTGACACAGAAAACTGCATTGGAGGGGCCTATATTTACAAGGAGATGTAAAGCCACAAAAAGTGGCGTTACACCTCCTTGTAAATATTGAGAAGTGGTTAGCTCCACCGGAGAGTCGCAAAAAGTGACGCTCCGGTGGCGCTAGGACCTTGTAAATCTGGCCTATAGTTTCTCTTCTCTTCACTCCATAAAAAGAACAGAAGAACCGAGAATAACTACCCCCCTCCCTTGCCACACTACTTCAAAAACACTGCTTCTCTACCCCCTGCCTAGCAATTCATCCCTCTGGGTGTGCGAAAATCTCAAAATTTGCTTTTGAGTAATTAAACTAAATTTCAACAACGTTATGCAAAATTATGCATAATTATGTAAAATGCAAACCTTTTATTTTGTGCTATATTTTAGCGTGAAATGCGTCTTCGCTCTAATTTCTGCTGTGAAAACACAATTAAACATAGCACCACAAACATAAGCTGCTTGCATTCTATTGATCCTCTGCTTTTGCAGTAAAAATGTATTGTGAATGGCAGCAGTTGTGGTCAAGTTTTACTATGAATAGTGCATAAGTATGCAAAGTGGCATAATGGCATAATTTCTGGAATTTCGTTTAATAAGAGTAATACGAAATTCCTGAAATTTAACTAATTATGCTTGCGTAATTTAAATTTCACCCAGGCTTACTCTGCCCCCAAACATTGAGCCTTGTCCAGCCACCTTGACCCTAAAATATTGACACCTAAACCTACTGCCAGCCACCCTGCCTCACAATACTGACACCTAGGCCCATATTTATACTTTTTTAGCACCGCATTTGCGTAATTTTTTGACACAAAAGTGACGCAAACTTACAAAATACAATTGTATTTTGTACGTTTGCGCCGCTTTTGCGTCAAAAAGTGGCGCAATTGCGGCGCTAAAAAGTATAAATATGGGCCCAAATCCCCCTGGCTTGTCACCCTATCCCAAAACAGTGCTTCTTTACCCCCTCCCTGCCACTGTATCCCCAAAACACTATCCCTATCCTCAAAACACTGCTGCCTAGCCCATACCCTGCCACACTACCTCCAAAATATTACTCTCTAACCCCTTGCACTGACACCCTACCTCCAAAATACTAGTCTTCCACTTTTACCCTACCTCCCAACACCCTTGCCGTGCCGCCCTACCCCCTTGCCATACCACCTTACAACCAAAATCCTGTTCTTTGCTCTGTCACCCTACCCCTAATACTCTGGGGATGGGTGCTGGAGGGACGTCACTTGACCCATCAGTGGCACACTGCTTCAATGGCCACCCACAGTTTTAAAAATGACGTAAAGGTGCTGCTATGGTCATTTTAAATGTAATTTGTATTGCTAAATTGTCCCCTGATTTTTAATAATAGACAGTGCCAGGATGTGGTGCACTATCATAAATATGTGCTGGTGTCAAGAAATGAGTACTGGTGCTGAGCACTGGCAAACATGGCACAAATTAAGCACTCTGGTGGGAGTACAGGGTGCAGTGGTTATGGGGTGTGGAGGGGTCAGTGGTGCTTAGAGAGGGCAGTGGTGTTCGGGGTGGGAAAGAGGTGACAATGGCCCCTCTGTGTGGCCTTTAGATGGTGGACCCAAATTGCTTTTGGGTTGGAGGTGAAGGGGCAGTGATGCTTGGAGTGGGGAAGGTTACTGTGGGCTCACGGTGTGCCCAATGAGTAGCCGCTCAATCTTACTTTTGGGTACTGAAAGGTGGAGGGGCAGTGGTGCTGGGGAGACAGGCAGTGGTGCTTGGGACAGGGGTGCCCAGAGTAGTTGAGGGGTCAATGAGGCCCAACGATGTGGACTTTGGGTGGAAGACCATATTTGCTTTTGAGTGGTAGAGTGGTGCTTGGCGGGGTGTAGATCCAGTGGTGCTCGGGACGTGAGAGCTGTAACTCGGGGACCGCCACATGCCCCGTGCATGGCAAGCACAACTTACTTTTGGTTGGTGGAGGGGGCAGTGCTGCTTGGTGCAGTGGAGGAGCCATGGTGGTGGGTGGGGTAGGGATGACTGGTTGCCCATGGCAAGCCTAGCTTACTTTTGGGAGTGGTGGTGGATGGCGCAGTTTTGCTGGGGATGGAGAGAGTAGTGGCCTTTGAAGAGGAGGCATTGGTGCTCAGGGTGTGAGAGGAATAGCTAGGGGCCCTCCACATGCCTCTTAGGTGCCCAACATACTTTTGAGTGCTAGAGGGTGCAGTGCCAGTGGTACTTGGCAAATGATTAAATTGTGCTTGCAGTAGGAGAGAGGTGGCTGGGAATCTGCCTAATGCCCCATGGGTGGCAGGCCCAACTTACTTTTGAGCAGCGGTAGAGTGCTGGGGCAACCTGCTTTGGCAGAACATTCAAAGATGCTCAGGTAGAGGAGGGTTAACTCGGGCTTGCAACAAGCTCCATGGGCACGGGTAAAGCTTACTTTTGGATGGTGGGGGTGGAAGGGACAGACGGGAACACAGTTTCTGAAAAGTGCACAACATATTGAGGTTGGTAAGTACTGCATGATGAAGGCGATCAGGGTTATTAAAGATTGGCTATCAGTGCCAGATCCCTGCCAGATTTTCAGACTTACCAGTAAGAATGTATAAGCACTTCCCATTAACAGTCATTGTATATCCAATTCTCTGATGCAAAGACCTTGGAAATATAGTATAGATCTGGCCTATGTTGTCAAAAGCTGGACACCCCTCAATATCCTCTGCCCAAGGCTCTTTCAACAGAAATTCTTAGGGCCTTATTACAAGTGACAGATATCCCGCCTGACACATTACAAGTGTCAGCACTGTAATGCACTTGTAATACATCCTCCTGGACAGCCACCATTGTGACAGAGATCCCATCTACCAACCTCTAAATATGGCTTTTACTCATGAGGCACAATATTTTACACTTTAATACATACTGAATGGGACCTGAACAAGGTCACTTCAGTTCACTGCCACCTTTAATATGATTTGCCTCAGGTCTCAAACAAATCATGCTTTTGTGCAGGCCCGGACTGCCTGTTTTTTCAACTGAGCATTTGGAGACCAGTTTTTAGGGCTGGTGCCACTGCTGGCACCTTTGTCACTTTCTCCACCTTCCCAAGGTAACTATAGCAGGCATATGGGGTGCCCTGGATGATAGATACTCCCCCTGAGGCTCTACCTGGTGGCCGTCAGAGCTAGGACTCACACCAAAACCCACCAACCACCCCAGAAACCTGGGAATCATCCTGGATGATAATTTCATCATGACAGCTCAAGCAAACACAGTTGAGTTCTTCGTGCTTCCACATCCTAAGTATGCTATGCAAGATTTTCAGTTTTTTGCCCTAAAACACCATCCGTACCATCACACAATCACTCATCACAAGGGGACTCGGCTACAGCAATTCATTCCATGGCAGGATCTCCAAACAGCTCGTACAGAGAGTCAAGAACATCTAGAACACTGCTGCAAGACTCATGCTCAACCTCCCTTGTAGCACCCACATCTCACCACGCCTCTGAGACCTCCACCGACTGCGTACACAAACACAGAAAACTCAAACTCCTCATGCATGCATATAAAGCACTTCGCTCTATCCAACCAACATACATGAGCAACCGCATAATTTCACCTGAAAACGTATGCACAGCCTCACTCTAGCCCGCGCACACACCCCGCATCCACAAAAGTAGAACCAGGGGTTGCTCATTTTCCTACATCTCACCCGGAATCCGGAACAACCTCCCCCAAATCATTGGAACTTTCTCACCTCTTCTGGAATTCTGCAAGAAGCTGAAGGCCTGGCTCTTCGACTAACGCTGCGGGGCTGAGGGCCTACGCACCATGCTCAAGCGCCTGGTTGCCCTCATAGGTGATTAGCACGCTGCACAAATCCACTTAACAGGACAGAGAAGAGAGAACGCGGAGGAAGGGAGAAGGGCTGGTTTGAAAATTTTGCCTGGGCTGTTTTTGGCTCCCAGTCCAGCCCTGATTTTGTGTCAGGATATTCTTTTAAGTCGACCACTACATGATCGCGCTGACATCTCGTCAGCGCCTTGACTTTTCTTGACAAGCAGCAGCGCTGAGGTGCTGTTCGCATAGCAGGGGGCGAGGGGTGAGCAGCTGGGGCACCATAATCAACACTTTCTGGAGTATTTCACAGCTCACCATGATTCAGCTCAGAACATCTGCGGAGCCTGACAGCTGAGCGGCAACAACCCGCCCCCAGCTCCCGCGCGCGAGCGCTCCGTGAGGCAGCTGCCTCTCTTGGGGTGCAAAGGAAGGCACGAGCTTTGCAGATGCCGTGATAAGCCTTCCCAGTTCACAGAGGCGTGCAAGTTTGCGATTTTGGCTGCGCTCATGATAGCCTTTAGGGACTGAAGTAACGTTTGTTCTAAAAGTTGCTGCGTGCGAAACTACACATTTTACGTTCGAAAATGTCATATTACACAAGCCAAGGACACATTAATTTTTTAAAGGCAAGGGGAGATTGGTTGACTTGCCCCAGTGCTTTAAATGTGGAGGTACTATACGGTACTTGGGCCTGATTTATACTTTTTAAGCGCCACATTTGCAGCATTTTTTTACGCAAAAGCGGCGCAAACGTACAAAATTCCACGATATTTTGTAATTTTGCGCCGCTTTTGCGTCAAAAAATGACGCTAATGCGGCGATAAAAAAGTATGAATCAGGCCCTTAGTACCTGCATTTCTTTAATTTAAAGGGGAGAGTGCCTGCACTTTCCAGCGCTGTTGCAACACATTACAATCAGTGCTTTAAATGGAAAAATAGAAGTGCAGGTACTCTGTGATAGAGTACCTGCTTGTTTCCGAGAAGTGCCGGTACTCTCCAATTAAAAGTATTACGTTTATCTTGAGATATGCCGGTACTCTCCCTCTCAAAATAAAAAAGTGCCGGTACTCAGTACCGGAGAGTACCGGCCCATTTAAAGCACTGATTACAATGGATGAGTACCAGCACTTCTCGGGAATAAAGAGTTACACTAGATACAGAATAGCTGCACTTCCATAATCCCATTTAAAGCATCGATTTGCCCAGAATCACGGAATGTTGAGTAGGCCCCGAGACTCAAAGCTGTTTCCCAGTTACTAAGTGGGCAGCTCTGGCCTGTCGGGGAGAAGGCAGTTTGTTTCACCTACAAGTTAAGAGCAGTTGCAGTTTGTTTTTTGCACTAAACACAGCCTCCATAGCTTCCTGGGACACTTTCTGGTCAGAAACTTTCCATGATAAACATTTACGGACAGACTTGTCAGTGAACAGTGACTGTAGCAAAAGAAGCACCGACCAACCCTGCGTAAACAATTTTGTATACAGAATGCTCAGAGGCAAGCACGTACAAAATGTGAAAACTTTGTTACTTCAAGAAGAAACCAAGGATGTGAACTTTGCGCAATTGTGACAGTGGAATTTCTATTCTGCAGACACCTTCCGAAAACCCTATGAGTGCTTGAGCCCTCAGCTCTGCGGAATTTAAACGTATCCGTTTTCTTCAGCTTCCAAGCACTTGAGCTCCAAGGGCCATATTTATACTTTTTGACGCACAACTGCGCCAACGCAGTTGTGCGTCAAAAATTTTAACGCCGGCTAACGCCATTCCAAAGCGCCATGCGGTCGCCTTATTTATTGAATGACGTTAGCCGGCGCAGCTGACTGGTGTGCGTAAAAAAAAATGACTCACACCAGGCAGCGCCGGCGTAGGGGAAAATGGAGCTTGGGCGTCAAAAAATGGGGCAAGTCAGGCTGAGGCAAAATTTTGGCCTCAACCCGATTTGCGCCATTTTTTTTTACGCCTAACCCCCATTGAAATGACTCCTGTCTTAGCAAAGACAGGAGTCATGCCCCTTTGCCCAATGGCCATGCCCAGGGGACTTATGTCCCCTGGGCATGGTCATTGGCCATAGTGGCATGTAGGGGGGCACAAATCAGGCCCCCCTATGCCACAAAAAAATTATGAAAAAAATACTTACCCCAACTTACCTCTACTTCCCTGGGATGGGTCTCTCCATCCTTGGGCGTCTTACTGGGGTGGGCAAGGGTGGCAGGGGGTGTCCCTGGGGGCATGGGAGGGCACCTCTGGGCTCCTTCCGAGCCCACAGGTCCCTTAACGCCTGCCCTGACCAGGCGTTAAAAAATTACGCAAAAGCAGCTGGACGTCATTTTTTAAGGCCCGCCCACTCCCGTGCGTCATTTTTGCACGGGAGTTTAAATAAGGCGCACATGCCTTAGAGTCATTTTTTAGAAGGGAACGCCTACCTTGCATATAATTAATGCAAGGTAGGTGTCCACGCAAAAAAATGACACAAACTCCAAGATCTTTGGTGCTAGACATGTCTAACGCCAAAGTATAAATATGGAGTTAGCTTTGCGTCGGATTTGCGTAAAAAAAAACAACACAAATCCGGCGCAAACAGAGTATAAATATGCCCCCAAGTGTTTTCATCACCAGCCTTCAAGATATTTTTAATTCCTGCAACAAAGTCATGGATGGTGACCGGAACCTGTGAGAGGTGGTGGAGGGGCCCAGCTGTGGAAATATCTGCCTCTTACCATTTCCTTCACAGCAAGATAATTTCAGCTGAGTATTGTTTTAGCACTCACCGACTAGGGGGTGAGCTTCAGACCTATCTTCACATTCACACAAAATGGTGGTCATCCTGGGGACTCCAACCCCGAGTTCAAGTCAGAAACATTGCACATTTTTCCCATGTTATGTACGCTAAGAGGTAGCCATCTTGGAGTCATTGACCACAAGAACACCTCACAGGATCCAAAGATTCTCCTCACCCAAAGAACATGCAGGCTTCAAGTTCCCTGTCTGCCTCTCCCGCTTATTGGCTCTCTGTGCTGGATATAACACACTGTCTCAAGTGCCTTGAAATCTTTGTGAGGTATGTAGCACTAATATGTCATTCACTGACCACAATCCGCACCAATTCCAGTTCCAAGTCAGGTGTGACCAACAACCCAGTGTTCCGTGGCCTATAAAATGTAAAAAAAAAAAGCGAGACGCACAGCGTCAGTGTGGCTGGGGCATGAGCTATACCTTTGCACTGCTCACCCGGGGATGAAAATAGGTTGCCTTTGGAGCTTACAGGAGAAGGAGCTTTCATGTTTAAGATAGGCCTTTCCCTTCCAAAGGGAAGTAAACAAGCTCTGTGCCTCTAGGAGGTGCCATTATTTCTGCTTTGAACTTCTGTGCATTTCCTTTTTCATTGTGAATAAAGTGCCCAATTGCCTATGTGGCCAGGCTTGCACTTTATATGTGATAAAGTCACGGTCACTAGAATTATGTGGCAAGGGAGCACCAAATTATTTGGTATGGTTGACTAAACTATGTGCAAGAAAGGGCAAATTGTGCGGTGCAATATGGCACTTTTTATAGTATTACTTCATCATTTTTCACTTTTGACACATAGTAATACTGTCTGGGAAAAGATTTCACCTCATTAGTACACGTTTAACACCCAAGTACAGAAATAAGCAACTGAAAGATGACCAGTTAACCCTTATGAAAAGGCCTTCCCTTATGCACAAACATATGTCATAAACTTTTTTAATAACTTTGCATCCATTTGAGCTACAAACAAAGGGGCAGATTTACCAATATTTCATGCAGCATGACGCAGCAAGCCACCTTGCTGCTCTGCACTGAGGGAAAGGGAAAGGGCAGGAATGGGCTATATTAACATTATATGGCACATTCTTGTCCTTTCCCAGCCCTGGCGCACGGTTGGTTGCCTAGCACCAACACAGGCACCCTTGGAACCAGTGTTGCAAGGGCGCCTGAGTTTTAGTCCGTATTGTTTTTGTGAGGGAAGGCACACCTCCCTGCACAAAAACAATCCTCAGAGGAAATGTCCTCTTTCTATGTCTGCTGCAGAACGCAGCAGACATAGAAAAAGGAAAATAAGGAGAAATATAGATATTTCTTCTTGTTACGCCTTACCTGGGGAGACGCAGCATTTTGATACATTCTCAAGTCTACCACCAATAGTAAATCTCGGAATGTGTCAAAATCCATATGTGGGTGCATGAAAACACCCATGTTCCACCCATGGTTTGCCTCCCTATGCAGAGTAACGCAAGGCAGCAATTTGCACTGCCTTGCATTACTCTAGATTTATCAAGCAATGCAGGACTATGCCCTTGCTGACCCTTTCACAGCACAAGGGCGGCGCAAAGCCTTGATAAATATGAGCCAAAATGTTTTTTTTAAATAAAATCTGTAGATGTTGCACAGGTGATGGATTATGTGGCAAGTGCGGAAAATCCACAATTATGCAAAAAAAGGTGTGACCGCAGAATCACATAATTCCAGAGTTCCAAGACCAAGTTTTCAATACTGTACATTATAAGGATATTGCAAATCATCAAGTGGTTCCATGTCTGAATACATGCACAATACAGAAGGATGAGTTTCTTAATAGGGTCACTGAACTCAGAGGGACTCTTTAAAATGTGTAAGGGGATATTGTATTCCTTATTATACCTAGGCTCAGCATTACTATCCATCCAACTCTCATTTAATCCCTGGTTACCTGCTCCGTCTGATGAAAGAATAGCTCTAGGTCGTGTTTTGTAGAATACTCATGGACTATAAAAATAAACACACTAATATGAAGCTTGTAATTTGACACAAACCTATTTGAAGAATGCTGATTAAAGGTGTGGGTTGAAGAGTGCAGACAGCCACTTGCCTTTTGTGACTGCCAGCAGTGCAATAAAAAGCACACTGCTGTGCCTCCTCCCTGTCCAGTAACTGTGATATTTCAAGGGGACAAAGAACTGTTCTGCGAACCCTTTCAAGCTTTTTATCTTTTAACTTGAAGTGATGCTCAATGACCTGCCGTTCTCCCTCTGCACTGGCAGCAGGCATTGTGATATCAACACTCACCTCTATTGAATACTACAACACAGTAATGCTGTGAGGCTGGTAGTACAGATGAGCAGTGTAATCAGTGCTTAATTTGTGCCCATGGTGGGTAGGCAATGGGCATCACCACTTTTTTTGGGGGTGGGGGGACTTTGGCTATTTTTCAGATTCAGACTTTGACCCAGAGCTAGAGAGAGAAAGACAGAAGAGGGGAAAAAGAAAGCGGAAGAGAAAGATAGGATAACAGTGGTAACATGAAAAAGAGAATGTGAGATAAAGTGGGGGGAAGTGTAGGGTGGTGGAAGATTCAGGGATGAGGCCGAGCCAAAACTAGTCTCTCTTAGGGCCAGATTTATACTTTTTCAAGCAAAACTGCGTTAGCGCAGTTTTGCGTGAAAAAGTATAGCTCAGGCTAGAGCCATTCCCAGACGCCGGCCGGGCGGCATACTTATGGAATGGTGTTAGCGGCGCTAATGCCCTGTTAAAGTCCTTGGAAAGGAAGCTAACAGGGCGGGGGAGGCATAGGGGAAACTGGAGCCATTGGGGGCCCTGAAATGAGCCCCCCTACATGGCACTGGGTGCAATGGCCATGCCCACGGGACCCTGGTCCCCCGTGCTGGCCATTGGGATGGTGGGCATGACTCCTGTCTTTTCTAAGACAGGAGTCATGTGGTTTGGATGGTTTTGCGTCAGAAAATGACGCTAGGCTGGTTAGAGTAATTTATTTATTTTACTCCAACCTGCCTAACATCATTTTTTGGTGCAAAACCCCCTTCTCCCATACCGCCACCCCGACCCGGCTAATGTCATTTTGTTTTTTACGCTAGCCTACCCTTTGCGCAGGCTTGCACCATTCCATAAATATGGTGCCCGGCTGGCACTCAAGAATGGTGCAAGCCGGTACAAAAGTTTTTGATGAAAAACTGAGTTAGTGCAGTTTTACACCAAAAAGTATAAATATGCCCCTTAGTATCTGGCAATCAGTATTGATGAACTGGGGCCTACAGGCTAGAGTTAAAGAGACAGGAAGAGCATGGCGATGATGTGGAATCAAGACTAAGCAGCCTGGTATTCAGCAACCCGGCATTCGGCAGCGCCAGACGTCTAAGAAAAACTTTGGGCTCCTGCCTGTATGGATCTTTTTCTGTTTGTTTTTTACAGTTTAAGAAGTGGAAGTGATGCCAGAACAAGACAGTAATCAGAAAATTGAACAGTGTTTATACATGGATTGCAACTCGCATGTATTATATAAATACCTTTGGTAAATAAATATTTAACGATTATGTGTGAAAGTAAACTTCATGCTAAGGTGTCGGGTACCAAAGCGACAGATTGCTCAAAGTCTGAGATTCTCACGAGCACACTCCGCTGGCCCCGAATGTCGATATATTACAAAATTCCCTTGAGAAGCTTTTGTCTTGCTCTGTTTTCTACATAATTATAGATTTATCGCACTTGACACATATCGCACCATCTGCTACATAATTTACAGATTTCAACAAAAGAAGCATTGTTTCTAGCTTAAACAGAACATAGGTTATTAAAAAAGCCACATGTGTTGGCTTAGTGTGACAGACACCTTGGCAAAGATTACCTGGTCACCTTTTGGTTGCTGATTGCTCCTGTCAGGTGCTTAGCTGCTGCACATGCAGTGAAACATTTTCCCAGACAGTATTAATCTAAGCTATGAGAATATAGTGAAGTAATACTGCCACAGAAAATGCCACATTTAGGGGCATATTTATAATGCCCTGGAGCCTCCCTGCTCCACATTAACGCCATTATTTTTTACGCTAATGTGGCCCAACGAGGCCGAAATCCCTGCGCCATATTTACGAGGTGGCACAATGCATGCATTGCGCCACCCGGTAACCCTTTGTGCTACATTATGCCTGCGCCAGGCATAATGTATGCAAAGGGGGCGTTCCCCCGTTAGGGGAGCCGGAAAAATGGCATAAGGAAATCTACGAGATTGCTTTGCACCATTTTTTACGGCACTTTTAATGCCGCCTCAAGGGCCCTATGTACTCTGCAGGAGTAGAGCCAATATTTTGGCGCTACTCCTGCAGAGTCCATAAATTGCGTTATGTGAAATGACACTATTGCCACCTACCATGCGCCATGGAGCGCCGTATTTTAAATACAGCGCACACATGGTGGCGGTAGGAGGGCCCTAAGGGGCGCAGGGATAGTAGCGCTGCACTCGGTGCAGTCCACTTTCCATAAATCTGCCCCTGCTTCTTAAGTTTGTTGCCTTGTAATTTAGTCAACCATGCCGCGTAATGTAGTGTTCCATTGCTGTGTAATTCTAATGGCCCTAATGTGTTGTGCCTCAGAGCAGCCAAAACCAAAAATGTTGGAGGCACACGAAACATGCAGAATAAATACATTTCAAACCAGGGAAATATCATGGGCTTCGACACATCCCGAAATATTCAAGCTGGAATTGTCTGCACTCTTTGCAAAAAAAAAAAAATATTCTTCTTTATATTTTTGCTCGGACGTTAAATAAAACATGTGGTTCCTTGTTGCAAAAAAATCAACAGTTGAAATTGTACATTAAATTAACCCTTGAATCAGTAGTTTTGCGCGTTTTCTTGGGAAAATGCGTGGGTGCTGTTCAGTGCGCAGTAAGAGTTGGATGCAGGGCTCTGGCAGTTTCCCTTTAAATAACAGTTCTCCATGGGAAAGCAGCATGACAAGCGGGAGGGGACAGCGGAGGCAACAACATAAATGTAACTAAATGAAGTAAATTCTAAAAGCTGGATAATCCTTGCATATTTATCTGAAGAGGTAACTGTGGCCAGAACCAGTCCCAGAAAATAATTCGGTCCCAATGGGGCTAGAGTTCCGCCTCATTCCAAAATGACATCTCTGCAGGGGTCACTCCAGCAATAGACTTTGGTCAGTACACAGTGCCGAGAGAAGGCCTGTCATAACATTTTGCAGGGCCTCCGTTCAGGGCCCGCTGATCAATTCTCCTATTTTTCCAGGTGCCATAAACTTATTCTAATTTAAAAAAAAAGTCATACTGAGAAAGAAAAAATACAGTAGCTATACAATCTGGAACCAGCTAGGTGTATGGCCTTGTAAGCTACCTCTATAAAGACTCGTGGTTTGCTTTAAATTAAAAATTAATGCATAAATGTCACCGCATGGGTGCAGGGCCCTGAAAAGTGTACGGCCTGTGTCAAAATGCTTCCTTCGCCGTCCCCTTGTGGGGGCAGTGACCCAGTGTGCAGTTTGACACTTCACCCAGAAAACACCTGCTCAAGTAGTGACAGTTTCCGCTGAGAGGCCAGCAACTGGATGAGCGACGTGTCTTTAATGCCTTCTTAGCAGTATGTGCAGATTTGCTTCTCGCTGAAAGGCAGGCGCCATAAGCACGCACAGCTGTGGCTGTATAATGAACATTGTGAGCTGGTGTCAAAATTGCTCGGAGCACCTTGCTTTGCGCACGTGCAGCCATGCTTCTTTTATATGCCTGGACACCAGTTTGCCCACAGGCTTTTTGCTGTGATTAGTCCAGATTCCCTTTTTTTTTTTTTTTATCAGTTGGTCATTAATAAATGAGAACATGGCGTTCCAACTCAGGCACAGCTTTATTAGTTGGACACTGATATAAAATGCACCATGCGTATCTGCATTAATCACAACAGAAGGCATGCACGAAAACTGATCATCAGTCGTTTAAATCACCGAAGAGTGACTGCATGTGCACAAACGTGCACAAGCACCCAAGGGTCATGGAACGGCTATGCCTTTTGCTGGTGCATAAAGCTCCTGCAGCACCAAGGGGTTAGAGTTCTGTTGGTGGGGTGTTGCAGTCAGAGCTTAATTTGTAAATAAGAAGGTGCCGGTGCCCAAAGCCCTCCTCTTAAACACACGGCTGCTGCCTTTAAATGTGTGAACACGGAATACTGAGGCAGCGTAATCTTAAAGCCATCTCTGGCCTCTTCAATCCATATAAAGCCTCTCCCTGCACCTTCAGCTCACTCTTGCAGCTTTCTACTTTCTCCCTTCGTGACGCGTTTTCGTTTTTCTCTCCCCCCAAATGAGTCTTTTGCTCGCAGCAAATGCTTGAAGCAGAAGATTAAGCCCCGGTCCTCAAAAATAAGTGCGGGTGCTCAGCACTGGAAACAACAAGCACCAATTAAGCACCGGTTGCAGTACTTAATTTGAAATGGTGGTTTCTGTTGCTCGACACCAGCACTTAATTGTCACTACCAGCACTTATGACAGTCTGCCACATGGTGGCGCTGTGAGTCTAATTTAAGATGAACACGATAAGAGCTCTGTATTAATTCCAAGTACATTAATAAAGACTTGTTCCTGCTACCCAAGCCATTCTTATAGCTTTGGAGGCCTTGAATAGTCTGAATTATCACACCTGTAGGAGTGTGGTGGTTAGTAGTTGTTTTGGTACTGTAATTGGCAGTACTGGCAGAGGCATGGGTAGTTCAAGCTGCAGTGGCCTCCTAACAAGGGCCCTGGCATCTAGATTTTTACAACTTAAGCACTGGACTTGTTTGTGTATTATACAGAATTAAAATAAAGACTTCCTGGGACACAAAATTCTTGTACACTTGGGCCCTACTTGTACAAAAGAACAAGATCAAAACAAAACAAAACTAGCAGCGAATACAGTGAGAAAGAGGTCTATGTTCAACATGCAGGTCATAGGTTTTCATGTCTGTAAGAGAGCTCAATCGAGTAGTGCACCTGCTGCATGTATCTGTGTGTTATCTACACATCACAGGCTCTAGTTCCGGTAAGATAACTCAGTGGGTAGTGCACCTGATGCAGTAATTAGCATGACATTTGCAAGTCTCATAGCTCGATGTACTAAGAGAAAGGTTGCAAAAATGGTTAAAAATTCTGCACCAATTGTTTTGCAACTAGTCCTGATTTTGTGATCTAACCTTTAAAAAATGGCTTTGTACATTGAGCTATATTCCAATACCAGGAGGAAACACCAGTACATTATTGCACTGCTGCATATTTGTAGTGTCCCCTAAATGTCAGAACTACAATTTTAGTAAGATTTATCAGTGGATAATGTGCCTGATGCAGTAAGAAAGCCAATCGACTATTCCGATCGAAACATGTAAAAAGGTCCAAAAATATTATGTTTCCAAAATGTTGTTTTTTTCGGGAATCTATGCTTCAAACAAGCGAATATTCACTTGGGCAAAGAGTAACATCTTTTAAGGTGATAAGGGCAGCCAAATAGGCCAATATCCGAATATCAGAATATGCTTTTTGACTCACACAAAAAAACGTTTTGGCCCTAAGGGGTCCTTATGAATTGTTCAGTCAGTGTGTTTTTTGAAGTAAACATTTACTGAGATTTTCTCTCACAAAAACTCCCCGGCACAATGGGTCTCTCTTATTTACAGAAAAATACCACGCACAACAACACAGAGGCGGAACCAAGGCAGTGCTCTAAATCGAAACGGAGAAGTCTTGGTACTCAGAGTGCAACAAGTGGAGGTACGCAGTCCTGGACAGCACCTGACCATTTAAAGCAATGGACGTAGGGCAAAATGGGGACAGGCCTGTTCTAACCAAAAAGAGGAAGAGAAATAGGAACCTAGGGTGGCAGGTTTTCATAAAAACCTAGACCAGGAGCAATTCATCTCAGAAGAGAAGCAGAAGACCCACAAACACAACAAAAAGGCTGACACACTTGGGGGCACATTTACAGCTCTGGGTAGATAGAAGGGAGAGAGCAGAAATGCTCCATCCTTGCACTGGCACATCTTTCTGCACAATAACAATCCTCGAGGCATAGTTCTGTTTCCATGTGTGCTGCAGCCAGATTGGAAAGAGGAAGTAAGGAGGGGAAATAAAGATATTTCTCCTTGTTATACCTCTGTCGGGCAGACACACCCTTTTGGCACAAACCCAGGTTTACAAGTCTTTGTAAAATAAAGATATTTCCCCTTGTTATACCTCTGTCGGGTAGACACACCCTTTTGGCACAAACCCAGGTTTACAAGTCTTTGTAAAATAAATATATTTCCCCTTGTTATACCTCTGTCGGGTAGACACACCCTTTTGGCACAAACCCAGGTTTACAAGTCTTTGTAAAACTGTGTTTGCATCATAATACATGGGAGGATGCATGGGAACACTGATTCTCCACCCATGTAACCCCTCTGAACGCAAAGTAAAGCAAGGCAGCACTATGCGCTGTGTTACTTTGTATTTACTGAACTGCGCAGAGCCACACAAAGTGGCTTTGCATGGTTCTGTAAATGCAAAAAAATATTTTGGTGTTGGAGCTCCACAATAAAAGGGGTGCAACCCTGATGCAAAATCATAATAAATCTGGGCCTCAGATTTCTAGTGCAACGTTAGGAAGGGTATAGGATTTAGGGGGTCATTCTGACCCTGGCGGTCGGCGGTGAAGCAGCGGTAAGACCACCAACAGGCTGGCGGTCTTTTTTAATGTATTCTAACCGCCATGGTCAGCTGCCGATTCACTGTTCCGACCGCCACGGCGGTAACGACCGCCGGGCTGGAGACCTGGGTCTCCAGTCCGGCGGTCGTCACATACCGTCGGCGGTATTCCAACCCGCCTGACCCTGGCTTACCGCCATGGATTTCATGCGGTTGGGGACCGCCATTCAATCCATGGCGGTAAGCACTATCAGTGCCAGGGAATCCCTTCCCTGGCACTGATAGGGGTCTCCCCCACCCCCAACCCCACCCCGACTCCCTCCCCTACCCCCCCCCCACCACCCCTGCCACCCCCAAAAGGTTGCAGGACCCCCGTCCCCCACCCCGATCCCCAACATATACACACACATACACACATACAGGCACACATTCATGCACATACACACACCCCCCCGCATTCATGCACGCATTCACCATGCACATACACACACCCCCCCGCATTCATGCACGCATTCATGCACATACACACACCCCCGCATTCATGCACGCATTCATCATGCACATACACCCCCCCGCATTCATGCACGCATTCATCATGCACATACACACACCCCCCCGCATTCATGCACGCATTCATGCACATACACACACCCCCGCATTCATGCACGCATTCATCATGCACATACACACACCCCCCGCATTCATGCACGCATTCACACGCCCCCTCAATATACACACACGCACACCCCCATGCACGCACACAACTCACAACACCCCCCCGCCCCCCTTCCCTAGCGGACGATCACCTTACCTGTTCCTGGTGATCCTCCGGGAGGGAACGGGCAGCTCCGCCGACACTGCGACGCCAACAGAACACCGCCACAGCGAATCACAGGTCGTGATTCGCTGGGCGGTGTTCTGTTGGCGTGGCGGTGGAGGTGGAGCTACCTCCACTTCCCCGCCTGCCGCCAGTATGGCTGTTGGCGGCTCTTCGTCCGGAAACGGGCGGAGCGCTGCCAACAGTCAGAATGGCCCATGCGGAAGACCGCCAGCACTGGCGGTATTCCGTACGGCGGTCCCTCGGCGGTCTATTGAAAAGACCGCCGAGGTCGGAATGACCCCCTTAGTGCCCTTTCACAAGACACTGCCATAGCTGACGTGGATTAAGCAAAGGGCTTTGAGGCATGAACCACCACACAGAGGCAAGTTATCATACACTCAACATCCTCCCTGCTTAAGTTAGCAGGTCACATGATCCACCACTCTTAAGGAAAACTCTTTTAAGAATAATCCACATTACAAAGCACTCACCTACACCAATATGGTGCGGGAAAGAAATTCACCAAGTGGAGAACATAGTGAAGCGTCACAACCGCAGACCAATGTCTGCACAAAGGCTTCTAAAGCCAAGTAATTGGCAAATCCTACTGGCTGAACAGCCAGTAAAATAAATGACTATAACTTGAACCATAGCCAGGGGTGTAGCTCTGGTGGATGGTGGGGTGCTTGGGGCATTACACCCCTCCAAAAAAATGTATTCTCTAGTAAATAGTAGGATACGCATGCCTTCAGTTGGGTAATGTGAAGTGTGTCGGATATAACCTGGGATTTTTACATGCCCACGCTGACAAAAACACACACACTCTTACTCATCTATGTATGGAAGACATTTAAAAATGTTGATTAATTTAATAAATATTGCCTTTTAAGCACCCCTAACAATCAGCACTCCTCTTCCTTTCCACTGCCTCTTAAACATCCCTTATGTCCTGCTTCTCATAAAATATGTTTTAACAAAATGTCCCAGCCTGATTGTTGGGAAACCTGACGCTTCCCCCGACCAAGCTACACCCCTGACCATAGCTCTGCTCTCTGTTGCCTCTGAGACCAGTGTAAACCGAGATAAAGCGCTGGTGCCTGCAGCGGGTACCAGAGAGATGAGTGGAACTTGAGGGATAATTCTGCTAAGTAAACCCTAAACCTCTTTTTTATGCACCCCCCACTGGCTATGCAGATGAGCTGTGATCTGGAGCAAGTCTCTCTATAGACTTCTTGCTATCATGGACAGAATGTCTACCACAATGGTACGCCTCCTCCAGGGCACCCTCTGCCACAGGCACTCATGAGCGCGCCAGGACATTAATGGCTGAGGAGATGGCCGACGCCTCTGACGCGCCACTGGGATATGGCTGTCAGAAGCCATTGGCTTCCCGATACAAGCACAATGAGCTCCTTCCGCCAGAAAATCACTTATTGATTTTCCATTTGTTGACGACAGCGGAGAGGAGATGGGCAGTTGGGAACTATCAGAGTCGAAGAAGGGACGTGCTAGTGGTGGCAGAGCATGGCACCCTGCTGGATCGGAATTTGAGGGTGCCCTCCCTGGTCCCCCTCCGCTTGTGGTGACACAGTGGGCTGCAGCCTCAGGCCATCCGACTCTTAATACCGACTTCAGTACAAGCGCACATTGTGCCACACCGCTCTGAAGACGTACCTTATTCTTGGACTCCAAGACCATTCGTTTTACTGCACTGGGGCTCGAATTTAAGAAAAAATCAAATGCAGCGCCACTTTTCTTGTGCCCCTTAGTACCCCCCTTACCTCCGCCATGTGTGCGTTAATATACCGAGCTCCATGGCGCAGGGCAGGGGCTATGGCATCGACATTTTTTACGCTATTGATGTACTGTGCAGGATTAGCACTAAACTTTTGGCGCTAATCCTGCAGAGTACATAGGGGCCCAATGAAAACAATGGTATGCCCCCTTTTAACGCCTGCTCTTGTGGTCCCCCTAACGGAAGAACACCCCCTTGCATATATTATGCCTGGCACATACATAATGTGGCGCAAGGGGCACATTTTAAGATTTAAGAGGGCCTAGCGCCTCCTTGCTTAGCGTAATTTGTTTACGCTAAAGTGGCCCAACGAGGCCAAATTTGTGGCATGCATGCATGGCGCCACTTTGTAACCCTCTTGTGACACATTATGCCTGCCAAATGCATAATGTATGAAAGTGCGTGTTATGTTGTTAGTAGGGCCAAAAAAATGGTGCAAAGAAATCTAAAGGATTTCTTTGCACCATTTGCTTCTGCATTTTTAACACCTGCTCAGAGCAGGCATTAAAGGGGGGCTCACCATTGATTACAATTGGACCCTATACTCTGTTCAGGGTTAGCACCAAAATTGTGTCCATAACCCTGAATAGTAAATCAATAGCGTCAACAATTCTGAAGCTATTGCCACCTACCCTGCTCCATGGTGGGATGTATTTTAAATACGGCGCACACATGGTAGAGGTAGTGGGGTGCTAAGGGCGCAGGGAAAGTGGCACTTCACTGAGTGCAGTGCCACATTTCTTAAAGCTGCCCCAGGATATGGCGAATTTGGCCTAGGTGGGCCACATCAGCATCATAAAAATTATGCTAATGTGGCGCAAGGAGGCGCTAGGCACTTTTAAACGGGTCTTGGTCTTCTTACCTACAGCTATGCCAGTTTACCCTAGCCCTGAATCGCTCTTGCAGCTAAACCGGAGCAGGGCCTGGCTCAATAGTGAAGCAGGTGCAGTGGCACCAGGGTCCACGGCTGTGAAACTGCACCCTAATTAAAGCTGCATCTTGCCAACAAGGGCAGGTACCACTGTATTTGCTTCCACGGGGGCTTTTAGCAACCTCGGTGCCACAGAAACGGGACGTCACACACAGCTCTGGCAATGTACCCCTGCTTGCCGTGCAGCACCCCTTCTACTCCAGCTCTGTGACGACACGGTTCCACGTCCTCGTGAGATGTAAGTAAGGTGTGAAGCAAACTTTGCTCCCTGGCAGGCCGGAGTGGCAGGTGGGTCTCCATCCCGGAAGACCCTCCCGCCGCCTCCCCATCGCCAGCGGGGTGCCAGACCGAGCCTCTCGGCCTGCAGCTCCGTGGTGCAGCCTGCCTCGAGGAGCGCAGCGCCGGCCCTGTCAGTCTCCATGACAGCTGATGGATGGCTCTAGGGGCAGCCAGCACAGTACATTACCTTCTGCAGCCAGAGCCTCCTAAATCATTTCACGTTCCTAATTCCCTAATCAATATTTTATCGCAAGCACAAGGCGGCAGCGCCAGGCTCCAGCCCCAGCGAAGGGAGTAGAGCACTGTCTGCTCTACCCACATAGTGAGGAAATATGTACATCGTGCGCCTCAAATTATCTGAGCATTGAGACACTGCGAGACAAGGCAACGCGCCCCATTGTCACCAGAAACCATAGTTCTAATAACACTTCTACTCCTGTGTGTGATCTTGGGCAGCTCAGCTCCACATCAGTCATAACTGGAAGCATTTTCTTGGAGTTACAGGCTATTGTAAACATGGATTATTTAATCCCTGTATAAACTGCAGTCACTAATTTCTTTAGAATCAGCTACCTGTGACCACCAACTCACTGATTATAAAGAAAAAACATTCACTGATTATAAAGAAAAGACATCTGAAAATGACTATTATAAGGTTATTACAGTAGAGTTCAGACATCACAATGAGTTCTGCCAGAGCTAGCAGCCAAGGTGAAAGGCACATCAGGTAAGGCATAATTAATGCAGCTGTTTAAAGCAACAAATGGAATGTTGCTTTTCTTTCTTCTGCTCTAATTTAACAGCTTGCAGTGACAGAAGCTATGCACTAAGGTTTTAAGTGGTTTGTGGGAAAGTCGGTGGTATCACCATGTGTTATATGGGGTAAAATACCCCCTGTGTATATAAGGATATTTCAAGTCACCTCGAATTTCATACCTTATAAACAAGCATTGGCAAAGCCAATAGGTCTCGCCTATGCAAGATCTATTGCCTTTCTCAATGTGTTTTAGCCATGCTGCACACTAGTAAGACTACTATTCAGCATGGCTAAAAGTTAATGGTGTAAAGGAGAATGATGTGCCATCGACTGGTGTGTCATGGAGTAAGTAGAGTGTCCTAGAATGGAATAGTAAACTAGCTCTAAAGGAACAGGGGTCCTTTGAGTAAACTTCAACACCACTCCAATAAACAATGATCTTAAAGTATTATCCAAATGAAAGGTTTTGTGCATTTATTCAATCAAGATATAAAAGTTCAAATGTAGTGGGAAAACATCAACAGGGGAAATCAAGAAAGACTTTGGTATGTGGGCATTACACAAGTTATATGGATGGCACAATGTCACCAATTACAAGAGAAATGCAAAAGTAACCGATAGAGCACAGTGGTTAGCATCCACAATAATGATGTGCAAGCTTTCATACACCGGCTTTTACATGAATGACTGAAACTGTGAATCAAGAAGTCATTAGCTCACAGTACCTATGCTTATGCCAACTTATATACAATATCACAAATTCAAGTCAAAGTACTTTAGCCGACAACATTAAGATCAAATCCCTAGACAAGTATCAGGATCATCCTCAGCCTTAGTTAAGCTTGAGATAAAAGGGTTACAGATGTTTTGTAACCAAAAAGGCCAAGATAAATCTGACTCACGTCTCATATGAGTGAAAAGGCAATCAATGGCGATCTGAATCTCTAATCAAGCCCCAGTACCATAAAGTAGTAGTAGAGTGGAGTAGTGTCAGAGTGTAGTAGAATGGAGTGGCAGAGTGTTGTAGAGTGGAAAGGCATAAAGAGGAGTGAAGTGGCATAGAGTGAAGTAAAGTAACGTGAAGTGGCATAGAGAGAGTTGGGAAGAGTGTTGATGAGCATAGTACATTGTTGTATAGTGGAGTGGCATAGAGAGTTGTGGAGTGGTGTGGAGTAGAGTATTGTAGATTGAAGTGGCATAGAGTGGTGTGGAGTGGCATAGAGTAAAGTGGAATGGAGTGGCGTATAAGAAGTTGTGTAACGAGTTAGAGTGGATAAAGTATTAGAGTTTCATGGAATAGCGTGTCAGAGTCTAGTATCATGGAGTGTAATGTCAGAGTGAAGTGTCATAGAGTAGAGTTGAGTGGTCTAGAGTGAAGTGGCATAGAGCACAGTGGTGCAAAGTAGATTGGTGTAGAGTGAAGTGGTGTAGAGTGCATTGGTTTTGAGTAAAGTGGTTTAGAGTACATTGGTGTAGAGTGCACTGGTTTAGAGTAGAGTGCAGTAGCATAGGGTGGTGAAAAGTAGAGGGGTGCAGAGTGGAGTGGCACAGCATAGATTGCAGTGGTGCAGAGTCATAGAGTGATGCGGTGCATGGTAGAGTGGAGTGGTGCAAGGTAGAGTAGACTGGTGTAGAGTGCAGTGGTGGAGTGCAGTGATGCAGAGTAGAGTGGAGTAGAGTGTAGTGGCACAGAGTACATTGGTGTAGAGGGCAGTAGAGTGGCATAAAGTTGAGCAGTGCAGAGTAGAGTGCTGTGGTGCAGAGTAGATAGGAGTATAGTTCAGTGGCAGAGTGCAGTGTTGCAGAAAAGAGTGGCATAAAGGGCAGTGCTGTTGAGTGGAGTGGCATAGAATTCATTGGCATTGAGTGCAGTGACGTAGAGTGATGCAGTGTAGAGAAGAGTGGTGTAGAGCACAGTGGTGCAGAGTAGAATAGAGTGGCATAGAGTGCAGTGGCATGGAGTAGATTGCTGCACAGTAGAGTATAGTGGTGAAGAGTAGATTGTTGCAGAGTAGAGCATAGTGATGTAGAGTGCAATAGCATAGAGTGGTGCAGAGCAGATTGGAGTGGCGCAGGGTACATTGGAGTGGTGCAGGGTAGATCGGACTGGCATAGCATAGAGTGCAGTTGCGTAGATTGTAGTGGCATGGAGTATATGGTTTCAAAGTAGAGTTAAGTGCCCTAAAGTGGAGTGGTGTAGAGTAGGTTAGAGTGCAGTGGTGCAGAAAAGAGTGCAATGGGGCAGAGTACAGTGGCACTGAGTGCAGTGGTGCAGAGTAGAGTGGCGTGGAGTTCAGAGGCAAACAGTGCAATGTTGCAGATTAGAGGGTCATAGAGTACAGTGGTGTATTGTAGAGTGCATTGGCATAGAGTGCTGTGGTGCAGAGTGCAGTGACATAGAGTGCTGTTGAGCAGAGTAGATTGGCATAGACTGCAGTGGCATAGAGTGCATTGGTTTTGAGTAAAGTGGTTGAGTGCACTGGCTTAGAGTGCATGGGTGTAGTGTAGATTGGTTAGAGTAGAATCGCATAGATTGCAGTGGCGTAGTGTAGAGTGCTGCAGAGTAGAGTGGTGTAGAGTGGAGTGGTACAGCGTAGACTGCAGTGGTGTAGAGTAGCACAGAGTGGAGAAAAGTGGTGTAGAGTGCAGTGGCATAGGGTCGATTGTTTCAGAGTAGAGTGAAGAAAAGATAGAGAAAAGATAATATACTTCAATATGCTTAAGTATGTAATGATAACAACAACATAAATAATAACGTTAGACGTAACGGCCCAAAATGAAATATGACTTCTCCCTTTTAGCCACGCTGTAATCAAACCCTTCATTACCTAGATTAAAAAAACATTAAGCATAAATGTTAGAAAAATATACCCTTCTACTAGCTAAATTATGTAGTGCGAAAAGGTAAAATCTGGGCTCAATCTTCACCTCCCTGTTTCACCAACTGGTGTGATCTTAGGTAAATACAAATATTGTGTTTCACAGAGTCTGCTTTCTAGCCTGCAGGTGTCAGGCTGAGTGGGACTCTGTTTCCTCTTTAGATCCTCCTCATTACCTCCCGTCCCTCCCTCCCCTTCCTTTGAACCAATGAGGCTTCCTGCCTCCCTCTAGACCCTTCCTTCCCCTTTTAAACCCCCCCCCCACCCCTACCACCTCCTGTTTTTTTTGTCTAGCCCACGCTAGGCTTACCTGTTCTCCTTTCCTCCATGGCGGGGCCTGGGGGACTTCGATTTCTGCACTCCTCGGGGCGCGGGGCTCCTCGAGGTGTGCTCTGGCCGGTCGCGTCTTCGACATGCAGGCGGGGCTGCTTGTGGGATGCGTCCTGGGAGTCGGCTGATTAGGTCAGTCGGCTCTTTGCGGCTGGGGCGTCTATTTCCGGTTCCTCGGCCCGCGGAGATGCCGGCTGACGTTTTTGGACTTCTGTGAACCGGAAGGACGGGCGTTCATTTTGGATTGGTTACAGGATTTTTTAATGGGAGGTCCTGTATCCTATATATTTGGTAGTCGAGGTCAGTGAGTTGGTAGTTATAATTGGGTTTACCATGCCGAAGGTTCCGGCTAAACGTCGCAGGATTGTTTCTTCCTCCTCCTCAGGGGAGGAGGGTGCTGCTACCATGTCGACCCCTGGGGGTCACCAGGTACCGGGGGGTGCTGCGCCACTCATGTCCAGGGAGGAGGTGCAGGACATGATAGAGGTGGCTGTTTCTAGGGCTCTTCAGGCAGGGATGGCCAGGCCTACTCGGTCTAAAGCATCACATCCTCCTGCTACTGCGGAAAGCTCTTCGTCGCATGATGAGGAGGGGGAGGCTCCATCTACTTCTTCTGGGGGAAAATATGTCTCCAGGGAAGTGATGTGGGAGGTGATGGCACATGTACGGGACAATTTAGGTTTCCAGTGTTTCAGCCTACGAGCTCGGACTCTCACTTATTCCCGCAGTATCAGACGCCTTCTAAGTTTGCCATGCCTTTTCATGGTCCTGTGAAGGATATGGTGTTTCGGGAATGGAAGGATGTGGATAAAGCTCAAGTTCAACGATTCCTTCAGAAACGTTATTTGCTAGAGGGGGAAGATGTTCTGCCTTCCTCTGTTCGCCTGGATTCAATTTTGGCTACCCTGATTGGCAAGACGGCAGTCAATCCGGAGGATTGTGTGCCTACTGTTGCCACGGACCGTAAGGTGGATTCTGGGCTCAAGAGGGCTTTTGCGGCTGAGAATCTGGCCCTGAGAGCAGGTATATATTCTGCTTATGCGGCCCAGTCGTTGGTACAAGACTTTGATAAGCTGGCAGTGGCTGTTCAGGAAGGTGCGGAGTGCTCCGAACTCCTGGCTGGTATGGAGCAACAGGCCAGGTTGCTGGCGGATGTATCATCAGATGTGGTCCGTACTTCGGCTCTGGCATCTGGAGCTTTGATTGTGGCCCATAGGTCCCTCTGGTTGCGGTCCTGGAAGGCCGATCCTGGGAAGAAGTCTGCCCTCCTGAGACTGCCCTTTGAGGGTCGAGCTTGTTTGGAGATCAATTGCCTTCAATGCTTTCCAAGGCGTTTAAGGAAAGGAAGCATGCCTTACCTTATAAAGGGGGATCTGCTTCTGGCAAAGGGTGGAAGAAGCATTCTCGTTCTTCTCCCAAGATGGATGCAAAATCTTTTTCATTCAGGAAACGTCGTTTTCAGCCACGTTTTTCCCCTAAGAAAGCTGCTCCTTCGAACCAGGGTGGGTTCAAGAAGGGTTCCTGACAATCACTGTGGGCCTGGCATAGGGCAGGTTGGGGGAAGGCTGAGACACTTTCTTTTAGCTTGGCAGGAGAGTGTCAGCGATCATTGGTGCTGGACATTGTGGCCAATGGTTACATCATCGATTTAGTTGTGGTGCCTCCAGATTCCGGGGTGCGCCCCACTCCTCTGCCTGCAGTCGGGGCACGGAGAGAGGCATTATTGGACGGAGTCCGGGACTTGCTTTTAAAAGGGGCCATTTCCCACGTTCCTCTAGAAGAAAGGGGTCAGGGCACTTATTCTGTCTTGTTTCTAGTTCAGAAGGTGTCAGGGGGTTTTCGGCCTGTGCTCAATCTGAAAGAGGTGAATGCTTGGATCAGGACGGTGCATTTCCGCATGCTGTCGATTCAGACTATTTTTCCTATGGTCAGTTAGGGGGACTTTCTGGTGTCACTGGATCTGCAGGATGCATACCTACATGTGCCTGTGGCAAAGACTTCTCAGCGGTTCCTGAGGTTTGCTGTGGATCAGGATCATTATCAGTTTATTGTACTGCCTTTCGGCCTCAAGTCTTCTCCCCGGATTTTTACGAAGGTGCTGGCCCCCCTGGTGGCTTTGCTGCATTCCCAAGGGGTGTTTATTCATCCGTATCTGGACGACATCCTGATACATGCACCATCGCAGGTCATGTTGCGGAGGCAGGTGGCCCGGGTGCTGGCGGTCCTGCAAAACCACAGGTTTTTGATCAACTGGGGGAAGTCAGATTTGGTCCCGTCCCAAGATTTGGTTTTTCTAGGGGCTCGGTTTCGGACTCTTCTCGGTTTGGTGACGGTGTCAGAAAAGAGGTTAGGTGTACTTCAGTCCATGGTGAGGGAGGTCGTGTTGCAGCCTGCCCCCCGTGCGCTTCTGTGGTTACGTCTGCAAGGTTATTATTGGAGTCCGTGATATTTCTGGTCCCTTGGGCGCGATTCCATCTTCTTTGCTTAATGAACTGGTTCCTAAAAAGGTGGGCACCAGGGTCTGGTTCTCTGATTCCGGGGTCAGGATTGATTCGCAGGGAGTTGAGATGGTGGTTGGGGTCCAATCATCTTCCAATAGGGGTGTCTTTGTCTCCTCTGAGCCCAGTGGTGGTAACAACGGATGCCAGCCTCTCCGGATGAGGTGCTTGGATGGGGTCGGCACAGATTCAGGGATTTTGGTCCCTGCTGGAGGCCAATCGGTCGTCAAATTGGCACGAGTTGAAAGCAGTATTGTTGGCTCTGATTCATTTCCAGGTGTCCCTGAAGGGAGTTGCGGTTCTTATTCGGACAGATAACTTAGTAGCCAAGGCTTATGTCAACCGACGGGGGGGACTAGGTCGAGGGCTTTGTTCAGTCTGGCCAGGAAGATTTTTTTGTGGGCTCAGGAATGGGTTCCTTCTCTCCGAGCTACCTACATTCGGGGGTGATCAATGTTCGGGCGGATCTGCTAAGCAGGGTGATTCCTTCCTCACAACTTTTCTCCCTCCGGTGGTCGCTGTTTCTTCATCTTGTTCGTCTCTGGGGTCTTCCGGTGTTGGATGTGTTTGCGTCCCCAGAAATTGCGAAACTCAGTTGCTTCTGCTCCCGGTTTCGGTGTCCTCAGGCTTGGGAGGTGGATGGGATGTCGTGTCCTTGGCCTCGGGGCCTTTTGTACGCCTTCCCGCCGTTTCAGCTGATCCGGTCTTTTCTGTTGAGGGTGAGGCATCTGGGGGCCAGGGTTATCTTGATTGTGCCCCATTGGCCGAGGGCGAATTGGTTTCCATTGCTACAGCTGATGGCATCCGGCCGGATGTGGCCTCTTCCTCTTTGTCCGTCTCCCCTGGAGTTTCCTTGCCTCTCAATGGGGTCATTGAGGAGGCTACACTTGACGGCCTGGAAGTTGAACGCCGGGGTTTGACGGGTCTGGGGGTACCAGTGGCTTTGAGTTCTACTTTGCTGGCTTCCAGGCGACGTTCCACTTTGCTTTCATATGGTAGACAGTGGAAGGTTTTTTCTTCTTGGTGCTTCCGGCATAAATTGGATCCTACCTGCTCGTCTATATTTGATGTGATGCAGTTTTTACAGGATGGTGCACAATTGGGGTTGTCAGTGGCTTCTCTGCGGGTGCAGTGGGCGGCTATTCAGGCGTTTAGGGGTCCTTGGCGTAATCTACCGGATGAGGGTCATTTGATGCCTAGATTTTTTCAGGGGCTTCTTAATTTGTTTCCTCACCCTGTACGTTCTTTCCCTTTCTGGGATCTGTCTTTAGTTTTGGATGCGTTGACTGCTGCCCCTTTTGAACCGCAGGGGGACTGTGATTTGTGCCATCTTTCTTTGAAAACGTTCTTTTTGGTGTCCATTACTTCGGCCCGCCGTTTAGGGGAATTGGGGGCCTTGGCCTGTTCTTTTCCTTTTTGTAAAGTTTTTCAGGATCGGGTGATTCTTGTTCCGGTTCCTTCTTTTATTCCGAAAGTTAATTCTTCTTTCCATGCTCGCCAGGAGGTCATCCTTCCATCATTTTGTCCGAATCCCTCCTCGGATGAGGAGGTTCGTTTACATTCTTTAGATGTGCGCAGGGCATTGTTGCAGTATCTGAGTGTGGTGGCTCCTTTCCGTAAAGGTGATTCGCTGTTTGTAAATTTCGGTCCGGCCTGTAAGGGGGAAAAGCCTTCCACAGCTTCATTGAGTCGGTGGGTGAGGTCTTTGATTCTGTTGGCATATTCCTTGAAAGGGATGGCTGCCCCCCAGGGGATTTAGGGTTGTTCTACCAGGGGTATGGCGGCTACAGTGGCTGAGCTTCAGGGGGCTTCGGTGGTGGAGATTTGCAGGGCCGCCACTTGGGCCTCTCCCTCAACGTTTGTTTGGCATTATAGGCTGGCGGACTTGGGTGGTTTGGAGTCAGTGTTGGGTCACCGGGTCTTATCCTCTATGAGGTACTAGGGGTAGGGTCTTGGTGGCCTGTGTGCATTATAATAAATTTCTTGCAACTCAGTGTCCATCTCCTGTGTGTTTCTTGCTATGTCTCATTGGTTCAAAGGAAGGCGAGGGAGGGACGGGAGGTAATGCGTCCATTTCTTAAGATAATGGCATTACTCCTAGTCCTACTCCCTCGCCTTCCTTTCCGTTCCCTCCCGCCCCCCCAGTACGGACGGTCTGAGTTGCTACTTGGGCTTGGTTTTTGTACAGGAGGTGGTAGGGGTGGGGGGGGGGGGTTAAAAAGGGGAAGGGAGGGTCTAGAGGGAGGCAGGAAGCCTCATTGGTTCAAAGGAAGGCGAGGGAGTAGGACTAGGAGTAATGCCATTATCGTAATAAATGGGCGCATTGTCCTGCAGCTCCTCTCGAAGGCGTCCTGCAGTGCTCCTCTTCAAGGCGGCAGGTGATGCAGATAGGAATTATCAAAAAATATTTTCTCCTCCTGGCTCCCTTTGTTCTTATGTGTGCCCTCAATGCCCACAGCTGTAAACAGGACAAACAAAAGGGCAGAGGGCGAAGGGGTCTTCCTGACTCACCTTCATTCTGTTACCATTAGATTGGAGGCAGGGCAGTGCAGGGCTATTAAAGGTAGCACTTTTGCACGCTAATTGCCCTGTGAATAATAGAAGTAAGAGGGGAAATTCTTTTGTCCCCTTGTCCCCCCCACCCTCATCTCCTGCGTCCCCCACCTCCAAAATCTGGGGGGGATACAACCCCTGAATCCCCCACACTTTCTACGCCCTTGGTGCTAGGCCACACACAGCTCTGCTGCCAGTAGCCAGCGCCGTTCTAGCGCCTAGACCAAATGTAGCTCTGGAAGTGCACCTCAATCCTGACCTGAAGCACTCCTTGCTATTTCTTTATAAGGACCTACATGCAGGTCTGACAATGCCCTTCAGTTCTGCCCTAGACTTTGCTATTCCCATCTTACAGCTCTCCTAATGCACCTACGGAGAAAGTTTGTAGAACGTTTCGTGCACAAAACAGCAAGGATTACAAATGAAAAAAGTTTTAAAAAAATTACAAAAAAAAGAAAAGTGGAGCCCGATTAATGTTCCAGGTCCTTGATATCCGAGGACGGGTCACTTTGTTTCCTCCAGTTTTCCATCATGGTCTCTCTCTCGCCTGTCGCCTGGTTACTTGTGATTGGCGGTGATGAACGGACCCCATCAGAGGCATGGAAGCCTCTCTCTGGTGACAAATGACCAGAGGAGCAGGGAGGCGTGTCAGCCGCCGGGCCTCCTCGGAAGGAGGAGCTGACAGGAGACTAGCATCAATTAGGGAGTCCAACTTCATTCCTTGTTAATAACCAGGGTCACTGGAATCTTGCAGCAACTGAGGACCAGAGGTTTATGCAGCAGGGTTGACTAAATCATGCGGCAAGAAAGAGCTCATTTTGTCGCGCAATGTTGCACTTTCAATGGCAGTATTTCTCTATTTTGTCATTTTCACGTACATTAACACTGTCTGAGCAACAGTTTCGCCTCATTATTACGGGTTTAGCATTATGGTGCAGCGATCATGATTTCAAAGACGACAGTTAACATTTACAAAGGCTGTGCAGCTGAACATTCCGGTAAGTATTCAGGCCAGTGCTTTAAATGGGAAAAAATAAGTGCCGGTACTCATCAGATTCAGCTAGGGGCGTGGCCAGTGGGCGGGGCTACGGGTGGGGCTGAGGGAGGGACATGATAGAAAGGCACTGATACTATCTGTTGAGTATTGTTGAGTATTCGTTTGGAGCTTGGATTGTCCTTGTTAGTAGTCTCTAATTTCCCATATGTGCAGATTTCCACTGCACGTGTGGCATAACTCATAAATAGTTATTAATAGCTAGTTTGATGCTATCACCGACTAAAAATGTATGCAGCCCATTGCACTTAGTGATTTTATCCTATGTTGTGTGGTCTTTGGCAAGAAGTGTGTGCACTCGACTCAACACCATGTCTGATCTTGAACCATTGTTGTGATTTAGGCCATCGCTTAGTGATATTGGATCACCAATGTACTATCTTGCGCCAGTGATGTGGGGTCTTAGTTCACCTATGTCTGACCTTGCCTCTGCCATTTCATGTCTTTGCTCAGTGCCTTGTTCTCCACAAAGGACACAGACCAAGAAAACATCAGGATGAGCTCACAAAGAGTAGCATTTACTTCCTAATGGCATACATACAAAAAACCTATGAAACAGGAGGGAGACTTTTAGCTAAAAACGACATTTTAACTTTCTCACCCTTTTTCTTTCATTCTCAAGAAAGCTAACAGAAAATAAAATTGTAATGTATCGCTCTAATCAGAACTCTGAGGAATTCCCAATATGTTACCATGCATACAATGGGGTCTGTAATGTAAGTGGTCATGGTCCTCCATCCATCTTTACAATATGGAAGGAGAGGTCCAGGCACAGCACCTTCTATGTACACACTTTCACACTACTGCTTTCCTATTTATCTCCAACCAGGTAAAACCAAACAGCATCTATGTAATCCTGGGCATCGTCCCTCCTTCAGCATCATAGTTTTCAAGGGATCCTCATTCAAAGGGCTAAATCTTAATTTTCTCTTATACGCAACAGGCATTTTCATGCAGCTTCTTCTATTTATATAGAGTGGAGGGATCAGACCATGTGAAAGAATCCTCAGAATTCATTTTACAAATTGAAATCCATGCACATTGATCACCACTGTGGGTGATGTCAGGCCTGCATAGTGTTGTAGGCCGGAATTATGTGATCTCAGCACTGTTGGGTATTGGATGTGGTAGCATCGTAAGTTGATTTGGGTCTTTGCTGAATAATGGACAAGTACTGTATCTTATTGGGTCTAAAACAGGTGAATGGAGTGGAGGAGAGGCAGTGATGGGTTTGACGTGTGCTAGTTCATGGTTTTTAGGAGCAATGGAAACCAGTCAACGACAAACGTTGTTAGGGTCCCAAAGTGGGCTGTCAAACATCTCGACTATCCATCTTTATGAGCCCTGTATCCGCCAGCCCAGAGGTGGCACAGTCAGGCACGAAGGCAGATGTGTAGCCATATCGCTCATCTCACCTGGTCTTCTTGCATCCTTAATATGGGATCAGGAGGTGAGTAGGTAAGTATTCTAGGGTAGATCCTTAGAAACACCATGGGAGTTTTATTATCTCAGCTCGGTTATGCCTCAAGATAACATCACATACTTTGTACAGTATTACAAGTCATGCATTCCTGTCACCACACTATAGATTACATACCATCTTCTACTGTCTTCTTGAACCCACCAATCTTCTAAGAACTTCTAGGGTCCTGCTTCTAGCTATACTACGTAATACATGGAAATATGTTTGAGGCCTCAAATAACCAAGACTGACTGAGCCATGGTGTCTTTTGACACCGAAGGAAACTCAGCACACACAGATTAGTGATTTAACATAGGTGTGTTGCCCACAGAGAAAGGGCAGCCTAAGAAAAGAACTCAGTGGATACAACTAAGGGATTCTGCATGTCTCTCTGCTTGCTTCACATGTCTTGGAAATAAATGCCCAGTTCACCCATTGCTCATCTTAAAGATTTGTACAATGATAATATAGAGCAGAGGATCCTTAACTTATAACCTACTGAGTCGCATTAACACAGCCATGCTATATTATTTTCATTGCTGTCCCCTGAACCCCCCCCATTAACACACATGTGTGGCCCATAATCCTCTATCACCTTAACTCGACACAACAGAAAACAAAAATAGCTGCAAAAAAGTCACACATCTGTCCTTCTTCAGCTCCTGCCTGAAAATAAACCCCATCTTAACCCTTGTTCATTCTTAGGCCTGTTCAGAGACAGCTTTAGCTATCTCATGAGTCTTAAGAAATAAAATTACATGCATAAATAAAACATAATGTTACATGTGTAGAGGGGCTTTTACTCAACCCTCTTCATCCACTAGTCTGTTCAACTACGATTCACAAATCTGCTTCCACTCACCACAACATATAGCATGGGTAAAGGGTCAGCTTGTGAACCTTACTGGCTATCTTGCACTCTGAGTGATGTATTTTTCCTGATTAAATGAGCAAATTTGCCACCTCAATATCAGGCTAGTGGGCCAACACTTTACTTTGGCAATTTTCATTTTTCAGTGATTATGTGTGTTTAAAATAGATCTTCAGGTTACAGTAAATAAGGGCTAGTAGCAGTTTTTCCTTGTACTAATGTGAATCATACCTTTGTGTGCTGTGTATTAACCAACAAACTGGTTCCAAACCAAGTCACCTTCCTCATAGGGAGTACCTGCACTGTTAAAGTATATGCAATGGTAACTTATTGTTTTAAATTTAAATGTACTATTACAATCTTATGATCACCACATATAGGAGCATGTTTTCTTTTTTTGTGTCAGATGACTGACATATTCCTTTTTGAATTAACAATTGTACCAGCTTGACTGAGGACACACCTAATGGCTTTTCCAATACTTGTTTAACTAGTGCAGTCTCTTGATGCCATACTGGGTTTATTGATTTGCATTTGGGCTAATATATTCTCATGTGCGCACACATTCGAACAGAGGTCTGATCAATCACCCATACACCTACAAAGCAATCCACACACTTCCTTCAAAATACCCTCTAAAGGTGTCCGGATTCTGTCTCTCTCTTTACACACAAATGTACACACAATTATTTAAACACTCACGAGCAGTCAAACCCTCACACAAATGGCTCACACGGGATCAAAGACCTTTTTAACTCCTTACCTCCTGCAGCTTCATTAATTTCTGCTCTCAGCGGGTTGCCTGGAATCCACTGTGTGCACTAATTCACAGGATAGTGTGAACGTAATTGACAAAGCAGGGCCTGAATGGGCACTGCTCTGTCAAACTCAGCAGGAAGGTGATATTCTTAACACCAGCAAATCCAAGACATAATGCAAATGAGCTACTGCTGAACGGTTCATCAGGGACTCAGCACAGGACTACAGCTGGCGATTTAGCTGGAAGGGTGTCCTGGAGACAAGCTCCTCCTTGACAGCCTCAGCACCACTAGAAATAAACAGGATATTATGCCATGAGTACCGGTACTCTCCTTGACGGTGGAGAAGTGGCGGTACTTAAAGGGATATAATTAAGAAGTGCCGGTACTCAGTACCTGTGAGTACTGGAACATTTAAAGCATTGATTTAGGCAGATACTTTTCTCATGTGTTTTTTATTGTGTCCTCTCCATGACATTTGTTCTGCGGTGCTGCGGGAATTGATTTCCACCCGTGCCGTCGCTATGATAACCCCTTGTTGGAACGACCCTTCGTTCTCCCCCACTTCTTACTTTTCCCCGTCTCCCCACAGCAAGTAGTGTCCAGTGGGAATCTCCCTGATTCTAGTATCCTTCCGAAATTACACGCATCAGAAGTTTCAACGACAAGCTTTCGAGTAGCTTTTGATTCAGTTCAGCTAGAAACTATATTCAGATTGATGGATCTTGTCACAAGTGTGGTGAATCCATAATTATGCGTAAAAAGGCGCAGCACCTGTTTAAGAAATTGTGTATCAGTTGTGCTGGATGTGAGTCCTGTGAAAGTTATAGGTCCATAGTTGTCTCCTTACTGGGAACCAAGTACCACGTTGCATTATTTGACTCTCTCAGGGCAAAGCAGAGCCAGGGCCTATTCAGGGGAGGTGGTGTGGGCTAATATCTCCATTTGCTGGCATGCAACAAGATTCAATAAATCATTGCCCAGTCAGTGCTTTTAAAAAAAAAAGGAAATGTATATTTATTACACACACACTATTAAATGCTATGCATTCATTTACAAATATACACATCAGGTAGATGGAAATACCTTTGGTGACACCCTTATATCACATTTGGCTCCTTGAAGGTCATGAACCCCACAGTCACAGAACTCCCTCCTAACCCTACCAGATGCAAAAACACAATATAAGGGGTTGTATGTTTAAATGAGCCAAGCCTGTTGGCTTTGTCAATGGATCACCTGCATCTTAGAAGTCACCATTATATCAATTGATTCAATAATCATGTTTACAAGCAACCATTACTATTAATAAAAGCATTTCAATGTTTCTTAATAATCATTGTCAGTAAAATAAAGCATTACAAGTTAAACAATATATGTCGCCCGCCAGCCCAGTGGGAAACCCAGAATACCCGCGGCGGTCTTTTGACCGCGCAGCGGTATTCTGGCGGTTCCCTCCAGGCGGGCGGCTCCCGCTGCCCGCCGGGGTCAGAATGACCCCCATAGTCATCTGGTTACCTAAAAGGCAGGAAAAGCAACATCCACAACATCCTGTAGCCCCTCAAAACACATAGGGGGTCATTCTGACCGCCGCGGGTATTCTGGGTTTCCCACTGGGCTGGCGGGCGACCGCCAAAAGGCCGCCCGCCAGCCCAGTGGGAAACACCCCTCCATGAGGATGCCAGCTCCGAATGGAGCCGGCGGAGTGGAGGATGTGCGACGGGTGCAGTGGCACCCGTCGCGTATTTCAGTGTCTGCAAAGCAGACACTGAAATACAAAGTGGGGCCCTCTTACGGGGGCCCCTGCAGTGCCCATGCACTGCAGGGTCCCCCAGGGGCCCCACGACACCCCTCACTGCCATCCTGTTCCTGGCGGGCGGAACCGCCAGGAACAGGATGGCGGTGAGGGGGTCGGAATCCCCATGGCGGTGCAGCAAGCTGCGCCGCCATGGCGGATTCCCATGGGCAGCGGAAAGTCGGCGGTACACCGCCGACTTTCCGTTTCTGGCCGCGGCTGTACCGCCGCAGTCAGAATGCCCGGCGGAGCACCGCCAGCCTGTTGGCGGTGCTACCGCCGACCCCGGCCGCCGGGGTCAGAATGACCCCCCTAATAATCATGTTGGTGATGCCCTTTTTGGGGCACAACGAGAGAGAGAAATGTGCAAATAAGCCTGCAAGGGGAATTTTGGGGCGCTCCAGGCTGGTAATCCATGCATATTAGCTGAACAGCTTGCAGCACTGCGCTTCATCTATTCTCCTTTCTGTTCTCTCCTTTTAATAAGCACCCCAGACCCACCCAGGGCATGCACGGCTGCCAAACATCAATGGAGGTTGTGCTGGGAGCCTCAAGGCCCCCATGGCCTGCTAGCTTCCTGCAAGCAAAAACTCTCTCTTGGTGCCGCATGGAAGCCAACAGCACTGTCATCTGCTCATGTCAAGGAGGAGTATCTTCTTCTTAGCTCCCAGCTGCAGTGGGAGCCATGCTCGATTCACTGCCCACATGCTTGCAAGGAAGCAGGAGGACAGTGTGCCAGACCCTCCCCAAAAATGGGCTTTCAAAGCATCCGACCACCGATTCGAGGCTCTTCTTCGGTGTCCCACGGACGGGATCCCAAAGGCCAAGGGTAAGTTTGTGGAGGGCCCCCAAATATGTTGGCTCCCTGGATACTATTAAATTTGCAGAGCATTGCGTCATCCTCTGTGGGTTTGGACCTTCTCAGGAGAATTGAGAAAATAGCGGCGGAGCCCCACATGCTTAGTTTCTCGCCCATAAAAGCAGGTAATGGTGAAATCAGACATGTAAATCTCAGGCCCAATAGGTTGATTTTGAAGTTCATTGTTTTGTTTAGCTCCTTGTGACGAGCCCTAGCCATCAGGAGCATTTTCAGCAGGTCTCTTGACGGCTAAAGGGTGCACTTTGCAGGGAGCTTGTTTTACTGGCTCCCTGTGCCAGTCTTCTCCTCTCCTGGGGTTCCTTTCCTGCAGATCGTGGCTTCTTACACAACCCCTTTGCTACTAGCCAGCAGAGCACCCTCCTGCCGGCACTTCCAGGCTCCAAAGCCTCCTGGTTGTCTTGCAAAGCACCCAGGGTGATACTGGAGTGCATGTCTTCCCCCAACAAGCAACCCAGGGGCATTAGGTGACCAGTATCACTGCCCTGGAGAGACCCATCTAGTCTGTGGGATCAGCTGGAGACAAAGGGGCATATTACAAGGAGTTACGCCGCCGTTGCCCCATTTTTTTTGCGCAACTGTGGCGCTAACTCTAGCAACATAATTGCAAAGTGGCTCTAGACCTGTCTCACGCCACTTTTTCTAGGGGTGCTTCATTTTTCAGGAGTGGCGCTTCACCCTGCGTCGTCTACTGGCAATGATATGCAGGGTAGGCGTTCTCTTCTAAAAAATGACACTAGTCCACTAGCGTCATATTTACAAGCCTCACGAAATAAGATGCACGCCTAGGAAAAATTACTCTAGCTCTGACTACCATCAACATTTTGACACCTGGTCAAACCAGGAGTTAAAATGAGGCACAGGCAAAAGTATACAAGGACAACACACTAAACACTCTGGCAACTCACAGCACAACATGGACCTTCTACTGCTCCAACTCGGCATACGGAGACGACAACAACTACGATGTCAAGCATCACCAGCAGGACCACATCACCCACACTCACCACAACAGCAACCACAAAGGCAGCGCAGGAGAAGAGAGCAAATGCATCACCAACGGAAGTCCATCCTTGGCCTTGGAGAAGAAGAGGTCCTCAAATATTACCGTTTGAATCAGAAGCCTATTGTCTAACTGCTCCACCATTATGCACCCACAACCACGGCGAGAGTTGACAGGCCAACAAATATATACCACCCTTGATGAAGTTCCTGGTTGTGCTGCACATTGGCCTCTGGCTCCTTTCAGATGGCTGCAGCACGAGTGGGCAGAAGATCACAGCCATCCTTCTCTGCCTTACTGCCATCTGTACTGGACGCCATCATCTGCCTAACTCCCCGCCACATCCTCTTCCCCAACACCCAGCATTTGCAGCAGGAGACATAACAAGGATTTTATGCAATTGCTGTGTTTCCACATGTGATGGGTGCCATGGATTACACGCATGTGCAACTCGTACCTCCGACTGCAACAGAACATCTTAATCAAAACAAGAAGCAAACACACTCCATTAATGTGCAGGCCATTGTGGACCATCAAGGTCTCTTTACCAATGTGCTGGCAAAATATCCTGGCAGCGTGCATGATGCTTATATCTTCCAGCACTCCATTACCAACCAATGCTTCCAATTTAGACATTATTGTAAAGGCCTACTCGTAGGTACACTAGTAGACACTACATAACACATACAACAAATAAGACATGTGGGGAAAACAATACATACACCACACTCTGCACATGGATAGTGACTCATGGATAACTACTGATCAACACATATGCAACATGTATCACTCCAAACATGCAGTGCACATCATCCTCACATAGGGCTCTATGTACAAGAACAAACTGGAGCGTCACTGTTATTGATGCTCCAGTAGAGCAATGCCCACTCTGCATTTACAAGGAGGTGTTAAGCCAATTTTTGCGTCTAAACACCACCAAGTAAATGCAACCCATTCACATGTATCACTTAGTGTGGAAGGGGCGTGCAAAGGTTGTTGCTGTGGGTGTGCCACTGCAACACACATTGCATTTTGGCACAGCTACACATGTAGGGGAAGCTGTAAACCTGAGGCAGCACCAAAAAATAACGCCACCCTAGGGGTGGCATTACCATGGTGCAACAATGAAAAATACTTCAATCTTTGATTGTTTTTGCTTTTCCTAGGTGTGATGCATTCTGCAGCACACATAGAAAGAGTAAATCACCATCATTGATTGGTTATGTGCACATAATCACCCCCACAACACAGGCATCTGTGCACAATGGTGCAAGGGTGCCTATGTTGGAGCTTGGCAGCTGCCTCAGTGCCTGCGCAGGGGATGAGGACAGAAATGCGCTGTATCTAGTAGAAATGGTACATTGCTGCCCTTTCCCGGTGGTGCAGGGCGGTGCAGCAAGACAATTCCTGCCTTTTCCTGTGCCACAAGGGCTTGTAAATTAGCCAAATACATGGCAATACATCTTAAGCTACTATGCCACATTTTGCATGATGTCTACACATACACTTACATGCCAGACACGGAATATGGATCACAGCTCTGTGTGCAAGGGAGGTGTACCATGTCCACGGAGGGGGGGTTCATATGCAATACAGAGGGCACAACACTCGTCTCATGATACACACAACACAAACTAGGTGAACTTTCAAACAACATGGCTCATTGGCAGGTCACGTTACTGGACACAGTTTCAATAATCTGCAACATCACACACATCTCGCATGGGTGAACTGTCATGCCCACACAAATCACACAATCATCATGCCCCTGAGGCTGTACCCTTGACTGGGAGGTTTACCCCCACACACAACTACAATCATGCATGCAGCAGGAAACCACACAATGCCAGATGCAAATCTGAATCTCTACTCCACAGACAAATACTATGCAAGGCTGGTTGGAAAGAAACGCAAGGGCAAGTTTGACACTGTCTCTCCTCTTCCATTGTAGCAGACCAAGGATATGGTATCCAGCCGTGGGTGATGACACCATATGTAAACCCACAGAGCAACGCAGAGAAGGCATACAATCTGGACAGCAACTCATACACATCTAAGAAAGCAAGAATAGGCAACAATAGTGGGAAAACAAGTAGGGGCACACACAGGAAGACCAAACAACTACACACAAAGCACTGATAAAGGAATGTGCAGGTGTAATGTATGCATTGCCAGCTTAACATACATTTGACATAGCAACACACATATCACACAGGTCTGTCTGGTTGAAATTTGACAGCAGTCAAACTGGAACTTCCGATGATGAATATTATCCATATGTCAGGCCTTGGTAGGACAAGAGTAGTCTGTACCTACAACAGTAGGTTAATCTCAGCTATGTGACAAGTCAATGTCTTCATGTCACAATCACAGGTGACAACTCATAGCATACCCCTCAGTGGCACTCACATATATGACAAATGGTGTGTGACATACAGAGGACACAGCACCAGTATCTCTAGGCCTGTCCTACTCAAATCGGTTGTCATCTCGCATGTATCTCAAACAATGTCATAGCATGTCTCATACCCTTGGGAAACTCCATGTTTCAATTAGGACACAGACATATTTCCACATGCATGTTGTGCCTATAGCTGTCAGGACTATTCATACAATCCATCCACATTTATTGTGCACCTGACAAAGGATTTTGCCAGCAGCTGTGTGTGAGTGCCTATATAAAACACACACATATTGAAGTACAGCTAAGATACTCCTGTACTGAATTGGCACAGCCACTTTGTGGAGGTGACTCACAGACTACACAAGTGTTACGGCTGTAGTCCAGAGATGTGTGGGTGTCAGTCACTCATCCTGCATACAATTGATATGCTAGGGCAAATATTGCTCGCCCTTGGAAAATTCAATGTTCATTGGCAAATATCACATGGACAAAATACTAAACCATGCATGAAGTACTGGACAGTGAGGATAAAGAAAATGAGGAGCAAGTACAAATTGTCCAAACAGTGCCAGCAACGTGGGAATTGAGGCCTAGAGTACACAATCTGGCTCCAACATGTGGGAATGACTACACAGTCTTAAAAAAACACGCCACAAAACAACATTGTGGATATGTAAGACCACACACATAAGCACACACTTTGTGTAGGCTACTTGTCATCCCAGCCGCACTGTCAGCAAGTCCACCTGTGTGCTTGACCATCACAAATAAGTCTGTGCCCTGAGTCTGCAGACATGTCCCTGTCCCACAATCAACCAATGGAGCGCCAAAACAATGAAGGCACATATACCATCCTAACTCACAGACTCATGCAAGTCCCTAGTAGATAACAGGCCAAGGCTAACATGAATCACCTGTAAGTCCCTACTAGATAACAAGGCAAGGTTGACACCAAAAACATGTAAGTCCCTAGTAGATAATAGAACAAGGTGGACATCAACAACCTGTAAGTCCCTAGTAGATATTAGGGCAAGACAGACATAAGTCACCTGTAAGTCCCTAGAAGATAACAGGGCAATGCGACATCAACAAACTGTAAGTCCCTAGTAGATATTAGAGTAGGGGAGTGTAGTCATACATTTGGATACTTGCACTTGATTGTGCACTGATGTGTAACCTGCCATCCCTGTCTGACAGCAGCCCTGCCATGCACACTGTGTGCTAAAAGGGAAGTCTGTGCAAAACTATGTGGTGAGGAATTGTACAGTCAAAGTGAATGTGCAAAGAACATTGTCACAAAATGCAACCGTAGTGTCTCCCCTAGGTGCCACAGGCTCTGTGTGGCCCATAACTTTGAGCATGGACAAATGTAAAGATGTTTCATAGCACATGGTGTTTGGGGAAACAACCGCTTAACACTTGCATACAGTAGAGATGTATCCACAGAGGGTAACATATTAGTCACTGATATGAGCAATAATATTGTCCTAAAGGAATGCTATGACCCATTAAATGGATCATGAAGATTGTTGAACTGATATCCCTAAACATACCATTGTAGTGGGCAGAAAAAATCACACATGAAGAACACAAACCACCCACATGCAGGGCATGACAAACAAATCCATGGTACATGCCTATCCAGCACATCCCAACACTTGCCTGCCCAAGGAACTGTAGGTTATCATGTTTTGTGACAGCATAATGTCTGCTCCTTGGGACACACATTAGATTGTGACACAAATGCACTGTCTTAGGGATAGGTTAGCTGGCCACAATCCAGGGAATGTCAATAGCATCCCTGGATATACACTTAGCAAGGGTATCATGTGCATGAACATGTCAAACACATGGGTCAGCTATTCTAAGCTGTGTGGCTACACAAACTGTGGAAATGTGCAGTCTGTGTGGTCTGATTCCAATAATGTCCCCTCACATATTGTATGCATGGGAAGACAGGAAGGTGGTTAACAGTGAAGCTCCTGGGGAGCTAGCGGCTTTTAAATGATATCACCATGCTTGCCAGCACCACACATTGTAACCACCTCCCCCTTGCATGAAAGCCTACTGTCTGTACTTTGGGACACTGCATATATTGTTTGACATGTGCGCAGTCCTACATGTGGGAGTATGGGCCACATTCTATGGCTAGTCCATTGCATCCCTGGGGGTAAACTAAACAATGAACTGAGGTAGGTGCCAACCGATACGGGCATATTAATAAGGAACTGGCGCATCAGAGCTGATGCACCAGTTCCCTTACACTGCCCTGCACCCCATAACGACACCAGGGTAGTGCTGTATTTACAATACAATGCACCATGGCGCTCATTAGCACAACTGTGCAAAAGTTTTAGGCGCAGTTTAGGCGCTTTGCTGGACAAGCATCAAAAATTGTTGCACTAGTCCAGTAAAGCTCAGGTAGGCCCATAGGATATAGCAGTAATATCAGTTTAACACCTGCCGTGGACAGGCATAAAAAAATGACGCTAGAATGGTGCTGTAAAATCTTGTAAATTTCACTACACCATTTGTTTGGACCTCCCTGTGGGGGAATGCCCCCCCTTACATACATAATACCTGGCGCAGGTATAATGTGGCTCAAAGGCTTACAAAGTAAATATGGTGCAGGATGAGGGCCTGTTTAATGCAGGCGTAGCGTAAAAATAATAAATAAATGATGCTACGGCAATGCTAAGGAGGGCGAGAGGCTTGTAAATATGCCCCATAGTTGCCACATGAGGCAACCCCATGAATTTGTCATGTCCATGACTCATAGGAAATGCGGCCTATGCATTGTCTGGTCCTAGTAAGGCATGTACCATCACCCATGTAGACTTACAAGACATACCTCTGCCACATGGAAAGAGACGAGTATGTTGAACGGAACTATTCACAGGCAACATAACTATCCACATGAATGAAAACATGTAAAAATGAATTTCACAGGACACCATACATCTTTACACATATTACATTCCTTACGTTAAAAAAATCTACGCATTGTTCCAATGCATGTTTTCTGAAGCCATTGTGTCTGCCCAAAAATGACACATCCCATCCAAAGCGTCAGAACTGCCTCATGTTGCATTGTCATGCCACATACAAAAATCACACACTGGTGCGTTGCATAACAAAAACTACACACTGTCAAAAAAGTGATGCATCACCACATGAAGTGAGGTAATGGATTTGCCATGCTGTACACCAGAAACTGCAGTTACTTTCACTTCCTATTACAGTCACAGTCTTTTTGTCTGTGTTGGAGAGAGGTGGTGTATTTTGTGAGCTGTGTTTGAGAGTGCTGTTAGAGGTGTCTTTTGTGCTGTCTTCTGTCTCTATAGCAGGGGTCTTCAAACTGGTGGGCGGGCCCTCCTAAAGAGGCCACAAGTGATCCCAGGGAGGGCACCAGGCTCTGCCCAAAAGAAGCATTATGCTGCAAACAGGGCTATGTTTTAAGCTGAAAAAAACAAGCAGCGGCAACTGCACTATAATGGGCCATCACTAACATGTTTTGTCACTTACATTCAAGCTGGGAGTATGTATCTAAAGGGAAGGGCCTCTAAATACTCTTCAAAAACCCCACTTCCAATATTCACAATGTGGATACTTTTACACATTAGTGAGGCCTGCCTGACCAGGATAGTATGTTTGGCATCATGTATTTGATTGTATTTTTAAAACAGTATCAGAGCTTAATTGCAATGTTTAAATAGGTCTATACATATTTAAATATTGCCACTTTAACAGAATAATTATGAAAAATTTGGAGGGGGCAATGCTATTTTTTTCACTTGGGGGGCACAACATAAAAAAGTTTGAAGACCATTGCTCTATAGTGTCCTTGACATCTGTTTTGTCCTGTATATTTGTATTTTTGTACTGTGTAGTGATTGTAATGTTGGGTGTTTGTTTTTGGGGTACTTTTGTCTGTTAGGTTAGTTGGGGGTAGTTTGGGGTTATATTTGCTTTGTTAAGGGTACTGTGGGTTTGTTGAAGGACATGTCAGGGAACGGAAGGGCCCGTCACCTCAGTGCTGCTGAATTGGGTGGCTTTCTATGGCTGGTCACCCATTACCTCCTCAATATGGTGGCCATGGGAAGAGTGATACAGGTCTACAGGACGAAGGCACACAAGCTGCAGTGGGGAAATGTCCTGTCCCACATGACCCTTTTATTCAAGGTAGATTGCACTGCTCGCCAAATGAAACATTGCTGGGAAGACATCATCAGCAGGGAACAGGCCCTTCTGGACCACCTTGGAATAGAGGTCGGTGAAACTGTGGGTGAGTATACACTCTATGTGGCTAACTCCTGTTTTGCATTTGCAATTACATGTCTGTTGGCAATAGGCTCTCCTTTACCACGATAAGACAAAGGGTAGGGTGATGAGTAGAGTGTTTGAGCAAAAAAGCATCCATGACAAGGGCAGCAATGCACCATTAAGAAGACAAATGGCATATTCCTGTCCTTGTCCCCTGGGTTTTGCCACTAAATTCTGATGTGAACCAATGCCCACACAACTGGGTCATGGTGGAAGGGTACATGGTTACCAGGAATAGGTGTCCATATCCACTAAGTGCCTGACTACTGTTGTATGTTGCATAGTCATGTACATGTGATTTTCAAAATGATGCAGAAGTTAAGGGAGTCATGTCTGAGTGTGTCCTGCGAGTCATGTACGGGCAGAGTGCCATTAAAACTAGCTATGGTTGGACATTGTTGCAGTAGGAAGTCATCTGCAAAATGTGAACAATGTAGCAGTGACATGTATGTCAGGTTCCAGCACATATGTGTACATGTCAGCCTGGCCTACCAATGTATGTCACTGAGACATGTATAATGGCCTATTTGAGTATTCACTAGCCCATTAGCAAATCATGTCTTATGTGCAATAGTTTTCAATTGTGTTCATTGTGCAACATTCACAGTGTTATGTTTCATGTTCCCTCTTGCAAGTGGACCCCATCCGTACACCATTGGAGAGGTGGCAAGCTTCGTCGACCCTGATGCTACCAGTGAGTGTCAATCTGTATGTCTAATGTGTAGTGCACGTACTGTGTGTGCTGTTATATGTTGTGTGCAATGCTATGTACCAAGTGCATGTATGTTACTACAAACATCAAATGCTATACAAGGATATGGACTGTATGGTTGCAATTGTGTGTAGGATGTGCATCCCAAGAAAAAATTGCACTGGTGGCAACATGTACAGCAAGGGCCATGTAAGTGTTAGACATGGTACGAGTCCATTACACAGTGATGACATTAAGGACATGTGGCAGAAGTGAAGGGTCCTACACATGTATGCAGGGTGGCAAGATGTTGCTCACTAAACATATTATTGATATGCGTGCCACGCTTAGCACAAAGTAACTCAGGTCATGGTGTGATTTATATCCATGTGAATATTTCCCTAAGATTAGCAGGAGAGTGGTCAATATACCACACTTGAAAATGCCATAGTTCTGGACAACATTGTGGTGATATGCCCCATAGTCTGTGTCATAGGTTGCAACATTGCCAAGCCATGTCATCCTCACAGATCTTGTCATGTGTGTTTGGCCAGAGGGATGTCCATACAACATTATCATAGGACATGCCATCACTCACATCATCATCAGATCGTAGTGGTCCAGATAGTGTCCATGATGTGATGCAAACATTTTCACACAATGTACAGCATTAGCCAGTGCTGTTCTAAGATCCCTGTGCAAATAAGATGTAGGGCATGCACGCACCCACACATTAGATGGCTGTGCTGAGTGCTATCGTGCAACACTCTGATCAGAGTTTGTCAATGGGCAGCATAGTGGGAGAAATCAAGTTACTCTGGGACTATGCATCAAGATATAGCACAGCTCACTAGGTACTGACTTGTGTGAATATGAGAGTAGTGTCATGCTCCTCTGTGTGACATGGGTGACTGCTCTACCCTCCATTTTCAAATATGATACCCTTCACATCCATTTTCCATGTAGCGATGTGCCCAGACATCTGTCCCTGCCATATGAGGCACAAACTGTTGCGGGACCACATTTAAATTGCAGTCCTTACTCAGCTGAGTTACGTACATGCCAACGGATCTGAGGTCACTTGCACAAGCATGAGTGACATTGTTGAGCAATGCAACACGATGAGTGTGACCTACCATGATCACATGACTGACGTGTATAACAATCTTAGTCAATGGTGACATGGGCCCTCATTCTGACCCTGGCGGTTCTCTACCGCCAGGGCCAACGGGGGCGGGAGCACCGCGACAGGCCGGCGGTGCTCCCTTGGTCATTCTGACCGCGGCGCTTTGGCCGCGGTCAGAACGGGAAAACCGGCGGTCTCCCGCCGGTTTTCCACTGCCCCTTAGAATCCTCCAAGGCGGCGCAGCTCGCTGCGCCGCCGAGGGGATTCTGACCCCCCCTACCGCCATCCTGTTCATGGCGGGAAAGCCGCCATGAACAGGATGGCGGTAGGGGGGGTCGCGGGGCCCCTGGGGGCCCCTGCCGTGCCCATGCCAATGGCATGGGCACAGCAGGGGCCCCCGTAAGAGGGCCCCGCAAAGTATTTCAGTGTCTGCCTTGCAGACACTGAAATACGCGACGGGTGCCACTGCACCCGTCGCACCTTCCCACTCCACCGGCTCGATTACGAGCCGGCATCCTCGTGGGAAGGGAGTTTTTCCCTGGGCTGGCGGGCGGTCTTTTGGAGACCGCCCGCCAGCCCAGGGAAAAACTCATAATACCCTCTGCGGTCTTCTGACCGCGGAGCGGTATAATGGAGGGCGGGATCCTGGCGGGCGGCCTCCGCCGCCCGCCAGGGTCATAATGAGGCCCATGGTCCTTTGAAGATTTTCCAAGATGGTTCAATGTTATTGTGCAACAATAGCAGGCCTTGATACCTTGGATATGAGCAATGTGGAGATGATGGTTGGTGTGCAGGTGGACATTACCCCTTCCCTTCAGGATGGCATTATGATTTGTGCTGGGCATCGAGTGACAACTGCAGATGGTGTTTTCATTGCATACCTGTTGTTCATTTGCCTAATATACATTTGGATGACATGTCCCATTCCCATTGCAGCTGCAAATATGACCCCATCCCAGAGGGGCCAGTTCAAGAAGCGTGCGGGACACTCCGGCCACATATGTCAGGTCCCAAAGGGCTACAGAAGGGTGTGGCGCCTCTATGAGGGGGAGCATGCATGGGGTGCATGGAAAGCATTCCCTTGGGGGGGTCCACCCAAGGATCCATCCGCCTCCATGATCCACATAGCGGGCAGGTCTGTGCCTACAGACAGGGCTAGCTCTACAAGGGCAGGACCATCAACACCAGCTGCAACAAGTTCATAAACAGGTTCACAGGCTGTACCAACATATGTAGAACCACCCGATGTGCAGGAATTGTGCACAGAGCTTGCGGATAAAGACTGCCAGACTGGATTGCCAGACTGGAGCACCAGAATGACCAAATTATGAAAGTGCTCCGAGAGATCAGGGCTACGGTGATGAAGCACTCAGGGTGGACAATGATCTGGATAAACTGAACTTCCCTTCTCCTTGTATATATTTTTGTACATAGTTGGGGTATTTAGATAGTTAGGGTTAGATAAGTTAGATTAGTGTGGATTAGTTGCAGGACATACTAGCTTTTTTTGGGTAACTCTTTTTTGGTATATTTTGGGGGGAGATGTTTTGGATATGTGTGTTGATTTTTTTTTTTTTTAAACAAAACATAAAGAAAATATATATATATAGGATTGTTTAGGCTACATGTTTAGTTAGTCAATGTTTAGCTGTGGTTACTGTTGCCCTAAGTATGTATTTTAAGGGGGTTAGGTGGTTGATGTTTATTATGTGGTGTTAGATGTACAGAATAGGTTAGGATAAGATCAGTTAGTTGTAGGAATAAGTTAGGATAAAATAGTGCAGTTTGGGTTAGTACAGGTAGGCTAGTTATTTTAGGGTTTTTAGGCTAAGATTTGTAGTTTGATTAAATATTCTTTTTTCCTACTGTATGGTCTCTATAATTATCTACTGTCTAGGTGGTAGCATGGCTGTACAGGTCATCTTAGGCACATGCCTTTGCAAACAGTAGTTAGTTACATGTGTGACTATGTGTATCCCCTAAGGTCAAGAACCTGTCAGGTTGGCAATGGTGTCACATCTGCATATCCAAACATCATTCAGCAATGTGCTTGCCACTCTGGGTGTGCATGGTTACACATCCCAAAACAGGTATTCACACAGCATTTCTCTGTGTTGTGAAGTAATGTGACTTGCATTGTCATTATGTTGTTGTCATTGCACTCATCCTAAATCTGGATTTTGTTAGTGAGATACTCTTGGCTGTTCCTCAGTCTTACACATGCACAATTTATTTGTCACATCAGTGTTTTACTGTTGCTACCACCCTTGCTTGACCCAACCACTTGTGTAGTGATTGGTGTCAGCTATTTCAATACATGCATGCTAACTGTCACATGCCATGCTTGTGATCCTCAGGTAAAAGTTGCTAGTCTGCATAGCTATCAGTCACTTCAATCATGTTGCAGTCAGTGTGTGTGGCTTTCTGTATGTCACAAATCCACACATATCCCTTAGGAAGGTACTCAAGGGCACACTGACAAGCCCCTAGCACCACCAGAGCATCTCTTTGTGTAATGTTCCAGTGGCACTGTGCCCTTTCACTTATTTACAAGGTACCATTAAGCAGCTTTGCATTGCCTAATGCAGCATTGTATATATGGGTCCCCCAATGCAGATTTCTGTGGCAGAGGGTCGTGCAATGGGTGTTGCTATGGGTGTACCCACACAATACCCATTGCTTTTGGCGTTGGTTCAGATTTAAAATGGAATGTAAACCTGAGGCAGTGCCAAAACAATAACTTCACCGCAGGGGTGAGGTTAGCATGGCACAACAGGGATAAATACTTTTATTTCAGCTCATTTTTGCTTTTTTATATGTGCTGTTTTGTGCAGCACACATAGTAGGAGCAAGGAGCCTTTACCTATTGTTTATGTGCAGAAAAGGACAACTTCCTGCACATAAACAACCATTCCCTGCAATGCAGGCACCCTTGCACTATGGTGCAAGGGTACCTGCATTGGCACTAGGCAACTGAATCAGCACCATCGCTAGGGAAAACGCATGAGTGCACAGTAGTCTATTACATACAGGGCAACCCAGCATTTTGGAAATGAGGCAGCTCAGCAACATTGCTTGAGGAACAGGGTTGCGCCAGTTTGTTTGTGAAAATGCCCTTCAGCGTATTGGCATCACACAATGCATGAAATTCACACAGTTACTGCCTCAGATACAGATTCAACACAAATGATGTATTGAGTGAATTTATTTACATGCTCAATAATGATATATGTAGTACTGTATAGTACACAGGAGAATGAGCCCATGAGAGATCCCAAGCCATTGGATGTCCAGACAGAGTCTGGGGTGGGCATGTCCTGAGACATGTGTTGGAGAGGAGTGCATCAGTGAGGAGGTCATCACATTGCCGTTAGTTAGGATTGGCCACAATGACAGTCCACATGTGTGATTAGTCAACAGTGGGAGAGTGAAGAGGGGATGATGATAGTTGTTGCAACACTGGCATGATCGTAAGCATACAGCAAAAGAGAAACTGTCCATGTGCCACTGATTGGAGCTACCAGGTGGCTTTGCGTATAAATGATGTTTCTTCCACATCTTCATCCTCTGATGTGTGCAGTGCCTCCCGTGCCCGGGGTGGTGCTGGTGGTGAAGTGTAGGGAGGAACACACACATCTTGGGCTGGAAATGTGGATTCAAAGGTCCCGGTAGCGGTGGAAAGATAAAAAGCATCACTGCAGCATGGAGGCACGGCTGGTTTTGCACCACAGCTTCAACATCACAGTGGTAGGCAGCCAGCTTGTCACTGAGGGAGGCCAGCAACCGCTCCATGGCCTCGCGGACAGTTTGGATAGCTCCCAGCCTATTGTCAATCACACTGGTGCCACTTTGGGAAGGCATTTGTTTGTGCATCTGCCTCAGGACACCAGTGATATCAGGACTGTTAGAGTCCACGAAGTGGAGAGTGGGTGTGTCTGATGGTACCAGAGTTGTCCTTATTTGGACTGACGCACCGATGGACTCTGGCTAGGCTGCCCGCCATAGTCTCCATCCCTAACTGCACCAGCTGTGCCAGATCCCGCTGTACTCCTACCACTGTAGTTTGGAAAATTATGTCTGGGTCCTGGGAGTCCAGGGTTCTGGGTGAGCTGGCAGGTGGTGTGTTCTCTGTTGGGTGGTTCATTTTGAGACCCCGCAATACTGTGGCCCTCATTACAACATTGGCGGTAAATGCCGCTTACCGCCGTGCAGAAGACCGCCAACACACTGCCGCGGCAGCGGGATACCGTCACAGCTATTACGACCCACATCTCAGAATCCGCCAAAATCCAGACACCCACACAAGTCCGCCACACCAAAAGTCAGTGATAAACTGGCGATAACAAAACCGACACCGTCACGTCAACAGGAATACGTCCACACTATCACGACCCACGAATCCACGCAGAGGTCTTTCAACCGCGGTATTCCATTGGCGGTACACACCGCTGCGCTCAAAATACACACACATTTACAAAACACTACCACATTGGACAAATCGAAATACACACACCTGATACACATACACACACCACTCCCACACACTCAATACAATATAAAACACACACCCACATCACCCACAACCCCCTACAACCACAATTGTGACAGAAGGCCAGAGAGAGACACCACCATCAACAAACTAGCATCTACAGGCACTCAACACCATCACTCACACAACATCCACGCACCTCACACAACACACACAAACACATCCCCTCACACATCACAACACACACCACCTCACACATCACCCACACCACCCCATGGCACCCCAAAGACACCCCAGGTTTTCTGAGGAGGAGCTCAGGGTCATGGTGGAGGAAATCATCCGGGTAGAGCCACAGCTATTAGGATCACAGGTGCAGCACACTACCATAGCTAGGAAGATGGAGCTATGGCCCAGAATCGTGGACAGGGTCAACGCAGTGGGACAGCACCCAAGAATTAGAGATGACATCAGGAAGAGGTGGAATGACCTACGAGGGAAGGTACATTCTGTGGTCTCAAGACACCACATCGTGGTGCAGAGGACTGGCGGCGGACCACCAACTCCTCCCCCACAACTAACAACATGGGAGGAGCAGGTCTTGGCTATACTGCATCCTGAGGGCCTCACAGGAGTACCAGGAGGAATGGACTCTGGTAAGGCAAATCTTTCACTACTTCATCCCCCACCCTACCTGCATGCTATCACATACCCCCACCCTCGCCCTCACCCCATCACTCCAACTCCTCACATATGTCCCACTATCACAACCCACCCATCCCAACACCAAGCCCTGCATGCAACAACAAAGCATGGACACCCATCACCAATGCATGGCCACTACACATACCCACACAGACCCCAAACCAATTATTACCCAAGGTCCTACACAAGAATGCAAGAACTGGCGTACAGGGTCACCCACCCATTGCACACCATGGCACACACAGATGCAATAATTATGCCTTTACACCCCTGCAGGACCCCTTCCCAACGTCACTGGCCAGGAGGTTCCAGACATGTCCACTCCCCCCACAGAAGAGGCCCACAGTGATGACAGCAGCTCTGTCCAACTGGATCAAGATGACCAGCCTGGCACATCTGGGACCTCAGGACAGTCGGTTCTCCTCACACTGGCACAAGCCACAACAGAGCCTCTCCACTCTGGAAACACCAGCACAGCACCCACCCAGCGGGCCCATACCTCTGTCCCCAGGACACATCAAGCAGCAGTGTGTCCACCACTACAGGGAACCCAGGCTAACCCACCACCCCAACAACAGCAGGGACCTGGGGGCAGTGGCAGTGGGCACACGGTTCAGGGGACAGAGGCCCAGGAATACAGGGGAACTGGGAGGGCTGCTGTGCGACAGGGGGAGGACAGGCCCAGGGAACCCACTCTCCAGGAGGCCCTCTCCAACATCATGGGAGCATACCACCATTCCCAGGAGATGATGGCAACGGTACTGGCCAAGTTTCAGGAGACCCAGCAGCTGCAGGAGGAACAGTATTTGGGGTTCAGGGAGGAACTCAAAGCCATTAATTCCACCCTGGGCACCATTGTAGGGGTGCTGAAGGAACTCGTCAACACCAGGAGGGACACTGTGGCACAAGAAGGGGCCCCTGACACTAGCCTGGACGATGAACTGCCCACCACCTCCGCCGGCGCTAGTGGACAGGAGGCACCGCCACAGGAACACACCAGCACCCCACCCCCTGCAGATGGAGAACCACCCTGCAAGCGGTCCCTGAGATCCAGGACAAAAACAGAGAACAATGCCAAGACCCCCGCCAAGAAATGAGACCACCCTGATTGTCATCCTTTTGTCCCACTTTGTCACCCTGTCCATCCATCAACTGCCCCAGCTCCACTTCCTATGCCCCTTTGGACAATGCACCTGTGAGACTAATAGACTAGACTCTGCCATGGACATTCCTCCACCATCACCCCTGACCATTTTCAACCCCCTCCACTATTTAGCACTTAAATAAACACCCATAAATCACAAAACTATCTGGAGTCAGTCTGTGCTTTCGAAAATGTGTATTTGCAATAACTGAGGAAAAATGCAATATCCATTGTATTGTCAACATACCTATGCCACACAGCTCTAGTCCATGAGGAAACAAAGCAGATGTCACACAGTGGGACCCACATCTGTGAAATCGAAAGGGAAAGTGACAACTCAGGGTTCATACACTGGGTGAAAGTGACAGACAGATGAGAGGTAGAACAAGTGTATCAGATGTAGCAGGCAGTGATGTCTTCTTACCTGTGTCTCACTGGAAGTATTGGTGAATCACTGTGTTTCTGGTGTCTATGTCATCTTCTTCTGCTTCCTCGTCTTCACTGTCCACAGGCTCCACAGCTGCCACAAGACCTCCATCTGGACCATCCTCCTGCAGAAAAGGCACCTGTCGTCGCAAAGCCAAGTTGTGAAGCATACAGCAGGCCACGATGATCTGGCACACCTTCTTTAGTGAGTAGAATAGGGAACCACCTGTCATATGGAGGCACCTGAACCTGGCCTTCAGGAGGCCGAAGGTCCTCTCTATAACCCTCCCAGTTCGCCCATGGGCCTCATTGTAGCGTTCCTCTGCCCTTGTCCTGGGATTCCTCACTGGGGTCAGTAGCCATGACAGGTTGGGGTAGCCAGAGTCACCTGCAAATGTCGAGGGACAACTGTTAGACACACTAACCCTTAGGGACAACCCCAGACCCAGACAACAATTCACACTGAATAGGGTCCATGTCCTCACCTAATAGCCACACACGGTGCCTCTGGAGTTGCCCCATCACATAAGGGATGCTGCTATTCCTCAGAATGTGAGCGTCATGCACTGAGTCAGGAAACTTGGCGTTTACATGGGAGATGTACTGGTCGGCCAAACACACCATCTGCACATTCATTGAATGGTAACTCTTCCAGTTTCTGTACACCTGTTCACTCCTGCGGGGGGGTGGACCAAGGCCACATGTGTACCATCAATGGCACCTATGATGTTGGGGATATGTCCCAGGGCATAGAAGTCACCTTTCACTGTAGGCAGATCCTCCACCTGAGGGAACACGATGTAGCTGCGCATTTGTTTCAGCAGGGCAGACAACACTCTGGACAACACGTTGGAGAACATAGGCTGGGACATCCCTGATGCAATGGCCACTGTTGTTTGAAAAGACCCACTTGCCAGGAAATGGAGTACTGACAGCACCTGCATTAGAGGGGGGATTCCTGTGGGATGGCGGATAGCTGACATCAGGTCCAGATCCAACGGGGCACACAGTTCCAGGATTGTGGCACGGTCCAGTCTGTAGGTGACAATTACATGTCGCTCTTCCATTTTCGACAGGTCCACCAGCGGTCTGTACACAGGAGGATGCTGCCATCTCCTCACCTGCCCCAGCGGACGTGCCCTATGGACAAGAACAGCGAGCAGAGGGTCAGCCAACACTGAGGTACGAAAACACAACTTTATTGCACACATTTTTCAATCCGCTACGTCCCTGTCGTAATGTGTATGCAAGGCCTAGATATGTGTGACGCATTTAAAATTAATGCCATATGGCCCCCTGAAATGGCGGATGCCTGACCTGTAATGTGGGACAAGGGGATATGAGGTAACTGCGCTGGCATTGTAAACCATTGCGTTAGGCGGTCGAAGACCGCCGCGTAATCCTGCTTTGGTTAACATTGGACCCTATGGGGCCCAGGAGCCAATGACGATGTACGCCAGTGGTGACGGTACGCACCGCTGCGGACGTGACCGCCATTTTCTGTCTGTTCACTCAATTGATACCCGATCTTCGACAGGAGAGGACCTACACTGCAAGTGCTGCTGTGACCTAAGTCTGGAAGAGACAATGGGTCATGTGTCTGGGGAAAGGGCCCCTGCCTTCACCACGGATGAGTTGGAGAAACTAGTGGATGGGGTCCTCCCCCAGTACACGCTATTCTACAGTCCTCCAGTCAAATAGGTAAGTACACTGTGAACATGCTGTATGGGCAATGCCTGTGTGTAGTGGTGTGGATGGGAGATGGGGGGGGGGAGAATGAGGCTAGCATGAAACGACAGTGAGTGCATGTGCTTCAGGGCAAGGGTGGGAACGTGGGCCAATGACTGTGACGGTCCGGACGGTTATATCTCCTCCTTTTCCCCTGTACCATTCCTGTAGGTCAGCGGCCACCAGAAGAAGGATATTTGGCGTGCCATCGCCAAGGAAGTCCGGACCATGGAGGTCCACCACAGACAGAGCACCCACTGCCGTAAAAGATGGGAGGACATTCGCCGCTGGAGCAAGAAGACGGCGGAGGCCCAGCTGGGGATGGCCTCCCAATGTGGGAGGGGTGCCCGTCGCACCATGACCCCCTGATGTTCCAGATCCTGGCCGTGGTGGATCCGGAGTTGGATGGGCGCTTGAGAGTATCACAGCAGCCACAAGGGGGTGAGTACACTCTCATTCAGCTGAATCTGCACGCATTACGAGGTGTCTGGGTGGGGAGGTGGGCTGTGGGTTCCCCTAGGCCAGGGCGAGTTTAGTAGGCAAGGTCCCTTCGTAAGGCAGGCCATGTGGCACCCCACCCCACCCCACCAGTGTTCAGAGGCAACTACACCTAGTGAGGCTCGTGTGACATCCATGTGGGCATCAACCGGGCATAGGCCTAGTACCTCATGTCCCTGTGAATAATTAGGGAACTCTAAGTGCACGGCGTAGTGCAGAGGTCTTCTGTGTCTGTAGTGTCTGCCAACGGTAGCGGTATTGCATGCACTCAACATGTCTTTCTTCTGTCTTTTCCCCCCTTTTTTTGGTCTCCCTGTTCTTGTGTGCAATAGCATCATCAGGCGGAGGAGCAGGGGCACCAGAGCAGGAGGGAGCTGCATCCCACATGGCCCTGGAGGGCGAGACAACGGAGTCTGAAGCCACCAGTGGGACGGAGGGCGAGGGGAGCTCCACTTCGGGGACAGGAGCTGAGACCAGTGACGCAGACTCCCCCTCTATGCCCCCCACATCTACAGGTAGAGCCGCCACACCCCTACCAGTACCGCCCTCCCAGCAGCCCCTCAGCGTGTGCCCCGTGGCCGCTCACCCAGGAGGGTGGGCATCTCCTTCGCCCCAGGCACCTCAGCCCCTGCCCCTGTCAGCCCTGCTGCCCTCAGTGAGGAGGCCATTGACCTCCTCAGATCCCTCACTGTTGGGCAGTCTACCATTCTGAATGCCATCCAGGGTGTAGAGAGGCAGTTGCAACAGACCAATTCATACCTGGAGGGCATTCATTCTGGTCAGGCAGCCCAACAGCGAGCTTTTCAGACTCTGGCCTCAGCACTGATGGCAGCCATTGTCCCTGTGTCCAGCCTCCCCCCTCCAACTTCCTCCACCCAGACCCAAACCCCTGTACCTCAGCCTATCCCAAGCACACCATCAGACCAGCATACACACACCTCAAAACACAAGGGAAGCTCTGGCAAACATAAGCACCACACATCCCACAGGCACTCACACAAGCATTATACCCATGCAGACATACCAACAGCCACTGCCTCCACTGTGTCCCCCTCCTCCACGTACTCCTCCTCTCTCCCTGTCTCATCTCCACTCACACCTGCATGCACTACATCCTCAGCCACTGCCTCCATCACCAGCACGCCCATCACCACACCCGCTCACATGCACTCACCACCCCCACTACCATTCACACATCCCCTGTGTCCTCTCCCAGTGTGTCTGTGAGCCCACCTCCCAAGGTACACAAACGCAGCCACACACCCACCCAACAGCCATCCACCTCACGACAGCCTCCAGCCCATGCACCCAAAGTCAGCAAACGTACACCTCCTACAACCACTACCTCTTCCTCCACTCCCAAACCCCCTCCATCTACCCGTCCCAGTGTTTCTAAAAAACTTTTCCTGTCCAACCTTGACCTCTTCCCCTCACCTCCCCCACCCCTTCAGTCCCCTAGGGCACGCCTTTCAAGGTCCCAACCCAGCACCTCAGCCACCACATCAGCGGGAACAGTGGTGCCAGCAGTAACCATCTTCTGGAGTGTGCCAAGCAGCAGGGCAGCCAGTGTGCCAAGGAGCCAGACCACGGACAGTCCCCCACCTCAGAACCATAAGAAGTTGGCCACTGCCCAGAGGGAGAAGGGTAAAACACCTGCCACCAAGGGCCCTCCCAGGACAACAGTCGGGAGTGGGAAGAAAGCTGCGCCACCATCCAAGGTGGGGAAGGGGCACAGAAAGAAAGGGAAGTCACCATCAACATGCACGGCGGACAAGACCACTACCAGCACCGCTGCCCAGGACACCGCCGCCAGCAGCACCGCTGCCAAGGGCACCACCGCCAGCAGCACCGCTGCCCAGGACACCGCCAGCACCACTGCCAAGGACACCGCCGCCAGCAGCACCGCTGCCCAGGACACCGCCGCCACCAGCTCCGCTGCCAAGGACACTGCCGCCACCAGCACTGCTGCCAAGGACACCGCCGCCAGCAGCACGCTCACTGAGCCACCCACCAGCACTGCAGGCCCATGAGCGCCACAAGCACCGCCACTACTGAGGCCGCCACGAGCAGGATGAAGCACTCTGGGCACAAAGCCCCCTCCAGAACCAGTGGAGATTTACATCCACTACCTCTGTCCTTGGCAGGATGAAGCACTCTGGGCACAAAGCCCCCTCCAGAACCAGTGGAGATTCACATCCACTACCTCTGTCCTTGGCAGGATGAAGCACTCTGGGCACAAAGACCCCTGCAGAACCAGTGGAGAAATACATCCACTACCTCAGTCCTTGGCAGGATGAAGCACTCTGGGCACAAAACCCCCTCCAGAACCAGTGGAGACTGTTATCCACTTGAGAGACTGTGGCTTTGCACTCCCCAGGATGCAGCAGTGGGCAACCCACCCACTGGAAAGACTTGAGAGACTGTGGCTTTGCACTCCCCGGGATAAAGCAGTGGGCAAACCACCCGCTGGAAAGACTTCAGAGACTGTGGCTTTGCACTCCCCGGGATAAAGCAGTGGGCAACCCACCCACTGGAAAGACTTGAAAGACTGTGGCTTTGCACTCCCCAGGATACAGCAGTGGGCAACCCACCCACTGGAAAGACTTGAGAGACTGTGGCTTTGCACTCCCCAGGATAAAGCAGTGGGCAAACAACCCACTGGAAAGACTTGAGAGACTGTGGCTTTGCACTATCCAGGATACAGCAGTGGGCATGGAGCTCCCTCGTGGATCTAGTGTCGTGCACTCATCCGGCTGAGGTCCCCCCACTTCCCTTCCCCCTGTGGTGCCTGTTGTATTTCTATCTGATGCCCCTGTAGTGTTCTCTCCGTTTTGATCGGGTATTGAGTGTGGGCCTCACCCATGCATTTTGGGGCCAGTGGTCCACGGACTTAAATGGTGCAATACCTGGACTTGTATTCTTGGTGTATATATTTGTTGATAGTGTATATATATTTTGAGTACTGTATTTTAATAGACTACAATGGTTACAATAATTTCCTTTCGTCTTTGCATTCTTCCGGGGGGGGGAGGCTTGGGGGGTGTACCTGTAATATATCAACATGTATTAGTGTTGTGATGGGTGAGGGTGGGGGTGGGGGTGTTGCGTGTGTGTGTCACTCTCTTTTCCCTCCCCCCGTGTCGTAGGTGCAGTACTCACCGTGGTCTTTGCCGCTGGCGTTCATGCTCCTGGTAGAGGAGCAGGAAGACAAAGGCAGGGAGAATATGGAGTTACGGCTCCATGGTGTCCTGGTTCCTCATGGGGTGTGTAGAGGTGAGCGTTTTCCCTTCCAAGTCCTGTTTCCGCCGTGTTTTTGTTCGTGGTGAATCCGCCCCGGAAAAGGTGGCGGATTGGCCTGTTGTAATACTGTGAGCGGTACATTGTCTTCCGCCTGTCTGTTGGCGGTTACTGCCGCGGGGTTTGTTTCTACCGCCGTGGCGGTCAGAGTGTTAAAGTGGCTGACTTTGTTGGCGGTTTCCGCCATGGTCGTGATTCCATTTCTTTTTCCGCCGGCCTGTTGGCGGTTTTACTGCCGCTTTAACACTGACCGCCAGGGTTGTAATGACCACTTGTGTGTCCTCCCTGAGACCAGAGATGGTGTCTGGATTACACCCAGGATCTGCTGGAGAGTGTCAGGATTGATGCTTTGCAATTGGTCATCGCATCGTAGGAGAAGTCCAGGACAGTTGTAAGAGTGATTCAAGGGGGAGATTTGTCCACACATACAGTGAAGGGGGTGTTGTGACAGTTGTGAGGTGGTCTGTGCATATAGTGGTGGTGGGGTCAGTGCACAACATATGTGTTTGGTGTTTTGCCATTATAGTTCCCCCATGCAACCATTTTGCATGCATACAGTGCCTCCTATGTGCCTCCCCCATGCCATTTGTTAGTTACAACATTGCCCCCGCTGAAACTTACCCTGTGTTTGTTGTTGCTCATCATATGCCACAGTGTCCTGTCACTGGACGCCGGCCACCAACTCCTCAGGGATGACTGCTGCCACCATCTGTTTGGTGTTTTGGTGGGCTTTTTGACGCTTTTAAGCCCAAAAGTGACACTAGTACGACTAGCATCAAAAAAAGTGCCTCTAATCAGGCTAGCTCCACATTTATGGCACTAACTTAATTTTTGTGCGTCATGTCGCAAAGTCGAGCGTCATTTTTTTTATGCTGTTTTGTAAATATGGCGCATGCATGGCAGTAAGAAGTGATGTTAGCCGGCATTAAAAATGTTGACTCACAACTGCGCTAGCACATTTGTGCATCAATTCTTATAAAAATGATTCAAAGTCCTTAGCAGGGCATTAGATGGCTTCTCATTCCAGCTGTCCATGTTTCTAGTGCTGTCACCACCCAGATTCAGGGTCTTGCTTCCTGTCTCTCCTTTGTGAAGCGGTTTATAGTTGTGGATGGAAAGTTCTAGATGCCAGACACCCATAGAAAATCCAAGGATGCCACCTCATAACTACACCCATGTCCCAACCCTCCTGCACAGCATTCTGGGTCAATCCAATATGGCAGGATCCTTCTCCTGGATGGACATCCTTTGTCCACCCAGTGGTGTGGATATGGTAATGGAGAAACCCTCCTTTGTGATCACTCCAAATCAGCTCTGGGGCAGCTCCAACTCCCACTGGGTTTGGAGTCAAGCTAACTAGAGGGACAAGGGAAGAGGTAAGCCTGGTGTCAGGTTCATCTAGTTGTGACTGAAGTGTAATTAGTCCTTGGGCACAGCCCCCAGGCCATCATGTCAAGGGAAGGCCAGCACCTCCCCACACTCAAGCTCTTTGTTCTCTGTCTGGGCGCAATCCTATCTCAGCACAGGGGAGCCATCAGGCTGGGCACAATTTGGGCAAGATTTACAAAGCCCTAGCGCAGTCACGGTTTGCAGCGCTTAAAAGGGGTGGGGAAGGGCGGGTGCGGCGCGAAGGGGAGGGGAAGGGGGGACGAGGGAGGAGAGTAGGGGGGTACATTACATTATTTTTAAAAAAATAACAACTTACCTGATCCGCTGACCTGCACCACTCTCCTTTCCAGCATTGCTGCAGACACAGGCTCCCAACCTGCCCTGCGCCAATCCTGACGCTGCTTAAAGCAGCACCAGGATTGGCTGGGAGTGCCAGCCAGGGCACTTCCAGGCAGACTGGGAGCCTGTGCACGCTCTCTGCAGCCTGGCAACACAGCTGCCGGGCTGGAGACAGTCTACTGCGCATGTGTGTTTGGCCGGCCCAAGATGTCCGGTCAAACACACATGCGCTCTGAGGGGGGGTGCTGAACACTTCCCCTCAGTGCACATCACCCCCATGGCCCCACCCCTTTCAGAATGAAAGGATAATAAACATAGGGGCATATTTATACTCCGTTTGCCCCGATTGTGCGTCAAAAAATTTGACTCACAATCAGCGCAAACGTTGCCCCATATTTAAACTCTGACGCCCGAGCCCGCGGATGACAAAATTCCGCCGTGTGCGTCATTTCTTGGATGCGGCAACCCGCCCTGCGTTAATGATATACAGGGTAGGCGTTCCCGTCCCAAAAAACGGCGCAAACGGCCGTGCGCCGTATTTATGCTTCCGGGCATAAATGACGCACGGCCGGGAGGCGGAGCCAGAAAATGACGCACAGCCCGATTTGCGTTAAAATTTAACGCCTGGGTCAGGGCAGGCGTCAAAATGGGGCAAACACACCTGTATTTAATCAGAACACACAGAACAAACAGCAGAGCAGCAGAGCAGCAGAGCAGCAGAGCAGCAACAGGGAGCCATGGAGGTGATTCTTATCCAGCGTGCACGCAGACGCAGAGCCCAGCAGCAACAACAGCAGCTACCACAACACCAGCAGGGACCCCAAAGCTAGCGCAGAAGGCAAGAGAGGATATTCCGCCCAAGAACTACCCTTCAGGGCCTCAGGGAACACAACATCATACAGAGGTACCGGTTGAACTGGTAGGCCATCCAGCAGCTGCTGCGAAACATTGAACAGCAGTTGGCCCCCACTTTGGTGACGCCCCGCACCATACCAACAGAAACAAAGCTGCTTGCCGTACTTCACATGCTGGCAAGTGGCTCATTTCAAACAACTGGTGCCCTGGTTGGCGGAATCTCACAACCATCATTCTCCGCATTTCTGCCAAAAGTACTGGATGCCATCATTCGCCTGACACCCGCCACATCTGCTTCCCTAACACACTGCAGAAGGAGCAGGAAACTAAACAGGGGTTCTACGCAATCAGTGGCTTCCCACACATCCTTGGTGCAATCGACTGCATACATGTACGCCTTGTGCCACCTGCTGCGACTGAACACCTCTACCGCAACAGGAAGCACACACATTCAATCAACGTGCAGGCCATAGTTGATCACCAAGGAATGTTCACAAACATCGTGGCTAAATATCCTGGGAGTGTCCATGACTCATTCATCTTCCGTCACTGCACCATCAACCAACACTTCCAGGATGGACGGTATGGCAATGGACTACTTGTTGGTAAGTACTAAAACCTACTTATTCACACACTGCACAGCAACCCTCTAGAACACACAACACATACACCACAACAGCAACATCTAGACAGGAACACACTGAGGTCCTGACATCACTAGCCATGTTTCGTAAGTCACCATTGAACCTGTCACACATTGGAATTTACTGTACAGCCTAATGTGAAGACATTAATGAGTGTGGTAGCCGAAATGTCACCTTGCAAATTGTAAGTGTCCCAATGACCTTTACATTAATACACTGCCTAAGTCTAAAGGTATGGGATGTCCAGGGTACTTTCATATGAACGTGCTAACAACACTTATAAATTAAACTCTACATTGAACTATCTACTCACCCCAAGTGAAGACACAAGGACCCCTGTATCACAAGTCACAATGTTAGGGAGGGCACACTGCACTGAAAATCACAAAACATACTGATGACAAACTGTTAGCAGACAAACACGTGCTCAGCCAAGGTAAAAACACAATGCAGATGGTATAGCCTACAAGTATAGGATGTCACATCAGTACACAAAAGAGTCACAGACAACACAAGACAACTACTGCCATGAACGGTCTTTTCAATAATGCAAGCTACATCAACATGATCCCATTGTTTTTTTTCTTTCAGCTGATCAGGGGTATGGCATCCAGCCATGGCTAATGACACCATTTGGGAACCCGAGTACTGCTGCAGAGCGGGCATACAACGACGCCCATAAGAGGACACGCAGCATTGTCGAGCGGACCTTCGGCATCCTCAAGTCAAGGTTCCGCTGCCTCGACATCACTGGTGGTAGCCTACTATATTCCCCCAAGATGGTCTGTAGGATCATACTAACATGTGCAATATTGCACAACATTTGTGTCAAAAGGAACATTCCCCTCCTCGAACCAGACCCATACATACCTGAAGACGAGGAAGAGGAGGATGCTGGCCTACAACAGGAGGGGGAACAACCAAACACGGCTGCTGGAGTGCGTAGGCGCCAACAGATTGTAAATAATTTATTTTCATAATTATCACCATCACCACTTAATGCACTATTGTAAATAAACACTGATAACAAACACCACATCATGGTTTGGCCTATTCATTTCTGCCCACCTTTAGCTTTAAATATCAGAAGAAGAATGTCGTCTCATGGATCAATAATGATATAACAATCAGGACACAGAAAAACACACAACAAATGTAATGCCCATCATACAATGGTCACATACACACACAATGTAAATGACTGACATCCTGTACAGTTCACCTTTGAAGGGCAATAGCTGAGGACCACACATATGACACACATACATGTAGGAAACATGGTTCATCGCAGCAGATGGCACACAACTAAAACACCATCACTCAACTAGGGGAAAACAGGCCTCATACATCAGGCAGTTGACATGCTTATGCTTCAGGAACAGGAATGTATTACCAGACTCTTGGCAGCAGTAATTCCAACTACTTACAATCTTTGCAATGACTATCTGTCACTAGAGTTACACATAAGCAGAACATACACAGCACAAGTGCCACACATATGACAAGCATCCAGCACATCACTACCCATCAACATGTCAGCCCTTTTCTAAAAACATTACACACACATGCGGCTGGTCACACCCCACCTGTCTGAAGAGGTCCCTGGAATGCTGATATGTGTACACTGAGATTCCCTCATCTACACACACACACTCACAAGAGTCATCCAGTGTGCCACACCCTTTCCTTTCCTATGCCTACCATTGTCATAGTACCATCTCACTGCATGGAACTCAGCTCATATAATACACTGGCTTGGAGTTTTTAAGGCCTGGTATCACCTGTAGATTGATTCTTGTGTGAAGGGTACTGTAGGCTAATTTTCAGCAAATCTCATCCGACAGGACTAGTGAGACACTGATGGAGGCCACACCAGTGATCCCCTCCATGCACACCACCCAAATGTACATGCCCCGTCCCTGCTGATGCCTCCTACAACATAGATGTTGGCATTTGGGCAATTACATCATTAAGCATTGCTACTAATGTTGCCGTGTAACACTTTATCAGGGTTCATGTGTCACCTTCAAGACAACACAGGACATACAGAGTGTGACATGTCAACTGTCTACTCCTCCCTCTGACCAGTCCTAGTCAGACCACTGATCATGTAATTTGTGAAAGAGCTGGCTCCTGATTGACCCAGCATCCTGTCAGCCTGACGGGCACCTGTCCGTGGGTCACCCTAAAGATACCTGGGGTCCACCTATGGACCACACGTGCTGTCCAAAACCTCTTGTACCTCAGAGACTAATTTGTCATTTGCCTCATCAATGTATACTCAAATACATAGTATAGCATCATCTGACTGTTATTTGTATCATATTTGTGACAGTGCCCTTGAATAGCTAAATCATGGCCCTTCCGTTGTCTGGGCCTCATTAATGCCTAAACTACAAAGTGTGACAGTGTACCTGGACCACAGCGTTTGATGGTGTACGTGGCCTCCAGCCGAACCAGCAACCTTAGATAATGTCCATGAAAAGTCAACACATATGAGGACCCTGACAGTTCACACGCTGAGTTACATTGTTCAAATAATAGAGATGAGTCGTGTGTGCTGAATACCAGCCATTTACTTCTGCACAGAGGCTATGATGTTTCCTGATACATTACCATCCACAGAGGCCAACTTGAGTACAAATGTTGCAATGACACATGCCGGATCCAGACACCTGAGACATTCTCTCACTCAGCACACCAAGGATGCCCAGTTGAAAGTCTCATTACACGTCTTCAGTGACAGGGTGGGACCATCCATGTGTAGGTTACCATGTCCTCAAAGACTTTTCTCACATTTAGCTACAAATGATACTCATTAGATACACGATTAGCTGCCACTATCTCATTAGGAGACATGGACGTTACAGTGACAACATACACCTTAACAGTTGATACTGGATCAAATATGGACCACACACATGTACATGTACCATCCAATCAACAAAATGGTTGCAAGCAGCCTATCACAGTAGTGTCCCAGTTGTAACCTAGCAGGAAGAGTGAAACATGCCACTAAACCAGGTAATGCATAAAGGGCCACATACATCCACAACCTATTTGCTATCATGACATAAGGAACTTAGAGAATTTGCTATTAAATCAATGCTAATTGGTATGTCAGAATTCTCCAAAGAATCAATAGGGCAAACGTCAAAAGGGCAAATGGGATTACAGATTAGCAAACAGGGAATCATACCCAATTTGCTTCCATGGGCCTGCTGCCAATGGTTTTGCATTACTGAATTTGGGAAAACCTTGGATAAAGTTGCAAGTCAGGAACAGCAAACCCAAGGGTGCTGGGGGCCTAAGTCCCCCTCTGCTGCACCCCAAATATACATTTTTTATGCACATGTGAAGCACACACATGCAGAAGGCGCATGTGTGCCCTACATGTCAATAGTGAAACACATTTTAGATACATTAACTCGTAATAAGGACATGGTTACCCCCAAAAAAGGTTTAGGCGACAATTGCACTACCTAATTGGCCTTTATGCAATTTGGAATAGCTTGATACATGTGGACACAATTTTGCTAAGGAATACATCCTGGTATCTCTTTCATATTTTGAAATTAGCAATCAAAAATTACCTACATATGTGCACAATTATGAGTAATATCCATTCTGGCCAATTATTACTATTGCACTGTGAATACCTTCTATACATCCTATAAGGGACATTTGCTATAGCTAACCCCAAAGTTTATCACTTAGCACCGTTTGGTCATGCCAAAATTCATTTCTCATTTGGACCAATGAAATACATATTTGTCATAATTCGTCATATTTTCACGCATACAGCTTGTGCGTCATAATTTTTGACGCACAGGAGTGCAGATAATGCAGAGTCAAAAATATATTTCATAAATAGATATCATAATATCCTGCATAACATGGCCGCCGTTTTTTTCCATTATGCGTCATATTTCCACGCATACAGCTTGTGCGTCATATTTTTTGACGCACAGGAGTGCAGATAATGCTGAGTCAAAAATATTTTTCATAAATAGATTTCATAATTTGCTGCGGCTTAATTTTCACCTCTAGAGCTGTAAAATATGCCTCAAACAAATATTATATCCCAATTATGAAAAATATTTTGACTCTGCATTATTTGCACCCCTGTGCCTCAAAAAATATGACGCACAAGCTGTATGCGTGAAAATATGACGCATAATGGAAAAAAACGGCGGCCATTTTATGCAGGATGTGATGTAATAGGATATCCTGTTTACAGAATCTGTACAGTGGGTGTACTTTCACTTTCACTTTGCAGTCTCTGATTATTCTAGACTGTGTGGCTGTGTGCAAAGTGTTGTCCTGTGTATTAGTGCTTTTGTGTCCAGTGTGCCATCTCACTTGTTCTTTTGTCATCATTATCTTGTTGTAGAATACTGTCTGAGTCTGTGTTGTATAAATTTGTCAAGACCAGTGTTGTATATATTGTCTGTGGGAGTCTGTTGTGGGTACTGTGATATAGGGGATAGTTGGGCTCTTCTTTTTGTTAAGTTTTCTTTGTATTTCCCCACTCTAACTTTCCCCATTTCCCCCTTTTCCTTTTTTCTACTACTTTTTCCCCTTTTTCAGTGCTGAAATGTCTGGTAGGCCATGGCTTTCCAGGATGGGTGAGGAGGAATTGGGGGGGTTTATATGGCTTGTTTGCCATTTCCTCCCACTTATGCTGGAGGCTGGGGGTAGGGTGGTACAGGGGTATCACACGGAGGCCAGAAAAGTCCGGTGGGGGAAGGTGCGCCATCACTAGGTGCGTCTATATGGTAGCCAACGGAATGACCATCAATTGAAGCACCGCTGGGCTGATCTGATCTCCAGGGAGCAAGATCTGCTGGACCACCTGGGAATCAGGATTGGTGGCCATGTTGGTGAGTACAGATCATTTAAATGTGCACAATTTAAAGCTGTGTTGTGGCATGTGATGATTGTTACCCAATCTGCCAGATAAGTAGCTGACTGTGTGGAATGGTAGGGAAACATACAGGGTAATTGATGCACTATGTGAAGGATGACAAATGCTAGCAGTCAGGTAGCTCATGTTTTCAACACATACAGGTTGCTTGTAGCAGAATGTAATGTACTGCCACCTTTGTGTCAGACAAGCGACATATTAATGACGCAATCAGGACTCTACAGGTCACAATAGCCAGCGAAGTATGGATGTAGAAACATCATACCTACATATGTTGACGTTATAGCTAGACTGACATTTGTAAACCCTACATGGTGCTGAAAATGAGTGCTGCCTTCACGTCAATTGAAGTTAGCAATGTGGCCCATACATATGTCACATGTGTGTCTGGTTGGTGTGTAGGGAAAATGTTCACGGAAGTGCCATGCCTTGTCATGATAAATGTGCTCCTTCACATTTAATTGTTACATGCCAGATCTGAGCATGAACCATATTTGTAAAGGACTCAGGTGCCCTCAGCTAACATATTAGACAGGTATTTATTGTCACTTGTGCCCAAATCAGAATAGGGATGGCAGTCCAAAGGTATGGACTAGGGTACAAACATCTATGTTTGGTGCCAATCGCCATTGTTTGGACACATCAATGTATGAAACTGTAACAACATGAGGTATTGCCAAAGTACCTGGCCCTCTGTACCATGTACCTATCTGTCACATATGTGTCATGACCACATAGGCTATTTGACAGGTCAGGCAGTCCTCAAGTAACCAGCTTTTGGATGTCTCTCTTGGATGCACATGATGAGATGAATGCACACCTATATTGTTGCTGCATACTAATGGAGGTGCATCTTTGCCACCACATGACAGTCCGGGCCACTGCATGTGTGTAGAAGTGTGTAACTGTAGCAGGAGACTCATCCGATGTAAATGTTGCGCATGAATAATTCAATGCAGTATGAGCATGTGTGAAAGTGTTTCATTACTCATGTCATATTATCACATTGTGTTTGTATTTGCAATTGTTTGTCAGTGCACGGATTCTGAGTATATTCTTCCTTCCATGCTTTACAGGTGGACCTGCACCGTACACAGTGGGAGAGGTGGCTCATTTTGAGGACCCCGACACCTACAGTGAGTGTTGCATGTGTGGTATGTTTTGTGTTTGCTGGTGATGCGTGATGGACTACTGTGTGTTGAACACATTGCAAGGTTTGATGCGCTGCCCAATCATTAGTCTTGTTCCATTATTGGGATTTCAGTTATCACTTCATTTTGAGTTGACCTATGCTTATCCATTTGTCTGAATTTGGGTCTGTAGGCCATTCCTGTAGGGCCCGCTATGGGAAATGGGGTGAGTCATGTGGAATACACTAGTTAATGTAAGAGTTGCACTGGGACTGGTCTCGGACTGAGTCTGATTGTCACATTGACATTCTCCCAGATAGCTTCTGCAAATGGCTTGTCTGAAATCTGCTGCTTCCCTAGTAACCGATGTACTGAGTACACTGTAGGTTGGATCTTCCGGGGGCATGTACTTCTACAAGTTGTACTAGAAGTGTGTGGGACTAGAGTGCAACGGCCTAGGTGTGCATGCTATTCATGATCATGGGTGTTCTTGCTCCTCTGTGTCTGTAGAAAAATATGCCTCACTGGAAGTATGTGATGTTGGCATAGGTCAGTACATTTTGACATGTGTTGACCTTGGATAGGACAAGGTTTAGCTGACTCCAATTTGTTGATAGCCCTTCACTGGTGGTGTGTGTGTTGAGGCAAAAACATGTTGAGCTTTCTATACACTCCTGGGTGTGCATCTGTTTTGGGATTGTTGGTTGTTCTTCCCACCCCCCCCTCAAAGACAGGCATGTGTTTGGAAATAGGGTACCTAGGACTGAAGCAACCAGTATGTTACACATACTTGTGACCATTTGAAACTTTGTTTTGAACCTAGTGTACACACTCGGTTATGGCACATGAGTTCTATACTAGCGAATCCCATTACAAATTGCAGATCTTGAGGTTTGTGATTGTTATCACATACACTGACATATGTAGTCCAGGTAATAGGCGGAGGAGGTGCAGCATGATTGTTGGCTGCATTTGTCATTTTTATGATGACAAGTTTTGGCTGATGTTACCCATCATGTAGATTATTGTATATGCTATGTGTGAGATGACCTTTGTATGCAGGCTTCCCATGTACTTCCTCTGAGACTTTCAATGATCTATATGGTGATATGAGCTGTTACAACTACAGTAAATGTAATTTCCGATTGACCACTTGTGCTATTCCACACAATGCAGTTCCTATGGTAAATAGTTGCCCTTTCTCTTCACAGCTGCAAACATGAGTGCCGCACAGAGGCATGAATTTGAGAGGCGGGCCATGAGGTACCGACACATCCTGCAGGTGCACTCGGGGTTCCGACGGATGGCCCGAAAATACCAGGCGGATCGGGCCTCCGGAGCATGGTGGGCTTCACCACAGGGTGGCCCAACGTTGCCCACTACAGCCACCACAACCACCGGTTCTCCCCAAGTGGCCCCAGCCACGGCGGGGACAGTTGTCCCTGCCTCTGCAGCACAACCAGGACCCAGCATTATGAGAGCTGCAGGACAGTCCAGTGGGCTAGGCTCAACACCCACACAGAGCACCTCTGCCGGGACCCAGACAGCAGCAGCACCTCCAATTGACCCTGCGGCATTTCAGGCTTTGGAACGCAAAATGGACAAATTTATAAGGAAGGTGGACAAGCTGAGCCAGGATGTGGCCTACATCCAGAAGCGGGTCAGGTCCATCAGGCGGACCCTCCGGAGGGCCAACCTCTAGGACGGATATGGTCAATTTACATTAATCCCTCCCCTCCCTCCTCTTTCCTTTTTATCATGTTTAGTGGGCTTGGGGGATTAGTGTTAGGTTAGTATAGTTTGTTAGCTTAGTTAGTGTTAGGGATGAGGGTGGGGGGGTCCTTATTCTTTCTACTTTTCATTATTAAGTGTGTGGGTGGGTGGGGGTCAATGTTGGGGTTCCGGTGTGTTTAGAAAAAAAATATATATATATACAAAAAAATATATGATTGTTTAGGATAGCATAGTATGTGTGTAGGTTAGTATGTGTTGTCCTGCATGTGTCCTGTCTCATAATGGTGGGTGGGGGGTTGATGTTTAGATCGATTCGTTATATGTGTAGAGTAAGTTTAGCTTAGGTTAGTTAGGGACAGTTGTGGGTAATGAGTAGTCAGGTTAGATTAGTGTAGGTATGACTTTTCCCTTAGTTGCCTCTGGTGTGATTACTTATGAATAAATATATAGTTAACCCTTTGCATTATGTGTTAACTGCTACTTGATCATGGCCTTGCCATCAGTGTAGGTGATTGTTGTTCTATGACATTTGTGTCTTATGCTACAAACCAAAGAAAAAAGAGGTTTAAAATGGCAGCTACCCATGTGCTAACTTGGTAAGTATCCACCATTTGATAGAACCACCATTTGGAGTTTACAGGAATCACAAAGGATTTGTGTCGATGAGTATGTTTTCTACATCACAAAGTGTGCTTCCAGACTTGGGCGGTCATTCTGACCGCGGCGGGCGGCGGTCGCCCCCCGCCATGCGGTTACTGCCAAATGACCGCTCCGCGGTCAGGAGACCGCGGCGGCCATTCTGGCTTTCCCGCTGGGCCGGCGGGCGACCGCCAAAAGGCCGCCCGCCGGCCCAGCGGGAAAGCCCCTGCAACGAGGATGCCGGCTCCGAATGGAGCCGGCGGAGTTGCAGGGGTGCGACGGGTGCAGTTGCACCCGTTGCGATTTTCACTGTCTGCCAAGCAGACAGTAAAAATCTGTATGGGGCCCTGTTAGGGGGCCCCTGCACTGCGCATGCCAGTGGCATGGGCAGTGCAGGGGCCCCCAGGGGCCCCACGACACCCGTTCCCGCCATCCTGGTTCTGGCAGTGAAAACCGCCAGAAACAGGCTGGCGGGAAGGGGGTCGGAATCGCCATGGCGGCACTGCAAGCAGCGCCGCCATGGAGGATTCCCTGGGCCAGGGGAAAACCTGCGGGAAACCGCTGGTTCCCCTTTTCTGACCGCGGCTTTACCGCCGCGGTCAGAATAGCCCTGGAAGCACCGCCAGCCTGTTGGCGGTGCTTCCGCTGCCCTCCGCCCTGGCGGTCAGAGACCGCCAGGGTTGGAATGAGGGCCTTGGTATTGTGGGGAATTTTTTAGGTCGGACTGCAGTGTGATGTTCAGGGACATCTTTGAAGATGAGGTGTTGTTAACACTCTTGTCTTCTTGTCTACATTACTGACATAGATCATGTGTGCAAAAAATCAGCATGATTACCTATTTGGAAGTTTACTCAGAAAGGTTTATTGATGCTGTGTTTAGTTGTGTTTGCTTAGATTAGACTGCATAATTCAAAGTATTAGTATTGCATGGTGACAACATTTATCAGCCACCATTAGTTGACTTTGATTTATCTTGATGAAGCATTATTCTGTCCAACACAGCATGATTGTGTGTGGTTTCTCCCTTCATCAGTTATTCTCCTCAGGATGGGCAGGCTATGATGCAATCCTGGCCATTGCACAGATGTATCTGACTACATGATGTCAGGACAGTTGTATTGACAAGCTACATGGTTGTCACACAGGCACTTTTGTGTTATCTACTGCACAGTTGATGTGTCAAATTACACAGAGACATATTAGGTGTGCAAGTGCTATTTATTGATAGGTGCTGTAGTGCAATATGTACATTGTCCATGTTTGCTGAGTCCGTTCTAGTGAAATCTTACATGGTGATCCCACAGAAGGGGTGTGGATAATGCTCCTGACATGCTGGGGTAATGTTACTGACAGTGCAGAGGGACAGGATTTGCCAATTAGTAGGAGAGAGACATTCACTGGCAATGCTGACAAGTTATACAGTGGTTAGCAGAACAGTCATTGAGTATAGTTGTAGTGAGACTGGCATTTGACAATACGTAGGACCTTGGTCGAAGTAGGCCATGGTGCAGGGACTAGTGCTTTCGGGTACTCTTCCTTGTGAATGTGATCTGTTCCATGTCTTCATCTTCTGATGTGTGTGTTGCCTGCTTCGTCCTTGTTGTTGTTGGTTGTGAAGGGGCAACACACACCTCAGTGTTAGAAGACGTGGAGTCAGACATCCCGGTGGCTGCTCCGTGTGAAGTTCTTAAGGGCAGTACTGCAGCAAGGAGGGCCTGCTGGTTTTTGAGAATAGCAGCCACATCACGATGGTAGGCAGCCAGGTCAGCCCTGAGGGAGTCATGATTGCATTCGTGCATGCAGTGGAAAGTTTGGGGTGCGAGGTGTTGTGGCAACTCTCTTACTGCAGTGGTGAATTCTTTGACAGTTTCTTGTAGTCTTTGCAGTATGGATGTTAAGGCTTGCATAGCTGCTGCCTGATCTGCAGATGACATCATGCACGAGCGCACCCCCTCAAGGCTAGCTGCCATAGTTTGCATCCTCACCCGCACCTCCTTGGCCAGCTCCCGCTGTACTCCAACTACAGTTCTTTCAAAGCTGGTGCCAGTGTCGTCAGAGTCCTCAGCTGTATAGGAGCTGGCAGGTCTTGCAATTGGGGTGGTGGGTGGTTCTTCTGTGATGGCTGCTTGTTCTGTGCTCCTCCTTGTGACTGAAGGTGGGGTCTGGAGGGTTTCTAGGACCTTTTGGATGGTCTCCTGGGGAATGTTTATGGGCTCGTCATCCATGTCGTCAGGGAAATCTGGGACAGGCATATCGGCAGGAGATCCATCTTCCTCTACAATGAAACAGGGTACAATTAGTGTGTCTGTGTTGTGACAATTTTGACGTAACATGCCTGCCTTTTGATGAATTCACTTTGTGATCTTGTTTGGTATTGGTATCTGCTGTCCTTCATATGGGCATTGTTATAGGCCTATGGCCCACCTGTGTGTCACATGTATGATATTGAGTTATCAGACTTGTCTGCCTACTTGCCTCTAGGTGTTGCTTTATACCAAATAGAGAATAGCCACCTTTTTGTCCTACTCGACCCTCTGTGTATATCTATTCTCATGGTGAGACCTTTCACTGGCTGTGGGTGTTCTGATGGTCCTGGCAGCACAATTGCCTCTCAGGACCTGCCCCAATCCCTGATTGTTCACATTGACTTAAATGTAATTGACATGTAGCATATCCTATGCATGGCAATGTTATGATGTGATATGGATGTTGATATTGTTAATGTGTCCTGCTGATGTTGGGTAATGTGTGTTACATTGGATTGCCCTGATAATCGTATCAGTGTCCTATTTCCCCCTCTGACTGTGCAGGTGTATTTCAGTGACCAGTTCCATGTGTCCCCTCCTCAATGCTGTTGTATGAGTAGTATGACTTTTGTGATGTTGCCTTGTTTGCCAGGCACAGGATGAACCCTGACATATGCAGCATGGGTGTGTGCTTAGTGCTGTGTCGCTCCTATTGCTGTTTACATTGGCTGATGTTTGCGGCAACTATGGGCATTGACATTTGAGTGTACTGGGGGCTTTGTCTTGTTTCAGGAGATTGTTGCAGATGTCATCCTCACCCCCTAATTTAGGTAGGTATGTTCCATGGGGAGGTTACTGCCATTGGCTACTGTAGCTGCACAGAGATCAGAGGTGGTAGTGTCAACTGTTGTTGCAGTTACATTGCAGTTGTTGTTTTGGCTAGAGGATTGCTGATAGGGCCCTAGTTAATGTAGGAGATATGTTAGCTGATGAGTGCCAGGATGTAAGTTTGACGTAGTGGCCTTCCCTCCTGTCAAGGCTTTCCCTTTGCTCCATTGGTGGCATGACAGGATGCCCCCATGGGACTGTTGTTGGTGTAGTGTAATGTTGTGCACCAGCTTCTGTTTGTGCAGGCCATGCCCCCCTGCAGTACCCATTTACCCATGCCACTCCATGTATATGATGACGTACAGGCAATGTGTAGTAGGTATTTCCCACCCCTGCTCACAGTTGACATTATTGCATTTTAAATCCACATGCGACTTACCCTGCATGTGCGTTGTCTCGTGGTAGTCTGCGCTGTCCTGTCCTTGAATCCCCGTGACGATCTCCTCCGGGATGACGGCTGCGACCATCTCCTCCATGTGGTCCAGGGCCTCCTGGTGTGCTGGACTCCCACCTCCAGTCTGCAGTGCTGCCTTCCTGTTCCTGGGCATTTTTTCCTTTGTCCTACGTTTGCAGTCATGCCAGCGTTTCTTACACTCGGTGACTGTCCTGCGTACTTCTGCCACACTGTTGATCTTGTCAACAATTTGTTGCCATATTCCTCTCTCCTACTAATTGGCAACTTAGAGGTGATAAACAGTTGGTGCTGGTGTTCCGTCACCTCTTTAACCAGGATTTCCTGCTCCTCTGCACTGAAGCGACACTTTCTTTTTTTTCTATATATGTCCTGGTTCTTGTATGGATCGTCCTGGCTGGTTCCTGGTCTGTTGTCATCTTCCTGGGGTCTGTAGTGGCATCTGGGATCCATTTTGGCTCTCCTCTGCTGAAATGGCAGTGTTCGCTGGTATTTTTGATGCTATTGCGTAAAAAAAAATGGCGCATATCCGGTTTGCGGTGTCGTAAATCGACCCACAGTCATTTACGCTGTGTTAACGTCGTTTTCCTTTACGACTTGACGCCGCGATGTGCGTAAAAAAAAATGACTCCCACCTGTTGATTGCGCCGCCGTGCGTCAAAGTATAAATTTGACGCCCGCACAGCGCTACGAAATGGCGTTAGCCGGCGGTAAAATTTTTGAAGCAAAACTGCGGCGGCGCAGTTTTGCGTCACAAAGTATAAATATGGCCCATAGTTTATTATCCTTTCGTTGTGAAAGGTTTGCAGCTTCTGCTGCTGGCGGGGGAGCGACACTCCTCCGCCCTTATGGAGGAGCTGCCCTTGCCATTGCGCCTCTTAGCGCCACACTAGTGTAATTTTTTTTTACACTAATATGGCATTAAGGAGGCCATTCTCTGCCATGTTTACAAAGTGGCTCAATGCTAGCATTTCGCTACTTTGTAACCCCTTGCACCACATTATACCTGGGCCAGGTATAAAGTATGCAACGGGGCGTTCCCACGCAAGGAGGCCGCAAAAAACTGTGCAGTGAAATCTACAAGATTTCACGGCAACACTTTTTCTGTGATTTTTAATGGCTGCTCAGGGCAGGTGTTAAAGTGATGGGCCCATAGTAGCCTATAGGCCTCCCTAGTGCTTTGCTGCACTAGCGCCATAATTTATGCCACTAATCCACCAAAGCGCCACAATAGCATAATAAATTATAATGATGGATATTGTGGAAACAAGCGCCATAGTGTGCCGTATTGTAAATACGGTGCACTCATGGTGTCGTTAGGTGGCGCAAGAAAAGTGGTGCATCAAAGCTGATGCACCACTTTCTTGTAAATCTGGCCCTCAGTGTCCCCAGAGGAAGACAAGGTCGGGGAAATATTTATATTTTGAAGCAGGAGCCCTCACCCACCGCACTTAGGGCCTCATTTAAAAGAAAGTGGTGCAGGGGAGCAGTGGTGCAGTGCAGCACTGCGCCAAAATTGGGAGCGCAGCTCTACTGTAGAAATGCAGGGATACTCCATATTTACGAAAATATGGCGCACCCGTGTTTCCCCTTGCACTGCCAATAACACTAGCTGCCTAGCACAAACGCAGGCATCCTTGCACCATAGGGTGTCTGCATTGCAGGGAATGATTGTTTATGTGCAGGAAGGGAAACAAGCAATAATGGCAGATCAATAATGGCAGAATGCCCCACATACCTTCCTGTACATAAACAATCATTTATGCAGAATGCAGCACACATAGAAAAAGCAACAATGAGGAGAAATAAAAGCATTTCTCCTCGTTGCTCCATGCTAACACCACCCCTGGGGTGGCATTAGTTCTTGGCGCTGCCATAGGTTTATGATGCATCGTAAATCTGAGGCAGCATCAAAATGCATTGAGTGTTGTGGTGGAAAGCCCACAGCAACACCCATTGCACGCAACTTTCATGCTAAGCAATGCCCAAAGGGCCCCTCAGTAGGGGGTCTTTGACGAAGTTCTTTTGGTTAGTATGCCCTTGATGGCTAATGATGAAGATATTTGATAGGTGTAGATTGGTGTACATGTTAGCATTAAGTCAAATTAGCTAGGGACCTCCACTTCTCTAGTTTATTATTCTGGTAGTCCTTGTTAAGGGATAAAAACAAAATGAAACACGAAGAAAAATAATGATCCTTCTTATTCTAAGAATGTTGTCTTTCTTAAGATGTGGTCAACAAGTTTCTTGCAATTGGTAAAGTCAAAATGATCTATGGCAATTCGTCAGGACCTAGTGAATCCTAATCTACCCTAGGTTGGGACTGAGATTCGTAAGTAGTAAAGTGCCTAAATCTAGTAACCACTAATACAGAGTGGAAAAATAAGTACATCTAACACAATGTAGATATACTGTCATTAAAAGTCGCCGACCAAAGGGTAAACAAATAGAAAGGGGCATACATTGTTAAGCATCTTAAAATTATCATTTACTAGCGGAGGGAAAATCCCTAGGCTGCTCAAGTATCATAAAGATATGAAAGAGATGAGTTGTGACAAAACATAAAGCATAAACGCCATCGCAGTAAACACAAGATGACACCCCACTCAGTTGTGAATCACACTCAAGTGAAAAATAACGAGTAATAAAGCATCTTTAACTTCTTACCCAATCTCTATATGGATTTGTCCCCTAAAATATCGAGGGGTCTTGGTGAACCGCTAAATCAGTGGTTTGTGAAGGTAGGGTAATAATACCAATGAGTACTGTCTCATTAAGGTAGACGGGGGAAACACCCCCCAGGCTGTAAAAGTCAGGGAGATCTATGCTCACATTCACCAGCGTGGACTATGCCATCGGACCTACGCTGTCACCGTAATCCTGCAGGTGAGGGGTAAGTTAGACCGCCATGTGTGTACCAGTGGATGGACACTCTCAGTTGTCGTCATGACATAATCATGTCATGCTGGTGCATGAGCGCAGCGTCAAGACGTCTTGCACTGAGGGGGAAAGGAGAAGTGTCCCTTTCCTCTCCGTCTTAGCAGGATCATTAAAATGGCTTAAAAAACAAGGCTAAAAGACAGGACTCTGTCATAAAGCCCAAATGGGCACAAAGATGAAAAGTCAGAGGGCATTTGATCTTTTCATCCTTTTGCCCCTTCAGGCTCTACATCTCAGAGTAAGATGATATGATTACATCACAACACTGGTGCACGTCCATCCATGGGTACATACATGGTGGTCTAACGTACCCTGTCACCTTCCGGTCTGCGATGATGGGTTAGGTCCGACGCCAGTGTCTGTGCTGGTGACTGTGAGTGAGATGACAGGTGGGTGAGGGCTCTTGCTCCGAAATATAAATATTTCCCTCACCTTGTCTTCCTCTGGGGACACTAATTGTGCTTGCCCCTAAGTACAAATAGGAACTGCATACTCTTTGTTTGACTAGATACTTGGGAGTGTCTATGCTGGACCTTAATACTCCCGTCCCTCCTACCGTTGAAAACTTTTGAAAAGTACCTGTTGCTTAATAGTTCAACAAAATTCGATTTCCCCATTCAATTGGATTTTGAGTAACTATAAAAGGGAGTCCGTTCAATACTTTCTCCAGCTGCTACCAATCCTAATTTAGCATTTATGAAATTTAACAGTGTAGCCCAGTGTTTCCTTATAAAAGCAGCCAACCCTGCTAAAGTGAAAATAGCTTTTGGGATATTTCATTGTCAGGGCATGTTCAGCATTAACTTTTACATGTCCTACTTTTGAATACCTTGCCCTCTTGGCAATAAGACCTACTCAGAGGTGACATAAATATTTAAGAGGAAGGTTTAGGTCTGTTAAAAGGGGTTATTTTGACTGATTCCATTTTTAGTCTAAAACTGCCAAAGGAAACGGCGGACAGTGGCAGTAAACACACTCAGTCCAATTACCATGAGATTACCATGAGTGAGACTCAGGTAATAAGACTCACCTACAGTAAAGGTCCAAAAACCGGGTGATCAAAAACAAAAATCTTGTTTGACTAAAAGGGTGGAACCCATTTGCAACAAGCTGAATCACGCAATTCTAATGGTCCTGTTTATAACATAAAGAATATATGTTTGGCATTTGTGAATTAAAAGTCTATAATCCCATACAAAGCTTCCGGAGGCATCTTGAAACACAACATAGAATAACTTGAGATGTCAAGATCTCAAGTACAGAAAACAGATGAAATGCCCACATACAAGGCTACCAACACAGATCCAGGAAGGATGGTAGGAAACACTCAAAGGGATAGAGTTCTTAAACCTCTTTACTGAATTTCCTGTAGGATACAAAACAGACCATAGTTACCTTGCTCTCGCACCACATCTCCAATATAAATTATGCTCTATGACCAAGAAAGAAGAGTCCCTGTGAATTACCACGAAGCTGCCACACACCTCTAATGCCTTGATGGAGGGATCCAGTTGACTGGCAGCTGTCAATTTAATTGATCCATGTGAAAAACTCAATGTTTTGGGATTATTCTCTTTCAAACACAAAAAATCCATAACCATACATTTTACCGCCATGTTCAATAAATATATCTACAGCAATAACATTCAATTAAATTATCACATCAATACATTTTCTATAGAATTAGCCATTAGGTAGCTGTATACGATTTTTAAACTTCTTACAACTGTTTTTCCATTTAGACGTTCTTAGCTCTCCCTTTCAAGACATTGAAATGTGCGAACAAGTTTCTCTTCTTCTTAGTATACAAAAAGTGCGCTGGTTCAGCCACTGTCCATATACTATATAAATTACAAATTCACTTGGTCTTTCTCAGATCACAGAAATGATCAGAGACTATAGCGATTAACCAGCTCAATAAATACATTACTTCTTCTTCACGTCTACACCAACCCAAATGCCCTTCATCATCAGCTCTGAGATTAGTCTCAGCTTAAATTGGAATAACCCAGAGATGGCCCTAACTAGAAAAGTTACCTCTGACAATACCTTTCAATACACCAAGCATCGGAACTCTCCCCAGTTCAACATTCCAAAGTCAGCTAAACTCCACTATGATGGAAGGGTCATCTCAGCAGAAAGACAATTCCACATTGGAAGGAACATTTGCACGGCCCTTTCTCATAACATACAACCTCAAGAAGAAGTACGTAATCAGATCTGTGTCTCACAGCACAACATGAGCAAGATGTACATTTGGTACCATCCTTGCTCCTGTCTCAGCCTGGAGTATACTGAACAAGCTCAGAGTTGAAGTAAAGAAAGTCACCTCCATTTTTTAAACCTAATCTTTTTTCCAGAACTTACTGTGATGATTAATATGGGGCATCCAGAATGTACACCTAGGCTCAGATTTACAAATATTTTGCATCAGTTTTGTGTTACTTTTTTAATGCAGAGCCAAAGTAAAGTGTGGGGTTGGTATATACAATCTAGCACAAATTACGATTTGTGTTGGATTGTAACTCAAAGTAACGCAAGTCAGTGACTTTGTTACTTTGCACCAAGGAGGCATTCCATGGGTGATGCTTGGGCATTGCTGTGCATCCACCCATGGATTTCAACACAAATCCATATCTATAAAGACTGATAGACAGGGATTTGTGCCAAAATCCTGGGCCTCCCAGAGGCTGGCGTAACAAGGAGAAATATTTTTATTTCTCCTCATTTTCTTCACAATGCAGAAAAGATACAAAGACGAAAATGCCTTAAAGATAGTTTTCCTTCACAACAAATATGCTGATCATAGTACAGATACCCTTGCACTATGGTGCAAGATTGTCTGTATTGGCACATGGCAGCATAAAGTGTTCCAGTGCAGGGATAAAGCATAACAGAGCCATTTCTCTGTGGATATAGAGCTGTTCTGCTCTCTCCAGTTCATGCAATGCAGTGCAGCAACGTTACTAGCTGTGCCATTTGCATAATATATTTGTATATCAGGGCCCAAGTTTATTTCTGACGTTAACCTTCCCTCATAATCTCTGAGAACCAGCTAGCTTTTTCCACGGACATGACTGTGGCTATGCAAGTCCGCACAGCTCTCCAAATGACCACACTCCACTGTGGTGTCACTCCAGGTCAATTTTCTGTCGTTGCTTACAGCAAGGTCTGGGAACCTAGGTAAGGGAGGAGTCACAATGTTGTGGGTGACATATTGACTGGCAATAATTGCCTTCATGGTATCTATCCTACATCTACTTACCTTGACGAAATAGGGGTTGTTCTTGTGGATGCACAAATCAGAACAGGTTACGTATTGTGTCTTCAACTATACAACTGTCTAACAGGACTGAAATGAGCCAATAGTAACAAGGATATCAGTAACACTGGTGCAAGCTATGAAAATGCCCCCTTTGACATGTTGGGGTAGTAAAATATGGAAAATATCAACAATCAATCAGCCTGTCAGGGTTCTGGGCCCTGCTGCCAATGCACATGCTGCAACAATGGTAGCTATGCCCCTGAAAAGAAATTCTGATGATTTGGTCTACTCTCTGTGATTTATGTGAGGAAATATCCTTCTCCGTGAAATGCATCAGGAATGTTTTTATAAATCCATAATGAATAACCTTCAGTCTGCTTAATAACTCACTGGACACAATTATATAAGGCTGGATCAGGAAGATTCTGAAAACAGTTTGGTACTATTGATTGACCAGAGAAACCTAGTAACTATTGAAGGAATACATCGGGGCATATTTACAATCCCCTAGCGCCATCTTGCGCCACCCTAGTGTCATTTTGTTTTATACTAAGGTGCCGTTAACCCCTTCGCTGCCAGGCCTTTTCCCCCTGAGGTGCCAGGCCTTTTTTTGGCTATTTGGGGCAGTTTGCGCTTAGGCCCTCATAACATTTTGTCCACATAAGCTACCCACGCCAAATTTGTGTCCTTTTTTTCCAACAAGATAGGGATTCTAGAGGTACCCAGAGTTTGCGGGTTCCCCTGTAGGAGACCAATAAATTAGCCAAAATACAGCAACATTTTCGTTTTTTTCCCTGAAAATGACATCAACAAAGCGTTTGTGGTGCTAAAATCACCATCTTCCCAGCTTTCAGGAACAGATGGGCTTGAATCAGAAAACAACATTTTTCAACACAATTATGGCATTTTACTGGGACATACCCCATTTTTATTATTTTTTGTGCTTTTAGCCTCCTGCCAGTTAGTGAAAGAAATGGGTGTGAAACCAATGCTGGATCCCCGAAAGCTAAATATTTCTGAAAAGTGGACAACATTCTGAATTCAGCAAGGGGTCATTTGTGTAGATCTTGCAAAGTTTTTCTACAGAAAATAACAGCTGAAATAAAAAAAAGATTGAAATTGATGTAAAAAAACATCCATTTATTCCCATGTTTTACTCTATAACTTTTTCCTACGATGTCAGAATTTTGAAAGCAATATACCGTTACATCTGCTGGACTCTCCTGGTTGTGGGGATATATGGTACTTGTAGTTTCATCAAGAACCCTAGGTACCCAGAGCCAATAAATGAGCTGCCCCTTGCAATGGGTTTTCATTCTACACCGGGTATACAGCAATTCATTTGGTGAAATATAAAGAGTGAAAAATAGGTATAAAGAAAACCTTTGTATTTCCAAAATGAGCATAAGATAAGGTGTTGAGAAGCAGTGGTTATTTGCACATCTCTGAATTCGGGGGTCTCCATAGTAGCATGTGAATTACAGGGCATTTCTCAAATACACGTCTCTTTTACACACTGTCTTACATTTGGAAGCAGAAAATGTAGAGAAAGACAAGGGGCACTAACACTTGTTCTGCTATTCTGTGTTACCCCAAGTCCCCCAATAGAAATGGTACCTCCCTTGTGTGGGTATGGTTAATGCCCACGACAGGAAACGCAACATGGACACATCACATTTTTACATTGAAAACTGACATGTTTTTTGGAAAGTGCCGAGCTGTGGATTTTGAGCTCTAGCTCAATTGGCACCTAGGAAAACCTACCAAACCTGTGCATTTTTTTAAACTAGACACCTAGGGGATGGGGTGACTTGTGGAGCTCTCACCAGGTTCTGTTACCCAGAACCCTTTGCAAACCTCAAAACTTGGCCAAAAACACTTTTTCCTCACATTTCGGTGTCCGAAAGTTCTGGAATCTGAGAGGAGCCACTCATTTCCTTCCACCCAGCGTTCCCCCAAGTCTCCCGATAAAAATGATACTTCACTTGTGTGGGTAGGCCTAGTGCCCGCAACAGGAAATGTCCCAAAGCACAACGTGGACACATCACATTTTCCCAAAGAAAACAGAGCTGTTTATTGAAAGCTGTCTAGCTGTGGATTTTGGCCTCTAGCTCAGCCGGCACCTAGGGAAACCTACCAAACCTGTGTATTTTTTAAAACGAGACACCTAGGGAAAACCAAGATGGGGTGACTTGTGGGGCTCTCGCCAGGTTATGTTACCCAGAATCCTTTGCAAACCTCAAAATTTGGCCAAAAAACACTTCTTCCTCACATTTCGGTGCCAGAAAGTTCTGGAATCTGAGAGGAGCCACAAATTTCCTTCCACCCAGCGTTCCCCCAAGTCTCCCGATATAAATGGTACCTCACTTGTGTGGATAGGCCTAGTGCCCACGAAAGGAATGCCCCAAAACACTATCTGGACACAACAAAATTATCGAATACAAAAATACCTGTTTTCGCGGGGGAGGCACCTGCGTTTTTGGTCCTGGGCTCAGCAGCCATACAGGGGAACCTATCAAATCCAGATATTTCTGAAAACTAGACACCTGAGGGAGTCCAGGGAAGTGTGACTTGCATAGATCCCCCAGTGTTTTCTTACCCAGAATCCTCAGCAAACCTCACATTTAGCTAAACAATCGAATTTTTCCCACATTTCTGTGTGGGATCACTGCACCGTGACAAATGTCCTACCACCCAACGTTCCCCTCAGTCTCCAGGTAAAAATGATACCTCACTCGTGTAGGTGGGCCAAGTGCCTGTGACAGGGAAGAGCCAAAAACCTGTCGAAATTGAGGGGTAACCAAAGCAGGTTCAAAAGGGCAGTTTGAAAAAAACAATGTTTAGGCTGATAAGTGGGTTAGCATTTGTATTGGTATAGATGAGAGAATGCTGGCTGGTAGGAATTTTGCGGATTCCTGCAGATTCCGGAAGGTTCCATCACAAAAATGTGGGATAAATATGTGATTTCCAGCAAAGTTGGAGGATTGCAGGGAATTGTGGGTAAGAAAATGGTGTGGGGTGCATGTGAAACACACCACCCAGGACTCACCCAGATGTTTAGTTTTCAGACGTGTCTAGGTCTTGTGGATTTTTCTAGATGGTAGATTTCCAAAGTCCAAAAAGTGCAGCTCTCACCATTCCAAGTGGGACGATCTTGAGATCTGGCCCAAATGTAAAACCAAAACCCAAAATAATTAAATGTCCTCTTGCTTGCCATGGGATAAAATGTTCTGGAGTGCGGGGGGAGAGCTGAAAGACTGTTACCCCCTTCATTTGGGGTGGGGGCATAACCATGCCCTTACTGGTTGGTAGCCACCACCTCACAATTTTATTTTATTTTTAATTCCCCATCATCTATTAGGTTTTCTGCCCCCCCCCCCCCCAAGGAGTGAATCGGGGGTAATTGCCCCATCTGCACACAGGTGGGCAGAACAACTTTGGCCTCATTTATTTGCGGTGGGTGTATGGCCATACCCCAACCCTCGTTTAAAAAAAAAAAAGATCTTCCCTGGTCTCTGGGTGGCTTTCTGCACCCTTTGGAGCAGATGGGCCTTCCAAAAATAGGCCGAACTGCCCTCAAGGGGGGCAGATATGGCCAACAGTAATGTGCCCCCATGGGGAGCGACCCTTGCCCATGGGGCTGCCCCCCCAAACAAAACACACACATACACACACACCAATCCCTGGTGCCTAAGTGATCGAAATACTTTATTTCGGCGGTCTGCCCTAAAAGCATGCATAAAAAATACATTATACAAAACAAATACATTAATAAATTTAAAATTATAATTGTTTCAATATAGCACCAGGGTTGAGGTGATTATTGCCGCACCTTCCTCCATGATTACATCCATGGTTAGATACACTATTGGTGCTCAGGTCTTGAGGATCACCCCTATAGGCCTCAAATAACCAAAGGTTTTGAAAATGTAAGAAAAAGACCCGGTACATCAACGTCTTTGCTAGTGTTGGAAACCTTCTTGACCCATCTTTTCAAATTTCAAAACCACATAGTCCCACTCTCCAGTTTGATGAACTCATAGTTGTTTTATTAATCTATTTAAAATTACATAATCCATAGCCAACGTGTTTCGTCTTCACAGACTTCTTCAGGGCTATAAAATGTAAACATATAAAATCACATATTAATATAATAATATGCCTAAATCTTAAAGTGCTATATAATACGATGCCGTGAAAAAAATTTAAAATACAAAATATTATCACCATAGTGTAATTATATTATTCCAATTCAAAATTTTCCCATTACCTTGTACTTTTGAATTATTTTCTATTTATGTTACAATTCCTATACAATTTTTTATATTTAGACAGAATGTCCCACGTTTTATAATATTCACATATATTGGAGATAGATAGATTGAGAAGAAAAAAGGGTGTATCAATTACCAAATTACTCATATTGTAATTTTATTGTGGGCCACAATTTTGTGAAATGAAATTTACCTTTCTGTATTTTTTTGTTAACGACATAATCACTTTTCTTACAATTAATCAATTGCCAGAATCCTAATACAAAATATCTATTCTCTGGGTGGTAGCAGCCTAATCTATTACATAATCGCGTCTCGTATATCGTAGTTGTTAACTTACTTATATTGCTACCGATGTTCATGAAAGATCGAAAATATTATCATATCCAAGATTTTACATCTCTTATGTCAATTACCCTGATTTATACCTCATGATTTATGCACTCATGACACTGGTTAGCAGAAGGTAAAGTTGATTATTACAATAAATTTCTCAAAAACACAACATGAATTCTCACTATCATGTTCTTATTGCCGTGTGAGGTGGTACATCCATCTAAAACACTTGCTTACGGGTTCAAACTAGGGTCATGTACTCCTCATGGGGTCATAATCTGGGCAATATACCTCCCAGATTAGTTGTATACTTCTATTACATTAGTACCCTTGCGAATCCTCTTTCCTAATATATGATTATTATTAACCTAGTTGTATCACTACAGATATTAATGAAAAGTCATATACAGTGTCCTCCCAACCAAACAGTACGTCTATTGCATACATTTTACTTCCAAATTCCCCGATTCATACCTCGAGATTCATGTACTTAAGGCGCTCCAAGGCAAAATGTCATCGACCCAGTATATCGACAAAAACTGATCGTATGCTCATGCATTGTTTAAATATCTTAGGATAAAAGCTTACACCTGGCGAGTCCATTGAAGGACTCACTTCCCCTGGCGATGTATCCATGGCGGCGATTTTGCAGTGATGTTTGACTCCATACAATTGCAATCATGGAAGTCAATTGAATACAATTATGATGTTGATTCTAACTTATCTTTTACATGTTGGTATATTGGACAACAAATCTTTATCCATTCTCACCAACAGCTTACACCCGGATAGTCCATTGAAGGACTCACACCCGAAGGTGTATCTATGGCGGCCATTTTGGAGTGGTGTTTGACTCCATACAATTGTGGTCAAGGAAATCCATTGAATACAATTATGATGTTAATTCTGACTTATCTTTTACATGTTGATGTATTGAACAACAATCTTTATCCTTTAACATTAAAACGATACATCTATTATATAGATTTTATTTTTTAGTTCCTCAAGTTCATACCTCAAAGGCACTCAAAGGTAAAATATCAACGGCCTAGTTTGTCAAAAAGGGCCGATCATGTGCTTATGCATCATGGCAGCCATTTTTACGTGATGTTTGGCTCCATCTAACCAAACAGTTTTTTGTTTTTTTTGGGGGGGAAATTAGATAAAGACTCTGATACCTCCTCCGATGGCAGCTCCCTGGTGGTGGCGGACCCTAGTGGGCCCACTCTTTGTCATCTTCCGCCACGCCCCATGCCATATCCGCCCTCCCAGTTGTTCCCCACCCAGTTGCCCATGCCCGCTCACCCAGGAGGGTGGGCGTCTCCTTCGCCCCAGGCACCTCATCCCCTGCCCCAGTCAGCCATGCTGCCCTCACGGAGGAGGCTATTGACCACCTGAGGACTATCTCTGTAGGGCAGATAACCATTGTGAATGCCATCCAGGGGCTAGCATCCCTGATGCAGCAATGCATACCTGGAAGGCATTCACTGTGCCATGTCTGGCTTGCAGAGATCTTTTCAGGCTCTGGCCTCCTCTTTGACGGTAGCCAGTGTCCCTGGTCTTTCCATCCCACCTCCTACCACCTCTACCCCTTCCAGCACCCCACTCCCTTCACCTATCCCAAGCACACGTTCAGACAGCCATGCACACACCTCAACACACAAGCAGCACACAGACAAACACAAGCACCACACTTCCTACCACAGGCATACACACACCCAACATAGAAAGGCACACACAACAACATCCACTTCCCCCATTGTGTCAACCTCTCCCGCCTCCCTGTCTGTTACCTCAACATGCACACTGTGAGAGAACAGGGCTGATCGCAGGGGCCCCCTAACTTTTTGCCCCCATATTCCACGTTTTGCTGGTGTTTTCCTGACTCTGATGGTGTCCTAGGTACTGCTAATCAGTCCCAGGGCCTGTGCTCTGTGTAAAATCAGTATGGAGATTAGGCTAATTATAATTGGCTAAGTCAACCTACCTATAAGTCCCTACTATATGGTAGGGGATGGAGGTTTAGGGACCCCAGCATAGGTAGTGCCCCCATAGGTGCACTGCTGAGGTGCCCAATGTTGTTTTAAAGGCAGGCCTGCCTTGCTGGCTGCTTTTAAATTAAAGTTATATGCAAATTCGACTTTGGAATTAAAAGTAGTTCCAAAGTCTTAAACTACCTTATTTTTACATATAAGTCACGTCTAAGGTGTGCCCTATGTGCCCCTAGGGCTGGGTGCCATGTAACTATAAGCAGGGACCTTATAAAAATAGTTTTATAAGCCCTGGTGAGGTAAAACAGCCAAATTTGTTTTTCCCTCATTGTAGTGAATGGCCTCCATAGGCTAGAATGGGGAAACTTTATTTTAATTTATAAGTCCCCTTAAGTAACAGATACTAAGAGTTTGGTATCAAATTAATTGTTATAATAAATCCCACAACTTCCAGTTGTTGGATTTAATATAACTTGTCCAGGTAAAGAGTTTTACACTTTACCTGAAAAGTTGCCAACGTCAGCCCTGCAGTGTTTTTGCTGTTGTGCTCTGATTGGCCAGCCTCATCCAGCCTGGCCAGGCTGCCTTGATGAGGTGTGAAGTGGCCTGGCTTCACACAAAGAGATGTGCCTGTGGGAGGAGATCTCCCCTCAGCAGATGGAGAGGCAGGAAGGGGGAGGGCTGCCAAACTGGTCTTCAAAGGCAGAGAAGGACATTTGGAGCAACCCAGCAACACCCCCACATCCTGCAAACCCAGACAATTAGGTGCCCCCTTGATTAGATTAGGAAAGGGCAGGAGAGGGGTGTGTTTAGGATTTTTAGCCACACCAGTGGGTGGGCTCAGCCAGATGTAACCTCCAAAAATCACTTTCAGCCATGATGGATTTTTGAGGAATGTTGCTCCTTGGGATTGATTTTTGCCACACTTCCCAGGAAGTGGTCATCACAGGGGGAAGGACCCTGCCCCTGATTGGAGAACCAGGACCCCACTGTTTTTCACCCAGGAGCAGAGATAAAACTGGCAGACCTGCACCCACACCTCAGATCCCTATCAGATTCCAATAAGGAAGAACTACAGGAGAAGAAGGACTGCCCTGATGGACCCCTGGCCTGCACCTGGACACTGCACTCTGGAGGACTGCACCAGCTGCACACTTTGGCTTCACCACTAAAAGGACTTTACCTGTCTTCTACTGCTTCAAGAAGGGACTCCCTGTTTGCTACATGTACAAAGGAGCTGCCCAGAGTCCCCTGCATCAAGTCCTGCAAGCAGAGCTCAGCTGACCAGCGTCCAGTGGCCATTTGAGGATTCTGACCAGGTGCATTCTGGGAATTGTAGTCCCAACTCCCAAGGAGCAACTCAGAGCTTCTGGAACCTTGGATCAAGTTGTGAACACTTCAAGGACACAAAAAGGGCATCTGGAAGAAGATCCAGAAGTTTGGAGACGTTTGGAGCAACCCCATAAGTTGAAGAGGTGCATTGTGGGAGTTGTAGTCCCAGACCCCAAGAGGCACCCCAGAGCCTCTGAACCCTTGGCTGGTGCTGTGGACCACTTTCCTGAATCAAACACTTCTGCAAGTAAGTGTGACAGTGTTACCTCGTGGGTGGCCTGAACTCTGGTCCTTGTTCCTTTCCAGTGTGACCTTTTTTAACCCTTTGAGCGCTAGTTGCTTCTATGCGCTAGAAAGCATTAATTCTTTAGAAATTCATCTCTCCGGTTCCCCTTATCCGATTTGATTTGTTTTGGTTTCATTTTAAAGATAAAAATATAATCTATTTTTTATAAATTGATTTTGGATTTTTAAACTGTTTCCTGTGTTTTATTTAATTACTGTTTTGTGATATTTGAATGCTTTACGCTTTGTCTCCTAAGTTAAGCCTTGTCGCTCGTTGCCAAGCTACCAAGGGTTGAGCTAGGTTTAATTTACTGAGACCTAACTGGACCTAAGTGGAGATTAGTGGCCTATTGCTAAGTGTAGGTACTTACCTGCCCTTACCAATAACCCATTTTCCAACACACACCCACAAGCACTGCACCCTCAGTCACTGCTGCTGGCTCCATTCTTGCAGTCACCACAACATCTGACATCCAGTCATCCACCCCAGACACCACACCTGCACTCACCACAACTACATTGACTGACACATGCAGCACACTCACCAGAGCTGCAGACACCCAGACGACATCCATGTACACTGGCAGCCTGTCTTGTCCCACTGTGTCCACCCGCCCTCCTCCCAAGACACTCAAACGTTCACAGGCACCCACACAACACACATCCACCACACATCAGCATACTCTACAGGCACCTGCATACACGTCCGGCACACCTACACCTGGTACAAGCAGTCCCTCTACCTCCACTCCCACACCTTCCTCCAAATCCACCCCAAATACCCCTAAGAAACCTTTCCTCTCCCGTGTTGACCTGTTTGAACCCACTGACCCACCCCGTCTTGTCCAACCCCACTCCCCCAACTTCCAAGGGAAAGCCCAAACCCCCTCCACCTCCCAAATGTAGGCCCAAGCCCCCCCCCTTTCCAGGCGTAAGTCCCCACCCCCGCCACCCCCTGCCCCTGTTCCCTGAGGTGCCTGGCTGCCCCACTGATGTCCCTTTACCGTAGGGTACCCTGTGCACATGTGGGAGTCAAGTCCGGCCTATTTGGGGGTTTTCTGTATGGACTGGCCAATGGCCTTTTTCAGACATTCCTTTTGTTTATATTTTATTAAAGTTTGAGTGCCCAGTGGTGCTGTTTGCACAATATGGTGACGTTGTTCATCTTTTCATTGGGGGGGTGTGGTGTGCACATGTGTGTACTTTGGTGCAGGTCTTTGTTGCCTTGTGTCGAGTAAGTACATCTTGTTCTGGTGTGTATGGTGTGGGATGGTGTGAGGGGTTGGGGGTGTATTGCAGGGTGGGTGGGGTGGGTGTGTAACTGTGCCCTTTCTTCCCATATGTACTAGGTTGCGGTACTTACCGTTGTCATCTTCATCGATGGTCACGGTCGTGGAGGTATATTGCAAGGAGCAGCACTGGCATTATTTGCAACTCTCTCTCCATGTCTGCTTCGTGTGTTGTGTGTGCCTACGGTGATTGTTTCCTTTTATATTGTTCGTTTGGAACTGAGGGCGGTCTTGTGCTTCATTATTTTGTGGGTGGTGGGGCCTTTCCGCCGGCCTGTGGGCAGCCACCTCCGTCCTCCTCCATCCTCTTCGACACTCCACTGCTGGTGGTGTGTGGCTAGTCCGCTACTTGTTTCTCATGTGCTTCATTAATTGGTGGTCCGTACCGCCAGCCTGTTAGCAGTAGTTTCCGCCACTGCCGGCGGAGCAGTGTTTCCCGCCATGTTCATAATGACCACCTATGTCATTTCTGACCAAGATCATAAGTCCCCTCATTGCCAGGCCCATTTTCCTTGGTGGCAGGGCCTCAACGCTATAAGTGGTAAATCCTCTAACAAAGACCTTGTTAACAGCCCATGTTTCTTGGAATACACAGACATCATATTTCCCTATAAGGGAGTTCCATGCTTTGTCAGCTACCTTATGGGTCACCCCAGCCACATTCCAGGAGATTAGTGATAAGTTTGTCCTGTATTCAGCCACCTTTTCGGGAGGATCACCCCTTTGTCCATCGTCCATTAATATACAAGATGCCCCCCCATGGGAGCCTCTAGGGTTGATTCGGTAACAGTTGGACCTTCTGGTGTAAGAGTTCCCCTGTCCTTCGGTAACCCCAAAGGACCTAGTCAGTCTAACTTGTCTAGTGTGGATAGTGGGTAGTTACGGGTCCGAATAGGTACCTCAAAGGTAGTATGTTGTATACACCCGGTTTGTAGTGATCGATATTTGTTAGACAGTATATTCCCAAAACCCCTTGCTACTGGGGGTTAAAAAAAAAAACAGGGGTAACACTCTAATTCCCCCATTCACTTGGTTTTTAACTCCAATCATATTTAACAGGGACAGGACACTGGTAGGTGACTTGAAATTCACAATTATACAGTCCCCATTTGGAGCTTTTGGAGTAGGACCCACCCATGCCACCCTTCGGGTAGTGAGAATTTCCTCACAGAGAACCTGTGGCCAGCCCGACTGTTTCCGTAACGAGTGTGCAACTTTATTTAGTAATGAGTTATGTGACTCACTTGTTCCTCTAGGTAACCGAGGAACATTCTCTAGGATAATAATGTAGGGGGTACACTCCAGAGGAATGCTTGGTCGTATATCAAAGGTGTCAGTACGCAAACACACAGACCCAGCTTCCTCAGATCCACTGCCACGGTCTCCTACCCCTTCCTCATCATCCACACGGTGTCCACTACTTGGGCATTGGAAAAGTCCCTTAGTGGGTTCATTAAATACAGGTGTACCTCTTCCTTTACTTGTTGTTTTGTGGATCAACGATTCCTCTCCGTTCCCTCTCGGGCGTGCTCTTTGGGTGTCAGGGATTCCACCGGGCTCATGAGTCTTACCACAACCTCCCTCCCTAGGATTGGTGAACGGATCTCTGTTGTTGTGGCTAAACTCAAATAGTTTAATCATAGCCTCTATCGAGTTGAGACGCTCGATTAGAGGCTGCAATTTTAAGTCAAGTATGCTACATAATATTTCTTCCATCTGTACAAACATCTCCCCCTGAGCCTTCCCATTACCTGCCCCCTCTTTTTTAGAATGGATGGAGCGTTGGGTTCCCCCTCTTTTTTGGAAGGAACAGAGCGTTGCACTGCCAAATGGATACTACCACAAATTAAGCGATTATCATTCCTTTTGGGATCTGGTCGTGTCCTCTTCTCTCTTGTTACCAGCTCATCGCCTGTATTATTTGTGGGAACTAAATCAGGGCTCCAAACTCAAGGGGATCATATTCCTGCCTCTGTGCTTGATCTGGCTCGTCCATGACCCCCTGAATCCCAACTGCAACAGGATCAACATCGGGCATCCCCTCACTACTACCTCCCCTCCTAACCAGTTCTTCATCATTAGAAGTTCCTATTAATGAGGCCCCAACACCCCCAGGGACAGGGAACGTAGGGAGGATACAGAAAGCCGACGCTCTGCCAGCTCAATTTACTTATCGATTATCCCCACAGCCCTTACTATAAATTTGTCCAAACTCAACTTGCAGGGACCTACTTGACCTTTAGAGTTCGTAGGCCCGGGTGCGGCCTTGCTAGTTGTCTTACGAAAAGATGTCTTAGCTCTAGGCATGCTGCGAGATTAAAGTAAGGGGCCCCGGCAAGCACCAATCAGAGGCTCAAGCACTTATCTCCTAGCAAACTTCCCACTGCTCATGAGGTTGCAAATAAGAATCAAATAAGTGAGCCCAGCCCCTTCTGTGGCCCCCAACTGCCGGAAGCGGAGATCATTCAGTGCAACTCCGGTCACCGCCAGAGGCGGTATGCAGCTTCCCTGCTACCTGGACTGCTGTGGGATATAGTGCGGACCCCCATCGATTTGCCAAGTTCTTAGTGATGGATGTTAAAGGGGTGGCCCAGCTCCGCCTCCTTCTGGCTCTGACGGGTGTGGACGGGCCTGCCCTTGGTCCGGGCTTTGCCCGGGCGCATCCCGCTGTGCGTTGTTCTCCTGGCGCTTTATAGCGCTGCTGGTGAGTTGATTAGGGGCAGCTGGTGCAGTGAGATGGCCGCCTCATGGGGCCTAGAGCAGTCTGGGACTTGTAGTCCCCCTTCCAATGTTCAGCGCGTCCCGCGATGTGTTGTCCCCCTGGCGCTTTATAGCACTGCTGGCGAGGTGATTACGGGCAGCTGGTGCAGTGAGATGGCCGCCTCGTGGGGCCTACAGCAGTCTGGGACTCGTAGTCCCCCTTCCAATGTTCAGCGTGTCCCACACTGCGTTGTTCCCCCTGGCGCTTTACAGCGCTGCTGGCAAGGTGATAGGGCAGCTGGGGCAGTGAGATGGCTGCCTCCTGGGGCCTAGAGCAGTCTGGGACTCGTAATCCCCCTTCCAATGTTCAGCGCGTCCTGCGCTGCGTTGTCCCCTGGTGCTTTATAGCGCTACTGGAAAGATGATTAGGGGCAGCTGGTGCAGTGAGAAGGCCGACTCCTGGGGCCTAGAGCAGTCTGAGACTCGTAGTCCCCCTTCCAATTTTCAGCGCGCAGTTTAAATTGTGGCCTCGAGCTTGGCCTCACTGCTGCTAATCTCTATATTTAATGCTCCCACAGCACTGCACAAAATGTTTAGTGTGCCAGTACCTCCCTGCATCACGAGTTGTATATTTCCTTTTGCCCACAGTCACTTGCAAATGGATTACACAATAAGTCTCTACCGTTGTTGACTCACTTTGGTCGGTGTTAGGTTTTTACATGTAGTTATTTTCACAGTTAGAACCTCTACGCCTTGTAATCAGCAGGGCGGCGCTGCATGCAGCGCCGCCCTTGCTGATTGTGATCTCCACCACCGCCAGGCCATAGGGATCATGGATTCTTGTGGTGCTGGTGGTACCCTGGGAGTCTAACCGCCAGTTTCTTAATGTGGTGGTCAGACCGCCACAGCAGCCGCGGTCCTGACCGCCAGTCTCGTAATGTGGGCCTTTGTCCTTTTCACAAGTCAATATTATCTGTTTAGTATCTGTTTGGAATTTCATAAATGAATCAAACATTTGATAGTGCTGTCTGCAGTGTCCTAGATGCATTATTCCTCCTCTGTTGAAATAAGTTTGCATTCCCATCAGAATTTTTTTTGACCTTTTTAAAGCATGAATGACAACATAAATTCTGTTGGTAAGAGATGACATTGTGTCTAACACAGAGCAATAGCAGAAGGAATGTCTATGAAAACAATTATACAATACATACAAAAGCGCTTCGTCTGCTTTCTTCTCAATTTACATACAAATTCTTGACCTTTACCTCTTGGTGTTTCAGTTTACCATTCACGACCTACAGGCAGTGCTTAATTGGTAAAATAATAGTTGCTGGTGCCCAAAGATATTCCTTAGTCCACCTCGGGCCACTTTAATCTGATACCAGACACCTTCCTTTCCCTTTATCTCACTTTTGCAGGCTCATCCTTTCTCCCTTGGTGACGGTTTTTCCATCTTTCTCTATCTCTGTTTTTCCCCTTTCTGTGTTTTTCCCTATTGTTTTTGAGAAATGATGACTTACTGACACAATATCGAAATCAACAATATCGTGTAACACAAATTTCATGTCAAAAATACAGTTTACAAAAAACTGTGTCCCTATCCTTATTATGGATAGTATAAAAATATTGAAAACATACACAATTTCACTCTAGTATTGATTAAAAAAAGATACTTTTTTTCTTAATATGTAGTTTGAAGTAGTAAATCTTAAACATTTTAAATTATATAAACCAATAAAATATTGTTAATTAAATAACTCTCACTAGTATTCAATACTATATACAAATATATACTTATATAAACAAACACACACACTCATACAAATATATATATTTGTGTATGTTTATATACATTGCTTGCTCTGGACTGTTCACTGCTTCTCGCTATGCCGGTCCGTGTATGGATGTGAGCCCGATATGTCCATTATTCAAAATTTTGCTTCACCAAGAAAAGAAGTCCACAATTTTTCTCACTGGTGATAATATATTTTATTGGTAACAACCACTTCCAATGTGTTTGGAGACCAAGCTCTCCTTGCTCACAGTGCTAATCCTATGCTTAAAAACTTTGGAAGAAAAACAGACATTTGAGGTGTGCAACTTTAGCGTGTCACCAATGTTGTAGGGTGCTCTATACAGGAGCTGCTCTACCTAATCTTGGGAACTACCCAGAGTTCTCTGCTTCTTTTCTGCATTATGTGTGTGGCACTCTACGCCTGAAAGGGTAGTGTTTTGACTTATATTAGATGTCTGGACAATGCTTAACCTCTCTGAAGAGCTATAATGATAGCAAAACATGTGTCAGGGGTTGCTTTATTCATTCAAGATGAGCTAGGATGGTATTTACCAATCGAAAGCTGTAATGCTGTGCCTGGAGTGGAAAAAGGCTTTTGACATTTTACAGCTCGGCATGGATGGCACTATGCTAGTTCTATGTCTAAAGACTGCTGTATAAATGTCCCTTTATAACTCGATGTGGATGGCACTTTGCTAATCCTATGCATAAAAACCTTCCTAGAAAAAAGTCATTTCAGGTGAGCAGTTGTAGAGTGTCATTGGTGTTGTGGGGTACTCTAAACAGGAGCTACTCTTTACCTAAACCTGGGAACTACCCAGAGTTCTCTGCTTCTTTTTTGCATAATGTATGCAGAACTCTAAGCCTGAAAGGGTGTTGTCCTCCCTTGTGTCTGGACAAAGCTAAACCTTTCTGAAGAGCTATAATGATAGCAAAACACATTTCTGGGGTTGCTTTTATTCATTACAGGTTAGCTTGGATGATACTTTACCAATCTAAAGCTGTGATACTGTGTCTGGAGTGGTAAAAAGGCTTTTATCATTTTACAGTGCGGCGTGGATGATACTGTGCTAATCCTATGCTTGAAGACGTTGCTGTATAAATGGAAAAAGACTGCGGTGCATATTCATGAGTCCCTTCGCATCTCTCTTGCACCACGTACTGTGGTGCAAGAAGGATACAAAAGAAAAATGAGATTTATGAAAGCTTACAAGGCCACCTTGTATAGCCCTGCATGGCTTCATAAATCTCGAGTAATGTAACACAGCTCAAATTGCTGTGTTGCATTACTCTGCTCCAAGAAAGAATTTCCATGGGTGTTGTGTGGGTGTTCCCAAGCAACATCCATGGATTCTGAGTATTCTCAGATTTACAAGAACAGGTACACCTGGAAAAATGGCAATAGGATATGCCTCCCCGGTGAAGCATAACAAGGAGAAATATTTTTAATTCGCCTTGTTTTTTCCTCTTTCTATGTGTGCCGCATTCTGAGAACACACAGCGAGGGAAAAAAGCCTCAGGGGATTGTTTTTGTTCAGAAAGGTGCCCCTTACTGCACAAAAACAATCCTGCATACAACACAGGCACCCTTGCACCGTTTGCACCAGGCAGCCCACTGTGTGCCAGAGCAGGGAAAAGGGCAGAAATGTGCTGTATTGCATTAAAAAAGGTGAATTCTTGCCCTTTTCCTGTCACACAGTAGCTGTGCTGCGTGCCTTGGCCATAAATATGTCCCTTTGTCCCTTTCTACATGGGCATGAATGGCACTGTGCTAATTCTACGGTTAAAAACTCTGCAAGAAAAACAGGCATTTGAGGTAAGCAATTTTAAAGTGTCGCTGGTTTTGCAGGGTGCTCTCTACAGGTGCTGCTCCTGCTCTCCACCAAAACCTGGGATCTATCTGCCCAGGGTTCTTTGCTTCCTTCTTGCATGATTTATGTGCCACTCTAAGCCTTAAAGGTTAATATATATATGTAAATCATCAAAAAATTGCCAAATACATTCCAAAACATGAAATAAATTACCAAAGTAATAAAATATAGAAAATCAACAAAAAATACATTTAGAAAAATATTTGTAAAAATTTAAAAACAAATAAAATATAAATAAATAACATATAATTAAAACTATATACAAATATTAATAATACATGCATTTAACCAATATTAGGAAAAGTACTGGAGTCTGGGAATTATAGCTTTACTGTTCCCTCTTCAGTTTATGCAACAGTAGAGAAAGTGTCAGACTTTAGAGGGGTTAAATATATTATTCCCACTCCAACCGCACAGCATTAGGGAAAGTGCTGGAATTTGGAGTGATTAGATTTACTATTCCCACTGAAACCAGGTCAACAGTAGGGACAGTGTTGGACTTTGGAGAGGTAAGACTTGCTCTTCCCACTCCAGTATGTGCAACAGTAGGGAAAGCGTTGAATTTTGGAGGGGTTAAATTTACTATTCCCACTCCAGTCTGTGCAACAGTAGGCAAAGCATTGGACTTCAGAAGGGTTAACTTTACTATTTCCACTCCAGTCTACTACTTCACTTCAGACACATGTTTTAATAACCCTATTAATTTAGAGAAAATATAAAACTCCTAATACAAACATCACTGCCTAACATAATAAACATATATATATATATATAGATTTATATATATATATATATATATATATATATATATATATATATATATATATATATATATATAACCTTAGACACTCCTACCAATATCAGGAGAACCAGGACACCTCCAATATGAAAATTCAGTTTATTTCAGCACAAAATCCAACGCGTTTCGGCAACAGCCTTACTCATGGACACCACATAAATAAAGTGCTTCACATATATACAGCCCAAATTGGTCATAGAAATAAAAATAAGGGTGAAAATAAAAATAAATAAAAATAAAAAACAGACAAATCCTAATACACCCACAGAAGAACACGTATTTGTGGTGGCCATCTTTAAAGTGCACATTCAATCTTAATACACTATAATAAATGTTAAATAGTTTTTAAATAGTTCTTAAATCACACTGATATCCCTCATAAGATTTACATTATCAAAAGACTTATTCAAAGTTACTTCTCATGATGTTACTCTTCAAACAATTGGTAGAAAATATAATAGATAAATATTTGATACACTATTGCAAATTTATAAAATAATTCAATTATTAAATATCTCAATTAAATATTAAATATTAAATATTTCATTTCCATGACGTTTGAGTAAAAATATCTATATATATTTTATCAAGTTAAAATCCAATATATTTTATAAAATATTTCATATAAGTATTTAATACTCAAACCCATATCTCAATTACTACCATTGTATCTTATACTGCCCAAATGGGCATATACATTCGCAAGTAACTGTCCTGGAGGATAACATATCATTTCTGATGTTATACATAAACGACCTCGTTCTACTAGTGCATCATGACTTCTTAACCCAAATGGGTGGACATACAAATTTCATTCATAATAAAAAACTAACACCTCTCCATATCTTAATATACATTGAAATAATACCAACACTGCAAAATACTATTGCAGTAAAAAATGCTCATTATACTACAAATCTCCACATATCCTCAAAATATATTAATTACTCTAGATGGATGCTCAGTTCCTCACTCGAATTCAACCCTACAGGTTCCAATGTCTCAAACTCAATTATGTATTTAGACTCCAAAGTACGTAACGTCCTTACTCTATTACCGCCCCTTTTGTTGATCTTGACTTGATCAATGACCACAAATTTCAATAAATTCTCATTACCAAAATGTTGCTTAAAGAAATGCCTCGCTACCGGATAGTTTTTATCATAATTCTTGATAGCTCGTCTGTGTTCCAGAACTCTTTTCTTAGCACTATGTATCGTGCTCCCCACGTACAATTTGTCACATGGACATATCAGACAATAAACACAAAAAGTTGTGTTACAATTAAAGTTCCCCCTAATTGTAAAACTGTCTGACATCCCTGGAACATTTAATGTTCTACAGTTGTTACTAGTTCTGCAAGCTTTGCATTTCATACAACAAGCAAAACCTGCCACTTTAGTATTCTCCATATATCCCTTCAATGTTACATCATTGCGACATAAATTGTCTTTCAAAGATCTATTTCTCCTAAATGTTATTTGAGGATTGTCCCCAATCCAATTGTTTATAGTGGAGTCAGTCTGTAGAATGTGCCAGCTTTTGCTAAGAATAGACCGTATTTTATAAGACTGGTTGTTGTATGTCGTAATGAATCTGATTGGGTCATTGTCCTTCACCTGACTCTCATTCGTCCTATACAAAACATCATCTCTCTTCAAGGACTCTACTTTCCGTCTAGCTTGATTAATAACTTTAACCCCATAGCCTCTACTTCTAAATCTTTCACACATTACCTCACATTCCTGTTGGAAATCTGCTGTCTCACTGCAGTTCCTCCGGGCTCTCAGCAATTCCCCATATGGGATGCTGCGTATCAAGGTCCCCGGGTGTGCACTCTGGGCGCAAAGCAAGCTGTTACCAGCTGTCGCTTTCCTAAACAATTTGGTTGCCAATCTGTTATCTCTTACACAGACTTCCACATCAAGGAACTCAATACAATTAGGATTCAAATGTTCAGTAAATCTCAGATTGTAATCATTATTATTCAAGTCTTGTACAAATTGTCTAGCTCCTTTCTCATCACCCTTCCAGATTACAAAAATGTCGTCAATAAAACGGCACCAAAGGACCACATTGACATCAAATTGAGTGATCACTTCAGACACCTGTTCCTCCCACCAGCCCATGAACAGATTGGCATAGCTGGGGGCGAAGCAGGTGCCCATCGCTGTCCCTTGCAACTGTTTGTACAGATGATCATCAAAAATAAATAAATTATTCTTGAGACAGAACTCAATCATAGTACATAACATTTCTGAGTGAAAAAGGAAAGACAAAGATCTCGCTCTGAGAAAATGTCTAATAGCTTTTACCCCTAAATCATGATCTATACTTGTATACAAGCTGGTCACATCTAGGGTCAATAATAAAAAGTCATCATCCCATTGAATGTCCTCGATGATTTTTAGAAAGTGTGTAGTGTCCCTCACATAGGAGGGTATTGACTCAACAAAGGGGCGTAGAAAATAATCGATATATTTCGATGTATTTTCCAAAAGAGAATCCATAGCCGAAACTATAGGTCTCCCTGGTGGACTAACCATATCTTTGTGAATCTTCGGAAGGAGATATAGGACTGGGATCTTTGGATGATCACACTTAAGAAATAGGAACTCGTCCCATTCTATCATACCCTGATCTTTCCAATCTATAAGCATGGCATGATATTTCTCATTCATTAATCTCACATCCCCCCAGCTCACTTCCTCATAACATTGGACATTGCTGAGCTGTCTCACTCCCTCTGCCACATATTTAATGGTATCCTGAATAACCACATTGCCCCCCTTGTCAGATTGTCTAATGACAATAGTGAGATCTTTTTTCAATTCTTGGAGAGCTTGCCACTGCTCACCCGATAGGTTACTATTTTTCACATTCAATACACCATATTTCAACTTTTTCAGTTGTTTAGTCATTTCTCTTTCAAAAACATCAAGAGCATCACAATGGATGGCAGGAAGAAAGGTCGATTTCGGTTTAAAATTGCTAGGACATGTACTGTCTAAGGCGATATCTAATCCCATCAAATTCAGAATCGGATCCTCATGAGCATCCACCCCCTCACACAAATCCATTGCTGTGTGAAGTACATCAATATCCGAAATGCATAGTTTACTCTCATTATCTCTTACCACCACTTTTTCATCACTTTTAACTTTAGTGTGGTACCACTTTTTTAATTTCAATTTTCTGATGAATTTGAAGGTGTCAATCCTAGTTTGAGTATAGTTAAAACCACCAGTTGGGCAAAAGGATAAGCCAAGAGAAAGGAGATCCTCTTCAACAGCAGACAATACTCTGCTGGAGAGATTAACGACATTCATAGTTTTTACTTGCGTGCACGAGTTACCACTCCCAAGGGCCTTGCGTCTTCTCCTGCGCCCCCTCTCCTTGGCTTGTCTGTTCCTCTTCCTCTTCCTCTGACTCCTCGTCCTCTGCCCCTCTGGGGATGAATTCCTTTGTGTTGTTCCAACCTTCCCTGATTCAACAGTCTGAATTGCTTTAAAAAATTTGATCTATCCTTTTCTTTGTCTGATGTCAAAGCCCCAGACACAACCGTATCAGGCACATCCGAGAGGTTCCCATCCGAAATGTCACTTTCTTCCTGTTCCTCAATTAGCTGACTTGCTCGTTCAATATTCCTTACATCAACATCAGTGCTACCCTCATACATATGGTCGTATTTTCGTTGAAAGGTTAAGATTCGACCAGCCTGATAATCTTTAAAGTCTCGTATATATTTTCTTTGCTTCTTGCCAGTGATCTCTTCCTCTAGTTTGCACAATTTCTTCTCTAAACCCTTCATATACTCATCAAACATTTCTTGCGTAACCAATGACAGTAGCTCTAGTCTCACTTTCTCCATCTCCTCCAGAAGTTTACTTCTATCCTTTATTGCATATTTAATCAATATACGCATCATGTTGAGTGAGCTCTGTTTCGAATTTTCAGCCCACTCCTCCAGCATTTCTGGGTCGGGATCCTCATACGTTGGTATAGTATAAATTCTCAAACCTCTGGGGACACGCCCTACATCAATATACCTTTGTAATGATTCCACCTCCCACCATTTAGATAATTCCTTTCTGTGCAATTTTTCCATTTTGTCATATAGGGTTTGCAATTTCACTTCTACCTTCATATTACAGCCACCCAGCTGAGCATTAGATCCATCCTCCATCTGAGCAAAAAATAATTTATCCGATTTCTCCTTTCGTCTTGCTTCCAATCCGGAAGCCATACTTGCTGAGACAAATTGAATAATTTCCTCCAAACAAATAAACGCTTATATCTCTATTATTATTCTGGATGTGGACAATACAACTTCAAATCTGATGCATTGGCCACTCTGTTCCTGTAATCTGCTGCAATTAGGGACTGATTCACATCAAGAATGTTTAAAAGCACCTCCAAACATTCATAATACGGCCGAGAGTGAGCCAATTATAACTAATGATTAGGCGGTAAGGAGTGTGCCCTCTCCAGAAAAGATTCCCACCTTCATTCACTGCTTACGACTTTAAACTAACACAGTTAGCTTATCCAGATTGTATATACCTCACATTAACGGATTAATGGCAATCTTCTCCTGATCATCCAATTTTCCACTGGTATGCCGATAAATAATATTGTACATTCACAGCCGCGAACCACCTTCGTTCACTTACCACAGCAAATGAACACCTCACTGTAATTACGTCCTACAATCGCTCTTCAAACAGCGAACGCCTTCACTCGTAACGTTTCTCTCGTAACAACGCTCATCTGTAGCATTGGTACAGGGCTGCGCAACTACTTCCAGAGTCCCGAATCAATAGTATACTGCTCCGAAGTGCCGTTTTTATTTCCTCCTTCCGCAAATGGTGAGTTTAAGTTCCAGATACACAGGGGAGAAGCACAAACGCTTGTCCATTAACAACCCGCGATATACACTGAAAGCGTAGCGTGCGCCCCTCCGATGCTCGTAAACGGTTGATGCCGTCGCCACTGGGTTTCCGCTCCTTGATCTGTTTGCTTTGAAATTACTTCGGGGTGTAGACGTGCTAACAAGCACTTCCACCCCACAGAGCACAGTAAAGTGTGCCGCGCGGCCACGCCACACCCTCCGGCTCCGAAAGCAAAAGGCAAAACCTCACTTGTAAAGTTTCTCCGACACCACACCGGTGCAGTTGTCTCACACCGTCCCGGGTAGCCTCACAACGACGTCTCTTCTAAAGCATATATAATTCAAATTGGCACTCACTCCGTAATTTACACGACCTCACGTGTGCAATCAAATCTCCTATTGCAGTTCCAATACAGGGGCTCCCGCATTTGCAAAAAATAGTTCGTAACCAAGTATGATAAAAACTATCCGGTAGCGAGGCATTTCTTTAAGCAACATTTTGGTAATGAGAATTTATTGAAATTTGTGGTCATTGATCAAGTCAAGATCAACAAAAGGGGTGGTAATAGAGTAAGGATGTTACGTACTTTGGAGTCTAAATACATAATTGAGTTTGAGACATTGGAACCTGTAGGGTTGAATTCGAGTGAGGAACTGAGCATCCATCTAGAGTAATTAATATATTTTGAGGATATGTGGAGATTTGTAGTATAATGAGCATTTTTTACTGCAATAGTATTTTGCAGTGTTGGTATTATTTCAATGTATATTAAGATATGGAGAGGTGTTAGTTTTTTATTATGAATGAAATTTGTATGTCCACCCATTTGGGTTAAGAAGTCATGATGCACTAGTAGAACGAGGTCGTTTATGTATAACATCAGAAATGATATGTTATCCTCCAGGACAGTTACTTGCGAATGTATATGCCCATTTGGGCAGTATAAGATACAATGGTAGTAATTGAGATATGGGTTTGAGTATTAAATACTTATATGAAATATTTTATAAAATATATTGGATTTTAACTTGATAAAATATATATAGATATTTTTACTCAAACGTCATGGAAATGAAATATTTAATATTTAATATTTAATTGAGATATTTAATAATTGAATTATTTTATAAATTTGCAATAGTGTATCAAATATTTATCTATTATATTTTCTACCAATTGTTTGAAGAGTAACATCATGAGAAGTAACTTTGAATAATTCTTTTGATAATGTAAATCTTATGAGGGATATCAGTGTGATTTAAGAACTATTTAAAAACTATTTAACATTTATTATAGTGTATTAAGATTGAATGTGCACTTTAAAGATGGCCACCACAAATACGTGTTCTTCTGTGGGTGTATTAGGATTTGTCTGTTTTTTATTTTTATTTATTTTTATTTTCACCCTTATTTTTATTTCTATGACCAATTTGGGCTGTATATATGTGAAGCACTTTATTTATGTGGTGTCCATGAGTAAGGCTGTTGCCGAAACGTGTTGGATTTTGTGCTGAAATAAACAGAATTTTCATATTGGAGGTGTCCTGGTTCTCCTGATATTGGTAGGAGTGTCTAAGGTTATATTAGGGTCTCTCGGAACCCATCCAGGACCGCTGTGTGGAGCACCTGCATTCCGGGACTTGGTTACGAACTATTTTTTGCAAATGCGGGAGCCCCTGTATTGGAACTGCAATAGGAGATTTGATTGCACACGTGAGGTCGTGTAAATTACGGAGTGAGTGCCAATTTGAATTATATATGCTTTAGAAGAGACGTCGTTGTGAGGCTACGCGGGACGGTGTGAGACGACTGCACCGGTGTGGTGTCGGAGAAACTTTACAAGTGAGGTTTTGCCTTTTGCTTTCGGAGCCGGAGGGTGTGGCGTGGCCGCGCGGCACACTTTACTGTGCTCTGTGGGGTGGAAGTGCTTGTTAGCATGTCTACACCCCGAAGTAATTTCAAAGCAAACAGATCAAGGAGCGGAAACCCAGTGGCGACGGCATCAACCGTTTACGAGCATCGGAGGGGCGCACGCTACGCTTTCAGTGTATATCGCGGGTTGGTAATGGACAAGCGTTTGTGCTTCTCCCCTGTGTATCTGGAACTTAAACTCACCATTTGCGGAAGGAGGAAATAAAAACGGCACTTCGGAGCAGTATACTATTGATTCGGGACTCTGGAAGTAGTTGCGCAGCCCTGTACCAATGCTACAGATGAGCGTTGTTACGAGAGAAACGTTACGAGTGAAGGCGTTCGCTGTTTGAAGAGCGATTGTAGGACGTAATTACAGTGAGGTGTTCATTTGCTGTGGTAAGTGAACGAAGGTGGTTCGCGGCTGTGAATGTACAATATTATTTATCGGCATACCAGTGGAAAATTGGATGATCAGGAGAAGATTGCCATTAATCCGTTAATGTGAGGTATATACAATCTGGATAAGCTAACTGTGTTAGTTTAAAGTCGTAAGCAGTGAATGAAGGTGGGAATCTTTTCTGGAGAGGGCACACTCCTTACCGCCTAATCATTAGTTATAATTGGCTCACTCTCGGCCGTATTATGAATGTTTGGAGGTGCTTTTAAACATTCTTGATGTGAATCAGTCCCTAATTGCAGCAGATTACAGGAACAGAGTGGCCAATGCATCAGATTTGAAGTTGTATTGTCCACATCCAGAATAATAATAGAGATATAAGCGTTTATTTGTTTGGAGGAAATTATTCAATTTGTCTCAGCAAGTATGGCTTCCGGATTGGAAGCAAGACGAAAGGAGAAATCGGATAAATTATTTTTTGCTCAGATGGAGGATGGATCTAATGCTCAGCTGGGTGGCTGTAATATGAAGGTAGAAGTGAAATTGCAAACCCTATATGACAAAATGGAAAAATTGCACAGAAAGGAATTATCTAAATGGTGGGAGGTGGAATCATTACAAAGGTATATTGATGTAGGGCGTGTCCCCAGAGGTTTGAGAATTTATACTATACCAACGTATGAGGATCCCGACCCAGAAATGCTGGAGGAGTGGGCTGAAAATTCGAAACAGAGCTCACTCAACATGATGCGTATATTGATTAAATATGCAATAAAGGATAGAAGTAAACTTCTGGAGGAGATGGAGAAAGTGAGACTAGAGCTACTGTCATTGGTTACGCAAGAAATGTTTGATGAGTATATGAAGGGTTTAGAGAAGAAATTGTGCAAACTAGAGGAAGAGATCACTGGCAAGAAGCAAAGAAAATATATACGAGACTTTAAAGATTATCAGGCTGGTCGAATCTTAACCTTTCAACGAAAATACGACCATATGTATGAGGGTAGCACTGATGTTGATGTAAGGAATATTGAACGAGCAAGTCAGCTAATTGAGGAACAGGAAGAAAGTGACATTTCGGATGGGAACCTCTCGGATGTGCCTGACACGGTTGTGTCTGGGGCTTTGACATCAGACAAAGAAAAGGATAGATCGAATTTTTTAAAGCAATTCAGACTGTTGAATCAGGGAAGGTTGGAACAACACAAAGGAATTCATCCCCAGAGGGGCAGAGGACGAGGAGTCAGAGGAAGAGGAAGAGGAACAGACAAGCCAAGGAGAGGGGGCGCAGGAGAAGACGCAAGGCCCTTGGGAGTGGTAACTCGTGCACGCAAGTAAAAACTATGAATGTCGTTAATCTCTCCAGCAGAGTATTGTCTGCTGTTGAAGAGGATCTCCTTTCTCTTGGCTTATCCTTTTGCCCAACTGGTGGTTTTAACTATACTCAAACTAGGATTGACACCTTCAAATTCATCAGAAAATTGAAATTAAAAAAGTGGTACCACACTAAAGTTAAAAGTGATGATAAAGTGGTGGTAAGAGATAATGAGAGTAAACTATGCATTTCGGATATTGATGTACTTCACACAGCAATGGATTTGTGTGAGGGGGTGGATGCTCATGAGGATCCGATTCTGAATTTGATGGGATTAGATATCGCCTTAGACAGTACATGTCCTAGCAATTTTAAACCGAAATCGACCTTTCTTCCTGCCATCCATTGTGATGCTCTTGATGTTTTTGAAAGAGAAATGACTAAACAACTGAAAAAGTTGAAATATGGTGTATTGAATGTGAAAAATAGTAACCTATCGGGTGAGCAGTGGCAAGCTCTCCAAGAATTGAAAAAAGATCTCACTATTGTCATTAGACAATCTGACAAGGGGGGCAATGTGGTTATTCAGGATACCATTAAATATGTGGCAGAGGGAGTGAGACAGCTCAGCAATGTCCAATGTTATGAGGAAGTGAGCTGGGGGGATGTGAGATTAATGAATGAGAAATATCATGCCATGCTTATAGATTGGAAAGATCAGGGTATGATAGAATGGGACGAGTTCCTATTTCTTAAGTGTGATCATCCAAAGATCCCAGTCCTATATCTCCTTCCGAAGATTCACAAAGATATGGTTAGTCCACCAGGGAGACCTATAGTTTCGGCTATGGATTCTCTTTTGGAAAATACATCGAAATATATCGATTATTTTCTACGCCCCTTTGTTGAGTCAATACCCTCCTATGTGAGAGACACTACACACTTTCTAAAAATCATCGAGGACATTCAATGGGATGATGACTTTTTATTATTGACCCTAGATGTGACCAGCTTGTATACAAGTATAGATCATGATTTAGGGGTAAAAGCTATTAGACATTTTCTCAGAGCGAGATCTTTGTCTTTCCTTTTTCACTCAGAAATGTTATGTACTATGATTGAGTTCTGTCTCAAGAATAATTTATTTATTTTTGATGATCATCTGTACAAACAGTTGCAAGGGACAGCGATGGGCACCTGCTTCGCCCCCAGCTATGCCAATCTGTTCATGGGCTGGTGGGAGGAACAGGTGTCTGAAGTGATCACTCAATTTGATGTCAATGTGGTCCTTTGGTGCCGTTTTATTGACGACATTTTTGTAATCTGGAAGGGTGATGAGAAAGGAGCTAGACAATTTGTACAAGACTTGAATAATAATGATTACAATCTGAGATTTACTGAACATTTGAATCCTAATTGTATTGAGTTCCTTGATGTGGAAGTCTATGTAAGAGATAACAGATTGGCGACCAAATTGTTTAGGAAAGCGACAGCTGGTAACAGCTTGCTTTGCGCCCAGAGTGCACACCCGGGGACCTTGATATGCAGCATCCCATATGGGGAATTGCTGAGAGCCCGGAGGAACTGCAGTGAGACAGCAGATTTCCAACAGGAATGTGAGGTAATGTGTGAAAGATTTAGAAGTAGAGGCTATGGGGTTAAAGTTATTAATCAAGCTAGACGGAAAGTAGAGTCCTTGAAGAGAGATGATGTTTTGTATAGGACGAATGAGAGTCAGGTGAAGGACAATGACCCAATCAGATTCATTACGACATACAACAACCAGTCTTATAAAATACGGTCTATTCCTAGCAAAAGCTGGCACATTCTACAGACTGACTCCACTATAAACAATTGGATTGGGGACAATCCTCAAATAACATTTAGGAGAAATAGATCTTTGAAAGACAATTTATGTCGCAATGATGTAACATTGAAGGGATATATGGAGAATACTAAAGTGGCAGGTTTTGCTTGTTGTATGAAATGCAAAGCTTGCAGAACTAGTAACAACTGTAGAACATTAAATGTTCCAGGGATGTCAGACAGTTTTACAATTAGGGGGAACTTTAATTGTAACACAACTTTTTGTGTTTATTGTCTGATATGTCCATGTGACAAATTGTACGTGGGGAGCACGATACATAGTGCTAAGAAAAGAGTTCTGGAACACAGACGAGCTATCAAGAATTATGATAAAAACTATCCGGTAGCGAGGCATTTCTTTAAGCAACATTTTGGTAATGAGAATTTATTGAAATTTGTGGTCATTGATCAAGTCAAGATCAACAAAAGGGGCGGTAATAGAGTAAGGACGTTACATACTTTGGAGTCTAAATACATAATTGAGTTTGAGACATTGGAACCTGTAGGGTTGAATTCGAGTGAGGAACTGAGCATCCATCTAGAGTAATTAATATATTTTGAGGATATGTGGAGATTTGTAGTTTAATGAGCATTTTTTACTGCAATAGTATTTTGCAGTGTTGGTATTATTTCAATGTATATTAAGATATGGAGAGGTGTTAGTTTTTTATTATGAATGAAATTTGTATGTCCACCCATTTGGGTTAAGAAGTCATGATGCACTAGTAGAACGAGGTCGTTTATGTATAACATCAGAAATGATATGTTATCCTCCAGGACAGTTACTTGCGAATGTATATGCCCATTTGGGCAGTATAAGATACAATGGTAGTAATTGAGATATGGGTTTGAGTATTAAATACTTATATGAAATATTTTATAAAATATATTGGATTTTAACTTGATAAAATATATATAGATATTTTTACTCAAACGTCATGGAAATGAAATATTTAATATTTAATATTTAATTGAGATATTTAATAATTGAATTATTTTATAAATTTGCAATAGTGTATCAAATATTTATCTATTATATTTTCTACCAATTGTTTGAAGAGTAACATCATGAGAAGTAACTTTGAATAAGTCTTTTGATAATGTAAATCTTATGAGGGATATCAGTGTGATTTAAGAACTATTTAAAAACTATTTAACATTTATTATAGTGTATTAAGATTGAATGTGCACTTTAAAGATGGCCACCACAAATACGTGTTCTTCTGTGGGTGTATTAGGATTTGTCTGTTTTTTATTTTTATTTATTTTTATTTTCACCCTTATTTTTATTTCTATGACCAATTTGGGCTGTATATATGTGAAGCACTTTATTTATGTGGTGTCCATGAGTAAGGCTGTTGCCGAAACGCGTTGGATTTTGTGCTGAAATAAACAGAATTTTCATATTGGAGGTGTCCTGGTTCTCCTGATATTGGTAGGAGTGTCTAAGGTTATATTAGGGTCTCTCGGAACCCATCCAGGACCGCTGTGTGGAGCACCTGCATTCCGGGACTTGGTTACGAAATATATATATATATATATATATATATATATATATATATATATATATATATTCTCACCAATTGCTCCAATCTCATATATATAAAACACAAGTAACCAATTTACATAATTCATAAACAATGTAATAATTAATTTTTTATTAAACATAATGCCTACTTAATGATTACTTAACTTGCCACCCTATCCCCCTACAAACTTACCAAACCACGCCTAAAATGTAAAATAAAAAAGCATAACACTATTGACATCATTAATAATCAAATAAACAATTAACAATTATGTATTACTTATCTCCCCACCCTGTAATCCTACAAACCCCGCAACCCACATCTAAAATATAACTTAAATATATGATTATTACACAATTTACATAATTGTAAATCAATTAAATATGTAATTATACATTAATAATTATTATGACTTAATTAACTTCCTACTCTATACCCCTACAAACCTAGCGACCTGCAAGTTAAATATAACTAAAATAAATCAGTATTGCATAATGTACATAACTAATAAACAATCAAATAATTAATAATAAATTAATAATTGTTCATTATTACTTAACTTTCCACCCTATGGCCCTACAAACCTAGCAGCCTGTACCTAAAATATAACTAAAGTGTAAGATTATAACACATTATTACACAATTCAAATAATTAATATTCAAATAAATAATTATTAAATTAAATTTGGTAATTATTACCTAATAAACTTCTCACTCTATACTCCTACAAATGTGGCAACCTGCACTTAAAATATGAGTAAAATAAATCAGGGTAACATAATGTACATCATTATCAATCACATACTTACTTAAAAATAATTAATTATTAATTTTTACTTAATTACCTTCCCACCTTATCCCCCTACAAACCTAACAACCTGCTACAACACGATAAATTATATTAGCTATTCAATTAAAATTCCTAACTCACTTAAAATTACAAACTATGGGCCAGATTTACAAAGAACTTGCACCCCTTAGTGCCACATTTGCAGCAAAAAGCCCCTTAGTGCCACATTTGCGGCAAAATAACAGGCCACTACCATAGCGCCATATTTACAAAGTGGTGCAAACTAGGTTTGATCCACCTTGTAAACCCTTTGCGCCACATCATGCATAATATATGCATGATGTATGCAAAGGGGGCATTCCCTCATTACAGGGTCACTTAAAATGGCGCAAAGGAATCTATAAGATTCCATTGTGCCATTTCTATTCTCATTTTTAACGCCTGCTTAAAGCAGGCATTAAAATGAGGCTCCCATTGATTTCAATACTGGATTAGTGGGTTTTTTTACGCTAATCCAGTACGTTGCTACAATAGAGTAAAAAAAATGACGCTATTGCCTCTGACATGTGCCATGGTGCACCGTATTGTACTATGACGGAGTTCGGGGACGTAAGGGGGCCGAAAGAAAAGTGGTGCATCACTAGTGATGCGCCACTTTCTTGTAAATATGGCCCTATATTTAAAAAAAAAAAACAATTAGAAAAAAATAGTAACAAAATTAATATATGGACTAAAACACATTAATAGTTCAAAAAAGTTATTTTTTACAACTATATAATTGAAAACGATATCAACAATAACAATATTACTTACCTGAAAAAATGATATTCTTGACAACGATATTTCTGTATCATGATATTTTTATATCACAATACTTTTTTCAGATATTTCTGTCTCCCAATATTTACAATTCGATGTTTGTTCCAAATACTGAAACGACAGAGCAAGAAAAATAGGTGCAGGTACCCAAAAATGAATGCCTGTGACCCCCACCTGCACAAATTAAGCGCTGCTTACTGGTGATAAACACAATAGCAAAATCCGAGGATATATTTCCCCCCCATCCGCCTCACCCGTTCCTAGGAGTCTAACATTTCTTTAATTCACCATAACTGGCAGTTTTTCAAATTCATTACATTGTAGTTTTTGTTTAGTATTCTTACGTATTTATTTTCAGAGTAGCATATCTGCCAAATTCTTTTGATACTGCACTTCCATCAAGCCAATCTTGAGACAATGCCTGCTACATATTACATTAGTTAGTCTGAATGTAAGTGAAGGTATAAATATACTATCAATTAATTGATTAATTGGTCGCTTCCTGTACCTACTGTGCACACCCCTCTATACTCCCAACACATGGAAAGACAAATACCACATGTAAAAGTCTACTCCAGTACCGTATCATAGCAAAGAAAAGGATGCCATAACCTGATGTACACTGGAGATATGGCATGACATATTGGTGGTCATTCTGACCCTGGCGGTCTTTGACCGCCAGGGCGGAGGACCGCGGGAGCACCGCCGACAGGCCGGCGGTGCTCCAATGGGGATTCCGACCGCGGCGGTAAAGCCGCGGTCGGACCGGCACCACTGGCGGGGTCCCGCCAGTGTACCGCGGCCCCATTGAATCCTCCGCGGCGGCGCAGCTTGCTGCACCGCCGCGGGGATTCCGACCCCCCCTACCGCCATCCAGATCCCGGCGGTCGGACCGCCGAGATCCGGATGGCGGTAGGGGGGGTCGCGGGGCCCCTGGGGGCCCCTGCAGTGCCCATGCCACTGGCATGGGCATTGCAGGGGCCCCCGTAAGAGGGCCCCTACATGTATTTCACTGTCTGCTGCGCAGACAGTGAAATACGCGACGGGTGCAACTGCACCCGTCGCACAGCTTCCACTCCGCCGGCTCGATTCCGAGCCGGCTTCATCGTGGAAGCCTCTTTCCCGCTGGGCTGGCTGGCGGTCTGAAGGCGACCGCCCGCCAGCCCAGCGGGAAAGTCAGAATTACCGCCGCGGTCTTTCGACCGCGGAACGGTAACCTGACGGCGGGACTTTGGCGGGCGGCCTCCGCCGCCCGCCAAGGTCAGAATGAGGGCCATTGTATGGGCATAACACCAACATATGAAGTGATATAGTAGATTCGTTCAGGGGTATACAATTCGATCAGTACTGACTAAAAAAAATAAGCATTTTAAAATATTTTTGGTTGTATTGTATTGCAACATGTAGATAGCACTTGCTCTCCTTATGTGGGGTGCTGAAGCGTTAATTGCACCGTGTACTGCAAAATAAAAGTCGTTTGCTTTAATTTTCATCGATTCTACAAGAAACCCTTTGCTAAGCACCTATGTGCTTGCAATGTTGGTCACATTTTGAAAGAATTGTACACTTTAGGAAAAGAACTAGCATTTTTATGAGTGCTAAGATCCCTTTTTAAACATAGTATTCACCTTTCTCCCTCTCCTGGACTCAAGCAATAGTGTCAACAAGGTAATTTAAAAGAAGTCTCTCACATCACAGAAAGAAATAGAGAAGCACAGATCTGCATGATGACAAAATTAGCCCTAGTAAGAAAAATGACTTTCACTCTGCCGCCATTTGCGGCATTGTCCCCTTGACGTCCGTTCAGGACATCTAGGGGTGCTGCGGCACTCCCCAAACAATCACAAAGAAAGACTGAACCCGTCTTCTACTTAGCTAAACACCTGCACGATCCATGGCACATATCACCGCGAGGAGAGACAATTATTCCAATGTATTTACATACAAAAACATAATTTGCTATTTGATTCTTTTATACATTATGAAATGTATTACTTCAACAAAATGATTTCCCTGTAAAACATTCCATGCACAGCCCTAGTTCCAGAACCACTGCTGTTCCGGGCTCCGGTGCTGCTCCTTCACTGAGTCTCGGCCGAAGATGGGGGAGCTGTTTCTGCCTTTTGGACTTGAGTCTCATGCTTTTATTTCGAGGTATTTCTAGGGTACATTAGGGCCCAAATTTAAGTATGGCCTTGTGCCATCTAACACCACGTTAGCGTCATTTTTCTGATACCAATTTGGCTTTAGATTGCCAAAAACGCTGCGCCACTTTGTGACCCTTTGCGCAACGTTATGCATACACCATGCATAATGTATGCAAAGGTTGCTTTCCGGCGCAAGGAGGCCCGCAAAAATGGTGCAATGAAATCTACAAGATTTCATTGCACCTTTTTTGGCGTCATGTTTTAACGCCTGCTGAAAGCAGGTGTTAAAAATATGCACCAATTGGAATCAATGGACCTCCTTGCACTTTGCTCCACTTGCATCAGAATTTTTGACGCTAGTGGAGCAAAGCGCCACAATAGCATGAAAAATCTTGAGGCTATTGTTCCTAATACCGACATGGTTCGACGAATCTTAAATACGGCGCACACATGGTGGCGTTAAGGGAGCAGGGGGAGCAAGCAAAGTGGTGCTTCACAATGTGAAGTGCCACGTTTCTTAAATCTGGACCTAGATGAGCTATACAGTCCTTGTAGGGGTTGTACCAATTTGTGGCACAGCCAGGCATAAAATCCATTTTGGGACGCACCTGATTGAGGTGGCTTTACATGGGATTTGTGTTGTGTCACAAGGTTGCCAGCATTTGCACTAGGCAGCCAGAAGTGCACCAGCCCTACGAAAGAGCAGAACTGTGTAATATCTTAGTAGATATGGTGAATGTCTGCCTTCTTCCTTAGACTCAACGCAGCACAGCAAAGTTCCTTGTTGCATTGAGTTGCGTAAAAGTTTAGTAAAGCTGGTCTCAAGTTTTTTACAAAATGGCATCAGCCCACACCTCAAGCCACAGTGGTTGAGGACTGGGCCAGGAGAGGGACATGCACAGGGGGAATGGGTGGAATGTTATCTCCTCCAACATTTATGGCCTCATTTACAAGGCTTTTACACCACAGTTGCATAATTGTTTTTGATACAGCAGTGGCGCTAAGCAGTGCTTTACACTGCTTAGTATTTACAAACTGATACACTGGGCCCAATGCGTCAGTTTGTAAAGTCTTGCATCACATTATACCTGTTCCAGGTATAATATATGCAAGGTAGGCATTCCCGGGCAAAAAGCCACACAGAACTGGTGCAGTGAAATTTAAAACATTTCACTGCATCGTTCTGCGACCTCACTGCATCATAAATGTAACACCTGCTCAAAGAAGGTGTTCAACGGATGCAGGTCTTTTTCGTGTGGGATCATTCTATACATTGCTGGAGTAGCGTACTTTTTTAACACTAGTCCAGCAATGCGTCAGTTGAGCGCCACTTATACGTCAGAATTTCTGGCACATGTGTGGAAATGTGCGCCATGGAGCTCTGTACAGTAAATACAGTGCATCCATGGTGTTGTTATGGAGTCATTAGGCAGCGCAAAAAATCTGACGCATCGGACCAATGCGTCCGTTTCTTGTAAATGAGGCCCTTGGGGTGGGGCCCAAAGCTGACCGACTGGTATGCTGGGCACTGACCGGTAGATTTGCCACCTTATTCATAAATAAATATCAACAAAACATTTTTTCATGTTTTATGATTAAGGCAAACTACAGGTACATTGAAAATAATTAATGTAAAACAGTTTTGCCTGTGTTTGCTCTAATAATCGTTAGGTAAAAGTTAAGACACTTCTGAAATGATTTTGAAGGTATTTTATCTTGAGTTTGTTCTTTTATGTTTTTGTTTAAAAGGGCAAAAATTTGATTTTTACAGTTTTTCAGTTTTATGAATTGCTTTAAAATAAAAATTCCTATCAATGCTGGTATAACATTGGTCTGGTGCAACCCAACTTGCCGGGGTGAGTGGCTATGGCTTATGTTGCCAGTGGGAGCTCTGTAGTGACTGCATGTAATGCACCCAGTTAAAGGCTAAGACCTATGTATAGAGGCGCTACCCTCAGTGTCAGCTGAAGGATTTTGGGGGCACCATGCAAAAAATACTTTTGGGGGCCTTATTTGGAGCAACTTTTTTATTACACATATTTTGCTAATTCAAGCCCTATATTGCCTACCAATATTGAATTCTAAGTTCAAGGTTAACATGGAGAAATACAAAGAAGTGAGATATAAAGTTCACCTTCCCGGGGGCCCCTTGAAGGACTGAGGCCCTGGGCAAATGCCCACTTTGCTTATGTCTTAAAACATCTCTGGATACCCGAATCCTGAGGTTTTCTGCCTCATAATTCGACTAAAAAAGACATGAAAGGGGGCACAAGATAAAAGTCACACTTTTTTTTACCATTAAGCTATCTAGAACACTGGAAAAAAGTGAGCTGCTGAGTGTCAAATTGAACGACAACAGGAGATTATGGTTCGCGAGGGAAAGGAACCTGAGCACACCACCTCTAGTATAAAACAGAGGCCCATATTGATCGATGTCACAATGACAACCCTGTACAAGAGACTACAGAGTCTCAAGGGCATGTCACTGCAGCCCCCACAGAGGACTGTCCTTTACACCATCTCACATCTATCCCTAGAGAGGCATCAGCAGACAGATGATCCTGCTAATACAATGGAGCTGAGCTTACTCCAGTCTGTGTTGTCAGGGGTGAAATGGACACTCCCCGCAGACCACGCAGTGCAGGGGGCCCAGGCTTCTGTACCTGAACGGGGCCTCCTCAGCCTCTCTGTTCAGCGCTGTGTGTCTCTCCAAAGCAGCCACAGTGTGCAGCTTGCTCAGAGCTGACTCGCACTGACTCAAAAGTGAAGAGAAGCAAAATAAAAATGTGTTTCTCTCCAGTCTCAGCAAAGCAGATGCAGGCACCTTACAAGAGTGGGTGGGACTTCTCAGAGAGAGCGTCCTCCACAGGGCACTGCTCCTCTGAGAGGGAAAGACACAGCCCAGAACGTAATGGGACAGAGGTAAGTAAGGTTGTCACCTTTCCCAGAGGAAAATACCAACCCTCTGTTCACTTTTTAATATTCTGCAGAGGCCCAACATAGGGCCTTATTTAGAACTTGGTGGGTGGGTTACTCTGTCACAAAGGTGACGGATATTCCATTAAGTGAAATCAAAATCCCATTACATCCAATGGGATTTAGATTTTGGCGGACGAGATATCCATCACAATTGTGACGGAGTAACCCTTTCGCCAAGTTTTAAATCAGGCCCATAATTCTTAAGTAGAACTGTATATGGAACTGTATGTATTTATTTTACCACGGTCTTTGTGTCTTAGTTTACTTAAATTATCAGTTGGGTCGTTAAGGCAGCTCTTGTGAATAAAAGTTTGTGTGTCCATCATTTTACTTAGAGTGCTTAGGCAAGAGTCCCCAGTGCAATGATTCACCAAACTGTTCGCTAGGTGTAGAGATTTTGCTCCCTGGCACACCAGGGGAATTTAGGCCCTGATTTATACATTTTGGTGCAAAACTGCACTAACGCAGTTTTGCAACAAAAAGTTTAGCACCGGCTTGCATCATTTCTGTGCACCAGCCAGGCACCATTTTTATGGAATGGTGCAAGCCAGTGCAAAGGGTGGGCTAGAGTAAAAAGAAATTACATTAGTCGGGTGGGGCTGGCGCTATGGAAGAAGGGGGTTTTGCACCAAAAAATGATGTTAGGCAGGTTAGAGTAAAAAAAATGACTCTACCCTGCCTAGAATCATTTTCTGACGCAAGACCATTGATACCACATGACTCCTGTCTTTAAGAAGACAGGAGTCACGCCCACCACCCCAGTGGCCAGCACAGGGGACCAGGGTCCCTTGGGTATGGCCATTGCACCAAGTGCCATGTAAGGGGGCCTATTTCAGGGCCCCCCATTGGCACTTTAAAAAATAAAATGCAATACTTATCTGTACTTACCTGTACTTACCTGGGATGGGATCCCCCTTCCTCCGCAGCCCCTCTGGTGTGGGGGGGGTGTCCCTGGGGCCTGGGGGGGGCACCTGCGGGCTTATTCCATGGTGTTCCACCATGGAAATAGGCCCACAGGTCCCCTAACGCCTTCTCTGACCCAGCCATTAAAAAATGGGGCAAGAAAGCTTTGCCCTATTTTTTGCCCCCTCCTCCCGCCGGTGCACAATTTTTGCACAGGAGTATAAATAAAGCGTTAAGGCCATAGAGTCATTTTTTTCAGGGGAACGCATACCTTGCATCTCATTAAGGGAAGGTAGGTTTTCACGTCCAAAAAATGACTTTAACTCCATAAAATTGGCGCAAGACGGGTCTAGTGCCAAAGTATAAATATGGAGTTAGTTTTGCACAAATTAGAGAAAACAAAAATGACGCTAATTCGGTGCAAACAGAGCATAAATATGCCCCTTAGACTCTACTGAGCCAGGAAGTTACGACTTGCGGAGGTGCAGTTGCAAGAAGAGGGATCTGGGTAGCTACCTTTGTTCCAAGACTGCTGGACAGGTGCGAAAAATGTGGATTGCACATAGGCTGCAACCTTGACTTATCGGAGGGCTCTTCAAAGTCTGGATGGGTTTTTGGTTTTTTTTCATTCCTCAAAGCAAAACAACATGAACTGGTGTTTTAAAGCACCTGAAAAATGAGCTGTCAAGTATGCTTGGTTCTTTAAATGGCGGGAATTGGTAGCTGTCCAGGCATGGCGTTTCCTTGTAAATGAGTTCTTGTCTTGCAATTGTCACAGGTATTTTGCCAATGTATTACTTAGTCGAAAGAATGATGCTGTTCATTTGGGACTAGCCCACGCTTCTTTAATGCCTAAGGCATCTCTAAATGGTAACAAGTGACCACCCCATGATTTTAATTTAGGTTTTTACTCACCTGAGCCTCTATTTCCTGCCAGTACACATTGTTCAAAGAGCCACTTCCAACTGTTTGAAAGGTCCAGCATAACTTTACAAGGGTGTTCATTCTTTGCAGCTCTAGGTTCATTAGACCAAATTCCTGCCAGTCTTGAACTGAAGTGGTTGACTTAGGCAATCCACAGACAGATTTGTAAATGTTAGTTTGTATCAGATTTAACATGACCGCTCCTTTCCATGCATGATTTCCAGGCCATATGTTACTGTTGGGAGGAGCTGAGAAGCCATAAATGCTGGCACGTGCTGGTATGGTGGGCAGTTTTATTTACAACTGTTTAAATACAAAAGTGAAAGACTGCACTTTGGCCCATAACATGGTCAAAATGCTGCTTGAAGTTCAGCTGGAGTTCCACTTGGATACCCAGGTACTTGTAAGAGGATACAACTTCTATATATTTACCCTTAACAAACCAGTTGGGTGAATTATTATTTGAGTCAACCAGGCAGACAACCTTTATTTTGCTTAGATTCAGCTCTAGGCCATGTCGCTCTATATATCTTGTCAGTGCATTTTTTGACCTTTGTAGGCCAACGGAAGTTTGACTCAAAATGACTGTGTAATCACCATATTGAAAATGCCCGATTTTCTCTGCAGCCAGTGTAGGAGAAAAGCTCTCAAATTGTGACAAGTGTCGATCGTGATCAACCAGCTATTGGTTAAATAAACAAGGGGCTAACACACACCCCTGTTCCAGTCGATTTTTAGTTTGAATCTTGGACGTTACTCAGCTGCAGTTTCAACTTTAACCTAGACCCATGTGTCACTATACAGGGCAAGAATTGAATCTGACCGTTTTTCAGGATGGTTCCATTCTGCCAGTTTTGCCCATAGATGGCCACCGGGATCTCTGCCAAAAGCAGACTTGAGATCGACAAAACATTTAAATAAGCGACTTCTTTGCTGTATTGCTTTTTCTGCTAAAATGGTAAGAGCTTAGAGGTTTGTAATTGTGCCCAGGCCCGACCTGCATGCTGTTTGTGTTTTTTGTAGTAATTGTTTCTCAATAGCCCTTATTTGGAGATCTTGGAGTATAGAAAAAATCCATTGGCTTGGAATTTAAAGGGGATGATTGATAGCCGCTCATATATAGGATTGAATATACTCCCTCTCCACGAAGGCAGAATGATTTTGGAGCTGTAAATTGATGTAAAAAGAGGTATTAGGTAACTAGCCCAAAAGTGGAAAAGTGGGCAGCTTGCTTAAAGAGAGCGTTTGGAGGGCCCTCTGACTTCATTTTATTTAGTATCCTTTCCTGGTGCTTGACATCTGTTAAAGATGGGAGGCATTAACGGTTGAATCTAGTTGTGTGGTTGAATACAATGGTCTGCTGGACTCTTTTTGTCTTTCTGCTGTCCCTCGGAAGCATCAGACACGAGTATAACTGTTTTTGTATTATTTGGACTGTTCCATTATTTGTGTCATATCCGAGCCACGCCATTTGAGTATTTTTAAATTGCAGCCTTTGGTGAGTGAGCATAAGCCGTTCGTTTTCGGTCAGATAGAAGGGTATAAATTCTATTTTGGATGCTTGGGGGAAGTGTTGTCTTTGAGGGTGTGGACAGGTTTAAAATGACTTGACCAGAAAAAAAATATTTGATATTTATTAGTGTGTAATCAACTCATGACTGACCCAATTCTACCACTGAAAAAGATTACTGCTGTTGGCTTAACCACCTTAAAATTGACATTCAAGATTTTTAAACCTTGGGTTTCCAGCTTTTGACATAGGTTGGAGGTAGAATTGTAGCGACTTGGACCCATATTTATACTTTTTTAGCGCCGCATTTGCATCATTTTTTTGACGCAAAAGTGGCGCAAAGTTACAAAATACAATTGTATTTTGTACGTTTTTGCCGCTTTTGCATCAAAAAGCAGCGCAAATGCGGCGCTAAAAAAGTATAAATATGGGCCTTGGGTTCTTACCTTTCTGAGAACTGAGTGAATTCAAGATAAACAGGTTTTGTAAAAGTCTGATATAAAAATCCCCTGTAACTATGAAGTGCGAGTTGTGATGTAAATTTTGCAAATACTTTATTAGTTCTGCCAAGGTTGAGGCCCTCTCTGCCTTCTTTGCTTTAAATGGGTGGATATATAAATTTAGGAGGAAGAGAACTTTCAATGGCTTTGTTGACTTTTTATTACTACTTTGGTTTCCTGACGCCACTCGACTCCTAGGTCAGAGGGCTCTCCCGGGGATACCCATGATGTAAGGTGTTCACTGCGGGGATGTGATGTTCCATATACCCTGTTACTGGGGTTGGTTTTAGGCTCCATGTTTCCTGCAAAAGTATGATGTCAAATTTCGAAGGTAGACCATTGTTTCTCTGTTATAGGGCATTTTACCAAACATGTGTGCATCCCAGGAGTAGATTTTAATGTGGTCCTACTCTGTAGAAAGTTGATGTTCATAAGGACCTACTAGAGTCTAAAGCTTTTGGAAGCCAATACCATTCTTATGTATTCTCGACCATGGGAGTGGTTAGGGAGTGTCTTGGGTGTCCCTTCTCTGTTAATTATTGTATTGTCAACTTTGGCAGGTTAGTCGCTGTTGGAAGTGGCCCTCTCTACAGGGTCTCCCCCAAACTTTTTGCCTTCCTTCTATTACTTTTTGCTGGATTTTTGCTTGTTGGCCTTGTGACTCAGGGCACTTTACCACTGCTAACCAGTGCTAAAGTACTTGTACTCTCTTCCTATGACATGCTTTGATTAGCATATACCTGAGTGGCATATTTAATTTACATGTAAGTCCCTTGTAGAGTGGTATACCATATACTCAGGGCCTGTAAATTAAATGCTACCACTGGGCCTGCAGCACGTATTGTGCCACCCACTTAAGTAGCACTTCAAAACATGTCCGAGACCTGCCATTGCAGCCTGCAGGCAGTGTCCCATTGCCATGTTGACTTGGCATTTAAAACCCTTTGCCAAGCCTAAAACTCCCCTTTTATTACCTATGTGATCCCTTTGGTAAGCCCCAAGGTAGCCCACATGGCAGGGTACGATGTACTTAAAAGGTAGGACATGTACTTTTAAGTTTTACATGTTCCAGTAGTGAAAAACTCAAAAACTTGTTTTTCACTACAGTAAGGCCTACATCTCTCATAAGACAGCATTGGACATTCATTATTATATTTAATAAACTGTAATCACTAAACCAACTTTCTAAAAGTGGCATTTTTAAACTTGTAATGATAAATCCTCTTTATCGGTAAAGTCAGATTTATCATTTCAAGTTTGAAAATGCCACTTTTAGAGAGTTGGCATTTTCCTGCTCTCTGTGCCTGCAGCCTGTCTTGGGTCACATGACTGGGTATAACTGGCACTTAGGACTTCGTGAATTCCTCCCAGACAGTCACATAATAGTGTGATTAGCAGAGCCTGAATGGGACATTAACTGACTTGATGGGAGGCGGAGCTAAGTACAGCCCGACTTGCACCTGAATAGGCAATGCTCTGCCACAACACAATAGGCTTAACGACCCTGTATTGTCAGTGCAGCCAGCTCGGAGCAAGGGCAGAAGAAGCAGGAAAATCCTGAAACTTCAAAGAACCCTTATGGAAGCATGTCCCAACTTCTAGGAGCAGTCACAGATACATAACAGGCCCCCACCATCTTGAGCACGCACCTGGACCCATCCTGAGTGAGTTTCTTGGCTTTATTCTGTGGCTGGTGTGGATGTTGCTGATTGCACATGATTGGAGTCTGCTCTCGAATTCTCTACTCCTTTTTAATGAAAAAATATTTGACAAATGTTTTGTTGTTAGGGGGCTTTATGTTTCTTCTGCATTTTCGTAAGTATTTTCCGTTCTCTTGTAGTTTGAGTCTCTCCTTTGCTGCTGGTTTTCTCCTGAACAATTACAGAAACAGAATAGCAGTTTCTTGCTGCACTACTGATGGTTCAAGTTTCTCACCCCTGGAAAACCCTGACTTTAGATATGCTATCCCTGCACTTGCAGTGTTTATGCTAGCATTCATGTTTGATTTAATTGGTGATAGGAGAGTTGGAGGTGGAAGAATTGGATTTGCTAAAGGCAACAGGAGTTGGTGTTAGATCTGATGATTCACCTACTGTTGTCCAGAATTTTCCATGCAGTCTTTCTGGTTGCGTTTTGACTTCATGCAAGATGTCTTTCAAGATATTTGGTAGTGCCAGTAATTTATCCACAATGTTGTGCAATGAGAGGGAGCTTGTTGTATATAGCAGTTGTCTTGGATCCTATGAATCAGATCGTTCAGCGATTGCAGTTTCTTGTTGGTACTGGCTTGCTAGATGGCATGTGCGCTATGGGGGTTTACTTGGATTTCCTGGTTGTCAGACTGAGAACGCACTGCCGCGGATATTGCCTCCATCGTGTTTAGGAGGGCTATCCAGGTGGGGCGTACCGATTTGCCATTCTTAAAGGAGAGAGCTGTGGAATCACAAACTATCTCCTGGTACACCACCATGTTCTTTACGGGACTTGTACCCAGGGACTCCTTTGCAAAAATATGAACTGAGATATGCTATTTTTATGTGAAAAGTCATTACACAATGTTTTGTTCCAGTGAATTAAAATTTGTGTTAAGAATTGTTAGCTTAATTAGACTGAAAGGGGGGTTAGCTTCATATGTAAAGTTTTTTGCATCAGGCAGAGGGCTGCATCTTTGAGTAAAAAATGAGCTCAGACTGACTATGGTGGCATCCAGATGGTGGATTTTTACTATTGACATGGAATACAGTTGTTGTTGTGGTAGGCTTACTTCTCCCCTTGAGGATCACATGAATTGTCCAGGAATTCTATCAGGGATCAGTCTTGTAAATCAAAGTTTTCAAGATTATTTTGTTCATTAACACTTCCTGTGGGGCCAAGAGTGAGGGCTGCTGCAGTCAATAAGAAGCTGTGCGGTGTGGTGGTGAGAGTGATAGCAATGAGTTGACTTTGTGCACCTGGGCTATGTAATGAATATTTGGGCAATGAGGTCCCTCCGTAGACACAATATTCAGCTGTTGGTTACTGGGCCATGTTGATCTCTAGCAGACTGAGGGGATTCAATTACTATGTCTACTTGTTCATTTGTTTTCGGTTTCAAGAAGTCTGTTATCTTGGGTTCCACACATTTTCCTGGTGCTAATTTCCTTCCCTTTTTGGTTGGGTGTTTTCTTATCTTTGACCCTGTTCTTCCATTTCCTCAATGTATTTGGCTGTAATCGTGTCCGTGGTTCTGGGTCTCTTTGTTGCTTTTCTCTTGTACTGCCCGGGACGCCCCTTAATTTCCCGGACCTCGTGATTGGATCCGTTGGCGCTTGACCTAGTGGCTGTTCGTCTGTGTTTGGCCGATTTTAGCTATAAGTTGAGCTTTTGGTTCGGTTGGTAATCAGGGTTGTGGAGTTTTCATAAGCGCATATCGGCTGTAAATGTGACTATGCAGCAATTTGCAGGACTGGTATGACTGGAGGTGGCAGGCCTCAGAGGGCAGGTGTTTGAGGTTGTTTAAACATATGTTGAGAAGGGCATAGGTGGGTGGGCAAGACCACTAGTTGTCACCTAACTGCTGAGTGGAACTGCTAGTTTGGCTGCTTGGCTAGTTGGTGGGCTGCAAAGCGGTGGACAGAGGCAACAAGAAAAAGCAGCCGTTAGACCTTAGGGGCCTCGTGGGTTTTGGGAAGCTAGGGTAGGTGGCCTGGCAGATGGAGGTATCGTCAACCAAGGAGTGTTTTCTTCCTCACCCTTCCCCTCCTCTGTCCACCTATGCTGCCACCGGATGAGCACACTGTGTTGAGCCTCAGGCACCCTAGATGCATGGCTGCCAACGCTCACCTAGCTCCTTGCACCTATGACTGCGTAGGAATTCGCTCATCGGACCCAGCTCTCTCTTCTGTTGGCACTTCTGCTGTTGCGGTGCTGTCATGTGTTGGTATGAGCGCTATTGTGGCTCCCCCAGGTTCAGGGGGACTGGAACCAGATGGAGGGACACTGGAAGGCCTGCAAGCTGCATCCAAACCTGGTTGGGCCGCTTCCAAAGGAAACCAGTCTGCCCATCTGTGGAGGCTGCCTACAGCCTCTGCAGTTGCCTATTCTTTCCCCTTCCTTCCTTATTTTGGTGCGCTGCTGTGCCTTGAGCTCCTCCTGGACTCTACCATATAGATCTGTATTTGGCCAGTCACATATTGATGGCAGTGTCTCTCGTGTTTGCAGAGCGCGTTCCTTTAGTGCTGCTGGGCAGCTGGGATGCCACTGCGATCCCTTTAACCTCAATGAAAGAAGAAAAGGAACCATGCTGCCGCAGCCCTTGCAACCTCAGACCCTTGGTGCCCCTCGTCCGCTCCACAGGTAATACGCTGGGTCAAGACCAGGTATGGGGGAGACAGGTTGTTGGGATCCCGAGTGCAGCATTTGCTTATGGTACTGGGACCAGCAGCAGGCAGCGGGCTTATGGCGGCAGCAGCTTCAGCGATCCAGCAGGATCCACCTCCTGATGCTCTGACGCATTCTGATGCTCTGGCATTTCAAAGTGTTTTCTTCTTACATTAACTGTTTAAAGTATGTTCTGATAAGGGGAATAAATCTATCTAGATATGCCCACACACACGTACATGTTTGTTTAGAATGTTTAAATCTGGCTTTGTATGTATTTAACTATACCTGTATATTTAGATGTCAATACACACATACATACAAAGTCAATTATTATTATTTTTTTAACGAAATACTGATTTGCAATGGAAATTAGTGGGACAAATTAATGAGTGTGGCAAGGTGCAGTGTTTGCTTTTTCCGTATCATATGCTGCCTGTTCAGCAGCTGTAGTGCTAGGGGCACAAGGGAGAGCAGGACAAATAGCACTGGGGCACCGCAACTCATGTTATGTTATATGTAATTGTATAGCACACACTCACCCATTAGGATATTCAGGCACGGTGTGAGGCTAATCTCAGGGCAGGGAGCCAGATCTTCAACTGTTTGCATAATGCAAGAAGAGAGAAGCAGGCTCTAATGTGACGTGGGAGATCGTTCCATGCTTTAGCAGCGAGAGTATGAGAAGGCTTGACCTACGGCTCTGCTTCTGTGGATTCGTGGGACATTTGCTAGTAAGTTGGGGTGGTCTGAATTCACAGAATTGGATTTCATGCAGAATTACATTAAAATTCCACCAGTGTCCACTGAATTCCATGACGGGCAGAGTGTGAATTTGGCACTATCTTCTTGGTCCAAAAATGGATGTGAAGATGCATTTTGCAAATAGCAAAGCCAAATACCACTCAGCACCCTTGCATACTCTGCAGTGATTAAAGCTTGTAAACACTGCAGAGTTTGTAAGGGCAACAAGTGGTATGCAGTGGTTTCTAAACTTGAATAAAAGACTTTTTTTGTGCAGAAAGAAATGAGAAAGTATAGTATGGAGAATGATAGAGGGGGGGAAAAGAAGCAGCGGTGGAAAAGAAAAGGGAAGCGGCAAGAAACAATGAAAGAGATACATGCAGAAGGAAAGAGCTCACAAGGTGCTATAAAGACGAGAACAGCTGGAAAGGTGATAGAGAAGGGAGGGTAGGGATAAAAAGGAGAGAAGGAATATTGAAAGTGACAAAATAGACCAAGGTAATACACATAGGATAGCATGAAGGAAGAGCAGAGACAGCAAGAGAACTATGTAGTGACAACAATGGTTCCATGAGAAAATATTCAAGTATAACATAAATTAACAAAAAACAAATCTAAGAAATGTAAATAATTGTGCCAAAGCACAGAAATGTGCAAAAAAGTTAAAACTGTTATTCAGTAGTGATATAAAACATACAATAATGGTTCCCCATTTTACATTAGACAAACACATAAAGACAATATACAGTGTAAACAAAGAAACAACAGCAGAGGGTCTCAAAATCAATTAGTTGGTCCACAAATAGCGGAACCTAGCCCTGTCATTGTTTTATCCCAATCTGCCAATCTGAAGACAGGAGCATGACAATGAAGGGGCCCGCGGAGAGAGAGACGCAGTCTAGTCTCTCCGCGGGCAGTTTCGGGATAGAGGAAGTGGCACACAGGGCGCCCTATTGGGTAAAAGGTAAGTGGGGGCGGGTTTAGGATAGGTAATAAAAAGGGGGTGGAGGGTGGGGTCGGCCTCTTCACCGCGCCGACTTAGCGTGGGAGGGTCGAGTTTATTTTAGGACCACCCACCCACCCAGCTTAGGAGGGCGGAGGGACAAGAGGATAGGTAGGTAGGAAAGGGGGTCAGGTAGGGGGGTTAATAGTCATTTAGGACAGGTGAATTTGAGAGTGATGGCAGGAGATGGGGGAGGGTGGAGAGCCAGGTGCGGGCTTGTCCACCTTTCCAGTGGGAAAAACAAGGAATTGAAGGATCAGAGTGGGGAGGGGTAGGCTGCAGGCAGGGAAGGCATGGGAGGAATAGGGGAGCATATACGTTAGGAAAATTGAAGGGAGATATTTTAAGGAGAAAATAAAGGAAAGGGAATTGTTAAGTTAAAGTCTGTTAAAAGGAGATACAGTTAAATGTTTAAGTAATGATGTTTAAAACCTGTTCTAATAAATGACCTTTTACACCAACAAGAGTGTCACGTATGTATGTCCCAATCGCATAGACAGGAAACTGATGCTGAGGACCGCTGACAATTGCTTCCACCAACATGAGGAGTGTTTCCAGGGCAGCGGTGCTGCGAGCAGCAGCAATGGCTGAAGGAGAACGCTGCGAGGTTGGATCGCTGACAGGACACCGTCGCTGAGGACCGCTCCTTCTGATATGAGGAGTGTTTAGGGCAGCAGTGCCGCAGAGATGCAGCAGAAAAAGCAGGCAGCTGGTCAACAGGGCAGTAAGGCTGTGGGTGGCAAAGATAGCAGAAAGTGGTCGGGTTGGGGGCAAGCAGTGGGGCTTGCTTTTTCGCAACCCTTGCAGCCCCAAACCATCCCGGATCGGCTGGAACTGACCTGGAACTTGACCCTTAAGCCACCCCGCCTCCCTTCACCTCCCTCCACCCCTGTTCCCTGGTGGTGGTAGACTGGTAGTGTGGAGGTATACGTGCAGGGTGGAGGTAATAACTGATTTCTGTGCAGTTTATCATCACTAACACCATCACTGCACATTCCTGGCTCCACCTTCTAGGCCTCCCCCAATCTGTGCCTCAACTACAGCTCCTGCTTCTGCTTTTACTGTGCCAATGTTGCGTACTACTCTGCATTAACTCTGCACTAACACTGCATCCCCTACACATCTAGGGCCGTATTTATACTCCGTTTGCGCCGAATTTGCGTCGTTTTTTTCGACGCAAATTCGACGCTAAACTAACGCCAACTAACGCCATATTTATACTATGGCGTTAGAGGCGAATAGCGCCAAAGTTCCCGGAATGTGCGTCATTTTTTAGCGTGAACCCCTTCCTTGCGTTAATGATATGCAAGGGAGGCGTTCCCGTCTAAAAAATGACTCCCAGGCCTTTACGTGGTATTTATACTCCCGGGCAAAAGAGACGCCCGGGAGTGGGCGTGGCTAAAAACGGCGCATTTGCGCCGCTTTTTAACGCCTGGGTCAGGCATGGCGTTAAGGGACAAGTGGGCTCAAAATGAGCCCAGAGTGCCCTCCCCTGCCCCCAGGGACCCCCCCTGCCACCCTTGCCCACCCCAGGAGGACACCCAAGGCTGGAGGGACCCACCCCAGGGACATTCAGGTAAGTTCAGGTAAGTTTTTTTTTTTTTTTTTTTAATAATATTTTGTGGCATAGGGGGGCCTGATTTGTGCCCCCCTACATGCCACTATGCCCAATGACCATGCCCAGGGGACAGAAGTCCCCTGGGCATGGCCATTGGGCAAGGGGGCATGACTCCTATCTTTACAATGATAGGAGTCATGTTGATGGGGGATGGGCGTCGTTAAAAAATGGCGCAAGTCGGGTTAAGACGATTTTTTCGACGTAACCTGACTTGCCCCATTTTAAGACGCCCATGCGCCATTTTCCCCCTACGCCGGCGCTGTCTGGTCTACGTGGTTTTTTCCCACGCAAACCAGGCAGCGCCGGTCTGATTGCGCCGTCTAACGCCATTCCATAAATACGGCGCCCGCATGGCGCTTCAGAATGGCGTTAGACGGCGCAAAACTTTTTGACGCTAAACTGCGTTAGCGCAGTTTAGCGTCAAAAAGTATAAATATGGGCCCTAGTGCTTTGGAACCTGCGGATTCAGTGCAGAAGGGGCAAAAAGAGAAGGGGACAAATCAATTGACGATCCAATGCTATAAAGTTGTGTAAGAACATACAAGGGCCACAAGAACATTAGAAGAAGGTGCTCATAGATCTGCTGGTTGGCCTAAACAACGACGACTTGTGCTGCAAGGACGGATAGAGCGCACTATAAGACCCACCGTCAGTAACACAAGGCGGACATGATGTGCGTCGCTTTGGCGTTAGAGCCAGGGCCATAGGGTAGAGCCGGAGAGGCGCAGAAGCAGCCAGGCTTGGCACTGATGCGGCTTTCTCTACTCTGCGTGCTCCTCTGCCACCTTGACCCATGCGATCCACGTGATCTGTGTGGTGGATACTGCAGTAACCCCTGAAAATCTCAGTGCAACTGCTGACATGACGTGATACCGGCACAACAAGGCACACAGCTGTTGGAAATTAGACACAATCAAAACAATTGGGGTTGGACCTCTGTGTATGACACTGCAGGAAATTACACTAAAAAGCAGACAAAGTATCAATGCAGGGCAGATGGCCCAAGGCGCTCAATGAGAGTGTTTAATAGATTGATAAGGACACATCCCAAGGCAAAAGGAATTTGGGTGGAAGGAGTCCAGACCTAGGACAGTGGTTGTTGATGTTTTCTATGATCCCAAGCATACTTGGCCTGATCCCTCCTCCCCTTCAGTGGGTGATAACAACCATAGCGATGCTGAGGCCATAGTGAATATGGCCACACCTAGACCTCCCAAAGGGCTAATAACTAGCTTCTACCAGAAGGTGGACAAGGTGCCCTGCTTGCAGCAGATTGCTGAGCAAATAGGACCAGAGGAGCAAGTAGCAATGCAGGGTCATGCACCGGAGGAGGGGATGGGGTAGGACCCTGCAGCAAAGAACCGTGCGATGGCAGCACAGAGGGAGTCAGCGGAATGAGAAATATTGGAGATGTTGAAACTGTTCTATCTGGATATCCAGTGCCCATGTGTGAGCAAACCCACAAGAAGTTATGTGCCACACCAAAGAATAAACAAAGTGCAATGAGCAACTCGATGAAGGGGTGGAGTGAGTCTAAGGCTCTGTCCCAGAGAAGGAAGAAGCTCAAGGTTGTGCTCCACAGTTGATCCAATAGAGACCTAGTGGCGCCAAGCCACCATCTGGAAATGGCAAGCATTTGGGAGATGACAATCAAAGGGGGAAAAGTGACTATCTCAATGAAAGTTCTCATGTTTCTCGATTACACACTCCCTGATGTACCATGTAGCCCAGTAGTTACCAGGAACAAGGCATGTGCAAGAAAGATTGGATCCTGTGAACCGCCTGATGCTTTATTAACATAAAGTGTTGACTCTGAGGCCTGGACATAGGCTACACTTGGTACCAATTCAGTTAATAACAGAACTACCTTCAGTGGGGGTCTCTGCTTGGAGGACTCCATATTTCAGAGCATTCCCGCTAGCCAGTACTCAAGGGCCAACCCTATATCTGCAGAGCCCACACTATGTTTATAATTTCTGAGGCTATGACTGCACTAAATAATGTTCTAGCATCGATCCTTGCTTTAGTGGAGAAATTTCTTGGGGGAACTGACCACATAGAGACAGTATTAACAATGATATTACAGGCCCTAGTTCCGGGAAGGACAGATGAAAGGAATTAAGTTATATCTCCTCAGCCCCCCCGGCAAGCTCTACTAAATCTCCAATAATTAAAAGGAATACTGTACAGAGGCAAACTCCAGATCCCATTCCTGCACGCACTGAGAGTCTAATACAATTTGACGGAATTAAGGTCAACCCCTGTGATGATGGTTACTATGGCTGTGGAGTGGGTGATGGGGCTAGCACAGTAGTAAGGGTCACTCGGTTCACGGAGGAGCACCAGGTTAGTTGCCCCGAAAATGTCACAGTTATTACTAGATCTAAGCAGCCACTGGCCGACAGTATGGAGCCTGGAGTAAGAACCCGGGGCCCGCAGGGTAAGGCCCCAGGCAAAGCAGACAAAGAGCCATCTATGGGTATCAAGAAAAAGGGAATGGCTGCAAAAAAAGGGAAGGGGGGCTAACCATTTCCAGACTATTCCCTAAAATGGTTGTTCTCCAACTCCAAGAGCTGTGCAGACAGTGGGGTAACCCCAATCACTAACTATAAGGTTTTGCCAAATGCGGAGAATGCAGATGTTTGCAATTTAACCACCCCACTGCTGGATAATGTCGCACAGCAGGACAGAAGCAATGGGGTCAAAGTAGGGGCTTCCGGAATCAATCATGCCCCCAATTGCAAGGACAGACGAAGAGGGTTTGGTCCAACAGAAGAGGTAGACTGCCTAGAACATCCCTTAAGGACAAGGATGCCCACTAAAAAAGAAAAAGAGGCTCTAGGAAGGGAATGACTGCAAGGAAGGGCACAAGAAGAGCACGAAAGGCTTGTAGCCCTCCACCCCGCACCTAGGTGAGGATGGTAGCCCGAAGCAAACAGGAAGATGCACGTATCCCAAACGAACTAAAGGCGCCTCCTAGCCTGAATCCTGATGCCCTACCATTTACTGTGCCCCCTACAACCAGACCCAGAGGCAACCCAGAAGTCTGTGATCTGTATTAAGGCAGTACTGCTGCTCCTGTTGGTATCTTGCCTGAAAGGAGGAATAGTGAGCGATGTCTAGAGTTTGTTGATCTCTTCCCTGATGTTGGGTCAAAGCAACCCCTGAACAGATCAAGGTTGCTAGCCCTCTTTTACCCTGTCCCAGACTTGAGAGTTCTTTCTTCTAATGATGTGAAACTGGTGAAGCTGGGGAGCAAGCAACAGCGCTTTGACCGTGGCAGAAGAGGCGCCTATCCTGGCACCTTCCTAGGTGGCCCTGCCGTCTCCTGTCCCTCCGCTTTAGTTGAATTAGCCCTGCCAGGGACAGCCAGACTTATCCTTAACCACACAGATTGCCTCCACATAATAGGGGTTGACGTGTTGCTGTGTCCTGATATCAACCAAGAAGAAATTGGCTTGGATGAGTATTGTAGGAGCACTAAGGACACGTTGAGTACCGGTAGCCTGCATGGATATGGATCTGCAGTAAGGGGTAAAATGAGGGGGTCTTCAGCCCACAACAATAGAGAGTGTGATACCCTGACCATTACCACTCATAACAGCAGCAGACAAAATAGGATCCCCAATCATGGTGAGAAGAAAACTGGGAATCATTGCAAGGATTGGTCATGGGCAGCAGATGTACTGGCTGGTGACACAGGAGCCCCTCCTAGATTAAGAGTTGACTGAGTAGAGAAGGGATTCCCCTGCTATTTTGTTACCCCCCTCTGCACATATTGTTTGTACGCCTCCCTCATATAATAACTTGAAGGGGGGTTATATACAAATTCTATCATGAAACATAGCAGGTCTTGCTAGCAAAATGGAAGATAAGGATTGGTTAGATTTTGTTAGCTCACATGATATTTGCTGCTTCCAAGAAACCTGGGCTCCTTGTGAAATTTGTGCAAATGGGTTCTTGGGAGCTGATGCATTGGCCACCCGCTCCAGGAAGGGGCAGCCATCTGGTGGTCTTTCAATATTGGTTTTGTGTAAGCTAAATTGCAAAGTACAGCATGTAGATTTGCTACCCTTGTTGCTTTCTGCTAATATTCAGCATGTGAAACTCAGGTCCGGGGGGGACGGGGGGGAGGGGGATACGAGTGGGCTGATAAACATCCTGAATGTATACATCCCACCAGGGTGGTCGCTGGAGGTTCAGGACCTCTAGAAAGAGTGTTCCACATATACTGGAAGTGTTAGACAGGCTGTGATAGATGATAAACTAGTGAGGGGGAACAAAGGAGGCAAGAATCTGAAACTAATTTGCTGAGATTTCAACAAACCATCCTGCAACGCCATTAACAATAGTGGAATTACGATAGAAGATCACAGACTAGGAATCTCTGAGTCAGATATATGCTGTTTTAAGACTACAAAAAAAGGCTGAGGCGTTTACTGATCTGTTGCTAAATAATCATCTATGCTTTGCCAATGGGCGTACCAAGTCAGATGGTGCTGCTAAGGCAACCTTCGACAATGGAAGATGTTTTTCGGTCATTGATTATGTAATCATTAATGTTGAAGTGTGGAAGACCATCTTTGATATGGCTGTCATTAATAGGGTAGAAAGTGACCAGTATGAGAATGAGTGCCTTGGGATAAAAAACAGGACAAGAAGAGCCCCAGGGTACCTTGAGGGCGAGATTGTCCCATCCAATTGCAGAAGAAGAATAAGGTGGGATGATAAGTACTTGCAAGAACTCCTGCAACTTGAACATATAGGGGGTGATTCCAACCCTGCGGTCGGTGATAAAGCGGCGGCCAACCCGCCAACAGGCAGGCAGTCCAAAAAATGCAATTCTGACCCTGGCGGGAACCGCCAACACAGACCGCCACTTTAACACTCCGACCGCCACGGCGGGACCGACAAACAGCGCAGCGGTCACGGCCAACAGGCAGGCGGCAGACAATGTACCGCCAACCCTATCACAACTCACCAATCCGCCACCTTTTCCGCGGCGGGAGCCCCGCCGATAAAAACACGGCGGAAACAGACTACGAACGGGAAAACGCTCACCTCCACACACTCCACGAGGAATCTGGACAGCATGGAACCCGAATTAAACATTCTACCAGCTATTGTCTACCTGCTCATCTACCACGAGTACGAACGCCGGCGCAGACGACACCGGTGAGTACTGCACCTACGACACAGGGGAGGGGAGAGGAGGAAAGGTTACGTGCACACACATACGCGATACACCCACCCCCCCACCCCACCCCCCCAATACCTACACACCAATGCAGAGCAACAAGTCAGAGTGACACCCCCCAAACCCCCCAGAAGAATGCAAAGACATAATTAAAATGAAGTTTAAAATGTATGTATAAAATAGGTTCATTGAAGTCATGGTAAATATGCCATATGAAATATACAAAAGAAATAATGAACATAGTGCAAAGTATAAACATAGTCAATAAGTCCTGCACAGTTCGTTAAATATCCATAGTCCGTGGGCCAATGTGTACAAACACATGGGCAAAGCCCACACAGGAGACCGGATACCATTGGAGAGAACACTGCAGGGGCATCAGATGATAAAACAACAGGCACCTCAGGGGGAAGGGAAAGGGGGGCACCTCACCCACATGAGTCCACGACGCCAGATCCACGAGGGGCCTCCATGCCCACTGTACCATCCTGGGGAGTGCAAAGCCACAGTCTCACAAGTCTCTACAGTGGGTGGTTTGCCCACTGCATTATCCTGGGGAGTGCAAAGCCACAGTCTCACAAGTCTTTACAGTGGGTGGTTTGCCCACTGCATTATCCTGGGGAGTGCAAAGCCACAGTCTCACAAGTCTCTACAGTGGGTGGTTTGCCCACTGCATTATCCTGGAGAGTGCAAAGTCACAGTCTCACAAGTCTCTACAGTGGAAGGGTTGCCCACTGTTCAATCCTGGGGAGTGCAAAGCCACAGTCCATCAGATTGATAACCGACTCCACTGGTATTGGAGGAGGCATGGTGCCCAGAGTGCTTCGTGAACACCTGCTCAACACAGAATCAGCACTGTCAATGGACCAGCGGTGCTTGAGACGGCGGTGCCCAGCGGAGCGGTGCTTGAGACGGCGGTGCCCAGCGGAGCGGTGCAGAGACGGCGGGGCCCAGCGGAGCGGTGCTTGAGATGAAGGGCCCAGCGGAGCGGTGCTTGACAGGAAGGGCCCAGCGGAGCGGTGCTTGACAGGAAGGGCCCAGCGGAGCGGTGCTTGAGATGAAGGGCCCAGCGGAGCGGTGCTTGACAGGAAGGGCCCAGCGGAGCGGTGCTTGAGATGAAGGGCCCAGCGGAGCGGTGCTTGAGATGAAGGGCCCAGCGGAGCGGTGCTTGACAGGAAGGGCCCAGCGGAGCGGTGCATGACAGGAAGGGCCCAGCGGAGCGGTGCAGAGACGGCGGTGCCCAGCGGAGCGGTGCTTGAGATGAAGGGCCCAGCGGAGCGGTGCATGACAGGAAGGGCCCAGCGGAGCGGTGCAGAGACGGCGGTGCCCAGCGGAGTGGTGCTTGAGATGAAGGGCCCAGCGGAGCGGTGCTTGACAGGAAGGGCCCAGCGGAGAGGTGCTTGAGATGAAGGGCCCAGCGGAGCGGTGCTTGAGATGAAGGGCCCAGCTGAGCGGTGCTTGACAGGAAGGGCCCAGCGGAGCGGTGCTTGAGACAGCGGGGCCCTGTTCAGCGGTGCCTGTCTTGGCGGGCCGTGTTCAGCGGTGCTCTTCACGGCGGGGCCCTGTTCAGCGGTGCCTGTCTTGGCGGGGCCGTGTTCAGCGGTGCTCTTCACGGTGGGGCCCTGTTCAGCGGTGCCTGTCTTGGCGGGCCGTGTTCAGCGGTGCTCTTCACGGCGGGGCCCTGTTCAGCGGTGCTCTTCACGGCAGGGCCCTGTTCAGCGGTGCTCTTCACGGCGGGGCCCTGTTCAATGGTGCTCTTCACGGCGGGGCCCTGTTCAGCGGTGCCTGTCTTGGCGGGGCCCTGTTCAGCGGTGCTCTTCACGGCGGGGCCCTGTTCAGCGGTGCCTGTCTTGGCGGGGCCGTGTTAAGCGGTGCTCTTCACGGCGGGGCCCTGTTCAGCGGTGCTCTTCACGGCGGGGCCCTGTTCAGCGGTGCTTGTCCTGTCTTTCAAGGGAGCCAGACCTGGCCAAGACTCCCCGCTTAGTCGCCCTCCGACCTTGCGGTAGCGGGGCCCTCCTGTGATGGAGTCTTGGGCCCGTGGGTGTCGTCCGTCACACCCGGTATGGGGCTGGTGGGGCCCTCCTGGTGCGCTCGCCTGCTGCATGTCTTCTCCGCCCTGCTGCCCTTGCCCTCCTTCGTTACAGCTCTCTGGCCCTTGCCTCCCTTAGATGATGTGGCAGGTGACGGGGCAAGGCCACTCTCCTTGGAGGCAGCCGTCTCAGGCTTTTCGCGCCGGCCCTTAATTTTTTTTGTCCTCTTCCCAGGGGGTGTGCTGGCTGTCCCCTTGCTGCTGGGCGATGTTCCTTCCCTAGGAGCTGGTGGACTCCAATAGCCCTGCACTATGGTGATACTAGATGCAGGGCTGGTGGTGGCTGAGGTGCTCTTTGGACTCTTACCAGATGGAGGGGGTGGGTCAGGTGATGCAAAGAGGTTAATTTTGGAGAGGAAAAGTTTTTTAGGAGCAATGGGAAGGGTAGGTGCAGTGGGTATGGGAGTGGAGGAAGAGGATGTGGTTGTAGGAGAGTCAAGTGTGCTGTCTTTGGGTGCAGGTGCTTGGGCTGGAGGCTGTCGTGAGGTGGATGGCTGTTGGGTGGGTGGCTGCCTGCGTTTGTGTGGTTTGGAAGAGGGGGTGACAGACACAGTGGGAGAGGACACAGGGGACGTGTAAATGGCAGTGGGGGTGGTGACTGCACGTGTGCTGACTGTATACGGAGGGTGTGCTGGTGATGGAAGTACTGGCTGATGGTGGTGTGCATGCAGGTGTGAGTGGAGACGTCACAGGGAGGGAGGAGGGAGACGAGGAGGAGGGGGACACAGAGGTGGTAGTGACTGTTGGCATGTCTGCATCTGGATGTTGCTTGTGTGAATGCTTGTGGGATCTGTGGTGCTTATGTCTGGATGAGCTGCCCTTGGGTGTTGAGGTGTGTGCAGGCTGGTCTGATGGTGTGGATGGGATAGGCTAAGGAACAGGAGACTGGGACTGGGTGGAGGGAGTTAGAAGAGGGAGGCTGGAGACAGGGACAATGACTGCCGTCAGTGCTGAGGCCAGAGCGTTGAACGATCGCTGATGGGCAGCCTGACCCGAATGAATGCCCTCCAGGTATGCATTGCTCCGATGCACCTCCCCTTCTACACCCTGGATGGCATTCAAAAGGGTAGACTGCCCAACAATGATGGTCTGGAGGAGGTCAATGACCTCCTCACTGAGAGCAGCAGGGGTAACTGGGGCAGGGCCTGAGGTGCCTGGGGCGAAGGAGATGCCCACCTTCCTGGGTGAGCGGACACGGAGCGAAGGCTGAGGGGCTGCTGGGAGGGCGGGCTGGTGCGCTGGGTGGCGGCTGTACCTGTTGTGGCGGTGGGCACGGATGATGCCGCCACCGCAGGGGAGCTCCCTTCTGAGGACGTGTGGGTGTCGCTGACATCTCCACGGGTCCCCGTTGTGGAGCTCCCCTCGCCCTCCGTCTCATGGTGAACTCGGAGTCGGTTGCATGGCCCTCCAGGGCCATGTGAGATGCAGCTCCCTCATGCGCCAATGCTAATGCACACATGCACAGGAAGAAAAAGAAAATGGGTGGGGGGAGAAATGAAGACAGGTTGAGTGCATGCATTGGCAACACCGTTGTCGGAGAGGACAGACACAGAAGCCCCCTGCACTACGCTGCGCAATCGGGGTACACTACTCAGTTCTTGTGACTAGGCCTACAGGTCTATGGACGACAAATGCACACATGGGTGATGCAGGACCATGGATAGCTGTACTTGGCACCCTACAGAGGTGGGGGGCAGGGGCACAGGGCCATGACTAACGGAGGGGACTAGCCTACAGAAAGCGCCCTGGCCTTGAGTTACCCACAGCCCTCCTCCCCAACCCAGACACCTCCACTGCGCGCAAAGATAGCAGAATGTGCTGATACTCACCCCCTTGTGTCTGCTGTGATGTCCTCACGCGCCCATCCAAATCGGGGTAGGCCACCGTCGGGATCCGGGACATCAGGGGGGTCAATTGGCGGCTGGCACCCCTCCTATGTTGGGAGGCCATCCCCAGCAGAGACTCGGCGGTCTTTCTGGTCCCGCGGCGGATGTCCTCCCACCTCTTTCGGCAGTGGGTGCCCCGTCTGTAGTGGACCCCCAGGGCCCGGACGTCCTTGGCGATGGCACACCAAATGTCGATCTTCTGATGGGCGCTGACCTATTTGACATGTACAGGGTGGGAAAGGAAATATCATCACTTTTCTGCATGGTCGATGTGAGGGGCCCCCCCTCCCCAACCTTGCCATGTGGCACATGTTCCCATCTGTCGTGCGTTGCACTACTCATTCGCTCCCCTCCCCACCATCTTACATCCACCCCACTCAACACAGGCATAGCACATTCAGCGTGCACCCTGTTTATTAACCTGTTGGTCTGGAGGACCGTAGAGTAGCGAATACTGGGGGAGGACCCCATCAACAAGTTTCTCCAATTCCTCAGATGTGAAGGCAGGGGCCCTTTCCCCAGTCGCAGCAGCCATAGTATCTCCCAGACCGAGGTCACAGCAGCACTTGCAGTATAGGTCCTCTCCTGTGGATGATCAGGTCTCGAGTGATTAATCAGATAGAAAATGGCGGTCACGTCCGCTGCGGTTCGTACCGCGACCGCCGGCGCACATCGTCATTGGCTCATGAAACCCATAGGGTGCAATGTTAACCAATGCGGCTTCCCACCGCGGTCTTCGACCGCCTACCGCCACGGTGTGCCACGCCAGCGCATTGACCTCACATCCCACTGTCACACTTCACAGGTCAGGCAGCCGCCATTTCCAGGGCCCACATGGCATAATTTCAACTGCGTCACACAGGCCTAGGCCGTGCATTGCCACTCATACAAGCCTTTCAATGCATTGCGATTCTTTTACTGTGCAAGCTGTGTGAACGAACCTGTGGTTTGCTTGACTTTCTGCTCCATGTTGTCCTTCCTAGGCACCGTCCGCTGGGACTTGCGAGGAGAAGGATAAATCCTCCCGTGTACCGACCGCTAGTGGACCTGTCGACAATGGAAGAACGACATGTTATACTTAGATACAGACTTGACAGAGCCACTATACATGAGCTGTGTGCCCAGCTGGAGCCAGACCTGATCACCCCCATCCGCCAACCCACAGGGATTCCCCCTCTGGTGCAGGTTCTGTCAGTACTCCATTTTTTGGCAAGTGGGTCTTTTCAGACAACAGTGGCCATGTCATCAGGGATGTCTCAGCCTATGTTTTCTAAGGTTTTGTCCAGAGTGTTGTCTGCCCTGATGAAATACATGCGGAGCTACATTGTTTTCCCTGAGGAGGATGATTTGGCTACAGTGAAGGGTGATTTCTATGCCCTTGGACATATCCCCAACATCATTGGTGCCATTGATGGGACCCATGTGGCTTTGGTTCCCCCCAGTGGAAGTGAGCATGTGTACAGAAACAGAAAAAGTTATCATTCGATGAATGTCCAGGTGGTCTGTTTGGCAGACCAGTACATCTCCCATGTAAATGCCAAGTTCCCTGGGTCAGTGCATGACGCGTATGTTATGAGAAATAGCAGCATCCCTTATATGATGGAACAGCTACAGAGACACCGTGTGTGGTTATTGGGTGACTCTGGTTACCCCAACCTCTCTTGGCTATTGACCCCAGTGAGGAATCCCCGGACCAGAGCAGAGGAACGGTACAATGAGGCCCATGGGCGAACTAGGAGGATCATAGAAAGGACCTTCGGCCTCCTGAAAGCCAGGTTTAGGTGCCTACATATGACTGGTGGATCCCTAATGTACTCACCAAAGAAGGTGTGCCATATCATCGTGGCCTGCTGTATGCTTCACAATCTTGCTTTGCGACGCCAGGTGCCTTTTGTGCAGGAGGATGGTCCAGATGGTGATGTTGTATCAGCTGTGGAGCCTGTGGAGAGTGAAGAGGAGGAAGACGACGGGGACGACACAGACAACAGGGATACAGTGATACAACAATATTTTCAGTACCACACAGGTAAGGATCATCCACGCCATTTCACATTTACTTGAGGCCTCCTGCGTCTCTACTGTCTGTGTTTCCCCCCAGTTCCTTTTAAGTTAATTGTGACTTTCCCTTCCCTTTTCAGAGCTGTATGACCGACTGCGTGACTACTGCTTTGTTTGCCCATGGACTAAAGCGTATTGACATTGGTATGTTGTCATCACAATGTAACTGAACATAATTGCACCGTTATGTGTAATACATTTGTGAAAAATACAAGCAGACTCCTGTTATTTTAAGTGCAATGAGTGATTTATTTCAAGTGCTACATATAGGTAAATGATTGGGAGGCGGGGATGGGTGGGGGTGGAGTAATGTCCATGGCAGAGTCCAGTTCTCAGTCGCACAGGTGCATTGTCCATATGCCTGTGGAAGGATGGAGCAGGGACAGTTCAAGGTTGGACAGGGTGACAATGTGGGACAGTGGGATGACATCAGGGGATATCATATGCTGGCGGGGGTCTTGCAATCCTACTCTGTCTTCTTGTGAGATCTCAGGTTCCGCTTGCGGGGTGGTTCTTCTTCAGCAGGAGGTGGGGTTCTGGTGGACTGTCGTTGTGTGGGGGCCTCCTGTCCACTAGCGCCGGCGGAGGTGGTAGCCTGTTCCTGGTCTTGGCTAGTGACAGGGGCCCTTTGTGGTGCCACATGGTCCCGCAATGTGGTGACTATCTGGTTAAGGGCCAGGACGATGGTCCCCATTGCGGAACCAATGTTCCTCAGTTCCTCTCTGAACCCCATGTACCGTTCCTCCTGCTGTGCCTGGATCTCCTGGAACCTGGCCAGTACCGTCGCCATCGTCTCCTGGGAGTGGTGGTATGCTCCCATGATGGAGGAGAGGGCCTCTTGAAGAGTGGGTTCCCTGGGCCTGTCCCCCCCCTGTCGCACAGCAGCCCTCCCAGTTCCCCTGTTTCCCTGGGCCTCTGTCCCCTGGACGGTGTGCCCACTACCACTGCCCCCAGGTTGTTGGGGTGGTGGGTCAACCTGGGTGCCCTGTAGTGGCGGACACACCTCTGATTGACGTGTCCTGGAGACAGAGGCATGGGCCTGCTGGGTGGGAGCTGTGCTGGTGTTCCCAGAGGGGGTTAGGTCTGCTGTAGCCTGTGGCTGTCTGTGGGGAACCGACTGTCCAGAGGTCCCCGATGGGCCCGGGCTGGTCATCTGGGTCCAGGGAGACAGAGCTGCTGTCATCGCTGGGGGCCTCATCTGGGGGTGGGATGGACATCTCTGGACCCTCCGTGGCGGTGTGGTGGCGTTCGGGTCCTGCAGGGGTATTAAGGTATGGTTATAGCTTCTGTGTGTGGCATTTCGTGTGATGGGTGGGTGTCCGTGTACCCAAGTGCAGGCATTCCCTTGTGGGGGCTTTTGTGAGGGTGGCTTGTGGGGGTGATGTGTGTGTGCAGTGGGCATGCTTTGGTGATGGGTGTCCATGCTTTGTGGTCGCATGCAGGGCTTGGTGTTGGGATGGGTGGGTTGTGATGGTGAGCCTTTTGCAAGGAGTTGGTGTGATGGGGGTGGGGGTGAGGGTGGGGGTATGTGCTGGCATGCAGGTGGGGTGGGGGTGGGAAGTAGTAGTTAAGATTTGACTTACCAGAGTCCATTCCTCCAGATACTCCTGCGACGCCCTCAGGATGCAGGATGTGCAAGACTTCCTCCTCCCATGCTGTAAATTCTGGGGGAGTAGGTGGAGGTCCGCCGCCAGTCTTCTGCACTGCAATGTTGTGCCTTGATACCATGGAACGCAGCTTCCCCCGTAGGTCGTTCCATCGCTTCCTGATGTCATCCCGATTGCGTGGATGCTGTCCCACCGCGTTGACCCTGTCCACTATCCTTTGCCATAGCTCCATCTTCCTAGCTATTGTGGTGTGCTGCACCTGTGCCCCGAATAGCTGGGGCTCTACACGGACTATTTCATCCACCATGACCCTGAGTTCTGCGTCAGAGAACCTGGGGTGTCTTTGGGGTGCCATGGGGTGGTGTGGATGAGGTAAGGGGTGGTGTATGTGTTGTGGAGTGTAATGTGTGTGGTGGTGTATGGTGTTTTGTGCGTGGTAATTGTGTGGGTGATGTTGTGATTTGCCTCTGTGTGATGGTCTACTCTAAGCAGTGCTGTCTCTCTCTGTCCTTGATTCGCAATTGTTGTCGTAGGGGTTTGTGGGTGATGTGGGTGTGTGTTTTATTTTGTATTGGGTGTGTGGGAGTGGTGTGTATATGTATCTCAGGTTTGTGTGTTTCAAATTGACCAATGTGGGGATGTTTTGTAAAGGTGTGTGTATTTTGACCGCGGCGGTGTGTACCGTCAATAGAATACCGCGGTTGAAATACCGCCGTGTGGATTCGTGGGTCGTAATGGCATGGGCGTATTTCTGTTGGCGTGACGGTGGAGGTTTGGTCATCGCCATTTTTTCGCTGACCTTTGGTGTGGCGGACTTTTGTGGATGTCGGGTTTTTGGAGGTTTTCAAGTAGCGGGTCAGAATGACCGTGGCGGTTTACCGCGGCCGCGGCGGTGTTATGGCGGTCTTCTGACCGGCAGTAAGCGCCTTTTACCGCCGAGGTCAGAATGACCCCCATAGTGGTTAATTATAGACAATCTATTATAGATGCTCTGACCAGTGACAGTTTCTCTATCCTAACCACACATGATACTAGGGTAGGGGAGTTGAAGGTTCTGTGGACCAAGCCTGCAGCAACCAAGCTAGTATGCAATAATAGAGGGGGGTGATTTGGGGGGAAAGGTTGGTTAGATGAGGAGTGTGCGAGGGCAAAGAGAGATGTTTCCCGTGCCTTAACGCGGTGCCATGATAGCTACACCAGTGAAGAGAATTTCAGAGAGCGTAGAAGAGGCTATAAGTGCCTTCTGGCCGCTAAGAAACTGAAGTTCCAAAATACACTAGGGCAGAACTAAGGGAGGCTGCAGTTGAGAATAATTCCAAGAAATTCTGGAAATTGCTAGCCAGAGTGGGGAAGGGAACGGTGAATGCTGTAGAAATGTGTATAGGCCCAGCTATTTGGGTTCACCATTATAGCACTTTATACAGTACTGACCAAGCTGGTCCCTTGGATCCCAAGTTGACGCAAGATGTCCTGCCCACCTGTCTCAATTGAATAGAAATATTAATCCCAGAAGTAATCAGAGACCTGGGAGCTATGAAGAAGCATAAGGCTCCTGGCCCTGATATGGTGTCCTATTGCAAGGCACCTTACTACTGGGCTAGACTCCTCACTAAGGTGTTTAATGCAGCCCTTGGGGGGAATGTAGTACCCCAATCCTGATGCTCTTCCAATACTCTTCCGATTTACTAAGGCAATCGAGGCTGTCCTGCTAACTATCGGCTGATCTACCTTCTCGATAGAGCCGGGTAGGTCTTAGGGAAAGTTTTGCTTAACCAACTGCAGGGGTGGGTGGAAGCCCACGATGTCATGACAGAAGTGCAAGCTGGCTTTCGGTCCCGGGTGGGAACAATTGATCAGGCTATCCGCCTCTATATCATTACATACAAAATCACAGTATTCAGGAGGTCTTCATTGCATTTGGGCCCTTATTTATACTTTTTGGTGCAACGCTGCACTAAAGCAGTTTTGCACCAAAAAGTTTAGCACCGACTTACACCGTTTCTGTGCACCAGCCGGGCACCATATTTATGGAATGTGCAAGCCGGTGCAAAGGGTAGGCTAGAGTAAAAGAAAATGACTTTAGTCGGGTGGGGCTGGCGGTATAGAAGAAGGGGGTTTAGCACCAACAAATGACTTTAGGCAGGTTAGAGTAAAAAAAAATTACTCTAACCAGATTAGCGTAATTTTATGGTGCTAAACCTACCATGCCACACGACTCCTGCCTTAGAAAAGGCAGGAGTCATGCCGACCACCCCAATGGCCAGCACAGGGGACAAGGGCCCCCTGGGCATGGCCATTGCACCCTGTGCCATATATGGGGCCCATTAAATGCAATACTTACCTGTAATTATCTGTACTTACCTGGGATGGGGTCACCCATCCTCCGCAGTTCCCCTGGTGTGGGTGGGGGTGCCCCTGGGGAGGACACCTGCGGGCTTATTCGTTAGTGTTCCACCATGGAAATATTATTCCATGGTGTTCCACCATGGAAATATGCCCACATGTCCCCTAACGCCTGCCCTGACCCAGGAGTTAAAAAACAGGGCAAAGCAAGCTTTGCACCATTTTTTGACCCCTCCTCCCTCCCGTGCACCATTTTTGCACGGAGTATAAATATGGCATTAAGGCCATAGAGTAATTTTTTTGCACGGGAACGCCTACCTTGCATCTCATTATGGCAAGGTAGGTTTCCACTTCCAAAAAATGACTTTAACTCCTTAAATTTGGTGCTAGACAGGTCCAGCACAAAAGTATAAATATGGAGTTAGTTTTGCACCGAATTAGAGTGAAAAAAAGGGCGCTAATTCGGGTATAAATATGCCCCTTGGCCTTTATAGACCTAAAAGCCCTTCGACTCAGTAGACAAGGGGAAACTTTTGGAGGTCATTGCTGGATTTGGGGGGGATGCTTCCTTAGTGAAAGGTAGAGCGGCACTGCCCTCACATAACACAGCAAGAGTGAAGTAGGGGATGGATGGGGTGTGCACAGATGCTTGGCACCTCTACTTTTTAACCTCTTCCTGAATGACGTGGTCCATTACCCCCTAGAAGAACAGTTAGATGTTTCTGTTGTAGCCAGTAGGAGGGTCCCATTATTATTTTTCGCAGACGACGCATTGCTCATGGCATGCACAGAAAATACAGCCCATACGCTACTCGATCGTTTTGTAAAATACTGCTAGGAAGAATCATTGATTATTAACTGTAGAAAGAACATGAGTATGACCTTGCGGCCATCTCCTAACCTCAGGTGAAAATTAGTGATTAATGATGTACCAATTGATGCCATTAAGCACTTTGATTATCTGGGCGTTCGGTTTTCGGATAGTCTAAATTGGGACAGTCAGGTGCAGAATGCAGCTATAGTCTTAAAGCAAGCAGCGGGAGCAATAGTGAAGTTTAAGTGTAAGGCTGGATCTAGAAGCATTAGTACCATCCTGAAATATATGCTCAAAAGGCAGTGGCTGCATTACACTGTGGGGCAGAGCTTTGTGGATATGCAAACATTAGTGTGTTGCAAGTAGCTGAGAATAATTTATTGAGAACTTTACTGTGGTTAGGGCCAGGACCCCCCCTGAAGGCCCTCTTCGTAGAACTTAGCCTGGTGCCAATATCAGAACCAACAGCCCTAAGGCCAGTGTGATATTGGATAAGGTTAGTGCGCAATCCCAAGGCAGCAGTGTATTTGTAAACCCTCTAAGAGGTAACTGCGAGTGGTGGATGTGGGGGGCGATCGTGGGGGGCTCATGTTAAAAAGATTCTAGAAAACCTCCATCTAGAGGCCCTGTGGGCGGATCCCGCTGGAGTCGGACAGGACACTGTGGGCCAGGTAAAAGACCAGTACTGAGAATTCAATAAGATGAGGGTCCGCCAGGAATTTAGGCCCGAATCTACTGTAAGCTATTACTTTAACAACGCCTATGACCCTGCCCTTCCAGACTATTTGGATCTGTAGTATCCCGAACTGAAGTGCACTCTGTATATAAAATATAGGTTGGGTGCACTGCCACTAAGAGGCTATTTGGTCCGTACCCGCAGGCTACGGCTGGACTGGAGTACTGCGACTGTAGGTCTGGGAAGGTAGACAATTGTTTGACTTTTTTGCTTATGCAGGGTCATCCCCAACCTTTTTGCCTCCTGCCTCCTATTTTTTCTGACCTGTTGCTGTTGGCTTTTGAACTCTGAGCACTTTACCACTGCTAACCAGTGATAAAGTGCATATGCTCTCTGTGTAAATTGTAATGTTGATTGGTTTAATCATGATTGGCATATTTTATTTACTAGTAAGTCCCTAGTAAGGTGCACTAGAGGTGCCAGGGCCTGTAAATCAAATACTACTAGTGGGCCTGCAGCACTGGTTGTGCCACCCACATAAGTAGCTCTGTAATCATGTCTCAGACCTGCCACTGCAGTGTCTGCATGTGCAGTTTTAACTGTAAATTCGACTTGGCAAGTGTACCCACTTGCCAGGCCCAAACCTTCCCTTTTCTTACATGTAAGGCACCCCTAAGGTAGGCCCTAGGTAGCTCCAAGGGCAGGGTACAGTGTATGGTTAAGGTAGGACATAAAGTAATGTGTTTTATATGTCCTGACAGTAAAATATTGCTAAATTCGTTTTTCACTGTTGCAAGGCCTGTCCCTATCATAGGTTAACATGGGGGCTACCTCTAAATCTGATTAAAGTGTAGATTCCCTTTGGGAGATGATGGACATGTGGAGTTTGGGGTCTCTGAGCTCACAATTTAAAAATACATCTTTTAGTAAGGTTGATTTTAAGATTGTGAGTTTGAAAATTCCACTTTTAGAAAGTGAGCATTTTTTTGCTTATACCATTTCTGTGACTCTGCCTGTTTGTGGATTCCCTGTCTGGGTCAGTTTGACAGTTGGGCTGGTTGCACCTCACACTAGACAGTGACACAAAAGGAGCTGGGGTGTAGTCTGCATTTCCTGATGAGCCACCTGTGCTGGGAGAGAGGAGAGGAGTGGCCACTTACACCTGAAAGGGCTGTGCCTGTCCTCACACAATGCAGTCGCCGACCCCCTGGTGAGTGTCTGGGGCCTGGCCTGTGCAAGGCAGGTTTTCACTTTCAAAAGAGACTTTACTTTGAAGTAGGCCTACTTCAAAGGAGAAACTGGGTATAAGAGGGGCACCCAAAACCACAGACTTTAGAACACTTCTGGAAACAAGAGGAACCTCTGCCTGGAGAAGAGTTGAAGAGCTGAAGAGCTGAGGAGAAGTGCTGCCCTGCCCTGCCTGTGACTGTGCTTTTTGGAGCTATCCTGCAGTTGCTGCTTCTGCCAGAGTAGGAGGACAAAGACTGGACTTTGTGTGCCTTACATCTTGTGAAGAAATCTCGAAGGGCTTGATTTAGAGCTTGCCTCCTGTTGTTTGAAGTCTCAGGGACAGCAAAGACTTCTCTCTGCCAGCACCTGGAGTCTCTGGAGAGACTCCTGCTCTGACAAGTGGTACCCCATCCAGTCCCTGGGCCCTTGAAAGGAAAGCTGGTGGAAATCCAAGGAAATCGACTTCGGACGACTTCGGAACGACGCCGCTGCTGAATCAGGTGACGCCGCCTGCAACCGACTCCACGATCTTCGCTGGAACGCAACGACCTTCGCAGGCTTGACGCCACTGCAGCCCTGACGCCACTGCAGCCCTGCTGAAGTCCGCGACTCCGTGGAAGTCGCCGCACCACGTCGTGACCGACGCCGCTTGAAGTGCGTGGATTCAACGTTTCACACAGACGCCACGATCCTCGACTTCGCGCATCGACTTGTTTTCACTCTCCACCAAAGGTACTGTACTTGGAGGTCTACGCAACTCCGTATCCGGTGCCGCTGGTGTTGGCTTGTTGGGAACTACTCCGTCACGATGCTGTGTTAACATCTCATCGAAGCATTTTGTGTTTCTAAGCGCTATTTTTTAGTTTAATCTTTAAAAATTCATAACTTGACTTGTGTATGTCGGATTGTTGTCGTTTTGGTCTTGTTTTGTTTAGGTAAATATTTCCTATTTTTCTAAACTGGTGTTGTGTCATTTTGTAGTGTTTTCATTAGGTTACTGTGTGTGATGGTACAAATACTTTACACCTAGCACTCTGAAGTTAAGCCTACTGCTCTGCCAAGCTACCAAGGGGGTAAGCAGGGGTTAGCTGAGGGTGAGTCTCTTTTACCCTGACTAGAGTGAGGATCCTTTCTTGAACAGGGGGTAACCTGACTGTCAACCAAAGACCCCATTTCTAACAACAATGTTGCCCACTTCACTCTGTTTTGTAAGAAATTTGGCGCGGCTCAGCGACAGTGGCTCTTCCCCCTATTTAACTCTAGTGGGTCTAACTGTACCAAAAATGCACTAGCACTTTGTGTAAGGCTGGGTAGCATCAGTGCACATAATCTGGTTGCCTCCTATATATGGGCCCTCTGGGGGAGTTACCAGCTAAGCTGGGGTTAATTGAATTATAAGAACTTGTAAGGCACAGCCCTGATGTTTACACGAGGTGGAACTATCTACTACCTCCCGTATAGATGGGGCGGGTGCCATATTCAATGCCTCAATGTGGCAAAACCGTTATATGCCTAAATACTCTCTCTTTGTATTCCCTATAACACCTACCGCTTAGTGAGGGTCGGCCCAGTAGTAGTAAATGTTTTTCTAATGTGTTGTTACTATCAATTGCTGTATGCACAAGCACCTTCTCTGGGTCCCCATCACAAAGTTCTTGGCTTTGATGGAGGATCGTTCTTTTATAGTCATGGATGGTGGTACTGTATTTGCACACATATGTACAAGGTGGTTCTAGAATCAGTGAACTGCCAATGAAGAGTTGCTTTGCTGCTGTTTGCCTTTTTATTTAATGATTAGCTGTTTATACTTTGGTAAGGCGTGTAGCTGAAACAAATAATTAATAAATGTATATGTAAATGCAATCTGCCAATGGGGACGTCTCAGCAATTATTGAACCTTCAAGAATTTTCTTTTCTAGTTTAGCAATGATTTCCACCTCTTTTTTGTTGTGTTCTAGTGCTGTATCTATTCCTAGAACTATCCAGTGATGGGAACAGGTAACAGCAATATGGGTCAATCCTTTGAGGAATCCAGGATTGTTAGTAAAGATTACAGGTATATTACGTAAGTGTAGACCTAGAAGTATAGTGTCTTTCTTCAAGTATTCAATCATCACTAGTGTAAGTAAAGGGGTGCGTACATGTTTCTTTCGCCATTTCTCCAGCTCATTCAAAAGTGCCTGCCCTTCACTAATTACAGGCGAGGATGCTGAAGGCTCCAAAAGAGATGGACCACTTTTAATCTTAGAGGTATACTCCTCTGAATATACTCGAGTAACCCTGTCAGTCTTAATAATTAAGACAAGGCAGAGTACCATTTAGTAGCCTTCCCACCAAACCTCCTGCACTAAAACGGTTTGACAGCAACAAGGGCAGCCCTACTAACCCAGAACCATGGGCAATTAAACCATGTAGAGACAATAATGGTTGTAATTAGTGAGGGGTAGGCACTTTCGGATGAGCTGGAGAAATGGCAAAAGAAACATGTGCCTCTCAATCAATCAATCAGCATTTCTAAAGCACAGCACTATCACCCTAGGGATATCTGGATGCTGAGGGTGTTGTGTCTACATCGAAAAGCCAGGTCCTGAGCTTCTTCCTCAAGTCCGCCAGGGAGGGTGCTGTTCAGAGGTGGAGGGGCAGGTAATTCCAGGTTTTTGCAGCAATGTAGGAGAAGTAACAACCCCACTGCAGCTGCATCAGATGTGGGGCGGGTGTGCAAGGGCGTGTGAAGAGGAGCGCAGGTGTCTTGCCGGCAGGTGTAAGTTCAGTCGATGGTTGAAGTAGGATAGTCTTTGATTGTATAGTGCTTTGTAGGTGTACCTGAGGGTCTTGAATTTGCATCTCTGCTGGATGGGGAGCCAGTTGAGGTTTCTGACATAGGTTGTTGTGTGGGTCCATTTGGGGAGGTTTAGGATGAGTTTGGCTGTAGTGTTCTCTATGGTCTGGAGTCTTCTGAGGAGCTGGATGTGGATTCTGGTGTAGAGAGAGTTGCGGTAGTCGAGACAGATGGTGACGAGGACCTGCATGATGGTCTTTCTGGTGTTGAGTGGGACCCATCTGAAGGAAAGATGATGGAGCATGTGAAGAGTGTAGAAGCAGGAGGAGGTGACTGCATTGACTTGGCGTTTCATGGTTAGTTGGCTGTTGAGGATGATGCCAAGGTTGCATGCATGGTCTGTAGGTGTGAGTGTTGGTACGAGTTCAACTGGCCCCCAGCTGTGGTTCTAATCAGAAGTGTTCTTTCTGAAAATCTGTACTTCGGTTTTGTCGGAGTTGAATTTGAGGTAGTTGTTTCTCATCTATTTGGCTACATCAGTCATGGTGTCTTGGAAGTTGGTTTTGGCATTTTAGGGTTCTCGGTGAGCGAGAGGATTAGTTGTGTGTCTTCTGAGTAGGAGATTATGTTGAGTCTGTGGGATATGACACGTCTGTGAGGGGGGTCAAGTAGATGTTAAACAGGGTGGGGCTGAGGGGTGATCCTTGGAGTTCACCGCATATGATGTCCTTGGGAGCAGAGTTGAAGGAAGGCAGTCGGATGCTCTGTGAACGTCCTGTAAGGAAAGGGGCGATCCACTTAAGGGCATTTTTTGATATGCAAATGCTGTGGAGTCTGACGATGGGGGTCTGGTGGGAAACGGTGTTGAATGCAGCAGAGAGGTCAAGGAGGATCAGGGCCACCATTTCTTCATGGTCGAAGAGAGTACTGATGTCCTCTGTGGTAGCAATCAGCGTGGTCTCAGTGCCTTGGTTGGCTGATTGTGAGGTGTCGAGTAGGTGGTTTTGTTCCACGTATTCGGTGAGATGTTTGTTGATGACTTTCTCAAGTACTTTGGCTGGGAAGGGGAGCAGGGAAATCAGTTGCAAGTTTTTGAGACTGCTGGGGTCAACAGGATTTTTTTAGGAGAGGTCTGACCTCTGTGTGTTTCCATCTATCAGGGAAGGTTGCTGTGGAAATGGAGGTGTTGAAGATGCTGGTGAGTCCCGTAGTGATAGGGTAGGTTCTGAGGCTGAAGAGATGTGGGGGCCTGGGTCGGTGGGTGCATGGACGACATTATGGCTGTAGTGGTCAGAGTAGTAAGCGCCGACCAGGTGGTGATCGTTTGGCTGGTGTTCGCTGGTTGGTTGAGGTTGTCAAGGCTGAGGGTGATGGGCTGGGGATCGAAACTCTTGTAGATGGTGGCGATCTTGCTGTGGAAGTAGTCCGAGAGGATGTTGCAGAGTTCTTGGGAGGGGTGGATGGTGTTCTCTGTGGCTGCTGGGTTGGAGAATTCCTTGACTATTTTGAAGAGTTCCTTTATGTGGTTGCCCGCTGCGTCAATGCGAGCAGTGATGGCTGCTCTCTTTGTTTCCTTGATGCGTAGGTGGTAGTAGCTGAAGGCTGCTTTATGAGTGGCTCTGTCGGGGGTTCTTAGTGATGTGCCATTGCTTCTAGAGTTGGTAGCAGTTGTGCTTGGTAGTTCTGAGCTCTAGAGTTTACCAACTGGCTTGTTTTGAGGTTTTGATGGTTTTAGCAGGGCGACTCTGTTGGCACATTTGTTGATCCAGGCGGAGAGGTTCTGGATGTCCTTGACCAAGTCTGCTGAAGCTTCGGGTTGGGTGGTGCTTAGAGCCTGTGTCCACTGGGTCCCGGTTACCTTGCCCCAGCTGCGTTGGGAGGAGCTGTGGTGTTTGGCGAAGGTATGCTGGATGTCAGAGATGGTGAAGTGAACAATAGCATGGTTGCTCCAGGTGAGTTCTGTGAGGTGGCAGAATTAGATTCTGTCGCTAGAGGTGAAGATGGAGTTGAGTGTGTGACCGACTTCCTGTGTGGGTTCGGTGACCAGTTGGGTGACGCCAATGTTGTTCATGTTCTTCAGTAGGGTTATGGAGTTGGTGTTGTTGGGGTCATCGACATGGAAACTGAAATCGCCGAATAAGACGTAGTGGTGGGTTGATGGCTAGGGGGGTGATAAGGTTAGAGATGGTTTTGAAGAAAGCTGGTTGGGGTCCCATGGGCCTGTCAGTAAGGGTGTGCCTTTACGTGGTCTTAACATTGGTCTGTAGTCAAAAGCTGAGGTGTTCCACACGCGGTGTTGGGTCGTGGTTGGTGACAGTGCATCTTTGAAAATGATGGTGATACCCCTATCTTGTTTGTTGGTGCAGTCTTGGTCTAACACCAAATAGCCATTGGGAGTCGCAATAGTTATGTCAGGGTTTGAGGAGGGGTTGAGCCATGTTTTGGTGATGAAGGCGATGTCTGGGGAGAGGGTGGTAATGGTGTCCCAGATTTCCGTGGCATGCTTGCAGAAGGAGCATGCACTGAGCAGGATACATTAGAGCAGTTCTGGGTTTTCCGTGGTCTTCTGGGGGGATGGTACGTGGGTTCTGCTGCTGGCTGGCAGTCCTGTGTTGCAGGAAAAGCAGCAGTGGTGGCATGTGAAGGGGTTTTTGGTCGTTCGCGGGAAGGACGTGCGGCAGTGTCCGGGATCCAGAGCCAGGAGCTCTTCAACAATTTAGTGACGCATGGCAGGGTGGGAAGGGGTCCTGAGGCTAGACACAGTCCAGACATGGGCACGCACAGATGACAGTCCAGGCACAGCCTGCACAGTGGTCTTCATAATTAGTCCTGGAGGTGGAAGGGGCTGGCAGGGAGGCGGGTGGGTGGGAACTAACGGGAGTGGGGAAAAAACAGCAAGAGAGAAGTGGGGTCAAAACTAAAGCCCGAAACTAAACAAGTAAAATAGAAGCAAGCACTAAAATGTAACTAAAAAGTGCCACAAATGCACCACAATCAGTACAGTTGAAATTAACAAATTAACCAGAAATACCAGGGAAATGAGCCTACGTGGGAGGGACCCCACCAGAAGATCTTCGAGGGCAAGGAGAGAGGTGTTGTCTTCGATTATGCAGAGCTAATTAGTGGCCAGGGGGAGCAGCGCACAAGAGCAGGGGTCTATAAGTACGTAATGCATTTTCAGTCTTTACTAACGATCCATGATTCTGCAAAGGATTTAGCCATATTGCTGTGATCTACTCCCATCACTGGTCAGTTCTAGGGATTGATACAGCACTAGAACACAGCAAAAAAAAGAGTTGGAGATTGTTGCCGAACTAGAGAAGAAAACTCTTGAAGTTTCAATAATTGCTGAGATTCCCCATTGGCAGACTGGGATAAAACACTGACTGTGCTAGGTTCTGCTATTCATGCACCAACTACCTGATTTTGAGATCCTCTGCCGTTGTTTCTTTGTTTACTCTGCATATTGTTTTTGTCTAGTGTAAAGTAGGGAGCCATTAATGTATGTTTGTATATCACTATTAAATAACAATTTTGACTTCTTCACGCATTTCTGGCACAGTTTCTTACATTTCTTAGATTGTTTGTGTTAATTTGTTATACTTGAATATTTTCTCCTGGAACCATTGCTGCCACTACATGGTATAGTTGCCCCATGTTCTGGGTTAGGGCGGCCCCTGTTGTTGTCAAACCAGCAAGAGAAATATGACATAATAGAAAGATAGCAATGGGATTAGAGAGAAAAAGTAGACTTTATAAATGGCAGAGAGAATAGGACAAGAACACAGGATAAGAAAACACAGGATGACCAGAAATAATGGAAAGAAAGGAGATGGGAAGCGAAAAGGGGGAAAGCGATATGAAAGAGAAAGAGCAATGGAGAGTAGAAATTTGAGTATACTGAGAGAAATGCATAATTAGGAAGGGCAAAGAGAAAAGAATGAGATGGGAGAGGACAGAAAATGAAAAGAACAAATTTGGACTGAGAGATCTAAAAACTAAGAAGGGACTAGAGATGACAAGAGAAAAAATATGTGGGACACCACAACAGGAAGAGGATAGGATGTGAGAGGTTTAAATAAAATAAGGAGAAAGGGTGAGGGGACACTTGAACATAGGGTAAGAGTAGGCAGAAATCGAGAGAGCAAACAGAAAGAAATGGAGCTAACCTGTAACCACAGAGGTACGATGGGTGCACGGGTGCTCAGAGAAACTATGGGCACACTAACCAAAATATGTCTGTCTTTAGTACAGATGTTAGCTGAAGGTGGACTGACCTTTATGGAAACACAGAGGTTTTTCACAATGTGCTGGTATCTGTGAAATGCTCGTAGGATTGGAGCTGAGTCAGCAAGTCTAATTTACCCTTCCTGCATATAATGAATTGTGTCCCGGCCCTATCAGCATTTTAGAGACACCAAATCAGCTAGTGTCCACTGGTAACACTACAAGACATTGTTAAATACAAGTGCAAACAACATTCTTACCTCCAAACTTTGAGATATGCCAGACATCTCCATCAGCTCTCCTGGTATATTTCACATACGTTCTTCCAAAACTTTAGGAAAGTGAACACAAAACCTGCTAACACTTCCTCCATCGCTACTCCAGGTCTACAGGCAGGTGGTAATACTACTCCACTCTACTCTATGACACGTCACTCCACTCTATGCCATTCTACTCTATGGCACACTATGACATGCCCCTCCATTCTACACCCCTCCAATTTTCACCCCTCCACTTTATGCCCTTCCGCCTATGCAACACCACACACTGCCACTCCACCCTACGCTACTGCAGTCTGACAACTGGCTCCATTCTACTTCACTCCACCCTATAACACTCTATACCTCTCCACTCTACGACATTCTATAGCCCCTCCACTCTATGCAACTCTTTCTATGCCACTCCATGCAACTTTACTCCACTCTACTCTGACAAACTACTGCACTCTACTCCACTATGCCACTCCACTTTCCGACTGTCAATGTCACTTCACTCGAAGACACTCTATTCCAATCCACAACACTTTTACTCTATGACACTCCACTCTGTGCCACTTCAGTCTATGACACTCTACTCCAATTTATGCCACTCCTCTGTAAGTCAATCTCTTCCACTCTATGCCACTCTACTCTAGAACAGTCTACTCTACACAACTCCCTCTACACCATTCCATGCCACTTTACTCTACTCTATTCCACTCCTCTCTACAACACTCTACGCCATTCCACTCTATGACATTCTATGCCACTCCATGACACTGCACTCTATGCCCGTTCACTCTGTGCCCTTCTGCTCTACTACTTCGATGACACTTCATGACACACTATGCTACTCTACTATACTCTACAATACTCTACTCTACTCTCTGCCACTCCACTCTATGACACGCTATGCCACTCCCTGCCACTCTGCAACACCCCACAACACTCTATGCACTCCATGACACTTCACTCTATTCCACTCCACAATACGCTATGCCAATCCATTCTGACAGTCTAATCCACTCTATGCCACTCCATTCTAAGACCTTATACTCCACCCAATGCCACTCCACTCTATGATAGTCTACTACACTCTACATTATGACACTCTACTCCACTTTACACAACTCCCTCTATGCCACTCCATGCCACTTTACTCCACCCTACGCCACTCCACTCTACTCCACTCAACTCTACTCCACAAACTTTTCCACTCCCTTCTACGACACACACCACTCCACGACACTCTACTCTATGCCTTTCCACTCTAATCCACTACACTCTACTCCCTCCATGACACTCTACGCCAATCCACTCTACATCACTCTATGCCACTCCATGACACTCTATGCCACTCCACTCTACTCCAGTCCACTGTACTCTACTCCACTCAACACTCTACACCACACCTCAAACACTTTATGCCGCTTCATGACACTCGCCTCTATGCCACTCCAGTCTACTCAACTCCACCTAACGCCACTCCCTTCTATGTCACTAACTTTTAGCCCTGCTGATCAGCAGCCAGACTGGTGTACAACATAGCTAAACAAACTGGCAAAGTCAATAGCATTTGCATAGGCGAGAGCGATTGGCTTTGCTAATGCTTGTTTCTCTTTGCCACTAAATGTATCACGGAAACTACTGTGGATGTTATGCGGATGCAGGCAGCAAAGGTGCAGTACTTCTACGAGATTGGCAACTGTGAAGGTATGGGCATTATGGTGGCCCCCCTCTCCATTTCTTGCAGGGGGCCACAAAGGTTTTGTTACACCACTGTGTGTTATCCTTTACTATAAGGCAAGCCTAGTGCCCATTAGATTACAATGGCAACGTGGCAGACCGACCTCGCCCACCACTTTAGTCCTGCACGTGATGAGGTGTACATCAGGATGCACCACTGCTGCTCCAGACCACAGCTAACCCCTTGATCTGTGCCCACCCTGAACTGAGGCGAGCGTGAAAGAATGTGGCATTAAAGACCCTGCTCCAGGAAGGGACTTGCCAGGTCAAAGAGGACGTTGAAGGTGTGCCTCGCCCTGTATGCTTCTAGTAGGAGCTAACTCATGCCACCTGCTACCTGCCTGCCGCTACTGGCCTAACCTGCCACCAGTGAAGGCTTCACTGGTATCAGCCCGCTCAAGTCGAAGACTGAACTGCACGACTAGGCTTGGTGCCATACCCAAAACTTCACTCCCAAATCTTCTTCAAGTAGCCACAGTAAAGCACTCTCAATAAAGTGAAGAGCAGAGGAGACACGATAGTGCCCCTGCCACCCAAGGCGTGCTCCTGGTCAATCAAGGCTGGCAGTTGCAGCCTGATTCTACGAAAGAGTCTGTATGGGTCAATCACATGCATCCTGCACCAAGAATGAAGACGATGCATGTTGACATCCAAATTCCTGCCTCCAGCCAAAAGCCCACAAGTAGGTCCCACAAAACAGGCTACACCAGTTCCGCTCCTGTAGAACAGACCACCTGCTGTTGAGTTGCCCTTAATTTAATAGGGAAAAGGTACCATCCATCTCATGGCTACCTGCTTTTGTGCTCACCTCACTGCTACCCAGCATCTAGCACTTCCCAGATCAGCTCTCAGCGTCAGGGGAAGATGAGATACCAATGAATCTACCAGCCTACAGTGCCGCCAGAATGAGAAGGCACTCACCAATTCCTGGAAGGAGGCTGCCAGAGCCTCCAGGTGAGAGCCCTTCATCGCCCTGCACCTGCCCCACAGAAGACACTCACGTCAGCAGTTCTTGGCCTGCTCCAGGCAGAGATGAGAAAATGCTGGCAGCCCCTGCTGAAAGTCAGTCCCCTCGCATTGCAAGTAGTTGTGCTGTGCCAGTGACTGTTCGTAAAGTACAGAAAGAGAGCAGGTTTAACCTGCACTTCAAAGGACACAGGTTCCTCCTGTACAGATAGAGACCTGAGTGTGAGACAAGCAACCTATCCCATCACATACACATCTCAGAAAAAGAATGGAGTCGCACTGCCAGGTCGATGAGTGGCCTGAGGTGCCAACTTTACACCCTCCGAAGATTGCACCTTTATAAGGTCCCTCACACGCCTGACTAGGTCCGAGTAAGGGTAGATCAGCAAGACATTTCTTGGCACTACAGTAGTTCTTGCCCTTGTTCGCCACAGCGAACATGACTGGTGGTCAAATTCCTGCTACAAAGGGACTTCCTACTACATGGGGGTAAGGAAGACAGAGTTACCTATGAAGTGTGTTGAGCAAGAATCTCCAGCCCCGTGCTGTTTCACACCATGACTGTGTCCTTTGCCACAGGGCTGCTAGCTGCTAGTCAATCTTGGGGCTACACCTACAACAAGCCACAGACAGTGACTGAACAGAGGTGCTGTCAAGTAAAAGCTCTACAACTGCCAAATATGCTCCAGTTTACTTTTACCGTAAATACACAGTACGAAAGGTGGGCGAGGTGGTCGGACTGCACCTGCATCATGACTTTTTCTTAATGCGGCAGCCATTTAGGAAATGTGGGTTTTGGTGGTAACAGGGTTGCCTTGATGGAGGTGTGACACAGGTCCAGTGTAGTTTCTAACTGTGGTTCTAGCATGCACACAATGTTTCCCACATAACATAATTGCCTCTGAAAATACACAAGAACAATATTGCACTCCCCGTTGAGAATAATCACCAAAAAGCTGCATAAAATAGCGATCTATTTATTGAAATATTATACAACCAGTAACAACAGTAAAAAGAGCAAATCTTTAAAAACACATACTCAGCATATTCTTGATTTAAAAATATGTTTTTACTATTGAGAAATGATCTATCATTTTTGATTATTAGAAGCCTTACATTTTTGATACGTTGTTCATGGTCTTCTAAAGGGCTTTTCCTCATTCAAATTGGGCTCTGGGTTACATTCTCTCTGATCCCCCAGATCAGTTCTGCATTATGGTATCTCACCACTCTCATGTGTGAGAAAGGCACCCTCAGATTCCCACGCATGCTGTTATCTCTCAAACCTGATCTGAATTATCATTATTTCTGGTTTTGTTCAGTTAAAAACAAAAAAGTGCAATCTATTACAACCACTGCCACATAAATGTTGAAAAAATATCTAAATTCATTTCTTATTATCAAGTGTCACAAATGTTACAAATAGTTGAAGTGGCAAGTGCTAAAATCTTCTTATGACTCCGTCCGTGGCCAATTACATCCAACTAGGCTCTCGGAACGACTCAGGTTGATTATGATTCTCATATGGAATTCCACTCTGCCCGATCAAAAATGGCTGGTGTTTTCACACCCAGTTTTCACAGGTGCAGGAACCCCAGAACTGATGTTACCAGCTGGAACAAACGGTTGGCATGATCACTTTAGGCCTTGGCTGCAACAGTAGCCAGGCCTCATCCCCTGGCTCCACCTGACCTCTTTCTCTAGAAAGGGGAGAACATGCAATGCAGGCCCAAACCAGGATACTTATTCACATTTCCTTACCCCTTACCCTACCTACCTCTCAACCCCTATACCCCGAACCCCCAGAGAAAACCCCTGCTCTTATTTACCGTCTGCTCCCAGCAGGTGGCAAAGGGAAGCCTTGAACCACACAGAACTGGAAATTCCACGATTTGATGCCTAGTAACTGAGTTTGCACAATTATTCTCGATTTCAAGGGGTCTAACTCATAACTGCACAGTCCTGGCGGGCTGTTACTGCACTGTACAGCAACTCGTAATGAAGCCTAAGACGAAATGTGAAGGCAAAGACACAAAGGCACTAAGACCCTCATTTAGAGATTGGCGGCGGTCCTCCATGACAGCAGAGTAATGTACTCCATTACGCTTGTGGAAGACGAATGACACACTTAGAGGTCTCTACCAGGGACTGCCTTTTATACAATCTTTCCCTCTCAGAGATCACTTTCCACGGAGGATACAGGCCATCTTTTATGATAGTTTGGCTATCATGCCTCTGTTTGAACCACATTTTTCCCTTTTATTGTTCAAAATTATATTTTGTCTCTATAGTTTTGCATTGGCAGGTACTACCTAGTTCAGTTCCACAGTTCTGATCCCAGCATGATCCAACCTGTTCCAGGTCACACATTCTGCCTCGTTCTTTTCCTTCCAAACCTTTAGGTATTGTCTAGTGTATATTCAGCCCATCCTCCAGAATTACCTTATCCTTGTTGAGGTTAGACTCTTCTGTGATGTTAGTTTAGTCCCAATGCTTGCGGTCCGACACATTGGTATTTTTCTTATGTTCATATGCAGGAATATTCCCCTTCATTTGTGCAGTAATTCTAGGTATACAATGTTATACCATACCAGCATACAATTAAAGATTTGCATTGAAATAGTCATTGACTAGACATAGTCATTCTACCTCTTTAATGAGTTCCTAGGCTCCTTTAACGAATACCAGGGCCTCGTTTGTAAAAGATAAAATGCGGGAGAACTGTAGTTAGAGGTATTTTTTCTCTATTACATAATATTTCATAGATTCAAATTTTGAATAAACTTAGCAGTATCAACATTAATATTTGTTGGTGGGAACAAGGCTCACCATAAGTGAGCAGGTTTCGCTAAACAACCTGTCCCGCTCTAGATTTAATTCTGGACTGTATATCCAAAAGGTCAAAAGGTAGTACTCGTAATCTCCACCTGCTGCTGCTGTGCAAGTGTTCTCCATTAGTACTCCAACAAAGAGCTGCTTTTGCTGTCATGCCACTGGTGGTAGAGCGGTTATCCTGCGTGGCAACATACTGTTCATGCTCCAGTATGCTTCTGTGATACTGGCAACCAGAACTGCCCTGTTTACATACTGTTCTACCTTTACCGGTGTCAAAAGCCACAAAAAGCTGTTGACATCTTTGTGTTAGGTCCAAATACAATTTGAGAATTGTTTTTTTTTTTTTTTTTTAAATCTAGGGAATGGAATGTTTCCTTTGCTGGTGAGGTTGCCTGAGGGAAAAAAACTGCTAAGGATATGTTTGCTGAAATGAAATATCGTTCAAATTGCGCTTTTTTCAAAACTGTAAACACAATGTTGAGGACTCCAACCAAGCAACCAGAAGTAAGGTGCAAATAATACCTTTCATAAATTATTTAAAAATGCTATTAGGTATAAAATAGACTGCTGATCGGGTCTTGTTACATTTTTGAATACTGCTAACAAAAGTACTTTAGCCATTTCATGACTGTGTGTAAATCACTATGTACTTGGGATCCACAGACCATCATGGACCATGAGACTGAATCATAGAGGTGGCTTCAGTAGGTCCCTTCAACACAGAAGTTAACTCAGACATTTGTGGGAATGGTATGAAACCCAGCTGAGTCACTCTCTCTTTTTTGGAGGTGCAGGAAGAGGGAAGGAGATATGTGACCCTCAAATAAGACCAAAGACCTATGTTTATCTTTTAGCACAGTGTTTGTGTTGTGGCCACAAATGTCACAACTCTTGGTTTGGATGATGCCACAAGATGCATCTAGAATGGTTATCTTCCATATAGACTTTCCTTTTGCCAGAAGGGGTGCAATTTATAATCACAAAGCACTTAGAAGTCTTGTCAGTCAAAATGGTTCTTACGTAGACACCACCAATCTGATACAAAATACAACAATCTGATGAAAACAGATTCAAATCTGGAGCAAATCTCCTGATGATTCCTTCACACAGACGTGCAGTAGGAAATGTGATAGCTGGAACACCTGAGGAGGTTATAGCCCACTGGCTTTCCATATGGTTGGCCAAAGATTGGGTCATAAAATGACAAGTATTGACTACATATAGTTTATGGCTGCTTCAATGATAAAACGTCTTCAGTTGTACACTGCTATTATAACATTGTATACCACGGATTGCCAATGGGGAATATTCATGCATGTTGAATCTTTAAAAGTATTAATGCTAGAGAACCACCATTCACCCAATATCTACAGCTCCCAATGTATCCCACTTTATTGTATTAAAATGCCAAGTCACAGTATGTAGTATTAATTATCTATCTCTTCTTCTTTAGTACTCTTTTACAGAAAATACCAAGTTGGTAAACAATATTTGGTTCTGTAGACATCTGAAAAAAGTCATAGCAGTCTAGTAATCTTATGGAACTTACTTTCCTAACTGCCAGTATCTAAAGAGCTGACCTATCTTTTTCAAACTATGGGTAAATAAATAAGATGAGGATAGTTTTCAGTTTTCCATGATATGCATGGACATTTAGACCATAGCCTCTGCTGGTCTACCAGTTCAGCGGAGGCAAATGCCTACACTCCCCTGGCAGACATCCACCAACCAAATTTAGATATAGCCGCCTACCTGGCAGGGATATGTGTGCCTTCAATTAAGCCATCACTATGGCAGCTCCAGTAAGGGCACTGTTCCTATGCTGAGCAGGTGCGTGTTTGACGCTTCTACTCAGTGAAGTATTTTGCTCTCCTGAAGCTGGAGTTTGTTCTTGAAGAACAATCTGTTAATGACCCAATGCACAGGTAGATTGCTCCCTGCAAGTTTAAACCACTGTGCAGTTTCCCTTTCTATACCGTCTCGTATGGCAATCCTGGGTAGCGAAAATAAGCGACAATCAACCCACCATATTTCGGGTAAGGCAACCGCGACAATAATCTGTTGACCCAATATTAGACGACCCACCTATTCAAGGGTTGAGACTGGCACAGCCAGCTGAGGCTTCACTGAGGTTTAAATGTGGTGGGTGCAACCTTGGGGAATGTTGCATCTTCAGTTTTAAGGTAGGTGCAACATTTTGCCAAACTCTAAATGACTTTCATACTTGCTATGATGCCTTGCCTACTGCCTCTTGAGTTGACCAGCAATAATACCTTATTCAACCTTAAGACCTGGGGCAAGATTTACTAACATTTGAGGCAACACTGCACAGCAAGATTAACTTGCTGTGCTGTGTCAAAGAGAGAGAGCAGGTATGTGCTATATTCACTAAGATATGGTGCATTCATGCTCCCTTTCTGCACTGGTGCACTGTTTGCAGCCTAGCGCCAACACAGGCACCCTTGAGCTATGGTGCAACACCTTCCTGTACAAAAACAATCTTCAAAGGCATTTTTCTCTATCTATACCTGCTGCAGAATGCAGCACGCATAGAAGGAGGAAATAACGTGGAGAAATAAACATATCTCTCCTCATTATGCCTCTGTTGTGATGGCGTAGCATTCTGACACATTCCCAGGTTTATTACCATTAATATATGTGGGAATGAGCCAAAGTACATGGGGGTATGCATAGGATGGCCCACACTCCACCGACGGAACGCCTTCCCAACGCATAGCAGTGCTGCCTTGCATTACTTTGGATTTACCAACCCACTGAGAGCCACACATGGTGGCTTTGTGTGGCTTAGTAAGTATGATTTAAGCCCTTATGTTGTCTTGCGTGATGCACTGGCAATGCAAGAACTTTGTAAATCTGATCCCTGATTTAGAGTTTGACAAACAAGGTACTCTGTTGTGAGCGTGACGGAGTGCACTGCCGGCCAAAGCCTCTGCCTGACAGCTCTATTTTAAGTCAGGTGGACCATTAGTTTTCGGCTGTTGATGTCCCTGCTACCTCTGGCATTGAAAAACGTACTCTAACAGCAAGATGGAGTAGGGACAGTAGGACTAATAACATCTCCAGGGTCAAAATCAGTCTCCAAGTGTGATATTAGTAGTTCTTAGTGCAGTTTCTATGTATGGTTCTTCTCCATCTCTGGGAGAGAGTGATATAGTTTTGAACTGATATTAGCCGTATTTATTATTTAGTAATTGCTAACACCTGAATCTGTATAGACACTTTCAAAGAGCTGGCTATCATCTCATTGGAGGTTCCATGGATCACTGACCCAGCTACTTAGAGTTTTTTTATGAATAAAACAAGAAATTACTATCAGATTGGAATTCTAGTATCTCTACTCACTATGATGACAGATTTCTTTGCCTGTTGCTTGCCGATTTCCTAGAAAAGTTCGGAATGATATAATCACTGTTCTCTTCACCGTGAGAATGATACCCTCAGATTCCCAAACATGCTCTGTGACCTCCCAGGCCATTTCTCAATCCTAATATCTCCGCTCTGCTTACACATGAGAACGTACTCTCAGATTAACTGGCATGCTTCTCTTAAAATTCCCAGATCACTTTTAAATTATATTAAGTATGCTCTGTTTATGTGTGCCAGTTTAGCTTTCCATCATGCCATATCCTCAGTAATACTAAGACAAAGGTTCTAGATACACTTGATCAATGCTAGGCTGTCACATAGTATGCCACCAGCACAGCGTCCCCTGCTGGCCCTAGGACAGCTATAGTTCCAGTTTTGCAGGTTGGTGAAGGCTAGAATATTGCACATTTATCCTAGTTCATCAAAATACTTGCACTGACTAAATACCAGTGTTATATTCAGCCAGAGCTGTACGAAATAGGTCAAATCTAGGGACCTATCACAAACCATTAGAAATGAATTAAAGAGAGCCATTTGAAGAAGGTATCTGGGAGATGTGCAAAATGTTGTTAGTTATTGCTTTTCATGATTTGTATCGCATTTACCCTGCAAACAAATAGTCAAAGGCTGAAATCAGATAAGCTTATGGAGGGCACGTTTCAGCCCTTCGTTTCAGGCCCCGGACATGCCAGATATTGATTTCCATGCTAATGTAATGCACCTAAACTATGTAACTATTACACACTGCAGAAGTTGAAATTAATAATTGGTGGAGGATTTTGTATTGTTTGAGGTGTTGAGTAGAGGCTATACCTCTTCTTCGAGTACAGGAACATTCCCCTCAAATAATATTGTTAACCAGAGAAGGAGCTTTAAAAGTGATCCGGAATTCTACCCATAACCAGACTAGGTGGACAAGAACCCAACTGGTGTTGGTGAGTGTGGGAACTATAAGGTCCGAACTGGCATCAGAGCTTTGGATTAGGTAGAACCTTAGGAAGTTCTGGTTTCATGCTCTGACAATACTCTGATTTTGCTGAACTCATAAAATCCACTCTAAAATCTGAATATATAAAAGTACTTTATGAAGAAGTCAGATATTTGAATTGCATGTTTCATTGGCAAAATGAATCTAGGCCCTTTGGTTGAGGGGTTTGATCGTTGTGTTCACAAATGTATTTAATTTCTCTGAAATGAGGTAGGACTGTTATGAAAAGAAAAACGGCTGTAACGTGAAGGAATGTTAAAAAGTCTTTTGCAAAGCCTTTCTATAAACACCTGCATTTTACAGACTTCAGGATAAGTTTGGTTTTTCTAAATTTCAGGATGTTTTGCTTTGTTTTCGATTATTTATAGCATTAAAGCGTCTGCTCAAGGAATCAGTATCATCCTTAAAGTTGCCAGTGATTATGACACATAACTGAGTATCCTCAGCTTAGGCAAGAAATCCTTCACAGTGCTGGAAGAAGTCGGGGAATGGTTTCACAAACACATCAAAAGAGCCGGAAATAACAACAGCCCTTGGGGACCCAACTCCTCTTGGGAGCTTCATTGCTGGAAACATTACCAATAGTGAATGGAAGAAAACATGAGTAAATTAAGGCTGTGACCCATTCCAAGACGCAGCTCCCCACATGTTCAAAGTCGCACAGGGGCATGTTGTGTTCAGAAGTGTTACATGCACGTAACTGATTAACCATGGGCAGCTTGAGGCCTCCACAAAATCCAGTGCTTGCATGAGTTTTTCTTTAAGTTACAGAGATCTAGTGTAAGGGCTACCATTCACTTAAACCCAGAGTGATGATCTCACTCCAGGGTCTGGGTGTGATGATTGTTTGTTGGTTGCTCAGTTGTGACTTCTGCAACAAGTCAGCTCTTGGATGTGTGAGATGGGAAGTGTCAATCTAAGAACCATTTCCGCCTCAAGCAAATGAGCCCGGATGGAGATCGTCAAGTGAAAACCAAACAGTTATTCTCGCTAAGACTGTATAGGATAACGTCGTTGAGAGAGTTTCGGTTGGTGATTCTGAGTGCTGCCAACCACAGAGGAAACCTGAAAAGACAAAGGGAACTTTCATTAGACTATATTTTCCGGAGAAAAATCAACGGCTTTCAATTTTTTGGTTGTATTTAACGTGCTTGTGCTTTTTAGGCAGATGTTTTCCCTCATTTTCGCAAAGGTACAGTCAAGCATGTTTCTCTATCTCCTTTGCCAAGCGTTCTACTCAGAATATATGTGCTCCTCTCATTGCATAGCAAACACACCTTTCCACTCGTGCAACCTTATTATACAGTTTTGCTCCCGTAACACATCAATCAGCTAAACTTGCGATTCCTTCAAGGTTTTTGCAAATTATTTTAAATGGGAAAAAGAATGTAGCTAGCATTTAATTTAATCTCTTCTTTTAAATATAACGTTTGTTCTTAGTGGAGGACCGCATGTCATGCACTTCCTCCAACTTCTCAAGTGTCACCTCCATTCGGGTCAAGTCATAGAGATGATGTAGCTTTGGGTGAGGGCTAGAATCCGATATTTGGGATTAAAGATTGCACATGTCATAATGAATAATATCGACGATTTGATGAAAATGTGTATAAGTGGTACCAGTGAACAACTTGTAGACACGTTTTGCTTGTAATGTGAAAACTTAATACAAGGAATAATAAAAAAGTATCACCTCCATGGTAGATATTGATTCAGATTTAGGTTTAGCGGAAGAGTCAGAGATTGAAGAACTTGTCTTCAAACTTTTCATGACTTTTTTTGTTCCTTTTGGTCTTTCTCAGACACGTTGCTGTTGGAACTAGATAGACAGTGAAGGATCGGTACACTGAAACTGGAATTGTAACAAGTTTTTATGATAGGGTGTATTATTTGTATGGTTATAAATCATGTGTAGATAATAAAGATGGACTGCATTTGCAGTAGGTCGAAGGATGTAATATTACAGCGCAGAGCACATTGTATAATAATTTTGTGAAAATATTAAGGTCCATGTTTTGTTAAAGTCACAAGGTGTAGCATATTAAGCTATATCAATAGGGTTGCCCATAAGAACATAGAAGCAGCAATAGCTGAGTTTAACCCCTTCCCCGCCAAGGACGTAGTGGTTACATCCAGTGGCGCGGCGTTGAGGCGCCAAGGACGTAACCACTATGTCCTGGTATAGGCCCTCGGGGGAAGCACTGGCGCTCCCTCCCAAGGGCCTCCCCCCACCCCTCCAGGGCAGGGCTGGAAGGGGAATCGCTTCCTCTTCCACCACGGACCCACCACAACCCCCCGTGACTTCTGATGATGTCAGTACGCGATCCTGTGCTGATCTCATCAGAGGTCACCTTTCATTGCGCTGGAAGCATGCTTCCAGCGCGATGCGGAAGAGAAATGCTCAGCATTTCTCTTCCGCTCAGGAGGAGGGGCCAGGTAGAGGCATGAAAGGAAACGAAAGGCCTTTCCTTTCCTTTCATGTCTCTGCAAGCATTTCTGAATGCCAACTAGACACCAGGGAATTTTTTGTTTTGATACTTACGCATAAGGGGAGTGGCCCCTTGGGCGCTCCCCAGGGGCCAAATTATTTTTAGGCCATTTCGGCCTAATATAATTAGGCTGATCTGCCCCCGGGGGGGCAGAGACCCCTAGACACCAGGGATATATTTTTGTTTATGTTTACTTTTGTTTTTTATATATGGGGAGCGACCCCTTAGGCAAGGGTCGCTCCCCTGGGGGGAAAATTGTATATAGGCCATTTCTGCCCCCAAGGGGAGCAGAAACCACTAGGCACTGGGGATTTATTTTTTGTGCCAATTTCACGCAAGGGGAGCGACCCCTTAGGCAAGGGTCGCTCCCCTGGGGAGGGAAATTTATTTTAAGCCATTTCTGCTCCCCTTGGGGCCAGATCTGCCTACTCTATTAGGCCAATCTGCCCCCGGGTGGGACATAAACCACTTAGGCACCAGGGACTGCTGTTTGTGTATGTGTGTGTTTTGTTTGGGGGGCAAAGGTCGCACCCCATGGGGGCACATTACTGTTGGGACAGATCGGCCTATTTTTTTAAGGCCCATTGACCCCCAAGGGGGTAGATAGCCCACCAGAGACCAGGGAAGATTTTTTTTTTAAATAAGAAGGTGGGAGTATGGCCATACCCCCACCCCAAATAAATGTGGCCAAAGTTGTTCTGCTCACCAGTGGGCAGATGGAGCAATTACGTCTGATCCACCCCCGGGGGGGGGGGGGCAGAGAGTCTACTAGATGCCAGGGAATTAAAAAGAAAAATAGTGGGGTGGTGGCTACCAACCATTATGGGCCTGATTATGCCCCCACCCGAACTGAAGTGGGTAACAGTCTTTCAGCTCTCCCCTGCGCACTAAAACATCTTATCTCACAGCGAGCAAGAGGACATTTGATTATTTTGGGCTTGGTTTTACATTTGGGCCATGAGAGTTTGGCTAACTGTCAAGACTGTACCATTTGGAATGGTGAGGGCTGCACTTTTTGGACTTTGGGACCCTGCAATGTAGAAAACTCCACAAGACCTAGAAACATCTGAAAACTAAACATCGGGGTGATGCCAGGGTGGTGTGCTTCACATGCACCCCGCACCATTTTCTCACCCACAATGCCCTGCAAACCTCCAACTTTGTTGGAAATCACACATTTTTCCCACATTTTTGTGATGGAACCTTCCAGAATCTGCAGAAATCCACACAATTCCTACCACCCAGCATTGTCACATCTATACCGATAACACTTCTGCTGCACTTGTCAGCCTAAAAATGGGTTTTTTCAAACTGCCCTTTTGGACATGCTTGGGTTCCCCCTCAATTTCAACATGTTTTTGGCTCTTCCCTGTCAAAGGCACCTGGCCCACCTACACGAGTGAGGTATCATTTTTACCGGGAGACTGAGGGGAACGTTGGGTGAAAGGATATTTGTCCCGGTGCGGTGATCCCACACAAAAATGTGGGAAAAATTTAATTTGTTTTGTTAAAGTTGAGGTTTACTGAGGAGTCTTGGTAAGAAAACTTTGGGGGATCCACGCAAGTCCCACCTCCCTGGACTCCCTTGGGTGTCTGGATTTCAGAAATGTCTGGGTTTCGTAGATTTCCCAAGATGGCTGCTGAGCCCAGGACCAAAAACACAGGTGCCCACCCCTGCAAAAACAGGCAGTTTTGTATTTGTAATTTTGATGTGTCCTGATAGTGTTTTGGGGCATTTCCTTTTGCAGGCACTAGGCCTACCCACAAAAGTGAGGTACCATTTTTATCTGGAGACTTCGGGGAATGTTGGGTGAAAAGAAATTTGTGGCTCCTCTCAGATTTCAGAACTTTCTGTCACTGAAATGTGAGGAAAAATAGTTTTTTTGTCAAATTTTGAGGTTTGCAAAGGATTCTGGGTAACAGAACCTGGTGAGATCCCCACAAGTCACCCCATCTTGGATTCCCCTAGGTGTCTAGTTTAAAAAAATGTGCAGGTTTGGTAGGTTTCCCTAGGTGCCGGCTGAGCTAGAGGCCAATATCCACAGCTAGGCACTTTGCAAAAAACAGCTCTGTTTTCTTTGGGAAAATGTGATGTGTCCACGTTGTGTTTTGGGGAATTTAATGTCGTAGGTGCTAGGCCTACCAACACAAGTGAGGTACCATTTGTGTCGGGGGACTTGAAGGAACGTTTGGGTGGAGGGAAATTTGTGGCTCCTCTCAGATTCCAGAACTTTCTTTCACCAAAATGTGAGGAAAAAGTGTTTTTTTGCAAATTTTGAGGTTTGCAAAGGATTCTGGATAACAGAACCTGGTGAGAACCCCACAAGTCACCCCATTTTGGATTCCCCTAGGTGTCTACTTTTCAAAAATGCGCAGGTTTGGTAGGTTTCCTTAGGCGCCGGCTGAGCTAGAGGCCAGAATCTACAACTAGACGCTTTGCAAAAAACACATCAGATTTCAATGTAAAAATGTGATGTTTCCATGTTGCGTTTCCTGTTGTGAGCATTAGGCCTACCCACGCAAGTGAGGTACCAATTTTAGTGGGAGACTTGGGGGAATACAGAATAGCAAAACAAGTCTTATTGCCCTTTGTCTTTCTCTACATTTTTTCCTTCCAAATGTAAGAAAGTATGTAAAAAAAAGACGTCTATTTGAGAAATGCCCTGTAATTCACATGCTAGTATGGGCACCCCAGAATTCAGAGATGTGCAAATAACCACTGCTTCTCAACACCTAATCTTGTGCCCATTTTGGAATTACAAAGGTTTTCTTGATACCTATTTTTCACTTTTTATATTTCAGCAAATGAATTGCTGTATACCCACTATTGAATGAAAACCCATTGCAAGGTGCAGCTCATTTATTGGCTCCGGGTACCTAGGGTTCTTGATGAACCTACAAGCCCTATATATCCCCGCAACCATAAGAGTCCAGCAGACGTAACGGTATATTGCTTTAAAAATTTGACATCGCAGGAAAAGTTACAGAGTAGAACGTGGAGAAAAATGGGTGGTTTTTTCACCTCAATTTCAATATTCTTTTATTTCAGCTGTTATTTTATGTAGGAAACACTTGTAGGATCTACACAAATTACCTCCTGCTGCATTCAGAATTTTGTCTACTTTTCAGAAATGTTTAGCTTTCTGGGATCCAGCATTGGTTTCACACCCATTTCTGTCACTAACAGGAAGGAGGCTGAAAGCACAAAAAATTGTAAAAATGGGGCATGTCCCAGTAAAATGCCAAACTTTTGTTGAAAAACTGGGTTTTCTGATTCAAGTCTGCTTGTTCCTGAAAGTTGGGAAGATGGTTATTTTACCACCGCAAACCCTTTGTTGATGCCATTTTCAGCGAAAAAACACAAGCCTTCTTCTGCAGCCCTCCTTTTTTTTTTTTTAATGACATTTTTGCTGTATTTTGGCTAATTTCTTGGTCTCCTTCAGGGGAACCCACAAAGTCTGGGTACCTCTAGAATCCCTAGGATGTTGGAAAAAAGGACGCAAATTTGGCGTGGGTAGCTTATGTGCAGCAATTCCCTTGGACACACAAGATTCAACCAATATGGGAAAAACTAGACTTTTATCTTGATCAAATTAGGCCTCCGTGAATACTGGACTCATTACTGTTATTTCTTCAATAATGTTCAATCTTTCTGCCTTATTGTATCACTAGTATATATTATATAATATAGTAGATAGTGAGAAAGATATTTAAAAGTGGCCCATCTTATTAAAACAGATGGCGTAACAAGCCGGTCCAGCTACATCGACCTTGTCAGAAGAGTCTAGGCAATAATGCTATGTAAAGTTGAGCCTATTGGACCATGTACCTGCCTGCCATATTTGCTTAATATGCACACAAGCAAAAAGAGCTGTGGTGGTGGAGACAGCTCTGGTTGAATGAGCTATGACTTTGTTCGGCAATGGTTTTCCAGCTTGGTTGTGACAGAATTGTATAGGTTCAGCAATCCATCTAGCTATGGTCTGTTTGAAAACTGGCAATCTCTTACATAGGATTTCACAGGCAACAAATAACTGATCCAAATTGAGGATCTGACAAGTTCTGCATACGTAGAATTTAATACATATTTTGACGTCCAATGTATGCAAAGATTTCTCTCCCATAGTTTGGGGGTTGGCAAAGAAGGTCCTTGCTACTATAGGTTAATTCAGATGGGAATATGAAGGGACGTTTAGTATAAACTTGGGGTTGGTCCTAAGCACCACACTGTCTTGCTTAAGCTGTAGGAATTGTTCTTATATTGTGAATGCCTGGATGTCACTGACTCTTCCTGCTGATGTGAGTGCTACAAGTCAGGTATTTTAATTATGAATGGGCTGCAATGGGGCCTTCATTAACTCCTCCAGCACTACAATAAGGTACCACAAAGGATGAGGTATCTTTATAGAAGGAAACATCCTGAAGAGGCCTTTGAGGAATTGCTTTATTATCCTGCTAGACCAAAGCAAGGGAATGTTATTTACTCTTCTGAATCTTGAGATCGCTGCCAGGTAAACTCTGATCGAAGAGTGGGTTAAGCCAGATTTTGAGGCAGATATGGGAGAAGGTGTTGCGGTGAAGAAGAGATAGGATGAACCATAGATTTGATACACCATAGACAATAACGTTTCCATTTAAGTCTGTATGTTTTATTAGTGGTAGCTACCCTGGCCTTCACAAGATTTCTCTACAATCTGCAGGAATCTTTAGTGTGACAAATTTATTGAACTAAGGAGCCAGGTCGATAAGTGCAGCGGTGTCAGGTTGGGATAAAGAACCTGACCCTTGGTTCATCATCTAAAGCGTTGGAATGGGCGTCAGATGCATACGAGCTTCTTCCGAGAGGAAGAGGAGCTCTGTGAACCACAATTATATGAGCCACCTGGGAGCAATCAGGAGTACTTGACAAGGTTCTCTCTTCAGTTTTCTAAGGAATCTTGGGATTCATGGGATCAGGGAAAAACCCATGCATAGAACCCTGACCATCTTATTGAAAATGCAGTCCTCCATGATCTTTCCAGTGGGTGGCAGCTTTGAAACAATTAGCATTTCTGATTCTCCCTTGTCGCAAACAGATCTAAGTTTGATTTGCCCCAGCGATTGACCATGCTGTCCAGAGTCTGTTGGTTGCTCTCCCATTTGTGACAGCATGCATCTGTTCTGCTCAATCTGTCTGCGAGGACATTGGTTCTTCCTGCCACATGTTCTGCTCTGAGTGTTATCTGGTGTTGCAGAGCCCATTTCCAGATTTCCTGTGCCTGTTAAGACAGTTCTGGTGAACGTGTGCCTTCTGGTTTGTTTATGCAATGCATGCTGGTGGTATTGCCCGTGCGGATTAGCACTGATGATTTTGCTATTCTGGGGAGGAAAGAGATTAGGGTCAAATCAATGGCTTTGAGTTCCAGCAGGTTCATGTGCGTTTTCTTCTGAAGGTGATCCCACTTGCCACTTATTGTGAAATCGAGGAGATGAGCTCCCCATCCTTCCAGAGACACGCCTTGGTTATCACATAATCCAAAATGTGTGCATGAAATGTGAGGCCCTTGGATAGGTTTGCTTTCTGTGCCAACCAGTGCATGGCCGGGTTTGTAGTTGGAGTAGTCTGAATGATGTCATTAAACAACCTTTGGGTTTGTAGTCAGAGTTTGTCCAACTCCTCTTGCAATGGCCACGTTTGAAGGCAGCAATTTGGAATCAATGGGATGCAAGACTAAAGCATTCTGAGGAATGACTATTCGAACAGAAACAGACTTTTTTTTGCTTAACTTCCATGCTAGCTGTTCAATTGTTGCCTGCCTCTCTCACAAGGCGAATGCTTTGGTCTTGATTGTATCTAGCAATGCTCTCAAGAAGGTCAAGGTTGTCGTCTAGGTGAAATGAGAATTCTGTTTGTTGATAGTGAGGCCTAGGCTGTTGAAGAGTGAGAGACAGGCTGTTGTATTCCTTGTTGCTTGTTGAGAGGCAGGGCTTTTATCAGCCAGTCATCTAGGTTTCGAAATACATGCATTCCTTCCTGTCTGAGATAGGCTGCTACTGGAGATAGACATATGTTGAAAATGTGTGGTGCTGATTTCATGCTGAGCGGCAGCACCTTGAACTGGTAATGGGTGCCAGGTATTATTAATCACAGACATTTGCAATGCTTGGGCTGAACTGGGACATGAAAGTATGCATCCTGAAGGTCGAAAGCCGTCATGTGATCCCCTTGACTGAGATGATGCAGTACATCCTGAAAGGTGACCATGCAAAAAGACAATTTTCTTAACTATTTGTTGAATTTCTGAAGATCTAAGGTGGGACGCCAGTCTCTTTACTTTTTTCGGATAAGGAAGAAGCAAGACTAGTAACCGATTCCCCACAGAGTCTTTGGGTCCTTTTCTATTGCTTCCTTTTTTTAGCATGATTGTTACTTGAATCAAAAGTTGTTTTAGATGGGAAGGCAGAGCTCCTTTTGGGGGAACATTTGGTGGTCTCTTGATGAACCCTAGTGTGTGTCCAAAAGCGATAACATCTAGTACTCATCTGTCTGATGTTATAAGGGACCAACAGTGGAGACAATTTGAGATTCAACCCCCAAGTTGTTCTTGTGAACTGTGGGGGGGTAACCAGTGCCCTTGAAAGGTCACTGCTTTCTCACAGTGTCCCTACCTCTGGAAGGTTGTTTGCCCTTAGGTGTTTGTACGCAGCGGGAGGCGGTTGCCTGTATTGTTATTGAGAATTTTGAGAGTGATATTGGCTTTGAAAGGACCGGTATTGTTGCCTGTATTTTTGGTAGCCCCCTGTATAGGAGTATGATCCTCTGCCCCTCGCTCCCCAAAAAGGCTGTCTCCTCATCTGCAGTAATCCCAGTGATTTGCCAGTATGGGTGTCAGTCTTTATGGTCTGGAGAGCATCGCCAATGTGTTTGCCGAAGAGCGCTTTACCACTGAAAGCATATCAAGGATCTTACTCTTAATTATAAGATAGAAGGATGTGGCCTTCAGCCATCCCTGCATCCTAGGTACAGCTGCACCTGCCAGGTGCCTGAATCTGGTGAAAGAGAAATCTACTGTACAGTCAATAATTTCTGCTGATGTTCTTGACCCTTCCTGCAGAATTTTCTTTGACACAGTCTGGCAAGAGGTCAATATATGTAGCAATATCCAACCACATCTGTCGGTCATAGTGACCTAGTATTGCCAGTAAGTTTGCAGGTTTAACAGTAGTGGCAGCCATGGAAGAGAACCACCTCCCAATATTGTCCAATATTGTCTAGTCTACGACCGTCGCTGTCCAGTGGTGGGAAAATAGGAGTGGATGGATTCTTAGTGTGACGCTAGGACGCTTTTGGTATTACCGAGTCCAGCTTAGGGTGAAAAATCAAACACGCCAAAGAGTCATCGGGTGGTCTAGGTAGAACTACGGACACTGTAGCTAGATTTTTCATTGTTTTGAGACCTCATCCCAAATAAAGTCCACAATAGGGATTGCTCTGATGGATTTTTTCATGGGCTCTTTAAAATCATAAAGGAGGCAATCCTCCGTAGCTACAGAGCTGGAACCTTTCAACTGCCCTTTCCATAAGATTATGGAAGCCGCTGATGTCATCCGGTGGGGAATCCACTGGTGGTGGAAGTGGAGGGGATGACATTGGGATCAAGTAGTCATCCCATTCATTGGAAATTTAGACCATGTCTGTGATTACCCTTCTTCTATCTCTTCATCTGTGGAAGGTGCATATTCCACTAGAGGATTAGCTAAAGAAGCAGCCAGAGTGGACAACGGAGTGTGTCTGTAACCGGTGTGCAGACCTGAGGAGAGCGCAGTGGTCTCCGCATTTGTACTGGGGAAGCAGTTGTTGCCAGATCGAGGAATCTTTTATAGAAACCCTAGACCATATTTTGTAAATTACTAACTAGAAACAATGGCATTTCAACTGATTGTTTGTGTTGGTCCAGGCAGCCATAACCAGCCTACTCTTCCTCATATTGCTCCGTCTGTTGTTTCCCAGATGTACACAATTGGTCTCCATAATATTCCTCCTCATCTTCATCATCCTCCTGGCACTTCATATAGAGCGCAGATGGGCTATGAGCTAACTCAAAGAGGAATCATCTTTCAATTTGTCATAATCTAGTAACTGTGCTGGTGGGCAGAGTGAAACCTTGCTCGGCGATGTGTGAACAGGTAAAATTGTCTCTGCTGATGATTTTTCTTTTATGGGAATTCTGGACAATGGCAGAAATTACGTTTTCTTCAACAGTTTTGTTGTTGTTGGAACCGTCGTCGACAACATACCCATTGGTGTTGCCGTGGTCGACAGATTTATAGTTGGTCTTGTAGACATTTTTCTCTGCAACGGTTCTCTTCTCATCAGCGACCGGGCTGTCCTCAACGAGGTGGTTGCGGATGGTAGTGTTTTTGCCAATGGGACCACCGTCAACTCTGTCTTTGTCAGCGCTTTCTTAGTGGAAAGGACTCTAGCCGTTATGATAGTGGTCCACGCTATCAGCAACAACAAGATAATCATGGGTGAAGATGCTCAGGTAAATGTTGCTTTAAGTGTTGCTGTTGATGTGGTGGTATTTACCGTAGACCCTGCTGTTGATGAAGCGGTCACCAACAATGCCCTCATCTACAAGAATTTAAATTTTGAAGTAGAAACGGTATTAAGTGGTTTCACCATCAATGGTAGGTATATGGAGGATTTTTTCAGGTGACTCTCTTTCAAGGATGGAGTAGTAGGTTCAGAGTGAACCTTTTATGGGGAAAATGTTTTCTGTTTTTGAATAGTGACGATCCACTGATTTTTCAGAGTGCCATGAAGAGCCATAATGGGTCTTTTTCATAGCCTTCCTAGGTGATCCTGGAGGCACTTTCTAAGGAGACCTATCCCTTTTACGGGATTTTTCAGTCTTTGAGGATTCATCACTGTCTTCGTCAGATAGATCGGCTTCTTTGGATTTTAACTTTTGGAGCCAGATTAACAGTCTTTTCTCTCTGTCCTTTAATGTTTTCTGGGGAAAAGTTTGACATATTTTGCAGTCTCTCACCTTGTGCTCCGATTGCAGGCAGTAAACGCAGTCCTTATGTTGGTCCTCTGAGTGAACCCTCTTTTTCCCACATGTTCCACAAGGTCTGAACAGTCCTTTTTTTTAACTGGTTTAGACATGATGATTAGTCAGACATATATATATATATATATATATATATATATATATATATATATATATATATTTATATATAGTTGTAACTGTTGTTCTGAAGTAGATGTGCCTTCAAAGTTGAGGAAAAAGAAGTAAACTCAGCAGAGCTCAGGGAGACTCCCATCACACGACTCATGATATCTGTGGTGAGGGTTCTAAAGGGTGCTATCACCTGACTGGCTGGACTTTGAGTCTTTCAAATGAGGATAATAAGCTATTAAAGTGAATGTCTTTAATACTGACTTCTATGTAGGTTTTCACTACTGCTTTTTATAGTACCGTGGGACTCCCACTAACGCAACGGGAAGTGATTCAATCATTTAAATCTATTTAAGATCCAATACTAGAGAAGTATAAGTTCCCAGTCTGAGAAATAAAATGTATGTCATCCAAGCAGTCTAACAAAGTGGCTGACCACAGGCCACTTCACACAAGAAATATTTATCTTCTAAAATTGTTAGAGGTAAAAAAAATGGCTTTTAGATGATAAATTTCGAAACAGAAATTTAACGTCAACTTAATACAGTCAGATTGAGGGAAAGGAAAGATGACGTGATTAACTTTTAAGAAAAAATCAGTCAGTCATTCACAATCATCGGAGGTCAAAATGGATGAGTCAAAAACGGAATGGTAACTTTTCTCTGAAAGCGTGTTATTTAAGCCAAGGTAAAATGCACTTTTTTTTTTATGTGTATTTTTCCTATTTATAATTAAGTTTTGTGGTTAACTTTAACTGACCTGACCTTGGTATCATAACTTGATTTAAAAGGACTCCCGAACTTCCTAGTCCCTTTATCAATATGTTCTGGAAACCTGTCTACATGTTTTTCAAATTCCCCTGGGTGAAAGAGAACCAGACAACAGGGTGAACAGGACTTGGGATTTCTTCGGGAGTCAAAAGCAGGCAACAAAGGGACATAGAATTTCAACTGGCCCAGGTAACTTGTCCATCCATGCCATATAACTAGTATAAGCATTTAAACGGTGAATGGGCATCATAAAAGGTGTATCACTTCTTGCGTCAGAAAGGTGCTACACACAAATATCAAGTCACACTGTCAACAACCCACCTCAAGAAGCAGACTAGTTCCTACCTGGGAAGGATTATACAGTGGGACACTGCCTGCTCCTGGTGGAGATAGGTCCCCGCTGCTAACTGCAGGATCTAGTCGCATCTCCTGAAATACCAAAGAAAGGAACATGAAGAACGGAATGCATATCAGGAATCTAAATACAGCCCAAGAGATGTCTGACTATGGTGGAGGCAGAAAGGAATACTCTACTATTCCTGATCTAGGGGTACCAGGGAAGCTAACCATGGTTGCCAAGTTTTCAGATTCCTTACCTGTGACATTTTCATGGCTTCAGTTTGCATATGAGTCACTTTCCTTTGCCAACTTAGTGATGCTTTGAGTGACACAATAATACGAATAAATCAAGCAGCGCAGTTCTATGAAAATTAACAAATATCATAAATTCCCCCCTTTTGAGCAATGTGTCGCTATAGAAAAGACCTTGAAACTGCTGCAAACTCTTAAAATGGATGGTCACTAACAGAATTCCCCTTTCAAGCATGATTTTTGTACTGTAAATAATTATGTCCATAACCATGTTATTAAACAAAAAACAAGTCTGTCACTGACTGAGGATCACACGGTGAGGACTTTACTGAGGGGGCACAGTGTTTGCACAGTGATTACAGAGTTTCGGAGTGCATTCTCGATTGTGTCCGTGGTGCCTCGCGGCCTATGGCATTTGACCACCTTTTGTCAAAACGGTGATTGCTGCACTTGGTTTGGTTATTTGTGTTTTGTGTGCCGAATGGTGTTATCTCATGGGCAAGGTTCACTATATGTGGAACTGTCCATTAATAGGACGTGGATTGCACCCACACTCTTGTATAATCCTTTGGACAGTTACTACAAGATGTTGGCTGTTGAAGTCAAAGGGAGATACCGCTCTGGTGGCTGGGCTGCACAGCACAAAGCCGAAGGATCTGGGATCATTCCCGGCTTCCCTGTTTGAACAGGCTGTGTGATCCTAGCACATAAATGTATTCCCCAAGTCTCTCATTTCACCGAGCCTCTTTGTTGTTCAGTGATGCATAAGGGAGCACATTTGGGTGCCTGTGTCTGGGCTTTGCTCAGGCAGAAAGGCCTCTGTGGGGTTGGATTTGCACTGTGCAATTCAGCCACTATATGGCTTTCACTTTCTCACACAAGGGTTAATGTATTAATATTGGTGGACAGTACTACCAAGTACCATGCATACACATTTTTCGAAGTCTACAGCGCGAACCTCACCCAAGCATAAAATAATGTTTTACAGCAGCCACAGGGTACAACTTTATACTTTAGCAGCCGGAGATTTACTTGGATTTGCAGGCTGTTGAGCCGAGGCCGTATTCAAACCGTTCCCCACGATGCATGGGCAGCAGCTGTAGCCATTGGGCCACATGGCCCCTTGTGAAAACTCAGCTCGTTCAGGCTCCAAGTTCCAAGACGGGAACCTCGAGCAGTCCCATCAACGGAGCATCCTGCTCCAGCTGTCTGCAGCCTACCAACCCGGCGGGCTGCCGTCAGGATTCAGGACCACCAGGAAGGCCCCTAAAAAAGCATTCCACACCCAGCACAATCCTTCTCCAAAGTAAACACCACTGTGAGGAGGTATCGAAACCAAAATTGAGCTGCCACCCCAGCCACAGCCCATCCATTAGGGCAGAGGGGCCACGCCCGCCCACCTTTTGCCCCTCATGAAGAGTGTCAGTCAGGCTGAGCAAAGGTCAGCCTGTCAGACACTCTTCATGTTCAGATCACGCAGCCACGAGCGAGACACGCGCGATTTGCACAAACTCCTGGCTGCCTGAGCTGAACTTTGATGGGCTGGAGAGGTCACAGCTCCTATGGGCATGACCTCCTCAGCTCAGCAAAGGTGCCTCGAGGCCCTCCCCTTGGTGACAAGGGAAGCGTCACCAATTGACTTCGACCTGGGTGCTTCTGGTTTAAGCCCTGAAGTGCCCAGGGCGATTGTCAATCAGTGACAACTCGTCACAGAGTGGGGTGGGGTCAGAAGTCTCGCTGACCCCATCCCACTCTGTGACGACGTTGGGACTGCTGCCTTCTCTCACTGGCTGGCCTGGGAAGGCAGCAGTCCCAACCCTCCTGGGACCTCCGAACTGAAGGTAAGTGTCTGTGTGTGTGTTTTTTAAATGAATGTTTAGTACGTGTGTGTATATTTGAATGTTGATGAGTGTTACGAATGGATGTGCGTGTGTGTGCGAATGAATAAGTGTGAGTGTGCTTCCCGCCCGCCCCCTCCCTCCTAAAATTATCAGCCGCCACTGTGCCACCCATCCCCACTGTGTCTTGATGCTTGGCTAATAATACTGTGCCAGAGCTCAAAGAACTGTTTTCATGTGTCAGAGGCAGCAGGCAGAGCAAACCAATTACATTGCTGACTGGAAGGCTGCTTCGTAATTATGCAGTTCAGTCTGACTGGCGCTTAACGTGCCTCGTCGCTGGTGGTGGTCAGAGAGTACTATAAATGCGTGACTAATGCATTTTAGTGCGGTGATAAGGACACCACCACTAAAATGCGTTAGTCTAACCACTGATGCGTGGTACTTGGCCAGGGTGACTTACACTGCTGCTGAATGTGCTTTTCTTCTATGTATAAAGGACACCTGCACTGCGCCTATTCTGCAATGTTTACGGGTATGTCAGAGAGCTTGTATTTCATCTACCTGTGGTGTCCTGGTTGTGTGTATGTGAAGGAAGCTTGTGATACTATTTGTGCTGTGCCTTTTGTCACTGTGTGATGGAAGTACGCCCTTCTGCCTATTCTGAATCTGCTTTCACTGTCTGTGAGGGAAACCTGCACTCCTCCTCATGCCAGTGCTTTGCATGTGTGTGTAGTTCTGAAGTCTGTACCATGCTTGTGCTGTGCTCGAAGGACATTTCCCTGGATGCTGCTGCCTATAATTCATCAATATTTGTGAGGGAAGCTTGGACTGCTGCTGCCCTTGTTGTCCAAGTTCAGTATAAGGGAAGCTTACTTCACAGACCCTGCCCTCCTTGAGCATCTACTAATGTTCTCACCTCCAGCCTCTGATCACTTACCATGGGAGAAAGAGGGAAGGTCCTACTGTCGCACCCATCTGATGGGGGTTTATTACCTAAACAAGTGGAAAGATATTTGAAACTACATTAATATAGACATCGAACGTAAATATTAACCACCCACCATGCAAAGGCAGGAGACAGCCAAGGAGCTATCAGAAAGGAAGACAAGAGGCGCATGCAACACCCTCAAAGAGGAGGTGAGGGGGCAGTCTGTACAAAAAAACAGATTACTCCTCAGAGGGAGGCTATACGGCACTGGTCTGATATCAGAAAAGGAAGCAGAATACACAGACTATGAAGAGAGGAAGGAAACCTAGACTGCACCTCATGGAACAAGACAAAGTGGCACAAGTTACACTTCACAGAGCAATGTAGGAGACACAAGCTTCTCATTGGAGATAAATACACGAGGCACAGGCTAACATAGCATCAGAAAGTGACACACCTCAGATTAGAGTGCAGCAGACACAGGCTACTAACCACAGCAGAACGCCGGAGACACAGGCTACAACCCAGAGAGGAGCACAAAGGTACAGGCCTCAAACGTCTTTTTTCGAAAATGGGGAAGTAAGAAAATATGACAAACCACTTTTTCCCATATCTGCAAAATGTTGCCTATTGGTGGCGGTGATAGTTTGCGGTGGCTTGCTGGATCACAGAGGAATGAGGAGGGCAGAAAGCAACCAATATTCTATGAAACTGCAAAATGTGCCTAGCTGAATACATTCCTGAAACAGTGGTGCACTTGCACCGCTCTTGAATTTTATCGCACAGGGAGATTTTGCATGTTTTACATTTTGATGGAATGTTTCACACATCACTACAAAATACACAGTATACTGCTAAGAGAGGAATGCGGCAGATACAGGTTACAGGTCAGATAGGAACGAAGGAGACACAGATACATCTTGGGAGGAATACACAATCATAGGCTACAATTCGGAAGGCTGGGGGTTGGGAACAAAGGCCACACATCAGAAAGGACAGTCTGAGACACAGAGTATACGGCTGCAAGGAACGCAGAAGACAGGCTACAACCACTGACAGGAACACAGTCAACACCCCAGAAAGCAATGCAACAGACACAGGCTACACAGCATCAGAGGAATGTAAGAGACATAGGCTACAACTCTGCCAGGGGGATGGAGACGGGGGCAGATGCTACACATCAGGAAGGACTGCCTGGCACACAGACTATAACCGCTGAGAGGAACGCAGAAGACACATGCTACAACTGCAGACAGGAACACAGGCAGCACATAGAGCATTGCTCCACCACACTGAGGAATGCCGGAGAGACTGCCCACCTCTCAGACGAAAGCTACACCTCAGATGCTATAGCCCGAGACACCCATTATAACACAGAGAGAAACATGTGAAACATAGGCTACAGTATCAGACAGGAATGCAGGAGATGCGGATTACACACCAGACAGGAACACTGGAGACACAAGTTACAACCCAGAAAGGGGCACAGAAACGACAGTAGGTATTCAGGTGATGCAGATTATGCCTCCGAAAGCTATGCACGAGTCCAGAAATAGAAAAGTCGGACGCAGGCTACACCTGAGAAAAAACACTGGCGCCATAGGCTACTTCCCAAAGACAAACGGAGGAGACACGTGCGTCACCCCTGAAAGAAACCAGGAGACACACACTATATCACAAAGAGAATTAGGCTATGCCACAAAGAACAACGTGGGAGGCGCAGGCTGAGCCTCTAAAATGAAGGTCTGAAAAGCAGGCTTCTCTCCGGAAAGAAACGCAGAAGACACCACTTACACCTCAGAGAGAAACGCAGAAGATACAGGCTAAGGTGCACCCCAAGGGGGAACGTGGGAGACAGAGGGCAAACCTCAGGGAGATAAGAGGGGCAGATCACACCTCAGAGAGGAATGCTTCAGGCACAGACTGCAGAGAGACGGATATGTGTTCTGGACTTAGCATCTGAATTTCTTGTGTTTCTCACACTTGACAAATCACTCAAGCCACATCTCCAAAGAGAGAGGAGTGCGTATCAAGTAACATCAGGTAGGAAAGGATGGGTAGGTAATAACATTTGGAGGCGCTGTTGATGTCAGACTTACCTGCAGTCCTGGAGAACGGGTTCCTTGCAGACTGCGACAGCAGAGCACTAGGTGGGGGTGGAACCGAGCTCATTGTTGGTGGTGGTGGGGGCAGGTTTGGAGTCACTCCCTAAAAAAAGAGAAAAGGCCATCATAATGTCACTTCTTAAAGGATAAGAACTTATGGGAGGTATTCATCTGTATTTATTACGTGTTAGTAGTGACGCATGCCACCTAAACACGCCTTAAAGACCTGCAGTTTCTTCGTCTTGCCCTACAGTATAAATGCCAGTCTGTGCTTGCACACTTTGGGCAATGCCTACGCTCACCTCAGTCACGGTTTGCAGGCTGTTTCCTCACTATTTCAGAAGAATGGAGCGGGCACCCATCAACGTGTCTGTGGTCAGTCAGAGGGCGCTTCTCTTGTCAATGAGAGGCCCCCGTTGTTGCTGCCGGTAAGTCTATGTTCAGTGAAGGCTCCCCCTCTTGCTTTCAATGTATGTCCCTAGGGTGAGCGAGAAGCTCCTCTATTTATTTGTCACTATGGTTAATGAGTGGCCAACCTCTTGTTGTGGGTTTACAGTTTTCTATGATCGGTGAGGGGCACCCGTGTTGCTCACTGAGAAGCTTCTCACGTTATCAATGAAAATGCCTCAATTATTTATTTGTTTTGTTTGTTTAAGTTTAAATACAGGATTTTGCTGGAGTACGTCAAGCTTCTAAGGTCTCACAATACTAACACCTACAAAACACATAAAATCACATCAAAACAGATATTACAGTATCTAGTATCAAAGATAATTGAAACCAGAGGGGCTAATTAAAAGAATCTCACACTTTCTCAGCTTTCCGCTTATTCAACTGTTGAAAACAATAATCAACGAAGTGAAGCAGATAATTGATTCAAATGTTTGCTCGAGCAATGCCCTACTAATTTGCCACCAAACTTCAAGCTAAGACAGACAGTCGACAATAAATCAAATCAAATCAAATGTATTCAGTTATACAGAGAAAACCACAATACAAAAAAATAAAATAGGATAAAAGCATACAAAATATCAGAAATATATAATTTAAAAGTACATTGAATAATTAGAAATTCATGGAATTGTGACGGCGTAATGCACATTTAAAAAAAGACCCTACCCCACAGCCTACTACTTCATTAGGCACCATACGCAAGTAATAATATGCTGGCCGGCATTGTAAAAACCCTTCCATTTCAAAATAGCCAATAAAAACCTGTGCTTAAAAGGAGCATCAAACTCACAAAAATATAAAGTGCAATAAAGTCTGTATAGAAGCAACCTCGCAAGGACATATAAGAATACTCTTTTGGATCAAACTGACCTAGAAGGAAACACAAATTGCATCTAATGGAACCTAGACGAGATCTGGTAATAAGAGTCCTTTTCTTCAAATTTTTGACCTGAGATAAATAAGTCTCAAGCCCCGGGTACATCTTAATCATAACAAACTCCCGCACAGAGGGTTTCATCAGTTCATTGGCTTCCCTTTTACCTGCCACAAGTTTGTTATACTCCATCTTAACCTAACGCTTGTCTAATCTTCTTAACTGCGGGGAGGTGTATATCTCAGGTTGACCCAAATAAGATGCAATGTTTTTAATATAACATAACCACGGGATAACCCATCCCAGGTCACACGGCAGACAGTCTAAGATAACTTCCCTATTAAGGGAAGCATGCTCATTTGTCCAAATAGAGATCCAAAGGAGTAAAGGTGCTATCTTGATGCTGTCCTCTACATTACCCAAACTGAGCTCTTCATGCAGGCAAAACCCTGGGCTGCTAGGCCCAACGCCTAGAAGCCTTCTGCAGAATCTGTCCTCTTCTTTTTGGGGCAACATGCTACTTTGATAACCTAAAATCCAATAACGACCCCCCAACGACAGCAATATTGGGACAGACGTCCGAGCCAGAAGGTGGACCACAGTATTAGTTCCTGTACAACAGTCTTAGTTCGCTGTACACATTTTAATGCCGCAGTTGGTGCAATGTTTGAGTTCTCCTCTAGGGTCGGGAATAAACCTATTACACCCCTACTTGAGGTGTACTGGCACAAATGTTTTCCAGTTCTGTTGTATGGGGCACAGATTTTACTGTACTGTTACACTGTACTGTGAATGCTCTCTGCTCTGCATGCTCTTTTACTTTTATTTTTCTTCTCTTTTTCTTCTTAAAACAATAAAAATGTGTTTATCAAAAACAAAATATGTGTACAGCACTTAGAAATACAGGGGTGCCAGTTTCCTTTATCACTGAAGGTCACGCCTAAGTAAGGGAATTTGTGAACCTGACTGATAACTTGACCATTAATTAATACAGAGTCCAATTTGCTCTGAGGCTTACTAAATGCCATATAATGAGTTTTAGCGATATTAACTTCCAGGTCTAAGCAGTCATAAATTCTACAAGAGTATTAACTGCACCTCACAGGCCACTCATGGTGCGCACCATTAAGACAGCAATTATGGGCATATAACAAAGTTGGCACACTTTTCCCATTTATTAGTGGTGCATCCTTACACCTTTGCACTAGAAAGTTGTGCAGTCCAATAATGTATAGGAGAAATAACATTGGGGCTAGGATACATACCTGTCGCACCCTCCTATAATGGGTGAAAGGATCAGTTCATTCGCCTTTCTGCCCATACCTTACTGAGGTATTGGTTCCACAATGAAGCATTTGAAAAAGATCTACAATTGAATTAGGTACCCCCCAGGGGTGTGGAATTTATTAAAATATTTACTTGTCCACGGGACAGGTTGCTTCTCAAATCTACTTGTCCTGTAAAAAGATCTACTTGTCCCTTTGGTGCCATGTAGTGTGGCGCCAAATTATGGCAGCAATCTCATTATGTAAGAGCTCTGACAATAGCCTCTCTGATTATGCCAGGGCTACTACCATAGTAGGGCTTGAATACTTGCAGTTTCAATCCCTACTGTAGCAATTTCCTTATTTTTCCACCTTTCTGCAGACCTGCATACTGGGGCTGGAGGAAGCAGTAAGCAATAGTTCCAGGGCTGGAATGCCTTTGAGTCTGCAAACCTACTAACCTGCATGTTTTAAAGATTTTCACCAGCTTCTCTCTAATATTTTCCCATAATAAGAAAGGTTGGACATTTACTCCTGACAATGGCAGAATTAGAACTTCTTCCAGGGTTGGGAAGAAAGTGGCTGGAGGGAAAATGAACTTGCAAATGCTCAATAGATTTTCACATGAGCAAATCTACACATGCAAATTTACCCATGCTAAAATACAGTTCACAAATCTTTTATAGGGGTACGACATATACCATGGGTGCACTTTTGTGACTTTCTTTAAGAATTTGGGGCCACATGTAGGTAGGTTCAGATTTGGAACCCGCAAATTGCGAGTTGCAAATCCGAATGTAGGATCGTGTCCCTGACACCATCTGTGATTCGCAAGGGCTTCGCAAATGCCCACCTCATGAATAATCATGAGGTGCGAATGGCGGCCTCACAGGGATGGTGGCCTGCTGGAGACAGCAGACCCCCATGTCTGTGAATGCTTTTCAATAAAGCAGTTTTTTGTTTTTCTTGTAATGCAGCCCGTTTTCCTTAAAGGAAAACGAGATGCATTACAAAAACGAAAAATGAAACGTTTTCGTTTCATTTGGACCACTGCCTGCTCTGAAAAAATGTTTACAGTGCCATTCACAATGGGGAAGGGGTCCCAGGGGGACCCCTTCCCTTTGTGAAAGTGTTAGCACCCATTTGAAATGGGTGCAAACTGCGATTGGTTTGCGCCCGCGTTCGCAAAACAATCCTACATTGCACTGCGAGTCGCAATTAGGAAGGGAACACCCCTTCCTAATTGCGAGTCGCAAACCCGTTTTGTGATTCGGTAACCAGGTTACCGAATCGCAAAACTGGGTTTGTGCATCGCAATGTGCTTTTTGCACGTCGCAAACAGCGAAAGTCGCTGTTTGCGACATGCAAAAAGCTACCTACATGTGGGTCTTGGTCCCTAATTAGGTCTGGTGTTAACAAAGACATTTTGTTTTTATTAAACTTCTATTTCTCTCTCTTTCGGCTGGCTTTACTGTGAGTGATCGCATTCTGCTCTTCCACAAGGAGCATAGTGGCACACAAAGTATTTTTGTTCAGTGTCAGGAACTACAGTGGCAATCAGTGACGTAACAAAACTGGAGGGGGCCCCTTTGCAAAGAACATGGAGGAGCCCCCTCTCCAGACTCACTCAGGCCAGGTGCTGTGCTGAAGGGGCCCCCTGGAGGGCAGCTGCGGGCCTTTGTTATGCCACTGGTGGCAACGTGTGCTTTTAGAGTTAAAAAACGTTTTTTTTTTTTTTTTGCCAGTGTTTGTTACAATGTTGAGGGCCTGGTAGCTCCCACAACAATAAAGTGTTACAAAAGCCATGTCAAAACAAGACACGCATTGATGAAACTAAAAGACATAAAAATATGTCAGATCAGTTGGCTTTGTCAGTGTTTGTTTATTTTCATGCTTCCCATAATCGTGTTGAAAATGGTTACACTGATTTTCCATTAGAAATATTTTTGGGAAATACTAGCATGCATCAAAACATTTTACTAAATGACACTTCATTTGCATCTAATCAGAGAGCATTCTGGGAGCATTATACTTAGCCTCATAGCCTAAACTTTTCAAACATGTGTATACACGTTTTTGTTTTTTTGTACTGGAACCAACGTCAGTAGTGAAGTGTGACCTTAAAACATTTATTTACAGCACTCACCCTAATAATGAAGGCTTTCAAATAATGAACCATAAATACAAGTTCGAACTGCATTATCTTTTGGAAACACATTACCTCAACTGCAGAGAGTTCCACTCTCTGTAAACAGGCAGCCAAAGGGTTTGTGCTGCAGAGGGTTGGGCCTACTTGTCCCAAGGACAAAGTAAACATAAAAACTTGTTGCCCTTGACCCCAAACAAGATGTCCCGGGCGGTTCAACATGTTGAAAGTGCTGCTGAGGTCCATAAAAGCCACGTAGAGAGTGCCTTTTTTTGGCAATCATATATTTACCAATAAGCAATAACAAACTTAGGGCCAGATGTAGCAAAGGGTTTTACCCATTCTATGTCTATGGGAAAATTCGTTGGTACATATTGCCCTTAAACACTGCCACTGGGTCCCCAACCCTTCCCTGTACCCGACTCATTAAACCCTGTACCTCCACCCAGTTCTCAGTAGGACACAAAACAGTGTAGCCCAAGATCTTGCCCAATGAATCTAACAAAGAGATAGGACGCTAGCATATAGTGTCACTACAGTTCCCATTTTTGAACACCAGTACTATACATGCAGATTTCCACGAGGGGGGAATCCCAAAGTTCACAGCAGCGTTTAATACATTGACAATAATAGGGGCCCAAAAGTGGATGCTCCCTTTATAAAAACCCATGGGAATACAATCTGGCTCAGGATCTTCATTGGCAGGACTCTCCTGAACAGCAACAATCACCTCGTCCAGGCTGAACCTAATGGCTCAACTATTGCAGGGATCACCCAAATCCTCCCCAGCTGCCCTGGGGACCTCATATGAGTAAATACCTCAAAAATGGTTAACCCAACAATTAGGCAGGATATTACACCCCTGCCCTACTGAAGTTTTTGCAGTGAAACTTTTCCTATTAACAATGCTCCAAAACAGCCCTGTATTTTTTGTACGATAAGCATGTACTAAATCCCCCCACATCCGTTCTTTCTTTTCCGACTTCCTACCTTTTAGGGCAAGCTTATACTGGGTCCTTGCCTCTGTCACTGGGCAGAAAGTTTAACTCCTTGTGCAGACTTTTCCTCGCAGCATAACACAATTTATCAAACCAGTCACCTTGGTGCTTGCTGGGTGGCCCAGCGGCGGAGTTAATAATAGAATCATTCAACCAGGCCATGGCATCCATAACCTCCACCAAAGGGGGAGTTTCCGTCAAAAGTATCCAAGTTATAGTTGCATTTCACCAGGGTCTTAAAAACCTGAGAAGTATCAGCCTGACGCCAGCACACCCTTAAACCTTGATCCTTGACTTCCAAACCTGTATGGTCCATAGTGGCAGGCAAATGTCTACCAAAGAGCAAATCAAAAGTCAGCAGGAGAGGACTATGGTCACTACAATGCTGCTCCATTTCTACTCCACCTTGCCGGACATATTGGCTCATGGGCGCTGACAAAAAACATAATCATTAGTAGTGCTAGCCCCCCTGCCTACAAAAGTAGGGGTCTGCCTCCCTAGATCATACATTAATTTGGTGGTATTAATCAAACCCAGATTTAGAAGAGCATTAATTAAAGTCTCACCTCTGTTACCCCAGTATCTGTAAGTAATAAAAAATACAGTCATTCCTTTCAAATGGATTGCACAGGGTAGGATAAACACCAATTTTGTCGTTAAAATCCCCTGCCACAATAATATGGAATTAATTCAAGATGGTTTCCATTCTTGTTTTCAGTGTAGCCAGGACTGAGAAAAGTACTTGAATTTGGCAACAAAGCACTCACACTGCATTGTAACAATTTACAGTCAGAACGTTAGATTTATTAGGAAAAATTACCCAGACAATGAAAATACCCTTATTGTTACAACTAATTTGATATGTCCTATAGAACTTTAAAATATGTACAAGCGTTACAAGCCCTCCCTTGGGCCATTGGCTGGGAGCACAAACAGCAGGGTCCGCAAACCTCTGATACCCATCCTATTCAGCCTCTCCCTGTGACCAAGTCTCTTGCAACAAAACAAAATCAAATCAAAAAATATACCCAACCCATGGCAAATAAGGTTTGACAAAGACAAGGATTCATCCTCAGAGCACAACTCGGAGATAAGATGTAATTTATACCCATTTATACAACCCGAATGAAGCATATGGTGAAGTGGGGTGCTAGCAGGTCTCTTAAGTCAATCATTGTCCTCCAAGTTGGATAAGGCAGAGAATCTATTATCAAAGCTGAGTAAAGGCTGGGCAGTATGCGGTCTAAGAGCCACACGTGGGTGCAAAACCCATCGCTGGGATGTATAACTGTAGAAAAACCCCAAGGGAACCATCCTAATTTCGGTCGGCTGCAAAGGTACCTAACACACAGGAGGAGATCCAACAGTGGGCCAACCTTAGATATCTACAATTTATAACAATGCATTCCCCGTTCAATTCAAATTCTTACTAGTCGGGCCCACGGGCCCACCCACCCAATCCGTCTTACAAAAAGTTTTTGCTCAGCCAGTGTCCAACCTTATTTTTCAGCTGAGCTGTAGACTCTCGTACACCAGATGATAACAGTGGCACATTAGTAAGAACTACAACATAAGGGGCACAATCAGGTGGGAGATCCAGTCTGGGATGGGGATCTAACTGGGTATTAACAGCCCAAACTGCTGGAAGATCCCCCTGCTATGCCCCGCCCGTATTAGAAGTAACAATCTTCTCTGTAGGCAGGTCCGTTGGAGTCCCAACGGCTGGATGACAAGGAATACCAGTGGCAGAGCTCGCTATGTTTGCGTGAGATGGCTGACTGGGCAGATCCTCCCTGGGGGCTCGAGCAGGGGACAATAAGGCCTCCTTTGCTGTAGAGAGACCAAAATAACAGTTGGAACATAAAGATTTGGGGTCATGGCCTTGACCCTGACGGTCCCCCAGTTTGGCATCAAACATAGTGACTGCTGAATCCAGGGAGCAGAATTTATCTTTCAAAGGTGCCAAACAAGATTCCACCAACTCCTTGATCTGACCTGAGAGTTTATCCCTACAATATGTACAATCCTGTTCTTGATGGGGAGTGCCATGCGAACAAGAAAGGGCAGCCTGAGCAGTGTTGTTTTGCATGAAAGAAGCGGGCTCTACTGTTTTTTTCCATCCTTTTCAATGGTCTTTTCCTGTTTGACGGTGCGATTCCTACGCTGGGAAGCATAACAGTCAAATCAAAGGAATTGCCCACATGACACTCAGGCACCCCACCTGGTAGGGCATTTGTATTTTAAAGCAGAAGAGCCCTAGAAGAACCATCCCGAGTTAAATTACCAGTAAGCTCGCCAACATCGACATTAAAAAGATCATCATCATAAATGGAGGCTCTTTGACTGTCACTCATTCCAAAAAAATGCCTACTCTCAACCAAAACAATCTCATTGGATACCACTCTAAATGGCTCTAGCCAGGAAAGACTCAAGAGTGGAACTAACAATAAGGATCTGGTAAACTTCTGATGTTGGAAACTGTGATGGTTAGCACTCGTTTATATGTGTTTTTTCAATGCAAGTATGTATTCCTGAGCTAGTGCACCCTAACGTCAACAGTTCACATGTACATTCAATCCTGCATTAAGGCCCTCATTACAACATTGGAAGTAAATGCTGCCTACTGCCACGGCGACGGCCGCCAACATACTGTTGCCGTGGCTACCAGCCGCCAACCACATTATGACCATAGACAGAATACCACCAGAAGGCTGGCGGTATTCCGTCGACGGTCGTGGTGGCAGACGGCGGTAAGGTGCCGCTGCTGCCAGCAGCAGCGCCCCACCAGAAAAACACTGCCGACCGTATCATGAGCAATGATATGGCCTAGTGGTGTTTGGCTGGCGGACGCTGCTGCTGGCAGCAGCGCCGAGTCTCGTCTCCTGCCAGAGGACCCCCTGCAAGCAGGTAAGTCGGGTTCTCTGACAGGAGAGGGGCGTGGGGGGTTGTGTGTGCGTGTGTGGGTGTCTGTTTTTGTATGCATGCATGCGGGTGTGAGTCGCATTGAATGAGTGCGTGAATGACTGTGAGTGTACGTGTATGTTGTGCATGCATGTGTGCGACAATGTATGTCGGTGTGTGTTGTGTTGTGTGGGTATGTATGTGTGCATGCGTGGGTGGATGTGAGTATGAGTGTGTGTATGAGTGTGTATGTGTGCACGTGTGGGTGTGTAATTGTGCGGGGACAGGTGAGGGAGGGGGAGGGTGGGGCAAGACTCTGGGGAGGGTTAGGGGGGCGGGGAAGACCTCAATCAGTGCCAGGGAAAGAATTCCCTGGCACTGATAGAGCCTACCGCCATGGTTTTCATGGCGGTACGCTTGCCACGAATACCATGGCAGTAGGTGGGATCATATCCCGAGGGTGGGATTGTGACGGCCGTCTGGCTGGAGACCAAAGTCTCCAGCCCAGCGGCCGTTACCACCCTGGTGGACGGAGTGGTACATTGGCAGTTTGGCCTGAGCCAAACCGCCAATGTCATAATTTGGGAAAAGCTACCGCCAGCCTGTTGGCAGTACCTTTCCCCAAATTACCGCCGAGCGCCAGGGTCGTAATGAGGGCCTAAGAGTGTTAACTTAGCATCAGGGTATCAGACCAGAAAATCAGGCCTTGAAATAGACGTGAATTTTCTTGTTTGATTTTCGTGCAATGGAATTCTGTGCTGATGGAATGTGTTGTGTGTGAGAAAAGTGTGAAATCTTCTGTTCTACACTGCTTCATCTCCAGGCCATTTTTCCATTTCTTGCTGAATGTTATCTGTGTCTAAAGCTCTACAGAAAAGAAGTTTATGAAGAATCAGCTTGTGAAAGGGTTCAGCTTCCATGCTAACGTTGTGTAAAAGTAACCAGAACTAATATTTGCATGCTTCCAAAAAAGTTGTAGATGAAAGCATTCTTTGCAGCTTGGGTTCTCGTGCACCTGCTCCATAGAACTACTATGGTGGAAAAGATCTATAGGCTGACCTTAATTAGGGAGGGAGAGGAAGAGAAACCAATTACTGGTAGACAGTGCCTGCAGAGACAACTAACTGAAGTGCTTCTGCTCTCCAGGTGAGCGGAGGTATTATATGACTCGCCAGCAAATGTACAGCCTGTTTTGGAGTTTAGTGAATGTGGAACATCTCTCAAAAAGCTGGCGGATGTTCTATCCACCCTATTTAGAGAGCATAGAAAACAATGTACTCCAATAGGGTGGACAGGTCATCCACCACTTTTTGGCAGATATCCAGCCTCCACCAATATCTAAATCTAGCCATTAACAATAATAGCGTATGATGTCACAAAGCCTTTAGAGTGTTTTAGACTAAATAGTTTTAGGGATGCATGCTGATCAATTTCAGGATCTATATTTTATACACACTAGTGGTATTTGTTGCCACAGAGGTGTTGATTATTATTTGATTAACACATAATGCATACTAATTACTATAAAATACCACGATTTGTGTGTAATGATTGTAAGGATTCACGACATGGCAGGACCCTATTATCTTTTCCTTGTAACAGCAGGAGATTCTCCAATGATATGTTGGATTCTAAACATCCCTTAGCGTCTGTAGGTAGAACTTAGAAAAGAGGGTAGGTGTTAGAAATGGGGTTTATGGTTGGCTAGGGTATGCACCTAAGCCAGGCAGAAAGCACCCACTCTAGTCAGGGCAAGGGAATTACACGTCCAAGATAACCCCTGCTCACCCCCTTGGTAGCTTGGCACGAGCAGTCAGGCCTAACCCGGAGGCAATGTGTAAAGCGTTTGCACAACACACACAACACACATGACGCAATATGAACACCACAAAGCCAACACAACACTGAGCTATGTAAAAATAAACTGTATTGCACAAAACATAATCAGACCAAACATTGCCCGTCAGTGATACACTGCTACCTTAGCAGTTATCAAAACGTTACACGAGTTACTAATACTCTGCAAGAATAAGCAGTTGTCACATTAGAACACATAAGTACTCAGGATTCTGCAACATAAGCAGTAGTCAGGAATCACAGTAAAGAAATGGATGTACTTGTCCTGAACACATCATAACTATCCATAAAAGGAACATTAAAGAACTTATGGCAAGTCATGAAAGCATATATCAGCAGGTCATGCCTATAAAAGGAACATCAACGCTTACATTTGCCCTCATAAAAACAGGTTTGTATAATAATTCTAGCCAGCCCAACATAGGTAAATAGGAATTATTTTATGTCTGTGACAAAGTACCTGTTATTAGGGTGAAAGCGTCACCTCCTGTGCCAAAACGATCACTGTGCTTAGCACTGGTTAGCCTTAAAAAAGTGCTCAGTTATAACGTCAGACAAACAAGGTCAGAAAAATAAGGAGGCAAAAGGCAAAAAGTCTGGGGAATAACCCTGTAAAAGAGCCAGGTCCAACAGCAGGAAATACCTGTCTATTTTCCTTTTTCTGCACAAAGGCAACAATCACATTTAGGGGCTAAGGAAATAACTTTTTTTTAATAAGTTAAATAGGTGAAAATAGATAACCCTATCTATCACAGGTATGTGTACATCAGTAGGCCACGTTCATATTGATAAAGTGAGCTTGTCAGTATTGAATAATAAGATCTCTGTTTTCCGGTAGTCAGGCAAATAATTCTGGGACATCCAAGTTTGTACCTCCTGCAGATAGAGATTAACAGGATCAACTTCTGATCCTTTTAAGCAGAAGTGTATCATCCGCACACATTTGAAAATGCAGACCATGGGCAACAACCTTTCGGGCAAGAGCAATCCTTTATCTACTAAACAACAGGGCAAGAAAGCAGATCCATAGGGGAATCCAAGCTGACCCAGCCGACCTTTTAAAAACGAGCAGTTTGCTGTTAGTCAATCAGGGGCTCCACTTGTGGTCTGTGTGTATATGATTATGGTCATTAACGCAGAGGGGCATCTATCTGGCTTGCCCAGGCACTGAAGTGATTAATAATATCACTGCATACGTACCACTATATAACAAATAGGCTGGCCTGTGTGTGTGACATGACCTGCAGCACAAAGTATATAAAAAAGGAGTAACTTGGCCTCTCCCTGCTTCTGGGGAAAGGAGAAGCAAGAAGCCTCCATGAAGCCTCCCCCCAATTCTGCATTTCCTGCTCACTGCTAGAATGTTTTCACTTATATAAAACACGTGATTTTAGCAGATAAAGTCATTAGATCTAATGCTCCAACCATTAAGAGTTTGCAAATTTTAAATTCATGACCCAAATGACAGAAAATGTCATCTGTTTGCTACTACAAGTATTACCTGCACTGCTGTTGCGTTGGGGTGCGATACCGGGGTAGAATCGCCAGTGGATACTGCTTTAGAGGAGGGCACTGTTTCTTCCTTTGTAGATTTTGAGCGAAACCAACTGAACCAACCAGATCCTGAGGCCTAAGTGAAACAAGTTCAGAGGTTGTGTTGAATGGTAAGAAATCACATCATATCCAATCAAATTTGCAGTAATTGAAAAGTGATATCAGGCACAAATGCACAAACCCCTCACAATTCAAAGAACAAAATATAAAGCAAGTGATGCAGTAAGGACCACCAAAACACAGGTGCTAATGAGGCTACAGGAAACTTGGCTTTCCCCAGAATATGTTTACATTTCGTCGGTTGACATGGCCATCAAAATGAATCCTCTCACCATTACAGAACCCTACCAGCTGACTTGTTCTTCCATTCACCCTTACACTTCATTCTTTAGCCCAGGTCCAGGACGTCCAGATCTGATGTTCAGGATCACGACTATCTATCTAAACATGTTACTTATAAGTTGACTGTATGAAAATGTATCAAATTTGTATATTCCGGCAAAATAGCACAAAATCAACCTTTTTTGGGTATGTGTTCCCATTTTCCTTTTGCAACTCAAGAACAACAATGTTGAAACGGCACTGCATCCATTTTTATTAACTATAGGATGCACAATAGGCCAGCACACACATAGTAGAAAATGGTACATTGAAAATAAGGCAGAGAAATTTAACATGGTAGCTGATCATAGCTGTTTGACATATCAAATAATTTGCAAGTGCGTACCAAACAGGAAAATCGGCAAGATGCACTTGTGCCTTTAAAATCTAGGTTAGTGGGTTCCCAACCTTTTGATTTCTGTAGACCCCCACTTTAACATTAATGGAACCCAGAGACCCCCACTGAATCATCATGGGAATCCGGGGACCCCCACCTGAGTCATTAATGGAAGCTAGAGACCTAATTTGTCAATATTTGTTCATATTTTTTAATTTTCTAGGCTCTCGCGGACCCCCTGAGAAGGCTTTGCGGACCCCCAGGGGTCCCCGGACCACAGGTTGGGAACCACTGATCTAGGTGATAGTCTCAAAATGAAATTTCTGTGGTTACTTGTGTTCGAAAACGTTGTCTAAACAAACTGTCTGCAAAGTAAAGAAGTTAGTGTAAGACATCCATTGATTGAAATCGGTTTTTACCACTATTTAATTTAAATCCCCGGATGAATCGAATTGCTTAGTGCTTAAGCAAAGAACGAAGAGATGCTTTGCGCCTTCCTTTATTAGTTACACACAATATAAGTAGCAACAAGCCAGGTCTAGGATATTCACCTGTTCTTAAGGCAAGCTAATAACTCCATTCTAGGGATTCTTTTTATTCCAGAAGGACAAAGGAGCCTTACTGGTTACACTATCCATTCATTGCCTTTGCCTTTGCCTATGATGCTCCCCCTGTGGGGACACCCCACCAAGTCCCCTTGTTTGCTTAGGGATTATTGATAAATAGAGGATGGTTCCCTCATTTACCTCCACTTTCTTCCTTGCAAATGGTCACAGAGGTACTGACTCCCATGAACACCACATACGCCATTTTAGCACACGCAGGTACAACAGACGCCTTGAGAAGTCAAAATTAGGAAAAAGACAACAAACTAAGAAATCTACAAAGAAGTTTTATCCACCCTCTGGGACCCAACTTTCCTAATGACTTAAATAGCCCCTGGCTCTCTCAACCCTAACTCAGTGTGCCAGTACTGAAATAAGTAGCACAGAGGCAGCCCTCATCGCAGCTACTGACAACATCTGAGCCCAACTCCACTGAGAAGAGACTGCGGCTATGAATCTCCTAAACCTCTCAACAGCCTTCGAGAGAGTCTCCCACCATACACTCATCACAAGGCTGCACAACACAGGCATCCAAAGAGCCGCATCAGATGAATCACCTATTTCCTCACCAGAAGAATGCAACAAGTCCCCCTCCCCTTCATCTCCAAACCCAAGGATATCATCTGTGGAGTCCCCCAAGGATCCTCCCTCAGCCCCACCCTCTTCAAAACTTATATGACATCTCTTGCCAGAATCACCAAAAACCCAAGTGCTCAATATCATATCCTTATTTGTGCAAGTTGTTTTTCTTTGAAGAAAGTCTTTAGAGTCACGAGGTAGAGTGATTCCTCCTTCTCAGTGATACTACGCACGGCGTCGACCCCATTGTTAGTTTGTTTTCCTGCAGGCAGATGAGTATGGAGTATACAGTAAGTATAGTAATGAGATGTCCATGTTAGAAAAAGTAGAAAACTGTAATGGCCACACATGTCCTGGGAGGAGGGTGGACACATGTGAATCTACAGCACTACATACCACAAACAGATGCTTACAGGGTAACAATCCATATGAGGCATGTGTGGTTGTAGATACACATGCTCTGCAAAGACTGTAAAGCAGCCCCCCTCAAAAGTGGTGGCTACCCTGTGGGCTCTGCAGTAGTTTGAAAAAGAGTAGGTAGCACTGCCTGACCTATGTTGGCTTGTTAGCGTCCTAAAACATCCACACAATAATGTTTGGTGAAGATGTGTGGTGTGGATGAAGTAGCTGTCTTACCTATGTCAGCTATTGGAATGTTTCAGAGAAATGCCATGGATGCTCCCTTTTTCTTAGTAGAGTGTGCTCTGGGAGGAGTAGGTAAAGTTATTTTGGCTTTAGCATAACATGTTTGAATGAATTTTACTATCCATCTGGCTATGCCTGATTTGGATATAGGGTTGCCTTTATGAGGAGGTGAAAAAGCAACAAAAAGTTGTTTAGTTTTTCTAAAAGCTTTCTATAACTATAGAACATGTGGGCTCTTTTAACATCTAATGTATGAAGAGCTCTTTCCGCAACAGAATCTGGTTGTAGGAAAAAACTGGTAACTCAATCGATTGGTTAAGGTGAAACTGAGAAACCACTTTAGGGAGAACTTTAGGGTTGGTGCGAAGAACCACCCTGTCTCTGTGCAGTTGGAAGAGAGGTTCCTTCAGGGTTAAAGCCTGGTGCTCATTAACACGCCTTAGTGAAGTGATACCAACTAGAAATGCCCATTTCCACTAAAGGTACTAAAGGGGGCATGAAAATAGGGGTTCAAATGGAGGTACCATAAGTCGTGTGAGAACAACACTAAGGCCCATATTTATACTTTTTTAGTGTCGTATTTGCACCAGTTTAGTGACGCAAAAGTGGTGCAAACTTACAAAATACAATTGTATTTTGTAAGTTTGCACCTCTTTTGCATAAACAAAACAGCGCAAATGCGGCGCTAAAAAGTATAAATATGGGCGTAAGATTCCATAACAGTGCAGGTGGAACCCGTGGTGGAATAACTCCTTTGAGTCCCTCCATGAAGGCTTTAATGATTGGTATTTTCAATAAAGAGGAGTGTTGCCTGTTCTGGAGATAGACAGCTATAGCAGCAAGATGTAATCTTATGGATGTGAACACTAACCCAGCCTTTTGTAAATTAAGCAAGTAGCAGACAATGTCTTGCACATTAGCTTTGAAAGGGTCAATGTGAATGACAATCGCAGACAAATCTTTTCCATTTAGCTGCATCGCAAGCTTTAGTGGTAGTTCTACGGGCTTCCTTAAGAATGTTCCTATATTCTGGCGGCAAATTAAGGTAGCCAAACTCAATGACCTCAGGAGCCAAATTGCTAAGTTGGGAGTCTTGGGATTTGGGTGCCTGATTTCTCTATGGTGTTGAGTGAAAAGGTCCGGCCTGTTGGGGAGCTTCTCATGTGGAACTATAGAGAGGTCAAGCAGAGTTGTGGACCAGGGTTGGTGAGCCAGGTTGGGAGCTACTTGGATCATTGGGAGAGATGTTTGCCTAAGCTTCCAAACCAGAAGTGGAAGGAAAGGGAGAGGAGAGGAGGAAAAGCATAGGCAGATATCCCTGACCAACTCATCCGCAGTGTGTTGCCCTTGGACAGTGGGTCCGAGAACCTGGAGGCAAAGTTAGGGCATTTCGTGTTTTTTGAGGTTGCAAAAAGGTCTATTTGGCAGAACCCCCATTCTTGGAAATATGATAGGAGGACTTCTGGGTGGAGTTCCCATTCGTGGACTTTGTTGCCGCATCATGCTGAGCCGGTCTGCAAACTCATTGTCTGTGCCTGGGAAATACTGTGCTAGCAGATGGATTTTCTGACGGAGTGCCCATTTCCAAATGGTCTTTGAGAGCTGTGATAGTAGCAGAGACCATTTCTCCCCCTTTTTCTGAAGATACTACATGGCTGTCATGTTGTACGTCCGGACTAGGACAACCTAGTGAATGAGGTGAGGAAGGAAGGCTTTAAAGGCTAAATGAACAGCTTGAAGCTCAAGGAAGTTAATATGGAGACCCTGGTGTTTGGTGTCCCATATACCCTGTAATGTGAGATCCTTCCAATGTGCACCCCATCCCGTGAGTGAGGCGTCCATTGTGAGAGTTATGTGGTGAACAGGATTGAGAAAACTGCCCCTTCAACATGTTGGTATTCGACCACTGCAGACAGTGATACGTTCGGCGGTCTATCAACACTAGATCTTGTAAATGCCTCTGTGACTGAGACCACTGTCAAGCTAGACATTCCTGCAATGGACATGTGTAGTTGGGCGGGGGGTACTACAGTGATACTGGAGGCCATCATCCCTAGGAGATGCATTACTATCCTCACAGTTATCTTCTGATTTTGTTAAAAGGGAGGAAATAGTATCTGAAAATTCTGAATTCTTGGAGAATTGGGATATGCTACCCTTATTTGTGTGTTTAGAATGGCCCTCGGATATGGTTGTATGTGTAGAGGCTGTAGGTGGGACTTGGGAACACTGACTGTGAATTCCAAATTGTGAAACAGTTCTATTGTAATCTGAGTGTACTGTTAATGCTGCTGGAGAGTGATGGCTCTGATAAGCCAATCGTCCAGGTAGAGAAACACGTGTATATTTTGTCTGAGTAGACGGGCCGCCACAATCACCAGTCACCTGAACACCTGCAGTGCAGTAGTCACCCCAAACAGAAGGACTTTGAACTGGAAGTGTTTTCCACCCACCACAAATCTGTGATATTTGCGATGAGCTGGGTGTATTGGTATGTGAAATTATGCACCTTTTAGATCTAGTGTAGTCATAAAGTCACCCTGTTCAAGGAGTGGAAGGATGTATTAATTCAGTGGCCTTAGATTGAGGATTGGCTGCAGAGAACCATCCTTTTGGGAATGAGGAAGTATAGGGAGTAAACTCCTCGACCTTGGTGTGGAAGAGGCACGGATTCTATAGCTCCTTTGAGTAGGACAGCTTGGACTTCCTGTTTGAGTAATGTTTAATGTTATAGTGAGAGACGATGAGTGCAAGGTGGAACGTTGGGAGGTATGGTAATGAGATCCAGACAATAACCATGTTGGATAATATCCAACACCTATTGGTCTGATGGTATTGTTCGCCAGGTGGGCAGAAAATCGTGTAAGCGCCCCCTGACAGGTGTTAAATGATTGGGGAGAAGTAGAAGAAAGTAATTGCTTAGTGGTGGTAGTGCCACCATGTCAGAAAGCTCTCTTGCCTCTACCCTTAGCATTGTTGCCCCTGTGAGAGCCTCTGAAGTAGCTTTTTTGAGGGGAAGTATTGTGTTGACAACGCTGGTAGGACGTGGAGACTTCTGAAGTGGTGGTCTTAGAACCCCTGCGATAGCTGGAACGGCGAAAGAAGCCCATTGAGGTAGGTGTTTGGAGGGCCGCCATGGGCTCAGTTGTTTCTGTATCTTTTATTATTTTTTATGTTCATCAACTTGGAGTCTAAAAAGATCTTCTCTATCAAAGGGTACATTTGAGATGTTTTGTTGAACTTTCAGGCCTGAAGCCTGAAATACGCTACCAGCCGGATGCTGGTATTGACGTTTCTGGCTGTTGTGTCTGCAGAATCAAGGGCACAATGTATGGGTGTATTAGATATTAGTTTGACCTCTGCAACCAGTTCCTGTCCCCTTTTCCTGTGCTCACCTGGGAGATACTGGAGGGGCTCTGCCATTTCATCCCAGTGAGCACAAATGTTTCTGGCAAGCAAACCCATTGAATTGGCTATATGCTATTAGTTTGCCGACTGGGCCGCAATCCCTTTCCCCGCTGCATCAATGCACTTACTTTTCTTGTTAGGTGGTAGGGCATCACCAGAAACTTGTGCACTGGTAATTACCAGTTAGTCTGCTGGTACCTGTCCTCTAAAATTTACAGGGTTTGAAGGAGAGGGTTTATTTTTCTTGTCAACCCTGGGTGTGAATATTCTAGCCCTAACGCGGTCTTTGAGATGTCATCTTTGTGCCGTAACATCCCTTTGAGCATTGGTAGATATTTGGTGCCTCTTTGCATAGAAGATAGTGTCTTGAAAAGGAAATCCTCTTCTAGAGTTTCCATATGAAGCTAGACATCATGGAAGGTAGCAACCCTAGCTATGAGTTCCTGATATGTTGTGGAGTCACCAGGAGGTGATGGGTGTGTGGGGTATTGTAGGAAAGTACCATCTTGCCTGGCATGTTACCCCCATATTTCACTGTATATATGTTGTTTTAGTGTATGTGTCACTGGGACCCTGCCAGTCAGGGTCCCAGTGCTCATAAGAATGCCCTGTATGTGTTCCCTGTGTGATGACTAACTGTCTCACTGAGGCTCTGCTAACCAGAACGTCAGTGGTTATGCTCTCTCTGCTTTCTAAATTGTCACTAACAGGCTAGTGACCAATTTCACCAATTCACATTGGCATACTGGAACACCCTTATAATTCCCTAGTATATGGTACTGAGGTACCCAGGGTATTGGGGTTCCAGGAGATCCCTATGGGCTGCAGCATTTCTTTTGCCACCCATAGGAAGCTCTGACAATTCTTACACAGGCCTGCCACTGCAGCCTGAGTGAAATAATGCCCACATTATTTCACAGCCATTTTACACTGCACTTGAGTAACTTATAAGTCACCTATATGTCTAACCTTTACCTGGTAAAGGTTGGGTGCTAAGTTACTTAGTGTGTGGGCACCCTGGCACTAGCCAAGGTGCCCCCACATCGTTCAGGGCAAATTCCCCAGACTTTGTGAGTGCGGGGACACCATTACACGTGTGCACTATACATAGGTCACTACCTATGTATAGCATCACAATGGTAACTCCGAACATGGCCATGTAACATGTCTAAGATCATGGACTTGTCACCCCAATGCCATCCTGGCATTGGGGAGACAATTCCATGATCCCCCGGGTCTCTAGCACAGACCCGGGTACTGCCAAACTACCTTTCCCGGGGTTTCACTGCAGCTGCTGCTGTTGCCAACCCCTCAGACAGGTTTCTGCCCTCCTGGGGTCCAGCCAGGCTTGGCCCAGGAAGGCAGAACAAAGGACTTCCTCAGAGAGAGGGTGTTACACCCTCTCCCTTTGGAAAAAGGTGTCAGGGCTGGGGAGTAGTAGCCTTCCCCAGCCTCTGGAAATGCTTTGATGGGCACAGATGGTGCCCATCTCTGCATAAGCCAGTCTGCACCGGTTCAGGGATCCCCCAGCCCTGCTCTGGCACGAAACTGGACAAAGGAAAGGGGAGTGACCACTCCCCTGACCTGCACCTCCCAGGGGAGGTGCCCAGAGCTCCTCCATTGTGCTACAGACCTCTGCATCTTGGAAACAGAGGTGCTGCTGGCACACTGGACTGCTCTGAGTGGCCAGTGCCAGCAGGTGACGTCAGAGACTCCTCCTGATAGGCTCTTACCTGTGTTACTAGCCTATCCTCTTTCCTAAGAAGCCAAACCTCCTTTTCTGGCTATTTAGGGTCTCTGCTTAGGGGAATTCTTTAGATAACGAATGCAAGAGCTCATCAGAGTTCCTTTGCATCTCTCTCTTCACCTTCTGCCAAGGAATCGACTGCTGGCTGCTCAGGACGCCTGCAAAACCGCAACAAAGTAGCAAAGACAACTACTGCAACCTTGTATCGCTGATCCTGCCGCCTTCTCAACTGTTTTCCTGGTGGTGCATGCTGTGGGGGTTGTCTGCCTCCTCTCTGCACTAGAAGCTCCAAAGAAATCTCCTGTGGGTCGACGGAATCTTCCGCTTGCAACCGCAGGCAACAAAAGACTGCATCACCGGTCCTCTGGGTCCCCTCTCAGCACGACGAGCGTGGTCCCTGGAACTCAGCAACTCTGTCCAAGTGACTCCCACAGTCCAGTGACTCTTCAGTCCAAGTTTGGTGGAGGTATGTCCTTGCCTCCCCACGCTAGACTGCATTGCTGGGTACCGTGTGATTTGCAGCTGCTCCGGCTCCTGTGCACTCTTCCAGGATTTCCTTTGTGCACAGCCAAGCCTGTGTCCCCGACACTCTAACCTGCAGTGCACAACCTCCTGAGTTGTCCTCCGGCGTCATGGGATCTCCTTTTGTGACTTCGGTGAGCTCCGGTTCACTCCTCTTCGTAGTGCCTGTTCCGGCACTTCCGTAGGTGCTGCCTGCTTCTGTGAGGGCTCCCTGTCTTGCTGGGCGCCCCCTCTGTCTCCTCACGCAATTGGCGACACCCTGGTCCCTCCTGGGCCACAGCAGCATCCAAAAACCCTAACCGCGACCCTTGCAGCTAGCAAGGCTTGTTTGCGGTCTTTCTGCGTGGGAACACCTCTGCAAGCCTCTTCACGACGTGGGACATCCATCCTCCAAAGGGGAAGTTTCTAGCCCTCTTCGTTCTTGCAGAATCCACAGCTTCTACCATCCGGTGGCAGCTTCTTTGCACCCTCAGCTGGCATTTCTTGGGCATCTGCCCAATCTCGACTTTGTCGCGACTCTTGGACTTGGTCCCCTTGTTCCACAGGTCTCTCGTCCGGAAATCCACTTTGGTTGCATTGCTGGTGTTGTTCTTTCTTGCAGAATTCCCCTATCACGACTTCTGTGTTCTCTGGGGAATATAGGTGCACTTTACACCTACTTTTCAGGGTCTTGGGGTGTGTTATTTTTGTAACCCTCACTGTTTTCTTACAGTCCCAGCGACCCTCTACGAGCTCACATAGGTTTGGGGTCCATACGTTATTCGCATTCCACTTTTGGAGTATATGGTTTGTGTTGCCCCTATACCTATGTGCTCCTATTGCAATACATTGTAATTTTACACTGCTTGCATTACTTCCTTTTGCTATTACTGCATATTTTTGGTATTGTGTACATATATCTTGTGTATATTTGCTATCCTCATACTGAGGGTACTCACTGAGATACTTTTGGCATATTGTCATAAAAATAAAGTACCTTTATTTTTAGTATATCTGTGTATTGTGTTTTCTTATCATATTGTGCATATGACACCAATGGTATAGTAGGAGCTTTGCATGTCTCCTAGTTCAGCCTAAGCTGCTCTGCTATAGCTACCTTCTATCAGCCTAAGCTGCTAGAAACACCTCTTCTACACTAATAAGGGATAACTGGACCTGGTACAGAGTGTAAGTACCCCTTTGGTACCCACTACAAGCCAGGCCAGCCTCCTACAGGTATAGATCTGGGTCCATATCCCCTGGAGGATCAACATGATAAGAATTCCAGAGGTCAGTATCTGGTGGTGTCTGTAAAGTGTCATCCCCAGTATGAGGGGGACCTGTATCGTGACCGGGGGATCCCTGAGGTGTGGTGCCTAAGGGATATGCCACAAACATTGGTGAGGATGGTGAGTCTGGTGGTGGAGGTGGTGGAAGTGGAGGTGGCAGCGGAGGTGGTGAGGGTGGTAGAAGAGGTAACGGACTAGTGGCTTTGTTAATTTTCTTCCGTTTTACTGGAGAAGGGGCATCCAAAGCTTCTCGAAAAGACTATTGTCTTTTTGAAGATGGTGATAGTGCAGGTGGAGGCTTTGCTAGAATCCGTCCAATGTCCAATTTCTCTTGTACTTTACGGAGAATAGACTAGACTGATGTTTCAATGCCCATTTTTGGAGTCGACCTTGAAGGCTTCTGATCTGAGCCAAGTTTGTGTTTTGGCACAGAAGTCCCACTTGGAGCCGAAGCCGTGGATGTTGTCTGTTAGCTTGACACCAACGGGTGGGCAGGTGCCAGGTTGTTGGCACCTAGGCTTCAGCTTCGGGTGGTGGTTTGGCTGCGAGGAAGAGGGCGGGGTGTCCAAACTTGCCTCTTGGTGCCAACCATGGCCTACAGGCAGTGGTGGTCCGAAGGCTCCTTGTTCTTGAGGCTTTTTTTTTTAAAATGTTCATCCCGAGGTTGAGGGGCAGAGGGTACAGTACTCACTGCCCGAGTCTTCAGAGTGACATTAGTGATTCCGAACTCGAACTCTGTGTCGGGTTCTGAATTGGCCTCAACTGAGAATGCCTCATCATCAGCTCATAAAGCTTGTGGATGTTGTTCCTCACTGACATCTTGATGTCCGAAGAGGTCGGGAGTGTCCTTGTTGGTCTTCCGCTGCTTTTGGAGCCAGTCTCGCAATTCGCCTCCTTGTGGTTAGGGGATAAACACAGGTTACAGACCTGATGGAAGTTAGTCCGTAGATATTTGGCATGACAATATGGGCAAAAAGGAAGGTGAGCATTCCATTACAAGAAGGGCATTCTAGGGATATCCTGCTGGAGTCTGAGTATGAAGGCCCCAAATGGTGAGGCCCTGTGGGGGCCATGACGGAATTGCATCGAATCGACAAATGGTTATACCTTGATGCGCAGACAGAAGAAATGGGAAGGAACTACATATTGTTCATGTTTGATAAAATATCTCAGAATCACAACAAAACAAAGCATCAGTCAAAAAAAGACACAGGAGCCAGGCATGTCAATGACAGCAAAATCATACTTGCCAAAGGAAAATACCCATCCAGAGGGGCAATTATTTTTGCACTGAAAATTACACAAGCTCTCTAAATTTCAATTATCATTTCAAATTGTAAATGACTCTCTAGTGCCCATCAAAGGATGTCTCCATTTAGTCCAGACCTTCTTCTTTGCTAAAAGGTCTCTAACTGGAACTAAAGATTTTTGTTCAGAATCTGACAAAACACAGGATACATAAAAGGCAATATGTTCCAATCCATCTTTGTCTTCTCTTTGTAAAATTGTCAATTGCTTCTGTTTCCACAATTAAGCTCTTACCAGTGTCAGGGTGGCATAAGGCTTGTGGTGGAGTAAACATCACCTTAATTGTCTTAAAAGTCCTCTCAGCTTATTCATCCCAGAAAAAATCCCTTTATTATATTTTCTTTTTTTCTAAACACGAATAAGGCTCCTAGTTACCTCTGCAAATTCTTGATAAATTGATAATAAAAGTTTGGAAATCCAAGTAAACTTTGTATATGTGAAGGTCATTCAAAAATTGTTGAAACCTTCTTTGGATACATAGAGAGACCAGAGCCATTCAGTCTGAAGCCAGGAGTCCTGATTTGTTAAGATGGCATAATCAATCCATTTTCTAAGACCTGCTACAAGTGTCTCCTCTTTTTCTTATAAATACATTCAAATTGAATAATGGCAAGAGGTTTATTTGGAATGGCACAATCATATTCCCTGAGAGGAGTAAGTGAGGTGACCTTAGGCTTAGCAAAAACTAGAGAAAAAGAATGGTGCTGAAGTGGCAATGAAGAATGTTTAGCCACATCCATTTTGAGGTGAGCTATCTTACCACATTCTTAGGTGGCCAATAATGTTATCAAACTCAACAGGGATCATGCCAAAACTGTAATGCCAAAGATATTGCTCTGATACACCAACAGCATTCGGGCTATGCCTCATCAACCAAGGAATACCAACATTACAGAATAACTGAGGGAGGCAATAACATCTAAAGATAGCACTTCAGTATGACATTGAAAAGTGACTTGTAATGGTGATGAAACCGAATGATGCCTGAAGTTAATAGAGCACCATTAACTATTTCAATGAACTCAGGAGTCTTATTTTCTATTTTTCGGATGTTATTCTTAGGGGTTCAATCCTGATCAATAAATATTCCAAGGCTCCACTATCCAAAAATGCAGGGGCATTAATTACATTATCTTCTTCCATTCTCAAAACAGTAAAAGGAACAGGGTATCAGTGTTACTCATAGATTATCCATTATATGGAAGCCATCACACCCCTGTTTCCTGTTTTTCTCACTGGATGATTGGCCTTTCTTCTGAGGCTGATTTGTACAAGTCTGAATCATAGGCTAGGCATCACTACAACATAAATGAAAGAACCTTTTGCAGACATTCCTTTGCCATCTCTGTCAAAGGACCCTTTATTGATACTACTTGCAAAAGTTTGTCTTGAGGAAAAGAAGCCACTGGAAACTCTGACTGACCATATGACGTAACTCTGGATTAACTAGAAAAAAATCCCTTTTGCTTCTTTCTTTCTTTTCGTAACTTTCATGATCTATGTTCAATAAACAATGCTGATCAATACGTTCAGATAAAGAAGCAGGATGCTTGAAATGATCAAACTAACACCTAATCTCCTCCTTCAAACTGAATAATTTCTTCTTTATCTAATAATATTGGCTGCCACTTGAAGAAAACTAGTCACATAAGTCAGAACATCAGTTTCATTTTGCTCAATTTCACACAAGACTTCTTCAGTAGCGAACTCAAAACCAGAACATTCAAACAGCTTCTTAAAAGAAAGCCGAATGCTATCATAGGTTCCCAACCAGGCATCTGAATTCCTTACCAAAGGGTTACTTCATGCTAAAAACTTGAAACACTTTTGTGACTCACATATGAACAGTCCTGAACAAGAAGTACTGGCATTTATTAATGATTGCCCGATGAGACGACTTGGTGGAGACCAAAGAACAGACCTGGACGCAGATATCACAGAAGATGAGGTTTCAACAGCAATGGGCCAAATGCAGTCTGGGAAAGCTCAGGCACCAAATGGTTTCCCAACAGTACTATTTAAAAGGCCACGGAAAGGAATGGCGGCTCCACTTCACACGGCGTTTATGAGTGCACACCAGGAGGAAAAGCTGCCAGAAGACATGCACACTGCAATGGTGGTGTTGCTTCCAAAGTCAAGTAAACCTCCAGATAGTTATGACTCCTACAAACCCATTACACTGACTAACGTGGATATAAAATGCCTGCCAAATATATTAGCGAACAGACTGAAGACAGTGGTGATGGATTTAGTACACCAGGAGAAGAACTGATTCATGCCGGACAGTTCGACCAGGCTGAATCTACAGCGCTTGCACAATAACTTAGCGTTGGCCGAGAGACACCAGCTGGGAAAGTGGTCACTTTTTTGGATGCAAATGAAGCCTTTGATTCAGTGGAGTTGGTATATCTTTTTGGGATTTTGAGAAAGATGGGATTTGGACCCAAATCTATTAAGTCCTAAGGCATGAGTGAAGGTAAATGGCCACACCTCAAAAGAGTTTTGTATCCGGAGAGGCACGAGGAAAGTATGCCCACTCTCGATGTTTGCTCTGGCGATCGAGGTACTTGCGGCATTAATACAAGTAGATGCATAAGTATGGTGCTGGCCGGGAGGAATGGGGGAAGAGGAATGCATCTCTTTATACGCAGATGATATCCTACTTTACTTGACCAATGTGACTCAGGCACTGGACAGGCTGAGGCAAATTTTTTAAGTGCTCTGCGACCACTCAGGTTTTGCAATAAACTGTGATAAACCACTATTATTCCCTATTGGGGACTATAGGTTGGGAAAGCACCCCACACTGCCACTTCAGATAGAGGGGGAAAATGCAAATATCTAGGGATCTGGATACCCCATACTCTGGACACCTATAATAAGGCTAACTGGTACCCCTTTTACATTGCATGGAACAGGATGTGAGTAACTGTCAGTCACTGCCATTCTCATTGTCAGGGAAGGCTGCCAATGCTTAAGATTGTAGCGCTTCCTAGATTCCTTTACATACTCCAGAATACTACATATAAAATACCAGAGAGTTTTTTCATTGAGGTGGACAATTTACTATGAAACCTCCTTTGGGTGAGGGGCACCCACGAATATAATTGAAAACACTACAAAGGTCAAAATATGAAATCTGAAGGGGATACCTACCAAATATACGGAAATATTAACATTATGAAGCAGCACAAGTGAACGTGGTGAATGACTGGGCATATGCAGAGGCTGATAACACATTGTTTAAGAGAGACAGGTCAGGAATGGGAATGAATAGCTACTTACATGCCTTATATGATGGCAAACTGCCCCTTGAAGCAAACCCAGCAACAAGGACGGTAGTGGACAGCTGGAAGAAACTGACAAGGGAAATGGGATAGGGCCTCAGACTAATTCCTAACTCACCACTCTGGAAAGGCAGCAAGTTGAAAGAAGTAGCAGCATTGCAGGGGGTCAAAGGGTGGAATACCATTGGCCTGTCGGCATTGGCAAACATGTAGGATGCCAAAGGAGCAGTCCCCTTTTCCTACCTGTAGCAAGAATATCAAATGTTAGATACACAGTGGCTCAAATATGGACACAATCCTACGCCCTCAAAGATAGCATATCCTCCAATGGTATACAATTTGTGCATGCAACTGGATGATAATTTACTTTTGGGAGAACATCGGAAGGTGGGGAAGGTGCGAATGGGATGTTTACAGTAGTGGCTGAATTGTTATATTAATTAAAAGCAAGATTTTTTTTTGTTAAAAAAAAGGTTACCCCAAGACAATGAAGGTCCAGGAACGCAACCAACAAGGCCGAAGTGGCCAGACCGGGCATTGGGCGCTTTCCCGGGAGGCTGGAAGCATGAGGGCCTGCTTTTGCTACTGGGAGGCTGGTTTTGTAGCAATGCAGCAGTTTTTAAAGCCTTGCAGAGTTCCTTGCATATCCAACAGTTTTCAGGCAACAATAGAAGTGCCAAGATAATTCTGGTGATTAATGAACCTGCTGGAGAGAGATTGGAGTTTTGTCTCGTGGCAGTTTTGACTCACCTAAGGTAGTACAAAGGGTTACTATGCCTGCTGTAAAAAATGTGTACTATGCAGTTCAGAGAACTGTAGTTTCTGTGCAAGGCTCAGTGGGATACTGCTTTTGTCACAGAGATCCATTTGTTACTGTGCAGTTGATAAGTTACAATCATAATCTAGCACATTGAGCTATGAACTGCCATCAAAGAGCTGCAAGCAAACTGCATACTACAGGTTAGAAATGTATGATTTCCTCAGTTTATGATTATCCTAATTTTGCTAAAAAAAGGTTTGTTTGGGTAGAAATAAATCATTAGTAAAGTCAACACTAACCCCTGTGTTACGTTCCGAATCCTGAGTTTATGCTTCCCCAGACCAAGCACTCTTAAAAAATGCCTACAAGTATGGTTCACCTGTGAATCCTACACTTTGTAGTCCCCTTTGTCTAAGGGTAACACTTTCTATACACCAATCTACACAAGTAGGATTCATTGTCTCTGTATGTGTGTGTGTGATGTAAAGTGCTCCAACATCCTAACATCCTACGCTGCTAAGAAAGGCACTACAAAACAAATGAACTACATGTGAAAGAGGGGCTATGGAGAGATGAGAGGCATATTAAAGGGTGATGGTTAGGGAATCACTGAAGAGCCCCCTATAAAGATTGTCATATGCTGCTGTGCTGTAAGGGCATCATTTACTATGCTTTGAAAACTTATACAATTGAATATATAATGAAAAATGCATTGTAGAATGTACCGTTTTTGCCATTTTCCCCAATGTTTCTAGGTGGGTTAAACCCCACAAGCCCCATTGTAGTGGTCAGGATCGCTGGCTATGCACCCTATGGGGGCTGGTCTGGCAAAATTTGCCGGGGCTGCTTTGGGTTCCCAGTCCAGCCCTGGCAACCAATAAGGTAACCTACCTTCACTCGTTCTTGACTAAACTATGCACGGTGAAAGGCGAACTGCACTGTCAGAATCTCAAAATTTCCTTAACTTCAAAAGATCCCGGGCTGCGGTGCATGCAGGTTCCGGAGTGGCCTGGGGCTGAGCCTTCTCCAGACAGTTGCCTACTGCCCCGGTCCTCTATGACCTACATCCACCAGATGACGCTTAGCGTGTGATACTTTGGAGTCTTCGCCCTGCCCTATGACGGTTCTGATCCAGGACCCATACTGGAGCCTTGTGTCTCTCCCTGACACGCTGCTGTCCATCCTCATCAGAAGCAACGGCAGACAGGACGCCACTACAGGGTGGCCACAGCAAGAGCTCTGCCGAGATATGGTACACTGCTGGGACTGGATGTGAGAATACCTCAGCACCGCACTGCTTCCTTAACCCCTGGCCTGCCTGTCTAAGATATAGAATAGGTACAGGAGAAGTGATGGCATCAGTAACACAAGGTTCAAAACAAAGCATAGGCAGCCACAGTCTAAGGGCCTCATTGCAAGTTTGGCGGTCCAAGTTTGGCAGTCATGAGACCGCCAAACTTGCTGTGGCGGTCAGACCACTGCAGCTTTGGCGGTCCAACCACCAAATTATGACTTGGGCGTTCCGACTGCCAAAGGACCCCCTTCCCCGCTGGGAACATGGTTCCCGATGGCATGACAGTGGTTGGGCTTGCAACCAGCCATGGCGGTGCTGAATTCAGCGCTGCCTGGTTGCTTACAACCTCTTTTTCTGTCAGCCTTTTCATGGCAGGGAGAACACCATGAAAAGGCTGGTGGAAAGGAAGTGTTGGGGGCCACAAGGGGGCCCTGCACTGCCCACGACCATGTTGTGGGAAGTGCAGGGGCCCTACTGCCCAGCACCATCAGAATGCACACTGTTCGCTCCCTTAAGGGAGCATAGACCAATATCTTAACGCGGTTCCATTTGGTCAGCCCGGTGGGAATGCGTTTTACAATGTTCCTGCCAGTCAGCCCAGCAGGAACAGTGTAATATGCTTGAGGGGGACGTCGACAGCCATGGCGATGGCATCCTCCCCATTAATTCTGGCAGTCCTGCGGTGGGACTACCAAACTCGTAATGAGGCCTTACGATTCTCTTCCTCATGGAATGGGTAAAGCTCAACATCAATAGGACAAGCTTCTCTCCCCTACAGAAGAGGTATGGATATTTTTTGTTTTGATATTTATATAGCGCTTTTCATATTTATTTCAAGGCCTAAAGCATTTTTGGGGCAAAGGCAATGTAAACTCTTGCTTTGTCATAGAATATATAAAGTACAGCAGCAACAGCGCAAGCTTCCAGCTCTCGCAAAACAGCTCCTGCCTGGCAGCAGCAGTGCAGGCTTCACTCCTTCAGATGAGAGTTATAAAACAACTAGCATAAGTGCAGGATTTACTTTCTTAAAGAACAGGTATAGCTTTGTAACAGAAAAAGCTAACCTTTTCACCGAAGACATTTGCAGCACAAGATTGCTTTTCCAGTAGAACAGATACAGCATGGCAGCAGTGGTGCTAACTTCCACTGCTCTCAGAACATCTATAAGTTAAAACACTTGTGGCATATGGATTATAACGAGATCTCTGGAGAAGATGCTTAATCCACTGAGATGAGGGTAAAGGAGGATGAGTGGTTGAAAATGTGACATTCAAGGGCTAGCACCACTCTTGCTTATGGGGCATTCTCTTTCAGCACACCTACTACTTTTTCATGTCTCCTGTTTACAATTACAATGCGGTCAGTGATTTTTTTGTCCATATCCTGAAAGCCCCAGTCCTGCTGTGGTCACTCTGAGTCCTGCTGTCACTGCTGCAACTCCTGTTGTGGTCATATCCTGCTGCTACTTCCCGTAGATTCTTCTATTGCCATTGTCTAGCGGTCCTAAGTGCTTGAGCTGCTGTTGCTGTATGCACCCTGTGCTTTGTCATATCTTGCCATCCTTCTGCAATCACTTCCAGTAGATTTTACTGCTGTTAGTTATATGCACACCTGTCAATGAACATTAGAACAAACAGGCTGGGGCCATTGCTATACCTGTACAGAGAACTTCCCTGCTAGTGGAGTGAATGGGGCAGTAGCAAGTGGCCATTGTAACTGCAAAGTAAGACCATTAAAAGACGTAGGGCCTGATTCACAAACTGGATTTTGTAGCACATAAACCAGTAATGCAGAAGAACTACTCACTTACTAAAAATGCAATTCACAAACCTGTGAGTGTAAAAATCCCCCTCAACTCTCCGACCTTTTTCATGGGTAGATCTTCACACCTCTAAGTTTACGAGTTAGTAGTCAATGTGGGGGGCAGCAGGGAGAGTGTGTGGAAAAAAAGGGCATACTTCCTACTTAATGGGAGAGATTTATGGAGGGGTAAGAAGGAGGTTACAGAGGGACATGCACCCACCCACAAAAGAGTAAGCCCATTGCTAGTCACAATCCGTACCTCTAAAGTTACCACAGACAAAAAGGACCCAAAACAGTACTAAACGTACTCCATTCATCTCTCAGCTGGAGTAAGTCCAGCACCACACGTGGCCAACCACTGGTACTCCCTCCCACAGAAAATAATGGAAGTAGAGAATTAAAATAAAAACCCTAGAGCAGTGGTTCCCAACCTGTGGTCCAGGGACCCCTGGGGGTCCGCAAAGCCTCCTCAGGGGGTCGCAACTGCTCAGAAAATTATATAATATTAACAAATTAGGTCCCCAGCTTTCAGTAATGACTAATTGAGGGGTACCCGGATTCCAATGAAGATTCAGTGGGGGTCCCCAGGTTCTAGCAATTATAAAGTGGGGGTTCACAGAAGTCAAAAGGTTGGGAACCACTGCCCTATAGGAAATAATGTTAAGTTAAACTTGTTAACAATATAAATATATTAAATTTGTTAAAGAAATTATCTGGAATATAAAACATATTGTTTTAGTTTAAAATATTTTAATGAACTTGTTTTAACTCAAATGTTGATGTAGCAGCATTTTTATTAAAATATATTTAAATTACTTTAACTAATTCTATCCATCACTTTTAATAATTTTGATTCATAACTTTTTTTCATTTTAGGTGGGATTGTTTTTTAATTCAAACTTAAGAAAAATAATTTAATTTGAATTTAATATATTCAAAATAATACAATTTTAAATTCAAATTAAGTTAATAGTGCTGTAGCATTTTTGTATTTTGTTGTACATTTAAAATAAATATATAACATTAATTTACATTTACATTTAACATGAACATATTTTTACTATTTTATTTCAAGTTAAATAAACCTTTTTACTTTTCCCTATTATCTACCAGAGGGACACCTCTGCCCTGATTCAAAAAAAATAAAGTTATATTTATTTTTTAAATTTAAAAGGTTATTAAAATATTTTCAGCATCAATTAATATTGTTTTATGTTTACATTTTTTAAAATCAAATTAGTTTTATATATACCTTTAAAAAGTGGAAATAATTTAAGTTAACATTTTTTTCCTACAGGTTTTTTTTTTAAGTCCGTGCCTCCAATATTTTCCATGGGAGGGTGTTGCAGTATCAGTGGTTGGCCATGTGTGGTGTTAAACTTACTACTGCTCCTTTTTGACAGAAGTAACACACACTTATAAATATGACTCCAGCTCGGGTTTCATGGGTCTACACTTTTGAGAAAGTTTACACTTGTAGATGGAGAACAGTCAGAAGTAGTAAAGTTATTCTATAAGTGTATTAGTAAACTTAAATGTGCAAGTTACTTTGGTGAATAGTTAATTTGGTTCAAATGTTTTACAAGGCAAAAACAAAAAACATCTATATGCATGTCTTATGTTCTTCTCCTTAATTTCCACTCTGCGCTCTATATTACTGGCTCTATAAACAGATAGTCCTCCTTTTTACAATCAACCCTTTATCTCTGCCCATTCTCTCCCTCACTCCCTAGTTCTCTTTCTTTCCCCTCCTCCCCCTCTCTCGCTCTTCTTTTTTTTGCTGCTTTCCTTTCATTTCTCTCTTCTCACTCTCTTCTCGTTGTTTTCTTGTTTCATCTTCAACTCTCTTATACAGACATCTCTCACACTCTTCGTTCATACTTTGCTCTTTCTCGCACTCTTTTCTCCCATCCTACTACTCTCTTCTGCACACTCAAGTCACACCCATTTTATTTTCCCCCACACTATCACTCACATATTGTTTTACTTCTCCCCATCTCGTATTTCTGTCTTCACCTTCACCACCTCAGGCCAGTGCAAGGATTTTTAGACACACACGTTTCTCACGCCTTTCCCATTCTCACTCCTCACCTTCCGTCCTCTATTTCACATACCCTTCTCTTCCACTCTGCCTTCTCATGCTTTTGATTTAATTTGCCGGCCTCATCTTTCTTCATCCTCTAACACCCTGATCTTTCTTCCTTCATGTCGCTTTAGTCTAACATACCTGAGACACATCCCTTTTCCTTTCTGACCATCATCTCAACATCACTCATCACAACTTCCTTTCACATGTCTTCTAGTATCACCTTCTTCTCATGCCCTTCTAAGATTATGGTCCTCTGTCAGACACAGTCATCTTACTAACCCACTCTAAGAAACACTCACTTGCATTCTTACACCCTGTTTTCTCATGGAAATGTTCCCTTGAACGCAAATCTCACAAATCCTCCTTTCCCTCACAAACCTCCTTACCTGACCTTATCACAGCCTCTTACCCCCTCACATATCTAACTCCCTTGCACTCTATTTTTTTTTCTTTCATGCCCTCAAATTCTTATCTCTTCCTCAAATGCTCTCTCACTCAGGCAGTGCAAACAGTGAAGGATAATTTTTAGAGTTATATTTGTGACAACAAAGTTGCTGCCAAAATTAGGCAATATCGATTTAGAGGTCCTCCGGAGGAGCTCTAAAGAGGAAATCCTATGCAGGAGTACATAATAAATCAAGAGGTGATGATATTAAAAGGAAACATAGATTTTTAGTTATGACAAAGAAGCAAAATAAAGGTTTTGTACAATTAGAAAACTGATGTACTTTGTCCTGATTCTTTCTGTTCTTCATATGTTGAAGAGAGTGTGTGTGTGTGACCTGTTACGTCAGTGTTATCTGGAGGATCCCTGCCACATCTAAAGTAGACTCAAGTCAGGCACACGTTCTTCTCTGAAATGTGCGTGCAAAGAGCCTTAGTGTTGCACGTATTCAAACTGTTCAGGCCCACCTCTGTGATGTTACATTACCAAAAGAGGGCCAGCAATTAGAAGGGCCATATTGCATTCAGGTACTCTCATTGTAGAATTAGACTTACAGGAAAGAAAGGAAAGCTTAGAAAGCAAATCTCGGAAACCAAATAGGGAACAGAGGAAAAAGACCACACAAAGGTTGTTGTCTTTCAAGTGCGTAACCAGTCTGTTTCAGAGAGATTTTGTTTTGGGAAAATCAACTTGCCTATTGCCAGATATAGAAGTGTGTTTTTAACTGAATGAGTACTCAATAACAACCAACGTTCGGGCCTGAAATTCACTTGATATGTTTTTTGGGTTTCTTTTACAACACGTTTAAAAATGCATTTTAATGTTAGTTTAAAATACATTTACAATCCATACATTACAGCTTATGCGATGTAAGTGTTTTTTAATAGATTGTATTAAAATGCATAGTACGTCTATTTATATATTTCATTTTTTTAATTCAAAACATTTTAGTACGTTTTGATTTACCAATACACATAATATAGTATACTGCGAGGTAACAATATAGTTGCATAGACAATCAGGATTATAATTACATTCTGGTTACATATTTATAAATATATGAGTATACTGAATAGAAGATCGAAGAATGAAAAAACACTGTTCCTGTAAGAGATGGCATAAAGAGATGGGGGGGGGGAATATAGAGGAGAGAAAGAAGAAAAGCATAATAATGTGAACACTGAATATTGAGACTGAGTGCAGAATTGTGAATGGGAGTTTTCCCTATACTTTGGGGGGGGTTCATCTTTTGCAGATATAAGTCTAGTTTGTACTATAAGAGACAGGAAGATTTTTTATAAAAATATTGATTATGTATTAGGTTAGCAGCACTTATGAAACATGTCCATGCCCACCACATACTGTATGATATGTTATTGTAATTCTTCCAGTTAGCGAGGATTGTTTTAATACCTACTGCAAGCAAAATATCAATAAGGAAACAATTCCAAGATGATAGTGAGTTTAACATACTTGATTCTGATGCTGAGATTATGGTATGTCATAATGTGATTTGCATTTTGAATATGTCTGAGAGTGTATCTTGGATAGATAACCAGAAGGGAGTGTTGTGTTTACAGTAGAATAGCAGGTATTCTAGATCACTTGCGGGGTGTTGGCAATGCCAACAAGCAGCTGAAGAAAAGCAACCACATTTATTGAATCTTTCCACAGTCGAAAATGCTCTATATTGTGTCCATAGTTTGCTTTGTAAGATGAGAGGTGAGACTCTAAAACATAAGCATACATTTCCAGATTTGAGACCATTATGATTATAATATAGGATCCATGTTATGCTTAATTCATGACACATCCCATGTTTTTTAGATCTCATCCATGAGAATAGGAGACGTTTTCTTAAGTATGTTACATATCACTTAGGGGGTCATTCAGACCCCGGCGGGCGGCGGGAGCCGCCCGCCTGGCGGGAACCGCCGAATGACCGCAGCGCGGTCAAAAGACCGCGGCGGCCATTCTGTGTTTCCCGCTGGGCTGGCGGGCGACCGCCAGAAGGCCGCCCGCCAGCCCAGCGGGAAACCCCTTCCCACGAGGACGCCGGCTCCGAATGGAGCCGGCGTAGTGGGAAGGGTGCGACGGGTGCAGTTGCACCCGTCGCAAATTTCAGTGTCTGCAATGCAGACACTGAAATTCTATGTGGGGCCCGCTTACGGGGGCCTCTGCAGTGCCCATGCCATGGGCTGGGCATGGCATGGGCACTGCAGGGGCCCCCAGGGGCCCCACGACACCCCTCACCGCCATCCTGTTCCTGGCGGTCGGAACCGCCAGGAACAGGATGGCGGTGAGGGGGTCGGAATCCCCCATGGCGGCGCAGCAAGCTGCGCCGCCATGGGGGATTCCTCAGGGCATCGGAAAACCGGCGGGACACCGCCGGTTTTCCTGTTCCGACCGCGGCCAAACCGCCGCGGTCAGAATGCCCTGCGAGGCACCGCCAGCCTGTTGGCGGTGCTCCCGCCAACCCCGGCCCCGGCGGTCCTTGACCGCCGGGGTCGGAATGACCCCCTTAGACTTAATGGTTTTTTGACAGTAGGGTATGGAGGAAATTGAGACAATCTGCTTTATGTGGTTTCTTAAAACATCTAAGAGCAACTTTGAGTGATCGAAAGTTGTAAAAATCAATTGGTTGAAGATCTATTTTATGTGTTAATGTGACAAAGGTTATTGGGTCTTGCAGATATAACATCTTTGACATATAGTAATCCAGAAGAGGCCCATCTTCCCCAGAAGGATTGATTGGGGTCAAGTTTTATCAATGGATTGAACCATAGTGAGGCAAGTTCAGAATCTTTAATTCTACGAGGGAAGCATTTATCCAAGTTTTTGACCACATCAACAGAGTCTTTCAGAATTTGGTAAGAATGAGATACTTTAATATGTTTTATTGTTGAGAGAGGGGCAGTTAGTTACAACTTTATGTCCACCCAGGCCGGGTGACGAGGGGCAGATGGAAGTAACCACCAGATGGTTGGTCTAATCAAATAGGCGATTTGATAAAACAAGAGGTTAGGGAGGTTAATACCACTGTGCTGTTTACTTGTTTGTAAGTTACATAGAGAAATTCTTGCCTTTTATTCTTTCTACATAAATGTTGTAATTAGAGCATTGAGAGATGTGAAAAAGGAGTTGGAAAGGTATACAGGTAGCATATTAAGATGGAATTTGATTTGAGGGACAATTAAAATCCTAATTGTTTCAGCCCTTCCCCACCATGTAATGAAGTATTTAAGATGTTAAGTTGCCATTTTAGATTAAAGGTTAACGCCATAAAAGGAAGACACAAGTTGTTAAGGGGAAAGACTTCAGTTTTCTCCTTATTTAAGGAGTAACCAGCAACCTTAGCATAGTTTGTGAAAACATTTAAAATCTTATGGATGGCAGTCTCTGCTTCAGTGGAGAAAACTGGGATGTCATCTGCATATGCAGCTAGTTTCTGAGAACCACTTTTGAAATGGATACCTTTGATATTTTCATTAATTTGAATTTAAGGTAGTAGAGGTTTGATTGATAAAAGAAATAATAAAGGGGGTAAGGGGCAGCCTTGCACCTTGTTTTAACTGAAAGGATTCAGAGATATGACCATTCAGTTTATTTCGGGCTATTGGGTTACAATAGATAGTCATGACTATGCGGATAAATCTCATACCTAAGTTGAATTTCTCTAACGTGGCTTGTAGATTGGGCCAGGAAACTTTGTCAACCACTTTTTCTGCGTCCAAAGCCATAGCCATGGTCAGGGAGGAAAGTAGTTTTGCTTTCTCTAGAAAGTGGGGAAATGCCCTAATGTTGTCAGCTGCAAGGTGACCTTTTACAAAGCCTGTTTGAGGTGCTAAGATTTCTGTATAAATGTTATAGTCTGTGTTTAATAAAGAGATAGGTCTAAAGTTTTTGCACCTAGAGGGTCCTTCTCTTCCTTAGGAATTACCACAATGTCTGCTTCCGAAAAAGAACCACTGAGTTCTCCTGTAGAGTCAAATTTATTAAAGAGGGTGCAGATGTGTGGCACTAAAGTTTCATTAAGGAAGCTGGAAACCCATCTGGGCCAGGGGCTTTGTTAGGTTTCAATAACTTAATAAGTAAAGATATTTCATCCCGCGTAAAAGGTTTATTTAATTGAGCAGGAGCCTCCTCCGGGGATATAGGCAAATGAAGACGTTTTAGAAAGGATTTACAAGCTTTTACATTTTCATTGTGTTGTGAGTTTGTGGAGATATATAGTAGTGAGTACAAGTTACGAAAAGAATCTTTAATTTTTACAGGATCGGTTTGTAGGCATCCTAAATGATCTTTAATAGCTGAAATGTTGACTTTTTTTTATTCTTGGGGTAAGAGCTAGTGTTCTCCTGGTTATGTTACGCTACATTAGGTTTCTAGCTTTACGCTTATTTGACCATACGTGACCCCTTTCACTTAGTATTTTATTGTATTCGTAGTCATGTTGTTTGATTTTGGGGGTGTTGTTAGATTGAAGGTTCTGGATTCTATTTTGTTCTAAAATGTGTATTTCTTTTTCCAAGTTATTTAGTTTAGAGCTCAGATGTCTATTTTTACCTGGAATCCCACCTATCATCACACCCATAATGGTAGCTTTCATGTCATCTCATAGTGTGCATTTTCAAACATCAGAGGCGATATTATCTTTGAAAAAATTATTTAGCGCTTGAGCCACTAGGTTCCTCGAGACCAGGTATTTAAGAATTTCATCATTCAGTTAGATTTAGAGTAATGATGATGCAAGCATGGTCCAAAACAGTAAAAGGTTCAATGGCGGAATTAGTAATAGATTGAGTGAGGGAATTGCTAATAAAGAAATAATCTCTCCTGATAACCAGTTACGAGTATGGTAAAAAAAGGTAAAATCGCTACCTGTTGGGTTATCAAGGTACCATATATCAGTAAGGTCACTGTCTTCAATAAGTTTATGAACCAGAGCGTGTGAACATGTAGGCCTTTATGTATTCTGTGATAATCTGCCAAGGACAGTGTCATAAAGTAAATTAAAATCAACAGCTAGGATAAGCTTTTGGTTTGGCGGTATTTTAACTGTGGTTTAGAGAAGTCTAGAATAATGGGTCATCTGTGGTCGGGGCATAGATATTTGTAATGTAATAGGAAAAATTGTTTTTGGTGATTATGGCGATAAGCCATCTACCTTGGTCATCGTGGGCAATAGTATCGAAGCTGGCAAGCTGCATGTTTTGAGATCAAAGTGAATACTCCATTAGTGGAGTAGGAGGATGTCATTTTGTAATTTTCGGCAATAGTATATCTTTTTTTTTTGATGGGATGGTTTAATCCCTTGGTATTCAGGGCGACAATCTTAAGAAAAACGTGTGACATATCTAGAATTTGGTCTCGACTGGAAAATCATCATGGGGAAGAAGGGAAACTCCAAAGAGAGAGAGAGGTGAAGAAACGAAGCAAAAGGTGAAAGGAGGACAAGTTCAGACCCGTATACAAGCTGCGAACCAGTGTTACTTGAGAGAAACAACCATGTATATCTGATCGAAATGGTAAGTAAACAAAACCTTAATAGCGTAAAAAAGAACCCCAGCCTCAACCAAACCCCACCCATTGAAAGCCCGCCCGAAGCAAAAAAGGAGACATGAAGGCCTTAGTACAAAGGACGGCAGCCAATCAGAGAGACCGGGCCCAAGTAGGCACATGAAAAGAAAAATACGAACAACTTTTAACTGGTTTGAAAAACTTACCAATGTAACCCTGGGTGATAAGTTTTTAGCAATCTAATCAGAAAAAAATAGAAGGTAAAGCACACAGTGGTGGCTGGTGACTTTTCAAAGTGGTGGGGCGTACAAGTGGGGGTGAGTTAAACTGAATACTGTATGAAAAATTGAATTTCGTTCATTGAGAGAGAGAGAGAGAGAGAGAGAGAGAACGCGAGAGATACATTGAGTTATAGCGAAATGTACACCTGCTGGTGCCTCAGTGAATTAAACGCTCACTGACATATCCTGCCACATGTCGGTCACAAGTTGAAATACTGGTAAGGCAACACAGCTTTCAATTTTTCCAAGCACAAAAGATTGGGTACCATATAGGCCCTCATTATGAGCAGCCTGGGTTATTGTAAAGGGTGCTAACTTCTGTTATCGCACATGTCACAGTTACAATTTTTGTGATAACATGTTGTAAGTCAAAATATTTATTGGGGTGAAAATGCCCAGTATTTACTAGAACATGCAGTTTTTGGTGCGGTAACCACTAAAGTTCACATTTCATTCCCCCCAAAACTCAAAACTGTGTAATATTTATCAAATACAATACATTTTGACTCCCCAGAGTCAGGTTTTACCAGGAACGATAAATATCACACCAATTACCATGCCACTCATAATAAGCGCCTAAAGTGGGTAATGGTACCATCTGTTATTGAAATCCAAATCTGGGTTAAGAAGCACTATATAAAAACAAATATTTAATTTATTGGTGAGAAACAGATCCTCATAACAGGTTAGGTATTGAAGCAGGAACCAGGCAATATCATTACTGGCAATTAAATTAAACCTATGTTGAACACACTTATTAATATTACAGGTTGGTACATAGTTACGTTTGTGTGCCAAGATAAAGTCTTGTAATTCACCACTACAATCAAATAAATGTCTCCAAAGCAAAAGCCCTGCAGGGGCATAGGTAATGTGATCCGGCTACGCCTAGAGAAGAGAAAAGAATGAGGAAGGCCAGATTTCAACAAAACCCTATCTATGTCAACCTTTGCACGTGATAAACCTACAGTCTGGTTTATCATGAGCTGGGACCCTCAGAGCCATAGGAGTCAGATGTCTGACCTCTTGGAGCATGGGCTTAGTTCAATGCACCAAAATAAACTGGAAATCCAGTTGGACTGTGACCTGTAGACAATCCATTAAGCACTGCTGTACAGGTGGTATTTTCTGGTCATGATTAGTCCCCCTGGGTAGTTTCAGGGACATAGGTGTACTCCAAACCCTCTTTTGTAAATAACACACTCAAAATAGCACTAAAAGGCAGGGGATAAAACGTTAAAATGTTTATATCTAAAACCCAAGTCTAGTGCAGAAAATATGAATAGCAACCAAATAGAATGCTCGAAAAACAGCAATGCATGTTATGACCAGCGAAAGTGATATAAACATTCCTAACAAAACAACTTACTTCTCTTCGATAATGATCTTTCTGTTCGAGACTCTAACTAGCCACAGATACCTCACCTTTTGCATACTACCTAGGCATCAGACTGGATCCATAAACTTTTCAGCGGTACTTCAGTGCACCGTTCGATGGTGTTGTGCCGTTTCACAGACGCCATTCCCCTCTGGAAATGACATGCAGAGCCTATATAGGCGCAGAAGCAGAAAATAACAAACCTACAAATTGAATTTCTTATGATGGATCACACAGCATACCTTTCTCAGTGAGAAACAGCTGTTTAGCCATTTTCTAATTTAGTCCTTGCAGGGCATAAGCAGTGTTGGGCTGAAGGCCTCTTCTCTGTGCTGCTCTCAGAGCCCCCCAGGCAACCCCAGACTGGGGCTAGTCTGCAGTAATCCAGCATGATCTCTGTCCTGATAGTTCCACTGAGAAGCCTCTGCAAACTATTGCTAAATACAGGGGTTTTGTAACACCTCATCATTGATTTTGTCATGGTTTTAACGTTACTGACACTAAAGTCTGAACAAGACAAAGTAAGTATGGCGATAAATGCTTAATCTCAATTCACATGTTGACATTCTAGTCTTCACTGTATGTGTCCATATTAACATGACAGTAACCATAATATAAACAACAAAAAATGTCAGCTTAGATAGGAGGCTGACATGATGCTAACAATTTTGTGCATGTCTAAACTTCACACTATATAAGAGAGAGCGATACAAACACCTGTAGCCAAGCACATGATAAAAATTGAAGAGATTTACAAAGTCCCTGTCACATAATTCATGACAGGTGGAGTAGGCCGAGGGATTGAGAGGCAGTTTGGAATGCACATAGGTGATGCTAAGTCTTATCCATTCAAAAAGCACATAAATCTTGGAGGGGTTGAAAGAGAAAATGCGTGAGTGCAGTGTGAGGTCTAATATTATGGAACGGATTGCCAGCTTCAGACCATTCAAGTCAAGGTCCCTTTACTTTCACTGGAGCAGAATCACAGAATCTATCAATTGCCACCTAAGGTTTTAGGCGGTCCGGTAAACAAGCCTTGGTAAACATGAAACATGTTATGTCTGGCTTGAAAGCCCAGCTGCTGACAGATCTTGTGTGATCAACAAAAAAATTGTTTAAGCACTACTTAAGAAAGAGGCTTTGGCTCTGGCCAAATGTTGATGTTTTTGAGTTCAGATTTTGATTGGGCAGAAGTTGTGTGCTTCCACTGAAAAAGAGTGCTTGTATTGCAATTTTTGCCAATTGGAAAAGCTTATACTCATTATAGCAGGAGTGAGTTTGCTATGGTGACAATCCATTAATCAAGGTTACCGTACCAGGCAAGGATTTTGATGTTGATTACCCTCTGTGACAAACCAGGAGGTCGAAGATTTGCACTTTGATAATCCTTGTTTACCCTTTTAGGAGGGGTTGAAAATTGTTTTACCATTGCGTGCATATCTATAGTTTTCTGACTGCGTGCCTAAGGATTATCTTGTGGGAATGTTTATGCAGAATTCAGTGGGTCTGAGTTTTTAAGATGACAAGCCTGTGATAAAGGCTAGAGGCCTTCTTCGTTCCTTGGGAAATGTTATGTCAGAGGCAAAAGGTCTAATCTTTTTATTATGAACATTTATACCAAACACAGTAGGCCTGAATTATTGTGAAAATCATATAATGAAGTCAATAGACTTTAAGGGTAGATAGTTATTAAACTATGTTAAAGCATCCAGACATCTGAGCCAGATTCACAAAATTATTGATTGGGCCCAAGTAACATGACCGGTTTTGAATATCACCTGGGAGGAATAGCAAGAGGAACAGGAGTAAGGTGGGCTTATCCGCTTGTGATATGGATGCCATCAGTTGTATCTGTTTATAAGACTGAACCAAGGTGTTAACTTTAACTTTGTCAAATCTCTGCTATTGCGAACTCTGCCAACACATTGCCCCCTCTGCTTATTCACTGTTTCATCTGCTCTCACACTGCCCTCTCTACTTTCTGTCCCTTGGGATCACTTACTGCCCTCTCTGCTCCACGCACCTTCAGCTCACACATTGCCCCTCTGCTCCTTGCCCCTTCTCAACACCAGCTTTCTTCTCTGCTCCTTGCTAGGAAGGCATGGTGTGTGGCGCAAAGTTTGAGCATGCTCAAAAACTTTTTTATGAGGTTGGAAGGTGTTTCTGACTTGAGCCTTCAATCATCCAAACTCACTCAGAAAACTGAACTGCAGATAAATGAGACACATTATCAATTACATTTGACAGATTAAAAGTGTGCTTGACCCTAATTAACTCTTTGTCTATCAGTGTTGCTGAAGGTTTTAAGTAAATACCACAACACCAGTAACCACTGACTACACCTTTTAAAAGAAATGCTTCACAGACCTCACATTACACTCCACAGTGTTAGCATATTAATTTAGCAAAGAGTACTGACATATCCAATCATCTGGACTAAAAGGACTTTCCTCAGCGTGAACACCACTACTAATAGGCAAACATTCACACTGCTCTAAAACAGTGGGCCCTGCCATATACCTTACTGCCTATCACAGTGAAAGCTTCATGTCGAGTGCACCACCTGACACCCCCACCCTTTACCATGACGATGCAGATGCTGCACGTGAGATCTGTTAGTGTTACTCCTGCAAAAGTAGAGTCATTCAATTTAAATATTGGTGAGGTCTGAGCCCCAGTGCCCCACTAAATTTAGCACCTATGCCTCTAGATAGGTATTGCATTACAAGGATTCTCACAGTAAGCTTGTTTTTAGGGTCGAGCCTGCGTTGCATGTGCTCGAGCATGCGTATCGCAGCAAGACGCTTTAGTTACTAGAAAAGGGCTCGGAGCCCTGTCGACGTCACGTCAGTGTGTTTCATTGGTTCGTGGGCTTGCCTAGTAAAATCTGCTTGCTTTCATTAGTGGAAGGCATGCACACGTCATGCCTTTTCCGGTGGTTAGCCCTCCTCGAGCGCAGCGACCAAGTACAGAAAACATGCAAGGCTCGCTGTTTTCTCTCGGATCGTGGACTACTTTTTCTCTATTTTCCTAGCGCGATTTCGCTTGGCAGAAGTCGAGCGCTTTACACAGTTAATTTCACTTTTTCGGGTTACGTACATAAAAACACTTTTGCCGATAGATGAAAAGTCGGGTTAGGAGTTTACAACCCGATCAGCTCTAACATGAGCAAACGCGAGACCCGTTGCATTGCAAATGCTTGTTTATGTTAGTTCCCCCTGCTGACAAATTGCAGGTAGACAATTTGAACTTTGATAATCCTTGCTTACCTTCTTAGGAGGGGTTGAATACTTATTTGCCAACTGCAAATTTGTGTTTATAATATTCTGACAGTATGCCTGAGCGTTGCCTTCTGGGAAAGATTACACAGTATTCAGTAGATCCGAGTTAGTTATGGCGAAAAGTTTTTTGGCAAAAATAATGTCAAATGCCCTAGGTCGGATATGTTAATTGTAATAAGTTATCACAAAGAAGTGGGCCTTGACCAACTGAATGCAAAATTTGTTTACTAAAGCCAACAGATGCTCAAAGGTGGATTGTTATGGTTCTGTTGAAGACTGTAGACTGATATTTTGTTACATGGAATCTCAAAGATTACTCTAATAGTTGAGGAAGTTGGTGTGGTTCCCCTCTCTGAAAAGCTCTTGGAGTTCAGGATTTGCAGTGTGGCAATCCTTGTTAGGCCCTTTTCAGAGGGGTTGTACATTGATTTGACTGAGAGAATTATATGACGATGTTCACAAAGTGAAAGAAAAATCCCTGAATGAAAGCAAAGCTGGAAAACTGGTGTAGGTAGGTGATGGTGGTAAAAAAAGGCAGGGTGTGGGTCTATGTATGGGCAGTAGCTTCAGTATCTGTGTGGTTGGTGGATGGATGGATAGATAGATTTGGAGAGATTTGAAATGAAGTTTGGGAGTTGATTTATTGAGATGGATTGAAGGATGGGTGGATGGATAGATGAATGTGTTGGGGTGAGCTTGTGAGATGGATCTATAGAATATATTTGGTGGGGTAGATAGATGGATTGTGTTTTGTGAGAAGCATGTATGGAGTTGGTTTACTGAACTTATGGATGTATGGAGTGTTTATTGAAGGAGATGGGTGGGTTACACGTGAATGTTAACTTTTACCCTAAGGGGCTCCTCCCTTCAGAAGCTGGGGAAGTGAGGAGACATTGTACAAACTGACAACTTTGAAGAAAGTGCCACAAAGTTCTGCTGGATAATGGACTGTCTACTTGACAACAGCTAAATGCTCTTTTGTAAGACTTTACCCTTTGGCCCTATACCTGTATATCCACCTGTGTCTCTAAGTCCCCCGTTACCATCCACCTCGCCTCTTATATCTCCCTCCATCCAATCTCTTAGTCCTGTTGCACCCATGAGCCTCGGGTAATTAGAACTTTAACGATTCAGGCCCTTGATTGGCCCTTGAGTGGGTGGGTTGTGCGGTCAATGTTTTTTTTTTTTTTTGCATTAATGGGATTTGTTGCCCTGATCATCCCATTACAACTAATAATGTAGAGAACATACCTGGCTTAGGTGCTCTAGGCAGGCATGGTCCTCGGCAAACCGAGAACCATGTGTATAGAAGGTGCACTGTCACACCGCTGCTGGGCAGCTTGTGGTCCCCTAGTCCCATGGAGTCCAAACTGCCCCTGGTAATAATGTCTGTATGGAAATGTTTCAATTGCTTTCTAACATCTGCATTTTTTATTTAATTAAAAGGTACTTAGAACCCAGTGCAAATTGACAGGCCAAAAACGCCCTTGCATAAATAACATTTGCTTGGGCTATGTAATATATTTGTTCCCTAGCCCTTTATGTGTCAGGCTTGCAAAAAGTTTTTCCACAGCTTCTGTTTGTCATTTCTGCATTTTATTTGTTTACATATTGTGCAAGCAGTTGCTACCATGGGTAAAACAGAAGCAGTAAAACACAAGTTGAGCCTGTTTTAGTCCCACACAAGAATAAATGGTAACTTGTGTTGGGTGAAGTTAAAGCAGCTGTCCTCCTTCCTCATCCAGCTCCTGCAGGGGAACGCTTATACTCCTTTAGGTATGGTGGTGGAGGGTGTTAATGGAGAAGGGCTTTTGGGGTGCCGTGGCACAATCAATTACATTTATTTCCTAATTTTGAGAATGTCTTTTTAATTTTGGGAGGCATGGGCCTACAGTTACAGATGTTTTAATTTATGTTTTGAAGATGTGATATTTGAAGATAAAAACATTATTTTGAGTTGAAAGATAAAGGACACAGCACATATGTTGATAAGGGAATGCTGGGCTTTCTTCAGAAATTAGCTACATGTTACTGTAGTAACAGATAGAGTCATCTCCTTTGACAGAGGAAGTATATTGCCACCCTTCCTCTAACTCAAGGGTGGAGACCACACACTAAATGAGGGAGGATAGGGAGAGGGTTCCTGTTAGAAATTCAATGAGGACTTTGTTAGGAAGGGACTGCTGCATACTTGAGTTCCTGAGCGCTGGCGGTTTGGTAGATGGTGTGACAGGTGGGACTGCAATTTCTATGTTTCAAGTAAAGGAATGTGTAGGCAGGGTCTTTCCTTTTGTTTTTCTGATTACTGCTACAGGAAGGGTGAAAGACAGCTAGAGGCAAGATCATACATTTCATTGTGCCTATGTGGTGGGTGCTCCGGTGCTACATGCTCTGAGAAGCATTACTTTACACAAACTCACTAAAACAGACTATGGCCCTCATTATGAGCACGGTGGTTTACACCGCCGTGTTCATGCTAACGGTCTTTCCAGTGACCTCCAGCTCCCCCGGAACCCTGCCGGCCGTATAATGAACATTCCTCTGGGACGGGGACATTGCCGGCGGCTCCATGTGTCTCTGTGCGGCGGGTGCAGCTGCACCCGTCACGCAGATCACTGCCCGACCTGCGCGATGGGGCACTGCACAGGGGCCCCTGCACAGCTCATGCCAAGTGCATGGGCAGTGCAAGGGCCCCAGGGGTGCCTCGGTGCACCCCTTCCGCCAGCTTTTCCCTGGCGGGGAAACCCGCCAGGGAAAGGCTGAAGCCAAAGGGATCATTATCCGAGGGGCAGCAGCGCTGCCCTGTCGGATAATGATGCCGTCCCCCGCCAGGCTGCCTGACGGAGGCAGCCTGGCGATGGGTAAGGGCAGCCTACGGCGGCCCTCCATGTGGCGGTGTGGGCCACTATGCCGGCTGGCGGGATTTCTGGGCATTCATAATAAGGGCCTATGTTCTCCTTCATCCCACCCTGTTTATCAGAGAGAAAGGGTGGAGACATCCCTAACATGAATATCTAAAATACAATATTCCTGATTTAGGGTTTCCCTTCCATAGGATTTTAGGTGAAAATGAAATTATGCTTATTTCATTTCTAGTTACCCATGGGTGGGTGTGTGTGTGTGTGTGTTGATCTTCACATGGTCTTCAGTGATATTGCAGCACATGCAAATAATTGTTTCCTTCAACATTTTTGCATGTTATCTCAAAATGCCTCTACAGTATTCCTAGAACTCAGCATGAAAACTGAATTTGACTTAAAACTGGCTCTCCATTTTCTTTGGAATGACTCTCTTCTTCCTTTCCGTCTTCTGCATACCTCCTCTCTCTGAGCACAACCTACTCTAAGTCACATTCATATTTGCCTTAATCACTAATATACTATCTCTAGAAATTGCCCACATTAAATTTCACAATCGTCTCCCTTGAAAGTCATACCCAGGGAACCTAGCCAAGTAATGAACAAATTCACAGACCCGCCTCTCCCACTAAAGATCACACCTAACTCCTATTAATTTATTGTACCAAGTGAAACCTGGAGTAAATCCACAGATTAGATTCCTTATGAGTGCAAGACTAATCCCAATAACCAACAATAGCCGAAAAAGAAAATAAACTACCAACCCTGGGCTCCGGAGCAATGTACTGCCCTGCATAAAGCACTACAATGTCTCATCACTGGTAGTTAGTTCTATATAAATGCAATTGCAATATATAACCTACAGTAATACTAATACCAAAACACTCAGAGGCTGGGCAGTCGTCTAGAATTCATACAGGCTGCATAATAATTGCCATTTACTGCTTGATTCTCTTACACTTGTATAAGAAAAAACTGCTACACGTCATGCCAATCACCCAGAACTGTATCAGTTCATAAGAATAAGCCACCCATTACCAACTGAACAGGCATGGAATAACTGAAGAGATGTGCCATGTGGCTAGAGACTTTTAATTTACTCCACCACTGCAAATCCAAACTTGTATGATCACTTTTTGACATCTCACAATGACAATCTGAGAAGCGATGCTGCTAACAAAGTCCATCCCATCTGATCCTTGTACCATTTCTCTCTTTAACTTATGCCTGCTCAGGACCAAAACCTTTTAACAAAACAGAATATCTCAGAATGGACAACCAAGTGTAGTAACCACCTAAATTGACTATGAATATAACAAATACCGTAAAGGGACCTAGAGGCTGCCAGCTTACTGGAAACCATAAAATGCTAGTCTATCTCTCACACTTTTACAACCACAACACCATAACTGCAACTCAGTGGTCAATATGTACAACATGGAAACACTTCCTACACAGGATCAAAACAAAGACAGCATTCTTCCCGCGACACACTATACATGGGGTAGCGTTCAGCCCATGTAGGCAAACACTTCAGCACCCCACATTGGGGTAATAAGCGCTATATAAATTTTGAAATACAATACAATAAAATGTGTTAACACCAGTTAGCATTTATGGGTAGATTGTTATTACATTGTGTTAATTCTATATGGATACTTATAGCTTGCTATAATACGCATTTCATCTAGTGTTGGTTGCCTATCTGCCACAAAGCCTAGAGAGGATGTTAAGCTGTGAGAATCCTTGTTAAGCCTTCTTAAGATTCGTCGTATATTGTTTGCCAATGCGAATTGTCTGCATATTTTTTATTTTATGACTCTGTATTTGATGCTTACCTTTCAGACGGCTTGTGCTCATTTTAGTAGTCCTGAGTTGGCTATGGTGTTGAGCCAGTGATAAAGGGCAAAGGCCTGATTGGTTCATTGGCAAATGTTATATCCAATTCTATATCTCTGATCTGTTTATTATGAAAGATTACAAATAAGGCAGTAGGCCTGACTTATTTTCTATAAAAATCATACGTAATTGTCAAAACTACTTTATGGACGTCTTTACATGGCACTATGTTCAAGCATGTAGACAGGGATTTTGTTACATGGAATTTCACAAATTACTGCTGAAACCAAGGATTCTGGTTTTGGCTGCTTCCTTTGATAAACCCTGCTGGTGGACAAAGTGTGTTGTGTTAATTCTTGCTAGACTTTCATAGGAGGACATGGCAGGTGTAGGTGTCTGCTGGGCACACCAAAACACTCTGCATGTATATACATATACAGAGGTTCTTTAGGTCAGTGCTCCTCTGTCTGTTCGAGTGTCATTCATATTCTGCTTCTACCCACGACCTTATAGTGCATGGGGCACTAGGTTAGCTCGTTCTTGCCATTTTCACTATTACCCTGTGAGTAAAAGCATTTTCCTGATGACGTGCACAGCCACCTGAAAATGAGTGTGAGTCCGTGTCTGGGGCTGGTGGTCAGTCTTTTACTTTACCATTTTTTCTCTTTTATATGCCCCCCTTCACTCTTTCCTTCTTTTAATTTTTTTTAGAAAAAGACCATCACTTGACTCCCCAGACAGTCCTACCAGCCTGCTCACTTGCTGCTCATTTTATCTGTGGTGTGCTGCATCCTGTGCAAGCACTATTTCTAGACTGGATGGACATCTTGGAATGGTATGTCTAAAGTGTATCATTGTTTTACTGTTTCAAGATGGACACCATGATTATAAGCATTATGTTTGCCACCATGGAGCAGTACAACTGCGAAACAACATACACTTTATCATTTGGCAAGCAAGTTGGCCGTCCAGTGCGATGTTCAGTAATAGCCATCTTGAATTGTATTGTGCATAGTGTATCGTTTTTAATTCTGAAAGATGGCCAACATGTTGCTTCCAAAAGTGGCAGATATGTTGGAATAACATATACAGTGTAGTTGAAAGGCAGTAGCCTGCTACTATGTTTTTTTTAATCTCAACCGTATGCCTGCCAAGCTCAGGCGATGGCATGAGGTTTTTTTCTACTTTTATTATCTTAATTTTCTTCCATTTGCTTCTTGGGTTTGTGTGTCTGTTTTACTGTCAATGGGTAATTAGGTGAATGGAAGAATGAGTCAGTGGATGAATGTATGGCTGTAAGAATGAGACAGAGCTCATGTATGGTGACTTATTGAATACCTTAACTCATCAGTGACTGAAAAGGCACCTTCAGTTATAAGTGAAACCTACTGTCATTTCCAATGCTTGTTGTATAGTGCATGCACACTGAGTCACGGAACATAAAGGCATGTGCAGAGGTCCCCATCGACACATAGGAGACAAGAACATACGACCCACAGGAACACAGACCCTTGGACAAAAAGACAACACACACTCATTACGACTTGGCTGTCTTATCACAAGCCCGCCAAAGCCGCGGGTGGCGGTCTTTCACCCACCATATTACGATTACTGCAGGATTGCCACCACATTTTTGGCAGAAATCCTGCAGTAGTCATGGAGGCGGGCGGAGGCGAATGGGTGGATCCACCACCGGCCCTACCCAGCCAGAAGGACTCTACCTACCGTATTGTGTACAATGACACGGCATGGCAGTGTCCTGATGAAGGGGCACTGCCGACGGTGGAAGCGCCTGTTCCCGTTCCCTGACGGACGATCTCCTCGATGGACATTGTAAGTCGGACGTCCGACAGGGGAGGGGGGTGGCAGGTGTTGTGTGTGCGTGTGTGAGTGGGTGTCTGCGTGTGAGTATGCATTTTTGTGTGGGTGTGTGCATGCGTGGTTGAAAGCGAGAATGAGTGCTGAGCTGAGTGCTAGTATGAGTGCTGAGGTGAATGCGTGTATGGATGCGTGTGAGTGAATGCGAGTATGGAGGTGTGTGAGTGAATGCGAGTATGGATGCATGTGAGTGAATGTGTGTTTATAAGTGTAGGTGAATGACTGTATGCGTGGTGCGTGTGGGTGTCTGTGTGCGTGTGAATGTATGCGGGTAAAGGGGTGGGGGTGCTGTACCTTAAGGGGGGGAGAGGGGAACTGTACCTTAAGGAGTGTGGGGGGCACTATACCAGAAGGGGGTTGTGAGGAGGGGGGTGCTGCACCAGAAGGGGGGGGGTGGCGGGTCCTGGTATGGAGGGAGGGTGGGGGGGATAATGCGCTTGCTGGGGTGGGGGAGTCATCTGCCGGTGACAGGGAAGAAATTCCCTGTCACCGGTAGCCCTTCCGCCAGGGTTTTCCTAGCGGTGCTACCGCCGCAGAAACCCTGGTGGAAAGTCGGCTCAAAATAACACCAGAGATGCTCATCTCCGGCCCGGCATGGCCGTATGAGTGGGGATGTGGCGGGTTGGCACACTCATGTGGCGGTCTTCGCTGCCAGCCAGCGTGAAGGGTCTTAATGAGGGCCTTAGAGTTAAAAGATAGACATACAGACACACATGCACATTGACAATACACTTAGAGGCACACATGGATGATGGAATGAACACAAGAGATGAGGAGTAGACGGATGCATTAAAGCATACTTGGTTATGGTTGATGCAGGTTTTCTCCCTATTGAATTTTTTGTATGCAGTAGAGGGGAAGCAAATTCGAGGTAGAAAAAAATTGTGTACTGTACATCTATTTCTCTCCTTCTAAAATATGACTCCATTAGACTTGCCTGATCTCTTCATGTATACCGCATCCTGTTCTCTTTCCTTCCTTCATTATTCGCAAGCAGTTTCTGTAAATTTCTTCAACTGAACACAGTTTTCAGAATACATTTGTTTATATGAGATTGATTAGTAGGTTTCATGATGCTATTCCAACTCGAGTGGAGTCATAATCTACTGTCTGATGTACAAATACGAGTTTTTATTTTATTTTATGTTTTCTGGCATGATTTTAATCAATCACCAATAAATTGTTCATCAAACAATTGTTTATTTAATTAAATTACGATATGCACGTATTAACCTTACTGCTTTTACTTTTCTAAACAAAACATATACTTTTAAGGGTTTTCAAATGTTTTACATGTTTTCTACAGCCAATTACGCAAATTATTTTGATCTGCTTGACTTTCATGCCTTAAGGGAATATGCTTGTATTTACCTCTAAACCACAATGGAAGAACGTGTGCAATAGATTTCTAATGCGACATAAAGGAGTTAAGACTTGCCCAGCCACTTTGAAAATGATATCTTATTGCAGTCAGAAAGTGCACTGTTATAAGGACTGATGAAGCCGAATCTCGGCTGCAGCCTTATGCTATCACCATAAAGGACCACAAGAAAGAGCTAGATTGCAATCAATGACCTCAGAATTACCCTTTAGCTAGGAGAAATGGAGCCACAAGTGGAAAAATATAATTTTGCTTGGGGATTCAAACCTCCCACATCAAGTTGATGGATATGTAAAACACTATTACTGCAAATTACATGCCAGAAAATGATTTCTGTAAAGACAGTAAATATTTCTGACAATGCCCTCAATTAAAACAGATACCACATTTTCATTGTGGAGAAGCTAATCTCCAAAAGTAATGTTTGACACATACTTCTCTTACTGCTTTATTCAGTCTAGAATTCTACATTGTATACACAAGTTTCTCATTCTTCTAAGTGCAAATGATTGGTCATGAACGCTGCAAGATACTTTCTGTCAACTTTAAAAAGGGCTATGAGTAATCGAGAACATGTACACACTAAAGGCTCCTTTCTATGCCTGCAGTAACTCAGTTATGAGCAAGATACTTACCTTCGGTAATGCCTTATCTGGTAGAGACTCTATCTAGTTGCAGACTCCTCACCTTAGAATGCAGACTGGATCAGGAAATATTTTGTGAGCAGTACCCCTTTGTGCTGGTAGGAGGCGTTGTTTGGCTCTGTGTGGCGTCATCACTTTCCTGCACACCGGAAGTGATGCATGCGGAGCCTATATAGATGCCATTCCAGCGTGCTTATGTCAATTTCTTTTGTGACAGCTCTCCCATCCACCGTATTACAGTTCCATGACATCCTATGGGTATCGTAATAGGGCAGATGGGATAGCCGTCATTTTTGTGACGGAGTATTCCATCCGCTGACATCTAAATCAGGCTCAGGGTCTCTACCAGATAAGACATTACTGAAGGTAGGTAACTTGTTCATCTGGTAGAAACCTCTAGCCTCAGATTACTCACCTTAGAATAGATACCCAGGTGGTGGGTCTGCAAAACAAATTCACACTAAAAACTCCTGCAGGACCAAATGGGCAAAGTGTCCATCCTTACAGACCTGAATGTACAGGCAGAAGTGTTTAGTAAACATGAGCAGAGCTGCCCACGTTGCTGCCTGACAGATGTCCAGGACTGGAACACCATGTGCTAACACAGTGGTCACAGCCTTGGCTCTGGTAGCATGCAAGCCCTCAAGGGGTTGATTCTTGGCCAATGCACAGCAGATTTTGATACAGAGCAGAATCCATATTTAGATGGTCTGTTTCTTTACTGCCTTCCCTTTCCGGGCCCTGAATACCCCACAAAGAGTTGGTCATCCACCTGGAACTCATTTGTGTGGTCAGGGTAGAATGACAAAGCTCTTTATGGGTCCAGCTGGAGGAGTCGATCCTCTTTAGAAGGGTGAGGTGGAGTGTAAAAATGTAGGCAGGGTGACAGACTGGCCTACATGGAATGCGGTCACCACCTTCTGTAAGAAGGACGCTCAAGTCCGAAGGACCAGTTTGTTGAGGTACAATGAAACATAAGGAGGGCACGCTAATGCTACCAGCACATGTAACTCGCTAATGCTCCTGCCAGATGTCATTGCCACAAGAAAGTCTGTCTTTATGCTAAGTAGTTTGACTGGACAGTTATGAAGCGGCTCAAATAGAGCACACATCAGATAGGTAGGAACGATTTGAGGTCTCGCTGAGGCATAATGAAGGGGACTGAAGGAAACATATGTTGAAGACCCTTCAGAAATCTATTTACAAAAGGGGACTTGAAAAGAGAAGGCTGGTCTAGTAACCACAAGAATGCTGATATGGCAGACAAATAACCTTTAAACGTGCCCAATGCAGAGCCCTGCTGGGCCAGGGTGATAATAAGCAAGGGAACCTGTGAAAGGGGAGCAGATTGGGGGGGAGGGGGGTTTAACCTATTTTTCTGCACACCATGCCACAAACTTGCCCCAACAGCAGGCTAATACCCTCTTGGTGGAGGGACACCTGGATGCCACATTGACAATACAGACTTTGTCCAGAAGGTCAGAGGCTGTCAACTGTCGCTGCTCAATCTCCAAGCATAAAGGCAGAGCATTGACAGGTTCTGGTGCAAGACCCTCTCCTGCTGCTGCTACAGAAGATCCTCCGGAGGGGATAGCCTGATCGGAGGACCAATGGACATGCTCAACACCTCAAGATACCAAACTCTCCGTGCCCAATCTGAAACCACAAGAATGACTTGAGCCCGGTTGTTCCTGATCTTTCTGAGAACTCTGGCCAGGAGTGGCATTGGTGGTAATACAGGAGGCCTGAGCTCCACTCCAGATGAAAAGCATCTCCAAATGAGAACTGCCTTGGAAACTCCAGTCCACAGAACTACTGACATTGTGCGTTCTCGACGGTGACAAACGGATCTAACCAGGGCTCTCCCCATTCTTGGAAGAGACCTTGCATCACCTCCAGATTGAGATGCCGCTTGTGGTCTGCTAGGCATTAATGGCAGAGTTCATCAGCCCTGGTGTTCAGAGAGCCCACCTGGTGCAGAACCACCAGGGAAATGCCCTGATATACTAGCCATATCCAGAGACACAAAGCCTTGTGTCATAGGATCCACAACCCCACCTGCCGTGTTTATTACAGTACCATATGCCAGTGGTGTTGTCCATGAATACCTGCACTAGCTTACAATGATGGAGGATAGAAAGGCTTTCCATGTCAATATGACCGCTCAAAAGTTCCAACAGGTTGATGTTGAGCCTAGATTCTGCCGGAGAACAGAGTCCTCTGATCTTCACCTTTCCCTGATGGCTGCCCCAGCCCAGGAGTGACGCATCTGTCACTATAGTTAGATCTGGTTGGAGAAGGGTGAGGGGTCTGCCGCGGGCCCAATTGCAGTTCATCACCCACCACTGTAGATCTTTTGAAGTGCCATGTCCGAGAGATTCCCCAGATGCTGCGCCCACTGGAACTTCAGGTCCCACTGCAGAGCCTGCATATGACAATGGACATGCATCACTAGCAGAATGCAGGAGACCCTGCAGCCTCAGAGCCAGAGTCACCAAAATCCAGGATAGAGGCTGAAACATCGGTATCACAGCCTGAATATCCTGGACTCACAACTCTGGAGGATAATCCCAAACCAGCGATGTGTCCACAACGGTCTAGATGAAAGGGAGAGACTAAGAAGGAGTCAGGTGTGACTTTGACATGTTGGTAGTGCACCCCAGCAGGTGCAGGAGGTCCACCAAATGGCTGAGGTGGGCGATGACTGTCTGAGATGAGCTTGCCTTCAACAGCCAGTCTTCGAGACAGAGGAAGACTGCTACCCCCAATCTCTGCAGATGAGCTGCAACCACCATCGCCTTGAACACCCGAGGGGCACTGGAAAGGCCAAAGGGGAGCATGGCCTGTGGGTAGGAAGGACAAGGAGGTGGAAACATGCATCCTGCAAGTTCAATACTATCATCCAGTCCTTCGTGTCCAGGGCAGACAGGACCTGAGCGGGTGTCAGAATTTTAAATTCAGGAAGAAATTGAAAGGGCATAGGTCTAGATTAGGAGGAAGGCCTCCATCCTTTTTGGGCAATAACAACCACACCCTACTTCTCATGCCACTATCCTCTCTATGGCTCCCTTAGCCAAGAGAGTTGCCTCTTCCTGGCGGAGTAAGGATATGTGGTCCTCTGTCATCCTGTCTCAAGTAGGTGGCATGGATGGAGGGGTAGTCAAAAAGGGTAGGAAGTAGCCCCTTTAGAAATTTGGAGAGCTCAGCGGTCGGATGTTATCGACCTCCAGTGGTGCAGGTGATGGCACATCCCACTGGATGCCCATGATCGTTGGAGGGCAAACTAAAGGGGCTTGGAGACTGCGGCTGTTAGAGGGGTGGGCCCGACCTCTGGCTACCTGACCCACGTAGTCTGTGGGTACCGAGTCCTCGGCCACGCAAGGGCTGGGATGCCTGCAGGCTGCAGTGGCTGGGTGGGTAGAGATGCAGTTTGAAGCCCCTTTCATAGACTGCAGTTGATGAGGGGCAATGGAAAAGACCCAAGGACCTGGCTGCAGTCCTGCTGTCCTTGAAGCACTCTAGTTCTGAGTCCATCTGTTCTGTTGGAAGTCATCGAAGGGCATGCCCATTAGCAAAACCCAGACATATCCTGAAAGCCAGTGATTCTCAGCCAAGCATAGTGCTGAAGGGCAACCGATGATGAAATTGATCTGCACAGTGAGTTGTTCGTACCGAGCCCACATCGATGGAGATCTTAGCTGTATCTCTCTTGTCAGTAATGGCTTGAGAGTGTATGGCTCAGGCTCCTCCGGGACCATAGACAGCACCTGGGCAACGAGTCCCAGATTGTATGGGAGTATCAGCCCAAAAGGCATCCAGTTTTCACTGACTGCAGTGCCAGACTGGCAGAAGAGAACATCCTCTTCCCAAAGATATCCAGCCTCTTGGATTCCCAATCCAGTGGTGTAGGGAATGTGCCAGACACGCACCAAATATGAGGTGTATGGCCTCACAGAATTCAGGTAGTTGGGCGGGGTCACTTTAGGAAATTCTGGGAGGCACAAAGATGACCCAGACACAGGCTCTACCGTGGAGCCAGGCCTAGAATACCAACGCTCCCTCATCTCGTCAGAAGACTTTGACGGACAGGGAGAAGTCAAAGATCTTTTCAGGTTCTTACTCTTCTTCCTCTTGTAGCACTTACTAGACTTCCCTGACGAATTCAACTGTGACGACAAGCATCTTTAGTGACTTTACAAATGATCTTGGGACCTTCCTCTCAACCAAAGTCATGATCGTTGCATGTCGAGTGGTGAGAAGCTTGAGGGACCGATCCCTCAAGGCCTTGGGGTGCATAGCAAGGCAATCGGCGCAGGTCTTCACATCATGATCACTCTCCAGGCATCAGAGACATAGCAAATGTGGGTCTGTCACCATATTTGCCAGTGACAGGCTATACATGGCTTGAAACCAGCTTACCTGGTGGATATACCTAAAACACCTGGAGACAAGACTCAGAAAAAAATCTCAACAAAAGTTGAAAAAGGTCAATCAAAAAATACTGGGGGTGAACTGACCTCAGCACGCTGGGGTGGTGCTTATATAGGCACTGTGCATGTCATTTCTGGTGAGGATGACGACTCCGACGACGCCATGCAGAGTCGAATGACGCCACCAACCGGCGCGCAGGAGTACTTCTCACAAAAAAAGTTTCCGGATCAAGTCTGATGCCTGGGGGTAATTCTAAGGTAAGAAATATGTGGCTAGAAATCTCTATTAGATATACTGTTATAAACAAAAGAGTCAACAGTGTAGTAAATTTGATCAGGCATACAGACGTATTACAGGATGGCATAATGTTATGTTATTGTGGATGGGATGATGGTAGTGGGCACCATGTTGTGAGACTCAAACCCATTGATATTGGTCTGTTGTCAATAGATATCTGAGCTAGTGAACAGCCTTCCTTCTAAATATGGTTATAAGATGGTTCCATGTCATCCGGGACAACATGTTCCATTCCTGAGCTGCTAATCCATAATATGATGTATTCTTAGTTATCATCAATGTAATTAATTAGACTGACAAACTAGATTATAGTAGTTGTAAAGGGAAAAGAAATGCCTGGAGACATGATGTCCCTGATGATGGGAAGTAGTCTGGCAACCACAGCCCAAGGCAAGACCAAGAAAATCTTGCTAAGTAAGAGTTCATGGAAACATGACTCCCACCTTGGCTGATGGACTAACAATACGCCCTCAAAACGCATTCATTTGTAGTAAATCCTTAAATCAGGCCACAAACACAAGGCTCTGTGAACAGCACCATTTGTGAAAGCACTAACTAGCCTTGCTATGATAGTGACTCTGTGGTCCTCTCAATCCCATATCTTCAGCTAGCATTTTTCTTTAGTCGTCCATGTCACCCAGAGTTATTCTCAGGTCTACAAGAAGAAAACCATGGATATCTGGTTGCAAATTGCAGATGACTTTATCCTCTGCCTAATTTCCACCTGTTTGCACCATTCTACGTAACGGGGTCTAAACAGCTCAAGTCCCTCCACCTGTTCCTCATTTACTGCTCACATCTCCTCCTACTCGTCCTGCTAAGTGTAATGTTTCACCAGTGCCACTACAGACTAAACCATCTCTTCACCTTTAATCTCCCTACCTACACAAATCCTACTAGCCTATTTGCACACAAGGAAGTGTCCAAAGGACTTCCAAAACCTTAGATGTTCAATCTCACTGAGTAGTTCCCCGGACAGGGTTCCAGAGTCAGGATCCACAGCCAATTCTATGACATAATATTGATGTAAAAAATATTTTGAAACAAACATATCACAGAAAAAATATTGAGGAAAAATATTCCGACTTTACATAATCCTTGTGTGCTCTAATACAGAAATGAATATGTCGTAAGTTGATTTCCCTCACCTTCTTGTTTTCTGTCAGCTCTTGGTTACCATCTTGTGTCTGGTGAGACTGCTCTGTGGTCTCTGTGGTGCCTCCATTCTGTGGTGGTGTGGCATCTTCATCCACTGAGATAGTGGAACATTCAGACACCGTTCTTACTCTGGGCACTGGCATATGCTGGAAGAGGGAGACAGAACGGGTACTCAGATGAATAAAGACCCAAAAGAAGCATGTAGACTGCAGATAATCCTTACGTATTTCCAGGCATCTAAAGTACCCTGCAACCTTGAGTGCCCCAGCCACCTCAAGTACTCCAGCCTACCAGGTTATCTTAACTACACTGTCTACACTGATCTTTCCCACATACCCCATCCATACCACATACCCCAGTACCATATATATTGCATCCACAACATGTACACTGATCGTTCCTCATAGCTCATCCACTCCAAATTCAGGTACTCTCCAACCATAAAATATCCTAGTCACCGCAAGTTCCCAAACCATTTCACATGCCTGTCTCCCACCTCCATGTAGCCCAGCCACCTCAAATTTCCCATCCTTTCTGAGAATCATAACCAGGCCCCTTACTCCAGCCCTCACACATGCTCTAGCTACCTCATGTACCAAAACAATCCACATACACTAGGATCTCTGCATACTTCAACCACCACACTAACTGTAGTTTCTCAACATAACATCAGTCAATTAAAGCACCTCAGTCATCTCAACCCCAAGTATTCAGCTATCTCATGTCCACCTGCCACTTCAAGTGCTAGCATATCACACACCCCAGCCACCCCAACTCCAAGTGCCAAGCAATCTCAAGTACCTCAGCCCTTTTCACATACATCAACCACCCAACGCCAAGAATCCAGCCACCACTCCACACGCCTCAGACACCCCAGCACCACAAACCCCTGAAACCTCAAGTAGCCCGGCCACTCAACATGGATGCGTGTCTCATGCGGTACATATTCCTTGGCAAACAACGACATTCTTCTCAGCAGAGAACAGCTATTAGGATTCACAGTTTAAGCCAAAGAGTTAGGAAGTCTTAACTTTTCAATAAAAGCGGCTATGGCAGTGAACTATAAATATATTACAGAGAATATATAAATAGAAACAGACTGCAGCGTACAGCAAAATAAATGCCTCTCTGACAGCAGAACCATAAACTGCGGTAAACAGATCGCCCAGACGAGGGTCCTGGACAGTATGGGTAACCCATATTGCACAGCTCTTAGAGCTTCCCCTGCAGGAGGTAGTTACTTCTTCAAGCAGCTTCTGCCCGCTTTGAGCTCTGGTACCGAGGGCTGCCTTCCATGCCCCTTTGACTCCCACCCAGTGCTCAGCTGCTGTTCCCAGACCAGTGACTAGAGTGGACATGCTTTCCTATTACCCCCGAGAGGCCTTATTGTTACCTGCTGTACGTGGGCGTTTGCTCCATGTGCAAGCCTTGCATGGCTCTCCCAGATTCCCCCCACAAGTGGGGCGCCCCCTAAATGAAGGTAAGGAAAGGATATGTAAAAGCTTATCTGATCAACACGCCTGAGGCATTCAAAGAACAGTGCTTCACTTGAAACAAACACAGTGTAGGGGTGCAATCAGACGTGAGCTTTCGGGGGGGCAGGCTAAGACTTCAAATAATGGCAAAGCTAGTAGGTCTGACTTCAGTGTGCTGACACTTGCAAAAACATTCGTGAATACGAGTATTCGCATGCATTGACTGATGAGGCTTGTGCGCTTGACATTGTGGATCAAGGAGCAGCTGATTACAATGATAAGTCACTGGGTTAAAATGAAAGGATGTATGAGTGCGAGGATGTGCGAAAGAGTGCAGGATACTCAGTGCATGGATACGGAGTGTCTGACTGCATGTACGAATGAGTGCATGGAAGAATGCATACATCTGCCTACTGACGTAGACATGCATTCACCCATGTCTGCATCCACAACACCACACGTGCACATACTCACACAAATTTACAATGAAGAAGCAGCGTCATATTTGCACAGTTTGAATTGGATAAAAGAATCTTTGCAAACGTGTTTAAAAAACAGTGCAGTTTACAAAAACCACAGTGAAAAGGAATGCATCTATAGAAGCATTACAGTAAAACAATATATATTAGACAAAGACAGAAAACTGTAACATCATACAATTAGTGCAGTATTCTCACTGCTAGCCGTCATATAGGTAAATAAGAACAAGCACTGGCTAAACCAATAAGTCCACATTGTAGGCCAAGTCATGACTAAACAGTAAAGTTAAAGAAAAGGCTGCTGCCGTGAAATAAGAAACAAAAAACTGCTTTCTATATACAATGCATATATGAGATAAGGAATTTAATGTGTGACGATTCCATGTAATTTCGAGATGTAAAATAGTCCTTCATGCATTCCGATGCAAGCATTCCGCAGGAATGGAATGATGCACCAGTCAACAAATAGCATCATGTGAGAGTGTAATGCCCCTCTGGGTGGAGCCAAAGCCCACTATATGTATATTTTAGATAACTCGTAACAATAAAGAATAAGGCTCTCAATAAGGAAACTGACAGCCAATGCAGTCAAGTCAGATGTAAAAAAGACCATTAGTATACTGCAGCAGGAAAGGTTTAAACTTATGTTGTACAGAAAGGACACATAAAAAGAAAGCGTAGCTCGTCCCCAATAAAGCTCTAGGTGCAAGCTCAGCTGCTAGAATTACCATCACTCTAGCTGGCAGTGAGGGCGCGCAGCGGTAAAGTGCCCAGACACAATCTCACGTATAAATAACGCAGGTGGACAGGAAACATTGAGGCCAGATCCAACAATCAGCTCCTAAGAGACTTATAGAAAAGGTACGCCGGGTCCAGAGACGATTTATAGATGGCATTAAAGTCAGCAATTTTCACCTTCTCCCAAAAGTTGGTTTTTGGCCACTCAGCTGTTTCTCTATTGATTGGAGCGCCGTCGGCCGAAATCTCGTTCAAACCGATTTCAGTTTGTGTTGTTGCAAATGTGCGCAATCCAGCGACGTTGGCAGGCCTTATCATGAGTTAAGTACACTTGATGCGGCCCCATAATTCTGCGCTACTCAATGGAACCTGCATGCAATTTTAGTGTGATAAACTTTCCAATGGCGCGGAAATTAGACTTCTGACCATCCAATAATCACAGACCAACAGCACTTGAGTTGTATTTGATAAAAAAGCTGAACGCTTAGGTAGATGAGGAACCCAAGAACCCCTAATGTTGAATCCGAAAACCGGAAATTGTAAATTATTCATTACCTTGTGAGTGTCAGGGAACAGCAAAAAGGGTATCTGACCCGGCAAGGTCTGCTCACATTAAGATTTTACACTCAGCAACAATGGTTCCGTTTTCTATGCAATGTAATATGCATTGAAACATGTTTTCATCCTGTAGGGCACCGCCTGGGTTCTGAACACCATCGAAATCCACTTTTTTGTTCTAACAGTGAAGTATGATGTCTCCTTGTTTCCCGCCAAAGCTGACTGATGGCTGAATATGCAGTGAGGAACGGCAGACAACCATTCAGGAAGGGCGGGGGTGGGGGTTGGGGTAATTTTTAATTTAGTTTTGGGGGTTGGTTTTAGGGCTCAGGGTGGGTGGGGGGCATGGGGGTAGTTTTTAAGGGGTTAAGGGTTTTTAAGGGAGGTCGGGTTACTTCTGTTTTTAGGGTGGGGGATGGCATGCGACAACCACGCATGCCGTTTCCACACATGCCTTTACTAGGCATGACTTTACAATGAAAATTCATTGTAAAGGCATGCATGGTGAAGGCATGCGTGGAAACAACGCGGTTGGAGTTCTGACTGCGTTGTTCAGGCATGCGTGGTTGCCACATGCGTGGTTCCATCATACAACCCTAGCTCAGGTATACTGTTGGGTAAGATACCTCCTGAAACAACTACATGTATTTATCAAAGGAAAGAAAACTGGTAGTGTCTGTTTACTCAAGACCAGATTAGGACTATTTCCCCAGAAACACTGTCATAGTTGAGCAGAGCCACCTAATTAATCAGATGTGACATAGTTAGATAAAGCATCTGTAAAGATCAAAGTATTCTTGAAGAAGTGTACGCAGTTCCTTTTCTTATTTTCTTGTGTTGAGATTGAGTTTCTAAAGGCTTCAGAAATTGTCATGTGCGTCTACTTCAAGGCAACTGGATACCCACTAATAGGAAGTCAGTAGGAATGGGAAGCTGTGGTTCATTATACATGTGCAAACTTGCCAACCCTACTGATTTCAGCCTCTGATCCTACATCTTTTCAGTAGGCCTGGGTTGACCTCTGCAAACCAGTTTCCAAACTCCAGAGAAACAAATAAATCCTGTGTTGTGCTGCCCAGACCCGTAAAGTGGTTGATACACTGGAGCTGGACTAAGATTTGGGGCCGGATGTAGGTAGCCTTTTGCACGTCGCAAACTGCGAAAAACGCATTTTGCGGCATGCAAAAGGCCTAACGCGATGCACAACCCCAAATTGCGAGTCGGTACCGACTCGCAATTTGAGGCTGCGACTCGCAAATAGGAAGGGGTGTTCCCTTCCTATTTGCGACTGCATCGCCATGCTGAGTTGCTTTGTGACCGCGAATGCAGTCGCAAACCAACTTGCAGTTACCACCCACTTAAAGTGGGTGGTAACTCATTCGCAAAAGGGAAGGGGTCCCCATGGGACCCCTTCCCCTTTGTGAATGCCCCCCAATTTTTTTTTCAGAGCAGGCAGTGGTCCTATGGACCTCTGCCTACTCTGAAAAAAACGAAACCAAATGGTTTCGGAAGTTTTTCTTTTTGCAACTTGTTTTCCTTTAAGGAGCTGTCTTCAGCAGGCCACCATCCCTGTGAGTGCATGGACTCGCTATGGGGTCGCAAAATGCGACCCACCTCATTAATATTCATGAGGTGGGTCTTTGCGACCCCATAGCGAGTCGCAGAAGGTGTCTGCGACACCTTTCTGCATGCACTTTTGCGAGTTGCAAATTGCGAGTCGGTATGACTCGCAATTTGCAAGTCGCAATTTTTTATTTTGCTACATCTGGCCCTAAGCCTCTTCTAGTGCAGTGAAGTCTGGCAGACATCTTTGCTGTTCTCGTGGTGTTGCATATGGAACTTCCTTATCCTGTGGTGGTGACTCCACGGCGTTGATAGGACAGTGAATCGCTGAATCATTCATTTACCAACTGAATGCTGAAAATCAATGGAAAGGCACATTTTTTTCCAAAGATGGACACTATCGTTGGGTAGAGGATAAAGGCTTGACAGACTGTTAGACTCAGTCCTTTGCCCATCATTACATTGAACATGCAGAAGGCCTTCTTCGTTTTAGCTGCTATTTATTACTGAGCTAAGAAGGCAAAGAAACCATTTCAGAAGTCCTACATTTTATTTGTTCATACCTCTCGATTAAAACGGAGTAGGTAAGACGTTAATTTTTCTGGAATTATGTAGCCCATCCATTCCAAATACTGGGAAATATGGAGTAAAACATACTTTTTGGCAGTGCATCCTGGGAGTGTCTGGGGTCCCTTAACACTTTTGGGCACCTCAGTATGAAGGTGTGGCTGAGCATTAACTGCAAGTCACAGGGACAGCAGCGAAGCACCATAAACAAAGTGTTTTTGAAATAATAAAACACATTTGCCTGAAGTTCAGCATTACAAGAAGCACTAATTACACGACCTTCCTGACTTTAAAACGGCAGTTTGGGCCCGAGGAAGATCTCACTGAATATTTGTTCCTGAGAAAGGAGATCAAAATGCGTAGGTATACACGAGGAGCCACTGAGTGCCAGGTGAACTTTAAGGTTTCCTACACTACTTCTCATAATGGGGACCTACAGCAAGCTCAGGCACCATCTCATTGCCACCGCCTGCTATCTCATTAAATGAGACACTCACTGACTGACTGCAGCTGCCTTAAAATGACTCAATGACCAGCAAATCTCAATAATTCCTACATGAAGTCAAACTCTGCTAATGATTTGTCTGTCAAATATTTTAACGAGATTATATATGTTTCTTGTTTGTATGTCAACTCATGGTTGGCTTACACAAATACTATATACTGCTTTTTAATTACAGTAATCACGTCTACCTCAATGCTTGAAAATGTTAACTTTTTTTAGTCAAAAGCAAATATGAACCAACATGATGAATACAGTTTCCATGTTGAATGATTGGGAAATGGATGAACTGAATCTGTGGTTAGTGAGGGGATGGCATAATGACAGAACAGAAAAAGAAGCGGGGGCAGGGTTAATAAACACATTCTTAAAATCTCTGGCAGCCAGTTTTCTAACTGTTAGCTATGTTAAACTCATGCGTAACACCCGCTGACTCTGTTCTGCATGTTCTTCTCCCCGGCCGCTATTACCTGACCTCAGACCTAGGCACCTCTTTGATTCTGGACATTGTACGTGGCCGACGGCACCCCCCGCATGCCTCTCTCCTTCTCCCATCTTTCTCTTCCATGCCCCTCCTTGAAGTCTTCCTGGAGATGTTGCCTGCCTCCCTGCACTGCTGCATAACTCTCTGGGCTTCCTATGTTTTTGTGAACACACTGCTGATTTACCTATACCTTCTGAGTGTCCCTGCACATTCTGCCTTAATTCTTGCGCTCCTCGCCAATGAACCTGCACCTCCTCCATATACCGAGGGCTGGGTGAAACTGAATGATTCTTTTCACATTACATTTTGTGAAGTCCCACGGAAATGGTATTACTTCACGTTTTTGTAGCAAAATATGCTGTGCTGGTATCTTCTGTTAACAGGTTTTGAGAGACAATGGTGGTTCGAGAAGAAAATACCTCTTGGCCAAACATTTTCTACTCAATCCAGTCTCCCGTCACATCTTGCAAGACTTTTTAATGTGAGATAGGACGGGCGTGAAAAAAAAATAATGAAATCACACAATGTGAAATTTCATGTAATACGAAAGTCAGGAAGCTTATGAATTTCGCCAGTGTAATCCCAGGCCTATACATCCTTGTACCTCAAGCCTGCCTATCTCCCGGCACCACCTCATCTTCTCCTTCCACATCCTGTGTCCCTACTTGCCAGTCTTGTGCATCTTCCACAAGTCTCCTTCCTCCCTGGACAACTTGCATGACTTAAGCACACACACCAGGAGAGTGAGAGAATTGAGCAGCACATATTCTCTCTATCAGATACACATCAACACAAAAAGGTGCACGGGCTCCTGACGGTAATTACCTTATTATGGAATCACCTACTTCACAGGAGAAGGCACCTCACCCACAGGTGATGGTGGCATTCTTCATGATCGGTGCCTTCTCCTCATTAGAGTTGGCAGACCCCCAAAAAATGAGCTTAGCCACTAGTTTGGAGCTTGTTACAAAGTTTTTCTTTTGGATAAGAAGAGGGATCCATTGTTTTCTAAAAATGACTATGAGTATACCATCAAGATATTTCTTTTTATGCTGTGGGTTCCCCATGTCATGGTTAAAAAATAATGGAGTAAGGATGTGTGCCGATTCTAACCAGCACAAACAGGTTTCCATCTTTCTTCAGGGTCTATAAATTCCTGACTGTTTGCTGTGGGCGAGGAAAGAATACACTCAAAAGTAGATGCGGAAATGTCTGTTGTAGGAAAGTGCCCTTGTTGGCATGGTTACCCCCCACTTTTTGCCTGATATTGATGCCAACCTGACTGAGAGTGTGCTGGGATCCTGATAATCAGGCCCCATCACCAGTGTTCTTTCCCAAAAACTGTACCATTGTTTCCACAATTGGCACACCATGGAACACAGTCAAGTCCCTTGTAAAAGGTATCCATGTTACCTAGGGTCCAGTGGCCAGGCAAGGTCCCTAAGGGCTGCAGCATGTATTACGACAACCTGGGGGGCCCCTCACCAAACACATGCACACTACTGCCACTGCAGCTTGTGTGCTGGTGGGGAGAAAAAGACAAAGTCAACTTAGCACCCCTCTTAGGGTGCTATGCCCAAAGACCATTGCCTGTGGCATAGGTAAGCCACCCTTCGAGTAAGTTTACAGCCCTAAGGCAGGGTGCACTATACCACAGGTGAGGGAATAGCTGCATAAGCAATATGCCCTACAGTGTCTAAGTCCTTTCTTAGACATTGTAAGAGCAGTAAAGCCATCTTGAGTATATGGTCTGGGAGTTTGTCATTACGAACTCCAAAGCTCAATAATGGCTTCACTGAATACTGGGAAGTTTGGTATCAAACTTCTCAGCACAATAAACCCACACTGTTGCCAGAGTTAAATTTATAGAACAATGCACCCACAGGGCATCTTAGAGATGCCCCCTGTATTTTACCCTATTCTTTAGTGCAGGATTGACTGGTCTGTGCCTGCCTGACACTAAGAGATGAGTTTCTGACCCCATGGGGTGAGAGCCTTTGTGCTCTCGGTGGCCAGAAACAAAGCTTGCACTGGGTTGAGGTGCTTCACACCTCCCTCTGCAGGAACTGTAACACCTGGCTGTGAGCCTCAAAGCACTACAGCTGGTGGAGATGCCCGTCTCCCCCACCCGGACAAAGCCCCACTTTTAGTGGCAGGTTTGGCGGGAAACTTAGGAAAAAACAAGGAGGAGTGACCACCTCAGATGGGACCACCCCTAAAATGTCCGGACCTGAGGTGACCCCCTCCTTGCAAAATCCTCCATCTTAGTTTGGAAGACTGGGATCAAAAGGGTGAGGTCTGTGTCCCCCTTCCCAAAGGGAGTAGACACCAGAAGGGTGTAGCCACCCTCAGGGTCAGTGGCCATTTGCTATCTCCCTCTGACCCCTGTGATGCCCTTAAATCCAGGATTTAAGGGCTTCACTGAACCTAGCTCATCAGATTCCTGGCGATCTGACAAGAAGAAAGACTGCTAAGCTGAAACCCCAGCAGAGAAGACGGAAGACAAAAACTGACTTGGCCCCAGCCCTACCAGCCTGTCTCCAGCTTTAAAAGCCCTGCAAAAGAAAGCAACAAATCCTGCAGGTCCAGGGACCTCAGAAAAGCCTCCAGAGGGTTGCCTGCATCACTGAGGATCAAGAACTCCCATGGACAGCAGCACTGTCCAAGAAGAAACTCCATCTAAGGACTCCAGAACCTCAGCAGATCCACGACTTCTGCCCTCTTTGCACCTGACGCCCATGCCCCGAGTATAGGTGGCCCAACCAACTACAGGTGGTCCCCAGGTGATTCTGAACAAGGGCTCACCCTGGGTTGACCCCTTCAGGCCAACAAGACGACGCCTGCAGCCTGAATGAGGAGGACCCCATGACCAACTGTGACAGAACCAGACGAGGATTGCTGACGTCAAAAGGCACCCCTGCACCCGCAGCCCCATGGCCTTGGGGAATCTGACCTTCAGTGCAGCAACGTCCGGCAGGTGGCCCCCCCTCCTTGTCCAGCCTTTGGTTTCCTGGAACCAACCCCTGACTTAACCTGCAGCATCTTTGTGGCCCCGGGGTCCCTCTATAGGAAAGCATTAGGGGCCCATGGTAAACCAACATCAACACTGACCTCTGCACTTGGCCGACCCTGTGTTACTGGTAGTGGGTGTTTGGGGTTAACTTGAACCCCAACCTGTGGACATCCTAACCCCCGGAGACTGGAACTGTAAGTCTTGTACTTACCTTCAAATCTTACTAACTTTTCTTCCCCCCAGGAACTGTTTCTGAAAATTGCACTGTGTCAACTTTTAAAACAGATTATTGCTAATTATTCAAAAAACTTATAGTTTGCCAATTCCAAGCAAAGTGGTATTGGTAGATATGCTGGATACTTACTGGCACATGTACTTACCTGCAACTTGAATCTTGTGGTTCTAGAAATAAAGTAACAAAATATATTTTTGTTATATACAAACCATTGGCCTGGAGTTAGTCATTGAGTGTGTGCTTCCTTTATTGTCCGTATGTGTACAACAAATGCTTTGCACCACCCTCTGATGAGCCTAACTGCTCCACCACACTACCACAAAAGAGAGCATCAGTATTATCTACTTCAGCCTCTGTTAAGCCTCTGGGGAACCCCTGGACTCTGAGCACACTATGGGGGTCATTCTAACCCTGGCGGTAAAAACCGCCAGGGCGAACGACCGCGGTAGCACCGCCAACAGGCTGGCGGTGCACCGCTGGGCATTCTGACCGCGGCGGTTCAGCCGCGGCCAGAAACGGGAAGTCGGCGGTGTCCCGCCGACTTTCCGCTGCCCTTGAGAATCCTCCATGGCGGCGGAGCGCGCTCCGCCGCCATGGGGATTCTGAAACCCCCTACCGCCATCCTGTTCCTGGCGGTTCTCCCGCCGGGAACAGGATGGCAGTAGGGGGTGCCGCGGGGCCCCTGGGGGCCCCTGCAGTGCCCATGCCAATGGCACGGGCACTGCAGGGGCCCCCGTAAGAGGGCCCCATAAAGAATTTCAGTGTCTGCCTAGCAGACACTGAAATTCGCGACGGGTGCAACTGCACCCGTCGCACCTTCCCACTCCGCCGGCTCAATTCTGAGCCGGCGTCCTCGTGGGAAGGGTGTTTCCCGCTGGGCTGGCGGGCGGACTTTCGGCGGTCGCCCGCCAGCCCAGTGGGAAACCCAGAATGACCGCCGCGGTCTTTTGACCGCGGTACGGTCTTCTGGCGGTTCCCGCTTGGCGGGCGGCGAAGCTCAGAATCACCCCCTATATCTCATTTTGACATAGTATATACAGAGCCAGCTTCCTACATCTGTGAAGTAGACAGAATGTCCAATTGCATTGTTATGCTAAGTAATGCTGATGTTTTGAGAACAATGTTGCACACCCCTAAGAGACCACAGCAAAAAAACAGCAAACGCATGCAGTGGTGGGTCCCAAAAATATAGTGTACACTACACACAGTTTTTAATGTACAAGACACATGCACATGTGCATGCAAGTCTATTCATGCACGCTTCAATGAATACCATGTGAGCACTTTATTACTGACCTAATTTACCTTGTTTAGACTTTGTTCCTATTTCTTCAGCAAAGAGGGAGGGGGCACTTCCCTGTGTCAGACACTTCACCCACTCGAGACTCATTTCAACACCTTTTTATATGACTGAGATAGGATGGACACCCCAGCTAGCATGCATTAGGGTTGACACCTCGACCTGCCCTGAATTTAGTTGGTAGCAAGACAAACACTACAAACAACATGCAAGACCATTACAGATATATGTCAAGTCTTTTTGCCTCATTCCTGCAGTAGCTAATCGGCATTATTTGTTTAATTACTTTGGGCAAACCTCATGATATCCACATTTGTTCTTTTTTCAACACTTACCCCAAAGCACGTCACGCTTTCAACACACAAAAACCTCGCTGTGCACCATGCCTCATCCCCTACACCTCGACAAGGTAAGACATCTCTGCATAGCTCTTTACACCCCCTGCACCCATGTATATCTCGCTGCAGCCTGCCAAACTCCCAAGACATTTTTTATCCACTTTAAAACTTTTGAATCACTGCTTCAGGATACACATCATAATGCAGACATCATGTTTGCTTCTAATAGACATGAGATAAACCATCTGAGAATATCAGAGCATCATACGTATAGAGATTGAACATACATATTGTGTTAGACACAGTTGTATACTGGAACACAAATATCTATTAGTGACATTGTGCGCCGGAAGCACTGGTCGATGATGATTACATCATGTGTAGTGTTGCTGTTCGTATCAATTTCAATATCATTGCCGGGCTCTCCTCCATCATTCAGTCCCTCTTCGTGTAAGTTTTAAATGGCATCCAGATGGAGTCAGATTTACGCCGTCTGACATGAAGGATTGCTGATCGTTTCCCATTGCATATACATTGCACATCTTACTCCACACATATGTACTGGAAGGGTGATTTGCTGCTTCTAGATATGTGCTAATGCAAGTCTAGTTGCCAGTAGTGAATGCGAAATGAGTTTGTCCTTCGGAGTAGTTAATGGAAATATAGTACCCTCCCCCAGGTCACCCAGTAACATTGTCAGCGTTTGCTAGGGCAGAGTAATTATTTCCATATGTCTCATTTTTTGCAGAAACACGAAAGTTGCCATCTTCTTGGTTAACTGCAATTCCCATTCCACGTGATTTCGTTTAACTGATTAGAAAGGCAGAAACCACAGCAAAAAGGGAGAGTTCTTCCCTCAACTTAGAAGAGAGGCTTTGGACGGAGTTAAGAAGCAGAGGGCATTGTCAGCATATAAGGTCATTTCTATAACCATCCCTTTTATGTTCTGGTTATTTTGGGCTCTCTCAATAAAGGGTTACCTTGAGAAGGTGAATATTAATGGAATAAAGGGCATTCCTGCTTAGACCATCTTGAGGTGGGAATCAAGGGAGAGTACTTCCCATTCAACTTCAGGTGTCGTGTAATCAGGCATCATGTAATCTGCTAAGATTAAACTCTTCATTTCTGGGCCCCGGTGTCTTATTCAGAATTTTAGTAATCTAAAACCAGTTGTCCCCACCAAAGGACTACTGAACATAAAATGAGTGAAGGAGCATCAAACTCTTAGTCTCTGATTTATTCCAAAGTGGCACAGCGTGGTGCTGCACCAAAAATAGCAGCGGGGTACCACTTTTAAAACATAGGGAAGCGCCGTATTTGCGTTTCCCCCTGCGCCGGCGCTGAATTAGGCTGCCTGTGCCAATGCAGGCATCCTTGTGCCATAGTGCAAGGGTGTCTGCTTTGAGGGGATAGATTGTTTAAGTGCAGGAGGTTGGCGTTTGCATGGCAAACGAGGAGGAATGCTTTTATTCCTCGTCCTTTTTTGCTTATTCCATGTGTGCTGCATTCTGCAGCACACGTAGAAAGAGCAAAATGCCATGGATGATTGTGTATGTACAGGAAGGTGTCCTTTCCTGCACATAAACAATCTATAATGGCGATTTGGCACTTATAATGAGTGCTGCAAAATGCAGCACACATAGAAGTAGCAAAGCGTCATTTTGGAATGATTGTTCCAAAATGACGAAAACTGCGTCGGAGGGGCCTGTATTTACAAGGAGGCGTAATGCCTTAAAAATTGGCATTACACCTCCTCGTAAATATGGCACAGTGGTTACAGCCACTGAAGCGTCACAAAAGTGATGCTTCTGTGTCGCTAGGGGCTCTCAAATCTGCCTCTTAGTCTCTTGAAGGCATGTACAATTGAACTCTTTTGATGTGCATATGATATTTTCTAAGAAGAACTCTTGCTGATCTTGCACGAGTTCTTTTTCTGTGAATATGGTGCAGTGGTAGGAGACGAACATATTTAAAATGTTCTTAATGTTAGTATGAAGTCTGCCTTCCCTGTCCCTAATTTTCTGAATGTGGTTTCTAGTTTGTACTTGTTGAGTTTGAAGCCCAACAGCCTGTCTGCTTTATCTGTGTTGACATAATATGATTGTTTTATGTACAACAGTTTCTTGGAGGCATTGCCATCAAGAGTTGTTCTAGCTTGCTCCTGACTTTATGCAACTCTCTCTACGTTCTCAACAAGTTGTCTCTTTTATGTAAATCCTCTTAACTTTCTAGATGAATCTCCTGTTACTGTTTACTCTGCTTCCCTTTGCTTTTAAACAGAGTTGTATGGAAGGTTAACTCCGATCTTACCACTGCCCTTGTCGTGTCTCAAACAACATGCCAACTTCCTTCTCCATTCTCATTTTTATGAAAATAAGGCTGCATTGCCTCCCTAAACCTTTCCCTCACCACTGGGTCCCTTAAAGCCATCTGCAATTTCTGTCTATCAGATCTGTTGCAACAGATCTCCTGAATGTAGGAAAAGGTCAGTGAGTGTGTAAGACCTGCAACGGGCCTCTAATAATACTAGATAGTCTGCAATCTCTATTGTGGCGTATATCTTCTACATGCAGTGAGAATAAGACAACAAAACAAAAACATAAACACAACCAACCTAACATTAGTATCAAACACATCCTAACTCTCGGATACATAGAAGACCAGTAACATATAGCTACCGTCAGGATCATCAGCTTCCAGATGGCCCCTGGTAGTTTGAGGCCTGACTCCAGTATGTGACACTGAAATACATTTGCTTTCTTAAAGCAAATATAGATTTTACAGTCAGAGGTGAACAAACCAAACCTCCGACATGAGAGCTATTGATGAATTAAGCAAGTGTGAAAAAAGAGCCACTGATAACGTGTGCATTTGAGAAGAAGCCAGTCGGGTTGAAAGTTGTGTTTTTTGTTGAGAGAGATGTGTTGTCAGCGTGGGTGTTCCAGCCTCAAACTGGAAGGCTTTGTGAGTTTAATGCTCCTGTATTGTCGCCACTCAATCCTCTTTAGCTTGCAGTGGTTGCAGTCTCTTGCTTTCTTTACAGGCCTTGTTTGTTTTTGTGGTGCCCTGCTATTCCCAGTCATCCTGCTGTGGAGTGTCTCTACTATCAGAAAGACCCCTGATATCCCTCGCCTCTGTCACTTCCGGTACAAAAAGAGAAACCCCTTCTGCAGGGGATGGCTTCCCATCTCAAGAAGGTTGTATTATTTTTTAAATCCTTTCGTAAGTCCGCTACTAGATTTCTTTTTTGCTGCAACGCGGACAACACTCTGTGAGTACGATGTAGACAAATGTCCTCTGCGGCTGCCTCGTGGGCAAATGTCTAAATAAAAACCTGCACATAGTTTTCGAGATCCTTGTTGGTGACCAACATGGGAATACCCCTATTGCGAATATTGCTTCTCCTTGAGCGATTCAAGATGTCACCCATTTTTTTCAGTCAGGTCTTTGTTTCTTGTCTCTGGGGTCTTCGTTTTCTGTGCCAGTCTGTCCTGGTCGTGTGAGTTTGTTGTAAGGGCGTTTTGTGACTTGATCAAGATGAGTTTCTGCCCTCTGGATGGTACGATCAAGTTCTGATATTTCCTTTTTATTGCCAAGATGATATTTCCTTGTGGAATTCTGCTAGGATGTCATGGATATTTCCTTTTGTGGTTGGGGCCCGAAGAATATCATCAGATACTTCAGCAGGACAGCTCAGCTCTTATTGACTCTGGGAGCTCAACATATCCCCCATTGAAGTTGCCTTTACTGCCTTCGCCTTTGCAAATGCCATGCTCGAACAGAATTGACCCCGACACCACTCATAGGGCTCAGCAAGTTGAGGCATCTGAGATGTGTTTAGTGAGATATTATTCGGGAAACTCTTTGTCCCGACTTTTCACACAGGTGGTCAGCAGACGCCCAGTGGTCACTAAGTCCAATCCTGCAGCCGGGCCTCCCTGTGTGCATTGAAGTGTTTGCTTTATGCTGCTAGGGGGGAGTTCTTGGGTTCTGAGGGCCCACTTAAGGAAAAATCAAATCCCAAAAAATGATGCTGGGTCGGCACCTCGTCCAGGACCACGTGGTCTTAAGACAAACAGTTGGGTTCATCCACTTACTCTCAAGAAATGAAATGCCCTCTACTTTGTAATTTCAGGCCGCACTCCACACTGCACCCTCAGCTGCCAGCTGGACTTGCCTCTTCTATGCTTGTGCTCAGAGAATATGAGCCCCTATCGAAGGCATCTCTTGCTTACCTTCGTGCTTGTGCTTCCTTCAGGTGTTATTTAGCTCTTCAAATCATTCCCACGCTACACTTGCCTTTATTCAGGCCATGTTGGCTTTCATCGATGAGCGAAGGGCGACGGCCATCTTGGAAGCTGGCGAGCAGAGCACTCAGTTCTCGAGTTGCTCTGGGTCTTATTGCTTGCTGAGGGGTTGTATGATGGAACCACGCATGCCTGAACTTGCCCGACCCCACACCCCCAAAACCTAAAAATACTCCAACCCCCACCCCATAACCTACAGCGACTCCCCCAAAACCTAAACTACCCGAACCCCTACCCCGCCCCTAAAACTACAGCAACCCCAAAACCTAAACTACCCAGACCCACCACACCGCCCATAAAAACTAAAAATATCCCGAGCCCCAACCCCCTAAAACCTAAACTACCCAGATCCTCTGCCCCTAAAACTACCCTACCCCCCCAACCCGCCCCTAAAAACTAAAAATACATGACCCCCCACCAGTGCCCCTAAAACTACTGCAACCCCGCACCCCCATAAACTCTAAAATACCCCGTCCCTAAAAACAAAAAATACCCCAACACCCACTCTGCCCCTAAACTACCACGACCCCCCACCCACAAAAACTAAAAATAACCAGATTCCCCACCCGCCCCTAAAAATACAGCGCTCCCCCACCCCTGCCCCTAAAACTCACCCCCGCCCTGAATAGAAAATAACCTCAACCCCCCACCCCGCCCCTAAAAACCCAAACCCCCACTCCCCTAAATAGAAAATTACCCCAACCCCCCACCCCACCCCTAAAAACAAAATAATCCTGGCCCCCCAAAACTAAAAATACTCTGACCCCCCACCCCTGCCCGTAAAAACTAAAAATACCCGACCCCGCCCACCCTGCCCCTAAACCTAAACTACCCCGGCCCCCACCCCCAAAAACTAAAAATACCCTGACCCCCCCCACCCCTAAAACTTGCCCAGAACCTGAATGGAAAATTACCTCATCCCCCCACGCCCACCCCTAAAAACACGACCCCCACCCTCCCTAAATAGAAAATTACCCCAACCCCCCACCCCATCCCTAAAAACAAAATAACCCCGACCCCCCACCCCGCCCCTTAAAAAAAAAAGCCTAATCACCCCAACCCCTTCACCCCCACCCCAACCCTAAAAACTACCCCCAACCCGGCCCTAGCCCCACTTACCTGACTGAGTCCTCTCCCAATGGAAATTCCTTTTTCTCTACCTTAACCACGCATGTGCGTTGTTCGGCACATGCATGGTTAAAGCAGAGAAAAAGGCCTGCGTTGTTCAGGCAAGCGTTGTTTCGGATCTTTCCCCTGAGCTAGTGATGCTCTGTGATCTCTATCCATCAAGCTTCAAAGACTAAGGGGGTCATTCTGACCCGGGCGGGCAACGGAAGCCGCCCGCCTGGCGGGAACCGCCAAATGGCCGCTCCGCGGTCAGAAGACCGCGGAGGCCATTCTGACATTCCCGCTGGGCCGGCGGGCGCCCGCCAAGGGAGCGCCCGCCGGCCCAGCGGGAAAGGCCCTGCAACACAGAGGCCGGCTCCGAATGGAGCCGGCGGTGTTGCAGGGGTGCGACGGGTGCAGTTGCACCCGTTGCGATTTTCACTGTCTGCTAAGCAGACAGTGAAAATCATGCTGGGGCCCTGTTAGGGGGCCCAAGACACCCGTTCCCGCCATCCTGTTCCTGGCGGTGAAAACCGCCAGCAGCGCCGCCATGGAGGTTCAGCCCAGCCAGGGGAAATCCGGCGGGAAACCGCCGGATCCCCTTTTCTGACCGCGGCTTTACCGCCGCGGTCAGAATGGGCACTGAAGCACCGCCAGCCTGTTGGCGGTGCTTCCGTTGCCCGTGGCCCTGGCGGTTTAGAACCGCCAGGGTCAGAATGAGGGCCTAAATGAAAAAAAAATTCTAACAAGCTTTCATTCCTCAATGGAATCCCTCAGTAAAGGGTTAAATGAGTCCTCACAAGTGTCTAGTAAATGCATTGTTTCTACTGTAAATGTTTCTATTTACATCTTGTGATGATGCGCTGCGAGTGTATGTGGTGGGTTGAAGTGAAGAAATGGAAGGAAGTACAAACCGGAGTGGAAAGAGAGTACTGAAGAGGAAACAGATGAGGTGAGAGATACATAGATAGAGGATTTCAGAAAGATGTGAGGAGAAAAATGGCTTAAGTGCCTTACATAGAGTGGCTGGAGAGGAAAGTGTTGTGAAGGGAAAAATGGGAGTAACTGAGACTCCAAAGACCACTAGCCCTTCCACAGACCTAAGTAATGTTTAATTCACCATTTCATATATAGGCCTGGGCAGAGCTCACGGAGTTCCACTCGTCGGAATACCACGGACTTGAGTTAAAACTCTGTGGAATTCTATGGAGGCGGAGTTCCATGAGCTGCGGAGTGGCACCCTGTCCTGAATGTGCCCTATCTCTGAAGCGCTAAGCAGGGACAGGCCTCTTGCGCACTGGCCTGCCCCATGTGTACTGCAAACAGGGCAGGCCCGTGCACAAGAGGCCTGGGCAGGCCGGTAAACAAGAGGCCTGGTGTGCACAAACAAAATAAAATAAAAAACAGGGACTCACCTGTGTCCTCGTTGCAGCAGCCTGGCGCTCTGCCTCCCTCTGCCTCCCTCTGCCCCCTGCTCCCTGGCCCGGGCCAGACTGCTGGCAGAAAGAGTCCTGGTTGGAATCCTCAATCCTCTGGATCCAGAGCTGCTGGCGCCAACTCCAGCGTCGTCAGGACGAGACTGCGCACAGACCAACAGCAGACAGTCTGCGCATGCGCTGTGTGGTCCAAACCTAGGCTCCGCTGGCAAGGCTAGATGAGTTTTTGGGCGAACTCCGCGCTCCAATCGAACGGCCAAAAACACAATTAGCTCTGCCAGCGGAGCAGAGCTTGCTGCCCACCCCTATATAGAATCAGTTGTTTCAGCTTAAATATTTCAATTCTAAATATTATATGTACATTGATGTGTGATATGTCAGGATACAATAACTATAAGCTCAAAGAAAGCCAACAAAATACTGGTCGGATGGCATGCCATAGGAAGCACAGGATTTTAGTTTACATGTTTAAGCCACACCCTTATTTAGAGGCCACTCCTCTTGGAAAAAATTCCTAGCTAAGCCCCCTCCCCCTACTTTTTCATCCTACTTGGGGTCCTAAGTAGTCTCCCCAAAGTAATCTAATGCAAGAACTCTCCTCACCTGGAGGTTGGTACATCGCTGGACTCGGGTCCTGCGCCATTTTCTCCGGCAGTGCTTTCATTTCATTGTAGCCGCCTGGACGAGCTTCCTTCCGAGAATTAGACAGCACAGGACCCTCCCCTGACACCTGACTGTTCTGCCATTCAGTGGCCCACGGTTCGGAGGGGTGGTAGGGGGTTCCTAGATGGCAGATGGCTGTGCCTGCTGCATGGTCAGCATAGGTGTCTGCTGCCTGGCTATGCCCATCTCCCTGGGTTCTTGAATCACTTTGCAGATGCTCGTGGCTGTGAGATGGCTCTTTGTGGTCCAGGCAACCTGTGATCAGATACATATGTCAAAGAGAAATTGCATTAAAGAAAGTGGCAAAGATAAAGGCATAAAACTGAACAAAAAACGTATGTGAATGTCATCACTGCCTGGTCATTCAACAAATCTAGGTCAGGCTACAAACAATCTGCCCCAGAGCTGCACATCCGTTGCAGAATGTCACATCTGTCGCAAAATTTCTCATTTGCTTAAGAAATTCATACATTCTGCACAAACTTACATCAGTGTCAGATTCCTATGCCTCCCTCAGAATTTAACAATTGCCTTTAAACGTTTGCATCAGCTACCGAAACAAATGCATTTCGACTTTGACAATTTTAGAACTGACAATTTCCGATAATTTTAAGGTGAAATTCCTGTAAGTGCCTCTACAGATGGCCGCGTTATGTCATGTCATATCATGATGTGTAATATAATTTGTAAAGCGATATGTTTACTGGTAAGCTTTTTGGTGCTGAAAGTTATCCATAAACCGTAGCTGGGATGTTGCGTTTATGAAGTCATGACTGATTAATGTCGTCACAGCCATTAACTGCCCGCTGAAAATTCAGGAGGCTTAGCTCTTTCCATTCTTCTTCTGTAAAGGAATGATAACCTTTTACGCCACAATGACCCAGGCTGTCTGTCAGGTTTTGGAATGTGCTTGCCCTTTAGGAATTGTTTCTCCTTTGGGTAACTTAATTTGACAAGCGCGACATCTGCTGGCGAATTGTAATGTGTGCACTCTGTTGGCTACACAGTGGTTAGTTTTTTAACACAATTTTGACCTATACGATTTTCACTCTGTTACATGAAAAGAAGGATGTACTAAGAACATAATTGCTGTAAATCTTGTGACCAAATGTAAAACCTAACTAATCTGTTCTTTTAAATTAGTAGATTATGTTTAGATTACTTATTGAATCTTTGTTACCCGATTCTTCTTTTTTCGTCCGAGTACTTAGTGATGAGAGGCCCGCCGCTTCAGGACTGGCACCCCATAAAAAAGCTCTCTCTTTTTTTCACAATACTCTTTTGAAAAGGGGAGTTTTACCACGCTGCCTAACGTGCGTGTGCCTTACGTGGCCCCTTAAAAAAGATTGGTGAACAAAACAATGCCTCTTAATTTTTGTGCCTCTCCTTAGGAGGGAAGCTCATGATCTTGCGGGTCCTGAGTATGTCTAGTTATCCTTCACTTTTAGGTCAAGCCTACCAGAGAGTGCACTGTCTTAATCCTGGCCCCTTCATATACCTCCGTAAAAAAATAGTTGTCAATCGATTTTGATTTGGCTTTTAGGATCATTAGAGAAGTAATTTAGCTTCGGCAGACATTGCTGACTGTGGCAGAATTTTTCTGGACATTTTAAAAAATGGCAGATGTGTAGCAGTGATGATGTAATATTTTAGGAACCATGAGACCTATATATATACTTCATTTTAGTGTCAAACATAGGTTTTGGGGGTCAAGTAGTCTTTTAGAGACAGAAAATAACTCCTCAGAGCAACTCTTCTGCCATTTTCCAAAATGGCAGCTCTATCATGATGTGTTTTAGCCATCATATTGGTTATTTATTTTAATATTGTTTTTGTTTCAGGTTTTCCGTTGATTCAAATTTGTAAACATGAGCGAAGCAGGTGGAAGCAGAGGATCTTTAACTCCAGACAGAGTGTTGCTAAGTACCAAATGTGAGGACTCCCTCAACAAAGAAAAACGTGTCTTTTGCCAAACTAATCCGAAAGAAAAGCTAAAATCAACTGCGGCTGGACAGAAGAGAGTTTGAGATGCTGCAGAAATACGGCAAGAAGAAGTTCATAAAAGATTGAAACTGATGGGTGAAGAGGATCAAATATTTTATCATTGTAACAACAAGTGGTATGAGTTATATGTAATGGAAAAAAATCAGGAAAAAATGTGTCAATAAATAGCAGACACCAGTGAAAAAACTCCTCAGGGCAACCCTTCTGCCATTTTCTAAAATGGCAGCTATGATACAGGAAGAAGAGAAACAAAACAAATAATAATGTTTTTTTCCTTTTATGTATGCACCAAACAACATTTATGATCTGAATATGAAACAAAATAATGTTTATCACTCCTGTTTTAGGCACATTTTCATAGTTCACTTTATTTGTTTCAGGGATCGCTCATGGTACATTTGCTGAATGCTGAACATTTGAGAAGAGCACATTGGCATGGACATCTTTTTGTAGCAGAGGTTTTGCGAGTGCATGTATTTGTAGGTTCTGTAGGTATAGGCTTTAGAAATTTCGTAGGTTTTAGAAACCCATCAATATCTTCCCAACCAAATTCATGTGTATCTTTCTCTACATATGCCTGATCGAAAACATTTACATATTTTATGATCAAATGGAACACTCTTTTAATGTGTCCACGCACAGAATATGACAAACGTGGAAGGTCACTTAGCTGGACTGATCTCTTGAACTCACTGTACTGAAGATCGTCAAACGTGTGACAGTCAGAACTCGTTTCCACACATGCACAAGGTATGTTTCTACGTCTTTAAAGTTACATTGTTCTTCTGTCTCAGCAAATCCTTTTGGAAACTTCACAGGATCAGCAGTTAAGGCACCAAGCTTTGTTCCAATTTTGCTCATAGTGTCATCATCCGTAAGAATAAGTGCCTTGATAATAACACTGGGCATCTCAGGGTTAAGTTTCTTGTACAGAATATGAAGCAGGATTAAATGTCTTTTTTCACCTGTTCCATAACGTATCCAGGACTCTGACAATCCTTGATTTATGAACATTGCAACAAATCTAACTAGTACAATAATAACATTTGTGTCATTTGACAGTACAATGACTCAATTGGAACCATTTGAAACAGGCCACTCAACATGTGGCATAACATGTAGGTCAGCGTCCTCTAATTTGCTCTTAAGTTCTTGGACAATATGGCCCATACCTTTTGAATATCTCTCTGCAGGCACCAACTCCTCTTTGACAATCATTCCAATTACAATATGTGGAAATTCAGTGTTCAGTAAAGCACCAGCAATGTTTTGGCGAGTTAATATCTCCAAGTTTATCAGGTTCAATGTTGATGACCAGAATTTATCATGTTGCACAGGTACAGGTGTCAAATGTTTGATGCAGACAAGGTCAATTGTTCCACTTCTAGACATATGTCTGATTCTCCCACATTTTTTGACAGATAAGGGGGTGAGCACTCTGTTGCTCGAAAAGACCCTCCCAGGTTCCTCAGCTGCACTCTTGCGGTACCCTCAAATTTATAATACTGCCACCACAAAGGAACCTTACTGCATTTCAACCGTATTAGGCCAATATTTAAAAAGATTCCCCAACAGAACCTGACTTTTAGGCACGGGTTCTGCTGCAACACCATGAAGTTAGAGAAGTGGTGCGATGGTTGACCAACAAACACCTAATCCCCAGAGTCACGCTATCCTGTGCCCTTGTCGTCCTGTGGTCAGTACCAAGATTCCTACAATATTCCCCAGCTCTGGATGATTGTCAGCAACATGAGTAGTCTCTAATACAAGTGTGGCATGCGAATATGACCGGACCCTGAGGCCAACTGGTCGCCCCTCCCAGGTTCCTCAGCTGCACTCCTGAGGTACCCGCAAATTTATAATACTGCCACCACTAAGGAACCCTACTGCATTGCAACCGTATTTGGCCAATATTTAAAAAGATTCCCCAACAGAACCTGACGTTTAGGCACGGGTTCTGCTGCGACACCGTGAAGTTAGAGAAGTGGTGCGATGGTTGACCAAAAGACACCTAATCCCCTATATATGCCTATGTTATATGAAAAAGGACTTGGTTGATCTGAGTCAGGAAGGTCGTCATAATTACTACATTCATGGTAAAATTTGAATGCTGAATCCTCTGTGTATTAACGGAGGTCCACAGTGAGTTGGTTGAACCGAAACTGATCTATGCCATAAGGATTCCTGTCTCAAACATTTTAGTATTAAGGTTGTTCCTTGAGATTAATGCTAGCATTGTTGAACAATGCAGGATTGTATATTCTTTAAGAACGGGGGCTCCTGCTACTGCGTCCTGGGGCCCTTGAAGGCTGGTGGGACCCCTACTTAAGGCCCCACACCTGTTTCAGAAGTTATAATATTTCTAGTATTTCATGATGACTCAATGTTCCTGGAAATAGATAATGCACTTCCCTTGAGTTTGAGTTTCAACCTACCAAAGACTGCAATGAGACGCCTAAGAAGGCTCAGAACATTGGACCCAACAGTTCGGCATTAACTGTTGATAATGTCAGGGGTGTGAGGATGAACATACTTAACCCTAGCCAGGCCAGGAATGTGTAATGCATGCAGGCCTGCAGTGGCCCAGATTACATGTGGATGATGTCTGAACACCTTTATAAAGTACTGACGAGGTTGGTGAGAAATTCTCACAGCGTCCGGCTCATCTCCAGAGTGCTCACTCATATCTCTTCATGAATACTCACCCGCCGCCAGAACTAACCAGACATCCAGTAGCTATGTGAACAGAGTATTCACGTCAAAAGTATTGAGACCAAAAATGTGCGAAAAAGAATACTCCTATAGCAGGCAAGAGAAAGTTAAATTGTAATGTAAACACGGACTGTATTACAGCTCTGAATCACTTCAAGGGTGTCTAGAATGTGTCTAGCACAAAAATTGAAAGGAGGTGAAACCAACCTGTCTTTCACAAAGGTGAGCTCAGGGCGAGTGGAGGCCCTACCGACAACAACCAGCGAGCATGCCTGCTCGTTGATCTACAAGAGACCAGACATAAATCAAACACAAACAAGCACACTCAATGGTAGGCCATGCCCCACCAGGAGGGAAACAATATGAAACTACAGTGTGACCAGCAACATGGAACATGCAACCTTCTGATCTGGAGAAGGATGCGCTATTGTTGCGTCAAAAGGTCAGCCGTGTCACAACATACATGCATGAGAGAAGAGCACACCCAGTGAGTGCCAACATAGCCCATAGCACACCAAAACATCACCCCAAGGGTTCTCTCCAGAGACCGATGTGCACAACTCAGATGGACCAAAATTAAAGACACATTAATACCCAGGGCTGGTTAACACCAGAGAACCCCCTCAGCCCCCACTTCCAGCGCCGCGCATGGATCTATACAAAAAATATATAAAAAAGGGGGTGAGCACTCTGTTGCTCAAAAAGACCCCAAAAAACAGGTGGGCGGCGGCAGCAATCGTCTAGGGGTGGGGGCCCAGGCAGCAATGTGTAACCTGGGCCAGCTAGATACTTAACATGCCCTGCCCCCTGACGATCGCCCGGGCGACCCCGCCACTGATGTGAGCAACCAATGGTTGCTCACCATAAGAAATTCAAAAAGTGCCACAGTTGGCCCCTGCCTCTGACCGGTCCGATCCCGCCCCCACCTGTCTTCGGTGCCTGTGACCTGGCGGCTTGGCCCCTTGTCCATATGTCTGATTCTCCCACATTTTTTGACAGATAGTCCAAGATAACTGTCAAAGACAATTTGCGGTTCTTGCAAGCTAAACATTGACTTTGATATCTGTAGAACATTCTGAACAACCTCTCTGAAGTTTTGCATGGATGAAATCTTGACCGTTCGCAATTGTGACATGTAGTGCACAACAACAGCGGTTTTCAATGAGGACACCTTTTCAAATTGAAATTCTTCAGGTGAATTTTTTTTTGGAGCTCCTGTACAAGTTTGTGCTTCACTGATTGGGTTGCAGAATCTCCATCAAATAATGTGTTTGTTAGAAGAAGATCATGCAAAAGAATGTCCTTAATAAATTCACCCCTTTCTTTTGCAACATCCGTCCCTCTATGTGTTTTTTGTAACCTGTTTTGTAGTGGTTGGTTGGACGAAACTCTTACTATTGCAATTAAAGCGTAGAAGTTTAGCTTCAGTGATTATGTCAAACAGCTTTTTCTCTTTCAATACAAATCTCCTGCTTCAGTTCTGCGTATAGTTTTGGTCCATGTTCCAGGACAGCTAGTACATGTGTCTTAATATCATTCTCCACATATTGTTTGGTCACGAAGTTGTGTAGCCACAGAGGCTCAGTCATTTCAAAGGGGTATCTTTGCTGCTGCATGAAATAAAGAAGGCTGTCAACATGTTTCATGATGGTCCATTAATTTTGAATTTGTCATCTCTCTGAAAACATTGCAAACAGAAGGGACTTCATGGTAAACTAGCTGCCGCTGAGCAGCATATTCACTTATACGTGTCTGACCAACAATTCACTTGGAGCTTTTCTGTGATCTGTGGATCGCCTGCTCCAGTTTCATATCTGGAGCCACAGCATTGAACCTTCCCTCTCTGTCTTTCACCACAAAATGTCTTTGGATTAATTTTCTGTAGAGGTGTGGTTTTTCCACCTCTAGCTTGTTCATTCTTTCCAAATACCAGGACCCGTATCTCAGGTAGTTTATGCAACTGAATTCTTGAAACACAGTAATTAGTGGCTTCACAGTCTTGACATGCAGCTCCCAATCACCTTCCCAATCAGCATGTATCAAGTTTTTCACAGTAGCTATCATATGTAAAACATTGCCCCGGTACTTGCAAACTCATGATATTTCTTCACATTTTCTCACAAACTCTACAAACTTAGGGGGTGATTCCAACTCTGGCGGGCGGCTACCGCTGCCCGCCAGGCGGAAACCGCCATTTGGCCGCCATGCGGCCAAATTTCCGCGGTCCCCATTCCAACATTCCCGCTGGGCCGGCGGGCGCTAACCAAGTTAGCACCCGCCGGCCCAGCGGGAATGAGGCCGCAACACAGGAGCCGGCTCCGAATGGAGCCGCCGGTGCTGCGGCGGTGCGACGGGGGCAGTTGCACCCGTCGCGCTTTTCACTGTCTGCTAGGCAGACAGTGAAAAGCTGGCCGGGGCCCTGTTAGGGGGCCCCTGCACTGCCCATGCCACTGGCATGGGCAGTGCAGGGGCCCCCAGGGGCCCCAGGACACCCCTTACCGCCAGCCTCTTCCTGGCGGTGAAAACCGCCAGAAACAGGCTGGCGGTACGGAGGTCAGAATCCCCAGGGCAGCGCTGCTTGCAGCGCTGCCCTGGCGGATTCTCCCAGCCGGGGCAAAAACGGCGGAATACCGCCGGCCCCAGCAGGGCGACCGCAGCTTTACTGCCGCGGTCAGAGTGCCATTTGAAGCACCGCCAGCCTGTTGGCGGTGCTTCCGTCATTCCCGCCAGGGTCAGAATGACCCCCTTAGTTTTCAGGTTTTCTGATTTTGAACTGAGTGTATTGAACATTGCCTGGCTTTGCATTATGTCTTTTGAATGAAGTGCACCCTTCATGTCCGAGATAAGATATTCAAAACCTAATTTGTCATTCTTGTTCCAGAAAGCATTTCAACGCAATGTTTCTATAGCCTCAGATATGATGAGTATACCTTGTAACAACAAGCATATTGAGATCTGCTCAATACTGACTGTACAGTTTTGCTTCAAAAGATTTCAGCCTCAATAAGTGCATTGTCTAGGCCACATCCACTGAGATAACTTCCTGCACACCGCAATGCAACTTTTGTCACGTGAAAAATGTCCATCATTGGATAAAGATCATCAAATTCTACTGAATTGTTAATGAAAATGTCAGATACAATAAGGAAAACACCTTCATCGCAAAAAGTTGGCAGGATAGGCTAGTCTTTAAGCTGAGCACTCACATTTTTGAATTTTTTTGGGAGCTCTGTATAATGTTGCATAGTTTGTGACCGGAGATGGTATTAAAGGTAAAACCCAACATTCTTCAGTGGGACGGTATTCAGGGAGACCAGAGCATGCATTCCAGCCTACGGAGGAACTGGCTTTTCTTCATCCTTCAGTCCGCACTGAATGGGCGACATGATAAATTCAGTTAAATCAGCTTAGCGGACCACAGAATTAGGTAGAAGAAGATCCATGTCCTCAGCCACTTTGAAACATTCTGGTAGACTGGGACGTGTTGATGGCTTGTAATGATTTTGCACACATTGGCAAGACCGTTTGCAGCTTTGTTTGTTTATGCCTACAGCTGACACAACTTGCTCCCAGCAGCTACTTCATTGGTACAGTCTTGAGAAAAAACCATGGCAGTACCATGTGTGCTGGATGTTCCAGACAAAGAAGAGCTGTCTTCAAAATCAAAATTATCAAGAGCAGCAATTGTAAATCCTTCTTGGTAAAGTGACTTGGAAGTGGTGTGCTGTTGGATTCACAAGATTTTACAGCATGAACTGCTAACAACTTCCTGCTCCGTACTATGTCATAATAACTTGCTGATACACCAATCCTGTCCTATTCATTCAAGTGATTAGCTCTCTACTTTTGCACTTGTCATAGACTGTGTGGACAGTCATCACGTGTAGTGGAGTTTTCTTTCTGCCATGATGTAATTCATAAAACATGATTTGGAAAAGACAGTACATTCGCACAGCATAAGCCAGTCAATTCATGTGAATGACTTCCTCTTCTTTGCTTATATCTTCAAAGCCATCATCAATGTTGCTGGCTTCTGTTCCGAACTCAAGAACTTTAGTTTGTAACAGTTTTGCTTTGCTGATATTAAACAATGATGTAAAAAGTGTTAAGACAGCATCAGGCATTTTTGTTGACTCCCATGATCTGTGGAGCTCTGGTGCATCACAAAATATGTCATTAAGTCAAAATTCTAAATCTTTCATGACATTTCATAAAATGGTCCATGCTGATTTTACTGCATCCTGAGATCTTATTTTAGTAGCAAGAACTTCAGGAGTCAAATCAGCTGTGAACACCATAAGTGGCTCATTGTTTTTGTTAGAATGACAAAAATAAATTCTATCATTGTACATCCTCACTAGAAAAATCTTAATTTCATTATTATGGATCAATACAGTTTCATCAATATTGGCCACTATTTCTCTAATCTCACTGAGTGTGAATCCGTAGCCGCCACTCAAGAGGAGCTTTAAAACTTAATTTGCTTTTTGAAAGAGTGCAAAAGTAACTGAAGGCTGGCGGTTACATTGCTGCTGGGAGCTCATTGTACATTCATATTTTACAATGTATACACGCATACAGTTTGGATAGGCATACAAATCCGCTGCAAATACATTCATCTCGCTCTTTAGATCAGCTACTTAGCTGAAAACTTTATCTTGGAAGAAACTAGGTACAGATTAAAACATGTTTGCCCTTTGAGACTCGCATACTCTGTACTTTGTTCTTTTGTCAATCTCTTTGGCCCTTGTTCTAGCTAAACTACAGATAACACATTGAAGATCCTCTGCCTTCTGATCAGTTGTTGGAGATGGACGAGGGGTAGCCATTGATCTTCTAAGTGGACGGGCACTGGGTTTGGTTGTCGTCACTTTCTCAGAAGGCTCAGATTCTTTCACTGGTTTCTGCTATTTTTTTAGAATTTTTTTCCAGATTTTTTTCCATTGCATACGAACATAGCACTTGTTTCAATCTTTTATGAACTTCGTCCTGCCGTATTTCTGCAGCATCTCACACTCTCTTCTGTCCAGCCGCAATTGAGGCTAGCTTTTCTTTCGGATTAGTTTGGCATATAACACGTTTCTTTGTTGAAGGAGTCCTCAGATTTGGTATCTAGCAACACTTTGTCAAGAGATAAAGATCCTCTGCTACCACCTGCTTCGCTCATGTTTACGAATTTGAATCAACTGAAAACCTGAAAGAAAAACAATTTTGAAATAAATTACCAATATGATGGCTAAAACACATCATTATAGAGCTGCCATCCTGGAAAATGGCAGAAGGGCTGCTCTGAGAAGTTATTTTATGTCTCTAAAAGACTACTTGACCCTCAAAACCTATGTTGTAACACCAAAATGAGGTACGTAGGTCTCATGGTTCCTGAAATATTACATCATCACTGCAACACATCTGCCATTTTTAAAAATTTCATCCAGAAAAATCAGCCCAGATTAGCAATGTCTACCCAAGGTAAATTGCTTTGCAAATGATACAAAAACACAAATCAAAAATGAAAATCTCTGGACAACATGTTTTTTTACAGAGGTGTATCAAGGGGCCAGGGTTATCTGGTTTGATGACAATATCTTGTGAACATTCAGAAAGATTCCCTGGGAATGCACACTACCCATTACTCACCACTGGCTTTGTGGTTTGAAACTCACATTTCCTTGCTTTCTGTTTCTGGCTCGATGTTTTATAGCCTGTTCAGCTTGAGTCTGTCCCTTCCCTTGTCCACAACTAGTTTACTGCATCCTTCCACGTTCTTACCTTTTGTAATTAGGCCTTTAAATCTTGTTCTTATCTTGTCACATTTGCAGTGCACTTAAACCCAAAGGTCAAATGTCAGGCTCCTTCTTCCGAGGGCACTTAGGGGGTCATTCCGACTTTGGCGGGCAGCGGAGCCGCCCGCCAAAGTAACCCCGTCAGAAGACCGCTCCGCGGTCAACAGACCGCGACGGTCATTCCGACTTTCCCGCTGGGCTGGCGGGCGACCGCCAGAAGGCCGCCCGCCGGCCCAGCGGGAAAGCCCCTTCAGCAATGAAGCCGGCTCCGAATGGAGCCGGCGGAGTTGAAGGGGTGCGACGGGTGCAGTGGCACCCGTCGCGATTTTCAGTGTCTGCAAGGCAGACACTGAAAATCTTAATGGGGCCCTGTTAGGGGGCCCCTGCACTGCCCATGCCAGTGGCATGGGCAGTGCAGGGGCCCCCAGGGACCCCACGACACCCGTTCCCGCCATCCTGTTCCTGGCGGTAACAACCGCCAGGAACAGGATGGCGGGAAGGGGGTCGGAATCCCCATGGCGGCGCTGCAAGCAGCGCCGCCATGGAGGATTCCCTTGGGCAGGGGTAAACCGGCGGGAAACTGCTGGTTGCCCTTTTCTGACCGCGGCTTTACCGCCACGGTCAGAATTGCCCATGTAGCACCGCCAGCCTGTTGGCGGTGCTACCTCCGGCCTCCACCCTGGCGGTCTATGACCGCCAGGGTCGGAATGAGGCCCTTAGTGTTTACTTTTCATTCCGCGACTTCAAAGTGAGAGCATTTACAGGAAAGCACTCTTTCCATGAAGCCAGCTGGTGCCCCTCCTGTGCTCTAGTTTACAAGGCTGTTACATAACCCCTAAAAAAGGGCTGCAAGGAGAAGGTGCACACACTTTCGGTGGCAACAAATAATCATGTTGAGGTTCTTCTATCAAAGAACTGTTGTCTTTTGCTTAAAGAGACCCTTTATTAAATGTCTACTGATCTTTCTGTTTACAATCAGCGAGTCAGAGTACCAAACCCTTTAAATAACATGCATTAGCAAGTACACAATTACACTTAATGAGCAACAGCCTCAGTATGTGCAACACGTGCAGTAGAAACCAGGCCAATAAGCTCGACAGCACAGATTACTGCTTTCCAAAAAACCACAAACAGGAGCCCGGAAACAACTACATTATTTACACTACATCATTAAACATCCTACCTATGTCAAAACATAGTTTTTATACTATTTGGTGAGTGCATGTGTTGTCAACAATGAAATAGGTGGACATGTTCCAATGAAACAACAACGGACTACCACCGGGGCCGGCTGCAGCACTGCTGCACTGCTGGGCTCAGATGTGACACTCTGAGTCAGTTCTCTCTATGCCTCTCTACTCTACTCTGCACCACTCTGCTCCATGCAAATGCACTCTACCCCACTTTACTATGCACCACTGCACTCTTCACCACTGCACTATACACCAGTCCAATCTAGGCCACCCCACTCTACTTTGCACCACTCTACTCTATGCCAATCCACTTTATGCCACTCTACTCTGCAGCACTGCACTGTATGCTACTACACTCTATGCCTCTATGCCACTACTCTATGGCACTGCACTTTATCTTGTAGCACTCCAATCTGCCTTACACCATTCCACACCATGCCACTTCACTCTACTCTGAATGAATCTACTCTAGGTCACTGCATTCTACACCACTCTGTGCCACTCCACTTTATGCAACTCTACTCTTCACCACTGCACTTTACACCTCTACTCTATGATACTGCACTCTACCCTGCACCACTCCACTCTACACCACTTCACTCTACTTTGAAACAATCTACTCTTTGCCACTGCACTCTATGTCACACTACTCCACTCTACGCCCCTCTACGCAGCGGCACTTTACCCCACTTCCGTCAATGCTGCCCCACTCTATTCTATGCCATTGCCCTCTACACCACTGTACTCTAAATCACTGCACTCAATGCCAATGCACTCAAAACCACTTTGCTCAAAACCAATGCACTCTACACCACTGCATGCTATGCCACACTATTCTACTCTGCACCACTCGACTCTGCGCCTCTCTACACACCTCCACTGCACTCCATACCACTCAACTCTGCAAGACTGCACTCTCAGCCACTGAAATTAACGTCACTCTACTCTGCACGACTGCACTCTATACCACTGCAAGCTATGCCACTCTACATCACTGCACTTTATGTCACTGCACTCTTTTCTACTCTACGCCCCTCTACTCAGTGCCACTCTACTCTGCACCACTGCACTCTACAACACTCTATTCTGCAAGACAGGCCTCTCTGCCACTGAACTTAAGATCACTCTACTCGAACCACTGCATCTACACCATAGCGCTCTACGTCACTGTACTCTACGCCAATCTATCCTACTCTGCACCAATGTACTCTATGCCACTGTTCTCTGCACCGCTATACTCTGTCACTGCACTCTACTCTGCCGCACTCATCTCTACACCACTCTACTGCACTCTATGCCACTACACTCTGCATCACTCCACGCCACTCTAATCTATTCTGCACTCTATGCCAATCTGCTCAAAAAGCTGCACTCTAAGCTCAACCATGCCACAGCACTTCAATCTACTATGAAGCAATCTACTCTACATCACTGCACTCAACATTAATACACTATACACCACTGTACTTCACTATCAGCCACTCTACGACACTCCACTCTATGATGCTCTACTCCATTAAACTCTACTCCACTCTATGACACTCTACTCCATTCTGTCATGCCACAACACTACTCCACACTACATGCTGTACACAACTTCTTCTATGCCACTCCACGCTGCTTTACTCCACTCTATTCTACGACACACTACTGTACTCTATGCTGCTACACTTTATGCCACTTTACACCACTCAACTGTATACCACTCCACGCCACTCTAATCTATCCTACTCTATTCTATGCCAGTACCCCTCTATGCCACCCTCCTCCAGATCGCTCTACTCTATGTAACTCTACTCCACTCCACTATACACTACTCCAATGTACGTCACTCCACTCTACACCACTCAACTCTATGCCACTCTACTGTACTCTATGCGACTCAACTCTACAACACTTGGCTCCACTCTCCTACACTACTCTACTCTATGCCACTCCACTCTAGCATAATCTACTCTTCTCTATGCCACTCTGCTCTTCAATACGCTACTACAATCTAAAAAACACCCTCTACACCACTCCACAACACTCTATGACACTCTATGACACTCTACTCCACTCTGACACTATGCCACTCCACTCTACTCCCTCCATGCCACTCCCTGACACCCCACTTCACTCTACTCCACACCACTCAACTCTACATGACTCTAAGCCACACCACACTCCACTCTATTCCACTTTACAGCACTTCACTCCAAGTTGCTCTCCTTTACTTCCCATAACTTTTAGCCATGCTGAACAGCAGCCACGCTGGTGTGCAACATGGCTAAAACATATTGGCAAAGCCAATAGCTCATGCATAGGCGAGACTTACTGGCTTTGCCATTGCTTTTTAAAGTTTTGGTTCAGCCCATGCTGCAGACAGCAAGGGCAGTACTTGGGCCTGTTTGTTTTATTTCATCATAATTCAGGTCACCATGAGGTTGTCTTCAGCTCTGCAGCGGCGAGCAAAGCCAAGATGTAAAAAGCAAGGACAGTGGACTAGCCTCTCTATTTTATGCTGTCTTGTGCACTATAGCAGTGAATGAAGCCGTAATGCAAACAGCTTAGACAGTGCATGGACCTGTCTGTTGTATTTGGTGATGATTACGCCCACCATGAGGCTCTCGAGCACTGTAGCAGTGAGGGAAACTGAGTCCCTTGCTTGCTGCAGCACTGGATTCAAGCTAGATTAGCTGATGAGGGGTGATACCCCAAAACTGGTCCCATGATGCTTGTTTCCAGTCCAAGAAGGAATTGGCTTGGCAGTTCGGGCTGGATATTCCCATGTGGAGCTGGATCAAGGCTGATTTGCATACAGCTGAGCCCAAACTGGGGTGACGTGGCGCGCGAAACAAGGATGGATTAAACCCAGATCCGTGACTGGGGGTGTGTGTTTCGAAAGTTTCAACTCTCCATTCATCATTTCATTTTGTGATGGGGCCACTTCCCTACCCATACAAAAGCAAAATAAAAGGGAATTTAACCAGTAGGGGGCAAGTCAACCAACTGTCACTACAAACCATAAGACTTCATACCTCCTTAAGCTATTACAGGCTGGCATGCAGGGAACTGGTAAGGCCACCCCCCAGGTAAAAGAATGGTGGTTGGTTCTTGGCAATCCTACTATGAAATTACTCTTTCAAAGCTCGCCTATCTTATCAACTTCATTTGTGTTGCATTTTAAATTACCTGTGGTTTTAGTTTCAAGAATGTTTTCAGTCTACCAGGGTGGGATCAAACCCCTCTGACGGCTAAGGTATTTCCAAAGAGAGCTCATTCAAACTAGCCACTAAATAAAAGCAGGAAGAGTGAACAAAATGTACTACATTGAGTGTCATTGCCATTAATTATCTCAGCTGGAAAATTGTGTTTGCACCAAACCACCCTCTCTATTTCTTGCTGACTGAACTCTTTTCCTGATCCTTTCGATAATGTAACATGATTATTATTACATTACTGTGCAAATCATGCCACCGTCTTTGACTAGTGCATATTCTACTTTTATTGCAGAATTACTGTGTAATGTTTTTAGGTGGCACTGAGCAATGTTATCTGTGAACAAAAGTAATAATTATATTCATCTGCAATTCCTTTGACTTAAATCCACTTATTGAAATATCTATAAAATATTGTGTTTAGTGCTATCGCTTCTTATTTACAAGTTTAGTATATACAGCTTTCAGGCTCTCTCTAAAGCAGCCCGAACTAAGTCAGTCACATTACAGCAGAAAACACAATATTTTGCAGTATTCGGTATGTGATCACAGAAGCTGGATGAAAGGTATTTTTGGAGAGGAAAAGCTGCTTTGTGAACCAATGGTAATAACAACGACCTTGTTTTTTTAAATGCTTTTATTACAACTCAGAAAAACTGTTCTCATCGTTTTTAACAACAAGCCACCAGGCAGCTGGTATGTGTTATGAAGATCTCTGGTCCTTGCGCAGCCCGGGCCTGAGGTGGCACTCAGATTTTTAATCTAGGGTGAGTCCATGATTTTCCTGTTTCTGTCCATGGGTGCGCCTGCAAGTAGCTGTGTCTGTGTACATGGCATGTGCTGATGCTCACAGGATGCTCACACTGATCTTCACATAGTGCTCTGCTTACGCGTCTAGCACTTGTGCATGTACCCAAAGCCCCGCTATGGCTTTCTTGTGACTCATGTGCAGTGGGGAAATATTCAGTTATTTCCTACTCAGGCCCATGGCTTTCTATGGCACTGATCGGCAGCGCCATGAAACTACCCAAGAAAGCAATCTTTTCTCGATATATTTCTTTGCCTCGAGCTACTGCATTTTCCCATTCTTTTATGGCTGTGGATCCCTTTTTAGACATCACCAAGCACAATAACCATGGCTGCTTTTATGCCTTAATTCATCGGATGTTTTCTGGTTTTATTTTTATCTAAGATGTCTTAGAGTTGTGGCTTAAGGGTTATTAAGAGTTTAGTAATCATAAAGTGTGTTCCCAAAGGTGATTATTCAAACTTTTTTTTATATTGATGCAAGAGTAGGGATGTTGTTACCTTTTTGTACTCAATCTATGGACTTGTGGCATTACAGAGTTAGTTCTGTTTCGTACATGTTTATCACATACCTTCAAGCTAAACTAGTAAGGCTAGATATATGAAGTATATCTGAATATGTTCTAGTGTTAACAAGAAATTATTCAAATTTGATTTCAGAAAACGGTTATGATAGCGTTGACTTGCAAAGAGTAAAAATATATAAATAAGATGTCAACAATTAATTTCAAGAACTATCCACCAAGGACAGGAACAGGCACATTTGAAGGGAAAGTACTGCAAAGAAATTAGATTATATAACCAAATGTATCACAGGAATATGTGTAGGAATCATTTATCATACCGTGGCAATAGCATGAAACACTCTGGGCCTGATTACGACTTCGGCAGAGGGGATTACTCCGTCCCACATGTGACGGATGTCCCGCTCGCCGAATTACGAGTCCATTATATCCTATGGAACTTGATATCCGTCACATTTGGGATGGAGTAATCACCTCCGCCGAAGTCGTAATCAGGTTCTCTGTCTGTTCATTGGCTGAATAAGGGATGCTTTTAACACCATTTCTGCCCTTAGGTAAATATACAAATATACTTGGATGATAACTCCCGGGGACACCGTTTTAGATGACCCCGCTGTCTGAGGGCTGTCATATGCTCCAGTATGTGCCCTATATATTGACACCTAGCGGTTTTAAAATAACCAGGTGCTGTAGGCGTGCAGCATGAGACCACATGTAGCTGCAGCAATCAGGAAGAGATAGAAAAGTAAAGGGGACTGAAAGTAATACTCTAGATGCTGAAACATTAAGGAAAGAAGTGGCAATATCTTCGAAATTAAATGACTTCATTGAAGAATGTTTTTTCTGGACAGCAAGCCCTTGCATCAGATGAAGTTTTATTAAAGAAAGGCATTTTCATTAATCTGCAAAAAGGGGCTCATCTGGAATGGACACAGTTGTGAGGACAATGCAGTACAAAGGTATGTCAGGACTTTCATATTAATTTTCTTTTTTTTAACCCTTACCTTATAATTTGATGCGATAAGAATTGATTGTTGCTTTGCCCCATATTTCCCTTTAAGACTATTTAGGGAAGCTGAAACAATGAACTATTTGATTTTTTTTTCACATTCTGTGATTAATTTTCCATCTTATGTAGAAAGATTCCAAACGTTTGTAAAGATTTTAAATAATCGTACAATAAAGACTTATGAGTGACAGTACAAAGGGTTTTAGATTCACATCTTAGCATTTGTACCTTCTGTTGGCGCGTCCTTGATCAGTAAGTGACCCGTGGTCCTGTCACCAAAGCCACACTCTGCCTAAACGTAAACAGAGAAGGTTGATCAAGAAACCAATAGTTCAGTTTCTGCACACTGTCAGCTTCAGAGAGCTGCTTCACCAAATCACTGCATTCAGGCGCTAGGCTGACAAACATCAATGGAGACTGACAGGACATGGCCAGACTGAAAGACAGACACTGGACCAGAAGACAGATACCAGTCCAGCAGACAGGCATGCGGCCAAAAACAGCACAGACCTGTAGAACAACTTAGACCAATTCAATACCATCAAACTGATGGCAAAGCTAACAGAATACAACCACACTGACAGATGTAAGAACAGCTGACTGACACTAGACTCACAGATTGGCAGACAATCCAGGAGGCAAACACCAGGTCAACAAACAAGCTAGACTAGTAGAAAAAATTCCAGACTAACAGAATACCAAAAGACTGATACAATCAAGACCAGCAGATCAGCACCAGGCAAACAAACAGGCAAACATATACCACACTCAGTTCTTTATTGCCCTCTCTAAAATATGAGACCCACACCTGCTCAGAGCTTGCTCCAGAGCATGCTTTTTTTTCTTGTTGCTTGCCTCTACAACTCTTCCCTTTTCCTTCTCCTCCCTTTCCGTTCTCCCCATGTCTCTCACTAGTGGACAATGACACAAGACCATTGTCCTCACAGGCTAGTGCCAGTCATGATGTGGCACAGGCCAGCAGCCAGACACCAGCACGAAAATAGAGACAAAGAAAAAAAAAATCAGGCCAGTTGAATATCACAAGAATGGTACCCAGACGCCAGTCTGGCAGATCCACATCCGGCTGACAGGCAAACAGCCGACTGACTGTTATCGAGCTGATTTAACATAAACCGAGAGACATCCAACTAGCAGATAGCCACCAGACTAGTAGATACCCTTGCAAATCGACACCAATCTAACCTAGCAGACGGACACCAATCTACCCAAATACAGGAGCAATTTCACAGCACACAGTGAGACAGCAAAGACTGTAAACAAAGAAGAGATTTAACGGCATATGTGAGACAAGCATAGTCAGCACTACACCAACGGGGAGTAGGCACGTCAAACACCTTTATTCCTACCGCCGTGCAATGCACCCTACCTGGAGATGCCTCCAGCGGATTTGCAGCTGTACTAGCCACGGAGGGTCCAGCCCTGGCCTCTCCTCCAGACAGGGGTCAGAGAACTTCAGCCTGTCAGCCAGCTACAGCAGAGAGAAAAGCGAGAAGACATATCACTCTTGTGGAGAAAGACAGACTCAGGATGACTGCTTGCTTTGTTCTGCATCAGTTTCACGCTTCTTACTGATAACAAGATGTTTTTCCTAAGCAGGGCACAAGTCGGGAGTGGACACGGGTCTACAGAGTCCTCCCACTATTTTTTGTAAGGGAATCTCTGTTATACTTGGCTTCGAGGTGTCACCTACTGCTCCAACACTGTAGCTCCTTGCATTTGCACATCCTGTATGCCTTAATTGGCCGCACTAATGGCCAGATCTACAAGAAAGGGGAGCATCGGTACTGAAGCGCCATTATTCTTGTGCTACCTCTGTCCCACCTAACGACATCATGGTTGTGCCGTATTTACAATACAGCGCACCATGGCACTCGTTTCCACAATAGCGTCATAATTTATGATGCTATTGTCGCGCTTTGGCGGATTAGTGCCATAAATTATGGCGCTAGTGCAGCAAAGCACTAAGAAAGCCCTTAGGGAATGCCTCTGGTATACATTAAACGTGGCGCAGATATAATGTGGCACAAGGGGTCACAAAGGGGCGCAATGCTAGCATTGCACCACTTTGTAAATATGGCACAGGGAAAGGCTTCCTTAATGTCACATTAGTGTAAAAAAAAAAATGACACTAGTGTGGCACAAGAACCTTGTAAGTCTGGCCCTATGTTTGCAAACCTTCATCCAGCAGGCAGCATCCCTTTAATTTGTGAGCATGGCCCAGGGAAGGGTTATGTTTTAATCTCTAATCTGAGGAACAGACAATTTGACACCGTTAACCCTTCCATTGTTTAACAAGCTGCAAATGTGAAGCACTTTTGTGATTCAGTGAGGGCATCAGAAAACTAATGAGCATTAACAGTAAGTTTAATGTTTCAGCAATTCCCAGGACTCTTCTGAGCTCAGTTAGAAATTGATATATGGAAAAAAATACATCTGATATATAGAAAATAAAGCCCCAAAATGTTCTTTTCGCATTCCTTTGTCATTATCTTAAATTGTTGATTTGTTGACTAGGCAGGCCCTTGACCTTTTACGTGAGGTAGTATAAGCACATGACATTACTTCTTGTGATATCACTTTTGATAACGTCACCCTGTATTCCATATAAATCTCCCCTTACTATTTTCCTTAGGCCATGTGTGAGATCCTAAGCCTTTGCTCCTAGTCAACTCTTTTAGGCTCTTGATGCCCGCTCACAATCCTGTTGGATTCCAGAGTAACTAACACGTCTCCAGGAGTCTGTCTTTACTTGACCACCAGGTATGCGAGAGCACACCCAGCGGGCATTCATTAAAATCACAGACCCTCTTAAATGTTCACCTTAAACTCCCTTCTCAACAACAAATCATCATTTCTCTACATCTCGACCCTCCAGCAGATCACACACGTATTCTCTCTTTGCTGCTTACTCTTCATGTTTTACTAGGGGTTTCTTGCAAGGCAGGTTGCAGGCCTATTTGAGGATGCCCCCACCCAAAAAGCAGCACACACCCCACCATCAGCAACAGGAACATCTTAAAAGAGAACGCAAGCCCGATTCCGGCCTCATTTTGAAATGGTTTGCCCTGAATGACTTACACAGCAACAAAGAAGAAGAAACACATTTACTTTAAAATCCACATCACGATCACCCCTCCTAAAAATGAAAGACGTGGAACAAGAGCTAGTGAGAAGTGTGGTGTACAACCTATCAGAGGGAGAGCTATCTGACTGCATGAGGCATCAGAGGGATAACTGCCTACAACAGAGGAGGCGGTTTCTGAGGGAGAGCCACAGAGTAAGAGTACCTTCAGAGGCAGAGCTTCCTGAAATACAGAGACTGCAGGAGGCATCAGAGGGAGAGCTCCCTGCAATATAACAAAGCATGACGTATCGGAGGCAGCGCTACCTACAGCAGAACAAAGCATGATGTATCGGAGGGAGTGCTCCCTGCAATATAACAAAGCATGATGTATCAGAGGGAGCGCTACCTACAGCAAAACAAAGCATGATGTATCAGAGGGAGCGCTAACTACTACAGAACAAAGCATGATGTATCGGAGGGAGTGCTCCCTGCAATATAACAAAGCATGATGTATCAGAGGGAGCGCTACCTACAGCAGAACAAAGCATGATGTATCGGAGGGAGTGCTCCCTGCAATATAACAAAGCATGATGTATCAGAGGGAGCGCTACCTACAGCAAAACAAAGCATGATGTATCAGAGGGAGCGCTACCTACAGCAGAACAAAGCATGATGTATCGGAGGGAGTGCTCCCTGCAATATAACAAAGCATGATGTATCAGAGGGAGCGCTACCTACAGCAGAACAAAGCATGATGTATCGGAGGGAGTGCTCCCTGCAATATAACAAAGCATGACGTATCGGAGGGAGCGCTACCTACAGCAGAACAAAGCATGACGTATCGGAGGGAGCGCTACCTACAGCAGAACAAAGCATGATGTATCGGAGGGAGTGCTCCCTGCAATATAACAAAGCATGATGTATCAGAGGGAGCGCTAACTACTACAGAACAAAGCATGATGTATCAGAGGGAGCGCTAACTACTACAGAACAAAGCATGATGTATCGGAGGGAGTGCTCCCTGCAGCAAAACAAAGCATGATGTATCAGAGGGAGCGCTAACTACTACAGAACAAAGCATGATGTATTGGAGGGAGCGCTACCTACAGCAAAACAAAGCATGATGTATCAGAGGGAGCGCTACCTACTACAGAACAAAGCTTGAGGTATCAGAGGGAGAGCTCCCTATAACAGAAGACTGATCGGTGGTACCTAAGGGAGTGCTCCCTGTTAAATCCAGACTGTAGGTACCACCAGATGTAGAGCTTCCTAAGCAGTACGTCTTCAGGAGAAATATTAGAGAGGGTTACCTGCAACTATCCCCTCTATGCACTTGAGGGAAAGCGCCCTACAAAAGGTGGTCAACTAGGAGTATTATGTGAGGGAGCTCCTTGGAACTGTAACAGTCTGGCAGTAGCTAATACACATTAAGGTTTTACTTCAAACATACAGTGTGAAAGCAATAAAATGTATATTAGTAAAACTAACAGCATGGACGTATCAGGGCTGTGTGATGTGATAATATTCTGTCTGGAAAAAGGGGTACATTACATGCCCCTAGTATGCAGTACCTCGTTGTACACACTGATGGACTCAGTTGGTCAGCCGCTAATTCACAACACAATGAGTTGATGAGACTGCGTGGTACCTTAAAGAGTTCTGCCAGGAGCACAGAACCACCCTCCTGGGCCAAGATGGCTCCTGCAATCCCCTCGCAGTAATGAAAAGCTTGAGACACCAGCCCATAGTCTGCCAGCCGGGACGCATAGATAAGCTTATACACCTGTGAAGACAGAACAAAGTGTGGGAGGGGAGTATTAACCTGAGAACAGACATAGGTCAAAAGGCATTAACTAATAAGGAAACAAAGTCACGGACTTCACTGCATTCTCCTGGGGGGCTGCTGGTATCATTTTCGATCCTTATATATGGGACTGTTAAGTATTAGGCAGAAGAGGCATGCTCAGGACAGCTGCTGCATGGTATTAGGGAAGTGTCAGGGAGGCACTTTGTATCTTATAGTGGGGTTGTGGAAATTAAGGAGGAGGGGTGTCGCCAGCGGTCCAGCAGGTGGATGTGTTCTGCACTCCACTATTAAAGAGGATCTATGTGGACCCTACTATGAAGTCTGGTGTTACAGGTTTACTGCTTGGCTTGTGTCGTGTGGAAGACCCAGTTTAATAAGGGGTGTAGCTCCTGTGTGTTGAGATTTCCTCAAAAGTCCAACCTTGTCGTATCAGGACAGTGTTTTTACAGGGTCTTCAAAATCTTTCAATATGGTGGTGGGTATGGATGGATGGGTAGCAAAGATTCCTTCTGAATTCCTGTAATGCAGGCGTGCTACCTGTATCATCAAGTTGTTGGCAGTACACTGCAGTTCTCATTGTATCTAGATTAGAAAGTGTTGAGGTGTTTCACACAGACACAAATTATGGCGATGTTGCTGAATAAAGGGATGGAGGCCTATCCAACGCCCCTGTACCACTGAAGATGATCATGGTAATACCAAAAAACCGAATTGGAGCCAGTCTGAAAGTGGTTGCTAGCGTGTGGTTATTATTTTTAAGCTTATGGTTATGCATCAGGTTAGGGTTTGTGGTACGTAAATGGTGAGATTTGGGCCTTGGTTATGGTTAGGGCTAGATTTAGAGATGTTTTCGAGTTCAAGTGCAGGGTGTTGGGTTGTGTATGATCATTTAAAGGGTTAGGGGTAGGCTAAAGGCTGAAATGAGGGCTGGGATTAAGATTGTGTTAGGATTAGGGACAGACTGTCATCATAGATAGGTATCCCCTAGCCTATCACTATCACAGAGATATGATAGGGCATCCCTCTCTATGACAGAGAAGGACAGGATAGGGGAAAGAGTTAGGGTTGTTTTCAAGGACTGAATAATGATAAAGGTAGGGCTAAGGTTGTGATTTTGGTTATGTTTAAACCTAGGGTTAGGGTTGCTGTTGGAGTTTAAATCTTGGTTTCGATTTAGTGCTTATTTCTGTTGTGTGGCTTCTGAGTTACTGGTAGGATTAATTAATGAAAGAAAGTGATTCTAATTGTCCTTCTAGGTTGGGATTCAAAACACCGAAGCAGGCTGCATGCCAGTTTTGGTGTTTGTCTCACCCCAGGGGATTCTCATACCATTTTCCCTCCACCAATTGAGTAGGCTTTTGGCTAAATGCTGATAGAGAGTCGGGCATTACATTGTAAATATGTATTAGAAGGATGTTCCCTAAATGAAGAATTGTTAGGCATCCTCTCCTGTGCTGCATTAGAGCCTCAGTGAAGCACTCCTGAGGTCTAGCTCAGTGCATACAGGAATACAAGAATGCTGTGGTGTCTCAGTTGTGTCCCTGTATCACAAAGAATGTTGATGCATTTATAAGTCTTGTGCTATGCAGATGTTACCTGGGTGGTGCTAGTCATCTATTGTTGGGCTCTGGCCCAGAGGGTGGATTGATGGGTCGGTATTGGAACGGCACCATATTGTCTTTTATTATAGGCAATATTACCTTGATTAAATGTATGTGGGTGATGAAATGTATTTGGATGCTCCCTGCAGTTCTTCGTTACGAGGATCTGACCTCTATGAATAGCGTTTTGGTGTCCTCCACAGTCCAGTTTTATAGGTGATGTAACTTTAATAGAGGGTGTTGTGATTATCCCTGCAGACCACCATTTTGGATGCCCTCTGGAAATTGGCTGTATTGCATGTGTTTTTTAAAGGCCACTATTCAACGATGAGTTACATAAATAAAGAGTGGCAATTAAGGTTGTCCCAAAAGCACAGAAATATTGGGGTGATATCTAGTTGGCAGACATTCCTTAGCTTTATTTCTTAGGGCGATTACCTTAATATAGGGAAGGTGACAAGGAGAAAGTGAAGGTGCTCCTGTATTCTTGCTTTATTGTGTTAATACCTGGATAGACGAATATTTGTGTTTTTGTCTGTGGACATATAATACAGGAAGGTTTCTAGGTGGATCAGTGCCTGGAATTTTACCAATGTCCTCTAAGACGATGTCTTGGTGGGACGGTGTATAGGCTGGCTGCTTTAATACAGTCCTATCAGACAGCTGTTTGGGTGGGGCAATGTCTGCCATGGTGTGCTTTCCACAAAAAGGTTGCCTGGATGGAACACTTTATTGGGGTGTAGTACTGTAATCTAGGAAGGATGTGTGGCCTGGGCAGGATGTCTTCTATAGTCCGGTATTGGAGATTTTTCTAGGTGAAGTAGTCTTGGGAGTGCAGCGCTGTGCTTACGGGAGGTTGTCTTGTTGGAGTACCTAGGGTGCAGTACTTTGTGCAATAAGTTTGTCTATGTGAAGCAGTGTCTACAGATGCCTGTCTGTCCTATGAGGAGGATGTCTGGGTGGAGTAGTACTTAGACATGTAGTACCGTACGTTAAGGTGGTCGTGTGGGTGAAGCAGTTTTGGGTTGTACTTATGTCCTACAGGAAGGTTGTATGGGTGCAGTGGACTGGGATGCCATCTGTCATTCTGTAGTTCAGTTGTTTTGGCCCGGATGGATCAGTACTTTGGAATGTAGTGCTGACATCCATGAACTTTGTCAGAGTGCAACGTTGCCTTGAAGGGTGTCTTCTGCAGCACTGTAAGAAGGTTCCTAAGTGGAGCAAAGTCTGGTAGCGCTATCAGTAGTAAAGCACTGTGAGGCATTTGCCTGCGTCAGTCAGTGTTTTGGAATGCAGTACTGTGCTGCAGGAAGGTTGCGTTGACTGAATAGTGCCTCGAGTCCCTTTTTAGTCTTGTTCGGTGTGACCGTGTTAAGATGGAGTGGGTGCTGGAGCTCCCTTCTGCAGACTTCTTATAGCATAGTTTGTCAGTAGAGAAGTTGTCTGCCAGAGCTCCCGTGATATGTATTATATGATCAGCATCTGGATGTAAAGGTTGTTATAGGGATGATCTCAGGCTGACTGGAATATTAAGAGTTGATTCCTTCAGACCTATAACATAATTACACTGCTGTGTGGCAGTACGTTTGGTTGTTCCACCTATAATTCTATATTAAAGAACGGCCATTTGGGAGGGAGGGATAGTAGTGGGTGTCTCCCACAGATGTATATGACAGAGTAGATTTTAGGTTGCCCCTTCAGTCTTGTGTTAAATAGTCATGTATAGGTGAGACAGAAGTTAGGGCGTTCCTGTTGGAAATATGAATTAGAGAGGTAAGGTTTGGGTGGCAGGGATGCCAGGTGGCACATCCCGCAGACATGTATTATACTGATGCTGTCTGAGTGAGTAGAAAGTTTGGCCTGTATCACAAGGATTGGGTTTGAGTGGGAGGAATGTTTGGGGTACCTCCTTAAGTCCGGTATTACAGAAGCAGCCTGAGTGAATAATCTGTCAGTGAATAATGTCCGGGAGAATACGAAGGTTGGTGAAGATGGCGTTTGGACGACTGTTGAGAGAGGGGTGACTGGGGAACCGAGGCAGGGCTTTGTAGGATGCTTATTAGGGTCACCTCTTACAGATTTCTATTATAATGAAGCAGACTGAGTGAAGTGGATGATTTGTGTAAACCTATAGGTGATACTTCAGGGGTGGAGTGTCTGGGTCCCCCCTGTGGTCCTATATTGCATAGTAGTAGGTGAACGGGAGGAATGCTAGGGACCACCTACCACTGGCTTACTGTATAATGCAGCCCAGGGGAAGATGATATTTGGTGTACGACTATAGCCTTAGAACCCGCCGTAGCGGGCTCTACCGGCTATTAAAGGCCCGCTCCCTGCGTTAAATGCCCGAGCCGAAGGCGAGGGCAGTTAACAAGGGATAGGGACTTTAATAGCCGGTAGAGCCCGCTACGGCGGGTTCTAAGGCTATTAGAACATTCTGCCACTCAAGGCAGAATGTTCTATTAAAAAAAATAATGTTCACGGAGCCCGAGGGGATTAAAATCCCCTCGGGCTCCGTGAGGCTTTGTTCACAGCTGCTGCTGTGAACAAAGCGAACATTGGAATGTTGACGCTGCGGGCTTTTACCGGCCAGTAAAAGCCCGCAGCACTCCATTGTTTTCAATGGAGCCCCCAGCATTCCAATGTTCTAATATATCATAGCACTAGTGTCTCAGTGGGAGGAGTGACTCGGTGCATCCTGAAGTCATATATTAGAGAAGTGGCACTCCGGTGGGAGAGGTGTTAGAGGCCACTTCCACTATATATAATGAGACAATATGGGTGAAGATGGTGTTTGGTGCTTGTTTGTACCACAGGGCTGGTGTATCAAGGGGAGAGTGTTGGCGTGTCTATTGCCACCGTGCTGTATTGGAGGCACCTGGAAGGAAGGGATGTAATATCCGGCCTGTCCCAGCTGCCGACAGTACTCCAGGATCTCGGTACACTGGATCGCTTCAGTGGTAGCGAAGGCCTTGAAGGTCTTACTGGGGAAAGAATGACAAAACATGGAGAGGATTTCAAAGATGGAAAACGAGAGAAGCTTCTCTTTCACAGTTGCCTCAGAATGCATTAAAAGTGTCTCCAGGGGAACATACACAGCTCTCTGGTGTTTAATGGGTCACCACTTTCACAGAGACTCAGTGCCGCCCAGGTTCATCCAACGCCCTCAGCACGACATTAAAGGTGGTGTGCTTTATCGTCTGCCTGCACTACGCTGTACATTACTTCTGACGTTTATCTTCTTCACCCTTCATAGTTTACTTTCCTATTATTCTCAGCATGAGGTCTTCATCTCTATCACTCTCTGCCAGGCTCAAGCCTTGAAGATCCTTACACCAGAGCTATGTGATTGCCCGAGAGGATTCTGGGAAATGATGTGAAGCCGTCTAATTTAAAACATGCGAATACACTTTGGTGCATCAGGAGTACAAATTAGCAGTGTTTTACCTGTAGAACCACCGTCAAGAGAAAAGTCTAACTGTTGAGGCAGCATATAGTGCTGACCTCTCACACTTGATTGGAGATTCCCTCCAGCCATGTGAAGGACCAAAACAACAGGACCTTGGCAATGGAAGATTTAAGGGGGGTGGGGGGAAAGGGAGACAATGGCTTTTGTTTCTGCCTGTGTGCCCTCCCCTTGGGCTGGTGTGCAGGTGACCATTTAACAAAAAATACATGCACACATTTGAAATGAAAATGCAAGCAAGGGATTTGCATTAGTTAATCCAGTCCTCTGACTGGTTACCTCAATTATGCAAATGAATTGCTTGCATTTTAACGTAAATGTTGTGCAATTCATTTTGTTTGTATTCTTGGTTCACCCTCAGCATGTGCAGGGCCCAAGCAGGGTCATCATCTGTACAGTCGGAGGGTGATTAATGTGCAGCTGATGGAGCATGCATGCCAATAGACCCGTTTCAGGCGGGAGATTCCAGATTTTTAAGCCCAAAATGGCTTTATTTTGGCTGTCTCCTGCCTGAAATTGCCTCTGTTACAATACACGTCAACAAACAAAATACATTCTCCCCCTTATTTTTTTTTTAAATCTCCCACTTTCCTCTTCTAAAATGTTGGCATGCGTGCGTTCAGTATCTCTGCTGCATCTGTGAGGTGAAGAAAGAACCTCCAGGAGGGAGTCAGGCATTTTATCTTCCATGTAATCAATAGTATGCATAGAGCAGGTTAGATTGTGATGCGTGGGGAGTCCTGGATGTCTCAGATAAGAGGGAATCAGTGTCAGAAGGGCTGAAGGAGGGACCTTAAGGGGTAGGCAACAGGAGAAGTGGGAGTGGGGGCAGAAGGCAGAGTGTCTCTGGCTCTCAGGGCTTGGGCTGATTCTTTCACTTCAGGTTTGCCGGTTGTGTGGGGGCAGTATACTGTGGCACAAACTGGGGCACCAGTGTGGAAGGAAAGCAGGAGGAGAGGGGATGGGACAGAGGAGTGGGGGCGCATGTGGGTGGTGACAGCAAGCGAAGGGGACAGAGGGAGGGTCTGAGAAGGGGCCAGGTTGCAACTGACAGTGAGGCACGGCTGTGGGGACGGATGGGTAGTGACTGATGAGGCGGGGGTATATGTGGCACTGGTGGATAATGACGAGGTGGGGGCAAATGGACTGCAGCTGAGGAGAAGCAGTGTTAAGGCAGGAAGGATGGTTGTGTGAGGTGGTGGAAGCAGTTGAGTTGTGATTGAGGTGGGGGAGGGCGGAGGGAGGTCGGTAGTAGCAAGTGAGAACTGACTATAGTGGGCTCATAGGTGTAGGAAATGAGGTGTGGGCAGAAGTGAGGACCAGGCACGTAGGGGCATATTTACTAATCTTTCACGCAACGCAGGGCAGCAAACAAAGTAGCTTCACTGTATTTTGTAAAAGGGAGAGAGCAGAATTTATATATATTTACAAAGATATGGTGCATTTCTGTTCTCTCCTTGCTCTGACGCAATGTGTGCTGCCTAGCACCAACGCAAGCACCCTAGCACCATAATGCACCTAATGTCAGGGTGCCTGCTTTGCAGGCACAATCGATTTTGTGAAAGAAGAAGCACCTTACTGAACATGTAGAGGTATTTTCCTCTTTCCATGTGTGAGCCGGAATGCATCACACATAGAAAGAGGAAATAACAAGGAGAAATAAAGATATTTCTCATTATGCCTTACTGTAGAAGGCGTAGAGCTTTGATGAATTCCCACAGTTTTAGTAAATCTGGGAATGCATCAAAATCCTTGGGTGGATGCATGCAAACGCACATGCTCCACCCACATGTGGCAGCTCTTCCGCTATGGTGGATGAGCGTCACCCCCAATCCCACCCTGTCAGCAGCAGAAGCTGCAAACCTTTTACAATGAAAGGATAATAACCTATGTTTATTATACCTTTGTTGTGAATGGTGCGGGGCCATGGGGGTGACGAGTAGTGAGGAGAGTGCATCGAGCACTCCCCTCAGTGCGCATGTATGTTTGGTCGGCCGTCTCGGGCCTGCCAAACTCACATGCGCACAGGGCTCTTTCCAGCCCGGCACTGTGTTGCGGGGCTGGAGAGAGCATGCAAAGGCTCCCCGGCACGCCCCCCTCACCCTGCAACCCTGGCAAGTCGCGGCTGCCACACAGCTTGAAATGTAATGAAGTGCAGCACGAGCTGCTGCGGTGTGTTACATTTCTTTACAAAGCGACGCACGCGGCACAAATCGCCCCCTGAATGGCTTTGTAAATATTACTAAAGCCCTTGTGTTGTCCTTGCGTTCCGCTCACCTTCGTCATCGCTATCGCAGTTGCTGTCACCCTCCCTATCACACTCCCTATGCCTTTTATCCCCCGGCCCCTGCACTCTCCCCATTCTTGTCTTCAATGAAAAATACTAGTCTGGCGCTGCGTGCTCCTCTGCTGAAGTCCTCCTAGTAACTATACTTCTGCGAACTGACTGATTTATTTGCCAATTTTCCCCCTACCTCTTCGCCACATGGGCCCCCTCAAGCTTGCCTTCAGAGGAGATGCTGCTCTGTCCGCGTTTTTTTAACTCCGACGCCAATGGGTTCTTCCCTGCACCTTGTTGGCCTCACGTTTTTCTGCCATGCAGATCGCCTGTGCACACAAGATGGCTGCTAATAGTTGCGTGCTGCCCTAGACATCTTACTGATCTCTTTGGGTTTTTAAAAACTTTTATCCTGTACTTTTGCACCACTGTCTTTTTAATTTCTCGGTGTCTATTGTATCCAATGAATTACCTGTGCTTCATTTTTAACCATTTATTTGTAACTGATTGCTGTAGTTTTTATTATTCGTTAAAAAAAATACATACGGAAAACAGACATCCACCCCCCCCCTCATGACGTCGTTATATTGCTCCCGAGGACGTCAAGTAGAATTACCGCGTATAATATTCACTTCCTTATTATAATGTAGATTTTCTCTGCACTGAGCATTTAAAGGTACTACCGATGTATGTCTTCTGGTAGAAGAAATGTTATGTACAGTAATTTTCTGTTGCTCCTTATCATTTCAATATGTAATGTCGAGCCACCACATTCAACGATCAGTCTTGGAACAGACTACCCACACATTCTATACAGTATTATTTAGTTTCTGGTCGTATACACCGAAAAAGAAAAAAGATTCTTTGGTTGGTGGAGAAGAGGCGACATCTACTGGGAAATATGCAGTACAATACACTAATGCTTTGTTGCACAAAATCCCTTCACATATTTGCACTTCAGACCGTAGTCTGTAAACTCTGTAAATCATAGGGCCAATCTTATGAATATTTGGCGCAACCCAGCAAGACAAAAGGAGAGAGCAGGACTGTGGCACATTTATTTAGATATGGTGCATTCCTGCTCTCTCTTTCACTGAACTGGTGCACTTGTGGCTGCCAAAGCGGGCACCTGTGCGCCATGGTGCAAGTGTGCCTATGTTACTGGCAGGATTGTTTTTGTGCAAGAAGAGACACCTTCCGGCACAAAACAATCCTCTGGTCATTACCCTCTCTCTATGTGTGCTGGAGAATGCAGCACACTTAGAAGACGAAACAACGACGAGAAATAAAGGTATTTCTCTCCGTGACGCCTCACCTGGCAAAGAATAGCATTTTGATGCATTCCCAGGTTTACTAATGTAAGTAAATCTGGGAATGCGCCAGAAACAATGACTAGATGGGAACACCGACACTCCACCCATGGAACGTCTTCCCATCATAGAGTAACGCAAGGCAGCGACTTGCGCTTCTTTCAGTTACTACTCCAGATTTACTACGGAACTCTGCGTGGCATAGCAATTCTGATTTAAGGGCTTGTGTTGCCTTGTGTGATGCAACGGTGACACAAGCACTTAGGAAATCTGGGCCTGGGTGTTATTATTACCCACCGTATTGATACTCAGGGCCTCATTAACAAAGAAACAACACAACTTGATGCTGCAATCCAGCCTGCTGTGACGCGCTACATAATTTTGAAAGTGCAAGGATATATTGTATTTACAGAAATAAGATGCATCCTGTACTTTCTTCAGTGCTGGCGCAAAAACTGCTGCCTACCGCCAACACAGGCTCTCTTCGGCCATGTTCCAAGGGTGCATGCGTTGCAGGAATGATTGCTCAAGGGATACCTTCCTGCACATAAACAATCATATGTGGTGTTTTCCTCCTTCTATGTATGCTGCAGAATGCAGCACACATAGAAAGAGGATAAAACGGGGAGAAATAATTTTGATGCATTCCCAACCTTGCAAATCTGTGAATGCATCAGAACATCAGATTCTGTCGGGCTCCATGGGTGTTGTGTGGGAACACCCAATGCAAAACCCATGGAACACCCCTTTAACACAGAACTGTGCATGAAAAGAGGCCATGATTACAAGAAGCCTTGGGCTGCCCAACTCACGCTGCCACTAAAAGTCAAAGGCCGAAGGGGTACTTGTCCTAGTGCTTAGGATCCATAGTAGGTCGTGACCCGGGACTGCAGGAGTTAAGGGCCTTAACCCCCACTTTTGGGCCCAGTAGCTCCTGCTTTCCACATGGCTCTCTGAACATGGTGCTGACACACGTTAAGGCCTTATAACCAAAGATGACTATAATTTACTTTATCCTTTGTAATTTTAAAAAAATATCTGCACGCAACCAATCATGGCAGCCACAAAAGATGTACATGGCTTTAAGCTCTAAACAGTGGTGACTGGCCACAGGGACTCACCCGTGGCCAAGCCCAATCCGCAGGGATGGTCAAACCCACAGGATCTCACCCTTTTATGGGGTGAACGACAAAGCTGAGCCTTCTGTCTAATTTGGCCACAACCACTCACAGGAGGTCAACCGCTTCTGCACATGGACAATGTCTGAGCATAAGGGTTGGCCATAGGCAGCCAGGTCAAAAGCCCAACCCACAGAGTCTGGACAATACTCACTGTGCAAGACCTACAGCTATGTGCAACAAGGACTGCCTGCAGGACCCCATCCCACCCGAGGTCGCAAACCCCAACTGCGCAAGGACTTGGGTCATGAGCAGCAGGGGCTGCAGCAGAGACTGGACTGTGTCAAGGCCACTGCTGCTAACCTGTCACATGCAACCAACCCATTTAAAAACAATTTAGGTTTTGCAAATCCTGTGCTGGATTCATGAATCCTTTTGTGCCATGGAGGATTCACAGGATCGAGAAAGGGTTCAATACTCACAAATCCAGCAAATGTTTCATGATTCCCAAGATATATATATTTTTTTTGCTATTTATTTTATTGCCAAGGACGTCCCCCCACACCCAAAACAGCCTGGGGGTCAGGATAGAACCACGTTGCCACATGTCCCCTTATTCCTTTTTTCTTTTTAATTTTCCCATCACAGGGCTCAGTGCACCATGCGGGCTAATGACAACCACAACAGAAGTTTTTCTGGGATGACCAGCCAATCACTGTGCAGCAGACTGGTGAATCTGCAGTTACATCTGCAAATCCGCAATGGACAACAGGAGGAAAAAGCTCCTTAGCTCAAAGGTGTGCATTTATTTTTTTACCTTGGATTTGTGAGTCCTACATAGATTTGTGAATCTTTGGAAGCTCCACAAATTAACAGTCAAAATATCTCTAAAATTATACGATTTCATGCCCATGGTGGGAAGCTTTTTAAATGATAATTTTTTACAAGTATTACTGATTACTTGATTTACACCAAATCACGTAAAAGCACTTCCTTGTGTAAAGTTCTTTTTATGTATGCCTAGTTTTGTGTAATTGTGTTCAGCCATTTTTCTGTATCATGGAGCAAAGAATCCTATGGGAATTAAAATGGGAAATGTCACTTTTAGTGACACCCTATTTTTAGGGCTTGCTTGACAGATATGCATGAAACTTGCCATGAAAACCCAAATTGGATCTACTTTCTATGGAAGGTTTTGTGCAAATCCGTCGAACGGTGAAAAAAGTTATCAAGCAAACAAAAAATGATTATTCAATGGAAACTCTGACCTATTGATAACTATGGAGGCTCTGCAATCTACAGATACTGGACAAAAGGCACTGTAATTGGGTGGGCTAAAAAAAACGATAGAGATGAAGGGTATCTTTGAAGGCCATGCAGGAAGATTAGAAACACATAAGAGAGCATACATGAAAGAACTGATGAATGGCTAATTCAAGAAACTGGATTATTAGTTGAGGGGGGACTATCTACCTCAAGTAATAATCATAATCCTTGTCTGGGGGAAGCATTAAAGTCACTAAATTAATCTGGGCTCAATCCCCTGTTAGCTTTGAGACAAAGCAAACAGGCATAACTTAGAGGTGATGGGTTGCGTATTTATCCAGTACTGAAAACAGTAAGAACGCTGAAACGCAAAACAATAAAAATCCCAAAATGAATTAGAAAAATAGACTAAAATGTAGTAAGCAAAAGGAACCCCGAATGACAGAAAGCCAATACGAGGATCTAGAGATATGAATTTTTAAAGTTTTAAGTAGAAATAGCCCCAAGAAGCACAATGATAGTCAAGGGTCACTGTAAAACAAGACCTAGGTGCATTTTGACACTGACAGCGATGGAGCACAGGTCGAATACACTAACCAGTTCCTCCTGATCAAAGATTTTACCTTCTGACTTTAGTCCCTTAAGTCCCACTCCACCACAGAAGTACACTTCTAAAGCCCCCAGGACCTCAGAGGAGGCACTTAGAGGCTCACAGGGTGTCAGTCCGTTTGCAACTGAACAGCTGGGCAGTTGAAGGAAATGCCTCTTGTAGTTTGTTGTATCCCTGTAGCTTGACTGGGGGTAAGCCCTATGACCCCTGGAGTCCACATCTTTGTCCTGGAAGCAGGTCCAGCCCTTTAGGGGTTTTCTCAGGTCTCAGAAAGCAGGTTCAGTCCCTTTCTGATTTTCCACAAGTAATGGAGTGTCTTAAGTAGTGCCTGGAGATGCCACATTTATGCCAGGATTGAACTAATGGGTGGGTGTGGCCTGTGGGGATGCCCTAAATCAATGGGATAAAGGTTTCAGGGCTAACCCTACCCACTTTGGGCACCTTAAGCATTTTCAAGATGGCCTTAGTTTTCACCCACAATTACCGTTGGCTCTGATGGCTGGAAGTGTGTTTGGGGCGTGTACTATGGTAATCCTAGTGCTCTCCCACATTTAACACTAACATTCAGTCTGAGGCATGTCCTGTTCCCACAAGAACCTCAGAGACAGACCTCTGATAGAAAAAAGGTGAGTGTTCAACAACCAGATTGTTGATACAAGCAAACTGTTTTGGTATCCTGTTTCCCTCCTTTGAAGTGCGTCCCAAATGTTGCATGGTCAGCAGTGCTCAAATGTTACTGTAAGGTCAAAAAGAGGACCACTATGACTAGAGCATATATGGCCTGTATGGCCGGGAGGACACAAGAAGGGGTTTGCGTAAGTGTCAGCTAACATTTGCCTCTGACAAGGGAAGCCTTTGAAGTGTCTTATGAAAAACACAAACAGACCTGTCAAGCAGCATGTGACATTCAAGCAGGATTTGACACTTTAATGTCAAAAAAGGATTCTCACAGCTGTACTCTGCACATTCTGTCAGGTTCAGATGGGTCAACCCTGCCCATTGAGGTTAGCCTATTGTTTGCTCCAGGGAGCAGGGTCACACCTCATTCATGTCTACTCAGATGCTAATTACTGGCTGGCAGAAGTGGGAGAGCAAAATACTGATTTAGCTTTCAGGAACTTCAGGCAGGGCAAAGATAACTTTCTAAACGTCACATTTCCAGAATATTTAGCACAAATCTGACTTAAAATATTTCAAAAACTCTAAAAAATAATTTTTTACCTGTTTTCTAGCCAGAGATAACATTTATTAAACATAGTATGGTATCCCAATGCTTTTCCATGGAACAGTAAAAATAACTTTTAGGGTCTTTTCACTTTAAGGACATGTTTAACAAGAAACTTACATGTCTTACTTGTAAATAGCATGCACACTGCCTTGTGCGCAATATGGCCACCTTAGGAGTTGTTAGACCTGGCATCTCTGGCTTGTTTTCCTCTGACTTTTTTGCAGTCAGGATTCCTGTTTTGCTGACTTTAGGACTCTGAGCAATTTACCAATGCTAACAAGTGTTAAAGCGCATAGGCCCTCTGCTTAAAACATGGTAACAATGGCTTATCCACAAATAGCATGTTTATTTTACTTGTAAGACCTTGGTAAAGTGCATTACTTGTGCACAGGGAGTGTAAATTACATGATACTAGTGGCCCTGCAGCACTGATTGTGCCTTACACTTAAGTAGCCCTTCAAACATGACAACTCTGACATTGTATGTCCAGTTTTAAACTGTTATGTCGACCTGGCAAGTCAACCTTGTGACCAGGGCAAAATCTTCATTTTTAATACAACTAAGGTAGGCCCTTGACAGCCCAAGGCCACTGTGCAGTGTATTTAAAAAGTGTAATTTCCTATTGTGAAGAGATTGGACCGTAAAGTTTGGGGTCTCTGGAATTACTATTTAAAATCACAACTTATGGTGAAGTTAGATTTTAAGTTGTAATTCTGAAAATGCCACTTTTATAAGTTGGCATTTTCTTACTTTAACCTTTCGCAGCCACGCTTTAGCCTTTTTTGCCTACTTGGGGTAGTCCACACTTAGGCCGTCATAACTTTTTGTCCACATAAGCTATCCACGCCAAATTCTTGTCATTGTTTTCCAACATCCCAGGGATTCTAAAAGTACCCAGAACTTGTGGGTTCCCCTTGAGGAGACCAAGAAGTTTGCCAAAATACAGCAACATTTTCATTTTTTTAAAGAAAAATGGGAAAAAAGTCCTGCAGAAGGAAGCATGCGTTTTTTCCCTGAAAATGGCATCAACAAAGGGTTTGTGGTGCTAAAATCACCATCTTCCCAGCTTTCAGGAACAGGCAGACTTGAATCAGAAAACCACATTTTTTTAACACATTTTGGCATTTTACTCGGACATACCCCATTTTTACTATTTGTTATGCTTTCACCCTCCTTCCAGTTAGTGACAGAAATGGGTGTGAAACCAATGGTGGATCCCGGACAGTTAAACATTTCTGAAAAGTAGACAAAATTCTGAATTCAGCAAGGGGTCATTTAGGTAGATCCTGAAAGGTTTTCCTACAGAATATAACAGCTGAAATAAAAACAATATTGAAACCGAGCTGAAAAAATCAGCCATTTCTGTCCGCGTTTTCTTCTATAACTTTTTCCTGCTATGGCAGATTTTTGAAAGCAATATGCCGTTATGTCTGCTGGATTTTTTTGGTTGCGGGGATGTAGAGCTTGTAGGTTCATCAAGAACCCTAGGTACCCAGAGCCAATAAATGAGCTGCACCTTGCAATGGGTTTTCATTGTAGACCAGGTATACAGCAATTCATTTGGTAAAACATAAACTGTGAAAAATAGGTATCAAGGAAGCCTTTGTATTTCCGAAATGGGCACAAGATAAGGTGTTGAGAAGGAGTGGTTATTTGTACATCTCTGATTTCGGGGGTCCCCATACTAGCATGTGAATTACAGGGCATTTCACAAATACACTTCTCTCTTACACACTGCTTTACATTTGGAAGGAAAAAATGTAGAGAAAGACAAGGGGCAATAACATTTGTTCTTCTATTCTGTGTTCCCCCAAGCCTCCCGATAAAATTGGTACCTCACTTGTGTGGGTGAGCCTAGTGCCTGCGACAGGAATCGCCCCCCAGAAAAACATGGACACATCACGTTTTAACATTGAAATCTGATGTGTTTTTTGGAAAGTGCCTAGGTGTGGATTTTGGCCTCTAGCTCAGCCAGCACCTAGGTAAACCTAGCAAACCTGGGCATTTCTGAAAACTAGACACCTAGGGGTAGGATGGGGTAACTTGTGGTGCTCGCAACAGGTTCTGTTACCCAGAATCCTTTTCAAACCTAAATATCTGGCAAAAAACACTTTTTCCTCACATTTCGGTGCTGCAAAGTTCTGGAATCTGAAGGGAGCCACAAACTTTCTTCTACTCAGCATTCCACCAAGTCTCCTTATAAAAATGGTACATCACTTGTGTGGGTTTGCCTAGTGCCAGCAACAGGAAACACCCCAAAATACAATGTGGATACATCACATTTTCCCCCCCAAAACAGACTTTTTTTGCAAAGTGCATGTGGATTTTCAGCCTCTAGCTCAGCATGCACCTGGGGAAACCAGCACAGCTATACAGTTTTGAAAACCAGACACCTAGGGCAATTCAGAATGGGATGGCTCGTGGGACTCTCACCAGGTTCTGACACTCAGAATCCTTTGCAAACCTCAACATTTGTCTAAAGAAAAAACTTTTCCCTCCCATTTCGGTGCTGCAAAGTTCTGGAATCTGAGAGGAGACACAAACTTCCTTCCACCCAGCATTCCCCCAAGTCTCCCAATAAAAATGGTACCTCACTTGTGTTGGTAGGCCTAGTGCCTGCAACAGGAAACGCACCATAATGCAACATGGACACATCATATTTTTACATTTAAAACTAATGCGTCTTTTGGAAAGTGCCTAGCTGTGGCCTCTAGCTCAGCCGGCACCTAGAAAACCTCCCAAACCTGTGCATTTTAAAAAACTAGACACCTAGGGGATCCCCTCATTGCTGTGTGGGATCACCACACTGGCACACATTTCCTACCACCCAATGTTCCCCTCAGTCACCTGATAAAAATTATACCTCACTTGTGTAGGTTGGTCAAGTGCCTGTGACAGGAAAGAGCCAAATACATGTCGAAATTGAGGGGGAAAAAAGTGTGTCCAAAAGGGTAGTTTAAAAAAAAAAAATTAGGCTGGCAATTGGGGCCAAATTTAAATCGGTATAGATGAGACAATGCTGTGTGGTAGGAATTTTGTGGATTCCTGCAGCTTCCGGAAAATTCCATCACAAAAATGTGGGGAAAATGTTTGATTTCAAGCAAAGTTGGAGGTTTGCTGGGCATTGTGGGTAAGAAAATGGTGCAGGGTGCATGTGGAGCACACCACCCTGGACTCATGCAGATGTTTAGTTTTCAGATATGTCTAGGTCTCACAGATTTTTCTAGGTGGCAGCGTCCCAAAGTCCAAAAAGTGCAGCCCACACCATTCCAAGTAGGACGATTTTGAGCGATAGACAAGCTCTTGTGGCCCAAATGCAAAATCAAAACCCAAAATAATCAAATGTCCTCTTGCTTGCTGTTGGGATAAGATCTTTCAGTGTGCAGGGGGAGAGCTGAAAGACTGTTACCCGCTTCAGTTGGGGTGGGGGCATAACCATGCCCATACCGGTTGGTAGCCACCACCCTACTATTTTTTTTTTTAATTCCCTGGCATCTAGTAGGCTTTCTGCCCCTACCCCCAGGACTGGATCGGGAGTAATTGCCCCATCTGCCCACCGGTGGGCAGAACAACGTTGTCCCTATTTATTTGGGGTGGGGATATGGCCATACCCCCACCCTCTTTCTCTATAAAAAAAATCTTCCCTGGTGTCTAGTGGGATTTCTGTCCCCTTTGGGGGTAGATGAGCCTTACAAAAATAGGCCGATCTGCCCCCAAGGGGGGCTGAAATGGCCAACAGTAAGGTGCCCCCATGGGAAGCGACCCTTGCCCAAGGGGGCTGCCCCCCAAAATAAAACGCACACACACACTAATCCCTGGTGCCTAAGTGGTTTCTGCCCCTCTTGGGGGCAGATGGGCCTAATAGAAATAGGCCGATCTGACCTCAAGGGGGCAGAAATGGCCTAAGATAATCTGCCCTCATGGGGCCGATCCCCTTACGTAAAATAGTAAAGAAAAAAAATCCCTGGTGTCTAGTGGTGTCTGCCCTCCTTGGGAGCAGAATGGCCTAATAAAAGTAGGCCGGTCTGCCCCCAAGGTGGGCAGAAAAGACTTAAAATAAAATTGCCCACAGGGGAGCGACCCTTTCCCAGCTGTGAACTTTAAAAAAAAAAGATCCCTGGAGCCTAGTGGTTTCTGCCCCCCTAAGGGCAGATCACCCTAATTGAAATAGGCCTATATGCCCCCAAGGGGGGTCAGAAAAGGCCTTAAAAATGCCCCCCCAGGGGAGCGACCCTTGCCCAATGGGTCGCTCCCCTTCATTGTTTATATTAAAAAAAAACGCCTGGTGTCCAGTGGCATTTCTGCAGCACGATCGATAAATAATAAATACAAGGAAACAATAATTGGGGACATAAAAAACAGACAAAGGCCAGTAAATATTAAGGTGAAGGGTTAAGTTTAAGGTGGCATATAACAAAAGGAAAGGATTAATGTTTAGGGATATAGGTTAGAAAGGCATACCCCCATAAATATAAAGCAAACATGAAAAACAGTAAATAATGAATAACTGACCCCTTTGGATACAAAAAAGAAGTCTTAGAGATACCTCTCATTTCCCAAAACTAATAACCCAAAAATCAATAAAAACAACTATTTAAAATATGTGATACGGCAAATAATCAGCTGTGATTAACCTCATGTAAATTAAGAAGATTAAGACAAGGACCACAAAATCAAATAATGGCCTTCAATCTGAAGTCAAAAACACAGGGATGGAATGAAAGATAACAGCAGGTTTGAATAAAAGAAGGAAGTTCATATGTGAAATCCAAAATCTGGATGGAGTGCACAACTAAGAGAAAAGAAAACTCCAAGTTTCACAAATCCATAAGTAATTATCAGAGAACCTTGACAGCACTAAGTCACCCAAAGTATCACTTGCAATATTGAGATAGTGTGTTACAATAATGAAAAAACATAATTTCAAAATACAGTATTACTAGTTTAATCATTCCGAGAGTAATCAAACATGATAAATCTCAAAGCAATTAATGAACCTGATAATAACATGGGCAACAAAATCAAGGAAAGACATTCAATATGATGCACAAATTGTCATGGTCCCTCTCTGGGTCCATGTCACGTGCTATACATGTTGAACAGTACTCTGGCATTGCTATTTTATTGTTGTTGATCACCGCTCAGCAATGATTGATGTGACCTCAACATTACCGGTATGTTATGCTACGCTGTGCAAATTGGTAAGAGTTCAAATGAATGTGGTGGTAATACTCAACAAAATTGCCATTGACTGTGATACCGTGCAACTGATGCATAGAACAGCGTGACTCACTGCCGGAAGTGGGTTCTGTACAAATGATTAAACTATATTGTAGTTGCAATGCGTGTTCCCTGTAAGTGCATTTCACATAAACCACAGCGTGTGCGCTTTCGCTTTTAGTTCCAGACTCGATCACAGTATGGCTTTTTAGTATCAGCTTCCCTGGTAACCATTGCAATAGTTGGGCAACAGCTCATCTTGCAAAATATGTAATAATCGGCCTTCATGTTGACTTAATCGCATTTTAAAGCAGCCACGGCCTGCTGCTGAGGTCGGATTATCACGACTCCTAGGGTCGCATGTGCGGCCCGCTTCAAGGCACTGATTTTCCAGCAGCACCTCAAGCCTCCAGCTCTGCCATATCCTCAGGAACCTCAGAGTCCTGTGCTACGGCAGTGGGCGTCCCTACGTGCATGTAGGAGACTCGTTTGTTTTCCTGAACTGTGCAATTGTTGCGTAATCTACAACTGCAGCAGTGAAACCGCTACAGTTTGGTGCAAATGTTCTTAGAGTTCAGAGTGTAACAGCGTTTTGATCTCAAGATCACGCTTTGTGTTCTTTGTGGGCAAACCGGCCGTCTCGCAAGGCTGTGTTTACTGCTATGGAAGTGTTTTAACTGATCGGATCCTCTCTTTCCAGATCTCCCTTCCCACAGCACCCTCCCTAAAACTCTTACCCTCATCTGGGCTCTCCGAACCTCTGGTGAATAAACTCTACAGAGTCGGAGCTGCCGGAAGGTGGGCATATTGAGGGTACTGCTCCTGAGGAACCTAAGGATTGCGTCACAAACATTGTGAATGAAATGGGAGAATACATTTGAATAAACAATAGAGGTACACTAGCAAAAACAAATAGCAGTCAGGGGTATGCAACAGAGAAAAAATAAATCAAGTTTAATAAAGCCCTAAACAACTGGGGCTGTATCACACATATAGCACACTTTCCTTCTTTGTGCCGGGCGCACCTCTTAAAAGGTGCACCCGGCGCAAACAAGGAAAATGTACCCTATTAGCATAAATGTGCTACCCCAGGGTAGCCGCGAACCTGCGCTGCTCTGGGGGCAGTGCATTCGTTTGAAAAGCAGAGTGGCTGCTTTAAAGCCGCTGCGTGTTTCACTGTGCAGATGGCAACCTGCCTGCAGTTTTAAGGGGGATTAGAGTTCCCCTTCAAGGCAGTTGCAGTGAGGGACTGCACCTGTCTGCAAGGGGATGTCTGGGGGGTCCTTGAACCCCTTTTCTCCCCTCCAGAGGTCAGCCATCAGGGGTGCACTGTCAGTGCGTTCCCTGGCAGCTTCTTTGCCTTTGCGCCCATGTCTATAATGCAGCGCGGGCACAGAGACAAAGGGATCCTCTCATTTGCATGGGGCCATGCCCCCATGTAAATGAGGAAACAACCTCTGATGATAGCGCTGGCGCTATATGTGCGTCAGTGCTATCGGTATTAAGGAAGGGGCCACACAAGCGTCTGCGGCCCCTTCTGTAATACCAAAGTGCCCCAGGGGGCGCATAAAGCGGGCGCAAACGACCGTTGCACCCCCTTGGGCACTTCATGTAATACGGTCCCTGGCAGGCAAACTGAAGGTATGAGATCTTGCAAGGAATCAGTTCTGGACTGTTTTATTCATTTGTCAACCTCTAAAGGGTTGCATATGATTCTTGAATAAGATGCTCAATGGTCATAAAATTGGGGAGATAAGCAGGCAATCAATTTCATATATACTCGACAAATTGTGTTCAGATTATACATTTTGATTTTTATCTTCCCAAAGCAACGAATGTATCATAATACACAGTAAATGTTGTGTTGTCGTTCTCTCAAGGCCTGTACAAAAACATTGATTTGATTTGAACTTGCAGTCACAGTTTCTAAAAAGTAGGTTCCAGCTTTCACCCAGAACTCAGACAGGTTTAAATTAGAACCAAAAAACAGGAGTTGGAATGAGCAGAAAAATACCTAGGCACAGGATAGGTTAGGCTAAGAGAAGTGTAGCAGCAACAGATGGCCCTCCATTTGTACCATTTTGAGAATACAACATCCCGTGGCAAATTAGTATGGGAAGTTCCTCTAATTATTATCTAACAATGAAAGTATACATTCCAGAATGACATAGGTCTTGTTTACTTTTTGTGTGGATTAACTAGACCAGTGGTTCTTAACCTGTGGTCCGCAGATGCCTGGGGGGGTCCATGAAACCTACACACGGGGTCAGCAACTGCTTAAAAAATTAAATATTTCTAGCAGATTCAAAAGGTAACATATAAATAAAAAAACATAATTGAAAGTTTTAAAACACCCAGTAATGTGAAAGAATTTGAAATAGTAAGCTAAAAATTAAGTTGGTATCCTTATCTTGATTCATGAGAGCAGTGCAAGTACACCAAAAGGAATCTAGGGCCCGATGTACGAAGGCCTTTGGTGATCGCAAACGGGGAAAATTGCCGTTTGTTACTGTAAAATGGGCAGGTATGATGTACCATCCCTATTTTGCAAGTCGGTCGCAATTAATGACTCTCAAAATAGGGATTTGGGACTTGCAATTAGGAAGGGGCATCCCAAGGGCGTACCTTCCTGATTGTGAGTCGCAGAGGGGTGTACGATTGTTTTGTGACCGCAATTGCAGTCGCAAAATAATTGCAGTTACCACCAATTTCAAATTGGTGGTTACCCATTTGCAAACAGGAAGGGGTCCCCAGGGGACCCCTTACCCTTTGTGAATGGACGTGAAAATATGTTTTCAGAGCAGGCAGTGGTCCCAGTGGTTTCAGGAAAACGGGCTGCATTTAAAAAAATTGCTTTATTTAAAAGCAGTCACAGACATGCTAGTCTGCTGTCCCCAGCAGGCCGCCATCACTGTGAGTTCAGGCATTCCCAATGGGGTCACAAATTACGACCTATCTCATGAATATTAATGAGGTAGGTCATTTGCGACCACATTGCTAACAGCAAACAGTGTGAGGTACAATGTTGTACATTAGGTTTTGCAACTCACAATTTGCGACTCACAAATGAGCCGTAAACTGCGACTCACAAAACTGTGGGTCAAACATCTGGCCCCTAGTATAGACGACTGGTGGCCTCAATTAAGCAGATCTTGTATGCACTGACAAAAAGAGAGCATTCATTAGGAGCAAAAAAGGCACAAGTGATATGCTAGAATTTAGGATATTGCTTTGTCTTTCAGAAATAAAGCAACATTTTGGAAGATACAACCATCACATCAAAATTAAACATTTGGAATTTTTTGTTTAGGAATTAAACAAAATATTGCAGGATGTTCATATTATTTTGACGAGTAGCTGCTTTTGTATTGTTTTGAGGTTCAAATAGTAGAAATGTCTTAGGAGAGGGTCAGTCGCTTCTAGTATTGGTTCTGTGGGGGTCTACAGAAGTCTAAAGGTTAAGAACTGCTGATTTAGACAGTTAAAGCATTCGCCGGTTTTCTGTGGTTTGGGATTTATTTTAAAGTAGCTTGCGAAATCGTGAACTGTTGCTGCAACTCTACCAATATTCTTTATTTCATGTATTCAAATCCTTTAAAGCAGTATAGCACAAAATAAAAACACAAGTTACAAAAGTCATATGTTAAAATCAACTTTCACAATATGCTAGCTAGGCTTACTATATTAGTAAACGTCACACACAATTGCAAGGTAGTTTCAGCCTTACTAAAGATGATGGGGAATCTCTGACCAGTTTGGTAACACCATAACTTCCTAGTCTGATCTGTATCCTCAACTGCAAGAAATTCTTTGCTGTGAACTTTTTAGGTCAAGCGTTAGCGTTCGACCTGGTGTATACGAAAGTATACTTATACTGTGGGTTAAAGCAATTGCATATGGCGGTTGCCCTGTCCTTTAAAAATTCTTGCTCGTTAGTGGTCAGTTCTGCCTTTTTCTCCCTCCTTTTTCTGTTTCAAAGCAGTGACCTAGTACTGTATCTTATCACTTTGGTTTCTTTATCTGTTGCTGAGAAGGACTATTTTTGACATTTCTTTGGTGCTCCCTTTTAGGCTGGTAGCTGCCTGTGTTTTATTGCAGCATTCCATTCCATTCCTCCCACCTCCTCCACCTCCTCCCATGTCGCTGACATTTGTTTTGCCTTTATTCCAGTGCTGTCCTCTATCCTGCTCCTAAAATAAGCTTATTTTACTAAATAAGCGCTTTTAAAATAAGCCTATTTTACTAAATAAATGCCCTTGCGTCGCAGAGTCTTTTTCTCTCTCTAGCTTTCTCTCCAGAGCCCATCCATGCCAGCACCTACGACATCAACATCGCACACAGGGCATTGCTTTTATTCTTTATGGGGCCCTAAATCTTCTCAGGCTGCTCTGCTAACTTCATTAGAGCTTTTTTTTCTTTTGTTTTTGCTTGTGGGCGCTGTTGCCAAAAGACGAAAACTTGGTCAAAATGTGTGAAACCATCTGCATTACAAATGCTTGTTTTAACTTCCTTGCCCTGCATCACTACATGACATTCGCCCCCAAGTTCTTGCAACTGGCTGACAGCAAGTTTTGGGAGCCTGGGAGGAGGGATGACTCGCTGAACCTGAAGCCTTTTATTTCTACACAGTGCCACCATAGGCCGGTCCCAGATCCTCACCACACCCTCCGTCCTGCTCATCAAACCACTGCTGCTGCTTTTGGCTCAGCTGCATGCAGGCTGGCCCCACCTGGCGAGAAACTTTGCAAATGATTTCCTGACAGGCTTTTGGTGGGATCCATGTCCTGGTATGGGTCTGTGAGTGGTTGTGTGCCCAGCTGTACACCCTGCAGGTGGGAAGCAGCGGATGCACTTCTGCCAGCCAGGTAACCACCCCTGCTCCCAGGCCACCTTCGTTCTTTGTTGCTTTTTCCTTCTGGCATCAGTTTCTTGCTGAGACGAAAGCGACTCTAAGCGCTCTCCTAAAACCCACTGATTAAGTTTGTCTTTACTGAACGGTATAAAGATCGATGTCGTTTTTTCCTGCAGTGGTCGGGTGTTCATACCATTGGAGACTCCTTCTCTATAAAACGTGGGTCACAGGCTGGTTAAGTGTGCGTTACATATGCCATGAATGCCTCCGGGTCTGCGGGATCTGAGTTCTGGGCGATTTCTATGTGCATTAACCAACAGGAAAACAACGTAACTTGAGACACGCTGATTTTCTTTTCAGAAAGTAATTGTGGCTTACTACTCCACTCTCTGATCAAATTAATTTATTATCACATGTGTGTGTGTGGACTTGATGGTGTGAATATTATGCCCACACATCGTATAAGCACACAATAAATCATGGGTATAGATCTTTAGGAATAATTGCATTTTTTTACGCAGCCTGAAGTTTAGTGTGGCGTCTAAAAACAAACTTGAAAACCTGACTTTTGTACTCAAACCCACAAAGAATCCTCAAGCTTGCATTGCCACTTTTGGCCAGAGTTAGGCGAGCCAACAAAGTAACAGGGAGAAGAGGGCCAAACCAGTGCCGTGTCGATGGTCTGGCTTGACTCAAAGAGCCCGTGTACGAGCTGAGCCTTTAAAATATTTGGTATGTAGTTTGTGCAGCACTCATCATGTCTAAACAGATAAAGGGGGTCATTACAACATTGGCGGTAAAAGCCGCTTACCGCCGTGCAGAAGACCACCAATACACCGCCACGGCCGCGGAATTCCGCCACAGCTATTATGACACACATCTCGGAATCCGCCGAAACTCAGACACCCACACAAGTCCGCCACACCAAAGGTCAGTGTTAAACTGGCGAAAACAAAACCTCCACGCCAACAGAAACACGCCCATGCTATTACGACACACGAATCCACGCGGCGGTCTTTCAACCGCAGTATTCCATTGGCGGTACACACCGCCGCGCTCAAAATACACACACATCTCCAAAACACCGCCACATTGGACATTTCGAAATACACACACCTGATACACATACACACACCCAACACAATATAAAACACACACCCACATCACCCACAAACCCCAATGACTAAAAATTCAGGAAGAAGGCCAGAGAGAGAGCACAGAATAGACAATACCACCACACAGAGGCACACAACACCATCACCCACACAACATCCACGCACAAAACACCACACATCACTACACTCATCACCACATACACCACCTCACACATCACACACACCACCCCATGGCACGCCAAAGACACCCCCGCTTTTCCGATGAGGAGCTCAGGGTCATGGTGTAGGAAATCCTACGGGTAGAGCCACAGCTATTTGGCTCACAGGTGCAGCACACCTCCATAGCCAGGAAGATGGAGCTATGGCGCAGAATAGTCGACAGGGTCAATGCAGTGGGACAACACCCAAGAAATCGGGAGGACATCAGGAAGAGGTAAACCAACCTACCTGGGGAAGGTGCGTTCAGCGGTCTCCAGGCACAACATTGCGGTACAGCGGACTGGCGGCGGACCCCCACCTCCTCCCCCACAACTAACAACATGGGAGGAGCAAGTCTTGACCATCATGCATCCAGAGGGCCTCGGAGGAGTCGGTGGAGGAATGGACACTGGTAAGCCAAATCTTAACTATCAGATCCCCCACCCTACCTGCATGCTATCACACACCCCAACCCTCACACCCTCCCCTATCACTCCAACTCCACACTAATGTACTAAGAACACAAACCACACATCCCAACAACAAGCCCTGCATGACACAACGAAGCATGGTCACCCCTCACCAAAGCATGCTCACTGCACATACCCAGAACAACCCCCTAACCATCATCACACAAGCCCCAACACAGGAATGCTAGCACTGGGGTACACGCTCACCCACCCATTGCACACCATGACACACACACATGCAATAATCATGCTCTTATGCCCCTGCAGGATCACAAAGGACCGTCACCACACCGGAGGGTCCAGACATCTCCACTCCACCCACAGAAGAGGCACACAGAGACGATAGCAGCTCTGCCCTACTGGAGCCTGATGACCAGCCCGGACCATCGTGGGCCTCAGGACAGTCGGTTCCCCTTGCACAGGCACAGCCCAACACTGACCTTCCACCCTCTGATAACACCAGCACAGCACCCACCCAGCGGGCCCAAACCTCCGTACCCAGGACAGGTCAATCAGCTGTGTGTCCACCACTACAGGGAACCCTGGATAACCCACCACCCCAACAACAACAGGGACCTGGGGGCAGTGGTAGTGGGCAAACGGTCCAGGGGACGGAGGCACAGGAACACAGGGGAACTGGGAGGGCTGCTGGGCGACAGGGGGCGGACAGGCCAAGGGAACCCACTCTCCACGAGGCCCTATCCTCCATCATGGGAGCATACCACCACTCCCAGGAGACGATGGCGATGGTCCTGGTCAAGTTTCAGGAGACCCAGCGCCTGCAGGAGGAACAGTATTTGGGCTTCAGGGAGGAGCTCAGGACCATCAGCTCCACCATGGGCACCATCGTAGGGGTGCTGAAGGACATACAGCAGACATTGAGGGACACCGTGGCACTCCAAGGGGCCCTTGGCACTAGCATGGACGATGAACTGCCCACCACCTCCGCCGGCACTAGTGGACAGGACGCCCCGCCACAGGACCACCACACCAGCACCCCACCCCCTGCAGACGGACAACCACCACACAAGCGGTCCCTGAGATCCAGGAACAGGACAGAGCAAGATGGCAAGACCCCCGCCAGGAAATGAGACCACCCTGATTGTCCCCCCACCGTCCCACTTTGTTACCCTGTCCATACTTTAACTGCCCCAGCTCCACTTCCTATGCCCAGATGGGCAGTGCACCTGTGAGACTAATAGACTGGACTCTGCCATGGACATTCCTCCACCATCACCCATCACCATTTCACAACCCCCCTCCATTTTTGAGCACTTAAATAAACACCCTTGAACCACAAAACATTCTGGAGTCAGTCTATGATTTAGTAAAATGTATGATCAATGACAGTATCAAAATGTTTTTTCTATTGTTAAGGCAACATACCAATGTCACACATCACAAGTCCTTGAAGGATGCATGCAGATGACACACGTTGGTAACCACACCTGTGAAACCATAATGGAAAGGAACAACTCAGTTACCAAATAATCCCATTCAATTACACACTGGATAGAGTAAGACGTGTGACAGTGAATGTCATGTTAAAAAAGAAAATGTTCTCACCTGTGTGTCACTGGAAATATTGCTGTATGACTGACTCCCTGTTGTTGTTGTCTTCTTCCTCAGCTTCCTCCTCATCACTGTCCACAGGCTCCACAGCTGGCACAACACCGTCATCTGGACCATCCTCCTGCAGAAAAGGCACCTGGCGTCACAAAGCAAGATTGTGAAGCATCGAGCAGGCGATGATGATCTGGCACACCTTCTTCGGTGAGTAGAATAGGGAACCACCTGTAATATGGAGGCACCTGAACCTGGCCTTCAGGAGGCCGAAGGTGCGTTCGATCAACCTCCTAGCCCGCCCATGGGCCTCATTGTAGCGTTCCTCTGCCCTGGTCCTGGGATTCCTCACTGGGGTCAATAGCCAGGAAAGGTTGGGGTAACCAGAGTCCCCTAATAGCCACACACGGTGCCTCTGGAGTTGACCCATCACCTCAGGGATGCTGCTATTCCGCAGGATGTAGGCGTCATGCACTGAGCCAGGGAACATTGCATTTACCTGGGAGATGTACTGGTCTGCCAAACAGACCATCTGTACATTCATGGAATGATAACTCTTCCGGTTCCCGTACACCTGTTCACTCCTGTGGAGGGGGACCAAAGCCACATGGGTCCCATCAGTAGCACCTATGACGTTGGGGATATGTCCAAGGGCATAGAAGTCACCTTTCACTGTAGCCAAATCTTCCACCTCAGGGAATATGATGTATCTCCTTACGTGTTTCAGCAGGGCAGACAACACTCTGGACAGCACGTTGGAAAACATAGGCTGGGACATCCCTGATGCCATGGCCACAGTTGTTTGAAAAGACCCACTTGCAAGGAAATGGAGCACTGACAGCACCTGCACGTCAGGGGGGATTCCAGTGGGATGGCGGATTGGTGACATCAGGTCTGGCTCCAACTGGGTACATAGTTCCTGGATAGTGACACGGTCAAACCTGTAGGTCACGATTAAATGTCGCTTCTCCATTGTCAACAGGTCCACCAGCGGTTGGTACACCAGAGGATTCCGCCATCTTCTCAATTGTCCCAGCTGACGGCGCCTAGGAAGGACAACAGCGAGGATCAAGTCCATTTTTTACCAGGTATGTACCCACAGTTACACAGAACACAACACCAAACACAAAATCCTTCCTGTATTTGTGTTGAGTGTAGGCCTAGCTATGTGTGACGCAGAAGTAAATGGAGCCATGTGGGCCCCTGAAATGGCGGATCCCTGACCTCTAAACTGGGACAATGGGATTGTGGGGTAACAGCGTTGGCGTTACACACCGTCGCGGTAGGCGGTCGTAGACCGCGGCGCAATGCTGCATTGGTTTACATTGGACCCTATGGGTCCCAGGAGCCAATGAGGAAGTGCGCCGGCGGTGATGATACGCACCGGCGCGGACGTCACCGCCGCGGACGTCACCGCCGCGGACGTCACTGCCATTTTCTATCTGTTCAATCACTAGATACCTGATCTTCGACAGGAGAGGACCTACACTGCAAGTGCTGCTGTGACCTCGGTCTGGAAGCGACGATGGCTGCTGCGTCTGGGGAAAGGGCCCCTGCCTTCACTGCTCAGGAGTTGGAGAAACTGGTAGACGGGGTCCTCCCCCAGTACACGCTACTCTACGGTCCTCCAGACCAACAGGTAAGTACACTGGGAGCACGTTGTATGGCCTAGGCCTGGGTGGAGAGGGATGGTTGGAAGAGGGAAGGGGGCAGAGTTCAGGGAACATTAATGCATGTGAATGAATGTGCCACATGGCTAGGGTAGGGAGGGGGGCCACGCACATTGACGGTGCGGTTGTTAATGACTTCTCTTCTTCCCTTGTGCATGTCATGTAGGTCAGCGCCCACCAGAAGAAGGACATCTGGCGTGGCATCGCCAAGGACGTCCGGACCCTGGGGGTCCACCAGAGACGGGGCACCCACTGCCGTAAACGATGGGAGGACATTCGCCGCTGGAGCAAGAAGACGGCAGAGGCTCAGCTGGGGATGGCCTCCCAACGTGGGAGGGGTGCCCGTCGCCCCATGACCCCCCTGATGTTCCGGATCCTGGCGGTGGCCTACCCTGAGTTGGATGGGCGCTTGAGGGCATCACAGCAGACACAAGGGGGTGAGTACAACATCATTCTGCGGACTTGGCGCGCAGTGGAGGGGTCTGGGTGGGGGAGGAGTCCTGTGGGTGTACCTAGGCCAGGCAGACATAGGTAGACTAGGCCCCTCCGTAATGCAGGCCATGTGGCTCCCTACCCCGCTGCAGTAGAGTGCCAAGTACAGGTATAGATGCCCCTGTGGCATCCATGTGTGAAGAGGTCCACCATAGCCATGTAGGCCAGATCCCAGGAATAGCATCTGTAGAGGCCAGGAGCACGACGTAGTGCAGGGGGCGGCTGTGTCTGTAGTGTCCGCCAACGGTCGCGGTATGCCATGCACTCAACCTTTCTTTCTTCTGTCTCCCCCCCCCCTTTTTGTGCTCTCCATGTTCTTATGTGCATCAGCATCATCAGGCGGAGGTACAGTGGCACCGGAGCACGAGGGAGCTTCATCCCACATGGCCTTGGAGGGCCACACCACGGACTCTGAATGCACCAGTGGGACGGAGGGCGAGGGGAGCTTCACGTCGGCCACCGGATCACCAACCAGCGACACGGACTCGTCCGACGATGGGAGCTCCCTTGTGGTGGTGGCACCATCTGTGCGCCCAACTTCTACAGGTACAGCTGCCACCTCCCCTACCAGCACCGCCCTCCCAGCAGCCCCTCAGCGTTCGCCCCGTGCCCGCTCACCCAGGAGGGTGGGCAGGCCCTGCCCCAGTCACCCCTGCTGCCCTCAGTGAGGAGGCCATTGACCTCCTCAGGTCACTCACTGTTGAGCAGTCTACCATTGTGAATGCCATCCAGGGTGTAGAAAGGGAGTTGCAACACGGTAATGCATTCCTGGAGGGCATTCATTCTGGTCAGGCTGCCCTTCAGCGAACCCTGCAATCTCTGGCCTCAGCACTGATGGCAGCCATTGTCCCTGTGTCTAGCCTGCCCCCTCCAACCTCCTCCACCCAGACCCAATCCCCTGTACCCCAGCCTATCCCAAGCACACCATCAGACCAGCATGCACACACCTCTACACCCATAAGTAGCTCAGGCAAACATAGGCACCACACAACCCACAGGCACACACGCAAGCATCACCCACGTGCAGACACAGCAACATCCACTGCCTCCACTGTGTCCCCCTCCTCATCGTCTCCCCCCTCCCTCCCAGTCTTGTCTACACTCACACCTGCATGCACTACATCTACAGGCACCAGGACTCGCACCAGAACACCCAGCACCACACCCCGCTCACCTGCACTCACCACCTCCACTACCATTTACACGTCCCCTGTGTCCTCTCCCAGTGTGTCTGTGACGCCCCCTCCCAAAGTACACAAACGCGGGCAATCACTCACCCAACATCCATCCACCTCACGACAGCCTCCAGTACCTGCACCTGCACCCAAAACACCTAAAGTGACACCTCCTACAACCACCTCCTCTTCCTCCACTTCCAGACCCCCTCCAACTACCCATCCCAGTGTTCGTCAGAAACTGTCCCTGTGTAAAGTTGACCTTTTTGCCCCCCCACCCTCCAATTCATCAGTACCGTCGTAGCGCCTCAGCCAAAAAGCCTCCAGTACCAGTGGTGCCTGTTCAAGGTGTGTGGAGTGCACCGGCCACCAGGACTGGCAGTGTGACCCGGAGCCAAGGCACTGGCAGCCCACCCCCTGTAAAGGCTCTGAAATTGGAAAGTGGCCGACGGGACCCTGTGAAGACTCCTGGTGGCAAAACAACTCACAGGGGTTCCAGGTGGATGGCAGAGTCAGCTGTGACTCCTCCAAAGGTGGGGAAGGGCCAGAGGAAGTCTGCACAGCCTAGTGTGAGCAGCACGGCGGAGAAGGGCGGCATCCTTCCCGGCGGTCGGGACGCCACTGCCAGCACCGTCGTCACTGGTCATGAGACCACCGCCAGAGTCATTGCCCAGGAGGGTCCAAGTATCGTCACTGGTCAGGAGACCACCGCCACACCGCCAGAGTCAGTGCCCAGGAGGGCCCAAGTATCGTCACTGGTCAGGAGACCACCGCCAGAGTCAGTGCCCAGGAGGGCCCAGGTATCGTCACTGGTCAGGAGACCACCGCCAGAGTCATTGCCCAGGAGGGCCCAAGTATCGTCAGTGGTCAGGAGACCACCGCCACCGCCAGAGTCATTGCCCAAGAGGGCCCAAGTATCGTCACTGGTCAGGAGACCACCGCCAGAGTCAGTGCCCAGGAGGGCCCAAGTATTGTCACTGGTCAGGAGACCACCGCCAGAGTCAGTGCCCATGAGGGCCCAAGTATCGTCACTGGTCAGGAGACCACCGCCACCGCCAGAGTCATTGCCCAGGAGGGCCCAAGTATCGTCAGTGGTCAGGAGACCACCGCCAGAGTCATTGCCCAGGAGGGCCCAAGTATCGTCACTGGTCAGGAGACCACCGCCACCGCCAGAGTCAGTGCCCAGAAGGGCCCAAGTATCGTCACTGGTCAGGAGACCACCGCCAGAGTCAGTGCCCAGGAGGGCCCAAGTATCGTCACTGGTCAGGAGACCACCGCTGAAGTCAGTGCCCAGGAGGGGCCCGGCTGCCACAACCCCGCTGGGCAATGAGGGAACGTCATGCCACACACCAATGCCCAGTCCAGGGAACGTCATGCCACACATCAATGCCCAGTCCAGAACCGGCATGGCAAAGCACAGCTGAAGAGTCCAGACACCGGCATGGCAAAGGACCGCTGAAGAGTCCAGACACCGCCATGGCAAAGCAGCGCTGAACAGTCCAGACACCGCCATGGCAAAGCACCGCTGAACAGTCCAGACACCGCCATGGCAAAGCACTGATGAAGAGTCCAGACACCGCCATGGCAAAGCACCGTTGAACAGTCCAGACACCGCCATGGCAAAGCACCGCTGAACAGTCCAGACACCGCCATGGCAAAGCACCGCTGAACAGTCCAGACACCGCCATGGCAAAGCACAGCTGAAGAGTCCAGACACCGCCATGGCAAAGCACCGCTGAAGAGTCCAGACACCGCCATGGCAAAGCACCGTTGAACAGTCCAGACACCGCCATGGCAAAGCACCGCTGAGCAGTCCAGAGACCGCCATGGCTAAGCACCGCTGAACAGTCCAGACACCGCCATGGCACAGCACCGCTGAAGAGTCCAGACACCGCCATGGCAAAGCACCGCTGAAGAGTCCAGACACCGCCATGGCAAAGCACCGCTGAACAGGGCATGCACCGGGGAAGTATGAAATGCCCGCCACATCAAGCATTGTTATCCCATGTGCGAGTGGGCCAGGGACGGTACAGGAACTTCCACGGGGAGACTAATCCAGTCTGGGCACCAGTCCCCCTCCTGAACCAGTGGAGGCTGTTATCTACTTTGGAAACTGTGGCTTTGCACTCCCCAGGATGGTACAGTGGGCAACCCACCAACTGTAGAGACTTGAGAGACTGTGGCTTTGCACTCCCCAGGATGGTACAGTGGGCAAGCCACCCACTGTAGAGACTTGAGAGACTGTGGATTTGCACTCCCCAGGATGGTACAGTGGGCAAACCACCCACTGCAGAGACTTGAGAGACTGTGGCTTTGCACTCCCCAGGATGGAACAGTGGGCAACCCACCCACTGCAGAGACTTTAGAGACTGTGGCTTTGCACTCCCCAGGATGGTACAGTGGGCAACCCACCCACTGCAGAGACTTGAGAGACTGTGGCTTTGCACTCCCCAGGATGGTACAGTGGGCAAACCACCCACTGTAGAGACTTGAGAGACTGTGGCTTTGCACTCCCCAGGATGGTACAGTGGGCAACCCACCCACTGTAGAGACTTGAGAGACTGTGGCTTTGCACTCCCCAGGATGGAACAGTGGGCATGGAGCCCCGTCGTGGATCTGGCTGAGGTGACCCCCCTTCCCTTCCCCCTGAGGTGCCTGTAGTATTTCTATCAGATGCCCCGGCAGTGTTCTCTCCGTGTGTGGACAGGTATCTTTTGTGGGCCTCGCCCATGCATTTTTGGACTAGTGGTGCACGGACATTTATATGTGCATATCTGCACTACTTCTCGAAATGTATATACTTTTGTATGGTTAGCTAATATATCTGTATATTTTTGAGACATGTATATTGATACATTACAAGGTTTTGAATGATTTTGTTTTGTCTTTGCTTTCTTCCAGGGGGGTTGTGGGTTGTTGATGTTAATTTTGTAAATGCTTTGGTGTGTGTGTTGTAATATGCGAGGGTGGGGTGTGGGTGGGGGTGTTGCGTGTGTGTCCCCCTAACTTTTGCCTCCCCCCTCCCCTATGTCATAGGTGCAGTACTCACCGTAGTCATCGCCGGCGCAGGCGTTGGTCTTCGTAGATGAGTAGGAATACAAGGGCCGGTAGGATTTGGAGCTCAGGCTCCATGGAGTCCTCCTTCCTCGTGGGATGTGTTCAGGTGAGCGTTTTCCCATTGCAGAAACTGTTTCCGCCGTGTTTTTATCCACGGAGAATCCGCCCCGGAAAAGGTGGCGGATTGGCGGGTTGTGATACTATGGGCGGTACATTGTCTTCCGCCTGTCTGTTGTCGGTGACCGCCGCGCTGCTTGTCTGTACCGCCGTGGCGGTCGGAGTGTTAAAGTGGCTGTCTTTGTTGGCGGTTTCCACCACGGTCATAATTCCTAAATTTTTACCGCCAGACTGTTTGCGGTCTTACCGCCGCTTTAACACCGTCCGCCAGGGTTGTAATGACCACCAAAGTCTCTTTACAATTCTGAAAAGAGTATTTCCTTAAGGCACAAAAACATTTAGGGGGTTATTCTAACTTTGGAGGAGGTGTTAATCCGTCCCAAAAGTGACGGAAAAGTGACGGATTTACCACCAGCCGTATTACGAGTCCATTATATCCTATGGAACTCGTAATACGGCTGGTGGTATATCCGTCACTTTACCGTCACTTTTGGGACGGATTAACACTCCTCCAAAGTTAGAATAACCCCCTTAATTTTAGCACATCAGATAATATCACTGCATAGAGGCATTTATTAAAAGTGATTTTAAAAACATTTATGCCTTTTCAGGCCCTGGTGACAGTGCCAGTATTGATGTGCCATAAGAGGCAATTCATTTGTAACGTGCACCCTATATGTGGGCTAGATTCTTATTATATATGGAGAAACCTTATTATTAAACTCACGAGCGAGATTGACTACAGGTTTTCTGGATTCACACTTTAGCCACTACACCAGAATCTCCTTCTCTCCCCTGTTTTACGCCAAATGTTCATACTTTGTCTTGAGTTCCTGGTGCATGAAGCTAGACCGTGGGAGGCAGGCGGAAGCCAGATGAAAGAGCTGCTTGATTTGGGCTTGAGGGTTCATAAGTCCTCAAGATGAGCAAAAGCCACACATTTGGGGCCAAATGTATGAATCTGGCCGAGTGCGATTCGGTAATTGCGATTTTTAAGAATCGCAAAGGGCCATGTATCACATTTGCGATTCGGTAACTGCGATTTCTTAAAAATCGCAAATGCAATTACCGAATCGCAAATTGCGATACAGGCCCCATTCGCAGCTATGGGCCTGTTGGCCCATAGCTACAAATTATTTGCATTTTCGCAAATTGCGATTTCTGAAACAGAAATCGCAATTTGGGAAAAGCAAAGGGCCAGGGTGCTGGGGGCCTAAGGCCCCCTCTCCTGCACCCCATTTTTTTTTTCCCACATGTAAAGTACACACATGCCAAAAGGGCATGTGTGCTTTACATATCAAATTTAAAAATGCAGTTTTACTGCATTTTTAAATTTTGCACCAGGTTACCACCTGGTTGCAGGTCATGGTATTTTGCACTTGCAAAATACCATTCTGCAAAAAATCACAATTTGCGATTTTTTGCAGAATTGCATTGCGACCTGGATTTTGCGAATCGCAAATTGCGATTCGCAAAATCCAGGTCGCAACGCAGAAAATCACAATTTTTGCGATTTTCTTTTTTTGGTCTGCGAATACATTTGATGCATTGCAGACCCTGATTTTGCACTCGCAAATGGCCGATTTCGCTGTTTGCGAGTGCAAAATCAGATGATACATCTGGCCCTTGGCTTGAGCCTTCAGTGGTATACCCAAAGCTCGCCCAACTCTACATTTACCCATTCCTGGTTCTGATGGGGGATGGGGAAAGGGAGGTTAGTCAGGCCTCACTCTGCCTCCCCCACAAATGTGTCCCTGCCCCACTCAAGACTCATTCTGGAGAGGAAAGTCGCAGTTTGACTTGTTTCATAAAGCTTCATGTGAGGACGGCAGGGCCTCTGTTTTTCTAATCACTTAACTTCCATGATCACCAGAAACAATTTGGCCTATGTTAAGTGCCGGGAGCAGGTGTGAAATCAGCAGGGATGGAAGCTACTGACATTGGAAACAAATGAACAGCAAGGGGAGACTGCAGACTCTCATTATAAGGAGCTTAGGAGACAGAACAATGATAGTCAAAACTATTTGAAAGTCATTTTGCCTTCCCAAGTAAATTTAATTATTTATGACTAAAACACGTATATCTAATGTTCTTTACTTCTTTATGTGAGAATATTCCTGACTGTGGTGCAATATTTAGATCATTTTTATAAAGTTCTAAATACTGGAATTCAGCTGTTGCTGGGTGCTGAAAAATAAGTTTATGCATGCAGCATCTTGATATCAGGTCAAGGAAAGAACATTGAATGGATTACACTACATCTTTTCTTTCTTTTGATAAATCTTTATACGAATCCATAAAAGAATATAACATTGTAATACAATACACATATGCCACACAAAAATGTAATCTTCATCATTTCATAAATAAATTAATTAAAAAGGCAAATACAAAATATCAAGGTTAAAAAAATCAGTCTTGCAATAAATTCAAGGTATTGGTCGTGCAAATGATCACAGAATTAGTCATGATAATTAATGTCAGCATTTTACAATTTATCATTAACTTATCTCTCATCTTTGAGTTGTCATCTTTCAAAGGCACATTAAACCTAATGCCATTATTCCCATTCACATATTAACCTTTCCAGACAGTGCAAAACAAAATAAAGGTTGAGACTGCAAAGCCTATGCCAGTGTCCTCAAATTTACATATAAAAACATCCTGTTGATAGATAAATCACATCAACAGAAATAGTGGTCAAAATAAGCATATGCTAAATTCTTTGTAAAATTTACAAAACAAAACAAAAATGCAGCATGAACTAAGTAACTATTCCACTACATGGGTGTTTAGGTAATTACCCCGCCCAGGCTTCTATGATTATTCTTATTTCTAAAAAAAATAAACAAAAACCTGAAAAGAGCAGCACACAAAATGAAAAACTAATATAATAAAGTTCTTCATTTTCACACCATTGCAGAGCATTTTTAGGTCAAGCATAGCAGCAGGGAAGCGCTGCTCTTCTCGACATGTTGTAATCTATTTTGTGGGCTTTAACCACGCCCATCTAACGCACATCACTTTCACTGGTTCCTGGGCCTGCCTATCAAAAATCCCTTGCAGTCGTTGGTAAATGCCTTACGTTTGTCCCTCCTTGATGCTGGTTTGTTACCACCTTGGAGACTGACCCTGTTACATGGATTACTGCACGATCAGCCATGTAAGAAGAAGAGGAAGAAAAAACGTATGGCCACGCAGCGCGAAGCGGCCAGGCAAAAGAGAAAAATAGTGTGCTACACTAAGTTACATGGCTGATCGTGCAGTAATCCATGTAACTTAGTGTAGCACACTATTTTTCTCTTTTGCCTGCCCGCTTCGCGCTGCGTGGCCATACGTTTTTTCTTCCTCTTCTTTGTTTCCGGGCATCTTGCTGTTTCTTTGCGATGTCTGTGATTTTTTTTGCAGTTTTATGTAGCGCGAAGTTGACACAAAGGTATTGGAGCGCTTTATTTCTTTTTGCAGTTCTATATAGTGTGAACTCGATACAAAAGTTTTACAGCGATTTGCATGAGCAGCAGTTACATTACACAAGAACACATTCATTTTTGGTAGCAGGGGAGATGAACTGATTTGCCCAGAATAACAGGATGTTGAGCCAGCACCGAGACTCGAACCAGGTTCCCCAGCAAAAAAGTCAGCAGCTCTGGCCCTTATGCCACATCTTCCCACCTAGGGTTCTTTGTCTGATTCATTTTGGGGCAGTCTGGAAATACCTCTTTTTTTTTATATATTGTGCTTGGTAATACAGGTTCTGCCATTTCATAGCACTGCAAAGCAGTTGCCATTCTTAATAAAATCGCTATAATTCATTTGCATGAAGGGAAAAAGATATGTCAGGATTGCAATCTATGACATTCTCATTCTGCAGGACCTCTGCAGTGAATGCATTAACCAACTGACTTGAGTAGAGCTTAACAATAGGCAATACCACGTGCTCTTTATAACCTCCGGAGGGTCACCAACTAAGCACATAGGTTAGTTCTGGGCAAGAAGATGCAAAGGGTGTTGTCTCCAAAATGGTGGAAAAGGAGTTGTGACTCCAGACTCAAGTACTTCATGGCCTCAAGCTTGACAGCAAAAACCATCTTGCCTTTGGATGTAAATTGGACCTATTTAAACAGAGTTCAGTTAGTAGAAGCAGCCATTTTGCTAAACCTGTAGCACAAAGAAGCTAACACAGATATGCCACAGTAAGAAGAGCAGCGTATCATAGGGCACAAAAGTGGAGCAAACTCCATTATTTCCTCCTGTCAAAATTCACTGGTGTCATGGCTTTGACAATCCCCTCACAGCTACTGCGACCTTGCAGATGCCACTTCCGGAAACGCTGTCTAAAACTGTGCTTGAGTAGCAGTGAGGCCCCATCTCAAATAACCCCCACAGTCGCTGTCACAGGCGCAGGGTGCTTCCCTATCACCCTCTTGACACCTGTGAATAATATCACAGCCACTCTGTAGGAATGAGGCAAAAGCACTCCCAAGATGATGGCCTTCTTGTGTCCTCGCTACTGCAGTGACAGGCCTGGGAGGGTTGCTGTGACACCCGGCATGCATTCACTGCATTCCAAACCAAAACACATAGATAAAAGACATTTTCATTTACAACACTAATAGCTCTAACTCTCACAAATGTGAGACCTACTGCATTGCAAATGCTTGTTTCATAAGTGTTTCATAAGCATCTAGTGTGAGATTTGGCAACAGTGAAGTCTGGGAGACAGTTGCATAGACATATGGCATTTACATGCATTGAGCAGCATGCATGCTGAAACAGCTGCCTTAGTTCTCAACAAAATTTTATCTTCCAATCTCTAGCCCACTTTGTTTTCTCCAGTCACTCCCTTATATACCACCCACCAAATTCAATACTTATTCCATTCACCCAAACACTGTGCTCTCAGTTACTTGTTTGCTTCTATCCCAGGCTCAGCCCCAGAGTCCATTTCTACTACCTCCAGCAGACACAGCATTGCTAAATTGCATGCCACTTTCAGCTCCCCCTAAAGCTAATTATGAAGGAGCAATCTATAAGCACCATCATTCATACCTCTCATTATTCTGTGTTCAAAAACTACTAGCAACAGATCTTATGAGGTCTGAACCTGTATTGTGCATGAGGCTTTACATCAAATATGTACTCCAATCCATGATCACTTGCATGTTAACTCTCTAAACTAGATCCACAATCCAAGACAGCCCCGGAGGAGAGACACAAAATCACCATAACTAAGCCAGTTTCTGCTCACATTTGATTATTTCATGACCTTTCCAAAGTAGTGCCTTTGGCATATGTGTGATGGCAATTATTTTATTTTTTTAATTAAGCTATTATCATAGCATCATATAAGATACTTTACCACACCGATATCTGGTAAGGGTGTGCCTGCAGTGACATTCTGTGATCCAAGTGTGATAGAGAATGTAAAATCCATCTTTATCCCAGTGAGTCTTCAATCATGGTCCAAAACCCTAAGGAGTAGCTTACTACCTAGCTCACTGACTCTGCCTTGGTGCCTCAATGGGGTGTGCAACTGATATAGAATTGTGACTGCAAAGCAATGCAATTATAACAGATGTAAAGATAATAGAAATAATTACACAATATATCACCCCATGTTGTTACATGACATAACAACAGAATACAAAATATTTAGTGTTTATACTTGCAATAACACATCAAATACATTTTAAAAATTACTCCTGCACTGGCCTACATTGTCTGGAAGCACTCACCTGTGGCTGTGATTGGAGCCCAAGAGAACCAGAGAGTCTTTTTTCACACTGTAGAAGCCAAAAGGGACACTGGCCACCAAGTAGCAGAAATGAGACGCTTCTGTTAACCCCTTCATAGCTGGTCAAAAAAAAAAGCACAAGACTGATTATAGAGCAACCCATTCTAATAGTGTGTGTTGATCCCAGTTCTACTCATTGATCTTGCTTTGTGAAGCCTTGAGGGGCTGAAAGTAAGAATCTGAGATCTTCTTTTGTACAGTAGGGTACAGTCATTACCAGCAATAGTTACTGCAGTCCTTGAAGACGGAAACAGACATAAACTGGTGTAGAAACTGAGTTCACAGATAGCAGAATTGTCTGGGGCTGCAAAGAAGGCTTACTGATGCAACAGTGAAAGGTCCCTGTAGCAATCAGTAAGGAGTCGAACAATGTGGAGAGTTAAAAAAATCAATTTTAAACTCAGAAATCACTGAAATTCGCCAGTTATAGTTAACTGAAGTAACTATAACTTATGCACTTGCCAACCACAGTGATGTTATTATAATGATGTAATTTCAGAGGCCATCAGTGATATTATCAGTGATATATGGGAACATGTCATTAGTGATATAAATTTGTGAGGTCATAATCAGTGCATGGCAAGTGTGCAAGTTACACTTACTTAATTTAACATAAATGGTGGATTTAAGTGTTTATTTATTTTAAAATGGTATTTTTAAATGACATCTTCACCTAACTATAAAGTCACTTTAACCTTTGTTTTCCAGTGACTTTCTAGTTTTTTTAAAAACATTAAGTAAGATTTTATTACCTTATTTATTAATCTCAACCGCACGCCACTCACACTCTTTGGCTATGCACAGTGGAAAGTTGGATGCAGGGCCTGACCTGCGACCAGACCCTGCTTCCAACCACTCACAGGTCCCAATCCCCCCTCAGGACACAGCTTTGGCCGTGCACAGAGTGAAATTGGGTACAGGGCCTGGTATGGTGCCATGCACTGCACCTAACCTCCTGTTGGTACCCTAACCCCAGCGGATGACCAATCACCACAGTACAACGCCTTCAGCCATGCACACAATTGGGTGCAGGCAACCAAACCCTCATTGCAGGCCAACTCCCCATGGTCACACAACACACATGCAACTTTTTGTTGTGGTCCCACAGTAATGTTGCAGTAATTTTGTGGTGCACACTGCAAAAAATATATTTTTATTTGGCCCCCCTACAGGGGCCAGATCAAAGCACGCCTACCCTGTCCCCTTATTCCTTATGTTTTGTTTTCTATGACAAGGGTACTGGGTTCCTGAGTTCTACAATGGTCCCCGCAATCAGAAAGTCAGTTTTAAGCTTATAGAACATCTGTAATTTATCAGTGCTACAGTCAGAGCCAATCAGGTCATTAGCTTTCAGCTCGCAGTACTTGGTTATTCCCTTGGTAATGTGGCGGGAATACAGCCCTGCAAAATGTTTATTAAATTTTAAGCCTTTATTTCTCAAAAACTGCTGAACAGAATTACACCACATTTACACTAAATCACAAAAAGTAAGCTTTCTGGAACAAGGTCTATCTTTCTGTCAAATTTGGCATAATTTCATTCAGCCGTTTTCGCTGTAGCGAAGTTAAATTTTCCCTATGGGAATTATGTGGGAAAATTGTGTTTTAGGTCCCAAAATGTGTTTTCCCCGGGCAATTTACCATAAGTATTTTAGACACAACTACAGCCTCAACCGCTGGATGGAATTACTTCAAAAGTGGTTGAAAGCTAGCTCTTAGTTTAGAAAGAGCCCTTTTCGCAATTTGGTGTAAATCCATTCAGTAGTTTAGGTGTTACTAAAGCAAAAATACATTTGTATATCTAGGGATGTGGATCCACGCTGGATCCTCTGAGAATCCACGTTGATTTGAAGATCCACACGCCAACAACAATGTCATGATTGCCTGGCCGCAACCTGAGAGGAAAGACGCGGCCACCATTTTCTTAATCGGGTCTTGGTTCCCAGCAGGGGAAAATGAAGTTAAAAAGTGATAGAAGGGGTCAGAGTAGAGGGACCCTGACCACACAGGACTAATGAGGGGTCAGTGAGGGACCACTCATGGGCAAGAAATTGTCCAAAAATGTTTTTTGTTTTGAGCATGCAAAGATCCGGGCATCCATCCGGGCCCTCACAGATCCTCATTGAAAAGGATGGATCAATGGATCTAGACCTGAATAAAAAAAAAAACACATCCAAACACTCACAGACCCACATGCCTACTCAGACACTCACTCACACAACCATTCACACACCCACTCTCACACCCATACAGCCACTCACACACCCACTCAGACTCCCAAAACCACTCACACACCCACCCACAGACCCATACAACACTCACACACCCACTCACAGACCCACTCAGCCAGTCACACAAGTACTCAAACACCCACTCATAAATTCCCTCACACACTCAGGTTACAGGAACTTTACAGTTAGGAAATAGCATTAAAAACCACATCAATTCACTGAAAAAACAAAGGTTACAGGGTCGTTATAGTTAGGAATTAGATTTTTTTTTAAACCTTAGAAATTCATTAAAAAAACAAAGGTTATAGGGCCATTATAGTTAGGTTCAGAATTTACACGCAATTCAAGTAACTATAACTTGTGCCCTTAAGATAACTGTAACTTGGGTCTTTGCAGTGCAATGCAACTTAACACACATATTACAACACTCATGACATCTTCTATGACATCATTGGTAATATCACTGTAAAACCTCTAATGAAATTATTATTATTAATTTGTTTTTATTTTATTATTTTTATTACTATTACTTCAGTTTGCAAGGGCTGGCCCCAGAGAAGTGATGGTTCCCTCTCCATTTATTAGGTTTACTGGCCCCAGGGAGGTGGTGGTCCTCGGGGACCTACAGGCCACTGCAGAGGGTCCTGGTGGCTCCCTTCTAATGTATTCCTTATGACCTGGGGAGGTGGTGGTCCCCGGGGCACTTTTGAGCAATAGGAGGAGTGTCCATGCAGCCCCCCTCCAATTATTTGTATTTAGCCCTGGGGAGGTGGGGGTCTCTGAGTCTCTAAAGAGTCAGAGGAGTGGGGTCTGTGCGTCCCCTCTCCTATCTTTAAATTAAGCCCCAGAGAGGTGGGTGTTCCCGGGGCTCAAAAGAGCCTAAGGAGGTGGGCCTCATGTTCACACCTCACAACTTTTTTTATACTGCGCATGTCCCCCGGATGTGGCGCACCCGGAGGCTAAACTGTAAAAAAGGCCAGGAGGCAGCACTTGTGCTTTTTTAATTAAATTTTTGCCTGGGTTTGAAGATCTTTCGAGATTGTGTGGCAAAAATGTTTAAAAAAATGTTTTTTTTGCCGTGGTGGAGTTCCTATGGGAGCCCCAGCACCAAGGCTAGGGGCCAGGGTATTCCTACCCTACTCTCTTTTAATGTTTTTACTTTATTTTTGAGACTCGGCGGAGTCCGAGTCCCAAAATGAATGCCAACACTTCTTGGTTGAAGTGTTGGCAGTCAATCAAATATTAGCACGGGCCTGTTGGATCCGCCAAGGCTCCCCATCCCTAGATACACAAATTTATTTTTCTGTTAATAACTCCAAAACTACTGAACGGTTTTACACCAAATCACAAAAAACACACTTCCAGGACCATGAGATAGCTTCCTGGCAAATGTGGTGCAGTTCCCTCAAGCGGTTGGTGCAAAGATTTGTCAAGGTGGTGCAAAAAAGTGGGGAGAGGTAGTCCTAAACGTGTTTGGGCACCACTGTATTTCCCATAGAGTTTGACCTCATGCTTACTGCAAAAATGACTGGGCGGATTTGAATGACATTTGGCAGGTTTTCACAATATGGTACGTAGATGATCCTTTTGGGTAATGCAGGTAAGTAGGTTAAGTAAGTTTTCAGTTATAAGGTATTTTAACTCAGTGATATCTGTAGTTGCAGTACTTTTGCACAATGTCACAATATTTCATTGGAGTTCCGCGTTATAGCGATGAAAAGTCATTATGTGATTGGCTAATGACTGCTTTTACAAAAGCTAAATACAGCCATGTTGTTTTTATGTACAATTTGGATGTGTTCTGTGTTTCGCCCTTAGATATAGGTAAATATTAGGTTTGATATTTTTCCCTACCTACTACCACTTTATTAAAGTAGTAATAGGTAGGGACATTTTTTTACAGTAGTTATATTAATTGTAACACGCCACAGTACCTTGCACTTTGTTCTGAGAAATTATGTAATTTCAGATGTTGCAAGTCTTATTAATACTTCTATCATTTCACATGCTATAAGCTATATAATATGCAAGGGTGTAACTACTGTATGGAGAAAGTGTGAGCTATAATTAATTAGTTAATGTAGTGTGGTGATTGATGCAAGTAGAATGTGTACGGAAGTGTGCGACGTATCGTAAATTAAAAGTGGTGGATAAATTATAAATGTAATTTCTAATACATTAGGAATTTAAGTTATAACCATAACTTCATAATTTCACCTGTTTGTATAGTTTGTTCGGTTTGTATATAAAGAATAAATAAAGTTTTCCTAACTATAACTTAGCTTTAACCTTTGCGTTTTATATATATATATATATCTGATGCACCTCTGCAGCTGCCCACGGAGAGAACCAATGGAATAGCTCTTGACACTTCTGTCTGCTCCTAACCCCTTCTTTCAATCCAATAATTCTACAGCTGATTTAATGGAACATCCCGAAGTAATAATAAATATATACACAGAAGCTTAAGGAGCTATCCTATACACCCATGCTCCAATTCACCGACTAATACACCAATTACCAAAAAAAAGTACATGTGGTGTCAGACACATTCCGAGATCCAATACCAGTCTCTACCAATGACAGTGCCCAAAGTATCCTATTTCTTCAGGGTTGTAGCTTGTGCCCTTACCAGTTTGTTCAACCTTACCAAAGACTATAACAGAGTTACAGTACAAAATGTCAAAATGGGTGATTCTAGCAACTTTAACAAACATTTTAAAAATGTCCGCTGGGTGGGGGCACAAGGGATTAAATGGTGTGGAGTACCTTTTGCAGCAGAGAACACGTTGGTCAAGTGCTTGATTTTTGTGCGAGCCCTCATTTACAATATGATGTTACATCCTGAGCTCCCACCAACTTTCTTCTCTTACCTAGAGTGTCTCCCATGACCAAAATGGAGCGGCGGGTCAGATCTGCATCTGCCACTTGGTTGGAAAGAATCACAGCTAGATGTGGCCTCCAGTCACCCCACTTTGAATCCCCACAGCACTGCAAAAAGAAACAACTTGAAAAGTGAATAAATTACTTTAACAAAGCAGTAGTAGTACAGGAAACATGCTCTTTTCCTCACAATTATTTCCACTGTTCTGCGGTGTTAGAACAATAATAATTACTTTCAGTCCTCCCTTGACTTTTTTCTACTTTACAAAACACCCATACACACTGTAGTTAAAAATTTTGAACACCTTCTACTGATGTACCTACAATATAAATATAACCGATTTTGCACGGATTCCTACTTAAAAATGATCAGAATATGAGGATCTAAATTTTCCATGTAGACTGTGTCCAGACCAACCTTTTCCAGTCTTTTTTAATGGTAAATTTTTATGTTGTTTTTATTAAATATTTTCTAATTTCTTTCAATATGTTATAACACCAATAACAAGAAAATAACATGTTTTCTTTGTTATTATTTAAACACTGTAGAGCTAGGGTTACTGGTAGGATGAGGGTTAGAGTTAAAGGTAGATGGTTTGTTATTTGGGGCTTTGATGTAGTGTGGAGTCAGGATTATTTTTGGGGTTAGGATCAGGCTAAATATAGTGGTTAGGAGTAGGGTATGGTCAGGTTTATGATTATTTTCAAATCTAGGTTTATGTTTAAGTTTAGGGTTAGCATTACTTTTAAATTTAAGGCTAGGCTATACGGACAGCGGGGCAACATGGCCGACTTATTCCTCTGAGCTCCGGTACAGGTGGCCCTGTTTAGAATGTGGAACCTGCACACTGAGCCAGGCTAAACTCATTGGTCGATGCTCTAAAGACAGAGAGCACAGTAGTGATATTGGTGTACCAGTGAAGCTGGTAAATTGGGCTATAATCGGATCTAGCAGAAGCATCCATGAGCATGGCGAGGAGAAGTCAAGATGTTGTCCAAGCAAGCAATGATGGTGCAGCAGATCAGCAGAAAAGTAGGTGATTGCCAATAAGGGAGAAATAGGTCTGGGGACACCTCTAATTTTGATCTGTTTCTCCCTCGAAACTTGAATAGGGCAGAGGGTGACTGAAGGAATGGATGCCCACCTCCCGGTTCATCTTGGAGACTGGGCTGAAGTGGGCACCGGATACAAAGTGCTGATCGGAGAACAGTGCAAGACTCCCTTGATTCTGGTCTGCATGTGCATGAGCCTTGAATTGAGTGAAGCACGACCAGTGGCACTAGTACTAATTACCTGGCCCACCTAAGAGGCCCTGGTCGGGTATACTGATATTGAACCAGGGCAAACGAGTATAACCACCACTTTCAACCGGGCATTACCAGCAAAGGAGAAAATTGAAGAGGTGTGTGGAGAGGATAGGGGGTCTAGCTTGGATCTGGCAGTGGACGGTCATGGCACTGTGCACGGCGATGCACACAGACAGTGGAGGCCCTGCCACTGACACCTGCAGAATGATACCCTCCTTAAGTGTGTGCAGATGTGAAGAAAGACACAGATGTGATGACTTAACGAGGGAGGTGTGCTGCAAACTCAGATTATTGAGGGAAGAATGATGGTAATAAGGGACACAGCTGGATAGGAGACCTTAAACTAAACAGAGGCATGAACCCTGGCCACAGCTAAGTGTGCTTGCTTGACGATGTCAGCGTAGGCTTAGTTAAAGGAAAGGCTTGGACTGCTTACAGACCCTGGATGAGCCATAAAAGCAAACATCTGAATCATAAACTAGTAATGTCATGCAAGCTGGTCAAGAAAAGAGGTAGAGGTATTGAAGTTTAGAGGCATGCATCACAGGCTCTAAAAGTGGCTACCACCCTAGAAATGTCCACTGAACAAACTGAAATGGCTGCATGAACGGAAGACCATACTGTGACGAAGGCGGATCTTAAATCATTATTATTTTATGATCTGCGTAAAGAATGAAAGGAAGATCTGCAACAACAACTTTATCTGGTCAACAAGCATTAATGAAACATTAGTGTCTACAAGACAAGATGGTAACCAAAAAGGAACACAAGTAGCTGAAACAAGGGACACCAGACAAGATCATTCAGCCACAACATCCAACACAAGAAATACATTAACAGCCCTGTAAGTACAAGGGGACATGTCATAGTTAAAATGCAAGATTTGGCGAATAGGGCAAGGATTTCAATGCAAGTGAGGAAGCCAAGCAGTCTAATGTTGGACTGACTTGCATCCAGGGAGTGTTCATCCACATCTTGACACTGGAGAGTAAGACCATAGAGATTGAGAGGGCTCATACAGCTGGGACCAAAAGACCCACTAGAGTATCCAGACTCAGGAACATAGTGGTGAAACGAACATCCTATCACAAAACAAAAATAGTTTGACAGAAGCTCTCCCACAGTGACCTTTGGGAACAAGAGATTTATCCTGTTACTGAACCTCACACACTCGGCTCTTAGAAAGACCTCAACCATTAACTGATGTCATCAATAAAGGCAATCGCTATTTTGGATGGTCTTTTCCATGTGGGGTGATCTTTCATTTCAAGAATAAATTACTTCCTGTGTACACAGCCTAAGAAGATCCTCAAGATTTGGGTAAAGCTGTGGCACCTACACATGATGGAACCAGCAGGGGATCAAAATCCTGGGACAGAGAAGGAAGCTTATTAACTAAAACCCAGGAACTAATCAGCATGTATAACGTCATGAGAGGTGGTTAAGAAACATGCAGTGACCTTGTATTATCGTAGGAAGTGTGTGTGTTAGTGGATATGTGGGTTAACAACTAGCCTCAGAACTAGAATGCTGAAAACCTCAGGTGGGGACTGAAGTATGGCTGCACATGGTAGAAAGCACACCCTAAACGAAATTATAAATTTCAAAGTATTAGTTGAAACTTTATTTCTTATCTGATCTATGAGGACACTTTCAGAGGTGAGGAATAGGAGAAACGAGGACAACATGAAAGAGCATATAATAAACAGAAGGTTGGGTCTCACCGCCCAAAGAGAACATTTCTCTTAGAAAATGCTGTACCTGGCTTCAGAGGAGGCAGACATTGTGGCAGACATTTGGTTTCTCCAAAGAATTTATACTCATATTCAAGACCACTGTGGGCTCATTCAGAACAGATAATCAAAACAAATACACACTTATAAGGTCGTCCCTTAATATAAAACAGCATGTCCACCATACAAGAGTCATTAATCAAAGCTCTGAGGACCTGATTATTCAAAAAGTACCTTATAGTGTTTTTGGAACAAGAATGTCCCCTGTATTGAAACAGGCATGTGCCCTTGCTATGAGTGCCTGACTGCATATGAAACTGGTATCCTGACTTTTATTTTGGTTATGGCATCACACTAATTTAAAGTGTGCGCAGAGTTCTAGGCCCGTCCCTGACAATGTGAAGTCCATGACTTGTCCTATGACCTGAAGGCACACAGCAAGGGCACAACAAGCGTGCCCTCATAATAGACGATGGGCTACTGTCTCAGTTCTGGAAGCAGCACATACGTGGTGGGAGCAGCATACTGTGTTTTGTGAATCCTTTAGGATAACCAGACCTTTTTATCTGTGTCAGTGGGGGTGTAGCCTGCTGACCCCTTTTGTGTAAAGTTCTAATCTTATGAGAAACTCAGGGCCTTTCACTGACATCCCATGTGTAAGCTGAGCATGTGCCCATGTATAGTATGAATCTAGTACATGTGTGGTTGTAGGCCTCTGTCTATGGTTGAGTTTGAGTTCTAAAGTCAATTAAATCCATTTTGGATGCCCCCTGATTGTACCATGGCACAGAATGGAGGATAGGGATAGCGTCCTCAGTACAGTATTTAGTTTTGCTGTGAGATTTAAAAGTGCTTTCAATTTCATAAAGAGAAGCACTGACCTGGGCATTACTTCACTGCATCTGCTGGTTGGTTGTTGAGATTTGAACTTGCACCAACAACAAGGTGATGGGCAGAAGGCTTGAATAAATCTCAGCCACTGGCAATCACTCCAGTCCATAGTTTTTCGCTCACCATGCCACCTCAGTTTGGACCCAGCCATATGCAAATATGTCTTGACTATGCTTAACAGAACAGTCCAGCCCGAACTGCAAGGCCCAGTCCTGCTTTTACCGAAACCCAAGCAACCCTATACCAGTTTTGCCCTGAACTTGAGCACTACACACTAACTCCCTGAGAAACATGTGGCTGCTCACCCTCCAAGCATCTGTACCTGGACAAGTTTTGCAGAGCTACAGTAGGACGGGCTGAGGGGCACCAGTTGCAAATAACCTCAACCACGAAGGTTGGGGCCCAGCAGCGTCTGTCTACTCTACGGGCCTCCAAATGGGTCTGGACAGCACTAGTGGTTTTGCACTAGGTTATTAAAGGCGCATAACCTGTGGGTGCTAATTAGCACCGATAAGTTATGCAGATACACATTTTTTAAAAGTGACTTTTTGTTGCAAATTTTGAACTTTTTAGTAGCACTTACTGCTTGTGCACCTTTCACACATCAGTGCAAAATCCAGTATGCTGCGTTGAAGAAACACACCAGCACCACCAAGTACATTCACTGTAATCGAATTTTAAGAATTCAAACTAACTCAAATGTTAGCATGGAAAAAGTAGTACTTAAGCCTTCAGCTCTGCTATTATGGATATATTTTACTAGAAAGAGACATGGTGGCAAAAGTCAGAGTTTGGACCGTGGTCTCTTACATTCAAACTGATGCCACTCAGTGCAGCAAAGAACAAAAACACTCACCTGCTTTCTAACAATGAAACCTAGTAGGCCCAACATAAACACCCACAAAAGCAATGTTCAATTAATTCTACAGAAATTCTCAATCTTTAAAAAAAACATACAGTTACATAACTAAAGGTTAGTGATGATCACTGTGCATAGTGTGATCTTTGGACTATGTTTATCATCAGGTCTGGTGCTATCATTTTGAGAGATCCTGTAGCTGCTTAAAATGGTCCTCATGAGAACCCGGATCATTAGGTCCAATCATGCAAAGCCTCACATCAGGGAGGGAGGTGGCAAAACTAATGTCTATCAATGTGAAAAAATCCTACACTAGCCCTGCTTATCAGAGACACACGTGTCAATTCAATTTCCTTCTAAATAGGTATGCTTGTGAGAAGATCTACATGGACGACACAGCTCATGGCCACAGTTTGCTTAAAGTTAAGCATTGCATCCTCTGTTATTCCGAAAAATGCCACTCACTAGCACAGATACGTAGATTATTCATCATGTATCTAAGCATCATTTTCTAAATAGATTTGCTTTTCCTTCTGCGGATGTTGGAAAGCCCTTATGGATTTCCTCTGGCATAGCAACAATAGGTCTCATGTTCTAAAGATGTTTATGGTCGCAAAGTTTGGGCTTTCCAAATGCAAATCACAGTGTTGGGAACGGCTTTCAGTCTTGTAAAACACGTTTTGTGATCCTTTACAAATTGCATACAGGAGGGGCATGAAAGAGGCGTTCCACTCCTCTTTGAGCTCAACTGTGGTCACAAACCATTGAAAGGTTACCACCTCTGAAGTTGGGGTTCCAAAAGCAGGACACGTTTTTTTAAACCAGCACACCTCTCGTTAATGGACTATCCCTGCATTCACAGCCATTCATAGGGGGTCACAAAATACAACCAGCCGAATAAATATTCTTTAGGCCGGTCATTTCATGACCCCCCTGGAAATGAAAAATTTGTGGTGCTATCTATACGTCGCATGACAAATTAAATCCCCATTCACAAACTAGTTGTGTTCAATTTTCTCATCTGTGGTCAAGCTGGAAACCTTTTAAACAGCCAAGCAAATGGGTGGCCGACAAAGGAAGCTGGTCAATACTGTCCAGCCAGGAGCTGGAGTGGGTTTCTGTGCTATTTACTAATCCAATGATAATTTATTTCCTTTCACTGTTTTCTGTTAAGGATTCACAGAGTCTCACTTTGGGAAGAATCCACCACTTTCTGAATAAACAGAAAGGTACATTCCCCAGGCTCAAAAAGGATAAACAAATAAAGCACAGGCACATTCTCTGAGAGCACCTTGAGTATCTCCTGTGTGCAGAGTCTACCTTAAGGCGAGGTTCATATTATTGTTGCAGTGGTAGACTGTGACTCACAGCCCTACTACCTTACACCACCTGAGGGTTACAGAGCAGACTGTGGAAATAGACTATGTGGAAATAGGTTTTTCTTGTCATCCTTTTAAAAATGTTTTTGTACCCTCTGTACTTAGTGCGGGCACCTGTCCAAATACAATTGTCATACCGTGCATGCCTGTGGGATCCGGCCAGACATCAGCTGGAACAGGGTCTGCAGTGGATCATTGTGCGCTAGGGAGCTGGTGAACCTACAATGGAAGGGGAGATGGTAGCAAATGCAGATCAGAGATGGTTCAATAAACATCTCAGAGCATTAAAAAAGAAGACAAAGGATGAATGAGATGGAAATGTGGCTTTGTGTCCAGCTCAAATCGATAAATATACAATTTGGTCTACCTATGGCCATGTACATAGGATCCAAAAGTATATCTCCAGTATATTATCAGGTCCATGTGAACAAGATAGAAGTCACTATCAGCTATTTATATAATAATAAGCCACAAGAATTCCTTCCACCTGCTACCAGCTACATGTCAAAAAGACCCCAAGATATTTTCATTCTTGCAGCTAACACCCATGTCCAGTTGGCCCCTAGGCATCCTTCTCATTACAGCATTGATGTACAAAATATCCTAAGGCATTCATCTGCCCATTTCAAGCTCCAGGTACAATAGATGTCAAGAGTCTGCTCGTGTTCAGCTCTATATACAATAAACCACAAACTTCCAACTACATGTCTATTAGGCCACAAGTCTTCCTTCCTTTCTTCCAATTACTAGCTCCATGTCAAAAAGACCCTGGGTCAGCCAGCAATCCTTCCTTACCCCGTCCCTCATTCCTTCCTTGTTCAGCAGACACCAAGGCCACCTTCCTTTCTATGTCCAGAGACCCCAAGGCTTTCTTCATTTCTGTCAATTACCACCTCCCTGGACAGTAGTCCATAAGACTTCCTTCTTTCCTATTACCTACTCCAAGCCCAATAGGCCCCAGTGCTTCCTTCCATTTTCCAATTTTCAGTTTAATGTCTAATAGACTCCAAGACATCATTCCTGACCATTACTAACTCAGTGGACCATAGAGAACAGTCTGCCTTCCTGTCCGTTATCAACATCAAGTACAAAAGAGTATAGACTGTCTTCTGGCCTACTATCTGCTCCATGTACAATACTCCTCAAGTAGAGTAGGATTAGCAGTATGCACAACTAAGTTGAAAGCTGCATGCCTGAAACGTATGTACTGAAAGACAAACATAGCAACTACTTAACTAGTGACAAATATCAACATGGTTTAGGCCGCCTAAACATCACATTAGATTGCAAAACCAACGATTCTAGTGACGAGGAGATTGAGCGAGATATCAAGTGAGTGAGTGCATTTATATACAGCACATAATAAACAATCTTTAGGCACTGTTAACAAAGTTATGTTGAAATCTGAAATGCTAGGCATTTGGAATGGACATAAAAAAACCTACTATATTGATGTAATAAATAAAACTCACCAAATGCATACAAGGCCAATAATAGGCAATTGAGGCAAATTCTGTGGCCAGTAATGGAGAAAAGGGCAAGACTAAACTAAAGTGTATTTCAGGTAGGGATGCATATCTACACTTCGGTGCATGGAAAAAAACAGTGCAGGAATACGCAAGAATTTATTTAAGGATATGAAGCCAGACTCAGTTGGAGGGTAGAGTTAGATTGTTTAATGGTATTCCAAAAAGCTTGAGGAAAGCGTTCAGACTAGAAATAAGTAGGAGTCAGTCGGAAGAACTCCTATCCTTATCAATGTCACACTTCTACATTTATGTTATTGCATGAAACTCATAGGGATAGAGTGAGTTTCACTGACGTCTCATTGGACCTCCACTCGTGACATCACAGGAAGTGCCATCAGGTATGACCACCACCCACGATATCATATGGAATGACACCACAAAACATTTAAACGCTTGAGGATGAGACAGTGGCTTTTTAAAAAACATTCTTTATAGGAATCTTGAGGCTGTACCATTTTTTTATTAACTATACAGCATAAATGACAAAGACAATAACACTAGTTTCTAACACTTAATAAACCCAAGTCACTCTTACCTTTAAAATTTAGTAGTCTTCATACAAGGTATGCAAAGGTATGCAAAAAGCAACAAAAGTTAGCCCCTGACTGCACACTAGGGTAGAATCTCTTTACCTACTCATCACCCAGCTGTAGGTCCTCAGATCCATCTTGCTCGACAGAAACAAGGCATGACCCCAGAGCTGGCTTCGCATCGCCCAATCCAATGCCTCCTGAAATAAAGAAAACATTTGGGTGTAACAGGTCATCTTTTTCTTATCTAACCACAAGGGGGGTTTCTTGACACACCAGGCCTTCGCAGTTACAGGAGTACTTTAGTCTTGGTGGTATTCATTTTTATGTAAATATAATTATTATAGCCTTGCCTACACCTAGAAAAGAATCAAGGTATTTATGGCCACACAAATAAGGCTGTTTTTTGACACATGCACGTCACATGCTGTAACTGAATCTGTTTCTACACACAATACATGGGGAGGTAAAAACTGTGAGACATACCATCACAAAGAAGAAGGCTAAAATAAACACCTTTGTATCAAGGTGTACCAATAGAAATTGAGAATTACTTCTGTTATGTAAGGTAAAGAAGACTCTCACAAATCAATGAGATACATGAAAAGTTTCAATAGTTTGCTCTGGTAAAACTGTCAATGTAATCTAAACAAATATAGCTTTTCACCGCTAAACAAAGTGTTACACACCATTCCTTTCTTACTGATTGGATCCCAATGAGCTTGTTAAATCAATAAGTCTTCACTTCTCCACACATATACACTGCTTGTAGAGTGTTTGAAATATATTAAATACAAATAAGGGAGTCTCTTTTCTCTATAATGAGCAGATTGCTGAATCTGGCATCTCTTTTGCATGTGCAAATAGGACTTTTCAGAAGGTAGCTAATCCATTTCATCAAGAGCAACTGAGCATAATCTCACATTCGTCCCAGACAGAGCTCCTTGCATTAATTCAGCACAAACATTGGCTGAGGATTGTGAGCTTGATCAACAATGCACTTCACAGAGTGCAACCAGGATGCCCTTCAGCAACAGAATGCAGCCAGCTGTCCTTCACAAACTGTGAAGCCAATCAACAAAAGAAATGGGGGAAAGTGGCTGTGCTTTCTTTACTTCAGACACATCCTTACCACTACCTCAAAAGGTATAACATTAACTGGAAAGACCAACATGGATTGTGAACCTTCCTAATATTTCCTATATTGGGCTCCCAAACACTCAAGATATTTCAATCAGTTCCTTTACTGAAAAAAGATGTTAGCCCTTTGTTTCATGGTCACCTACATAAAATTGTCTACCCTCCTTCTATGTTCTCTTGTCCTCTTCATCTCCATTTTCCTACAGTTTGAATCTGCATGCCTATGTACTCCTTTCAGCTTTTGACCTAATCAAAGATAAAACATTTCCTGACAGGATGGCTTTATTTTTTTTAACCTGACATTATAAATGCATCCCTTGACTGAAGTGCAAACCCTGGCCATGGCACTGAACCCCAGTAATTGTGCTAATGTTGCCACTTTTTAATAATTGTTTTCTACAACCTACGCACAAGTTTTGGATCTATGATGTTGCAGAGTGCTCCTTACTGGAGCTGCTCTCCACCTAAACTTGGGAACTACCCAGAGTTCTCTCTTCTGTTTTGCATAAATTATATGCCACTCTAACTCTGAAAGGGTTTTGTTTTGACTTATACTGGGTGCTCCTTTATGTCTGAACAAAGTTGAACCTCTCTGAAAAGATGTAATGACATCGAAACATGCGTCAGGGTTGCTTTTGCTCATTCCAGGTTGGTTTTGGATGGTATTTTACCAGTCCAAAGCTGTAATACTGTGCCTGGAGTGGTGAAAGGCTTTTGTCATTTTACAGTTTGGCAAGGATGGCACTGGGCCAACCCTATGCCTGAAGATTTTGCTGTACAAATGGCAAAAGACTTTGTTGCTTTCTAGCTCGTCATGGATGGCACTGTGCCAATCCTATGCTTTAAAACTTTGCTAGAAACACAGACATTTGAGGTGAGCAAATGCAGAGTGTCACTGGTATTGCAGGGTGCTCCTTACTGGCGCTGCTCTCCACCTAAACTTGGTAACTACCCAGAGCTCTCTCTTCTGTTTGCATAATTTATGCATCACTCTAAACCTGAAAGGGTTTTGTTTTGACTTATACTGGGAGCTCCCTTGTGTCTGGACAAAGCTAAATCTCTCTGAAGAGATGTAATGACATCGAAACATGTGTCAGGGGTTGCTATTGCTCATTCCAGGTTGGCTGTAATACTGAGCCTGGAGTCGTGAAAGGCTTTTGTCATTGTACATCTCGGCAAGGATGGCACTGGGCCAATCCTATGCTCAAAGATTTTGCTGTAGCGACGGCAAAATAATTTGTCACTTTCTAGCTCGGTGTGGAAGGCACTCTGCCAATCCTATGCTTAAAAACTTTGCTAGAAAAACAGACGTTTGAGGTGAGCAAATCTAGAGTGTCGCTCATGTTGCAGGGTGCTCCTTATCGGAGCTGCTCTCCACCTAAACTTGGGAACTACCCAGAGTTCCTTATATATATATATATATATATATATATATATATATATATATATATATATATATATGTATTACCTAGTGGCAGTCGCCACTAGGTAGTTATAGTTAGGACCTAGTTTCCATAGGAAGAGTGTTTTTTGTTTTGCCTATTGCTAAGTTCAGCTTCTGTCTTGAAAGTTTTGGGGTGATCCGTCAAGTGGGGGCTGAGAAAAAGGGGGTTCCCACCCCACATTTTCCTCATTCATTTTTCCATAGGACCTTTAAACACGCATACAGCCCAGACTACTGAACGGAATTACACCAAATTTGACAAGAAGCTAGATTCTGTTCCGCACATCACACTTTTCGTGGTTTGGTCTAAATCTGTTCAGTAGTTTCTGTGTAATTTAAGGCCTTAAAATATAGATATATAGGGACGCAGCTAGGGGCCGGCCAAGATGGGCGCAGAGTGTGTGAGCTCTGCAACTAGCAACGAGATCCCCCGTTAAATCCACACATTGATTTGGCTGAAGTACCTGAACTGTTGGTGTCCCCAACCCAAGGAGACGTTGGCTGTATTGGCCAGCAGGGATAGTGCACCCGAAGACGGTGGAGGTAAGGCGAAGGCCGCGTGTTGGATGGCACTGGGCCTGGCGGGGGTGGTGCGCCATGTGAAAGGGAACACCAGGGGGGCAACGGAATGGGAGTAGGGACTAGGTAGCGGTACGGCGCCGCCTCAGGCCCTGGATGGGCCAGAGTGGACAACTGAAATTGTGGCTGCCACTCCCGTCTCCCTCTCTGTTTCTCTTTCGACCTCCCCCGGCAGGACACAGCACTCGGCCATGGAGGCGCAGCCCGGGGCCTCCGGTGACAGTGGTCTGCACTCATCTGGGCGCCTGATGTGGATCATGTAGTGAAGGCAGCCTCGGTAATCGACCACCCTTATGGTAGGTTCCAACAGCATGGAGAGGATTGCATCCTAAATGAGCCTTTAAAGTCCTGGCAACGCGCTGATTGGAGTAGGTGCCTCTGAGGTGCTGGGGGGGGCGCCTTTGCAGGCTTGAGAGTTTCCCTGGTGGTGGAGACTATTGAACGTGTAGAGCACTTAAACTGCACGGAGGAGCAATATTACAGCAGTGGCGCCCAGGGGTGGTGTGCCATGGTTCCCCTCCCCAATTTTAAGTGGACAGAGAAACGCTGTGTTGAGGGAGCAAGGGGCTGGACAGGTCTGACCAGGTTGACCCCCTCTGTGGTCGGTGAGCACTCAAGCATAGTCAGAAACAAAGGGCAGGTCCCCCCACAAGTTCATAAGATGAACAAATACGAGGTCCCTAGGCTGACGGAGGACAGTGAGCCAGACGGAGCGGAGGTGGAAACGCCAGAGAAAGTTGAGAGAAGGGAAAAACTACGTTGGCCGAGCCGTCGCTGGGGGCAATCATGGCGGGTATTCAAGACCTAAAGGGCGCGCTGGAACCTACATTGGACGCCGTAACGATGGATGTGACATTTCTGCTCGCTGACTTTAAAAAAGTGGCAGACAATGTCTCAATCACGGAAACTCATGTTGCGCATTTGCAATCCATGTGGAAACATCTGGAAAGCCAAGTGCGGTTCCTAACCACGGAGTGTGAAAAATGGCAGCAAGGTTGGAAGACCAGGAGGAAAGCCCCAGAAGGATTAACATCAGAGTAGTGGGGATGGAGCGGGGGAGGCAGAGTGCAAAACTCTTTTTAGAAGACCTTATTACTGCAAAACTTTGCCCCAAACGGCTGTCCCATTTTTTCACTATAGAAAAAGCACATAGGGCACCTGTTCCCCCGCCACGACTGTCGCCTCCCCTTCCCCCCAGGGTCATATTCGCCAGGGTCTTCATCTTCCATGATAGGGACGCCATTTTGCAAGCGGCCTGGACTAAAGATGATCTTCAATACGAAAACACAGTAATCCGATTTTCCCCAGATTTCACAGTTTAAGTGCAATGACAGTAGCACAACTTTCAGGAGGTAAAAAGGTATTGAGAGACAGGGGCCTTAAATATATGATGTTGTACCCAGCCAGGCTGCGGGTGATAGTGGAGGGAAAGACATGGCACTTCACTGCCCCAGCAGAAGTGTGGGAATGGTTGGAGGGGTGGCGCACACCAGGATGTCGGCACAAGCAAGAAGCTAGGGCGAAGAGGAACAGCTCTGCACCATCCAGTGAGATGCAGACACCTAATGACAACGGACAGTCTCTGGAATGGGCGACACAGACTTAGTGCATTCGCCGAAGGCCGGGCAGATGGCTGGAAACGGTGTTGTGGTTAGGGCTGAGGTGGTTCCTCCTACCCTAGACTGAGGATTATTAAGCCTGATGGGGGTGGGAGCAAGCAATGTTTCTGCAGGGCACACTTGCTTTGAAAGATGTCTGCACAGACGGGGGTAAGGACTTTACAGAATTCAACTAATCCAAGTAAGCATTTTTGAGGGTACAGGGGTGAATTTGAGTTACTTTTGGGGTGACAGGCACTCCGCAAGTTCGGGGGTGGGCAATTAGGAGCCTATCTAGTGGTGTAGCAGGGAGGGGCGAGTTGGGAAGTTGGTGTTTTGTGTTGTTAGTAGTTGCTCAGTTGTGTTTGACTGCTGACTGTTGTCAGGAAGCACTGCAATTGACCAGTTGGAGAGGCGAGTGGGAGGGGTATCGGGAGGGCACAGGTTTGGGGGGGAGGCCCACAAGGCCCAATGTCACTGCATCCAGGGGTCCATCTGTTAGTACTAATGATTCACAATGGCTGGCTCTGCACAGATATTAACATGGAATCAGAATGGGCTAGTGAACCAAATTAAGCGCACTATGGTCCTACAGTACGTACATAGACATGCCCCAGAGGTGGTTCTCCTGCAGGCGACAACGTGAGGGGGAACAGAAGCCGGCCATTGGATAGGTTTGGCTACTCCATGGTCGTGCATGCTGGATACACCACTGACTCCAGGGGTATGGGGATTCTCATTAAGAAATCACTATCCTGCAATCTGACTCGTACCTGATGGGATCCATTGGGCAGATATGTGGCGATATCAGGGGTGTGGGATGGTCAGATATTGAATTTGTGGTCGGTTTATGTTCCTCCAAGGTTACAGGCCCAAACACTGCCTGAGGTGGGGACGTTATTGCTTGACATGCTGCCGGGCCTGCTGGTGCTTGAGGGTGATCTAAATATGGTGGTAGACTCGGCTTTGGACAGGGATACAAGAGCAACTACACATGGGGAAGGTGGCACCCTTATGGCCTTTTTGGATGCAGTGGGGCTGGTGGACCTATGGAGAGAACATCACCCGGAATCGAAACAGTATACGTATTACTCTGCGGCGCATGGGAGTTACTTGCAGTTATATTATCTGCCTACCCCTCAAATGCATTTGGGGTACTAAACGGACGCCCTGCACAAACCGAGAGGAATCTTGGACCACTCCCCAGTGGTAGTGCTATTGCAGGGCCCTGTCCAGAGGTATGTACGGCAATCGCGGCTCGCGGGGATTCCTGGGGCAGGGCAGCAGGCGGGGGTGGGGCGTAATTATTAACATGAAAAAAAATGTAATATACAAAATGTACGTCCACTCCCACGAGGCAACGCTCCTCTGCTCTTCTGCTGCACGCAGGCACAGGCTCCCAGCCTGCCCTGCGGCCAATCCTGACATTCTTCAAAGCAGCATCAGGATTGGCGGGGAGCACCCAGCCAGGGCGCTCCCAGGCAGACTGGGAGCCTGTGCAGGCTCTCTCCAGCTCAGCAAATGTGTTGCTGGGCTGGAGAGAGCTCTATGTGCATGTGTGTGTTGGCCAGCCTGAGATGGCTGGCCAAACATACATGCGCTCTGTGGGGAGTGCTCAGTGCACTCCCCTCTGTTCGTCACCCCCAATGCCCCACCCCTTTCACAAGGAAGGGATAATAAACACAGTTTATTATCCCTTCCTTGTGAAAGTGGTTGCTGTTGGCAGGGGGCAACGCTCCTCCACCCTTATGGAGGAGACGCCCCTGATGTACTGCCTCCCAGTCTAAGTCTGTAGCATCGGAAGGACAAGGGTTTTAGGGACGCTTTGAGAAAAAGGACAGAACAATACTTTCAGGAAAACAGTGGTTCAGTTGATTCAATGTCCGTCTTATAGGAAGCTTTTTAGGTGGTATTGAGAGGCCACGTCCAGGATTTAATAGGGGGTATGAAGAAAGAACAGCAGGAACGATGTGGGGCACTGGAATGTGACATACCAGTTCTGGAGGCACATGCCAAGGCAGAAGGTGGGAGTGCCCCTAACCTTCAACATCAAATTTGTCTCAAACGTCAGGAATGGCAAGAAGTGGCAGAACATCACGCCCAGGCTTATGCGCTGGCGGCGCAGAGGCACCTCTATATGATGTTGGGGACAAAGACTCTAGGCTACTAGCGTGGCTGGACAAGAGGTACAGCAAGAGATCCTGGGTTAGAGAGATCAAGGACCTGGAGGGAGAGTGTGAGGTTATGAATGCTGAAATAGCCGAGGCCTTTGCGGTGTACTATGAGCAGATAAACGCCTTGGGACGAGGGAAACCCAGGAGGGTGGTAAAGCCTTTTTGAAGGATATTAACCTCCTGCAATTGTCAGAGGGTGATAGGGCAGCCCTGGAAGGCTGGTCCCAATGGAATGTCCTACAAGTTCTTTAAGTGCATGACTGATAAACTGTCAAAACCCATACTTGCTATGTTTTTGGATGCACACAGTAAGGGGAGCTTATCATTAGATCAAAGAACAGCGACCATAATAGTTTACCAAAAAAGGGGAAACACCCTGAGGAGTGTGGTTCATACAGGCCCATCGCCTTGCTAAACACAGAGGTCAAGGTGCTGGCCAAGGCCTTGGCGGTTAGACTGCAGAATGTCATTGGCAATTTAATACATCCCGATCAATCCAGATTTATACCACACAGAAGTACACGCCTCAATTTGAGGCGCCTTTATGGAATTCTGCATGCAACCAATTTGCTTACGGCAGAACAGACAGCCCTCCTATCGCTAGACGACAAAATGACCTTCGATACTATTGAATGGCCCTACATATTTGCACTGCTGGAGCGATTGGGATATGGCCCTCATTTTTGTAGCTGGCTCTGCCTCCTATATAGGGAACCAACTGCTAGGGTTTGGGTTAATGCTACACTCTCACAGTCTTTTGTCATGCACAGGGGCACATGTCAGGGGTATCCGCTCTCCTCCATGCTTTTTGCTTTGGCACTTGAGCCGGTGGCGGCCTGGGTTCGCCAGGATCCCCTGATATGGGGTATCAGGGTGTACGGGACATAGGAGGAGCGAATCTCGCTATACGCGGATGACGTGCTTCTCTATGTTACTAATCCACGCTGGTCCATCAATAGGATTTTGCAAGTTTTCGCTATTTTTGGGGAACATTCTGGCTATCAGATTACCTGGAAGAAATCCCTTGTTATTCCCCTGGCAGGAGACACTATGGAATTGACTCCATTCTGTCTTGCATCCATAGTTCATGACAGACTTATGTTCATATATACATAACTAGGGACCCAGAAAGGTTCTACGAGGCCAACCTCCTCCCGCAACTAACTAGGTTGCACAGGGATGTGGGCCTTTGGTGAGCCCTGTCACTGTCACTCATGGGGAGGGCGGCACTATACAAAATTATGTTGCTCCCTATATGTCTTGCAGAACACCCCATTCAAGATCCCACAGGAGGTATTCCGAAAGCGAGAGCAGGAGGTCAGGCTGTTGCTGTGTAATGGAGGAGGCTCGGGCATAGCAGTGAGCAAGCTGCATAGCAGAGTATTTGAAGGGGGACTGGCTATCCCGGATATTACCAGATATTATTGAGCAACACAGTTGGTAGCAGTCAAGGTGTGGGTGTTTGCAGACCAGCAGGACCGAGTGTTCCGGGCGGATAGGGATGCCTTTGGGTGCGTAGGGTATGAACGGGCGCTCTAGCAACGGTCAGGAGAACGTGGGTGGTCTCCCCAGACCGAGACTGTACCACAGATCTGGAGAGAGGCATCCCGGAATGTGGGACAGGAACACACCATCTCGGCTATGGCACCCTTGTGGCATAGTGACTTATTGAGGGAGGTGGGAGGACTGCAGGGCTTCAAAAAGTGTAAACCACTAGAAATTCAGCATCTGGGTGATGTCTGGAAGGAACGGGCATATATTCCATTCGAGGAGCTTAGGTCTGAATACAGTATGGTCGAATCAGAGCACTATCGACATGTTCATCTGGGGCATGCTCTATGCTGTCACACATTGGAGAACGAACAGCTGCCAGATGCAGCCTTTTTAGAGGATCGCCTCCTCATAGAGCCCTTGTTAGCTAAAGCAATCTCATTAATCTATAGGAAGCTGATGAATAATTCCACGGACCCATCAGTATCACTGCGAGAGGCTTGGGAGGGGGATGTGAGAGGGCTGGAGGACAATGACTGGGTAGAGGTGCTCCAGAGCCCCAGGGAAGTGAGTATTCGTGCCCGGTTCAGACTGGTACAGCTGAGAATTCTTCACAGGGCCTACTACTCTAGGACACTCCTACACAAGATCGGCCAGGGGGATTCCTCATTATGTTTGAGACTATGTGGACAGGAGGAGAACTTTTACTACATCCTTTGGTCATGCTTGGAAATCCACCGCTACTGGGAGGGAGTGGTGGGGGTTATGACCTGTTGCTTGGGAGTGAAGTCCCATTGGACCCAAAATAATATCAGTGACGAGGACACTTGGCCGAAGTACAAACTTACACGGCATTGGTAGCTAAACGGAACATAACAAGAGCCTGGGTGGCTGAACAACCCCCAAGTGTTGGGGCATGGACGTCTGACCTGGGTTGCTGCAAGAGGGCCAAGAGGGTGGTCTACCTGAGTAGGGAGTGCCCTAAAAAATGGGATAAGATATGGGGCTGCTGGAGTGCGTACAGAGAGGAAGAGGGGGGCAGTGCCTGAGGGGACAGTGGTTTGCAGTTTGCATGAGATTGGGAAGAGCCCACAGCCCTCTCTTGCCATTGTGGATTAGCTAAGAAGGTGGGTTTTGCTTTTGCCTACTAAAAAGGTTACATCTTCTATGGAAAACTGATACGTGTTATCCAAATTGCAGTGAATTGTCAAAAATATGCGACAATTGTTTGAGTTTGTTAATACAAAGAATTTAAAAAAAAAGATAAATAGGGACACAGATCCTCTACGGATCCAACGATCCCCTGTGCTGATATCTGATTGGCTGGCAACACTTCAACAAAGAAGTGCTGGCAGCCATCTTGGGATTTGGCTTCAGCCGAGCCCCAGAAAAAAAAGAAAAAAAAGAAAAGGGGCCAGGGTATAGTCACCCTGACCCCTTAGCCCTGGTGCTGGGGTCCCGGGGGGACCCTGCCAGGGCTAAAAAGCATTAAAAAAAAAGAAATCTGAAAAATACGCGGATGGATCTGCTGATTTTTCAGAGACTTTTTTAAAAAAAGTGGTCTACTGACCTTTATACATTTGTGGTTAGTATGGGAGAAGGGTGCATGAGGCCCCCCTCCTTGGGCTTTAATAAGCCCCGGGGACTACCACATCCTGAGGCAAAATGCTTTTAAGGTGAAAGGGGCCCTATGGCCTCCCCCACAGCTCCGGAGACCACCACCTCCCCGGGGGGCAAATATACAAATATCTGCAGGGGGCCGTGTGGCCCTCCTGCTCCCCAGGGACCACCACCCCCTGCAGCAAATATTTAAAAAAACAAAAGTGAATCCCTTTGAGACCCCTAAACCCCGGAGACACCCCCCATCCAAGGCTACACTGTACTTTGAGTGGGTGGGTCACAGGGCAAATATTTAATAAAGAAAGTGGATCTCTTTGAGATCCCCGTGCCCAGGGACCATCACCCCCGGAGCTATTCTCGTTGGAGGGTGGTCACGCAACCCCCCTCGTGGAGCCATTGATGGCCCTAGGGACTGCCACCCCCCCAGGGCCACCTCCTGCAATGTCCCAAGGCGCTACAAGATTAAAATAAAGCAGCATGCTGCGTGGACCCCCCAGGGCCCTGCTGACCACCACCTCCCAGGGCCAAATATTTTTAAAAAAGACGCAGGGGGCCCACCTGCTGCTCGGACCCCCTGCCCCTGCAGGGAGTTAGCTTAAGGGTAGGTGTCTGGGGTGTTACGCCCCTCTAATAAATGTATTTTGGGAAAAATAGTTAGCTATAGGTGCTTTCAATCGGAGATGGTGAGATGGCTTTCAGATTTCACCAAGAATTTTTACACACACAGAAAAATACGAAAACACTCTCTCCCTCTCTCTAGTTTGAAAGACTTCAAAAATGTTGGTTATTTCACAAAACAATGGGGGTGATTCCGCCGGGGCCAGGGTCGGCGGGAGCACCGCCAACAGGCTGGCGGTGCCCCGCAGGGCATTCTGACCGCGGCGGTTCAGACGCGGTCAGAAGAGGAAAACCGGCGGTCTCCCGCCGGTTTTCCGCTGCCCTGGGAATCCCCCATGGCGGCGCAGCTTGCTGCGCCGCCATGGGGGATTCTGACAGCCCATACCGCCATCCGGTTCCTGGCGGTTCTCCCGCCGGGAACAGGATGGCGGTATGGGTTGTCGTGGGGCCCCTGGCATGGGCACTGCAGGGGCCCCCGTAAGAGGGCCCCACTTTGTATTTCAGTGTCTGCATTGTAGACACTGAAATACGCGACTGGTGCCACTGCACCCGTCGCACCTTCTCACTCCGCCGGCTCAATTCTGAGCCGGCGTCCTAGTGGGAAGGGTTTTTGCACTGGGCTGGCGGGCGGCCTTTTGGCGGTCGCCCGCCAGCCCAGTGCAAAAGCCAAAATACCCTCAGCGGTCTTGCGACCGCGGAGCGGTATTTGGGAGGGGGGAAGTCTGGCGGGCGGCCTCCGCCACCCGCCAGACTTAGAATGACCCCCAATGTGTCTTCTCTCACTTAGTATCACTATCACTCCGCATTCCTTTCCATTTTCACTGCACCTTAAACCCCTCTTGTGCACCCTGCTTGTCATGTGATGTATTTTAACATCATGTGCCAGTATGATTGTTGGAAAATCTGAAGTCTACACCCCTCCTTGGGCACTTCGGGAGGTAGCAGAAGCTGGTGCTGGTGGGTGGCAGTCCCGGGTCCATGTATGGCTCCAGGAGGGGGGGGGCATGCAACCCCCTCTTTTGATATTCAAGGGCCGGGCTCGGGAGGTTGTTGTCCCCGGGGCTGTATATGATCCAGGAGGGGTCTGCGCAACCTCCCTCCTATATTTAAAATAAACATATTGGCCCTGGGGAGGTGGTGGACCCCGGGGCCCGGGGGTCCACATGGCCCGGATCTTATTTTAATTGTAGCCCCGGGATGGTGGTGGTCCCCAGGGCCTAGGGAGGGTAGAGTCTGCGCAGCCCCCTGCTTTTTTTTGTTTTTGTAGCCCCCGGTGGACCCCGGGGCCCCAGGGGTCTGCGTGGCCCCTGCAAAAGGTTGTTGTTGCTCCAGGGAGGTGGTGGTCCCTGGAGCCAGGGAGTCTGTGCAGCCTCCCGAATAAGATAAAATGTAGCCCCCGGGAGGTGGTGGTCCCCGGGGCTTCAATATGCCTTTTGAGGGGGGCCCCGTGCACCTGCCTCCATTTTACAAAATCCACACAATGGCCCCGGAATCTGGCTCAACTGGGGGCTATTTAAACAATAAGCATGGGAGCCCATCGCCGCTCCAAGAATGTTTTTAAAAAAATGCTTTTTCGACTTGGCAGAGTCCCAGATGGTTTGTGCAGCACCCCGAATAAGATAGAATTCAGCCCCAGGGAGGTTGTGGTCCTTGGGGATTCAATAAGCCCTTAGACGGGAGTCCCGTGCACCATCTCCATTTTATAAAATTCACACAATGCCCATGGGACCTGGCCCACCTGGGGGCTATTTAAACAATAAGCTTGGGGGGCAGGGCTTTATGATTTTTTACATTTTTGGTGAATCTGCTGTTCCAGACGCAGATTTCTCAGCAAATGTTTAAAAAAAATGCTTTTTAGACTTGGCAGTGTCCCAGGGGCACCCTGGACCAATGCTAGGGGGTTAGGGGTATTCCTACCCTAACCCATTTTCCTTTTTTTTTGGTTTTTATGGCACTCAGCTGAAGTTGAGTCCCAAAATTACTGCCAACACATCTTGTTTGAAGTGTTGGCAGCCAATTCGATCTCAGCAACAGATCTCTGGGATCCGCGGCCTTTGATATCTATATTTCTTTTTTCTTTAATATCTCGAAAACTAGTGAACCAATTTACACCAAATGAAAAAAGTGTGACCTGTGGACCAAAAGCTACCTTTTTGGCAAATTTGGTGTAATTCCGTCCAGCAGTTCGGACTGCAGGGGTGTCCACCCAGCAGTTTGGACTGCAGGCGTGTCTAAAGAGTCTATAGGAATTAACATGAAAACAGACTTTTTTTACCATTTTATTCTCGGCCCCAGCTTGACGGATCACCCAGAAACTTTCCAAGCACAACAAGACCATAGAGGGCACCTTTTGTGGAAAATTTTGTGAAGATTTGTCAAATGGTGCCAAAGATATAGGGAAGTCAAAAAACGCTTTTCCTATAGAAACTAGGTCCTAAATATAACTCCCTACTGGCAAAAGTCAATAGGTAATATATAATCATCCATACAAGGTTTTTTCACATGCGGTTCATGCAAAGCCTGTAAATACAGTAGTAATTGCCACAAAATACAATTATCAAAACAAACAAGACCATACATGATTAAAAAACATTTAACTTGCAACACAGAATTCAGTGTTTATGCATTAGACTGTCCATGTGAAAAATGTTATATAGGCAGTACAATACATAAAGCAAAACAAGTGTGCTTGTACATGAGAGCCATAGTGAATGAGGATAAACAATACCCTATTGCGAGGCACTTGGCTATGTATCACCATAAGAATATCAATTTATTCAAATTCTGTGTGTTAGATAGTATCCCTGTTTACTTGAGAGGAGGAAATAGGGAACAGGAAGTATGGAGATTGGAATCAAAACTCATTATTAAATATAGAACCATTCAACCAGGAGGATTAAACTTGGATGAATAATTATCAGTACACTTAGGTTAAATTTTAGTGCATTCAAAATTTTCAGGGGATAAATGGGAGGTATTTTTAGATAATAGAGGTATTGAGTTTTCATAGACATTAGATGTGACATTTGAGTTAGAACTTTAAGTTTAATTCCTTGTTTTGTGTTTATATTTATTAGGGTGTTCCTGTGAAGATGAAGTTTCAATGGCGATATTGGAACACAGAAGAGCTATTATATCTTTTGGGTCATCTAAAGCTTTTATTTATTGGATTCAGTGAAAATGAGTGTACAGTATGTAATTGCTTCTTTTTTCACTATATTATAAAAAGGAATATAATCTTGAGATTGAATAAATAACATTGTTAAGGGTGATTGAATCAGAAATGGCAAAAAATGTAATAGAGTGGCTATACGTATTGTTCTAGTTTTATTTTTCATATTGTTTTTTGACATTTTAAAATGGGGGTTATAAGATTAAATTTGTTTAATGAGGGAGAGTATAATGTATTTAAGTTATTGTACACGTTTTAGATTGGTAAGAAAGTAGATTTTCTGTAAAATAATGAATGTTCAAATATGGCCGACACTTTTGGAAAGCAAAAGAGCATTTTTCAGTCCATCATTTGTGTTAATTATTATAGTTAAGCTTGTTTCTACAAATGTCACTGAATTGCATATGGTGTGTATTTGAACCTGTGAGCAAGGAGCGGAGGCTCCAGAACGTGTCAGGAAAATTGATATCATAATTGAAAATTAAATACGCTGTTTGACAACACGCGGGACATTGCCTTTGTGGCGTTAGGATTCTTAGTTCATTCAGGCAACACGTTGGGCTGGATATATATATATATATATATATATATATAACCTATTGGCGGTTGCCACTTGGTAGTTATAGTTAGGACCTAGTTTCTATAGAAAAAGCTGTTTTTACTTGCCTATATCTTTGGCGCCGCTTGACGATTCTTCACCAAATTTTCAAAACAAATTCGACAGTCAAGTGAGCTGCTGTCTTGAAACATTTGGAGTGATCCATCAAGCGGGAGCCGAGATAAGGGGGGGGGCAAAATTAGAGCATTTCCAATGTTTATTCCCATAGGAAACTTTGAACAGCAATAGCACCAAAACCACTGGATGGAATTACACCAAATTTGACAAAAAGGTAGTTCTTGGTTCAGAGAGAACCCTTTTTGTTGTTTGGTTCAAAGTTGTTCAGTAGTTTTTGAGAAATTAAAGGAAATCAACATTTGTATATATAGGGACATGAATGTTTCGCAACCACTCCTGATCTCATGCTGAGATCTGATTGGCTGCCAACACTTCAACAAGGAAATGTTGGCAGCCATCTTGGGACTCTGCTTCAGCCGAGGCCCAGAACAAAAATTTTAAAAAGACAGGGACACCCTGATCCCTTAACTCTGGTGCTGGTTTCCCAGCGGGACCCGCAAAGGGCTAAAAAGCATTTTTTTTTATTATTTACGGTGGGAGGCGCAGCGGATCTGCTGAAAATTAAAAACAAACAATGTGGGGGCTCCCGTGCCTTGTCATTTTGAGGCCCCTGGGTGGGCCAAGTCCTGGGGGCATTGTTTATGTAAGTATGTAAGTGCGGGTAGGCTGCCCAAACCCCCACAGCCCCGGGGACTGCCACCTCCCCGGAGCTTTGATTATTTGGTATGTGGGAGCCGCCAGGCCCCCCATAACCTGGGGTACCGCCACCTCCCCGGGCATTAATAAGAATTTATGCAGGGGGCCATCCTGCCCCCCACAGGATGAGGGACCATCTCCTCCCCAGGGCATTTGCCCAATTGTGTGCGGGGGGCATGCGGCACCCCCCAGCCCCAGGGACTGCAACCTCCCTGGGGCATTAATCAAAATTAATGCTGTGGGGACGGGCGGCCACCCATTTCCCCGGGTGACCAACACCTTCCCGAGGTGTTTGTCTAATTGAGTCTTTGGGGTAGGGTGGGGCGGACGGCCCCTCCGTTGCCCCGGGGACCACCACCTCTCTGGGGCATTCACCACATTGTGTGTGGGAGGTCCGCGTACCCCCACCCCGGGGATCACCACCTCCCTGAAGCAAATGTTTAAAAAAGACATAAGAGGTCCGTCTTGCACTCCTGTAGCCTTGGGGGCCACCACCTCCCTGGGGCTATGTATGTTGGAGGGGGTTCGCATGGCCCCCTCATGGAGCCACTGATGGCCTTGGGGACTGCCACACCCCAGTGCTGGCACCTGCAATGTCCAGGGTGCCCTTCCTCCAGACATAGCTATTTGCTTTGGCTTGGTGGCAGCTTTAATAGCTGCCACCAAGCCACAGCAAACACTCCGCTCCGATGAAAGGAAAGCTGTCAAAACAGCTCTCTCTTCATCGGAGCGGAGGTTTCCTCTGTCTACCTACCTGCAGAGATGCAGTCAGGGAGACAGAGGAAACAATTGCTATCACAGACAGCAATGCTGCTCCCGCAGGAGGCGAGGAACCAGCTGAGACTGTGGGGTTCAGGCTCCCCCCACAGTCCCCAACATTGAGACTTGATGCCCTGGGGGGGCACCGAGGGGGGCCACGCGGCCCTTCTCCCAAAAACTAAAATTAAGATAAGCCTCAGGGGATGGAGTCCCCGGGGCCAATATCGTCCTGGGGAGGGGGGGCCAAGTGATCCTCCTCCCCCAAAAAATTAAATGTTTGGGCCACGCCCTGGGGAATGGGAACATCGGGCTGAGACTGGCGTGGGGGGGGGGGGGTCACGCAGCCCCTCTTCCCCACCCAAAAATTTATATTTATACTGGGCCCCGGGGAATGGTGTACCCGGGCCGATATTGGCCTGAGGAGCGGGGGGCCATGCAGGGTCAGGTTGTTATAGGTGTTGGCCACAGGGACTGACCACAGGTCAGGTCCTGCGGCCAACCACCGCTGCACACAGCCTAAGGCCGTGTGCAGCTCGGGATTGGGTAATTATAGGGGTTGGCCACAGGGACTGGCCACAGGCCGGGCCCTGTGGCCAACCTCAGCCATGCACGGGACAGTGGTTGGATTAACGTATAGTAATGAAAATTACTATACGTTAAAAAAACATAGAAATTCACTGAAATAAAACAAAGGTCACAGGGACATTATAGTTAGGAAATAGAATTTAAAAAACATAGAAATTCACTTAAAATAAACAAAAGTTGCAGGGATGTTATAGTTGGCTCACATTTTAAATGTACAAACCATAGAAATGCACCAGTTATAGTTATAGTTATCTCAAGTAACTATAACTCGTGGCCTAAAGTAACTATAACTCGCGCCCTCTACATGCATTGATAATTACCCCACAAATTACAGCACTCATGACATCTTTCATAACATAACTGATAATGTCACTGTAATATCTGCAGAAAAAAAATTCATGATCAGATAACAGTGCATGACGAGGGTGCGAGCTATAGTTACTGTAGGGCACGAATTATAGTTACTTGAGATAACTCTAACTATAACTGGTGAATTTCTATGGTTTGTTGCGTTTAAAAAGTGAGCCTAACTATAACGTCCCTGTAACCTTTGCTTTTTTAGGTGAAAAAAAAAATATATATATATATATATGTATACGTATAAAAAAATCTACCCCAAGCTTTCTTTCCTTTGAACACAACCAACTTGGAAACTGGAATTATTTATTCAATGTGATCTAAAATAGGTGAGCAAGCAATAAATGAAAGAATTTTAAAAAAAGGAAAAAAAATTGACAGATGTTGAAAAATGTTGTTATTGACTCATATGATGCAAGTGTCGCAAAACTTGCAGTCATACTTTATTTCAAACTTTTTTATAGAGCATTTTAACACTGAAATGCAGTTTATTACAATTTGTAGGCATTAAAGTTTGGGTAGATCTGCTATCGGGTGGTCATACAGCTGGTGGAAGACAGTTGTATATAACATAGCAATATGTTGTTTCTAATATCTTTTTACTGGTATGGTCAGTTTTCAGTCAATACACACAGTTCAATTGAACACAAAAGTTGTAACGAAATAGCAACAATCTCCCCAACTAAGAACTTGCGATCATACTTTGGGGGTCATTATGAGCCCAGCGGTGAGTGGTAATGTGGTGACAATACCGCCAACAGGCTAGCGGTACATACCGCCACATTATGAGATTGGCAGGTTGGCTGCAGCCTCCTCCACTCATACTGCCACGCCTGTCTATCTCCAGCCCGGCCGCCGCATAATACCGCCGGCCACTTTATCAGCCTGCCTACCACCATGGTTTTTGTGGTGTTAGCAACGCCATGAAAACCATGGCGGTAGGCCTTACCGGTGACAGGGAATTCCTTTCCTGTCACCAGTAGGCGGCTACCCCACCCCCCAACACTCACCTGACACCCCCCTTCCACCTCCATCCAAACTCCCCCCACCCCCTCCGATCCTCACACACACACCCCCACCCTTCTGATCCTCACACACTCCCCCCACCCCCGATCCTCACACACACAGCACTACCCCCTCTGATACTCACACACACCCCTCCATCCCCATACACGCACACACCCGCAGACACGCACCACGCATACACCCAATCACTCACACTGGCATACACGCATTCATACACACACTGGCATACACACATTCATACATGCATGCTTCCATACATGCTCACACACATTCTTACAACAATCACACTGACATGCAGACACGCACTCACTTCACCATTCTTACACGCATTCACTCACATGCATACAACCATGTAAACAACACAACACACACAGACACATTCACACACTCACTCACACATTCATGCACATACTCAGAAACACAACACCCCCCACACTACCACCCTCCTCCCCTGTCGGAAGCTCAACTTACCTTGGTTGAGGATGTCTTCCGGCAGGGAACAGGAAGGGGGGGCTCCTACTGCCAGCAGAACACCGCCAGGCCGTATTACTGGTCATAATATGGCTAGCGGCGTTCTACTGGCGTGGCTGGTGGTAGCAGCGCCAGCTTACCACCGTACGCCAGTATAATCACTGCCAGATTTCCACCCTTATTGTGGCGGAAGTCAGGCAGTGCTCATAATCTGGTGGGCGGGTGGTAGCCACGGTGACGGTATGTTGCAGGCCGTCACCACATCGGTAGGTGGTTTTTACCGCCAATGTCATAATGATGACCTCTGTTTCAAGAAATATAGTACCAGCCTTGAACAGGCAGCCTTACACAATATCAGGTTTTAAGATAAAGGATACAAAAGAGAGATCAGAGTGCAGCAGTTTGGATATAACAAAAATGATGAGATTATAACAAAATTATGATGTCGAAAAATATCATTTAAATTCCCGACACCCTAGGCAGCATGGTTAGTTACTTTGCTAAAGTTTATTTGAGATTCTTGCTGTTTTGTTGGACCATATTAAGTGCTTAATCCTTTTTCCCAATTTTCTACAGAGAAAAGAGACTAAGGGCCTGATTAGGAGTTCGGAGGACGGGATGACCTGTCTGCTGAACTTCCGACGCGGAGGTTGCCGCCATACTGGCTACCTCCTCGCCAGACCCATTACGACTTTCCCACTGGGCTGACCGGTAATAACCAAGGTTTCCTCCTGTCAGCCCAGCGTGAAAGTGGTGGCAGCCTTGTGGCTGGCTCATAATCAAGCCGGCAGCAATGCTCCTGCTGCAGGGGCCCCAGCACCTTTGCCATGCTCACTGTCTGCATAGCCAGCCCGTAATGAGGTCCAAAATGTGATCCGTTGTGTGAGAATAAAATAAACTATTTTTTAAAACAATTACTTTAATATACTTTTCCAACCTGTGATGAGAGAACAAGTTATTCCCTAGTAGCTTTTCTATTTTATCCAGACCAAGATGATATTTGAAAACACTATCTCCTGATTATTTGGAATGACAATGCCCAAATAGTCTTTGTTGTTTCAAAGGTATGTTCTGTAGTATCCTAGTCAGGAGCAGTAAAGCCCAAGTCTTTCTTAGTATACATGCTTATGTCACTGAGTTTCTAAAATAAAATTCTACTTAAAGAGTCTTTTTGTTTCTAGTGGTTGAATTTGAACAGTGAACGAAATGGGAGAAAGTGGAAGGTCCTTGTAGGTACCTCAATATTTTCACAGGCTCTTTCCACCAATGTAATTAACACAGAACTGGACAGATAAATAGTCACTAATGCTGCATCCCTTAAAGAACTTGCCAGTGGAGTCAAGCTCAGCGTCCTCAAAAGTAGTAACTAGTGGAGTTGCATTGATGGATGCCTGATCAACTATAGGAGAAAAGTGAACAATGGTCTTGTTAAATGATTGTTATGGGAAATAAACCTATTGATCATAAGTAGTCTGGCAAGATACCAATTAAGTCTATGAACAGTAATTTTGGAATTTTGGCAAACACTGGCAAATGCTGTATTAGGCAAACTGATAGGATCAGATAATTGATTGTTATTTTCTTTATAAAGATTCCAGTGTTAGTCAACTGCCTGTTTAGAGATGTGTCTAGCTGTGAAAATATTATTTAATGTTTGGGAGAATGGTATAGCAATTTAATCTAAAACGTCTCTAGAGAATTCTGCATTGAGTGAAATAGGAACAGCTGTCAGTATTTCATTCCAAGACTGCAGAGAGAAGGGGTCAAGTTATAAGTATGGATGATCTTGCAATGGTGAGTGAGAAAGCTACACCGCTAACTACTACATACGTGGAGAAGTCCAGACTGACAAATCCACTTCTGGGTCACTTAAAGGAAAGCATATTTACCTGAAATACACACAGGACTCATAGTTGTGTTTGTTCTCTGTTTTCACATAGTTAGTTCACTCGACCCTGCTTTCCGCACCTTTATTGTTTTGTACCCTCTTTGGTTCCCTCGTGTTAATCCTTACCTTGACACCCTATTTTGGCTTGTCCCTGTATTTCAATATTATCTGTTGTTAGAGCACTTGCACCTGCTAATACTTATTGGTCTCTTTCTACTGGGAGTCACAAGGAGAAGAGCTGGTATGCTGACTGACAGCTGTTCTAATGGCCATGTTATCTGCCCGGTACATAGCTAAGAAAGCTGTCTCTGTTGGAGATAAGGTCTCATTTCATCTGAGATATCTGACTAATGCCTGCTTATTAACCTGCCTCTCTTTTTCATATTAGTTTAGTATTCGCTCTCCACACCATCTAAGAATGAGTCAGCACACTAAGCCTCAAGCCACCACTATTCCACTCCCGGTTTTGCCAACACTGATCTGTGGCAGCAAGAGTTCCTGTGTTTTCTCTCTCCCTTTCCTGTCTTCCCCTTCTTTCTCTTCTGAGATATTGAAGTGGTCGATACCTACAGAGAGATTCAGGAGAAGCTGGGATTCTCAGAAGATCTACGTCTTTGGATGAAGCTTGACACCAGCATTCTTTTCGTTGGAAAGATTTTCTATTTGCATTGTTTGTGATGCAAATACGGCATACACAGCTTGAGTACACTTTATAAATTAAGTGAGTCTAACTACCTAGCGATGTCATGACTAATGATTTGTCTTCCAGATAGAGCTGATGGCAGAATTCATAAAATACTTCTAGGATCCTTGACCTGAAATATTTGTGAAGTACACTCATTTCTAAGTTTGGTGAACTTATATAAATGGGCCCATTACCTTGCATAATACCAGTCACATTTACCCTCAGCTTCATATCTTTTACAACTGTTCTTCAGTTGTCTTATTAGTTGTTAGCACGTAGAAATTTGCGAATTATTTCTGGTTCTTTTCCTGCAAAAGTCCAGTTTGAAAGTAGATTTATATCACATGAATATTCTTTTGCACATTCATTGATATTGATGTTATCTGGGCTTTAGAAAAAACCAGAAAGAATTCAATCTTGAACAACATTGAGCATTGCTCAACAATTATTAATTATGAAAATCAAATAAGATCCCCTGAATTTGTGCATCAGTTTTGACTTTGGGATAATAATGTAGTTCTGCTGGCAAACTCTCATAAAATCTTTTTTAGAAAATACATGTGATACTTCATGGCAAGCAACTTCATGGTTCAGTGGAAGTTTCCAGTAACATTAGTGTCCTTGGCAATTTTTGTCCTAGGGGTAACTAAGAAATAGACTGAAGTGAATGTGCTATGATTTTGAGATAGAAATAACATTCACATTCTAAGAAAACTAAAACATAAACAGATATGCAAGTAAAAACCTGAAACTAAAATGAAAAACCAAAACAAGTAGCCGAAACTGAAATGAGACCTTGATCCGAACACTAAAACCTGCGTAAAACACAAAGATGTATCAGAAAAAGAAACTAAACATGATTTTGAAATCAGAAACAAAATTAAACAAGAAATTAAGTATATAACACATGAAGCAATTATCTAAAATGCAAGTGTAAATCATGTTATCAACTGAAGAGGGAAAATTAGCACATTAAGCTAAAATTGTGGCACGTGAGTCTAGAACCAAAATGATTATGCCATATGTGGAGCACAACATGGTTTCCTAATTAACAGGGGAACAAATATGCTAAACCATTCCCAGCTATGTTCCACAAAATGTCTTCTAAGTATAGATTTTAAAGCTAAAGTGGGACACTAAAACCGAATAAGAAAACTACAATTCTGCATTAAAAATGCAATGTAGTTTTAAAATGAACTAAAATTGCAAAGGAAAATTATTCACCAATATTACAAATATTCACAGAAAGAAAATCTTTTAAATTTCCCTATGTTGCCTCACAAAAAAGTACTCTCGAAACTCACAACTCAAAATATTACACCGAAAATCAGTCGCTAAAACTAGCAATACAAAATAGACATAGAATGGAAGCTAAATTTGATAAATAAGAATAAACCATCTATAAGCAGTTAAAATTTAAAAAACAGGATTTCTTTAAAATCATAATGGAACATTACATGTTTTGGGTTTCGTGTTATTTCTCCCTAGTTATTATCTTTTAAACTACACTCAAGAGTGCATAATAAATTAAATACTACAATGTAAATTTGAACGTAAAATTCAGTATAAAAAGTAAAAATGAAAAACAAATATCTAAAATGTGAAAAAGACATTATTACAATTAAATGGAAACGCAATGAATTGAAACTGATCACACTACAGAAAATGGTAGCATTAAATTGGAACACACTGAAAATGAATGTTGAAATTAAATTGGACAGTCAAATAATGAACACAAAGATCAAACGAAAACAACAAAAAAGAACAGTAACTGCATATTATACAACATAATCTCCACATTAAACACACCTTAGTTATCTTCACTTGATAGCTTGTAACAAATCAAACTATGCCCCTCATTATGATGACGGTGGAATATCCCACCGTCAACCGCGCTGACAGTCGACGGAAGCCCTCACCAGCCCTATAAAGATGTTCCCGCTGGGCCGGCCTTTACATTGACCCCGGCTCCAAATGGAGCCGGCACCAATGTGGCAGTGCGGCAGGTGAAGCAGCACCCGTTGTGCATTTTACTGCCCGTAATTCGGACTGTGAAATGCACGACGGGGCTGTGCATGGGGGTCCCTGCACTGCCCATGCCAAGTGCATGGACAGTGCAGGGGCCACCAGCCTTTTCCTGGCGCTGTAAAGGAAAAGGCTGGCAGAATGGGACTCATAATCCGTAGCGCTGACCTGTTGGATCTGAAACGCCGCCACCGCCAGGCTGCCTGGTGGTGGGAGCCTGGCGGTGGTGGCGTTTCCACCATGGCATGTTTGCCACGGTCATAATAGGGCGGACCGCCACTACCGCGTCAGTCCACCCGCCGTGAGTCTAGCGGTCCATGGACCGCCAGATTCATAATGAGGGCCTATATTTCTCTTGTCTAAATGAATTATTGAATACCCAAAAAGTAAGCGCCAAAACCTAAACTGTGTTGCCTAAAACTAAAATTTAAAGGTAAGTACAAGGGTTGTAAGTCAGTATATTAAAATGTTATAAAAATCTCACAACTAGAACATCCCCTACCACGTTACTGTTAAGTAGCTACACGTAAGTACAGATTTACTATTCTTAACTCAAAATCTACATACCTTGTAGTAAAATATGCCATAAAGGTACAGATTTGTGTGGTTATGTTCAGTAAATCTATACTTTCTTTATATATACATTCCTTCACAGTATTTTGTTAGTTGATATTCTAGCTACTATATGTTGTGTAGCACAATATTCTGGTAGTAAACCATAGAGGAGACATCATTTCAGCACTGAAGCTAAACACATTAAGGGCCATAATATGACCTTGGTGGATTGTGAAGGAGTATCCCGTCTGCCGTACTACAAGTTCCATTATATCCTATGAAACTTGTAAAACAGTGGGCGAGATATCCGTCACAAACGTATCCCATCCGCCAAGGTCGTAATCAGGCACTAAGAACTAAGGGGGTGATTCTGACCTCGGCGGTAAAATGCCCTTACCGCCGGTCAGAAGACCGCCATAACACCGCCGCGGCCGCGGTCAACCGCCACGGTCATTCTGACCCACAACGGCCAAACCTCCAAAAATCCGTCCACCACTGCAGCCTGCCACATCGGCGGGCAGCGATAAACTGGAGATGACCAAACCTCCACCGTCATGCCAACAGAAATACGCCCATGCCATTACGACCCACGAATCCACACGGCGGTCATTCAAACGCGGTATTCCATTGGCGCTACACACCGCCGCGGTCAGAATACACACACATCACCAAAACACAGCCACATTGGACAATTTGAAAAACACACACCTGATACACATACACACACCACTCCCACACAATCAACCAACTATAAAACACCCACCCACATCACCCACAAACCCCTGCGACCCCAATTACTGAGAGAAGGAGAGAGAGACACAGCAGACAATCCAAAGCAAGACACACTGAGGCACACTACACCATCACACACACCACATAGTAGCACAAAGCACCACTCACCAACACACTCCTCATCACATACACCACCCCACACCTCACCCACACCACCCCATGGCACCCCAAAGGCATCCACGATTTTCGGACCAAGAACTCCGGGTCATGGTGGAGGAAATCCTAAGAGTGGAACCCCAGCTCTTCGGCTCGCAGGTGCAGCACACCAATATAGCCAGGAAGGCGGAGCTATGGCAGCGGATCGTGGACAGGGTCAACGCGGTGGGACAGCATCCCAGGAATAGGGAGGACATCCGCAAAAGATGGAACGACCTACGGGGGAAGGTCCAATCAATGGTCTCCAGGCACAACATCGCGGTCCAGAAGACTGGCGGCGGACCCCCACCCACCCCTCCCGAATTTACATCGTGGGAGCAAGAGGTCTTGACCATCCTGCATCCTCAGGGCCTCGCAGGAGTAGCCGGAGGAATGGACTCTGGTAAGTCCCATCTCAACTACTATATCCCCCACACCCCACCAGCATGCCAACCCACACCCCCACCCTCACCCCCAACCCCCCAGCACACATCCTTCCTGACAATGTCTCACCAGCACAACCCACCCATCCCAACACCAACTCCTGCATGCCAACACAAACCATGGGCACCCATCACCTAAGCATGACCACTGCACTAACCCCTCCCCCCCACTAAATACCCTCACAACACCTCCCTCCAGGGAATGCCTGCACTGGGGGACAAGGGCACCCACAACACGCATGCTATTGCACACACAGAAACAATAACCAAACTCTCTTACCCCATGCAGGACCCGAACGACAACACACCAGCCAGGAGGGTCCAGAAGTGTCCATCCCACCACCGGAACAGGCCCACACTGAGGATAGCAGCTCTGTCGACAGTGAACCTGATGACCAGCCCGGACCATCGGGGACCTCTGGGCAGTCGGTTCCCCTCACCCAGACACAGGCCACACCAGACCCGACCCCCTCTGCCGACACCAGCACAGCTCCCACCCAGCGGGCCCATGCCTCTGTCTCTAGGACAGCTCAATCAGCGGTGTGTCCGCCACTACAGGGCACCCAGGCTAACCCGACACCCCAACAACAACAGGGACCTGGGGGCAGTGGGAGCGGGCACACCGGCCAGGGGACAGAGGCCGGGGGAAACCGGGCAGCTCGGAGGGCTGCTGTGCGACAGGGGGGGGAGGAGAGGCCCAGGGAACCCACTCTCCAAGAGGCCCTCACCACCATCATGGGGGCATACCACCACTCCCAAGAAACGATGGCGACGGTACTGGCCAGGTTCACTGAGATCCAGGCACAGCAGGAAGAACGCTACATGGGGTTCAGGGAGGAGCTGAGAATCATCGGGACCGCAATGGGGACCATCGTCCTGGCCCTCCACAGGATAGAGGACGCGTTGCGGGACCATGGTGCACCACACAGGGCCCCTGTCACTAGGCCGGACCAGGAACAGCCTACCACCTCCGCCGGCGCTAGTGGACAGGAGGTCCCAACACCTCGACAGCCCCCCAGAACCCCACCTCCTGCTGAAGAACAACCACCCCGTAAGAGGAGACTGAGACCAAAGAAAAAGACAGAGTAGGATGTCAAGACCCCCGCCAGCAGGACATACCCCCTCAAGTCTTCCCACTGTCCCACATTGCCACCCTGTCCAACCATGAACTGCCTATGCTCCATCCTTCCACAGGCAAAAGAACAATGCACCTGTGAGACTGAGAACTGGACTCTGCCATGGATATTCCTCCACCCCCACCCATCACCCTTAGAATCACATGTACCGGTATCTAGCACTGTAAATAAATCACATTTTGCACACAAACCTGTTTTGAGTCATGCTGTATTATTAACAAATGGATAACATATTACTGTTCAATTTCTGTTCTGTCAATTAGTCATGACAACATACCAATGTCAATACGCTGTATTTCATGGGCGAACCAAGCAGAAGTCAGGTACTGAGTCAGACAGCACTGAGAAGGGAAGGGAAAGGCATAAATTAATAAAAAACATCTGTGGGGAACTACAGAAAGTATAGATGCAGGAGGCTAGAAGCAATTGTGAAATGGCGTGGGTGATTCTTACCTGGGTGTTACTGGAAATACTGTTGTATCACTCTGTCCCTATTGTCTGTGTCGTCCTCAGAGTCTTCCTCCTCTTCACTCTCCACAGGCTCCACGGCTTCTACAACACCACCATCTGGACCATCCTCCTGCAGGAAAGGCACCTGGTGTCGCAAAGCCAGGTTGTGAAGCATACAGCACGCCACGATGATATGGCACACCTTCTTTGGTGAGTACATTAGGGATCCACCAGTCATATGCAGGCACCTAAACCTGGCCTTCAGGAGGCCAAAGGTTCGCTCAATCACCCTCCTTGTACGCCCATGGGCCTCATTGTAGCGTTCCTCTGCCCTTGTCCGGGGATTCCTTACTGGGGTCAGTAGCCACGGCAGGTTGGGGGTAACCAGAGTCACCTATTAGCCACACACGTTGTCTCTGTAGCTGCTCCATCACATAGGGGATGCTGCTATTTCGCATCACATACGCGTCATGCACTGACCCTGGGAACTTGGCATTTACATGGGAGATGTACTGGTCAGCCAAACAGACCACCTGGACATTCATCGAATGATAATTCTTTCTGTTTCGGTACACCTGCTCATCGTCTTTTGGGGGTACCAAAGCCACATGGGTCCCATCAGTGGCACCAATGATGTTGGGGATATGTCCAAGGGCATAGAAATCACCCTTCACTGTGGGCAAGTCACCCTCCTCGGGGAAAATGATGTAGCTCCGCATGAGTTTCATCAGGGCAGACAACACTCTGCTCAAAATCTTAGAAAACATAGGCTGAGACATTCCAGATGACATGGCCACTGTGGTCTGGAATGACCCACTGGCCAAAAAATGGAGGACTGACAAAACCTGCACCAGAGGGGGAATCCCTGTGGGTTGGCGGATGGGGGACATCAGGGCTGGCTCCAGCTGGGCACACAGTTCATGGATAGTGGCACGGTCAAGTCGGTATCGAAGGATTATATGGCGTTCTTCCATTGTCGACAGGTCCACCAGCGGTCGGTACACGCGAGGATTCCTCCTTCTCATCCCAAGTCCCAGCGGACGGTGCCTAGGAAGGACAAGATGGAGCACAGAGTCAGCCAAACCACAGGTACGTACAGACAGCTTGCACAGTTAAAGAATGGCAATGGGTTGAAAGGCGTGTATGTGTGGCAATGCAAGGCCTAGGCCTGTGTGTCGCAGTCAAAATTAAACCATGTGGGCCCTTGAAATGGCAGCTGCCTGACCTGTGAAGTGGGACAATGGGATGTGAGGTCACTGCGCTGGCGGGGCACACCGTGGCGGTAGGCGGTCGAAGACCGCGGCGCAAAGCCGCATTGGTTAACATTGAAGCCTATGGGTTTCAGGAGCCAATAACGAAGTGCGCCGGCGGTCGAGGTACGCACCGCCGCGGTACGCACCGCCGCGGACGTGACCGCCATTTTCTATCTGCTTAATCACTCGAGACCTGATCATCCACAGGAGAGGACCTATACTGCAAGTGCTGCTGTGACCTCGGTCTGGAAGATACAATGGCTGCTGCGACTGGGGAAAGGGCCCCTGCCTTCACGTCTGAAGAATTGGACAAGCTTGTGGATGGGGTCCTCCCCCAGTATGCGCTACTCTACGGTCCTCCAGACCAACAAGTGAGTACCCCGGGTGCTAATGGAATGGGCTATGCCTGTGTGGATTGGGGTGGATGTAAGTTGGTGGGGTGGGGGGCGAATGAGGAGTGCAACGCCCGACAGATGAGAGCATGTGCCATATGGCAAAGTGGGTGGGGGGGGCCAATTACATCTAACATGCAGGCCATTGATGATTTCCTCCTTTCCACCCTGTACATGTCTAATAGGTCAGCGCCCATCAGAAGATCGAGATTTGGCGTGCCATCGCCAAGGAAGTCCGGACCTTGGGGGTCCACAACAGACGGGGCACCCACTGCCGCAAGAGGTGGGAGGACATCCGCCGCGGAACAAGGAAGACCGCAGAAACACTGCTGGGGATGGCCTCCCAACCTAGGAGGGGTGCCAGTCGCACCATGACCCCCCTGATGTCCCGGATCCTGGCGGTGGCCTACCCTGAATTGGATGGGCGCTTTAAGACATCACAGCAGACACAAGGGGGTGAGTATCAGCACATTCTCCTATCTTTCAGCGCAGTGGAGGCGTCTGGGTGGGGGAGGAGGGCTGTGGGTGACATTAGGCCAGGGCGCTTTCTGTAGTGTAGTCCTCTCCCTTAGGCATGGCCCTGTGCCCCCGGCCCCCACCTCTGTAGGGTGACAAGTACAGCCATTGAAGGTCCAGCATCTCCCATGTGCGCATTTGACGTCTCTTGGCCTGTTGTCTTAGTCAGTAGTACTGAGTAGTGTACCCCGAATGCGCGGCTTAGTGCATTAGGCACCTGTGTCTGTCCTCTCCGCCAACGGTGTTGACATTGCATGCACTCAACCTGGTCTTCTTTTTTCTGCCCCCACCCTTTCTCTTCATCTTCTTGTGCATGTGTGCATTAGCATCATCAGGCGGAGGAGATATGGCATCGGAGCACGAGGGAGCTGCAGGACACAAGGCCCCGGTGGGCCCAGGAACAGACACCGAGGGCACCAGTGATCCGGAGGGCGAGGGGAGCACCACGACGGGGACCGCTGGTGAGAGCAGCGAAAGCGACACGTCCTCGGATGGGAGCTCCCTAGGGGTGGCGGCAACATCCGTGCCCCCCGCCTCTACAGGTACAGCCGCCACCCAGCGCACCAGCCCCGCCCTCCCAGCAGCCCCTCAGTCTTCGCTCCGTGCCGGTTCGCCCAGGAAGGCGCGCGTCTCCTTCGCCCCAGGCACCTCAGCCCCTGCCCCTGTTGCCCCTGCTGCCCTCAGTGCGGAGCTCATTGACCTGGTAAGGACGCTCATTGTTGGGCAGACGACCCTTTTGAATGCCATCCAGGGTGTGCAAAGGGAGGTGCAACAGAGCAATGCGTACCTGGAGGGCATTCATTCGGGTCAGGCTGCCCATCAACGAGCGTTCACTGCTCTGGCCTCAGCACTGACGGCAGCCATTGTCCCTGTTTCCAGCCTCCCTCTTCTGACTGCCTCCAGCCTGTCTCTGTCTCCTGTTCCTCAGCCTATCCCATCCACACCATCAGACCAGCCTGCACACACCTCAACACCCAAGAGCAGCTCATCCAAACACAAGCACCACAGATCCCGCAAACACTCACCCGAGCAACACCCAGATGCAGACATGCCAACAGCCACTGCCACCCCTGTGTCCCCCTCCTCCTCGTCTCCCTCCTCCCTCCCTGTGACGTCTACACTCACACCTGCATGCACCCCAACATCAGCCAGTGCTTCCATCACCACCTCACCCTCCAGTACAGTCCACACTCGTGCAGTCACCACCCCCACTGCCATGTACACGTCCCCTGTGTCCTCTCCCACTGTGTCTGTCACCCCCTCTTCCAAGACACACAAACGCAGGCAGCCACCCACCCAACAGCCATCCACCTCACGACAGCCTACAGCACCAGCACCTTCACCCAATGACAGCACACCTGACTCTCCTACAACCACCTCCTCTACCTCCACTTCCATCTCCACTTCTCCTACCCTTTACCTTGGCCCTAAAAAACTTTTCCTGGCTAACCTTAACCTCTTTCCCCCAATGACCTCCCCCATCCATCTTCAAAGAGTCCCAAGAGCACCGCAGCCACCACCAGCCCAGCTTCGGGTGTCACTGTTGTGCCTGGGTTCTGGAGCCCACCCTTTGCCAGCAGTGACACATCGATCAGCAGCAAGGACACGTCCAGCCCCCCCCCGGCAAGAGGACCCGCAAAACCAAGGACCGCCGTGAGAGGACCGACAGGGCTGCCCCCAAGGAGCAATGTGCGGCCACTTCACCACCCACACCATCTGGGGGAGGCAAGGGCCCGAGAGCCCCATCAAAGGAGCGGAAGGGCAGCAGGAGCGCGGAGAAGGTGGACCCCACATGCCACATCCCAGCTGGGAAGGAGGACACTAAGGAGGCCAGGAGTCCGTCACCGAAGGGTCCAGAAACGTCACGGTCCGAGGGCGACTGAACAGGGAGTCCAGGCCAGGTCTGGCTCCCTTGACCTGCTGGATGAGCACCGCTGAACAGGGCCCGCGGTGCAGAAGAGTACCGCTGAACAGGGCCCCGCCGTGGAGATAGGCACCGCTGAACAGGGCCCGCGGTGCAGAAGAGCACCGCTGAACAGGGCCCCGCCGTGGAGATAGGCACCGCTGAACAGGGCCCGCGGTGCAGAAGAGCACCGCTGAACAGGGCCCCGCCGTGGAGATAGGCACCGCTGAACAGGGCCCGCGGTGCAGAAGAGCACCGCTGAACAGGGCCCCGCCGTGGAGATAGGCACCGCTGAACAGGGCCCGCGGTGCAGAAGAGCACCGCTGAACAGGGCCCCGCCGTGGAGATAGGCACCGCTGAACAGGGCCCCGCCGTCTCAAGCACCGCTCCGCTGGGCCCCGCCGTCTCAAGCACTGCTCCGCTGGGTCCTTCCTGTCAAGCACCGCTCCGCTGGGCCCCGCCGTCTCAAGCACCGCTCCGCTGGGCCCTTCCTGTCAAGCACTGCTCCGCTGGGCCCCGCCGTCTCAAGCACCGCTCCGCTGGGCCCTTCCTGTCAAGCACCGCTCCGCTGGGCCCCGCCGTCTCAAGCACCGCTCCGCTGGGCCCCGCTGGGCCCTTCCTGTCAAGCACCGCTCCGCTGGGCCCTTCTTCTCAAGCACCGCTCCGCTGGGCCCTTCCTCTCAAGCACCGCTCCGCTGGGCCCCGCCGTCTCAAGCACCGCTCCGCTGGGCCCTTCCTCTCACGCACCGCTCCGCTGGGCCCTTCTTCTCAAGCACCGCTCCGCTGGGCCCTTCTTCTCAAGCACCGCTCCGCTGGGCCCTTCCTCTCAAGCACCGCTCCGCTGGGCCCTTCCTCTCACGCACCGCTCCGCTGGGCCCTTCTTCTCAAGCACCGCTCCGCTGGGCCCTTCCTCTCAAGCACCGCTCCGCTGGGCCCCGCCGTCTCAAGCACCGCTGAACAGGGCACCGCCGTCTCAAGCACCGTTGATGGTTCACTGTGCCCACCATGCCTCCTCCTTGACCAGTGGAGACTGTCATCCACCTGATGGACTGTGGCTTTGCACTCCCCAGGATGGTCCAGTGGGCAGCCCACCCACTGTAGAGACATTGAGAGACTGTGGCTTTGCACTCCCCAGGATGGTCCAGTGGGCAATCCACCCACTGCAGAGACTTGAGAGACTGTGGCTTTGCACTCCCCAGGATGGCCCAGTGGGCAGCCCACCCACTGTAGAGACATTGAGAGACTGTGGCTTTGCACTCCCCAGGATGGTCCAGTGGGCAGCCCACCCACTGTAGAGACATTGAGAGACTGTGGCTTGGCACTCCCCAGGATGGTCCCGTGGGCATGGTGGCTCCTCGTGGATCTGGCGTCGTGGACTCATGTGGCTGTGGTGCCCCCCCCTTCCCTTCCCCCTGAGGTGCCTGTAGTTTTTACATCTGATGCCCCTGCAGTGTTCTCTCCAAAGGACTCAGGTCTCCTGTGTGGGCTTTGCCCTTGTTTCTCAAGACTTTGGCCCACGGACATGCTGAATTCGTAGGATGTGCAGGACTTGGTACTTCAGTTATACACTGATGTGTATGTCATTTGTTTTGTTGTGGATATCTTTCATGGTTGTACACTAATTTTCTGGAGCTTTTTGGAACATAAATATTTATTCCAAATATGATTATGTCCTAGCATTTTTCAGGGGTGTTTGGGTGGTGTCACTGTGACTTGGTGCTCTGCATTGGTGAGTACATGATTGGGGGGGGGGGGTCGCATATGTGTGTGCCCGTAACCTTTCGTCCTCCCCCTCCCGTGTGTCGTAGGTGCAGTACTCACCGTTGTCGTCTGCGCCGGACTTCGTACTCGTGGTAGATGAGAAGGTAGACGAGAGCAGGTAGGATGTTTAATTCGGGTTCCATGCTGTCCTCCGTACTCGTGGAGTGTGTTTTGGTGAGCGTTTTCCCGTTCGTAGTCTGTTTCCGCCGTGTTTTTATTGGCGGTGCTCCCGCCCCGGAAAAGGTGGCGGATTGGTGAGTTATGATAGTGTGGGCGGTACATTGTCTGCCGCCTGCCTGTTGGCGGTGACCGCCGCGCTGTTTGTCTGTACCGCCGCGGCGGTCGGAGTGTTAAGTTGGCGGGCTGTGTTGGCGGTTCCCGCCAGGGTCAGAATTCCATTTTTTGGACCGCCAGCCTGTTGGCGGGTTGGCCGCCGCTTTAACACCGACCGCCAGGGTTAGAATCACCCCCTAAAACTCAAATTAAAATGAGCACCCAAACTAAAATGAAAAACAACACAAACTGACCAAAACAAAATGACAGTAATTCCAAGAATAACTGTTTATGTTACATTGTTTAACTGCAATCATTCTACAAACTAAGATTAAGGATTAAACACAAACCCAGAATGTAATGTTATAGAAATTCTGAACGGTGTAATGAAAGAGAAATTAAACTGTACAAGTAACTCTCAAGCTAAATAAATCACTAAAAACAAACTACAATTGAAGGCAATTGAAGGCAAACAATCAATTTAAGAGTTAGGAACATTATGGTTTCTGTTACACGTTGATGGTTCATCAGTCATTCATGTTATTTATTTATTAAGTCTGAAACTATTTCATATTTTTAAAATGTATATTTCATATTGAACTAGGAGAGAGCAGCTGCTACGCTATTAAAATAAAAATATAAAAATAACACTTTATGCTGAATATTAAAATAGACGTTTCATCTGAAAGATGAAATTGTGTGGAAAATGTATTCCTAAATATAAAAATGGGAAGGGAACCGTTAGAAAGACTTGAACTGCCTGAGTCACAAAACAAGTTGTAAATTTACACTAGTAGGTATGCTTCTACGTTTAGAGTGAATTTAACATCTTTTGCACACGTACATTTGTTGTGAAATATACAAAAAAATCCACTGCCCTTCTAGTGAAGCTTCGACTGCTGACGCTTTCCAGGAGTGTCCACATGTGTAATCTTTTAACCATGCACATTAACAATTATACATATGAATGCCAAGGAAAAGTGCATCTGTATTGTCAACTTTGTATTTTATTTTTCTCTCCACAGAAAAAATGCTTATGCGTGAGGGAAATCCTTTCTCCTACACTCCACCAATTTTGGAGTGCTTCCTGTCCAATCTCACACTGAATACAGCTTGAATCCTGCTGCCAACAGGAATGCATCTTCAGGATCGGTATTTAGCTTTGCAAAAGTCTGCTAATGCCCCAAACCCACAGGTGTTGGGTATTTATCAACTTTACAAAACATTCTAGCCCGGGAAGACCCACTGCCAACTACAGGAAGTAGCGTGTAAATTTAGTGCTGTCAATACACAAGTTTGTACTTGTAAAATCTGCTCTTGACGTTCAATTAGGAATGCAAATTGCTTCATGAATCTCGCCCTAAAATGATAAACTCTGAACCGACGCTACTGCAGGCTGCCATAACCCTTGCCTCGTGGTTTCCTGTGCTAATTTTTTTCTTTTTGCTTCTCGCCCCGTTGCCGCTGCGTCAACGTGGCCCCACCCCCCTCCCTCCCCGACTCTCCTTTTGCCTTCTTCCCCCAGGCTTTCCCGCCTCGGTGCCCGGCTGCCCCGCCTCCCCTGACATCCGATTGGTCCCTCCACCCCCTCCTCCCAGCTGACACTCCCTCCCACCTCCCCTCTTATGCCGGCCGCAGCGCGGTGAGGACAGCGACCTCTGACCCTGCTCCTAGCAGGTAGGTTGCTCCCTCTGAACCAACGCTACTGCCGGCTGCCATAACCTTGCCTCGTGGTTTCCTATGCTCATTTTTTTCTTTTTGCTTCTCGCCCCATTGCCGCTGCGTCCCCGCGGCCCTGCCCCCCTCCCTCCCCGAGTCTCCTTTCGCCTTCTTCCTCGAGGCTTTCCCGCCTCGGTGCCCCGCTGCCCCGCCCCCGACATCCGATGGGTCCCTGGGGCGCATGCAGTGGGTGAGCCGAAGACCCGTCCGTGCAGAGACCGCGCCCAGCGCCAGACCCCCTGGCCAACACGCCTGCACCACCATTCACTATTACACTGCCGCCGAACTCCACGCCCTCAACCCAGGAAGCACCTCTATCTGCTTCCAGTCCACTCCAACGCGCACCAGAGGACCCTTCTCCTGCAAAACCTGTAACTTCACCTGCAGCCTAACCCCCGAACACCATACCAAAACAACAGACAGCCACCTAAGATGCATCATGCTGAACACCCTCTCCGTCCACAAACATGCAATTGAACTCTGGGACTTACAGACCACACACTCGCCCGACATCGCAATCCTCACCGAAACCTGGATGAACTCCGCCTCAGAACCAGACATAGCCATAGCCATACCAGAAAACTACAAGATCACAAGAAGAGACCGCAGCAACAAACCAGGAGGAGGAATCGCCATAGTCCACAAAAACACCATAAAAGGCTCCACCAACTCCGACGACACCATCAAATCCGCCGAACACCTCCACTTCACAATCCACATCAACGCCAACAACACACTCAGAGGAACACTGGTCTACAGACCCTCTGGCCCCAGACCACAATTCTGCGACAACATCGCCGACACCATCAGCTCCCAAGCCCTCATCTCAACGGACTACATCCTCCTCGGCGACCTGAACTTCCACCTGGAAAATAACAACAACACCAACACCATCAACTTAATCGACAACCTCGCCAACCTTAGCCTCAAGCAACTCGTCTCTTCACCCACCCACTCCGCAGGCCACACACTCAATCCCATCTCCTCAGCCAGCGACCACATCTCCTTCAGCCACACCACCGAACTCAGCTGGACAGACCACTCATGCATCCACTTCTCCTACCAGAAACCAGTCACCCACCACCACCGCACACAACCTCCCCGACACAACTGGAGCAAAATATAAACGGATCAACTGATCTCCACCCTCGCCAGTCTCCCCCCCCCCGGGGACCCGGGATCCCAACACAGCCGCCACAATCTGCATCTCTGGATAGAAGACTGTGCCAACACCCTCGCATGACTCAAAAAACAACCAAACATCCCCCACAGAATCAAGGCCAGCTGGTTCACCCCAGATCTACAGGAATCCAAACGGCTTTGTCGCAAAATGGAAAAAACCTGGCACCGTGACCCCACCAACACCAACTACATCGCCTTCAAGGATGCCCTACGCAAACACCACCAACTGATCCGCACCACCAAAAAGACCCACTTCAAAAACCGAATCGACACCAACGCCCACAACAGCAAAGAGCTCTTCGGCATCATCAAAGAGCTCTCCTCACCCAGGACCTGCTCCAACGAACCACCGCCAACACAGGAACTCTGCAACTCACTTGCAACCCACTTCCATCGAAAGATAGAAGAAATCCACAACAGCTTCAACTCCCAGACCCACCAGCTAACTACAAACACCTACGAACCCAACGCTCCAAACAACGCCCACCTCCTCCACACCTGGACCCCTGTCAACATAGAAGACACCACCAACGCCATGGCCTCCATCCACTCCGGATCACCATCGGACCCCTGCCCACACCATATCTTCAACAAAGCTAACACCATCATCGCTCCACATCTCTGCAACACCATCAACAGATCCTTCGAGTCAGCCACCTTCCCAGAGAGATGGAAGCATGCAGAAATCAACGCCCAGCTGAAAAAACCTAAGGCAGACCCTGAAGACCCAAAGAACTACAGACCGATCTCCCTCCTCCCCTTCCCGGCCAAGGTCATCGAAAAAATCGTAAACAATCAACTATCCCGATTCCTGGAAGACAGCAAGGCACTCCACATCTCCCAATCTGGATTCCGCAAAAAACACAGCACAGAGACCGCACTCATTGCTGCCACAGACGACATCAGGACCATGCTCGACGAAGGAGAAACAGCAGCACTCATCCTCCTGGACCTCTCCGCAGCCTTCGACACGGTATGTCATCAGACTCTCCGCAAACGCCTCCACAACGCTGGAATCCGCAACAAAGCACTGGATTGGATCTCGTCATTTCTCATGGGCAGAACCCAGAGAGTCCGCCTCCCGCCGTTCCTGTCAGAAGCCTCTGGAATCACCTGTCACGTCCCCCAAGGATCCTCGTTCAGCCCCACCCTCTTCAAGGTTTACATGGCCCCCCCTCGCCAACATCGCATGAACATACCACATCAACATAGTATCCTACGCAGACGACACCCAGCTGATCATCTCCCTCACGAAAGCTCCGACAACAGCAAAGGACAACCTCTACAACGGACTTCACGCCATTGCCAACTGGATGGAATCAAGCCACCTCAAGTTAAACACAGACAAGACAGAAATACTCATCTTTGGCACCAACCCCTCAGCTTGGAACGACTCCTGGTGGCCCACCTCCCTGAGATCCGCGTCCTCACACACCACCCATGCATGCAACCTGGGCTTCATCTTGGATTCCACACACAGCATGACTCGGCAGGTCAATGCCGTCTCCTCTTCCTGCTACAACACCCTCTGCTTGCTCTGCAAAATCTTCAAGTGGATTTCCATCGACACCAGGAAAACCGTCACCCACACCTTGGTCAGCAGTCGAATGGACTACGGAAACCCCCTATATGCAGGAATAACAAACAAACTCCCCAAAAAATTGCAAAGAATCCAGAACGCATCCACCCGCCTCATTCTAGACGTCCCACGCCGCAACCACATCTCACCACACCTCAGAGACCTACACTGGTTATCAGTATCAAAGAGGATCACCTTCAAAATCCTCATCCACGCACACAAAGCCCTCCACAACACAGGTCCTGCCTACCTCAACAACAGACTCACCTTTCACACCCACGCCCGCAACCTTTGCTCCGCCAACCTCGCCCTTGCCTATATCCCCCGCATTCGCCGCACCACCGCCGGAGGAAGATCCTTCTCTCACCTAGCCGCCAAGACCTGGAACTCCCTACCGCTCCACCTCTGCCTGACCCAAGACCTCCTCTCATTCAGGAAGCATCTCAAGACTTGGCTTTTCGACCAGTAGCTTTTCCCCCACCAACACCCCCAGCGCCTTGAGACCCTAACGGGTGAGTAGCGCGCTGTATAAATCTTTGATTGATTGATTGATTAAACTAAAATTAAACATAAAAATGAAAAGAAAAACAAGTTACATGGGGGAATCAACATATTAGATGCTAAATGTTAAGACAAACTAAATTCAAATAAAACTTTGAAATATTATCAGCGAGACAAAATGTAGCTTTGAAATAAATGAATAATGCTCTGGTATTAGCCAAAGTTGCTAAAACCAACATCTTTCTAATTTTGTATCAAGTGAAAACTGTCCGGAACGCTAATTGCTAACATGCTGTGGAGGAACATGAAACTTGCCTTTTTTCTGCCATAAAAGAGAAGTTTAGTAAACTTTTCTACTGCTTGCTTTATGGTCTCCGTGCAGCTTGGAACTTCTCCTGTGAGCAGATCCTGTGTATCAGCAGCCGGGGCAGGCCATGAATCGTCATTGAGATTGATCAGGTTGCCATTTGTGTCCTGCTTTTTGTACTTTTCACGTTTGCAGTCCTTCATTAGGAGATCCGCGATGTCTGACCCAACCATGGACTGCAATGAAAGAAAACTGTCTGCTAGTAAGTAGAAAAAACAGACAATCCTCCAGAATAATGCTAACATTATGTCCACAACAAGACAGGTTCTATAAGAATGTGACTAAGATGAAATAGTAATTGTTAAAAGGGAAATAGAAATCAAAAACAAAATTGGAAATTCATTTATTTATCTATTTCACAATGCTCTAAAATGCACTTTAGACTTTTGTAAGTGCTATACTGCAACCAGCACCCAAGGAGCATCATGCCACAGCTGAATCTTCCAACCATGTCTCTCCTACTCATTTCTAAATGCCTCAACTCAGAACCCCCACTGGTGTAACAGCTGCCAGTGCCCAGTGTTGAACTGGCGCATAGGTAAATCTGGCAGCGCCACAAGGGCTAGGCTGACAGATCAGGCTATAGACCAATTTCCTGGCTGTTTGTAGGCCTTTTTTAAGGTCTGGTGAGCTGCTTTTTAATGTTGATTTTCCAGATATTATCACCAACATTGTCTGCAGCAAGCACAGATCCATGGAAACTTCGATTCTTTGCATAACACCTATGAAGTGTGTCTTTACAAGTTAAGAATGTGGGCCATATTTTGTAGCTATCTGATTAGCTAAAAGGATCCACTTATATTTAGGTGGCAGGGCCTATTTTCTGTCCCAGTCCAAGGCTAGTAGTGCCCATCCACTACAAATGCCCTGGCAAACTTTCTCCAGTGACCAATCTCTCATCTCTTGCTGCCTATCCCAGCTTAGGCATACATCTTTGGGGTCGAAGTGCAAGCCTAAATGAGCTGTAACATGGCAATAGCTACCCTTTCCTTCAGTGGTCACTGGGAAGAGTCCCACAGGTAAAATCTCCCCACAACTGCACAATTTTCCAGTCTAGTTGGCTGTCTGTCAGCACCCTCGCCTCCGCAAAACAAATAGCATAAATCGAGCATATGACAATGGGCACCTAAGTCTCCTATATCTCACAGATATTCATTGGCCTTGGGCTTCATAGGTGTCTCCAAAGGGTTAGGGTCCCCCTGAATGGTTGGGGGCACCCCAGCACTGCAGAGTGTGCAGGCGCCTACATTACGCCCCTGTGCTACCCAGATCTGCTTGGATAACTCAAAACTTAGTGCCAGTTTCCATGCCAAAGCTTCGAACACCTTTATGAAAATAAAGTACAGATGAACAAAGCATTTTTCCAAACGCAAACAGCCCAATTCACTGAATCGGGCCATGTACGAATGGAAAAATGCTTTTTCTAAAGTACACAATGCAATTTGGTAACTTGTTACTAAATCGCATTTTGCATTTGCGATTCGGTATTTGGAAGGGGCATGTTTAGGGCATCCCTTCCAAATACCGAATAGGTATGGTAAATATAACTGTTTTGCGGCCAAATTACAGTTGCAAAACAGTAATACTTTACCACCAGTTTAACAGCAGTGGTAACCCAATTGTAAAGGGGAAGGGGTCCCAAGGGACCCCTTCCCCTATAAGAATGTAAATACTAGTATTTTTTAAGAGCAGACAGTGGACCATTGCCTACTGAAACTGCAGTTTCATTTTTATTTTCAAATGCATCTCGTTTTCCTTTAGGGAAAACAGGCTGCATTTAAACAAAACGATTGTTTTATTTAGAAGCAATCACAGACATGGTTGTCTACTGACCTCAGCAGGTCACCATCTCTAGGATGTCTGGAATCCCTAATAGGTCACACACTGCGGCCTACCTCATTAATATGCATGAGGTAGGTCTATTTGCGACCCACTAGGACTCACTAATGAAACTCAAAAGACTTTCATACTTTACGAAATTGGTATTCCTAATATTAGTACATCTGGCCCTAAATGCTTAGCAGACTGTTTAGCTCTAATCCCTTCAAATACTGACTGAAAACTGAAATTAAAATTGAATTGTCTTTGAGCAAATAGTTTTTTGCAGTTGGTGCATAGCAAGTTCTGACACTGATCCTAAAACAAAAAAATATATTTAAACACATTAGAGGAGGTCACTTGAAGAGGGAAACTGAGAACAAGAGAGAAGAGGAGAAAATATAATTTACCCCAGACAGTGGTAAGCTTGTGCATCGGCCACCAAAAAAGCATATCAACCAAGAATTGTTGCATGTCAGTCTTTGCTAAGGATATTATCCCAGTTTCAGTGTTTATTGATTTACTCATCCTTTTGCTCTCAGTATACAAAAATGGGAAAGAGACCAAAATACCATCTACCTTAACATTTCCTAGAGGGGAGCAAAGGTGTGATATTTTCTTCTCCATTGACATATAGAGAGAATTCAAATTCTGTGTCAGGATCGGAGGCTTTGGATTATGCTTCTCTTTCTTTACTGTATTTTCTACAGCAGCCAATAAACTTTAATAAAACCAAAAACTACATATCCCATCAGCACTAGTAGTCCTAGCATGCTCAATCCCAGGTCTGCTCTCGCTATAAATGTCACTGATCCTAAGGTCCTTCCTCTTTCTCTGCTGCTACGCAGCCGAAGATAAGTACTCACAACTACATGTATTGTCATTTGCTGTTTTCAGTGTGTTTATTCATTAGGCCCGTGGAGCGGGAGCAGGGCAAAGCGATGCTCTTTTATAGGGTTTCCCTTTATTTCTAAAAACTGGCATGTGCGCTTTCGCGCTTGACCCGTTCCCCTTTGTGGGTTCGCTTACATTGCTCTACTTCGCGCTTTCACTCAGCATCGGAGCGTGTTTTCATTACGCTCCGATCTCTGGGGAACGCGTTGTTTCTATTTCTGGTGTTTGTCCTGGCCTCCGAAGGAGACCAGAAGAGCGCAGCATAGAGGACTCTGTCCTCTTTCTATTTCGACAGTCGCGCATTCACGGATGTCGATTTCTGATATTTCTGCATCGGAGATCGGTGTTCGTGATGCGTGATCACAGTAATTGCCAGTAGTGCCCCAGAATGCCCGACGGGGCGCAAAAGCGGTTTAGGGCTTGCCCTAGGGGATTTGCAGCAGGTGCTCCCTCCACACTTGGGGTCTGATTTATATTTTTTGCAAGTTTGCACCGATTTTGCATCAAAAAATGACGCAAATGCAGAGCCAAAAAAGTATAAAGCTGGCTCTTAATATCTGGGCCTTGAGAGACTCTGCCTCTGAGAATACATAGGAGTTTTTCTCCATTTTCTGTCTGCTGGGGTTGTTGTTTCCCCCCTTTTGAACTTCTTCTTTCCCTCCGGCTTTGGCGTATTTCGTAGAAGAGGATAAATATTTTCAGGAAGAGGCAGAGGTGCCCTTCGAACATAAGATGGAGGAGAGATTGGTACAGGCCCTTGGCCATCATGTACAGGACTCAGTAAATCAGGCCCTGATTAAGGCCTTAAAACCTTTTACACAGCCTTTGGTAAGATTTGGGCATAGAGAGTTAATGGGACGTCTGTCCCCGAGAGCACCTTTAGGATCCTTTTCCTCTGCTGAGCTATTTTCTCAAATGGCGAGTGCGGTCCGTAAGGACCACGAATATGGGCATGGGTCAGCGATGGATGCTGAATCCTTTCCAACACTGCCAGTACCTCGCAAGGAGGAGTCCCATTCATCTGCTTCACACTCTTCTGATTCAGATCGCGCTCTAGCAGAGTCCAGTCGGGCAAACGTAAATGCATGTCCATCACGCCGCAAAGGAGGCGGTAGCGCCCCAAAAAATGTTTTTTGACCCCGACAACATTACTCATCCCAGGTCTACTTAGTGGGTGCCATGTGCAGCACATTATGTGCAGGAAAGATTGTGCAAGGGATTTGACAAAGATGTGTGCAGTACTCTGCCTTCCGAATGTCCTCGCCTGTCATTATTAGGTAAAGTGTTTGATACCGTAGAACTAGACCCCAGTGTGGCTAAGTTTCTAAACAAATTTGCTAAGGACCCCAAGAAGGGCCTAGATTGAGCCTGGAAGGGTTGCCAGGAGAACCTTCTTGCCCTGCCGGGACCCAGTACGTAAATCTTGGAACTAGCAGTTCAGGCTAAAGAAGCCAACACACCTTTGGACCCGGACGCCATTCTTTAATGGGCTCAGAGAGCTATTTGCCTTTTAAGAAACGCTAACTGTGCCATGTCCACAGAACGACGGAAGTCATTTTTGATGTGCATAGACCCTAAACTGTCAGAACTCGCCCCTACGGAACTGGGATCTTTGGCTAATGGTCTACTTTTTGGGGACAAGTTAGTTAAGGACCTGGGCAAATATGTATCCACTTTTTCAGCATTGGATAAAGCTCAAACCTTGATGAGGAGAATGGTTAGTGGTAACCTTTTTACAAGGGCTGGACGCCATTGAGGTTGGGCGTCAGGCCGAGGATTTTATCAGGCCTCTCCCAGCTACAGCCAGAGAAGCAGAGGTTCCTATCAAGCCACCTCAGGATTCTATCCATCCAGATCCAGAAGAGGTCGTGGACGAGGTGCTGACAGCACCTCAGACGCCTCAGCTTCAGGTAAGAATAATCCCCTTTGCAGAAGTGGTTCTTTGGAGGAGGTTAAAGTACCATTTTCACGTATGGACGTGTTTACCCCAAGACCCTTGGATTCTGCAAACAGTGCAGGGTTACAGACTAGAGTTTTACTCCACATCCAAACAAAGTCTGCCCCCCCCCTTCCTTTCAAATTTTCCCAAACAGAGAGCTCTTTCATAGATGCGGAAATAGTAGCACTTCTGCGCAAGCAAGCGATAATCGAAACCCAACCCCATCCGACAGGTTTTGTCAGTACAATATTTTTGGTTCAGAAAAAAGGTGGAGGCTTTCTCCTGGTGCTAAATTTAAAGGACTTCAATTCATGAATAATGTACCGTCACTTCAAGATGGAGGGAATCCATCTATTAAGAGACCTCTTACAAGAAGGAGATTGGTTAGTGTGGCTGGACCTCAAAGACGCCTACCTAACGGTGCCGATTTTTTCTCCACACAGACGATTTCTTCTTTTTTGTTGGAGAGACCAATGGTAAGAATTCAATGTCCTTCCATTTGATCTTGTCGATATCCTAATCATGGCCCAGTCCAGGGATTTGGTTCTAAATCACCTGTGTTGGGCAATCCAGATTCTACACGATCTCAGGTTCTTCATCAACAGCGAAGATTCATAACGTTCCCCTCGAAATGTACAGAATTCTTAGGCTTTCAGGTGGATTCCATTCAGGCGCAACTGAAGTTACCTCTGAAGAAATGTATCTCGATCAAGAAAGAGTTAGTGAGAGCCCTTGCCTCTCAGACTATACCATTAAGGACTTTAGCTCGCCTGGTAGGAATTCTTGCCAACCAAGTCGTTTGGGGTTGGCTCTCATTTGGAAGATATCATGGAGGCCGCAGTTTGGTCTTCTGATAATATGTTTAAGTTTTTTTTATCATAAGCCTATTGTTGATGTATCATCTGCTCTGGTGGATCAGCTTTGAAGTAGCATAATCCGAAGCCTCCAGTCTTAACATAGAATACAAACTTTTCTAGATAACGCAGCAAGAATTATCAGTTCTATTAAGGACACAGAGGCAAGGATTATCCCACCCTTATGGTTATCTTTGTGATTTTATATGATACTTTATTGTAATAATTATATGCTTAAGGGATATTTCATACATGTGATGATATGTGTTTAAATTTGACTGTCATGTTAATAATTGTTCCTTCCCTTGTTGTTCATGTTCATTTCAAGCTATTATTATTAGCCCATTTCTTTCATTCATATGTTCCATTAATAAGGGCGTTTCAACAACCTCAGTGATCGTGGAAACGTGATGTTCATCACAGTTCAGCCGCTGTTGGCAGTTGAGTTCTCCATTGAGAAGTTGCCAGATCCAGTGTCTGGAGATCAAGTTTCGAGTTGGTGCAAAGAAAGAGGAAGGACTTTAGAGTCAGTGACATTTATAGAGAAAGCAGGCCTGCGATTGGGCATGCTTAGAAGTCTAGTGCTGATGGGATATGTAGTTTTTGGTTCATTAAAGTTTATTGGCTGCTGTAGGAAATTCATGAAAGAAAGAGAAGCATAATCCTTGCCTCCGTGTCCTTAATAGAATAGAAAATTCTTGACGCGTTAGCTAGAAAAAAATTATTCATCTCTCAGCACTGACATTTTCTCATCTTGGGGGCTGGAGCCACGCCCCTCTAAATTCCAGAGTTACAATGCATTGCTTCAGTCTTGCAATGCTAAAAGTATCCGGCTGTCTGACGCTCGTACGGCGCATGAGCAGTCAGGCACTGAAAGGCAGCCCAGTGCGCATGCCCCAGCTTACCATTTTACAGCCCGTGGATATTACAACAGAGGGGGCTCCATCATGACTAGAAGGGTGCCAAAGGAATATTGTGTTGCAGGGCGATGGACAATGAAGCCCTGCGTGATGCTGTCATCTCCTCACGTTCTGTTCCATTTAATGCTCCCGTTTTACAGTCCATATTCCAAGTTTACTTTAAGACACAGCCTGCCCAGGAACTTATTGTCCGTACATGACAGAGCCAATGGGAAGGGTATGTCATTGATTTAAATTAATTTATTTAATGTATTCAAAACATTTGCTAGAATGAAGTGTCCATGATTCAGCATGAAAACTCCATGTTGAGCGCAGACTTTAGATTTACAAATTTACCATTAGCTCCTTAACGTGCGTAGACTAGAGATAATTATTTTTACAGTGAGATGTCATTATTTAATGTTTTGGATTTCACCTTTCATTCTTTATCTTGAAGTGCAGCTCCCTTTATCTTGCAGTTTTTAAACTATGTAATATAGGACCCGATGGTTATACTCTAATTCCTTGCCTTTGATTTTTCATTCTTAAGCATATATTGCCTTTTACATGGTCGTTTACTGTGTGGTGTTTGTATGATGTCATTACCTTTAACTTAGAGTAGAACAGGAATAACCTTTACCATAAATTGTGTTAAACTGTACATGGGTGACTGTATGCTTGCATGCATGCATATATGCATGAGTATGCCTGTGTGATTGGGTTATTTTGATGCTGCTGCTCGAACCATATTCAACTTCCCCACATATTATTAGAAACTGATGAAAGCTACAAGGACACCAGAGCTGTTCCACCACTGCCACGAGCAGCACCCTGGTCTTGCCAGTAAATATACCCTATTCCGTTTCTATGCAACAATCACTTCATTTCTGCTACTTGGGTACATAGTGCAAAATAATATTTCATTACCACACAGTGCAGTACCAGTCACAAGTAAACACTGTTAGCATGTACATTTACAGAGTGATTTGTCTACTGTTCAAGGGTAAACAAAGGCACATACCACAATTTAAAAGGTGCACATCTTACATAGGAATTCTAGGGGCGTTTTGGCAGACCTTTTTATTGCACTAAAAATGATCATCTTTAAATCCAGTCCCAATTAGAGGATTACCTCTTATACTTAGTTTCCCAGGTGGGAGCAGTTTATCCAGTCATTTTATAATTTTCATTGTTTTCTACAACAAATGTAGAGCTACAAAGAGCATGATCCAAAGAAGAATAGGAGAGGATAATCTACTTATTACTTTGATTACTTTGATGGGTCAATTCCATATGCCTGCAAGAACTCTAATATATATACATGGCCAGTTCAAGGCTCCGTCCGAAATGCATCGCCACTCGTATTGTTCCTGCACTGGAGAATGCTATGAAATAAAATATAATTGGTTTGGAGTCTAGTTGTGCTGCCTGTTCTGTTTAAACCAGACCTGGATTTGTGAAGCTGAAACTGTGTGGTTTGGAGACATCATTGAACACACATATGCATGTAAAACATACATTTTGTTATGCAAACATAAATAATACTTTATACATTTAATTATGTATCTATATACACACATAAATGTATTCTTACAGGTATCAATGCATGTGCATAGGTTTTCTTGAAACATCATGCACAAATCAGAATTGATTCCTAGTACTCCTACTGGAACACATCCCATAGAACCAGATCAGTAGGATGAGCATTTTCTTACAGCGCTTCTAAGTGTGATACAGCTTTGCTCAACACAAAAGTCTCCTCCTCGCTTCTTGAATTCTGTAAGAAGCTGAAGACCTGGCTTTTCAATTAACCAACCTACTATAAGCAGAGCTAAGCAAACACACCTGCTCAGCACCAGGAAACCATCGCACGTCATAGTGCACTTTACAAATGCACATAACATTATATAACAAATATGGTGGCAAACGTACCCCATTCTGCCGGCAGAGAAGCACCAGGAGCTGCCAGAGCAGGACAGTGTCTCGGCTCCTTATAGCATTCAACTGCTTTATCAGTTCCAATTTGCGCTGACAGAAACTGAGAATGTCTCCTTTGTGCAAATCCTCCCTGGAAGCGAAGAAGGAAAAGAAAAGTGAATCAGAGATTAGTGGAAAAGTGAGGTAACCAACCAGGTTATGAATTTAGCAACGGTAACAACAACATGTACGAAGGAAGCAATGGAAAATTATTCTTGATGAATTGAGAGGTCTCTTGTGGAGAATACTTCTCTTATTCCTCTGCAGGGTTCAGCATTCTCTCTCTAATGTTTCGGTGCATAGGTGACAAAGGGCCACATGTAGCTAAGTTCAGATTTGTGACTCGCAAATTGCGAGACACAGCGTCTCGCAATTTGCGAGTCGCAAATCCAAATGTAGGGCAGTGTCCTTGACACTAATTGCGACTCGCAAGGGGGTCGCAAATGCCCACTTCATGAATATTCATGAGGTAGGTCGCAATTTGCAACCCCCTTGGGAATGACGGCCCTCACAGCGATGGTGGCCTGCTGGAGACAGCAGACCACCATGTCTGTAACTGCTTTTCAATGAAGCAGGTTTTTTTTTTGTAATGCAGCCCGTTTTCCCTAAAAGGAAAACGAGATGCATTACAAAAACAAAAAATGAAACGTTTTTTGTTTAATTTTTTAAGAGCAGGCAGCAGTCCGTAGGACCACTGCCTGCTCTGAAAAAAAAAATCTGTGACATTCACAAAGGGCAAGGGGTACCAGGGGAACCCCTTTCCATTTGTGAATGTGTTACAACCAGTTTGACACTGGTGGTAACTGTGATTGTTTTGCAACCGCGTTCGTAGTCACAAAGCAATCCTACATCGCACTGCGAGTCGCAATCAGGAAGGGAAGACCCTTCCTAATTGCAAGTCGCAAACCTGTTTTGCGATTCGGTAACAATGTTACCGAATCGCAAAACTGGGTTTGTGCATCAGGAAGTGCTTTTTGCACGTCGCAAACAGCCATATTCGCTTTTTGCAAGGTGCAAAAAGTTACGTACATGTGGCCCTGTGTCTCTATCGCCTCTGTGGATGATGACATGTTTTTTACTCATTTTACTGTGAAAAGTAAGAGCCTCTGGTCTGTCCATTAATTCCCTATCGGGTGCTGGAGTAACAATGGTTGCATACTTGATTTATATGGACACGTTAGCAGCCTGTACCCTGATTTCTTAGTCAGGCTCCGTCTCTTTTATCTATAATTTAGAGAGGACTGTTTCCCTAATTGTCAGTTAGAAAAAAGACAGTTTGTAAGTAATCTTTGAGAGCTAAGGGTGTATAGAAAAGGGCATGTCAGATTTCTTTTTTAGGGCCAAATTACAAATCCCACGGAATCCCAGTTCAAGTACATACAGGGCTTTGCACCAGCATCAAGATTCCAGCATGAGCTACATTACTACAGGGGAAATCACAAATATTTCAAGTTGCACGTCACAAAAAAATGAAAACTTGTGGTATTACCACATTATCGAACATTCTCAGTTTCAGAACTCAGAATGGATTGCACCGCTCCCTGTACCTAATGCTCCATGCAGTATTACCGGGTGTGCTATTACCTCTAAGATTCCTACAAGACTCACAATGCGGCTCTAATGTGTAATTGTGTATGCTTTATGCTACTGTGGAAAGTAAGAGGTCACAGCCATATTTCTTCAGTTCATAACCGATGCGTCCCAAATTTGAATATGGGATCTAATAGGAGCGACCCTGTTGTCACTTTGAAGTGGACTATTTTTCCCCATTTATTTATTAGTCAAGAAATTTTCTATTAGAATTAATATACAATGCTGGTGAACAATATGTGTCTGAATGCAGCAGGAGCTCTGCCTCGAAGTTTCAAGGACCTCATTATGAAAAGCCGCGTAGTTCTCGAGGCGACCACATGATTTTTTTTTGTACTGTCAAGGAATGTGCATAGGATACCCTGAGGGAAGGCATGAGGTGTGCCCCCGATCTCTATATGGGAAAAGTCTCTCCTTTATGTGCTTGTTGTAGGTGAAAAGGCTGCTCACAATTCTTCTTCATAAGGCTAGGAAGAGGTGCCAATTCTCCCTTAGATGGTTGACGTAAGTCTTCATATAGTTGATATAGATGTCAAGTGTGTCCAAGAGAGGAGATGGGTCTGTCATAAATTTGGCATCTGTCTGTGGATTATTCTCGTATAGGTGTCAGCCACAGAACAACTAGTATTACTAGTATTTGAGGAGAAGGTGTGAGAGAGGAGCACTACGTTACCTGATCAGTGGCCCCAAGAAAGCCCGCATTTCTTCCTGCTCCTGTGTGTCATGAAGAATGACCTGTGAAAATATGATGGTTCTCGCTCAACAATGGAACACTGCATTTACAGAAAGATCATCTCAGAAAACTATTTTCAATTGTTAAAAATAATCACTCACAAAAACTATTCACAGAGATTGTTTTTAAATCAACATCTTTAAAATGATGGCAGAGTGTGACAGAAACAGAAAATGCCTTCCGGCAGCTGTAAAATTGCATGCAAAGTGGTAGGGGAGGATGATGGGTAACCCAAGTACTCAACAGGCTGTCTTTCTCTAAGGAAAGCACATTTTATGTAGATTTTATTGACTACTGAAAGTGTAAGGCAACGTATGCAATCATGGATTGGCCTGCACTCTGGGTTAAGTTTAGAAACGCATTAGCACTATGAGTTACGTTTGCACATGAACCTTATTATTAACATGATTTACAAAACGATTCCCACCTCAGAGAATCTACAATCAGTTCTGTTGTTTACATAAAGGTTAGCTACCATGCTAGCTTGACAAAGTTGGTTGGTAAAACTTACATAAAAGTGTTTGTTATTGTTTACATGCTTTCTTCTGAGATTATTTATGAAATGATTGGTAATGTTACAATAACTTTTAGATTAATTTGCAACGAAAGAATTTTGAACTATGACTTTTAATTTCTATTACATAGCTCACTGAATTAAAGGTTATTAAAAACGACATTAGTTTATAAAAATGCAATGGGTCCAATAAAAAGCCTGATAAGCATACAGATGTTCACATTGGAATCTTCCACCTACCGTTGAAAAGATTCTTATAGGCCAGAAAAGTAATTCATCAGGTTGGACACTGTTTATGGCGAATCCCAGATTATTTGGTAAAATTATGTATTTATTTATATCTGCAACTCAATAGAACTATCAGGTACGGGAGTCCCAAAACAATCAGATTGTCACATGAGATACAATGGTTGTTACAGCAAAGTAGTATCTCCATCAATCATTCTTGCATCCAAAGAAATTGCAGTGTATGTGGTTCTAAAATCACAGGAGTTTCCCTTACAGAAGGGGTCGTCACATGAGAGGTTCCTATATAGGGCAAATCTGTGTAACAAACGATCCTAACCAGAAAAGTCTGAGGCTTTCATATATACAAAGGTCTGTGTCCGAAAACCCTACACCATGGAAATCACTATAGAAGGAATTCTTACATCAAGGTAGACTTTACCTTATAAATTCTTGGGTTAAGTTAGTATGTCTAAATCTGTAGTTTCTGAAACAAATTTTTTATACCAGTGAAGTGTATGTAACAGATGTTCCTTTATATCACAATGTTATGCTTCAGGGATTCTAACGCCAGGAATGTCTCTGAATCAGATTGGCGTACATCAATGGTGTCTCTATATCAAGTGTTCTTATTAAAGAAACTCTCTGTTAAACTTGCTTATATGAGAATTCTGTATCAGTGGTTATTATTAGGCATTTCTGTACCAGATGTTTCTACAGCAGATGTTTCTATAAAGAGGGCTCTATGTAAGTTTCTATTATTGCACTGATATTTCAGGGCCTCTTATATATAGGAGAGGATCTGTGTCCAAATTTCTTCTTTCAAAGCAGTCTCAATCAAGCATTCTCCCGCCAGGGAAGTCTCTACTTAAGGGGATCCTATGAAGGATCACTCTCTAGGTCCAAGGTGCCCATATCCTGGTAAGCCCTGTTACCCACTGCCCTGTCCACATAGAATGCTCTGAATTGTTACCTCCAAGCTGTGAATTTCAATGATTGCTGGCTGTCCCTCAGTGGGATAGTTAGGGCATACACGAACCATTTGTCCCACTGCCCCGAAACAGACTGCCACATGTGGTAGGCAGTACTTCAGGGGTGTAAACGACTGAGGGGAGGCAGAAAGAGAAGTTTCTTCTGAAAAAGAACAAAAAAAATGCAATTACACAAACTGTCAAAGTGGCATCAAAGACTTGCTTTAGAGAATAATCTACTTCAGTTTCCCTCTAGACTATGCAACCACAGAGGACTTCAGGGGCCTCAATGTGAGTGTCCCTGTAATTCTGCTGGGTATAGCCACCAAGCAAAAGCAAACAAGGCCTGTTGAAAGAATTCCAGAGGTCTACAAACTAGCTCTAAGCTAAACAAAATGAAAAACATGATCCAGGTATTAATTCCCAGTCAATCGCTACAGATGTCGTCCTGATAATTCAACACTGACATAGCAAAGATATATGCTGAGTCCTCTAATTCAAAGAAATCTGAAGTGCTCATAGGCCTACTGGAAAGACACATTGAGGCCAAACTTCCTCCGTGAAACCAAGTTGTTATAGTAGGGAACTTTAATCCTAAACTCGGCAACTAGAGCGAGGAAGAACAAGCTCTCAAGGCAACTCGGCAAGACCTAAGAATTCTAATCTTAAACCAACTATTCCAACAGAAAGACGCCAAAGGAAAGGTCCTTGAAAAGTTCTGCTAGAGGAACAGCATGATTCTACCTTTCACACTGTAGCACAAGAGGAATAAGTCATCCTGTCATTTTCCAATGACAGGACATCCTCAATCACTGACTACATCTTAATTCCCCTAGCAGACTGGTCCCAATTCTCAGATGCCAAATTGTCATGAAGAGTCAAAAGAGGCCATATTCAACTGAATATCATGTTTCATGAAGCTGCCAGTGATGACACAATACTGTCCCAAGGGCCCACCAACCCTGAAATTCCAAGGCGATACAGAATAAAATGGACAAAAATAATCAACAAGGAAGCCCTAGAGGAGTGGATGACCCTACTAGACATCTCCATACTAAGAAACCACATCCTCAATGAAAATGAAGACAATGACTGTCTAGCATCTGGAGCAAGCGCACACACAAAATTCTCTTTTTTCGAGGAAATTAACAGAAAGCTTCTCTCAACGGGCAATAAAATCTGAACGGAGGAACCATGGCCTTAAACACAATATGACAAGAAGACCTCCCTGCACAATCGTACGGTTTGATGAAGAATGCACTTTGAAAAAGAAACAAGTGATGTGGGAGAGGATCAAATGACAATCCCTCCATGAGAAAAATCACAAAGAAACAATACAAATTCCTAATATAAAAGAAAAAAACCAATTTCTTTCACAGAAAATGGAACAGACACCCACACACAGCAATAGCCAATGACACTGATGACCTGATTCACAAGGTAACTTACACTTCTGAGTAGGTTTTCACTTTGGAGTAAGTTTACTACTTCCATTATTCACAAACTCCAAGTGTAAACTTACTACAAAAGTGTAAATTACAAGTCTCCACCCCTCCAAGTAAAGCAATTGCCTTACTCTTATGTGGGTGGGTAAGTCTGAGGGACTAGTGAGGCTAAACCCTTTCTTGACCCTCATTACACCCCTTTTACTCCTACCTAATCCATCCATGCCCCATTTCCCTATGCCCCCATGCAACTACTACTAAAACCTTACTTATGTGTGTGGAGACTCCGCAGTCAGGGAGGAGAACTCCGCACACAATAGTATAAGTAAAATTTACACTTTGCAGTCCATTTTGTAGTACTACAAAACGTACTACAAAGTGCAGTTTGTGAATCATGCTCAAATTGTTTACAGAATATGTTCACTTATGGGTTCTCAGAAAAGTCATCTACACTCGCCTACAAAATTTCACACACCTCATGAGTCAATCCCTTCCAGAACATCTTTCAAAACAACCCAACTCAAAATCTTTGAACAAAACCAGGAATTCTCCAATCACTTCATGGGAATTGCCACTGGCAAGGAGTGTAAAAAATAAATAGAAAATTAGTTCTCCCTCAACCATACTAAGGAGGCAATTTCAAAACCTGAAAAACTAAATAAAGCCTGAGGATCAAGTCATTTTCACCTCAAATTGTCCCAATCCATTCTAAATTTGAGGACAAAAATATTGCAGGCACTCTTCCACAACTGCATAGAAGCCTGCTCCTTCCCAGATAGACTTGTGGCTCAACTGCATTGTAGTTCTAGTCTATAAGAAAGGCAAGACGATTTACACAAAATCATTCAAGCCCATCAACCTGATACACTCTGAAGCTAAGCTTTTTTCCAGCATAATCTTGGAAACTATATAAGGATAGGAAGATGATAACGGCATCCTTTCCATGTATCAACGCAGATTCAGAGCTGTACTCTCCACTATCGGCCAAGCCTTCATACTTCAACTTGTGGTGACAATACACACCAAACACAAGGGATGCCTACATGCCACTTTTTTACATTTCTCATCAGCTATTCACTACATCCACAGAAATATTCTATGGCCAAAGCTAGAAAACACTTCGCTAAACACGTTCCTTAGCCTGCTTATCAAGAAACTCCACACAAATACAGCTGCGTAAGGCACGTATGGCCCAGATGGCCAGTTAACCTCAAAATTCTCCATTAGCTATGAGGTCAAACAAGGATGTCTCCTTCCTCCATTATGGTTCAACATCTACATGCACAATCTGCCAGACGAACCCCAAAAAACTTTTGTTGGACACTCCGGAACATCTGTGCTCCAAATACACTTTATAAAGACAACTCCATACTCCTGGAACACACACCAGAGCCTTTGGAACAACTATTCTTTCATATGGAAAACTACTGTAAAAAAATGCATCACGGCCAACAAAGGATCACTTTGTGGGAGGAACAGGAAATTGGAGGAAAACTGGACATGCGATCGGGAAGAACTAGGGAATCAAACATACAGGATGGAACTGTAAAAGGGAGAGAGGGAGGGAAACTAGCAATGCAACTTGAAAGAAACAGGAAATCAAACATATGGGAAGGAAAGAGGGAGGGAATCTGTCACTATCACTGGGAGAAACTGGAAATTGAAAAAACCTGAGGGAGTAAGAGAAGGAACTGGCAATCTAACCTGGGAGAAACTAGATGTGAACAAATGGTGATAAGGTAGGGACACTAGCAATCTGACCTGAAGAAATATTATTCAAACACATGGATAGAAGGAATACTATGAAACGGGTTGGACAGGAATGAGAAGAGAAGCAGGAAATGGGACACATTGGTAGGAGATCAATGTAAGGTATGTGAGAACATGGGAGAGTGACCAATGTGCAATAGCAGCTAAAGTTACCAAATAAACTAAGCAACAAAGGAAAAAAACATTTTAAAAAGATTGCCCTCATAAACTGAAGCAAGCTTTTATTAGACAATTGACCTAGAACCTTGTCTCACTCTGAATGTACCGCAATGTACATTGTCAGTAGAAGAACCCAGCATCTGATAAGGTGGAGACTCACCTGTTGTCACTGGATTCAAGGGCTCAGGTGGGCACAGGTCTGAGGAGTCACACATGTACTGGCTGAGCTCATAGCTGCTGGAAGAAAGGCCTGACTCTTTGTACTGTTGAAGCAAACTGTGTTCCGCAAAGCTGGGAGCCTGAGGAGAGATGAACTGAAGGATATGGTGGGAAAGTGGAAATGGAGATGGGATGGTCAGGAGAGACATGAGAGGAGAGGAGAGGAGAGGAGAAGAGAGGATAGGAGAGGAGAGATTGGGGGCATTTACTCACATTGAACAAGGTCATTGACAGGCCTGTCAAATGCACTGTTATTATATAAGGTCACAAACTTAACATATGGGGTGGAATGGCCTGGAAGGGTGTTAGGGTCTGAACTTTAGTCCACGGACAAAACAAGTTTAAGTATTGCAATAGCAGAGGATGTTTTAGGTATGGAGTGAGATTCACTGATAGAGCTAGACTGGATCAGACTCTCACAACAAGAGAACATTTGAAAAGATACTACTGTGGTGCACCTACAGAGCTATATGTGTAGCTCTCTGTGTAGGAACATTAGAGGGAGCTGGGAGCAGGGCATCAGTGCACTGACAGGACTGTGTGTGAGCCCCAACACTGGAACAATAGAGGGTGCTTCATTGTACAACACATGCACTGACAGAACTCTGTGTAATCTAACTGGGGTAGGCTCACCTCATTTTGCAAAACACCAGAATCCTCCTGAGTGTTCGATTTAAAATCCTCTCCATTTCTCTCCTGCTCTGTGGTCCTGACATAGCTTTCTTCATAATTGTTTGTCCTACAACAAGAAAAGGTTTAACATGTAAGTAAGAGGAGTAAAGTAAGTTTAAATAGATTGCTCATTGTGTCCTATAAAATATGTGCTGAGTTCTATACCTTTTTGAGATATACTGGCTCCTGAAAAATTTAGGAATTAGTAATTAGGGAATCAGTGGAACTGGAATTAAGATTTTTTTGTTTGTTTTTGTTTAATGAAGCATGACAGTAAAAGAAAACAGGTTGTTAGACAAATCAGGGTGTGATACGGTGATAGGAAAGGAAGGGTGATAATAAAAAACAGAAATCAGGTAGTGAGAGTAAAAGAGAAATCAAAGCTGGCAATAAGGTGATGGTGAATCATACATCAGGGTTGGTGGCGAAAGAGAAAGATAAATTATTGACCAACTGCAAGAGAAACCAGGAACACCACATTAGAAACCGAAATTAACCTGTGGAATCTAGACACAAGCCGGGAACAGATAATGAAATTGAGGTAGCACTGACAAGGAGATCTGAGCAATGACAATAAATCAGAGGCAACGGATTATAAACCAAAAAGCTGACAGAGAATAGCAAGCTGGATTGGAATGTGCACGTTTCAAACAGCGAGTACCTAATTGTATCTCTTGATGAATATAGCAACTCAATTCATACGATCTGGAAGCTTATATCTGTCATCTATGTAAATATCATATACATATGATGTTTTGTGCAGATGTCCAACAAACAAGGTGTCCACTGACAATGCTACCAAGAAGCCATGCTGTATCCCATACATAGGGCCCAATTCACAAAGGGTCTCTGCACTCGCGGAGGAGGCCCGCAGTTGTGGTGGTTGCCCGCACTTGTGCTGGGACCTCTGAACTGCAGTTACCCATTGCGGAGGTCCCACCATGAGTGGGGGGCCCTCGCCATGCGTGCCGGCCCCCGTGCCACAACTGCAGGACCACCGCCACAAGTGCAGGGGCCCTTTGTGAATCAGGCCCATAGTATCACATGTGGAGGGTTTTGTTTCGCTATGCCAGTGCTTAATTTGAGCCAGTGGTTTCCGGTGCTCGGTGCCAGCACTTAATTGTCAACATTGGCACCTGTGACAGTTTGCCACAAGGTGGCGATGTCTGGCTAATTTAGAGGATAGTTTAGAGATGACCACTACAACAGTTAATTATCAATTAAATATACATTAAAAATTACTGTTACCTGCCAACTAAGTAATTCTTAGAGCTTTGTGGAGCCTGGAATATTCTGAATTGTCACATCTGTAGGAGTGTGATGGTTATTAGTTGCATTGTTACTAACAATGGCCGCATGGGAGGGGCAATGGGTTCTGCAAGCTGCAGTGGCTTCCTGACAATAACCCTCACACTTATTATTTTACAAATTAAGTGCTGACCTATGCACAATTTCATTACTGTAAATACGAAGACAATGCATTTACAATGCAAAATAAACATAGTTATACTTAAGTATACAATTTAATCAAATATTTTATTTAATTATAGTGACTTGGGCATGCCTGAAAGTCTATTAATAATTGTATTGATCAAATATAAGGCAAAGGGGTATCACTAATTTGCATCAGCACACGTCTGAATCTAGGAAAATGTTTGCTTTTGCTAAATAAGTATGTTTTTTTGGTATATAATTGTTTGCTTTCATCTTTGAGTAGTATACGTTTTCAATAAAAACATACAAGCACAATTATTTTATACTCCAGATCAACAAAATGAGACATAGAAGAATGAATAAAGATCAATAGAGGAATGGGTGGACAAACCTTTCACCCAACCAAGATATACTGACTTTCACACTCACATTGGTGTCCTGCAGCTCGGACAGATGTACTCATTTAAAGTAATGCCATTTTTATTTTTAAAGCAGGATCAAAAGCCAAACTATACTCTTCCATATTAATTTCTACATAGTGCAAATAAATTTCTACATAACAAAAACAATAGCTAAAATACTCCTGGATCATCCCTGTGATTGCTATACTTGACAACATACAAAGAACACCATTATTCAAATGTGTAAGGAAAAGCTACTAAGTCTGTGGGTGTCCAAAATGTCTTACATACATTAAGTCACTGTATGTTATTTAAAATCTTAGGTGCTAATTACTAGTTAGCTATTTTACATAGGTTTGTTTCAGTCTAATAGTAAAATGCCTTGGACTTCATCAGGATTCAGTCAAAGTGAGTTTTAAATAATCTTTTGCATCACTGAAAAAAAATCAACAGCCCTAGGAAAAAATGCAAGTTGTGATATGGAAAGTGTGAGAGGACACATTTATTACTGCTTTAAACAGTAGTCTTAACAACAAATAAGTCAAGTTCACTACCATGTGTATCACTCCTAATTTAAGTCATTCAAATTGTACCTGCCATTTCAATCTTTTCTGTTGCCTAAAAAATGGACCCCAGAAGGTAAAATTCAAAGTAACTTTTTTTTTTATTTGTGGCTCAAATACAATGAGCTGAAATAGTTCCTGGAGGAAAGTTACTCACTGACAATTTCAAAGTGTCTGATGCCTCAAGGACATTTATTTCATCTCTTGAAATATGATTCTAGGCACACTGTTTCCTCGTTTCGATTCATTTTGTTGCTGCTGCCCAAATTTCTGTCATTTTGTTTTCCTGTAAAACACAGAGTAGGGATTGTGTACTCAGTGCTATTTATTTGTATGCTTCTTTCACTCATCACAAAGGATGGGTAGCATATAATGTTAAGTGTTAACTATTATGTACTTTAGGAATTAAATATGCATTCTTTGGCAAGTAGGATATGTTGTTTTTTTATCTTAGTACAATAGATACTTTTATATGAATATGCAAAAGTATTTAACATACATTTTCAATGAACCCTGAAGAAGACCAATACATTTTAAGCACAAAGAGAAGCATATCAACTTCAGATTACTGCCTGCTACTAGGGTAGTATGTTTTGAAGCAACATGCATTTGTTTAAGGGAGATAAGGGAGTTAACAGTGAAAATTATCGGAACATTTGTTAAATAAGGTGATACTCAATATTTCAATAGGTTGAAGTAAAACAAAGTGGTAAAGTAGGAATTGATTCTAAATAAGCACAAACAGGGATCACTGACTTTTATCTGAAGATGCATGTGCAAACTGAAAAACAGCCAGACAAGATGAGCCAGAGGAAACACCACAAATTTGCACAATACCTTAGAAAAGCCCACATCTAGACAGTCTACACTTTCAACAGAAAATAAGACAACTTATGTTAAGAAAATAAGAACATCTGGTGAGCAAGCTATTTAAAAAAGAAGTTTTCTGCACAGTGCTTTGGCAGAAGACTATGAGGCAGAAAGAAAAACAACAGGATAGAACAGGCAAAAAGAAGAAAAAAACACAATGAGCTTCAAAGAAGACAAGGGACCAAACTCAGATGTAAGTGAGTTAAATATCATTAGTGTACCAATTGAATAATAACTTATTCTGAAACATTTTTGTCAAAAAGGTTTGGTCTTTCTGCTCTAATATCATCTTCATAAACCTCCAAAACAACCTCTGGCTCACCTTTGTAAATATCACGCAATGAGTGCGTGCGTGACATTTTCCACAACACTAAGAAAATTAGTTAACCATCCCTTTTTCAAAATGAGTATATATTTCATTGATCAAATCAAAATCATCTTTAGTTACATTGGAAATCTCATCAAAGGATCTTCAAGATCGGAAGCTGATCTTTCAGTCACTTCTGAAAGTGGCTTACATGACAAACTGCATTATATGGCTTTGAAACTAGATGACATTGATTACTGCTTTTGAAAAGAAAATATGAAAATGCTGCAGTCAAATGTTTGATGGTAATTTTTTCAGTAAAGGCATAATCATAGATAATATTGTCTTAGTTATACAGGGTGCACTCTATACTTGCACTTTTTACCCAATCAATATATAAACATAAGCTTATGGTTTTGGAGGCACCTCTGAAGTCCTATACTTAACGTTTCTTGTTCATAAATCCATCTTCTTTTAAAAAATAGCATATATATTCATCACAGAAAAGAGTTCCTATAGAATTCATCCAATGTACATACATCAATAAAGAAATCACTAAAGAACGACAATGTATTCTCAAAACAGCCAAGACATCTTTTATCATAGAACACAATTTTCCAAGGCAAGCTCTCAAAGGGCAGCTCCTAAATTCACTGACTACTGGTGTTACTTGTATATCACTGTTTTTACACTTGACCATTTCAATGCACATAAAGGTGATGGTAGTGGATATCTACAATAGTAGCATAAAAGATCAATTAATGGAACTTTAAAAAAAATCAAACAATACACCTAATGTGCAGGATTCCAATGAACAAATGCTATAACTTTCAACTTAAACTATAAACGTACTTGTGGTTATGTGTAATCTGATTACAACAGCAAATTTTCCTTGACCTCTTCAGTAGAGCCTGTGATGAGGCAAGTTGTAAACTACAGGTAGGTATACCCTTCCTTTAATCATTAAAAAGCTGATATTCAAGACTATGGCCCTCATTCCAACCCTGGCGGTCTCTGACCGCCAGGGCGGAGGGCAGCGGAAGCACCGCCAACAGGCTGGCGGTGCTTCCAGGGCTATTCTGACCGCTGCGGGAAAAGCCGCGGTCAGAAAAGGGGAACAGGCGTTTTCCCGCCGGTTTTCCCCTGGCCCAGGGAATCCTCCATGGCGGCGCTGCTTGCAGCGCCGCAATGGGGATTCCGACCCCCTTCCCGCCAGCCTGTTTCTGGCGGTTTTCACCGCCAGAACCAGGATGGCGGGAACGGGTGTCGTGGGGCCCCTGGCGGCCCCTGCACTGCCCATGCCACTGGCATGGGCAGTGCAGGTGCCCCCTAACAGGGCCCCATACAGATTTTCACTGTCTGCTTTGCAGACAGTGAAAATCGCGACGGGTGCCACTGCACCCGTCGCACCCCTGCAACTCTGCCGGCTCCATTCGGAGACGGCTTCCTCGTTGCAGGGGCTTTCCCGCTGGGCCGGCAGGCGGCCTTTTGGCGGTCGCCCGCCGGCCCAGCGGGAAAGCCAGAATGGCATCCGCGGTCTCCTGACCACGGAGCGGCCGTTCGGCGGTGACCGCATGGCGGGCGGTGACCGCCGCCCGCCGCGGTCAGAATGACCGCCTATATATTTGGAGAGATGCTATTAGAAGTACCCATTATCTTGAATCTAATGTCTTTAGTGAGTTCATTTTTGATGTATAATCAAATGAATTAATTTGATGGACCAACAGAGTAGCATAAATTCTGTTCCTGAAAATGTGTATTTATTTGGAAATGTTTTTGTCTGTATGTTACACCATTGTGCTCAGATGTCAAAGTGAACAATTGGTCAAAGAACACATTGCGCCGTTTTAGGTGCCTCTTAATAATTTGATGTACATGATTTTTAATATGTCCTAATATGTAAGATTGCTTAGATTTTCATGCACTTTCCATGGGATCGCACATCATCATACTACAGACACAACCAATAACTTACACAAACAGCGAGTGTCATATTCAAGAACAACTACACAATGCCTATTTTTATTTACGACTGTAAGGCATAACCACAGGCTTCTACTTTGCCCTGGCGTCTGCCTATTTAAACAAGGGCTTTCAACTTAAACAAATTTCTCCACTTTATTTGCTGTATTTTCTACTTTCTGTATTGGGATTCCTTCTCAAACATTCCAAATGTTGTTTCACTCTCTCCACTAGCTTCTAGGATATTCAGCATTACCTCTACTCATTCACAATCCACTTTACCCAGCTCTGCTTCTATGCTGCATTCTTGTTTATTCAACTTCTATTGTGCTGGGACTACAATTCCAATTTACTGACCCATCTGTCCATGTCCTGCCAGTGTTACATGCACTGGGCGAGTTATCTCAGCCTTTACACTCTGCTAACTCAATCGATTTCACCTGTATTTGACAACAAGTGAGGCCTTCTTTTCCAGAGCCACCCACCTCGCTCAAGTTTGGCTAGTACTGGACTCCCCAAAGCTTTACAAGTAAAGGTTACTTAAATTTACTTCTAGTTCTTAACCACTGGTATTCTCTCTAAAAAGGAAGACATTTCACAGCATGTACATAATCTCAGAACACAATTTTCTATTATCACTAATATGCCAAATTACATACGCAACCATACATTTGGCCAGTGCTAAAATTAAAATGATGGACTTATTATAGGTCAACGGGAGGATAAGACATAAGTCTTGTTTGAAAGGATGTTTAACATTTTGATAAGGAGTCAGATCTCTATGTTTGATTGGTGAGCTTTTTGTATTTTGACTTCTTGCAGGGATGGTGGCTCAGTTTTGTATACTTTGTTCTTCCTCTGATGATTTTGTGATTTTCTATCTTAATGGAAAGTGGAGGGAGGGCAAGAGTGCATTAGGGTGCAATGTCAGGGCACCATCAAATTCAGGGTGGTGAACCAAAAGTTTGGAGGGGAGAGTGCAAGGGGGCTGGTGAGCACTTTGGGTGGGGTCGAGCTTCAGGAGGTGGGGGATCACGTTAGCGGGGGCGAAAAAGTCAAATGAGCAATGTTCGTTTGAAAAGTTGGAAGAGCAATATAGGGGTCAGTATGTGGAGGGTCAATCTCCCAATATTGAGTGTGTAGTGCGATTTTTCAGCAGACCAGAGACTCTGCAGTTGCAGACTTAGTTAATGAATACATTAACATAATTTCCTGTAATGTAAACGGGCTTCTGAATAAACAGAAAGCCCGTGTAATTTTAATCTGGCTAACAATGTTTAAACCGGCAGCAATTTTTTTTACAATAAACTCACTTTAGGGACAATGCTCCTAAATTTAATAACCCTAAAGAATATTCATATGCTTTTTATGCATCTGTGGCGGCATCACTTAGGGGGGCTGCCATTCTTTTAGCCAATATGGCTAACTGGCAAATAAATGATGTTAAAAGGGATGTCAAGGGGCACTGGTTATGGCTTAAAGTTGTAGCAGATGGCAATCTTATGAACTTAATCAACTATTACGGTCCTATCTCCGATGATATAGAGCCGTTAACTCAAATTTACAATCTGGTGACAGTAGCAAATGGCCTAATAATATGGGGTGGGGATTTAAATTTCATCCAGAATTTGGCACTAGACACTAATAGTACCAAGCAATAATTGAAACCACATACACTCCATTTAATTCAGACACTGAAATGGGATCTTTGTTTTAGGGATCCATGGTGTTCCAGATTTCCCTCAATGAAGGTTTATACTTGCCATTCACGCCACTTCTCCTCAGCATCTCGTATCGTTTTTTTTTGGTCACCAAGCTAGTACAGTGTCTAACAGCAAGTATTATAGCAAATCCTTTTTCAGACCGTTCTGCCATTTCGGTTGTTATACCAGCCAGCGTTGATATTAAGAAAAGTTCTAAATAGCAAATAAACCTAGACTTTTTAACTATTTTAATCTGGCTTGGACAAACTCGTACTTTTATTGAAGATTTTTTTAAGATCAACTCTGGCACAGTAGACAATATGGCGGTATGGGAAACATTTAAAGCTGCCTTCCAGGACCATGTTATTACTTATCAGCTGTACAAAGATAAAGAAAGGGGTGTTCAAATACAGGCACTTCAGAGGGTTTGAGACAATGCCGCTGCAAAGCTCATAACTTCTGAAAATGAGAAAAGTGAATAGATAAAAGCTAGGCAGGCTGTGGCAGATTTTTTTTTTTTAAATTGAAGGTATTGGTAGCCATCAGGCTTTCCAACAGAGAACATGTGAAGAAAGGTTCGGAATAATAAACAGACAATTAAGAGGATTTTTAACCTTAACAGTGAGGCACAGTGAATAGTTGATAAATGTGATGAGGTTGCAGGGGTTTTTAAACAACACTATCAGAAGATTTATGGGAAAAGAGAGGAAGTACCTGACTATAAGTTGAATTTTTTTTTTTTACTTATCAATTTCCCACAGGTAACATTAGAACAGAAAGAAGCCATGCTAGAAGAGATTTGGGGGCCCGAGACTATGCTTGCTTTGAATAATATGTTGAATGGCAGGGCGTGTGGCAGTGATGGTATCCCAGTGGGAAATACTTAAGATCTTTTCCAAACAGTTGGTACCATTTCTTGTTAGATTATTTTATCAGTTTAGGGTGGGTAAATCAGCTTCAACTCTTTTCAAGAAATCTGTTATCGTTAGTTTTCCAAAGAAAGGTAAAAACATTCTGGGCGTTAATTTTTATAGACCAAGTTGCTTAATTTGGACTGTAAGTTATTTACCAAGCCTCTAGCCCCACTTATTATACCAATAACTAATCAATTAATTCACCGGGATCAGTGTGTTTTTTTACCTGGGAGGCAATTATCGGATAACACCACCTTCCTGACTCAGGCAATTGATTACTTTTCTAAGACCAACATCAAAGCGGCCATTGGAATGGCTGACGCCGAAAAGGCTTTTGACCTTGTTAATTGGGATGCGCTTTTTTATTTACTTATCAAATTTAGATTCCCAACGCAATTTGTAGACATCCTGTGTAATTTCTACTAAGGGGCTACAGCAAAAGTAGTTATCAAAGCAATCTTAGCCGGACAGGTTTCCATTAATAGGCGTATGCGGCAGGGCTGCTCCTTGACCCCAGTGTATTTACCCTGTCTATTGAACCACTCGCTATTAAAATCCGTAATGATGTCTCAGTTAGGTCTCCAATACCAGGGATGTCCAAAATTAAGCTTTTTGCTGACAATATTATAATAATAATATCTTCGTCCAAGTATAGAAAATATTAAAAATTTGGTGAAAATCGTCACTTCTTTTACTGAGGTTGGTGGCTACAAAGTCAAACAACAAAAAACTGAAATATTATCATTAAATTCCATTATCAGTAATCTTCCTATCAATCTACACCCTCAATAAGCCTCCCAGCGTCCCATAAGATATTTGGGCATTTTCATCACTCATGACTTTTCTCAATTATTTGATCTTAATTAAAAGGCAGTGTTACATAAAATCAAGGGGCTGATGGATAGGTGGTTGTATCTTCCCCTATTGATCATTGGCCGGGTAGCAGTAATCAAAATGTCAATTCTTGCACTACTGCTCTTCCTCTTTTCCGCTCTACCTACTACCAATACTCAATCTTTTTTCAAGGAACTTAATCAACTGTTTTTAAATTTTATTTGACAGAATAAACAGTCCCGGATAAAGATGGTGGTCTTACAATTAGGCACATCTGAGGTGGTCTAGCTCTGCCTCATGCTGCATTCCTAAATTATTCAGCTCAAATCTTGTATAACACACATGCCATAGATACTTTTTTTATACAGATGTTAAGAGAGTCTTCCATTGCATTGCCTTGTTTTTTAAAAATCCTCAAAGGACCCAAACATACTAGGTATAAGTTTCTACATTCATTAGGGTATCGGTTAAATCATTTGTTTCGAATCTGGGATATTCCCAGATGTCATGCATGGACTTCCCTAGAGGAATGTCGGGCTTGGGGTATCATTACTCAGTGGAAACAGAAATCACTTCTGCAAACAGAAATCACTTGGTGATTTCATTAATAATGAAAGGTGTTTTAGCTTGGTTGGAAATAAGCCATTGTTTAGAGACCAATATAAGATATTTGACCTTTAGTGGCCTACAGATTCTTAGCTTTCTGCTGGCCACATACACGACTACAAGCCCCGAAAAACATACTTTGTTACGCTTATTATATAAAAGTCATCTCACCAGTATGGGTAATTAGTATTGAGTCATAAGGGTAAATACTCCAAATACTTTGGTAGAGGAATTGATTAAAATCATCTGAAATACAGGATGTTTGATCACCAAGTCAGATTGGAAAGATATTTCAGAATGGGGGCATAAAACCCTGCGGGCCGCCAATTTTAGAAGAATGTGGATGTTTTTAAGATGGGTGGCCTATTACTCACCACACAGGCTGCACAGAATGAATGTCACAGTCCCGGAACAGTGTTTTCAATGTAAACTAGACGGGGCAGGTGAGTGGCGCCATATCTTCTTCTCTTGCCTGCATATTCAAGAATTTTGGGGTAAGGTTTTCCAGGAACTTACATAATTGACCAAGACAGTCATACCACATGATCCAATGCTTGCTTTGTTTGGTTTTTCGAGTCTTATTAAGCAGTCAGGCAAAAGTGTTCAATCCGTGGTATATATTGGTAAAATAGTTGCACAAAGCTTGATTCTTCAGCATTGGGGAATTGAGGAGGTTCCTTTGTTTGATCTCTGGTTGGCCAAAATGGAAAGAGTCAAGAGGTTTGAAGATGCTTATGCCAAATGTGCAGCTCAATAAGCTAAATTTACAAAAATATGGGGGTTAGTTAATAATGATGTAGCTAACACACCCTACCCTTCAAGCGATTTACGTTAGCAAATTAGTATGGTACCGTATGGTGTTCATTTTATAAATATATATAAATAAATTGCGAGTATAAAGTAGGTAGTAGGGAGAAGGTTTGCATTTTATTTAGCCTATTTAGGGCAAAGTAAGACATTTTAATCTGCATGTTGCAATTTCTTTGTTAGCACTTTAAGGGGCAGGCAATCTGACTTTTGGATATCGTATATGTATAAATTTCGGGTGAGCAAATATAACTTTGAGGTACCAGCACTTTCTGTTTTTTTTCACCTTGATAAGTATATTATACTATTTATTGGGTTGGGTAAAATGACATTTTAGGTAACAGTTTTTCATCTCTATCAAATTGAAATCATCATGGCTCTTCCATATATTAGTGTCTGAATCATTATTATGAATTGCTCAATAAAAAGAATTTTAAAAAAGAGGTTAACCACTGAGCTGTAGTTTATTTACAAGAGGTGTGGCGTGTTTGAATAGATCCATAAATTATAAAGAGCTGTTTGCCTTTACAAATTTCTTTTGTCATATCTAAACAGTAACTGTAAAGTTTCTTAATATTACTGGAGTGTAGAGAACTTTCCATTGCAGAGGTACAATACAAGCAAAGATAGGCAACGATGAGAAGTGATTACTGTGGAAATCAGAAATAACTTTATGTAGAAAAGAAGGATTCATTTTTAAAGATACTTTTTTTATGGGAAACCATCCATGGTTCCTTTGTACTTATAGCTTGAATCTCACTAACTCTTGATCCTTCGGACAGAAGTTACAAATCACTACTGTACATTGGCTAAGAAGTGTATTCTTTTTTTTTAGTAAGCATAATAGTTAGGGCCTGATTTAGATCTTGATGGTGTTACTGCCAAGCCACGTTGGCAGTGGACCCGAGAAGACTGTGAAGTGGTGTTCCACCTGCCGTATTTAGATGTTACAGCTCTGCAAGCAGGACTGGTGATGGATTGCCGACGGAGGAAGATGGAATAGAGGTAAGTGACACATACACTGTACCTTAGCCATATGTGTCCCCCTGCACTACACACTACACAGCGCACTACATACACACCATCATCCATTACAATTCAAACTCAACACAATCCGTACATGCCAAAAAACACACACTGACATTCATCCAAAACACAACATACACACCATTGACACTACGTCCACACACTGCACAACCACAACAACCAACACAACTATACAGCTACACAAATCAAGTCACACACGAGCACAACTACACACATCATGACAACCTCCACCATACAACACTCACCTGAAAGTGTTACATGGCAACACAACATACAAAACGTCGGTCTCACATGCAAGTGACACACATACAGATCATCTACTCCAGCTAACTCCACCTCAACCAGCCAATCCACACACACACATACCCACTCCATCTAACTCCACCTCGACCAGCTAATCCACACACATACACGTAATGACTCATATACACAACAGATAGCAAAAACCTAGCAGTACAGATCCCCCTGCAATGTGCACACATGGACACCGTTGTCAAGTGTGAGTGTACCATCATTGTGGTGCAAGCATTCATCTGGCAACGACAAATGACACCACAATGGCATGTGTGTGTGTGCGATATGTTTTGTGCACCAGTGTGTCCCCATCAGTGTCTGATCAACTAGTTTCCCCGACATACGTATGCAACAGTGATTTAAAAATTACTGTGACATGGGTGTTCCGGCAGTGGTCCGAACCTACCAACATACCCTGGCAATGCGGCATCCCTTCCTGCGAGTCTGGTGACGGAGGGTGATTGTGTTTTCTCCGTGCGACAGTGGCAGCAGTGATGACAGGTGTTGTCCAGTCGTGAGTTTTCACCTCCTCTCCCCTCAATCTTCCAACTCAGATGTGGAGGTCGGACCGCCACTTTTCCCTTGGCAGTAAGACACATTCAAATCTGTACTGCGGGAGTGTGGCTGGGGCCCTGCTGGCATTCACTTTTCCCTCTCCTGCCATCGACGTGGGTGGTGTTTCTTGGCGGAGGCGGTGGTTCGCATGAAGGCTTTCGGCTATGGGACCGCCAACATCTAAATACAGTGGGAGGATCGTTGCGACGGTAGACAGGTTTTCAGTTGAAAAATCGACGGCGGCCCGTTATTGTTAACATCTAAATCAGGCCCTTGGGGTCAGATTTATTGAAAAGTGGTGCAGTGTGGTGCTGTGCCAAAATTGGCGGCGCCGGGCTGCATCACTTTAGAAACATAGAAATGCATTGTATTTAACTGAATATGGCGCACCCCTGCAAATCCCACTGCGCTGGTGCTAAATTTAGCTGCCAGTGCCAAAGCAGGCATACTTGCACCATTGTGCAAGGATGTCTGCGTTGAGTGGTGTGATTGTTTATGTGCGGAGGTGTCGCTTCCTGCATATAATCAATCAATCAATCAATCATAGTATTTATAAAGCGCGCTATGTACCCGTCAGGGTTTCGAGGCGCTGAGGGGGGGGGGGGGAGGGGGGAGGGGAGTGCTGCTGGTTTATCGGTCGAAGAGCCAGGTCTTGAGGAGCCTTCTGAATGCGAGGAGGTCCTGGGTCTGGCGAAGGGATGTGGGGAGAGAGTTCCAGGTCTTGGCGGCGAGGAAGGAGAAGGATCTGCCGCCGGATGTCTTGCGCTGGATTCGGGGTACGATGGCGAGGGCGAGGTTGGCGGATCGGAGTTGACGTGTTGGGGTGTAGAAGTGAAGTCTGGTGTTGAGGTAGGAGGGTCCGGTGTTGTGAAGTGCCTTGTGAGCGTGGGTCAGGAGTTTGAAGGTGATCCTCTTGTCTACCGGGAGCCAGTGGAGTTCCTTTAGGTGAGGGGAGATGTGACTTCGGCGGGGTATGTTGAGGATCAGTCGGGCGGAGGCATTTTGGATACGTTGGAGGCGTTTGATGTCTTTGGTTGGGATGCCTGTGTAGAGTGCGTTGCCGTAGTCAAGTCTGCTGCTGACGAGGGCCTGGGTCACCGTCTTTCTGGTTTCTGTTGGAATCCACTTGAAAATTCTGCGGAGCATTCGGAGGGTGTTGAAACAGGAGGAGGAGACGGCGCTGACCTGTTTGGACATGGTGAGGGCGGAGTCCAGGATGAAGCCGAGGTTTCTTGCGTGGCTGGCAGGGGTGGGTGGGGGTCCGAGGACGGAGGGCAACCATGAGTCGTTCCAGGCCGAGGGGGTGCGTCCGAGGATGAGGACTTCCGTCTTGTCGGAGTTGAGTTTCAGGCGACTGTTGTTCATCCAATCGGCGATAGATTTTAGTCCCTCGTGGAGGTTTGTTTTGGCGGTGAGCGGGTCTTTGGTCAGGGAGAGGACGAGCTGGGTATCGTCGGCGTAGGAGATGATGCTGAGATGATGTTGGCGAGCCAGTTGAGCGAGGGGGGCCATGTAGACGATCACTAATGGCGCTTTAGCACTTCTGTGTGTGCTGCACAATGCAGCACATACAGAAGTGTCAAAGCGTCATGTTCAAATGATTGTTTATGTGCAGAAAGGGACACTTTCCCGCACATAAAAAATAATTTGGGGCATTTTGCTCTTTCTATGCGTGCTGCAGAATGCAGCACACATAGAAAAAGCAAAAAACAAGGCGGAATAAAAGTATTCCTTCTCGTTACACCCTGCTAACGCCACCCCTGGGGGGGGTTAGATTTTGGTGCTGCCTCAGGTTTCCGAAATTTCATAAATCTGAGGCAGCGTCAAAATGCAATGGGTGTTGCTGTGGCATGCCCACAGCAACACCCATTGCACGCCCCTTCCACGCACAGTGCTGCATGGGAAGAGGCCATATTTACAAGGTGGCGTTAAGCCACAATAAGTGGCTTAACGCCACCTTGTAAATACGGTGCAGTGCTTAGCGCCACAGGAGCGTCACAAAAAGTGACGCTCCTGTGGCACTATTGGCCTATAAATACGGCCCTGCATTCCCAAGTGCCAGACAGGTTCCTTAAACTTTCCAGAAAATATTTAATAAATAAAATAATTACGTCTACTACTGGATGTCATGACTGGATTTGCAATAACATAAATAAACCATACCAGCCTTGACAGCTCAATACTGGTTTGCAGTAGACGAGGGGCCAAAATCGAAATCCTCTCTACAGTAGCCAATGAGCCAGTATACCTCGAAACAGTTTACTACAGTACTCCCCAAATAAAAACCTGTGCTCATTACACCAAACCTCATTACCAAACGATTAGTCAAAAGAATGAAAAATGGAGGGAGGTTGCTGGGAGTATAGGGCTCCAAGCGGTGGAATGCACTGAATCTCACTCCAAGGGAATGGCCAATTATCATGCTGTTCAGAAAAGGCCTGGAATCTGAACTGTTTTTATGCCACCTTTTCCTGATCGCTTCACAAATGAGGGAAGAGATTAAAGAATATTGGATCAGGGGCATACTACGATAATAGGATCCCAACTCCTGTCCATCAACTCAATAATCGAGACTCTTGCTCACCTGAGGCCACATAGGCATGTATACTCGATTTTTTTCTGCCCTTAGGCACTATAGTATTACAGAAGTGGCCACAGACGCTTGTGCGGCCCTTCCTGAAATAGAGATAGTGCCAGCACACATACAGGACCGGTGCTATTTTAACAGGGATTTCCCTAATTTGCAAGGGAGTTGGGCCCCATGCAAATCATGCAAACACTTTGCCTCTGCACTGTATTATTTACCTGGGTGCAGATGCAAAGAGGCCGTCAGGAGGCACACCAATTGTGCACCATAAAGAGATGGCACACAGTTAGTGCGCACCCTGTGGGCAGCCCTGTGGAGTGGAGAAAGTGGATCCCAAGCAGACACCCACCAGCAGGTTAGCTCTATTCTCCCTTTAAAGTGCAGGTGGGCGTGGCCTGAACTGTGAAAGACAGAGCGTCCACTTTAAGCAGCGGCTCTGAATTTCACTAGTACGCTAATACACTACCTCCACAGCAGCTGAGAGCTCACAGCTGCCCTGGGGGCAGTGCATTATCTCGAACAGGGCGCACTGCTCCTGTCTGCCTCAGCGCAAACAGGGACCGCGCACTCTATCATTTGGGCCCTGTAGCACTCTGAAGCATCTGAAAAGTGACATGCGGCTTTATAAAGCATAATAAATAAATACATGGGTAAGAGACTCACAATAAACAATGGTAGCAGCTAAGTGTACATTGATAAATGAAAACCGTAAGTCAGACTTATATTCAGTCAGATAAATAAGCAAAGGTAGTACCATTTATTTGTGGCATGTTCTCCAGTCTGCCTACTTGCTGCTACAACATAAACAGAATCTCTTCCACGGTATACAATGATACTTAGAAAGGGGGGTTTGCTTCCTTCAAGATTACCTCATAACCGCCTGGAGTTTCAAGCGCCATACTGCAAGAACTTAGGAGCCAGGCAGGGAAGGTCAGCGATGGAAGACTGGGATGGACAATTGTACGTGACATTCTGGAGAGGAGAACTGACCATTTTCAGATGCCTCTGGTGTGAAAGAAAATACATCTGCAAAAGGTTCAGATATCCATAATAACACAGCCATTTTGGAACAATGAGAATCATGTCAGACTTGCTGAGTCTGAATTTGGTGATGACATTGGGAAGAAGAGTGATCGGAGGAAAAACATGGTGACATTCTTTCAATAAAGTCATTGAAAGGGTATTCTCCACGAATCAAGATTCAAAAACCTAGAACCATAAGCAGGTATTTTATGTTTTATTCTGTTGTAAACAAACTGGCTTCTGGCGTTTTCCAAAATGAGAAGACGTTTGCGAGCACATCACTGTTTACAACTCATTTGTGCTACTCTAATAAGTACCAACTTAATGTCTCTGTTTTGTGTTCCACAGACCTAGTCAATGCATTGCAGCCAGCTGAATGCCCCTGGCCAGAATCAGGTGACATATGGTGTGAGCTTCCTGGGGAAGCACCCTAGTTCTCTTCATTGCTTGTTTGTTCAAATGATACATGGTGTATGTGTTGTCTAGTGTTAATAACCACAAGAAAGCAATTTAAAAAAGATGAATCACGGTCATACCCAATATGTTGATGTAGTAATTCTTCTTCACTAGAGACCTTAACCTTTGGGCCCTCAGACTGGCTTATGTGTGTTACCCAGACTTCCAGAGATGCATCCATCACCACTGTTGGGATTAGAGCTAAAAGGAGTTCCAGTCAAAAGACTCTTTCTGGCACCACTAAATAAGCGACAGAAGGGCTTTGGAAGACAACTGAATTTAGTCATCCTAATTTCTTTACTTTTAGTACCTTTGCCTAGCCAGGCATTCCAGTAAAGTGTAGAGGTGTTCTGTGCTTCCTTGCATCTGAGATCGGAGGAATACAAGAAGCCATGAATACATATCATTTAGCTGACTGAAGAAGGCTCAGTCAGATGAATTTAAAGACACTTTTGACAGCTAGAAAGACCCCTTTCCTACCAAGGAGATGCTTTTCCTCTTTTTTTGTCCAGCTCTGCACCAGGTGATTGATACACTGTGTAGGATCTGGTGTTGATTTATTGATGCTGGGATGGAGATCCAGCTTGCAAATGAGTTCTATCATCAGACTGTGGAAAAGTTTTTGATGACGAGGTTTTGTTTAGACAATCTAAATGCAGGTTTATAAACAATAAACTTCCATGAAGAAAATATTTAACTACTGCCATAAACTTTGAGAAAACTCTTGGGGCTGACATTTCTGAATAGGCAAGTCCAACTTAGCAGGATTAATCCCCTTTAGAGGCATCTTGAAGCAAGCCACAAGATACCAGATTTTTCACCCATATTGCACAACATCCAGCACCCAACTGTCCTTTGAATTTTATGAATATGCTGGGAGATGGCAGAAAAGACTCCCTCCCAAAGGGATGCAGTTTGGTGTGGGTAAGTCACTGCATTGCAAAGGCCGTACATGTAGCAGCCAAAATCATCTGTATGGTTTTGGCACTGAAAGAACTGCTGTAGGTGTTCCTGAAGGTGTCTCTTCCAGTATGGAATTTGAATACACTCTTTGCCTTTAAACGTTTGGAAACTCCCTTCTCTTACTGAAACCCAATGTTTCAAGGTCTCGGTATCTGCTTTATGCTAGGCAGGGGATAGGAAGTATAAATTGCACCAACTGCAATGCCTCCAGATGTGAGGCAGACCCTTCTACCCATGCCAGACCACCTTCTACTTTTCTTCTCCAATGTATTGGAAGACGCAGAGCCAGAAGCATTAAATTTATTTATGGCTACTACATCAAGAGAGTGTGTTGCTGGTTTTTCTTTAAGAAACTAAGGATTCAAGTCCACAGGTTCACACTTTCCCCCCCAACGCCTTTTCACAGGAGATGAAGAAAAAGGAATCAAGAAAATTATGACAATAAGTTCCACAAATCCTGGAACTAAGAGAACAACGGGATGCACTTGAGGCTCTGTTTGAATCATCTCAAATATGACAGATGGGTGGACATAAGGAAATGTTGTCTGGGTGTTAAACTTTCTTGTTGTTCCTTTCGACAACTTATAGAACACAATCAGATCATCTATAGGAGAAAACCAAGAAGGTATGGAGTCTGGAGAGGCAGGAGGTTAAAGCAAACATACATTACAGAAACACATTCATGGAATCCCACAGATAAGGAGTATAAGTTGCAGCCACTGCAATGCCCCAGATGTTAGGCGGACCCACCTACCCATGCCAGCCCACCTTCTACTTTCAGTCAGGCAAAGAGCCATTCTTCCAGAAAAATATACATAAAATAATGTCAAATGAAAACAAAAAAGGTGTTATTAGCCAAAAGCAGTCTTCAGAAAAAAACAAAAAATGTGGAGCTTCCTCACTGGGTGGAAAAAACAAGTTGCTTAGCTAGCTCGTTGCTGAGCATCATGTGATAGTGCGGCGCTCCAAAGTTCTTAAAGGTACGGGGCACTTTGCACTGTGGTATACTGTTTTGTATTAGGTACCATTTCCTTTTTTATTTTACTCTGTCATTTTAGTAGAAGTGTTTTCAACAAAATATACTACTGGGTTTTTAAGTTGGCGAACTGGTTATAAAAAACATTAGATATGGCCTAACTGGACATAATTTCTAGGTATTTAAGTTGAAAAATATGACTTATTTTGGTAAATAAAATGTGTTCTGGCATCCTGTATATGTGCAGAGATATTCCACCTTTTGTGAATATCATAGATCATCCCCCAGTAAAAAAACTCCAAGGTCTCCACACGTTTTACCAGCACCAGGCTACATCCCGCAGGCATCTGTGGAGCACAAAACTCACCGCCTTCTTCACATTACACTTGAACTATAAACATTCCCTTAGCCAAACAATTCTCCAGCCTCCCACTTCCCTCTGGTTTTACCTGTACAGAGCACCTTCCCTGGAGGGAAGGTGGCTGTTCTCCTGTTCCACTTTGTGAGCTCCATAGTACCCAGGGTCCCAGTAATGACCCTGCTGCCTGTAGCATTCCATCTGCTTCCAATCTGCAATCAAAGGTGGAATGAGATAATTGAGCGAAGACTGTTAAAAAGCAGATACTGTATTTGATCATGCTGAGCTAGAAGAGGTTAGACAACCATAATGTCAGTCTGCATCCATACAGATGAACATCCAAAAATAATACAGCCGATGTACAGACAACTGTCTAGCAAATAATGTCACCTACTTGATAAATTTACCACCACGACAGATGCACCTGGCTGACACCATTGCTTCCTTTGCACACTCTACCAGTGTTTAGTGAGCATTAGCTCGTAACTCTTCCTTTAGTTGCTATATGCTGCGCCTGAGTTGCTTGTATGAACATTTCATTATTCTTTTCCAGTGATCTGCAATCAAACGAAGTGGGCTTTTATAAATGATGGATTGTAAAACTTGTCTAGGAATGGTACCCTGGGCAGCTGGTCCATGTGTGGAAGGACCAGGTACTTATTAAGTCGTAAGTACTAAGCCAGGTTATAAATTTCACAAAGGGCATCAACAAGTCTAGAAAGCAGAGTGTCCCATTTCCTCCAGGCTAGTGTTGAGCACTGCTGTGTTGCTATTTTCTTGTTCCACTATTATGTTCATATACTTTGGTTACACTGCTTTGTGAAGTGTGGGAGATGGGCTGTACAGGATGTGTGTTGCGACATCAGATGTGTTGGAACGGAAGAAATGTAGGATGTGGGTATACTTTTATGCATTGTTCCAGATTTTGAGAGCATCCGTGTACCATTGTGCTAGGTGCTGCATATTACTCACAAAATATCCATGATCTATACCCAAGCTATTCCTCTTAGGTTGAGATGTACAGTACCTAATTTGTAAACCTATTCAGAACACAAGCAAGCAAGCCTTTTCATTTGCTACAATTTCTCAGCAACATGAGCATTTTGTCCTCAAGGCCAGGCAGGATGATGTTAAATGCTTGCCAAGTGGTATCCTGTTCATTCCTCACATCGCTCCTACAAACGCCTTTTTGAGGTTGACCACATGATTATCCACACTTATTTATTTTCTATTGATTGTTAATTAAACACTCAGTCCCTGATAACGTGTCCTATTTGATTGAGTTTTGATGTCTTACTTATGTTGATGTTCAGCCTTGTTCTCTGGGTCTTCACTTTAATATCATGTTCCAGGAGCACAACAAACGGGCTAAGGAATTGGAGGGGGAGGTGTATTTCATAGGTTTACCGTACTATACATGAAAGCTCGCCTGTTGAGGTCAAGGAAACTCAAACAGCTGAATACAACTCCTCTTATCCTGGTCTGCTTCCCATTAGACTTTGGTAACACTAATACAGCTGGTGTTCCCCAGACATCAAGGGGATCCCTCATACTGCAACCAGACTTACACCTACAAAGAGAAAATTGGGCCACGTCTTCCCTGTGCTAAAAGAAGCATATTGGCTTCCAAGTCAGGCCAGAATAAAAAATAAAATAGGCTATCTGACACTTAAGGCTCTCCATCATACACAGCAACACTCCTCACCCACTCACGAGAACTTAGGGGACTAAAGAGCTAAGGAAATCTTCAAATGGAAACTTCGAAGCTGAATATAACCCTGGCATTAAAGCAATCTTTGACTGCTGCCACCACCGGTTTATGAAACTCCCACTCATCCCTACTAAGGACACAATCAGACCTCTTCAATTTCAGGAAAGAGGCAAAAACACACCTCTTCCAACTTCATCTGAACTAAATGTCACTTTTAGTTATTTCACTCTAGTGTATCCTTTCCTGCCGTCCCTTTAGTGTAGCCTGTTATTGCAACCCTTTACACTCACTGTTATATACTAAGTGCACTAACAGCTGTCAGCCACAGCAGCACTATGGAAAATGGAAATAAAAAAGAAATGTCCAATGGCTATCAATAACTATGGGTTTCGTGGCCCTGTGCTTTCAAAGAATTGATGTTACTTAGAACTCCTGGGTGGCGCTGAAATGGAGCTGGAGTGAGGGATTCTCTGGTCAGTCTGTGCAGTGACTTAGAGTACTGTGGTTTAATTTAGTGACTGTTGTAGATTGAGGAGCTACTTGTGTTATAATGCAAGCTACAGCACACCATAGGGACTGTTTTCTCAAGGTCTTATCTATCATATTACATATTTAAGAGGACGAATAAGCAAACCCTGGTGACTGAAAAAGTGATCAGAAAGCCATATGAGCGTAACCCATTAAAGCAAAGGCGTTGGAAGTTGGGGTACGGGAGGTGCTGCAGCACCCCCATAATTCCATGGCGGAGTTCACATGTAAATTAACAAAGAAAAAGGCTTAATTTATTGATCCTGAAAAATGTACTATGCTTTCAAGTGCAAAATGTCTCATTACAGGCAATTTCGTTTGAGAAAAGCTGCTAATTATTTTAAAAGTTGGAGCTGTGTTTACTATTCCTGTCTCTTTCTGCATGTTTGGGGTATTTTCTGATTTTAACTAATGACAAGATACAAGTGAAAAAGAGACCACGTTTCTCCAGAGGATTTCTAACACGTGGATCACACACAAATAAATATACATATGTTTGCTTTACAAAGTAAAGTACAAACATCTCAATAAAAACCCCAACAGCAAGGAAAGGACAGTCAAAGCACTTAAGTCAGGGAATGTTAATGGCCGCACCCCGTCTCGAAAAATCATTCCAGCTCTACTGCATAAAGAGAAAAGGGTTTTAACCATAACCTTATTTTGAATGGAAAATGGCTTCTAAATCCGACTATAATTCTAAACTGTTACTATTATTTTCTCTTAGTACTAACCTCACTCTCTCAGCCTCTGCCCATCTAATGGTGCACTTATGAAAGAAAAGCAGTGATCCAAAACTCGCCCCCCTTGCAAAGCGCTGGATTTCAACATTACACTGGGGGCCAGGCAGAGGACCACATCTGTGAATGACACTAGAACTGCGCTATAGTTGATACTTCTGGGTAAAGGTGAAAGTGATCAGTTTTCCCTTTCTTCAGAGGACCTCTGATCTGCGGTTGTGGACTGTGGAAACAAATGGTTTAACACCTCTAGTGCGGGGGAAGAAGTATGACTCATTGGTGTCCTTGACAATACACCGAACTGCAGAGGATGTTTTGTTATGTGTATTTGTAAAACACACCTGCAAGGGTATCCTGGCACTCTGTGTCATAAGAGGGAGCGAGGGGAAACCTCTGATGCTTGCACCAAGGTTTCCCCCCAAGTTACTACCTGTAGGTGCCGACATCATTTCCCCTCCCCATCCACCAGTGACATCTCAGATCCCACCGGACAGCACAACGAAGAGCAGCTCAGTGCGCATCCGGTGGGATATCTTCCCTCATCTGGTCTGATACAGGCATTGCTAAAAAAAAAAGGGAGAATCTCCCCTTTCCAGCGATTCATCTCTCAAATAGATCCCTTCCCATCCATCAATGATGCACCATGAAACACAAGTGGGGCTACCACTAGACACTAGGAATGTCTTGTTTTTTGGGTTGGTGGTGTAAGAGCCCGAGGCCTGGATCAGCCCCCTTGAGGGGGACATATAATTTGGATATTTTCCCTTCCCTGGGAGTGCTGATCGGACTTTAGTGATAATTCTGCAGCACTGCCCTGGGACCATCCAGACCATGACAAGTTGTTCATAATTCAGCCTGTTTTGGAAAATTTGTGTGCCAAGTTTACAGAGAATTATACTCCTGAGAAGAATTTAGAAGTAGACAAATAACTGATTCTGAACAGAGTGCGGCTGCTGTTCAGGCAGTACATGCCAAGAAAAAGAGCTCATTATGGCATCAAGATGTGTGAGAGCTCCATTGCTTATGTAGCCAGTCTGGGAGTAGAGGAAAGAACTCCATAATAAATCCTACAGGTTGCCCCTCACAATTGTATTACTTTTAGCATTACAAGGTATAATCTACCAATAAGAAGACAGTATCATCACATAAAAGTCAGGACAGGTCATTACATAAATAAAGTCATAAATAGCAAAATCATCATCCCATCAGTAGTCCATGGTACACACACTACCCCCCAATATATTTTCATGTTTCCAAGGGCAGTCTTTTGGCTTGTATATTGGCTTTTCTTGGCATGCATACCAGTCAACACCCTTGCTCTATACCGCAAGAGAGGGGGGCTCCAGTCTTTTCTAATTGTGGGTGATGTCCCTTTTGGCTACTAAGGAGACCACCCCTATGAAGATTCTTTCAGCCCCTGGTCCCCCAACTTTCCCCAGGAGACCCAGCAGTGCCACCCGGTGACCAAAGTCAATGTGGCGGCCCAGGACGACAGAGAACTGGTGCTCAACTCCCTCTCAGAAGGTCACCAAAGACGGGCAGGACCAGGCCATGAGAAAGAAGTCAGCGGCAGGGAGCGAGCATCTCGCGCACATGGCCTGCGTCTCGTGGTCCATCCGCGGAAGCCGCAAGGGGGTCAGGCATGTCACATGAAGGTAGTTCATTTGGATCATCCGGAAGATGCGAGGAAGTTGCCAGTTCTCTTGGGGCCATACCAGACTCCCTCCAGTCATTGTTGTTAAGTCATTAAGCTCTCCAACCCATCTCTCCCATCTCCACTCGAGATGGAGAAAATGGTCCAAGGCATTGATCAACAGAGACCAACAGATCGGTGATATGGCTCCCTTACCCAATCTTCCCATCAATATCTTAGCTTCAAGAGGACTGTATTCGGGGATCTGAGTATCCTCCTGAAGGTGGACCAACAGAGCGTGATGCAATTGCAAATAGCAGAAAAACTGTGTATCGGAAAGACTGTACTGCTCCTGCATTTCCTGCAAGGACATGAGTTTCACACTGCGGCAAATATCCCCTCTGTATGTGATCCCGATACGCTCCCAATAGGCAATCCCCTGAAGCCCCGACACCTGCTCAAGCCAGGTTATCTGCCACAGTGGCACCATGTCCTTAAGACAGCGATTCCAACCAAAGAGTGCAATGCCGCTCTCCAACACAGCAGTGTCACTTGGGTACAAGAGGTGACAGAGGATACCCTTAAGACCAACGAGGTGCAAATCTAGATGTTATGCCGGATCGTCCCATCCTCAAGTAAACCATTCGCTGATTGAGACCGGGTGCGCCACAAGGAAGTAGGTGTAGATGCCAGGCATGCCAATGCCCCCGTCAAATGGGGATTCTCACACAGAGGTCACACAATGTCACCCCTGCCCAAAAAAGGCCATCATTTTCGAGGTCAGGGTTCAAAACAAAGTCCGAGGGATTGGACGGGGGAAAGTTTGTCAGGACACAGGTGTATCTGGTGAGACCTATCATTTTAAAGACCACAATGTGCCCCACAGGATTGAACGGTAGTCGACTCCACCTGCGCAAGTCTCGGTCGAGAGCCGAAGCTAGGGGCATAAAGTTAAGGGACCAGGCCAGATCCAGGAGACAAGACATATGGACACCAAGGTACTTAAAGGAGTTGTGTCACACCAGTATCTCAGGGCACCAGTGCCTCTCAGTGGCATCCCCCACCCTGCCACCACCACCACCACCAAAAGTGATTTGCATACATTAATATGTAAACTATATGCCTCTCCATAAACACAGAGGATTTCCAGGAATCTAGGAATGGAGGACTGTGGGTCACCTAGGAAGAGTAAAGCATTGTCCGCATAAAGGGAAATGATGTCCGCCACACCATCCCCTCATCTCCTCCCCATAACACAAGCATCGCCCCCATGGGGCTTGCCAACGGATCAATAGCAATAGCAAACAATAGGGGCGAAAGTGGACAGCTTTTACGAGTGCCTCTGCATATCAGGAAGGACCGAGAGGATTCTGTTGATGCGGAACTGAGCAGTAGGGATGTTGTAGAGAAGACTCACAAGTTTGCAGAAGGTAGGTCCAAGCTGGCTCGTTGGAGCACAGCTATCAAGACACTGTGTTGAAGGCCTTCTGGAAATCAACTTGGACCAGAAGGTAGTTTAGGCGATTAGATTGTGATAGGGCCACTTGCACCCTCTGAATGCAGAGCCACGTGCTTCTGCCTGGCATTAATCCACCCTGGTCCAGGTGGATCAGGTAGGGCAATGTCTGGCTCAATCTAATCTCCAAGACCTTTGCGAAGATCTTAATATCTGAGTAGATGAGGGAAATCGGCCAGTAAGAAGAACAACAATCGGTGGGTCGGTCCACTTTGGGGATAACTACTTTAGTGGCTTTATCAAGGTCTGGGGGGAAGGAGACACATTTTGATGCCTCCGCATAGAGAGCGACGAGTTATGAGATCAGATGGGTTCAGTACCATTTAAAAAACTCAATAGGGAACCATTAGGGCCTGAGGTCTGCATGGATTATAGGTCTGATACAGGCATATTCACTCCCTCGGTCTACAGAAGCTGATCCAATGCCCGGGCCAGAGAGTCTGAGAATGAAAGCGGGGGGTGGCTCCAAAGAAGGGGGCCACAACATTTTGTGTGGGGTCCAGTAGCGCTGTGTAGTGGCCCAGATAGAATGATGCCTGTGCGATCTCAGGTAGGTTTTCATGTATCCTGTGGGTCAACGTTTTCCTCCAGCACTAAAGATATCTGGTGCAATTTACAGTGCCCCTGGACTTCCAGTTCGATGCTCAAAGGAAAGGGTATGGTCTTCCAGATACACCAGTTGTGCCAGTTGGCATGGCTTCTTCCCCCTCATATATCCCTCGAGCAGGCCCCACATAGCAGGCTTACTGGTCGGCAATAAAGTCCCGGTTGAGGACACCAAGCCGTCATTAGTCTGGAAGAAAACTTGCAACTCCACCTCCATGAATCCTGCACAGTCCTGATTCCTCAGGTGCAATGCACTAACCGTGCAGGAGCCCCACTCCAGGTGAAGGAGTGCATGATCAGAGATACCCAATGGCAAGATCCGAACAGACTGCAGTGGTAGCAAGTCACATGTCCGGAACCAAAGGAGGTGGATTTTGTATTCAATTTTGTGTGCTGGAGACATGTGTATAGGAGCGCTGCATGGGGATTCATAAACGCCAAGCATCGCAGAGGCCAAGAGAGTCCATCCACGGGTTTAAGCCTGTAAAGAGCTCTATCCTGCTGAGCATAGAGTGCCTGACGTGTCTCGCTCGGGATTCCAGACCACATTAAAGTCCCTGCCACCAGGGTTATCCCTGGAGGAACAGCCACCACTAGAGTTTGGAGCACCTGGAGAGTTGAAAGTAGGAGTTGCTGGGGACATAGCATGAGATAAAGTTGTACCGGCTGGCCTCCAGGCACCCTTTGATCCCCATATATCTCCCCTGGGGGTTCACGTGGGAGGCCATCATCGTCAATGGAAAGGATCTATGCAGAAGAATCTCAAGCCCCAGGAGCCCTTGGAGAAGCCAGCATGTAAGACACGGTCATAGCCAAACCAGCCAAGGAGGAGTAGTTCCCAGGAGATGCATTTCCTGGAGGAGGACCACATCAGGTCTGTACCTTTTGATGTGGCGTAACACCTCTGACCTCTTATTACGGTTCAGAAGACTTTTCACATTCCAAAAGCCGACTAACCATCTGGAGGGGGAATCAAGAAATGACAGTTCAAGGCAGGTGTAGGTCAATGGGGAGCATCAGGGAACCCAACTCAGACTTGGTAACACTCACGGTGGAGAACCTATGTGACATACACCTGAAAGAAAAACATTTAAACTCAGCAAACCAACCCACACAAAACGTACCCCCAACCTCCCCGCCCCATACTTATAACCCAGAAACATCTGTCACACATAACAAAAACATAACACAACAAAATTCAGGGTAGTGCTCAGTTGAGGACTCCAGTCGCCCATAAGAAGGATAACACTGCCTGAAAGGAGCAATCAACATTCAGAGTAGGACATCAGATGATAATCTGCACCGTCTCAGTCCCCCTTCACCACCCCCTGCCGCCGGACCAAGGGAGGGTGAGCCACCCCAAACAGTAGACATACCCAGTGAGGACCCAGAAGGGCCAGGGTCTTGCAATATGTTGTTTACAGGCCGGTGTGGTCAGGTTTCCGAGTCCAGGACACCCTTGAGGGCCTTAAAAAGTATAGGAGTATCAGAGAGAGTAGCACCAATTGCCTGCGTCTGCCCCCTCCCTCTAAAACCCGTGGGGTGCTGGTTCAACGACTTTGGGGCTACACAGTGTCCCGATTGGCCCTTTCAGGAGAGGCGTTTCCTCAGAAGTGCCAGGGCAAGGAGGGCGCAGGGCATTCCATTGTCCCTCGCTCTGCTGTGCCACCAGAGCTTGCCAGTCACAACGGCCTCTGTTTCATCACCCATTCCCAAGCCTGTTCAGGGGTGTCAAAGAGGTAGGGTGAAGAGACAAAGATTACTTTTAGGCAGGGTAGAAACAGGAAAATGTATTGGATCTTAAGTGCCCAGAACTTCTGTTTAACATCTTCAAAGGAGCAGCGGCGCTGTTGGAGTGCTCTGGTATAGTCTGGGAAGAAGAGTATTGTATTGTGAAGGTATGGCAAATTTGGTTGATTCAGGACTTTTGGGAGGAGGACATCCCTGTCACAGTGGTTAAGGATGCATGCTATCACGGGACGGGGGGCTCCCGGCGTTTTTTTTTGTGTTTTTTTTTTAGCAAGGGAGACAATGTGCCCATTCCACAATAAAAGCATCAAGATAATTTATCTGATGGAACCCAGCACCAAAACCACTCCTCCAGAAGGCTGTAGATTCCAGAGACTTCCACCCCCTAGGAAAGCCAACCAGGCACAAGTTGTTCTTTCTAGAGCAGTTTTCTGCATCTTCCTCCCTTGAATCCAGTTGTGGTGGACATTAGTATGGAGACCTTGCGCTTGAGAGTCACTATCTCATCTTCAGTTATCGAAATCCGCGTCTCGGTTTCAGTTACTCTTTCGGCCACTTTATGTAGATCCTGGCGTAAGAGGGAGAGGTCAACATGTATGCCATCTACTTTGGATTCCACCACCTCCATGGAGTCCTGAGTTGCAGAAAGAATGGTTTACATGTTGGTGGGGTTATGATCCGCAACCGCCAGTGGGGGACCCCTGGTGGCCCACTTTTGTCCGGTATCGATGTGGTATACTGGTTCAATTTGGTCTTGGCTGGTTACAGCAAGGGTGGTTTGTCTCGCCCCTTCTCCAGTTCGAAGGTGGCGGGCGATGTCCAGAGCAAAGCTGCGGTATAGCTGTCTGTTAGCTGGGAGAAGGAGCCACTGTTGTCCCCAATCCAGCTACCAAGTGAGGGAGGTCCGTAAGCAAAGGTGCTGGTAGAGACCCGTGGTCACTGACCTGTCTGCCCCAGGGCACCACACGCAGCTGGCGGTGTTTGTTCGGGAGGGGGAAGTCCTCAGTTTACACAGAAGAATGCACTGAGTTAAGGCTGTGGTCATGCGCAGGACAGGAGAACGTCCAGTATGGCAACAGTCTCACACACGCCACTGGGGGCTGGCAACTTACCGCTCCAAAGTGTCACCAGGAGCGTATAGTACAACCGTGCCAGGACCCCTCCGCAGCAAGACCATTGTTGTTGTAGAAGACACCACTATCACCAGGGTGCGAGAAGCATCTCCTGGGTGCAGTCTGATATTGCAGTAGGGAGGCACTGGGTTAACCAAGCTTGATCAGCATTCCTCTAGCCCACCCCTCAATGCCCTGACATGGCACCCAGGTGACAGCTGCCTCCAAGGACAGCTGTCCAGTCGCCGGAACTGCCAATACATTTTGGGCAGGGCAACTGCAACAAGGAAGAGATTCACTAAAGTAATAGTGCCCTCAGGGCCGTCTCCACCTCTGTGGCCCTGGTTCACTTGGTCCCCCTGTAGTCATGTTTCCCGCTCTGCTACTCCCCTGCCGCAGGGCCAATGAAGTCAAGGGCTCAACTGCAGCACTAATTCCATTCTATACAGTCCAAGACAAGAGTATGACCTCCAGGGCCAGTGAACAAGTACTGTGGCCGGCTCCAAGGCTCCCTTCTGGTCCGGGGTACTGGGGCCGACTCTCTCAATTGCGGTAGGCCCCCCCCGGCATGGGGCAGGTCATCAGCAGGCCCCCCCTCCAACTCCTTACTCTGTGTGGGGCGCGGACGCTCCCCAAGTCAGAGACCGCAAGCGAAGTGTGTTGGCCCTTGCAGCCAAGCTCAGGCACGCCACGGGGAGCAAATGTCCATCAGCTCCCACCTAGCCCTCAAGTCCTGTCAGTACTGCAAAGAGTAGGGCTCCCGAGGGGACCTCACCAGTTTCCCAGAACCCCTGATTGGGAAGCCACCACTCTGCAAACATCACAGCCAAGCTCTTTAAATGGGAAGCTGCACCCTGGCTGCTTTGTCCGCTTCCAGGCCAGGGCCAACGAACAACCGCACCTCCTCACCTCTGTCTCTACTAGCTGCAATGTCCAAAAGGGAAGGCCCACTCAGCAGCAGCGTCCAGCACCCCAGTGCTTCACGTCAGCTGCGCTGGACCACTGCCACACCCAGGGGGTATGCTTGGGAACGCTCTCAGCCCTGCAGCCTGCAGCTACCATATTGTCCAGGTTCGCCGTCCAATCCAACCTGCCATTACACTTCCAGCAGCCCCATCTTTGACTGTAAAGGGAGCCCATGGGGCGCATGAGCCTCACCAGCACCAGCAGGGAAGAGGGAGGAGCGAAAGCGGCCACTGTCAGGCAGGATGGCAGACGATAAGGATGGAGGCGATGGGAGCTACATTAAAGCTTGACCAACATCTTGGCCTCCATGACCAAGCATCATTCATGTTAGGAATTAATAAGAAGATTAGTGTTAGAAATTGGGGTTTCTGAATGGCAGAGGTATATACCCTGTCCTAGCAGGAACCACAAACCTAGTCAGGGTAAGTCACATACACATCCTTAAATAGTCTGTGCTTACCCTCTGGTAGCTTGGCACAGAGTTTAACCTAAAAGGCAATGTGTAAACTATTTGTGCAACACTTCAAGCAGTAATACAGTGAAAGCACCACACAAAAGATAAGACACCTGATTAGAAAGCCAGATCTTAATTTAATGAACAAAACAAGACCAAAACAACAAAAACAAAAAAAATAGATTTTGAGATATGATTTTTAAAAGAATGTGCAAGTAGTGCTTAGATGCAGTATGCGCCTATTGGGATATCTGGTCGCACTAGACCGGGTCAAAGTCAAAAGTTCAGGCCACCTGAGATAGAGCGCAGGTCAGCTACAGGACCACGCAGGACCCGCTGAGCAACAGTATCCTAATCCTTGTTGCAGCACACAGTTGAGGTGTAGCATTGCATTTCTCCATGGAACTGCTGCGATGCGTCTGTTCCAAGTCTGATGCACCAGTTCACAGTGCAGCAGTTCCAAATGTGATGCGCTGGGTTAATCCACTCTGGTGGGATGATGTGTGGATCTTCTCCAAGCAGTGGTATCGATATGCTGGTTGCAAAGTGGTGGTTCCGGAGGCAATGTGGTGCTTCAAATTGCAATGTGCCGGGCCGGTCCCTGCAACAGCAGTGATGCATCAATTTCGATCTTGCAGCAGGCGATGCGTTAGTTCAGATCGGATAACAGCGCGGATGCACAGGTTCTGGCAGATGCAGCACTTCATACGCATTTGCAAGGGCGCTGGTCTAGGTTGGCACCACTTGGCAGAGCAAGACGTGCAACAAGCAGCAAAGTCCAGGTGCTGTTTGAGAATGGAAAGGAAGTCTTTGATGTCCCGGAGTCTTTACAACAGGAGGCAAGCCAGCAAGCCCTTGAAGTCACTTTGGTTCTGGAGATGTAAAGATGTAGGTCCAGTCCTTCTCACTCCCAGGCAAGGAGGGCAGCAAGCAGCAGGGCAGGCACAGCAGCAGAAGTCCAGCAAAGTTCAGCAGGGTCCAGCAGAGTGACTGTCCCGTCAGCAGCATTGCAGTCCTTCTTCCTGGAAGAATGTCTTCAGGTCCAGAATTGTACTGAGTTGGTGGGGTTAGAGGTCCAGTTCTTATGTCAAGTAGGGCCTTTGAAGTGGGGAGACTTCAAAGAGATGTCTTTGAAGTGCATAGAGTCCCTGTGCATCCTGCCCTGGCTCCAGACTCACTACAGGGGGTTATGCACCCCTTTGTGCGGGATCAGGATACAGCACATTCAGATGTAAGTGTCAGCTCTTCCCTCCCACCATGCCAAGGATGAGCCATCACAATGTTGATGGTCCATCAGTCACACCTAAGCTCCCTTTGTGTGAAGCTGTCTGGAGGGAATGCACAAGAGCCCCACTGTCACCCACCCAGATGTGTATTCAGAGACAGGCAGAAGGCACTAGATGATTTAAAGTAAGAAAATGCCAACTTTCTAAAAGTCGCATTTTCAGAATTACAATTAAAATCTGACTTCACCATAAGTTGTGGTTTTAAATTGTGATATCACAGACACGAAACTTGGGAGTTGCATCTCTTCCCAATTGGAAATTACACTTATAAACTGTAATAAGGCAATCCCAATGTTAACCTATGGGAGAGATATGCCTTGCAGTAGTGAAAAACAAATTTCAAAGTTTGGGGAAACCACACCAAAGATGCCAGGTCTAACAATTATTAAGAAGAATGTAGGAGAGATTGCATATCACTCCTTCGTAAAGAGTATAACCTTTGTGAGGCTCAATTCCATATAGGAGTCCATCTGTTTAGCAAGTTGTACAAAGCTGGCACTTTAGCTTGCAGTACAATTCAGCTAGAGCAGAGCAACAAACTGCTTGCTGTAAAATTCGCAGATAGGAGGGCAGTATATGTTCTCACTACACTTTACGGTGAGAGCATTACTCGGATCACAGTTTAGGGATAGCTGAGTTAAGCCCACAAGCCCACTTCACTTATATAATTAATTACAACAAGCACAAATCTGTAGTGGGTTCAAATGACCAGGTTCTTCAAATATGTGACTCCTAAAACTTGCAAATGGTGGAAGAAGTTAGATACCCACCTGATCCAGTTAGTAACATACAATGAGTATGTAGACCAGCACAATAAGAGTGTTGTCCTTCTTGACTTTCAATTGGCTCTTACTGAAAGTCTTGCTACTGGATAAGCAGTAGCTTCCACTTCATCTGTTGTGGAGAAAGTTGCAAGTTTGCAGAATCGGTCCTCTGCCGACGAGATTTCTGCAACAGAGCAAAAGAATTGTGGATATCTTTGATGCAGAGTTTGCACTCTGCAAGGAAAGAGGCTGGAATGTGGATATTACTATCCCCAGTGCCAATCTCAGACTAACCAGGGAAGCCTGGTTAGGCTCAATAAGACCTGCTTTCAGGCCCTATTGCATATACTACGGCAGCGTTATCATGCGCTGCGTTCGATCGCTTGCACCGTCTCGGTCTCCCTGACTCTCGGATCCTGGAGAAGTCCAGACTGGGTCCATCTTGACCCTTATGTTAGTGGTATCTCGGACTACGGATACACTCCATGCTACATTTCCTTGAATTTGGAAAGCTACGTATCTTTTTTACACAAGGGTCAGCCTGACTTTCGGCTGGACTATTCATTTATTTTGGATATAGAATTACTTCTGAGAATCAACAGAAGCACTGATAATAACTGGCTTTTCGTTTAAACCCAGTCTCTGAGCCTTGAAAAAGTCAGTGAGGACGAAACATGTGTTGGCTGTTTTCTGATTCCTCATATGTTTTGTCTCACATAAGGACACGATTACCTGGGAATACCGTCTCTTCTTTCCTATTATCAAGGATTAAAATATCTTTTGCAACTCTACTCATCTTGGACTTATTATTATATTATATTGTTTGGAGTGCCCTGGTCTGCCCTTTTTTCTTTCATTTCAGACTAACCAGTGTTTTCCAACTTGCTTCACTTTGCACAACACAAAAGTGAAGTTCTGGGCAACAGTGGGGGACACTGATTATGAGTTACTGCCTGCCCCAAATGACTGTGAATGGTTAGATATCCTCCAAGGCCCATTACCTGATTAGCTGTGTAGGTTTTCAAATGGTTCCATCTAATTTGGACAGAAGTACTGTACTCCAAGGCTTTTTCTTCCTAAATTAGATTTGTACCATCATGTTTTTACTGACTCCAGTAAATAAGTACGTAGCTTGTGGCTTCTTGAATCCGCCATCCTACTTTGAGACAGGGCAGATATGCTGCCTGAAGTATTAAAAGTGTATGACAGTCAATGCACTGTACATAATGGTTGATGGGGCAAGGGCATGATTTGACAAAGTGCACTGTATGCAAAACCATATGGCCTTTAGTCTTTCTGGAAGCACTCCTAAGGGAATCCTATGATGCCTGAGATGGTTTTAAATACAGTGTTTCTCACACTGTCCGAGGAATGGTTGAGCAAATGTATCCTCAAACAACCTGGCTTACTTCCACACATGGGAAGCAGTTGAGCTTAGCACAGCATGTGCCCTAATAGGGCCTGAAAGCAGGTCTTATTGAGCCTAACCAGGCTACCACAAGGGGATGTTAGTAAAGGATCATCTGGCACATGCACAGTATTAGTCAGGACACTGAGAGAGACAGAGGCATGAGGAGGTAGCCAAGGCTTGGCTTAGGCTTGTTTTCATAGGGATTGCATGTAACTAGAAGACAGCTAGATGATCAAGGTACGAGTGACTCAACAGGTCCCACTTGGGGGCTATTTGCCACCTGTATTCTCTGTCAGAACGTGACAGATGTCCTGTCTGCCATATTACAAGTACATTACAGTCAATGCACTCCATATAACAGTGGATGAATTATGCACCATGTTTGGACAGAGTACCTTGTGTGTCAAACCCTATGGCCCATAGTTTTTCTAGAAGTACTCTTGAGGAAACTTGTGAGTCTGACCCAGCATGTTTACCCCAATACTATTCACACAGTCTGATGTATGGGTCAATGAAGACATTCTGGCACCTCCAACTTACTACCACACACTGGAAGAAGTTGAATTTTGCACAGTGAGTATGCAGAAGGCACATGAAAGACATGTCTTCCTGACCATAAGACTCCAGGTGAGAAATGAACAGACAGTCAAAGCTTGACCTAGGCATGTTTTCATAGGGATCTCCTGTAGGTAGGAAAGCAGATGGTCAAGGTAGGAGGGCACACAGATGACAGCATCAACCACTCACAGTGGCTGATGGGCTCTGAGGGAACAATAAGGAGTCCAGGGTGGTGAAACTAACATGGACCCCACTCAGGTTTTGTACCCACAATGCTCAGAAAAGCTCAACAATTGGCTAAAATCACACATTTCCATGAGGGAAAGATCCAGAATCTGTGGGAAGCCACAACATTTCTACCATCATAAGAAACAGACTTACCTTGTTCCTCTAGTGTTGGTCTGGGCTGCATGTGATAATATGCTTGATAATCTCCCCCAGGGGCTGGCATTGGATAAGCATGATACATATCCTCGTAGCTTTGCCTGAAAGTAAATAAACATATTAAACCAGCTTATTGTGAGTGGATTACAGTAAATGAGGCAAGCATGTCCTGCAATTCCAAACCCAGCGCCATAAGTGGAGGTGCAGCCACGACTAAATGTAAAGATGTATGAGCTGATCACTGCAATATCAGAAGCATAAATAACATGGTCAGAGGAACATCTGTAATCTAAGAAATCATCACATACAACGTCAACCAAATCTAGAACTATAGCCGGACACACGGTTTTACATTCACCACAAAAAAATGTCACTTCAAATCCACATGATCAAAACAATACAATTCTCAATATCATAATCATACATCTTACAAAAGAGAAACAAGCTCTAGTAAAATTAATTGATGCCAATTATAAAACAAACATCATAATAAATAATTCATAAAGATCACTCACCCATCCGCTACCCAAACTCCCATAAATAACAGCCATTTTAAATTCCTAACAAAAACATAGGAGCAATCCAAATCCTGGATAAAATTGGTACATAGAGCTTAAAACAACTGAAGTGCAACCTAAAGGATAATATATATATATATATATATATATATATATATATATATATATATATATATATATATATATATATATATATCTTTTTTTTTTTTTTTGTCTTTTTTACTGTGTACTCTCCGATACTCTTCCTGTAATAAGTCCTGACATGGCAACAAGCCTAGGATCTAAACCCCCCTACTCCTAGCAGCAAGCAGAAATCCATTAATATAAAGTCATAAATCCTTTACAAAATGTAAAAGTTCTCATACAAATCACAGCATTCTTGGGAGAGAAGAGAAACTATTGTGCTGTCTCAACAGATGTTAACCTATTCTGAATAAAGATTGGACGTAAGTAATGACATTATAGAGGGAACACTGCGGGACAGACAAAGGATGACATGGTTGACATCCTAGATCACATAAAAAATATTTTTCCCCATTTCTCCAAAAGAGGACCAGTTTGCAATTAAATCATTTATTTAAAGCAAAGTCATTCGGAATAAGACCATAAAGCGCGTGAGGACATAGTCCAAGTTCCAAAACAGATTCTTCTGGGCTACCATTGGACCACTATCCCTGGTTATCACCTGTAACCTTCTATTACTCAGGCAGTACATATGATCTCTCTGCTGACTAACAGAACTGCTAATGCTTTTTAATAAAGATTTCAATTCTAGAGAAGAAAGGGAGTCAATAGCCTCTTCCTCCAGGCTTAAATAACTCAAGGCCAGGGCAAAATCTCAAGAAAACAAATACTTTCCTAAATGAGTACCAAACATTTCTTGATTCATGAGGATTCTCATGGACTCCTTTTCACTGTTCTTCAGCTGATAGCCCCACCGAATCCCCTGGCCTAGCCCTTTACATAGGAGCTTATCAATCCGAATTCCAGCCTAATTGATGGCATTGGAACAACTGAGTTAAAACTAAAAACCTTGAGTAGTATTTGCCCCCCCCATTTGCTCTAAAAAGCCCCACTTACACACATTAACAGATTTGATGGAGGAAGGGGAGGGCCTTTTGCCTTGAAGACAGAGAGCATGTGCATAAAATGCCTTCGCCCATTGCTTTATAAAAAGGCAGATAGACCATTTGCATGTGAGAAAGCCTTGTGTGAGCAATAATCAATATGGGCCTTATCCAGTATGCTACCTGAAACCACTGTCCCTAAATATGGATAGGATTTTAAAATTTCCAGTTTTTCTGCGCCTATGCTCCAGACGAGATTGTAGAGCTTCCCAAACTTTCTGCTCACCACAAAAAAACAAATTGTGCTTCTCTGGTGGTCCCGCCCGGGACCTCTCTGACACACACATGTAGCTGCTCTCTCAGCCAGCACAAGCGGGGTGGCTAAATTGTGTGTCATGGAAGTGGTGGTCTCAGGCTGTCAGGGCGGCCTCTCGGTGAAGCGAGCACAGGACCCAGATTTTATGTCAGGACCGGAGGCCAGGATTATGCATGTCTTTCTTCACTCTTTATTATTTTAGCAGTTTCAAAGTTAAACAGAAAAACACAGTAAACACTACACATCCCATGACTCCAAGGGAGCGTGATCATGACAATCATTAACCAATAATAACTCTGTCCGTGAATGCATTTATGTCCAGGGCTGACGCAGTCCTTCCTCTTTCTTCACTGCTACATCAGTTAAGTCCCTCACTTCCCTTAACACCTTTATTGGGGCTGCATGTGTGCATGCGGAGGGGAAAGGGGGCTATATTACGACTGTATAACTGTTTTTGAGGAGATTTATAACCTTTCCTCACACATGGCAGGTCCAGCCTGAGCCTGTTTCTCATACTGCGCGGATCCTCTAGGGGCGCTAATTTGTGCCTTCAGCGGCCTCACGATCTAGGAAGCAGCACACTGTGAGAAAGCGCTCTCCAGATCAGCAGGCGCATTAGGAAGTCTAGGTGAAGTTTTTCAACTTTGTTTGCGAACTCCCAACATCCCTACCAACACTTGCTTGACACCACTGCAGGGGTAAGAGAAAATAGGCCTCATCCCACTTGTCACTTTCCCCGTTGACTCTGGGTTGTCTCATCATTGAGCACCTGCAAGGGGGCTGCCCCCTGTATGCAAGGGGCGAGAGTTTGGCTTGGTGCTCACAACCCTATTATTATATATCATGGAGTCCCTCCAGGACCACAATTATGATTCTAAATTCGCCTCTGAGGAGGAATGGCTCCCTCAGCTACGCTTTCCTGTGCGAGTGGACAGACTCCTTTCTCAGGCCATCGCCTCTGCGCTGGCACCCTTGCAGAAATTCGTGAACAAGCTGATCTCACAAGTCTGTGGCGGTCCTGAGATGTTTGGGGATTCGGGGGCGGGGCCTAGCTGAATTTCCGTTACTAACACCTTGACGGCTAACAAACGTAACGCAGGGCTCCTTGAAGACATCAACTGACTGAGAGAAGCTTTCAGTAACAGTGTGCGAAAGTTAAACAGGGTACCCTACCGGGAGGGAGACTTACCTGGAGAGAATTGTGCCGATGTTGCACCAAATTTTGACTGTGAGGAAGCGTTCCCCGACTTGGGGGTTGGGTTGAAACAGACGATGCAGGGTTATCTGACTACGGAGAATCTGAGAGGCCTTGGCGCCCCAACTCAAATGCATCAGGCTCCCTAGAAAGGGATCCTCCTTCAAAAGACATGTTCGAACTGGAAGTTCTCTACCACCCAAGATCCTTGGAGTGGCTCCCGGACCAAAAGGTGGCAGATTACGTAGCAGGAAAAATTTGCCAACCTCTTGACAAGGAAGCACAGGGACGCCTTCAGACAGAGTGCCCTAGACCAGCACTGGAGGGAAAAGTGGCAGCTACACCCAACATTGACCCTAAACTCTGCACGTTCTTCTCCAAATACATAAAGGACCCTAAGAAGGGGATTGACTGTTCCGGGACACCATGTCAAGATAAGCTACTTGACGTGGTAAGCCCACTCACGAAGATTATCGAACTGGCTGAACAGTTCAAGAAGTTAGAGAAACCTCTCCCCACTGCCATCGTGGCTGGTTGGGCACAGAGGGCAGTGTGCCTGTTGGATAACGCCAATTGCGCACTGTCGGCAGAGAGAAGCTGTTAATCAAAATAGACCCTAAATTGGGGGAGTTGTCCTCATCAGAAGCAGGTGCAGTGGCCAAAGGTGACCCCCTTTGTGAAGCAATTGGGGAAATCTGTCACCAACTTCTCGGCGCTGGACAAGGTAAATCATCAATAAAAATGATCTTCCCAAGGAAGGTCTTCTCCGGGGTCGAAAGAGGAAGGGGTCGCTCCTCCAGCCACTCTCCTCAATCAGGCTCCTTCAGAGTTAAGGCCTGCCAAAATAAAGGGCAGAACGATGGTCATCAGGGGACCTCCAATCCCAAACAGGGAAGTAGAAGGGGCAGAGCCAAATGTGCCAGAGGACGGGAAGCTAAGGCTCCCAGAGGTGCCAACGGTAAGCATTATCCTCTCTTTCCTTAAAAGGTTTGGGGGGAGGATGCAAATGTTTGCACACAAATGGGCTCAGATAACCCTGGACCCATGAGTCCTTCAAACGGTACAAAGGTTCCATACAGAGTTCTACAAGACTCCAATCCAATCGATGATACCTCAACCATTGTTTTTATTAGATCAAGAGATGGGACTCATAAATGTGGAGGTACAGGACCTGCCTGCCAAAGGGATGGGGATCGAGAGGGCAGTCTGGCATTCACTGGGCTTTCTCAGCAACCTTTTCCTGGTAGAGGAAAAGGAAAAGGGCTTTTGCCCGCTCGTAAATCTGAGAGGATTCAATGAATAGCTAGTCTACCGCCATTTCAAAATGTAAGGTATCTATCCTCTAAGGGATCTTCTACTGCAGAACGACTGGTTAGTGGATCTAGATCTCAAGGACAGCTAACTACCTCACGGTCTCGATTTTTTCACCTCGCATGCGCTTTTTGCAGTTCGGATGGAGGGGTCAGATTTACGAATTCCGGTCTCTTCCCTTTGGCCTGTCCTCAGCACCTTATTGCTTCACAAAACTCCTCAAACCCGTGGTGGAGGCTTTAAGGATGAAAGGCATCAGGATGCTCATTTACCTCAATGACATCCTGCTGATGGACCAGTCACGCAATCAGTTGGTGTTACACTTGAACACTACAATTGCGCTCGTTCAGGATCTGGGGTTCGTCATCAACTCAAGAAGTCAGAACTGACTACGGCACTGCCAATGAATATCCAGGGGTTCCTCATAGATTCTGCCTCAGCCACGCTGAGCTTACTGGAACCAAAGATCAACAAGATCAAGAAGGAACTTGTCAAAGTTCTGAGACGAGACAGGATCTCCCTCAGGCAGTTGGCCAGGATAGTTGGTTTATTGTCATCATCGATTCAAGCCATCTTTCCATGCCCACTTCACTACAGGGCCTTACAACAACTGAAGGCGACCCACCTTCAGAATTGGTGATTCTGACGGACGAGGCCAGGACAGAGCTCCTCTAGTGGGTAGGCCATTTGGAGGCCTGGAACGGCCGACTGATCTTCAGATCCCAGTCGGACCTAGTGATAGAATCAGACGCCAGTCATCTGAGATTGGGGGCCAAATGAGAATTCTTTACCGTGAGGGAAAGATGGGCGGAGAAGGAGTTGAAATTACGTTTCAACTGTCTGGAACTCCTGACAGGATCCTTTGCATACCGGTCCCTGATGAAGGACAGGGTTTCCCGTTGTGCCCTTCTTCTGACTGACAAGAAGTTGTGCCCTTCTTCTGATTGACAATAAGTCAATGGTCCGATACATTAATCGGTTGGGGAGCTTCCGATCAAAGGCCCTAGCGGAACTGGCCAATGATTTCAGGCCCTTCTATCTCCAACAGCAAATCTCGGTCACTGCAGAGTACCTCCCTGGGTCTCTGAACTGTATGGTGGACTGAAACTCCAGACAGATCACAGATTCCAATGACTGGTGACTGGATCTGGTGTTTTTTTGAGCCCTGATGGCCAGAAGGGGCCCTGGCTTGGTGGATCTGTTTGCAACCAGACTAAGTGCACAGATTCCACAATACGTCAGTTGGAAACCAGACTTAGGTGCTTGAGCAGTAGATGCTTTTCTGCAGGACTTGACAATAGGACAAGCTTACGAATTCCCACCGTTTCTCCTTATTCCCAGAGTGGCAGCTCAAGCCGGTGTCAGGGGGCCTTTCTGGTACTGGTGACCCGGATTTGGAGGTTGCAGGCCTGGTTCCCCTTCCTTTTGGAATTATCTTGGATGGAGCAGATTCAAATTCCATCGTACCAAGGGCTCATTTGGGACCCCAGCAGCCGTCCACATCCTATGCTATCACAGAGTCATATCCTTCTTATGACATGGAGGATTTCTGGCAACTCTGGAAGGACAGAAGACTTTAGAATGTAGCAGAGAGACTAATCCAACAGGCATGCGCCCCAGGAACAACCAAGAGATACAGGTTGGCCGGGCAAAGATGAGTTCATTGGTGTCTGGAGAAACACCTGGATCCCGTGGGGACTCAAATTACTGATGTCCTAAATTTCCTTGCAGAAATATCTAGTTCAGGTCTTGCCTACTGCACTGTGAACTTGTTCAGATTGGCGATCTCAGCAGAACACGTGCCCATCAACAATATCACGGTGGGCAGTCACCCATGAGCGTGTAAACTCCTGAGGGGCATCAGATTGGTAATACTCCCGGAACACAGGTACTCTGGCCTTTGGGACGTCAATGTGGTATTACGTTTCCTATCAGGGTGTCAGGATAATCAGTATCTGTCACGGAAAGAGATCTCTGCAAAATTGACAATGTTGTTCTGCCTTATTGCCTGCAAGAGGATCTCTGATATTAGAGCCTTGGATATCACAGCTAGGGTTTTTACCCTGCAGGGGATTATGATTTCACTGCGAACCAAGATGAACACCAGGTCAGTATCTTATACAGCTTCTGAAGCCTCCCCTAAACTGTGTGTGGTAAGATGCCTTAAGGCTTACGAAGAGATGACGGCAGAGGCATGAAACAACTTCTGATTGTCATTTGGAAACATATCAAGGCAGTTTCCTCTCCCTCCAGTGCCAGGTGAGTAAGATGGATAATGGCTGAGGCCGGGATTGACACCCAACTCCTTGAGGCTCATTCAGCCAGGGGTGACATGGAGTCCAAGGCTGTCCAGATTGGTGGCAGATTGGAAGATTTTATGAATGCAGCAGATTGGTCTTCAGAGTCTACCTTAAAAAAAAATCTACTGTATACCAATCTTTGAGTAGCATATAGATCATTAATGACTGGTTCACGATGTGTAACTCGCATAATAGTTACAGAGATATTAGTTAAGTTATGTTTAAATTCTGATTGAGGAAGATACGTAACAATTTGTGTCATCAGCAGGTTTGGATTTCAAGGCAGATTGAGGCAGCTTGAACTTCCTTGAGTGAAGAAGAGGAAGGACTGCGTCAGGCATGGACCCATATGCATTGGCCGGCAGAGTTATTATTGTTTACTGGTTATCATGGTCACACTCCCTTGGACTCATGGGATTTGTAGTGTTTACTGTGATTTTCTTTTTAACTTTGAAACTGCTGAAATATTAAAGAGTGACGAAAGACATGCATAATCCTCACCTCAAGTTCCTTAACAGAATTGAAACATTCCTTTAAGATAGCTAGGAAATTTCTTATTTCCACATGCAAATCTACTCCGACATGCAGGGGGTCCTGTAAGCATCGGAAATGGCTGACCGGCAGGGGGGAGGGGGAGGGGGTCACAGTGAAAAGTGTTTTATAATTACTTCTTTGCTTCTATATTTTTCGGCACACAGATCTTCGTTGTGGCTTTCCTCACGGTGCTCTCGATTCCTGAACACATTCCTCTGTTGTGTCTGACACAAGTTTTTTAATTCTAATCATTTACTCTTTTGAGATATTAAAGATTTCTCCATTTGGGAAACCTGTGCTGGATGCATTTTAATAGCACTGTTCGACCACCCTGTCCTTTACCTTGCTGCTAATGTGTGTTTTTTAAATGCATGCTCTTGTGGATTATAAACAGGGAGCAGATACTTTCTCAGTTGGGGGCTTCTGATGTCCTAGTCTCCCATTCCACTTCTCAAGGTGAATCTAAGTGGATAAGGACCTGTTGAGAGACGGATGTTTTAACAGTCAACTTCTCTCTACATGGGTTTTTCACCAATTTCAAGATATTGTTTAGAGATTCTCGTTGCTCATGAGGTGCAATTTCCGGTATTTATCTCTTTGTATGCACTTCATTACTTGGCTATACCCACAATAAGATGTCACTTTAAGAGTCACACATTTAGCAGTTGAATGTCACTCAAAAGTGCACTTGAGCCATGAAAATGTCACAATTAATCAATCTATAACCTTGGCAGCTATGACAACATCAAATACAAAGTCAATGCAATAACTGTGACTGAGAATGTGAGGCTCAGGATATAGATTTGGGATTCATTTGCATATGTTGCTTAACACAACACTACATTCTGTTGTTTGCATAAATTAAACGTTATTTCATTTAAAAGAAAATTGGCATTAACTGTGTCACATTTTTCAGCGAAGTTTCTAAGCCTGAAAACATAATTCTTTGACAAGGCAAAACTCTCAGATCTCTTCAGACTACAGTGTGCATTTAAATTTAGAATACTTTCGCAAAGTGTTGTCATGATTCAGTCCTACTCCTGCACTTTTCAATCTCTAGCTTACCACATTTTTGTAACCATGGAAAAATTATCAAAGCTAGTCGATCTAGGTGTAGCTTTCAAATTTAGAATCATTTTGCAATGTGTTCCTCAAGATTCGCTTCTAGTCCTTGGATTTTTGAATCTCTTTCTTTAATCACTGAGAAATATCATACCACTAATACACTGATCACACCTGTTGGAAAAGGCCCTCTTTGCAGGGTTATCCCCAAACATTTTGCCTTCTTCCTCCTATTGTTTCATGTCTGTTTTTGCTGGTTTATTGTCTCTGCGCACTTTACCACTGCTAATCAGTGCTAAAGTGCAAGTGCTCCCTATAGAAATTGTACTGCTTATTGGTTTATCCATGATTGGCATATTTTTTAATTTACTGGTAAGTCCCTAGTAAAGTGCACTAGAAGTGCCCAGGGCCTGTAAATCAAATGCTACTAGTGGGCCTGCAGCACTGGTTGTGCCACCCACATTAGTAGCCCTGTAACCATGGCTCAGACCTGTCTTTGCAGTGTCTGTGTTTGCAATTTTAAACTGCCAATTCAACTTGGCAAGTGTACCCACTTGCCAGGCCTAAACCTTCCCTTTTACTACATGTCAGGCACCCCTACGGTAGGCCCTAGGTAGCCCCAGGGACATGGTGCAGTGTATATTTAAGGTAGGACATATACAAGTGTGTTTTATATGTCCCAACAGTGAAATGCTGCCAAAGTCGGTTTTCACTGTGCAAGGCCTATCTCTCTCATAGGTTAACATGGGGGCTGCCTTTACATATCCTTAAAGCACAGATTCCCCTTGAGAGCAGATACAAATGTGGAGTTTAAGGTCTCTGAGCTCAATTTAAAAATACATCTTTTAGTGAAGTTGGTTTTTAGATTGTTAGTTTGAAAATGCCACTTTTAGAAAGTAGGCATTTTCTTTCTTAATCCATTCTGTGACTCTGCCTGTTTGTGGATTCCCTGTCTGGGTCAGTTTGACAGTTGGGCTGTTCACACCTCTCCTCTAGACATTGACACAAAGGGGGCTGCGGTATAGCCTGCATATCTTGATTAGCCATCTGTTTTGGAGGGGAGGAGTGGTCACTCACACCTGAAAGGACTCTGCCTGCCCTCACACAATGCCGTCTTCGACCCCCTGGTGAGTGTCTGGGGCCTGGCCTGGACAAGTAAGGATCTTGCAAACACTTGAGACTTTGCTTTGAAGTTTGCCAACTTCAAAGGCAGAACTGGGTATAAGAAGAAGACCCAAAACCCCAGACTTTTAGAATCTTTCTGGAATCAAGGGGAACCTCTGCCCAGGAGAAGAGCTGAAGAGCTGAAGAGCTGAAGGAGGAGTACTGTCCCTTTGCTGTGCTGCTTTGCTGGACTGGCCTGCAGTTGCTGCTTCTGCCTGAAAAGAGTGCAGGGGTGAGCTTTGCTGTGTGTCCTGCTTGAGAAAGTTCTCCAAGGGCTTGGAGTAAAGCTTGCCTCCTGTTGGAATTCTCAGGGTCACCAAAGACATCAGTTTCCTTGACCTGCAGCACTGGGAACTGTGTGATTTGTGCTGTTCAGGAGAAACCACTGCAACACCGCCAACGACGCCACTGGCCTGCACCATGACCTGCTGACGCCGCACGGAGTCTCGCTGCCCCGCTTCGCACCGCGACACTGGTCTCACTGACACCAGCACCGCTGCCTGCACTATGGCCTGTGGACACCGCTCATGAGGAGCACGAAGCAGCGTCCCGTCCCGCATTGCAGCCCCAATCCACCAACGCCAGCCCCATCGACTCCAGTGTCGTCACTAGGCATCCCTGCCTGCACCATGGCCTGTGGACACCGCTCGTGAGGGTCACGAAGTACTGTCCCGCACCGCTGGCTTGGGCCTACCGACAACAGCGCTTCCACAACGACGACGCTGCTGCCTGCACCATGATCTGTGGACACGGCACGTTGCACCGCCCCACTTCACACCACAGCCCTGGTCTCACCGACGCTGTTGGATGCCGTCACTGAGCTGATGCTTGCACCGTGACCTGTGGGCACCGCACGTCACATCGTCCCGCTTCACACTGCAGCCTCAACGCCATCCATGCCAACGCTCCTGAATTCATCAGCCCGGAGTTCGATCTGCAATGCGTGTGGCTTCAAGGGCCCGACGACTCCTGCACCGACTCTGGAACCGACACCGCGACGTCGGCGATGCCGCTCTCCGGAGCTCACCGCGAGGATCACAACGCCCTACAAATCCAAGGTACAGTTTGCTGGTCCGCTGGACACCGTAGCTGGCCCGTGACGCCACAGCCAGCCTGAACTGTTTGTTTTGTTGATCACGACGCCGTGCTAGCGCCAGGTGGAGCTATTGACTTCAAGGAACTGTATTTTTGAGTAAATCTTGCAGAATTCATATTTTTATTACTGTATATTGGATTTTTATCGTATTTGGTCTTGTTTTAAATAGATAAATATTGGCACTTTTTCTAAAACTGGCGTGCTGTCCTTTTGTAGTGGTTTCACTGTGTTCCTGTGTGTTATGTGCAAATGCTTTACAAATTGCTCCTAAGATAAGCCTGACTGCTCTTGCCAAGCTACCAAGGGGTGAGCAGGGGTTATCTGAGCAGGTATCTCCCTTCTCCTTAATAGAGTGAGGGTCCCTACTTGGACAGGGTGAAAACCGACTGCCAACAAGAGACCCCATTTCTAACAACACCCAGCTTTAATGAATGTTACCTCACATATTGACATCTCCTTATTGGCTTGGTGTCTAGCACATTCAGTTCTGGATGACAGCTCTGCATCTGAAAATTTTAACGAAGCCAAGTTCCTACTTATTTCATTCCATTCGTCCTCTGCACCAGTTCAATACTAGCCTAACTACACTGACATCTCAGACAGCATCTAGACATAGGCCTTCACTGTGAGTTTGTTGGATTTTAGTGGAGGAACAACGGAAGGCCTGAATGTTTGATTATGGCTGGTACTCCTGAACCATAATCCGCCAATTAGACGTTTTCTCCCTGTAATGGAAAAAACAAATGGACCCTGAGATACTGGTTCCTTACTGTGTTGTTTTTCCAGATTTCAGGGAGAAAATCAGACGTTGTGTAAGCAGAAAATGTATGGCCAGTGAGGGTTGGAGTCCTGGGGTGGGCTTGCATGGGTCAGGGCAGGCCTCATTCTGTCTGAGAGGCATTTTGTGCTCTCCCATGCTGCTACAGGGGTCAAATAGGTGGTACACTGTTTAGATGCCCACAGCCATTGCAGCATTAAAGACAGGTCTGGAATCTCTGGGCCCAAATTATGGGGTCTGGAGTTTGTGGATCTAATAATTCTGGGCCGGGAGACTTGTAACTGCCAGTGGCAACATTACACAGAATTTACTGCTTCAGGTAAAATGTTGTCATTTGTGATGAGGGCCCTAATCTTCAGAAAAACATTGATTATTTGACCAGAAATGGCAATGTTCAACTTAAACTCCTACAAGGATAAAACCGTTTTTACTTGAACAGGACCTCAAAACGTACTGCTAGCCTTGATATGTTCCACATCAGACTGTGGAAATTGACCCTGGTGCTCTCAAAGCCACTCTGCGTGCAGCAACCCGCAGTATCTCAGGGAATGACCATTCTGATCACCTCACTCCTGTACTGCACGCTTTGAGCTGGCTTCTTATCGAGTGCAACTCTAATGACAAACTTGTGTGCTTACAGAACAAGCTCTTGGACTCTGCTGACCCCCACTAACTGGCCAAGAAACTGAAGTTCTCAGGAGGTTCCCACCAACTGTGCAGTGCTGAAGTTTTACTTGAAACCAGTCTTCAATAAAATAAAAAGGAAAACATATAGAACTGGTCTCTCCCTGTTCCAAAAGTATGGGATGCTCTTCCTTCGACCGTCTACACCATTAACTATTTGTCTATGTTCAAACGAGAGTTAAAGTGATTTCTTCTAAATGTTCACTTTCTTCCCTCTTCCTCCTGACTTCCTGATCGGTCACTGAAAGCTTGAGTTTGACACTTTGCAGACCTTTGGGAAAAGTTCCCTGCTGGGATGTACGTAAAGCGCTCCACTGCTCACAGCCATCTAGGTGCTATATAAAAACACTCAATAAATAAATAAATAAAGAAAGAAATACATATACACTGCTGAGCAGAAATTATCATAGATCCTTACCTTGAATGTGGTCTGTAGGTATAAGTGTCCCTTTCATAAACCTCAGCTCTGGATTGTGGCCTTGAGTAGGCAGCAGGCTGGCGCTGCTGGCGAACTTCTCCCCAGTCACCAGGCCAATGAGGGTACTCGCGCCTGGGATCAGCAGTCTGGTAATAATTGCTGTCGCTGTGATTGAAGACTGGAATAGGCCTATGGAGGTACCTGCCTCTCCAAGGAACAATGCCAGCAGGAGGCCGCCCCCGTGGTGTGGAGTGCCATGGGGTTACTCCAGGGTCCATTTCACTTTGACGTTCTTCCCAAAGGTCCTACCTCTGCTGGTTTCTTTTCTGTTTCAATAGAAAACAAGAGAGCTCGATCATTGGTGCATAGTCTTAAACCCCAGCGTCTGCTACAGCACCTCTGGCCAAGCACCTAGGCCTGACAGAGCACCACTGTTACTATAGCTGTAGCAATCCACCATAGCCCTCACATACAGACCTCCTGCTACTACAGCTCGACTGTGCAAATCAACCCTATGTCCGGCATTCCCTGCTCCTACAGCACTTACAGTGCACCTCAGTCCTGGCATACAGCACCCTATGCAACTGCTGTTCTTGAAGTGCTCGGAAAACCTGGCAAGGAGCACCCTTTTCTACAATGGGGTGATCCATACACCTCATGTGTGACACAGAGCACCCCCAGCTACTAAGGCCCCAGTCGTGTTCTTACCCCTAGCATTAATTATACAGCACACTCTGCTACAACAGCTCCAGCTATGCACCTCAGACCTGGACAACTTCTCTAGACATGCACTACTGCCCTGGCATACAGCACCCTCGGTTTAACAGCTATAGCAGTGCACTGCAGCCTTTGCATAAGGCACCTCCTGCTATTAGCTCTCTAGCCATGCACCCCAGCCCTGGCGGAAGCACTCCCTGCTCCTGTGGCTTTAGAAGAACAATCAGACCTTGGAGTGCAGTACACCTAGGTTTTCCCATGGTAGGGCGCTCTCCACTGCTAATAACCTGGATACTACAAAATGATTTATTACGTTACTTTGTTCGAGCTTATGGAACAACACTGACATGGTCACATTGCAAAAACAAAAACACAAACACAGTAAACCTGATCGACATTTTGAGTGCGACCTGAAGAGATCCACATGTCATTTTCAGTGTGGCATTAGTGAAACCCCAAACCACGATAGCTTTACGTCTCAAATAGGATGTGCCGGTTTGGTGTTTTCTCCGCTTTTTGCGTGGACGTTTTGTCTGTAAACGTATTCGAAAGTCTGACTTAGACAGAAATGCAATGTGTAGTCTTAGGGCCTTATTTAGAGTTTTGCAGATGGGGTAGCGTAGTAGGCTGTTTACCAAACTCATGGTTTCGTTCTCTACTAAGACATGTTTCTGCTGGTGAGTGCTTTGACCGATGGCCTGACTGACATAGGACCATTGGTTAAGGTGCTCCAGATCGAACTGGTAGGATGATGTATTTTTAGGGTCGAACGCATGAGCGCTCCGTCCCCGTTGCAATCTCTCTTTGGGCTTTTAATCACGCCCATGTCACGCCTGTCACTTTCATTGGGTCGTGGCTTGCCTTTTAAAATTTGCTTGCTTTCATTAGTGAAAGGCATGCATATGTCATGCCTTTTCCGGTGTTTAGCCCTCCTTAAGGGCACCGGCCAACTAGTGAAACATACGAGGCTCCATGTTTTCAGCTTGGTTTCTGCACTACTTTATCTTTTTATTTTCCTAGCAGCGCGATTGAGCTGGGTTTTACATAGCGCAATCCCACTCGTTTTTTTCTTTAAATTATGTGGCAAGAAAAGTCCGGTTAGGAGTTTACAAGGCTAATAGCTCTATCTCGAGCAAATGTGAGACCCTTCAATTACAAATGCTTGTTGCTATTTGGCACTGCCAGCAGAAACTCTGGGAGTTACAAACAAGATAACAAATAAATGACCCTCACACACTGGGAGAAATTTTCCAGTGTATCCGGGGCATTCGTTTTGTGTGTTCGTAAAACAAACTCCCACACTGAGAGATTGTTTCTGAAAAACAAAATGTTTTGCTGTGCTGAACATGACACCTGCACAGCAAAGTTTGAATGCCTTCAGAGGAGCCGCTGTGGAGGCAGTTCCTCTAAAGTCCCAGATATCTCCACTAGGCAGAAGATCTCAACATATAGTGAGAGGGCTATTAACAGTCAGAGTAACTAAGTATATGCCTGGTAGAACAAAGCAAAGCCGCCAACGGCTAAATGGGCCCCATAGTTCCCTCTTTATTATTCTGTGTTGTAATTAGAGCACTGAAGACTATGTGGTTGGCATTAATCCTTCCACCGGCAGCCAGTGCTGCAAGGACTATAATACCTTCCATTAATATGCAATACAGCACTCATATATTTGTTTGCATTACAGGGAAAATTTAAAGAAGAGGATAATTAAGTTGAGCCATGCTGACTTAGCGAATTAAGGCTTGAACCGGATGGACAATAAATAGTCCTGGTTCACTATATTATAAGATATATGGATTCCATGAAATATATTTCCAAAAGACTGCGGAAATCAAGGAATGTATTTATGCTAATATTTGGATCGGTTTGGATGATTTGATTTGGCAGTAATGGAGGCTTGTTTTAATAAGTTTTGGGAGCATATTATCTAATCCTGAAGAAGGTGGTGAAAAGGTCTGGAAGTCCACCGAAACGCGTCGACGCTATATTTTATATTACTGGTCCCACAGGAGGAGCCGTTATTGAATAGGGATTGATGACAACAATCGATTGGCCAATGCCTACCAGAATTGGGACAGTTTAATTTTAATAGACTATTGTATATGTCTTTTTATTTTCTCCCTTTTATTGAATTTATTTGGTTTTATTAATGGTTTTGATTGATGGTTTAGCTTTGTGACCATGATGATATTGGGTTTTAATTCGGGACTATATTAAATATATACCTTAGATTCCTTTGTTTTAAGATTGATCATTAGAGAGATTCATTGATTGTGAGTGTGTGGGGTGTCTGCATTGCTTTCCCTTGGGGGAATTTGTTTACTTCACTGTGTTACGGTGCCCTGTCCCCCTCGGGATATTGGAGATAGGAGGGTCCCCTCTCTATTTTTCCTTGTTAATTACAGGGTGAGGAGCCACCTTAAGGGGAGCCACATTGCAGATGAGCTACTGGGCCCCAAACGTGGGGGCTGAGGTTGTTTGCATCTTGTGTTCTGGGGTCCATCCTACAGTAGCTCTGCGAACCGAGGTAATTACAACCATTTCCCCACTTGACTCTCAGGGTAGTGAGGGTGAGCATTCCCACGCTTCTCAGGGAGGGAGTGTTTGGGGTGCAGACAGGAACACAGGACTCACAAGTAAACTAACAGACACAATTGAGTACTTATCTCTTATGTAAAAAGGGAATCATTTAATCACACAGCAGAACTCAATATTACACAATTCAATCAAAAGACACAGACGGTTGCAAGCTAAGTTGTGTTAAATCGTGAGACCCTACACCGCTTTTTTCATGGTATTCTCTCAGTATCCCCCTTCCACCTCCTAGGGTTGAGATCTTGTATCTACAGTCCCCAAGGCACTGTGGGTAGATGCAGGATTAGACACAGGTACAGAAGGCTCAAATACACTGACAGATCAAACGAGCAGCTCTGTTCAGTGAGTCGACACTCGCGGCAAAAAGTCTGTGTGTGGGGTAGACACATTTGTGTGCGTTTTAATCTCTTTTCTTTTGGAAGCCCCAACAACATTAAGTTTGAAGAGTGATCGGTGAGGCAGAGCTGCATAGTAGCACTTTTCTGCAACTGTGTTGGCCCTTCAGGCTGGCTGTAGGCAGGTGTTTGGGTACAGCAGTTGGGACCTTCAGGTTGAATCCCTCATGGTGGTATCTTACAGCCATTTGTGGCTTCCATGACAATCAGGGCGTATGGCTCCACTCACAGTGTCAACAGCAGCAGCACTAATATCTTAGGCCTACAGCAATCTGCCATGAAACATTAAATACTTGTTCTAGTACAGTCTTATGCAGCTCGCATGGAGAGCAACTACAGGGGACACCTTTGTGGTACAGGTCACTCCTGGCTTCACTCTTTAGGCAAGTCAGCTTTCTCATGGTGCCAGGAACATGCTGGGCTTCCCCTCCTGCATAGATTCTCCTGCTGCAAGGCTAAGCAAACTCCTTCTTCCTCTCAGCATCCAGGCAGACTTCTAGTCACTTCAGGCTGACCCTCAGCACCTCCAGCAGAAAGTGCAGACTTTGGGTGAAGTCCACCAAGTATTTTAAATGGCATTCTCCGACTGCTCTCCAAATATGACCGTTGTGCAAAGTGATGGCTCTCACAGCAGGTAGAAGTTTGACTGGATCCAAGTAGGAGTAGCCAAAGCATGGGTATACTGAAGTGTAAGATCTCTGCACCCGGCTGTCATCGGCCTTCCTATGGCACTCATCAGAGATAAACAAAAGGACAGGCTCTCCCTGTAAAACGTCTTCACCTTGAACTGTAGAAACTGCAGCGCCACCCTTCACCCCTACCATCTACCAAATGGCAGTGTTCAGGAAAAAAATATTAGAAGCCCTTTGCTAACAAGGTCTCTGTTGGATTTCTGAAGGTAGCCCTGACTCCATCTTCCATCACTTCAGAGTCTGGGTCTACACATCCAGCTACCGGAAGGAAGGAAAATCACTCCGTCTGTCTAGGGAAGAAGTCCTCATCCTACATCTAGCATCATGTTAGAACTAAGGGTATCCAAAATGGATCCCACTGCTGTTAGTACTCAGATTGGTACAGCATACAAACTCCCACAACCATACATGTGCTAAACACTAACTGCACATACATGCACTCTGCATGCACACGGTATGCCAGTGCAAGGTTCCAGGATTCACATAACAGTGGAACTTTACATGAGTGGAGCCATTATTCACCGCCTCCTAAAACAAAGAAAACGTTTTAGTCACCCTATGGATTCAAAGAACACTGCCATCACTTCTTAATGTGATGCACCCAGGCTACGGACAGCTGTCAATTGTTATTGCCAGTGCATTTTGCTGCACCCCTCCAGATCGCAGAACAGGATATGACCTTCGCAATACTGGAGACAGGCTTAGGCCTCTCCGCTCATGCCAGATTAGAGTGATGCCAGGGACAAAATAAATGTTAGGATACCGGTTTCACATACAAGCAGGCACTCAGAGCAAGGATTCAAGGTACAAGTCTGTAACCATGCAGAGGACATTCCCGTCCCAACACAGGATTACTCATGCAAACCACTGGCGGCCCAGGAGTGAGTGGACCACTCTACCGTCTCCCACACCGAGGCACTCATCTGCCCCCGATTTAAATCCGGTAGTTTGGGCGACAGGCACGCTGAGGGTAGCTTTAGGCCGATGGTCGAAACTGAAGGTTGGGGACGGGGGTGGGGTAGTTTTAATAGGATGAAGACACATGGATGAGTGCATAATCGGCGATCATGGAGTGGAGTGTGTTCTGATTAGAGATGTACTGTTCAGAGCAGGCTGAAGAGACGAATCCGGTTGAGAGACGAATCTTACGAAACACGGCTACACTTCATCTCCTCTTTTCGAATGTGAATGGCATGAGGGACAAGATGAAAGGAGGTGTATTGTCAAAGCTGCTTCACTAATATGGCTCAGTTGTGGTACTTTTTCAAGAAAAGTACTTCACAAGCACAAATGGCTAAATATTGCGTAGAGGGAATTAGACCTTCCTGATATGTGCGGGATTTACTCTAATACCGACCGAATGCACAAGGTCAGACCCATTGGGCTTTGTAACAACAGCATCAGAAGTGTGGGGTGAAGATCACCTTGATATTAGTCATTTCCATCTGTCAATAACTTACTGTGCAATGGAGGCCCTAGGACGATTGCCCTAGACACACTGACTCTTGGAGACTACTATGGTATTTCAAAGAAGACTCAGCATTTCATCTGCCTGAGGTCGGTAAAATGCTAACAATTTGAAAGCATGTTAATAACATTTATTAGTGAAAAGTAAAGAAACAGACCCTTCGGTTTGACATGTGAATTATAAGAATGGCATTGACACGTGTTAATATACTTATATATGTAAGCCATGCAGGTGAACATAAATGTGAACCAATAAAACATGTTAGCTGTAGCAGGTGGATTCGGGAACGTATTTGCACACGTTTAGCACTACAGTGCAGCTCAACTGTTACTATCACAATACAACGTGTGCTGGAGTGTGTCCGTATGTGTGTGTGTGAGAGGGAGGAGGGTCTACCAGCACTAATGTTTGCAGGCCAGGATTCGTTTGGATCTCATCGGGTTTATCCCAGGTCAAGAAAGGCAATCTAGTGAGAACATAAGATGAAAAGAAAACTTTAGGAAAACAGTGACAAAGGGAGAAAGCACAAGTGAAAAACAAACTCCAACAGTTAAATAAAGAGACAGGAAGTTTTGTGGTGGTGGCAAAACGAGGCATGCCGTAGAATCATACTAGGCAGCTTTGGTGTTCGGCAATCCAGAATTCAGCAGTGGCTGCGGCGAGCAACTAGAAAAACATTACACCCCGCATTATTTTTAGACCAGTTTAGTACGGGGGTTGTGAGTATGGGTGCGCACGCCCACTGCAGAGTGTTACAATTAATTTGTTCTATCGCTAACGTTATTCTCCTTTGAGATATTTTCATTATGTGTTGTTTCACCAAAAATATCTTTAAATGCGCCTTTCGTCAGCTATAGGGCACAGGATGTTGCCTGGAATGTATTTATATCGCGAATACATTGAGGCTGTACACAGCTGCTTAGCACTTCCCAAAACGTGCCATCTTCTCATAACCCGCTCGCCAAGTGAAGCAGATACCATTCTATGGCTAGGACGGGGATCTCCGGTCACCGTATGCTGGGTGTGATTAGTTCGTCCTGTCCTGTTTGTAGGTCTGGCTTGAGAGCACAGCCCCACCACACGACCTATTGATGCCATCTTTTAAAAATACACAGAGTGGGCTATGTCTCCGGCTAGAGGAGTATTTCCCTCTCACCTTATGCCATTGTCTGCTGGTGTCTCATTCTGCTTTTTAAAGAGGGCTAGCATTGCCGTGCACGAGGGACTATTTTTAAAAATAAAGTACTTTGATTCACTGCAAATTAAATTCGTTATCTCTCAGATTCACTGCACCAGAACAAAACGCTCTTTTTTAGTTTTACTCATAACTCAAATGTAAGTGCGGCCTATTAGCTCTGCCTATGCTAGTTGTTTGTTTTTGTCGGGAACTTCTGGTTTTACTTTCGGCTGCCAACATTATAAATCTAAGGCTTTACATACCAGAAAGCCCACGACAAAAACAGTATTGTGTGAATTCCTCACACCTGACAAAGGACAACTTGATCGAGAGATCTGCTGGCCTAGTGCAGCAAAATAAGGCTGGTGCATATCCATGCCAAAAACCCTTCACACCTGCAAAACATTTGTTCAGCACAAGTAATTAAAAACTGTTGTCCTTTCTCTGCACTTAGGCCCACTAGTTGGTTTGCTCCAAGTCTGCTCTCTTCTGTCTCCTTCCTAATCCTTCCTCTCTCTTGGTATCAAGCACCCTTTGTTGAGTATGTAAGCACCATACAAATGAATTTTAATGGCACGGCTCAGCTTATGCACCTCAGTAATGACCAGCAGCGCTAATAATTAGCAAATAAAACCGTGCCGGTCCCAAAGCTCTCCTCTGAAACTAACAGCTGCTGCAATTAAATGCGCGAGGACGGAATTCTGAGGCAGCGTAACCCTGAAGCCATCACGGATCTCTTTGATTCATTTACTGCCACTCCCTGCCCCTTCAGCTCACTTTTGCAGCTTTGGGTTTTCTCCTCTTATGGCGCTTTTTCGTTTTTCTCTTCCTCCGTCTGTCCCATAGGTGTCTTTGGTCGCAGGAAATGCTTGAGGCAGAAGAAAAAGTGCCGACCCTCAAAAATAAGTGCCGGTGCTCTGGACCGGAAACCACCGCCACAAATTAAGCCCTGCCTGCAGTAAGCCTTAGGATTGTACCACAGAGAACTGCTCACAGCTGTCACTGCACTTCAACGCTGTTCAGCTATTGGTGCCCAGGCACAGCTGTGCTGATGCACCCCAGTTTAGGACACTGTCTTGCCTCCGTATGCCAGTTCTAGAACCCACAAGGAGCCCTGCCAGTGCCACTCAGTCCTGACCTGCGGCATCCCTTGACCCACGCACAGCTCTACCCACGCACCTTCACCACCCCCTCCTACACCAGCAATGTGACCCACACCAAGCTGTGCCACCGTGCCTCAACGTCTTACCGGAGCATCTCAAATGGGTCGCTCTCAGGTTCGGTGAATATTTAATTTGATATGTTATCATGTAAGGTCTATTCCGGACTGTACTTCGGGAAAGTAACCATTAAACACATGTTCTGCAAGAACTAAGGTATAGGAGTGCGGCCAGGTCGTGGACACTTCTCAAGGGGACCTATCCATTCAACTCTATCATACAGTTAGAAACGTAAAAGGGTAAAGCAGAGCGAGGACAGGTGAAATGATGGGCAGGTGAGGGGAAAGTAAAGAAATAAGGTGGATAAGAAAGTGGCGGGAAGAAGGGGGTAGCATGAAAGGGGCAAACGAGCATGAGGTGAAAAGACGGGGGTGAGGAAAAGCAAACTGGGCAGAAATGCTGGATCAAGAGGCAGGAAGTAAAAAAGGGACAGAAGAATGAGAAGAGGAGAGACCACGGGATTTCAGGAAAGGAAAAATGGAGTAAAGGAACTAAAGCTGAATAATCAGAACGAGGTCAAACAGACCTGCTCAATAATGGACGTTTTCCTCCGGTGAGGCCTATTGGGGCTTGCTCCGGCGAGGCCCGCAGCAGTCCGTTGTTTTCCTCCACCTGAGCCGGTGCAGAGATTCTTCCAAAGTCCGCCGAGCCTGGCCCTGGGTGAGGGACGGACCGTTCTCTACCAGTGCCAGACCTTGTCGTGTTGTCAGATAAGATCGGGGCAAAGTGCAGGACCGTGGCACAGCGGACGGTGTGCCAACGCACTAAGCCTGCCGCCGGCTCGCAAACATACCTGCGAAACCCTGCGGCTGGTAGAGGGGGCCGGGACCCTGAGAGCACAGCCATGGACTCCGCGGGCCCTGCAGCAGACGTGGCCTACCCTAACACTACTGGCAAGCATCAGAACTCGGAATTATGGACTGGCACCGCCCTTCAACACTAGATAACTACTTCCTGCGGGGCACAAGTGGACGGCGTGTGCTGTATCTCAAAGCAGCGCCGGTCTGGTTGTTAAAATGTCAAACATGGAACCAGCGAACTGGGTTCGTATCTTGGTTTCTTCCCTCCTGATCACAAGTGTCAGCCTGTCCATTGCTCAGACCGCAGTAACACAATCCCTGCACCAACCAGTGTTGTTTTCTCGTCCGGGCGAATTTCTGTCTTGGTCGCCAGTGTGTGGATGTTTTACAACAACGCAGAACCCTGTACTGCTTGCCCTCCCTCCGCACGGTCTGATTACTGTTTGTGCAATGCTCGCCTCATGTTTACAGGCTGAAGGCATCAGCGAACACAACATCAGCGCTGCCCCAGCTCAAGCAATTGCTGAATGGGACATTTCAAATGAGCACACATTTTACATCACGAGTGGCTTTACTTCGCAGGCAAGTTTACAAGTATTACTTTAACCCCTATATATGCATCAATACATACAGGTATTAAGTATATACACATACATCATACCATACATATTAATCCTATTTTAAATTTAACATTGAATGTAATTATGTATTTTACGTTGAATTATATTTATTTGTAATCATATTTGTTATTTACTAAATAAATAGTATATTTATGTTATGTTAGTTTAATCTAATTGAATGTAATATTTAAAACTACAATTCCCTTAACCATAAAACCCCTTATTACCCCTAAATGCTAACCATCCAAGAGCGCTAAAAACTTTTTAGCACATCAGAACTGTACACATCCCTATCAAAATTCATTACTACCCCTATTCCCTAACCAACACTGAGCCCTAAAAAACACCTTACCACCTATACAGACAACCCATTCCTGATCCCTAAAATCTCCTTACTACCCATAAACACTAGCCATCCCTGAGTCCTAAAAACTGCTTACTGCTCGTAAACACTATACAGTCCTGAGCAGGGGCGGCTAGTAACCTTAGAAAGTGGTGGGGCGAGCGAAGTGTCCCACCACTTCCCAAAAAATAAAATAAAAAACCCTCTCCCTCCAAAAGCCGTCAAAAAACACCCACTCCCTCAAAAGCCCAAGATAAAATACTCCCTCCTTACAAAAGCCCACAGTAAAACAACCCCTCCCCCAAAACCCCTTCTTAAATTAAAATAAAAGGTACTTACCGAACGCAGCACATCCTCCTCGATGTTCTACAACCTGCAGTTTGCTGTGGAGCGCCTGTGACCAATCCAGACACTGCTCTCATGCTGTTAATCAGCATGAGAGAAGTACCTGGATTGGATGGAGTGGGCTCGTCGGATGTTCCTTTAGGCCCTGGAGGCCTGTGCTTGGTCTCCACCCAGCTGTCTTAAGTCAGCTGAGTGGAGAGCATTAAAGTGCACATGTCACTTTGGCTGGAGAAAAACAGCCGGCCAAAGTGACATGCGCACTTTGGAGCATCCAGCCAGCCACTGCTCCTGTTCTCTGAGGACACGCCCCCATGTCTTTTGCCTCGGGCCCAGGGCACTGCAGCACACACATTGGGGGAAAAAGATAAATTGGTAATGAAATAATTTATGTTTGTCACCCGTGGCGTGCAGTTTGCAGGGGGGCAATGCTCCCCTGCCCTCACAGAGAAACCACCGCAGGTCCTGAGCCCTGAAAACCTCTTACTATCCCTATACACTATCCATCCCTGAGACCTAAAAACACTTTACCACTCCTATAGACTACCTATCCCTGAGCCCTAAAAACTTCTTACTACCCCTATGCACCACCCTTCATTGTGCTCTAAACACATCCTACAACCTCAATACACTAACTATCCCAGAGCCCTAAAACAACGAACTACTCCCAGACTACCGACCCATAGTCCTAAAAACTCCTTAATATCCCTATATGCTCCCTATTCCTCAGCTCTAAAAACTTCTCACTACCCCTACACACTACCCATCCTTAAGGCCTAAAAAAATCCTAACTACCCTCTACACTAACCATTCCTGAGCCCTAAAGACGCATTAGTAACCCCAAGTGCTAACCACCCCAAAACCTGTAAAAACTCCTTACCACTCAAATACACTACCCTTCTTTAAGTCCTAAAAACTCCTTTGTACCTCTATACAATACTCATCCCTAAATCCTAAAAAACGCCCCTATAAGATTTTTAAAAAGTGAAAACCAGGAACACATGTATATTTTTTAAATAATTACGTCATTTATTAATTAATTTACATTAACAATAAATTACTTTTAATATTTTTAAATAATTATTCAAAATTAATTTTAACATTATTCAATCTAAATTATTAATACTATTTTAAGTGACACAACCTTACCAATATATATGTATGTTAGTGCACATGCGCACACACACACACACAACTTAACAATATATATGCATGTTAGTACACACACACACACACATATTTATATATGGATAAGGGTAGGGCACTTACAATCTCACTGTAGGAGGCTAGCCTGGCTTGTAGTGGGTACCAAGGGGTACTTACACTTTGTACCAGGTCCAGTTATCCCTTATTAGTGTAGAAGAGGTGTCTAGCAGCTTAGGCTGATAGAAAAGGTAGCTTAGCAGAGCAGCTTAGGCTGAATTAGGAGACATGCAAAGCTCCTACTATACCACTGGTGTCATATGCACAATATCATAAGAAAACAGAATACACAGATATACTAAAAATAAAGGTACTTTATTTTTATGACAATATGCCAAAAGTATCTCAGTGAGTACCCTCAGTATGAGGATGCCAAATATACACAAGATATATGTACACAATACCAAAAATATGCAGTAATAGCAATAGAAAGCAATGCAAGCAATGTACAGTCACAATAGATTGCATTGAGAGCACATAGGTATAGGGGCAACACAAACCATATACTCCAAAAGTGGAATGCGAATAACGTATGGACCCCAAACCTATGTAAGCTTGTAGAGGGTCGCTGGGACTGTAAGAAAACAATGAGGGTTAGAAAAATAGCCCACCCCAAGACCCTGAAAAGTAGGTGTAAAGTGCACCTATATTCCCCAGAGAGCACAGAAGTCGTGATAGGGGAATTCTGCAAGAAAGAACAACACCAGCAATGCAACCAACGTGGATTTCCAGATGAGAGTACCTGTGGAACAAGGGGACCAAGTCCAAGAGTCGCGACAAAGTCGAGATTGGGCAGATGCCCAGGAAATGCCAGCTGAGGGTGCAAAGAAGCTGCCACCAGATGGTAGAAGCTGTGGATTCTGCAAGAACGAAGAGGACTAGGAACTTCCCCTTTGGAGGATGGATGTCCCACGTCGTGAAGAAGCTTGCAGAGGTGTTCCCACGCAGAAAGACCGCAAACAAGCCTTGCTAGCTGCAAGGGTCGCGTTAGGGTTTTTGGATGCTGCTGTGGCCCAGGAGGGACCAGGATATCGCCACTTGCGTGAGGAGACAGAGGGGGCGTCCAGCATGACAAGGAGCCCACTCAGAAGCAGGCAACACCCGCAGAAGTGCCGGAACAGGCACTACGAAGAGGAGTGAACCGGAGCTCACCCGAAGTCACAAAAGAAGATCCCACGACGCCGGAGGACAACTCAGGAGGTTGTGCACTGCAGGTTAGAGTGTTGGGGACCCAGGCTTGGCTGTGCACAAAGGAAATCCTGGAAGAGTGCACAGGAGCCGGAGCAGCTGCAAATCACGCGGTACCCAGCAATGCAGTCTAACGTGGGGAGGCAAGGACTTACCTCCACCAAACTTGGACTGAAGAGTCACTGGACTGTGGGAGTCACTTGGACAGAGTTGCTGAGTTCCAGGGACCACGCTCGTCGTGCTGAGAGGGGACCCAGAGGACCGGTGATGCAGTCTTTTGTTGCCTGCGGTTGCAGGGGGAAGATTCCGTCGACCCACGGGAGATTTCTTCGGAGCTTCTAGTGCAGAGAGGAGGCAGACTACCCCCACAGCATGCACCACCAGGAAAACAGTCGAGAAGGCGGCAGGATCAGCGATACAAGGTTGCAGTAGTCGTCTTTGCTACTTTGTTGCGGTTTTGCAGGAGTCCTGAGCAGTCAGCGGTCGATTCCGTGGCAGAAGGTGAAGAGAGAGATGCAGAGGAACACTGATGAGCTCTTGCATTCGTTATCTAAAGAATTCCCCAAAGCAGAGACCCTAAATAGCCAGAAAAGGAGGTTTGGCTACTTAGGAAGGAGGATAGGCTAGCAATACAGGTAAGAGCCTATCAGGAGGAGTCTCTGACGTCACCTGCTGGCCCTGGCCACTCAGAGCAGTCCAGTGTGCCAGCAGCACCTCTGTTTCCAAGATGGCAGAGGTCTGGAGCACACTGGAGGAGCTCTGGGCACCTCCCCTGGGAGGTGCAGGTAAGGGGAGTGGTCACTCCCCTTTCCTTTGTCCAGTTTCGCGCCAGAGCAGGGCTGGGGGATCCCTGAACCGGTGTAGACTGGCTTATGCAGAGATGGGCACCATCTGTGCCCATCAAAGCATTTCCAGAGGCTGGGGGAGGCTACTCCTCCCCAGCCCTGACACCTTTTTCCAAAGGGAGAGGGTGTAACACCCTCTCTTGAGGAAGTCCTTTGTTCTGCTATCCTGGGCCAAGCCTGGCTGGACCCCAGGAGGGCAGAAACCTGTCTGAGGGGTTGGCAGCAGCAGCAGCTGCAGTGAAACCCCGGGAAAGGTAGTTTGGCAGTACCCGGGTCTGTGCTAGAGACCCGGGGGATCATGGAATTGTCTCCCCAATGCCAGGATGGCATTGGGGAGACAATTCCATGATCTTAGACATGTTACATGGCCATGTTCGGAGTTACCATTGTGACGCTATACATAGGTAGTGACCTATGTATAGTGCACGCGTGTAATGGTGTCCCCGCACTCACAAAGTCAGGGGAATTTGCCCTGAACAATGTGGGGGCGCCTTGGCTAGTGCCAGGGTGCCCACACACTAAGTAACTTAGCACCCAACCTTTACCAGGTAAAGGTTAGACATATAGGTGACTTATAAGTTACTTAAGTGCAGTGGTAAATGGCTGTGAAATAACGTGGACGTTATTTCACTCAGGCTGCACTGGCAGGCCTGTGTAAGAATTGTCAGAGCTCCCTATGGGTGGCAAAAGAAATGCTGCAGCCCATAGGGATCTCCTAGAACCCCAATACCCTGGGTACCTCAGTACCATATACTAGGGAATTATAAGGGTGTTCCAGTATGCCAATGTGAATTGGTGAAATTGGTCACTAGCCTGTTAGTGACAATTTGGAAAGCAAAGAGAGAGCATAACCACTGAGGTTCTGGTTAGCAGAGCCTCAGTGAGACAGTTAGTCATCACACAGGGAACACATACAGGGCACACTTATGAGCACCGGGGCCCTGGCTGGCAGGGTCCCAGTGACACATACACTAAAACAACATATATACAGTGAAATATGGGGTTAACATGCCAGGCAAGATGGTACTTTCCTACACTCACTTACCTGCATAGTATAAGTAAAAGACCGAAAACCTATCCCCAATGTAAACACTTTCTGATGTAACTCCCTTGATGTAATGTATCTCAATGTGGTGCTTGCATAGTAAAGGTAACGTAGCAGCTGTGTTTCATTGGTAAGATGGCACCGATTTCCAGGGCACTGGACATGGCAACCCAGTACTGCGGGTAAGGAAAGCTCAGAGTTTCACGTCTCTGGGACATGTTGGTTCTTTCCACCTTAATCAACGGTAGCTCCCTAGAGACCAAACTCTTGCATTTAATGTTTTTAGATCAAGGCCATGTTAATTGTACATGCCATAGAGATACCATCCTCATGGCAGGACTCTCACAGCATCTTTACTGGCCAATCATTGACCTCAGTAGCATAATTGTCATTAATGCAGCAAATGTTGTAATTTCGGGGCTTAGTGGGATGATGGGCCCATCAGCACCCAAATTATGTTTGTTGTTCACAACCCAACCCTCTAAATAGGGGTCCATTTTTTTTGTTTGCATTAGGGCCCATAACATCCTTGCCACACCACTTCCAGAGACAGGCCCCTCACACCTTCTGTGCCTTCACAACACAATAATCACCACTGTGAGTATCTCAATTTATGTAGCTGCCCGTCAGCTAAGAAGTGTCCCTGGGGATCAGCAGATCTTCATGCTCTGAAAGGCCATCTTTAAATAACACAGACCCTTTGCTACCTGTGTCTTGAGTAAGGTCCAAAGTCCCAGTTGGAACATGTACAGATGTACACAAAGGTAGCCTCTGCAGTGAAATATTTTTGTGTCATAGCAAGGAAGGGGCAATTTTGAACACAAGGACTATCAGGGAACATTCTGATTGACCAACAGGCAATATGTATGGATTCACCAACAACAAACACAAATTGTCTAACAAGAAAATTGGGATAGTCTGCCAAAGGACATATATAAATCAACCAATATTCGACATAAAGACTAACAAAGGACACGAGAACTGCCCAATAAGAAACACATGGATTACATGGATTGAGCAACAAAAACATAAACTGGTTTGAACAACAAGAAACATACGGGCTGACCAGCAAGGAGTAGTCCCTCACCAACAAGGAATGCATGCATTGACAAACAAAAAAGATATGAAATGATCAACACATAACGTACTGAGTACTAGAGGATGTACAGAGGTAACAGCAACGAACATCATTGATGAATTGGAGGCCAAAGAACATCTACGCTTACCAATAAGGCAGAGGCAGACTGACCAAAAAGGTACATATGGTTTGACCAGCTGGGTGGCCACGGCAGATGGAGGGTGGCCTCCACAGACGGAAGGTGACCTTCTTGAGAAGGGCAGTCTTGATGAGCCCAGCACAGGGACGATTCTCTCTCGGATGCCTTTCAGAGGGAGGACAAGACCCTGACATGGTCATCTCCATGCTTGGTTCCACTGGCGGAGTATAAACACCTTTGGGGAGAATGTCTTTTTGCATACTGTTTCAAAAAGTGGGCATTTTTAGTGGTGTCTGCTGTTTTCTTACGGCCTGTGCCTGCCTAATCAGGAGAGCCCTGTAGTTCAGATTGCCTAGTTGGGTCCTTAGAGAGTGTTTTCCTATCGGATAGTATTGCAGTTGATATTATGTAGTTGAGAATGAATGCGTGACATGGGTGGATGGGATGTAATTTAAGCACCCTGCACCACTGTGGAGGTGGTCCGGATGATTGTAAGCGCTGCTACTTGATGTGTACTTGGGTGTGGCGATCAGACATGTAAAAAGCCATATATTTTAATGCTTTCTTATCTGTCCCTTTCCTGGAAAGTATACTCTGCTATCTTGGAATGTAGATTCTGCCCGTCTGTATCATAGGAGATTCTGAATAGAGGGGCACTTCCCTCCTCCCTTCCACAGAGGTTTGGGCCTGGTGATTAGCTCTCTAGCTCCCAGGTAACCTGAGCCATCCCCTCACACCTGCAGGACCTTTAAGTTTGTGGAGGGAACCCCAAGACAGCCACCTCCATTTTGTGAGCCCAGCTTTACCTGCGCCCTAATACAGCCCAGTAAGCCAGAGTCTTAGGAGAACTGGTAAGAGTCCAGACTTTCTGTGTATTCTTGTTATTTGTTGAAAAGTGTATTTTTGCTACCCATGCCTGTGTATATTAGGCTCCCTGTGTTTCAGCAAACTTGGTGCTTTTAAACTGCTGTTTTTTCACCCATGACTGTTTGAAATATTCCCTCCTAGTTTTTCACAAAGACTGCCCTCAAGCTCCCCCCCTTTTTTGTACACAAGGCTACATAAACCTCAGTGACTAGAGTGTGTTTAGGAGACTGCTTAATCTGCTCTGTGATTTAAACTGTGTTTGGAAAGTGTATGTACCACTTGTTTTCCGTAGAAAAAGCCATATATTTGAGTGCGTGACAAGCAGTATTTCCATGCTTCCTAATCTGTTCCTTACCCAGAAAGCAGACTCTGCTAGCTTGAAGTGTGGATTCTGCCTGTCTGTATACAAGGAGATTCCTTCCACAGAGGCTTGGGCTTAAGGTAACTTGGCCCTTATATAAGTTTCTATTGGCTGTTGCTTATGTTGTTGTGATTGGTTGCTGGGGTTAGTATTTCTATTGGCTTAAGGGATACGGTTTGTGTTTTGATTGATTCTAGGGCAGAGTTTCTTATTGGCCTCAAGTTTCTAGGATTCCTGTTGTGATTTGCTGTCAGGGTTGGGGTTGTGCTTGGTATTAAGGCTACGGTTTTTATTGGTTTGAAGGTTTCTAGGTTTCCTGATGTGATTAGCTGTCAGGGCTAGGGTTGTGCTTAGTATTAGGGCTAGGGTTCTTATTGGTCTCAAGTTTCTAGGGTTCCTGCTGTGATTGGCTGTCAGGGATAGGGTTGTGATTGGGTAATAGGGCTAGGTCTCCCATTGTCTCTTGGGGTTAGGGTTCTGACTAGTTAGGGTTAGGGTTCAATTGGCCAACAGGGATATTTAAGCCTAGGGCTCAGGGCATCTCACCCTCGGCGGAGAGGACAAGGGCAGCTGCCTGTGTGGGCCTGGCCCAGGGACAGAGATGGTGCTGAATTTTAAAATTTTCAGCAACTAACTGATTCCCTCCACATCCTTCAACATCCAGACACAATATCAGCAAAGGCATCTAACTCATGCACCACAAACAAGTCTCATACAGTTTTCAATGTCTCAACAACAACCAAAAAACCCCGCATACCACATCTATACACATAGCCACCACAACTACAACAATAAAACACTTCATGCTCACACCAAACATAACTCTGTCCTTTACCACTAACACATCCACACATTACCCACACAACACAAAGCCACATTCTCCATAACTTTCATCCATCCAGACACAAACTCCCTGTTCATGCAAAACACTAGCACTATCCTCTATTTGATCCTACCAGACCACTTGTTATCATGACAACACCTATACTCAGCCTTCCATCACAACATCCACCAAAACCCTCCTCGTCTTTTTACCAATTACACAAAACCATACAATCCTTACACTCCACTCCAAAACACACATATTACTTCTTCCATCAGTCAAATCGAACACAAACACTCTTAGCTCTTGCCCATACTGTCCTACACACCTCATACACTCTTCTCAAAAACACATCACCACTCCCTGTACTATTCAAACACCATTCACCAGCAGTAAGTCACATGCAAATCCTTCACAGATAACCGCTACATCAACATCTCCTCTCACTACTCCCCAAAAACTAAACAAACTACACACATCACCACATCAAAATAACACAAACTTTCATAATACTTTCCGTCACACCCACTCCTTCCCTCATGACTATACAAATAATACAAATCCTGACTAATCTTTACTCCAAAATTCTCACTCTTCACAAACATCTAGCACATACACCCCAACACAGAAACATCTATTCACCTAACTCTCCTCCATTGCACAATTTAGAGCCTTAGATTATGATCTACATGCTCCTCCACCAACCCTAACCCATACTCCTTCCACCGTAAACACATGCAAACAAAATAAACAACATGCCACTCTTAACAATGTCGTATTCCCCTGTCTATTACACAACAAGGTAACTCTACAAAAATAACTAAACTCATCATGTCACTCTCAGCCACCAAGCCCACCGCCAACATACAGAGACCCAACAAAATGCCTCCTAAGCCAGTTGGACAAGGAACACAATATAGAAAAACAACACAATATATGATGCTCATACAGTTATCACAACTAATAACACACCTGCTACAAGCTCAAAATATACTGCTCACCCTTCTCCAAAATAAAATGACAACGCCTCCAAAACACATTTTCTAAACTGCCTGCTCATAAATGCTCGACCACTCTCAAAAACAAGCTCCACATCTACGACCTGCTCCCTGACACACAACCTGACTTACTATTCATAACAGAATCACGGTTGGGAGATGACATGGCCCCATGAAGCTTTTCCTCCAGGCTATCAAATCATCACACACAACCATATAGGCAAAAGAGGAGGTGGACTAGCTATTGTATTCAAACAAGCAATAAATCTTAGCAGAACAGAAAACATTTCCATACAAGGTTGTAAGGCCCTCATCATGCAACCCGACATCAACTTCTTCCTGTAACTTTCTCCTCCTTTACAGACCTCCACCTAACAATTCAACTTCCCAAGCACATTTCTAGACACAGTTTCAAACCTTATAACATTATACTCCAACCTCTGCATTCTTGTGCACCTCAACATTTGGTTTGACAAACCCAATATGCCACATCCAAAAACTATCGCCACTGGCTTACCCACATGACCCTAAATCAGATTGTTCACAATCCCACACACATCACTGGACACATCCTAGATGTCATTTTTGCAAATCCAGAACTAGTTACTGTTCAAAGCATCATGCCAGTCACATGGCCAGATCACCATTTGGTAACTTTCCAACATAAAGCACCACAAATCAACACACCCAAGACCACCTTCTGTTAGACCTGGAATCTTTGGGGTGGTCTCCCCAGTCTTTTTTGCCTCTGCTTCCCATGTTTTGACTGTGTGCTGGACTCTGATTTGGCTGTTTTTGGTACTCTGGGAACTTTACCACTGCTGACCAATGCTAATGTGCAAGTGCTAATGTGTAAATTATATGTGTAATTGGCTTTTCCATGATTGGCATATTTGATTTACTAGTAAGTCCCTAGTAAAGTGCACTAGAGGTGTCCATGGCCTGTAAATCAAATGCTACTAGTGGGCCTGCAACACTGGTTGTGCCACCCACATTAGTACCCCTGTAAACATGGCTCAGGCCGCCATTGCAGTGTCTGTGTGTGCAGTTTTAAACAGCCATTTCTACTTGGCAAGTGTACACACTTGCCAGGCCTAAACCTTCCCTTATTATACATGTAAGGCACCCCTAAGGTAGGCCCTAGGTAGCCCCATGGGCAGGGTGCAGTGTATGTTAAAGGTGGGACATGTACTGATGTGTGTTACATGTCCTAACAGTGAAATACTGCCAAATTCAGTTTTCACTGTTGCAAGGCCTATCTCTCTCATAGGTTAACATGGGGGCTGCCTTAAAACATCCTTAAAGTGAAGTTTCCCTTTGAGAGCAGATAGAAATATGGAGTATGGGGTCTCCGAACTCAAAATGTAAAAATACATCTGTTAGTGAAGTTGTTTTTAGATTGTTAGTTTGAAAATGCCACTTTTAGAAAGTACTATAATAGAAAAGGGGTATGGCCTCTACAACAGCGAGGCTAGGCCAATCAAACTACACAAAAGAAACAAGAGCCAACACTGTAGTTAACTTGGAAAAAAATATTATTTACAATAAGAATGCAAAACCAATCACCTCTCCCTACCATTAACACATAACATTTATCCAGAACAATTTTAATTGAACAATATTTATTGCACACAGAAAAACAAATACAAAAGTGAGCAAATACCTCATTTAAAAAATTGGCACTGCACAACCTGTACTTACATCAAAAACATTTGACAATAATACAAATTCAAGAACAAACAATAACACATCACATTGAATAATCAAACTAAAATTCAGGTTCTGCACCAATTTGAAAAACAGGGAACGCGGAGCCTAACTCATTCGCAAAATTTTAAGGTTCCTCCTAAAAGAGAAGAATATCGTGGAGGCGCTAATTGTAAGTTTTTGTGGTAGCTCAAATAGGAATGATGTGCATTACAAGACAATACTTTGAATTTTCCTGAAGACCTAATCTTCTTTATTAGCGCTCACCACTGCTCTCTATTGTCGACGTGCTTCGAACCCACTGCATTCCAGGGTTCTTTTCAGGGCAAGGAACACCAAAACACAACTGGTCAGGAGGAACTGCCATCTTGTGAATGGCTTACCACCAAAGCAGGGGGTCTCACAATTAGGGTAGAGGAAGAAACACTCCTCGACTTGCTGCACTGAAGTATAAATCACTTTAATTGCTTGTCCTTCTACTCACTCACGATGCACTCAGACCGATGTTAATCCATCAAAAAATAACTACAGTGTTGGCACCTGTTTCTTTTGTGTAGTTTCGTTTGTGTACTTTTAGAAAGTAGGCATTTTCTTGCTTTAACCAATCTGTGACTCTGCCTGTTTGTGGATTCCCTGTCTGGGTCAAACTGACAGTTGGGTTGTTTGTGAATCTCCTCTAGACAGCAACACAAAGGGAGCTGTGGTGTAGCCTGCATTTCCTGATGAGCCATCTGAGATGGAGAGGAGGGAGGAGTGGTCACTTACACCTGAATGGGCAGTGCCTGCCCTCACGCAATGCAGTCTCCAACCCCCTGGTGTGTGTCTGGGGCCTGGCCTGGGCAAGGCAGGATCCTGTGAACAACAGAGATTTTCCCTTGAAGTTTGCATACTTCAAAGGCAGAAAGGTTATAAGTAGTGGACCCCAAACCCCAGACTTCAGATTTCTTCAAGATCACTTCTGGATTCAAGAGGAACCTCTACCAAAGAGAAGAGCTGAAGAGCTGAGGAGAAGTGCTGCCCCTGACTGTGTTTTGTTAGGCTATCCTGCAGTTGCTGCTTCTGACTGTGAAAGGGGACAAAGACAAGACGTTGTTATGCATTCCTGCTTGAGAAGAATCTCCAAGGGCTTGGACTGAGCTTGCCTCCTGTTTTGAAGTCTCACGGCCATCAAAGACTTCCTCTGCCAGCACCTGGACTCTCTGCTGAGACTCCTGCCCTGCCAAGAGGTGCCCCATCCAGTCCCTGGGCCCTTGAAAGGTGAAGTTGGCAGAACAAGGACTGAAAACCATGCACAGAACACCGTGCAGGGAAATTTTCGACGCACCACTGCAACGTGGCTGAAAAACAATGCTCCACTGGCATCGCAGCTGAAACCGACGCCCCACCTGCATCGCAGCTGGGAAATCGAAACATCGCAGCTAGAGTAACAACGCAACACCCGCTTGAGGCTGCTGATAACAACGCAAACCCCACGCAGAGTGGTTTTCTAACACTGTGTGACCAGATTTCTTACGTATTGTTGCTGGGCGTCAAAATCATTGTGAACTTGTGTGGATCCGAAGTGCCCCATCTGGATATTGACGCATTGCTCTTGTGCGAGGGAGAAAAGCGATGCGTCGGATACCCGACCAGAGAAGAAACGATGCACGGCCTCACTTGCGAGTAAGGAATCATCGTATCGCTGAGTTTTCTGACGCACACCTGCCAGTGCAGCCTTATTTTTTTACGCAAACCAGGTACTTTGGGTAAAATCAAAGCTTCCAGGAGTAAGACTCTTATTCTTTTAAAAATTCATATCTTGACTTGTGTATGTTGGATTTTTGTCATTTTCGTCTTGTTTTATTTAGATAAATATTGGCTATTTTTCTAAAGGGGTGTGGTGTCTATTTTGTAGTGTCTTCACTGTATTACTGTGTCTGTTGATACAAATACTCTACACATTGCTTCTGGGTTAAGCCTTTCTGCTCATGCCAAGCTACCAAGGAGGTGAGTGGGGTTTAACCTGGTGTGTTTCTCCTTTGCCCTGACTAGAGTGAGGGTCTGTGCTTGGGCATGTGGTAACCTGACAGCCAACCAAAGACCCCCATTTCTAACAACTTCCATCTATCGACCATGAAACACACTCAATTTTGAAGACTTAGAAACACACCTAACAGCAAACACAGATCTAGACACAATACATTCTTTTCCAAAGCTTTTGATATCCTAATACCACTCAAAAAAACTAAAGAGAACAAAAGAAGATAAAACAACAAATCAGAAGGCTGCTACGAACCTGGCTCAAAACAAACAACATTCAAGACAAACTTTACCTACTCAATGTTAACAGAATATATAAATCATCAATCAAAAAAGCTAAATAAAGGTAATACTCAGAGAGAATTCAAAATGCTAAATCTGCTAATAATTAATTTTATAAAATTCTCAACAAATTTCGAAAATCCTAAATGCATGGAAGGAACTCATCCCATTACTCAAGAATTCACAGACAAACTGGAAAAGCATTAAACAACTAATAAGGCAGACACATTGGACTCCTATATAAAACAAAGGAACACCACCAGCACCAACCCGTTTCCTAAAATGCCCTCCAAAAGGAAGGCAACCCAGCACCTGCACTCCTTCAAACGAATATCACAAAGTGAATTTATGGATTTGGTCAAAACAAGCAAGCCTTCTGGCAGCCCTTCCGACCCTTATCCAGCACACATCTTCAAGAACATTGTTTTAGCTACATCTGCTGCCACACATGTAAGAAGAATCATCAATAATTCTTTAAGTACAGGAACCTTTCTGGAAGACCTTAAAAAGGCATACATACGCCCATTATTAAAGAAAACAAACCTGGACCCACAGGACCCCAACAACTACAGATCGATTACAAATGGACCTTTCCTGGGCAAACTGATATATCTTCAGTTGCCTCAGAATCGTTGATGAGTGGATGACTTGGAGCCATCTCAAACTGAATGCTTCCAAAACGGAAATACTAACATTCACATATGGCGATTGGAAAAATGATGACCCACTGTGCACCTGGCCTGAAGATTTGGGACCACTTACTCAAGTATCTAAGGAAGTTAAACACCTTGGAATTACTATGGACTCCAAGTTAACAATGAATGCCCAAGTGGACAAATTAGAACGATCAAGGTTCATCACCTTGAAAAGTCTGTGATGCATTTTCCCCTACTTCGGATTTCCACACAAGGTCCAGGCTACTATCTCCCTTGTGCTAGCTGAACTAGATTACGTCAATGGCCTCTACCACGGATCATCTCTATCTACTATGAAAAATCTACAACGCATTTAGAACTCGGCTGCCAGACTAGTACTACATGTAAAGCCTCAATCTCACATCTCCCCTGCCTTGAAGGCACTACAATGGTTATGGTTACCAGAAGATCCCCCGTCAAGCTGCTTTGTATCACTCACAAAGCAATAAATGAAACCGGACCGCTTTTCACCAGGAATAAAATCACCAAATACATTCAACAAAGAAACCTCTGCTCAAGATTGACACTCCGCCTTAAAACACCACCATACAAGAAAAAGTCTATAGGTGGTACATCCTTCTCTGTTCAAGCGGACAAACTATGGAGTTCATTACCCCCAAATATAAGATCCACTGATAACTATCTTGTCTTCAGAAGACTACTCAAGAGTTGTCTCTTTCCTTCATAACCATCATATCCAAACAGCAATGGACTGCATAAGCCTGTGTTGGTAAACATTTATAATCTGATTACGTGTATATATCTAGTTATGTGTATTTCTTTAAGAAATATGTATAATTACTATTTCATAATAATGAAATGTGTACATACTCTTTAAGCCTGTTTATCAAATGTATATTTACTCATGGTTAAATGTATGTATGTGTGTGTGTTTGTGTGTGTGTGTGTATATAAATATGTGTGCATATATGTAGATACAAGTATGTATACAATGTATGTGTATATGTCTATGTATACATATATATGTGTATAATATTATATGCTTAACATGTTCATAGGTCATTGCATAATTCTTACTTAAGTTGCTAGATTAGATACTTATGAATCCCTACTTTCATTTTAGCTATCACAATGAGCAAATGGTATCCTAACTACTTTATCAGCAAGCATTTTGCTATGGAAAGCTGAGTAAAGATAAAATAATGATAGAAAAGTACACAAATAAATTAACCTCAAATCTTGCTATTCTTGAAACGCTGAAATCTCAAAATATTATATCCATTATTATATTCCTTATACATATATTCCATTACTATGTATTTACATATCTATTTATTTATTACTTTAGTCCTACTGTACAAGAGGAAAAAAATTATATTAAAAAAAAGCTCTCTCGTAAGCTTTACTCTGTCTCCCCATCACAGTTACCTCTAATCATCTAACCTCAATCCCCACTCTCTGACTCCTCCCAAACCCATTCTACTACTATGATCTCCAAAATAACCCTGCCTAAGCTCTTCCCTCCTCTACCACTCCTGGCTCACTCTGCACCTCAGTTTACTTTAATGATCTCCAAAACAGCCCTACTATATTCTCCCTCATTTATCTCACCTTTGACTCATCCAAAACCCCTTCTACTACGATCTCCCTAACCCTTTTCTACAGACTCTTCCCTCCTCCATCTCTCCTTTACTCATCCCAAGCCTCATCCTATTACTATAAACTCCCAATTAACACTTCTGGTTTCTTCAGTCCTCTATCCCTCAATTATTATGTTCAAACTTACTAACAAACTCACATATCCTTCTGCTCAAATCAACTCATACTAATACTGTACTCATATTTCCCTATACTAAGCCACCACTAATCCTTTTGGGTACCAGAGTAGCGTGCTACCTGCCGAAAAGCGCTTTGATGCCTCGTCAGGGGTAGTTAGCACTACATAAATACAAGTACAATTACATTTGGTGCGTGGTGGTGGGGAAGAGTAGACAAGGAAGGAAAGGTGGAATACAGAAGTCTGCTGGGCCTATGCAGCCTTGAAAAATACTTAAGGACTTGATATAGAAAAAGATTTTGTGGTCACAAAGATCGCACCGCACACAGTTGCAAGTTTTGCAACTGAAAAAAAAACAAAGTTGCAATGTACTCAAGGTGCATTATGCAACTCCAATTGCAACCCACACTGGACACATTGGGGGTTATTCTAACTTTGGAGGAGTGTTAATCCGTCCCAAAAGTGACGGTAAAGTGACGGATATACCACCAGCCGTATTACGAGTTCCATAGGATATAATGGACTCGTAATACGGCTGGTGGTAAATCCGTCACTTTTCCGTCACTTTTGGGACGGATTAACACCTCCTCCAAAGTTAGAATAACCCCCAATATGTTGTTTTGTTTTTCAATTACAGGTCTTGGTCCTTAACGGGGCTGCAGTGTTGCCACTGTGTAAATGCAATAAATGGAAATATGATGTTCCTTTAAGTCCTCCATCCATGCATTTGTAGACATTAAGAGGGTTCATAATTCACTGCCATGTTAATAAAGTCGACAATTCTGTGAATCTTTATAAAAGTAATTTTTGCACTTTCACTGTCTGTTAGGATCAGGCCCTAAATCCTTATTTGTCAATGTTTGTTTCCAGTGCTCTGGGTTGATCTCACCCCACCCATCCTCCTCTTAATTTGTCATTCTCCCTTGATCTTTTAAGCTAAGATCTCTTTTGTCAGTAATCAGCCTGATCTTTCATGTTAATGTCACAATCCCCTCTACACTAGATTATGGAAAGTCCAGAAGAATGCACAGCTTCGGAGACCATTCAGGAACAACTTCAACTGGGGCAGGATGCAGCTGCAAGGCTATTAAAGGCTTCCAAAAGACCACACATTTCACTTATTTAACACCGGCATCACGGGCATCAGTGAAAAGCAGCATTCTTTACACAACAATAATAACTGTTTATAGAGCAGCGAATGAAAGGTCATTACATTTTCTGCTTAGAACCTTACTGTTCATATCCCCAGAAAAGTACTATGCTAAACAAAATCATTCCTACTAAATGGTCCTTGAACCCGTACAAGTAGATGGGAAAGCAGGGCATTTTCGTGGCAGCACTCAAGGCATAGAATGCCCATCCATGCTGTCTGCGCAGTAAAGCAAATTTATACAAATGTAGGAAAGGATTAAAACCACATTTATTTTAGTTCTGGTGGTTTATGGTCTAGTAGCTTATAAGTATTTTCCATAGACCACTGAAAGTTGCTCTCCCTCTTAGTCATATATTGGTCGCAATCTGATCCACATTGATGGTCTCATTTTAAGTTGGATGGTCAGCTTTCTGTCCCACTACCTCAGAAAAGGCTCAATTCCCCTGAAGGTAGACTGCCCATTTAATTTAGGAAGCGTTACCTGCCTGCTGAGGATTTCTAACGCCCACAGTGAATCCCCCACCATGGCGGCTCCACTGTAGCCCGAAGGAAATGCCAAGCAGGCACCATGTGTTCGAAGCATGTGTGGGTGTAGAGACAGATGCTCTGCGTACTCCTGCCATCTAGTGTTGTGTGCAGGTTGTTTTTCTTCAAAGATTTTCTTTTCAGTCACAAGGTAGAGTGACTCCTCCTTCTCGGTGATACAGAGCATGGGCATCGACTCCATTATTAGATTGTTTTCTCTCCACCGTCGGGTTCTGATGTATGTGATTAAGCGCTGAATCGAGAACGTCGTCGGATCTCTCTTTTGATTCTAACTCTACTGTCAATATTGCTGTCAATTGAATTTTCTCCTCTCTGAATGTCGGGCTACAACTGCCACTCGAGTTGACGTGACTTTGTCGTGCCACGCAGAGGGCTTTGCCCTTCGGGGACCTTCAAGCTCTGTCTCTGTTTCCGTTTCCAAATGATGCCCTCCTGGTGATGGAATGAATACCGTTTCATTTCGGTCTGCGTTGTCACGCAAAGTACTCACGTAAAGACTCCCGTCAGGTCCGTGTGATAAAGTGCCTCTTTTGACATTTTTGACTTTTTGTTGGAACAAGACGTGGTTTCTAACTGTAGGTGCCCAGGGCCCCTGCTAAACAGATTCCCAGGGCCAGGTCCCTTCCCCCAAAACTGTACTGTAATTGGAACCTCAGCCACCCATGTTAGTCGCTAGTGAGTGTTATCCCTTGTACCAAGAGCATGGGTACTGAAGAGGGCTGCAGAGCTGCAGCACCAATTGTGCCACTCTGAGAGGCCCCACACCAGCCTCAGGCAAACTGCCATTGCAAGTGCATGAACAGGTGTACCCAAAGTTGCTAACTCTACATGGCACTTACCATGGGTGCCATGTCAACTAACATGCATGCAATATAGGTAAGTCACCCCTCTGGCAGGCCTTACAGCCCTAAGGCAGGGTGCACTATAATGCATGTGAGGGCATATGTATGCATGAGCAGATATGCCCTTACTGTGTCTTTGCCAATTCTTAGATATAGTACATGTACAGGGAAGCCATAGAAAATGCATGTGCTGGACACTGGTCATTACGAGTTCCTGAGCTACCCTGGGTTGTTTGGTATCAAACAATGCAGAATAATAAATCCACACTGATGCCAGTGCAGGATTTATAAAAAAACATTTACCTACAGAGCACTTTAGAGGTACCCCCTGCAAAACAGCATTGGCATGGCTGCTGACTGGTATTACCAGCTCACCACCACTAGACACAATTCTGGACTTCTGGGGTGACAGCCTTTGCTCTCAGGAGCCAGAAGACAAAGACTTTGCTGGGCGGAGGTGTCACACTTCCTCCCCCAGGCAGGCACTCTGCTCCAGCGGTCAGCTTAAAAGGCTTTGCCGCCTTTGAAATCTGACCCCTACCTTTGCTGCTAGCAGCAAAATGCAGCGCAATGGTTTTACCCCCACTTTGTTTGGGGAAACCATCAGAAAACTTAGCAAGAATAGGAGGAGTGGCCATCCTCAGCCTGCACCAGCCCTCAGGTGTGGCAGGTGAGGTAACCACACCATTTCATTTTCCTCCATCTTGGATGGTAGGAAAAATAGCCAATCAGGGTCAGGGGTGTTTCCTCTTCCACAGGAAGTGGTCACTTAGTGGGTGTAGCCACCCTAACGTAGCTAGCCCATTGGCCAATACCAGGGACTCCCTCTAACTCCCTAACTGCAGTATTTAGAGGGCATCCCCTGACCAAGAACTTTAGATTCGACAAACACAAGAAGACCAGGACAAAGAAGATCCAAGGCACGAGAACTGAAGTCCTGCTGCACAAAGAAAAAGGCGCCAAACTCTGCCTGCTGCTCCTTTGGCTTGACATTCACCGCCAAGGTGCCACCTGGAAATCTAAAGGACTCTACAAAAACCCAGAGCACCTCTGGCCTTCTAATAATTGCCAATTACCTCCCTCAGAGTGAAGGTATCCTTCTCCTGCACCCTGCAGGCAAGGAACCTGTGAAGTCCAGTTTATTGACCTGCTGCTGACCAACGACTCGAACCCAGCAGCCCAGCCAAAATCCATACAACAGCTCCAGAGGACAAGACCTGCCAACATGCCAAGTTTGGTGGCACTAGGACTTTCTAGGGCTGTGGCGTACCAGTACGCAGGGTACCGGAACTCCAACATCGCACACCCAGAAGCAGGGTCCCTTCCGTACTCCCAAAAGCACAGAAGCAAACACCAGTTGAGAGACTTCAGGACACCAGAGATCCACCCCCGAGTGGCACTGTTGACCTGCAATCCACACTCAAAGCTGCCTGCCCCTGACCACGAGTACTCCAATATGCAGGACGTCTGGCTGATCTATCTGCACACCCTGGCCTACACACCACTGAACCAGCTGTGCCCTCATGGTCCCCAAGGCCTTGTGACCTCCCCCCTCCAAGGGGACCCGGCAGACTTATTTTTAAGTCCCTTTGTGCAGTGTGTTTCCAAGTGGCCCCCTTCTCCTCTGTGGGCCAGCTCCAAGACCTTTAACCGTTGCTCCTGCTCGAACCGGAAACCGCCTGAACTTCTCTGGCTGGACCACTGGACCTCTCCACGACCTCAACCTAAAAACAGATGGTGACACTTGTGTGAACATTGCCTTTTTTCCCATTGCTTCCTATGGTGTGTAATTATGCACAAAACCAGCACATTTTCTAAACTTTGAAAAATCATAACTAAAAAATTCTTACCGTAGAATGATGATCTTGGTTTTAAAAATGTAATAACAATTTTATAAAAATCTATAGTATTTTTTTTCATTGGTCTTGGGTTATACTTCCAAGTGTGAGTCTTGATTTATTGATACTGTGAGTACAACAAATGCTTAGCACATCTCCTAGATTAGCCTAACTGCTCGCCCACACTACCACAAAAACAGAGCGTTAGGTAGTCTGCTTTTTACCTCTGGATACCAAGGTGGGGGTTGCTTGGACTCTCTTCATAGTGTGCGCCATTTATTTTCGTACACTACATAGAGGGCCAACCTCCTACAGACTCTAACCTCTGTCTCCCTTCAGACCACAGGGAGGCTGATTGTGAGGCCTGTCAAGCATTCTGCTTGAAGAAAGCACTCCATGATCGTCGAGCACACTGGCTTGAGATGCAGTGAAGGGCCACCAATGGCACACCTGACCTCTTCAGAAGGACGTTGTGGGGGAGCATTATCCAAAGGTTTCAGTAGCTGAAAAGGAGGCTTCCTCCGTCTAGGGCAGCTCTGACTCCGATCCTGAATTTAAGTTTGTAAATACCAACTTATCGCGGGAGTATGCTACCCCCTGCCCCTAATCCTCGAGTCGAACCTACCAAAAGACTCACAACTCCAGATCAAGTGGCCTTTGGACTACCACTGCCTGTAGGCCGTAGTCGGCAAAGAGAAATCAGTTTGGACACCTGCCCTCCGGCTTTGCACCGAAACACCATTTGAAGCCAAAACCCTTGGCACCGACATACTGTACAGCCTTCACACCCTCTGGGACGAGCCGACCATCGACGCCTATAGATTTGGTGCCTAGTGGATCTTCAGCGGCAAAACATAAATCCAACTTGGGGCAAAGCCATCAAAGTCAACGTCAAAAAATACTATTGAGACCACTGTGGAGCCTATTCTCCACAGGTTACTAGAAAAAACTGGACAACAATAGATCCAAATTCAATCACAAACTGGAAAAATTGTGGCCAAACCGTCACCTTCCAAAAGACAACTTTCTTTCTAAGAGGCTTTAGATGCTCCCATTCCACCTGAATGCAAAAAGTCAGACAAGGCCAAAAGTCCTTTGCCTCCACCATCACCCTCACCATCTCCCCTACCACCTCTGCATCCGCTGCCTCCTCCACCTCTACCAGACAAGTCCTCTTCACTGCGGTCTGACAAAGGACTTAGATGCCGTCCCTGAGGGCTCCCCTGGTGATGGCACTGGTCACCCTATACTGGGGATGATTCATTTCATGTCCCCACAGACAACGACCCCTGGGACTTCTATGATGTTGACCTGCCAGGGGACACGGACCTATACCCTGCACACCCATCACCTCCTGATGATTCCACCACATTCCAGAAGCTAATAGCTAGGGCAGCTAATTTTCATGGAATACAACTTCATAAGGAACCTTTTGAAGAAAACTTCTTATTTGAGACACTATCCTCCACACACAGAGGCACACAGTACCTGCCTATATTGAAAGGCATGTTTCGCCATGCAGAGGACATCTCTAAGGGCCCAGTTAGGGTCAATAAAAAATATAAACCCTCTCCCTCTGATCCTGCATACATAAGAGGGCAAGTACCACCTGATTCCCTAGTAGTTACCAGTGCTAGGAAAAGGGCTAATTCTCAAGCGTCTGGCAGTACCCCACCCCCTGACAAAGAAAGCAAAAGAATTGATGCAGAGGGTAAGTGGGTTGCAGCTCAGTCTGCAAACCAATGGCACATCGCCAATTCTATGGGCCTGTTAGCAAGACACAACAGTGGTCACTGGGTTGAGCTGGAGGAACTCCTCCAGCATCTCCCAGATGAGCACAGAAAAATGGGGCAGGAATGAGCTGCTGAAGGTAAACTAAAATCCAACACGTCAAGTATATGTGCCCTTGACTCAGCTGACACTGAAGTCAGGAGTATTAATACCAGTGTACTCCTTAGGCGACACGCTTGGCTGCATATTTCAGGCTTCAGGCCTCATGTTCAGCAGAACATTCTTAATCTCCCATTTGACAAAAAACATATTTTTGGCTCCCAGGTTGATGAGATACATGGTGAAGGGCCGGACTCTTCTGGACCCTGCTCCCCATATAACTCTCACAACGGACACCTCACTCATGGGATGGGGTGCACACCTGAATGGGTATATGGGATACCGCACACCTGGTCCACCATATCAACTTCCTTGAGCTTCAAGCTGTTGACTAAGGCTTGAAAGCTTTCCTTTCTCACCTCATTCACAATGTTGTCCTAGCCCAGATGGACAATATGACAGCCATATATTATCTACAAAAGCAGAGGGGGACATAGACTCTGCAACTTTCCCAGAGACCATATGGAAATGGGCTTTGCTTCACAACATTCACCTGGTAGCAGGATGCAGCAACAAGTCCACGAATGGGAATTCCACCTACAAGTCCTACTTAAAACTTCCGCAGATGGGGGGTTCCCTCAAACAGGCCTTTTTGGAACCCCAGAAAACAGAAAATGCCCAGACTTCAACTCCAGGTTCCCACACCCAATAGCCAAAGGCAACGCACTATGGATGAGTTAGTCAGGGATATTTGCCTGCGGTTTTCTTCCTCTCCTTCCATTTCTGGTTCAAACCCTCCGGCAAACATCTCTCAAAATGATCAGAGTTGCTCCCACTTGGGCTCGTGAACCCTGCTTCACAACACTACTGGTCCTCTCGGTAGTTCCCCAGGAGAAGCTCTCCAACAGGTCATACCTTCTCACTCAAAGCCACGGAGAAATTAGGCACCCGGATCCCAAAACACTCAATCCAGCACTTTGGCTCCTGAGGTCATAAAGTTTGGTTACCTTTATTTACCACCAGAATGTGTGGACATTCTTAAAGAAGCCTGTAGACCAATCACTAGAGCTTGCTATGCAGCAAAGTGGGAATGTTTTGTCTGCTACTGTCACTAAAAAAAATTGACCCTTTCAAAGCCACTGTACAAGACATTGTCTGCTACCTCCTTCACTTACAAAGGCTAGGTTAGCGTTCACATCTATAGGCTTATATCTCACTGCAATGGCTGCTTATCTCCAAAATAGGCAACGCCTTTCTTTCTTCCGATCCTAGTCATTAAAGCCTTCATGAAGGGCTCAAAAGAGTTATTCCACCACTGGTTCCACCCGCACCTTCATGGAACCTCAATGTCATTCTCACAAGACTCATGGGCCCCCCATTTGAACCCTTATGCTCATGTTTCCTTCAGTTCCTTTCTTGGAAGGTGGCATTTTTAGTCGCCATCATTTTACTTTGACATATTAGTGAGCTTCAGGCTTTAACCTTGGAAGAGTCTATCTTTCAGCTACATAGAGACATAGTGGTTCTCTGCACCAACCGTAAATGTCTTCCTAAAGTGCTTTCTCAATTTCACCTCAACAAATGGATTGACTCGCCAGTATTTTCTCACAACCAGATTCTGTTCCAGAAAGAGCTCTTCACGCATTAGATGTTAAAAGAGCCCTTATGTTCTATATTGATAGAACTAAAACTTTCAGAAAAACTTAATAACGTTTTGTTGCTTTTCCCCTCTACATAAAGGAAACCCTATATCCAAAACAGGCATAGCCAGATGGATAGTAAAATGCATTCAAATGTATTAAGCTAAAGCCAAATGACCATTACCTACTCCTCCCAAACAACATTCTACTCGGAAAAAGGGAGCATCCATGGCTTTTCTAGGAAACATTCCCATTGATGACACATGTAAAGCAGCTACATTGTCCATATCATACACCTTCACAAAACATTATTGTGTGGATGTCCTAGCACACCAACAAGCTGATGTAGGCCAGGCATTGCTATGTACTGTTTTTCAAACAACTGCAGCACCCACAGGTTAGCAAATCTCTTCTGAGAGGGACTACTTTACAGTCTATGCAGAGCATGTGTATCTACAGCCACATATGCATTGAACGGAATATGTTACTTTCCCTGTAAACATCTGCTTTTGACATGTAGTGCTATAGATTCACATGTGCCCACTCTCCTCCCCAGACACCTGTGGCAGTTGCAGTTTATTCTGTTATTTCTCATATGGACACTTCATAATTTACACGTACTCTATACTCCGTTCTCACCCTCCTGAGGGAAGACAGTCTAACAATGGAGTTGATGCCCAGTATCGTGACTCGAAAGACTTTCTTTGAAGAAAAATAATCTGCAAACATCCGGACCCAACACTAGATGGCAGGAGTATGCAGAGCATGTGAACCTACAGCATGCCACAAACAGATGCTTACAGGGTAAGTAACATAGGTCCAGATGTACCAAAAAAGCTATTTGCGACTTGCAAATTGCGACTCCCTGTGACTCGCAATTTGCAAGTCGCAAATTGCTATGCAGTACGGTGTCTCAGACACCGACTGCAACTCGCAATGGGGTCGCAAAGACCCACCTCATGAATATTCATGAGGTGGGTCGCAAATTGCGGCCCCATTGCGAGTATAGGCACTCGCTAACATGGAGGCCTGCTGACGTCAGCAGACCTCCATGTTAGCGACCTGCTTTTAAATAAAGCAGTTTTCTTTTTTTGAAGTGTCGCCCGTTTTCCTTAAGGGAAAACGAGCTGCACTTAAAAAAAAAACGAAACCTTTAGTTTTGGGTTTTTTTCAGGGCAGGGAGTGGTCCTTTGGACCACTCCCTGCCCTGAAAAAATATTTTGGGGGCCAGTCACAAACTGGAAGGGGTCCCCTGGGGACCCCTTCCAATTTGCGATTGGGTTACCATCCACTTGAAGTGGATGGTAACTGCGATGCCATTTGCGACCGCATATGCGGTCGCAAATGGTATTGCATCCCAATGCGACTCGCAAATATGAAGGGAACACCCCTTCCTATTTGCGAGTCTGAAATGCATTTTGCGAGTCGGTAACGACTCGCAAAATGCATTTCTGCATTGGGATACGCGTTTTGCGACTCGCAAACGGCAAATTTTGCCGTTTGCGAGTCGCAAAACGTTTGCTACCTCTGGCCCATAGTCCTTTTTGGTGTCACTTGGCATGTGTCTGCTTTACAAAAACAAACTCCAAAAATGGAAGCTTGTTTCTATAAAACAAATGATAAGTGACCATGATGCGCAGGGAGTTTTATCTGTCTCACATGGCGGACATGGATAGGAAACATTAGTGATGGTGGGCCGCACTATATGAGGCAAGGTAACCATCATTGTGACCTGTCAGCAAATGGACAGATGGGCTGTCAAATGAAAAAATTCTGCAAGAAGGGCCTGCAGAGGCTGTATCAAGAGAAACACAGTGATCCTGCTAACTCTAATTCAGACAGGGGGACCACAAATTTCACAGGTAGGGCATCACAGTTTTTGGGACAATCCCTTACATCCACCAAATTCTCAGTGACCCCCAAGTCTCTTGAATTTAGTCTCTAATATTAATCATTTTCTTTTGTTGTTATTTCTTTACTCCAGATATGCAAAGGTTGGAGCATTAAAGTTTGCTATTTGCTCCTTTAGCAACATCTTTGAGTGCTTCTGTCGTTGCCTTGAGATTCTCACCAGATGGTGGTGGTTCCCTTTGTTGACTGTTGAACTACTCCAGTGCCTCATCTGAAGGTTTTCCTGAAGCCCAATGGCATGTTTTGAGTGGGCCTAGAATGCACGCTTAGCTTGCATTTTGGTCTGAGGAAATAGGAATCTGTTTCCGGTCCTTGTGGATCCTTCCACATCTCCCATTGAAGTCAATAATTATGCTAACATTAGTACTGAAGTGTCTACACATTTCAGGTCCTTTCCACCTAGCAGATAAATTAAGCAGATATAAACCATTGCAGTCTTTGTGCTCACCCGGCTAGTTAGTGTCAGCTGTACCCTCTCCCAGATATATTGTATTTGGCGATGTAGAATTTGCTGTTTTTCTCCCTCCTGCTTCGACTTCCCATCCAATTCATATACATTGAATACAGGGTCTGCCTTGTTCAAAAGTTAATTTAGGCTGTTTCTCCTCAATCTGTCTTTTTTATGTACATGCTTCACCTAGATGTGGTTAAGTCTGATGTATATGCTAAATAAATTGAATAAATAATAAATAAATATCATTTTTCTTTAGTGGAAGTTTGTGGATGTAAAATGTTTTTCTACAGCTTGCCAGGTTTGGGGACCCCTGGCAGCAACTTTCATTTTTTCTTTATTGCGCCTAACGTGAGGAACTTTGCAAAGCTTTGTAACTCTATCTATTCTATTCAAAATGACTTATAATGAGATACTGTGCCTTGCTAAGATGACCAAATCATCCATGTACAGTCACATTGGTATAATTTTCCCACCTACTGTTGGGACATAAGGAGTTGTTTCACAGAGGATTAATTTGTGTGCCCCCTTCTGTAATACTGATAGCGTTAGGACCAGTGCTTAGTTTGTAAATAAAAAGGTGCTGGTGCCCAAAGCCCTCCTCAAACACGCAGCTGCTGCAATTAAATGTGTGAACACGTAATGGGCAGCGTAATCCTGAAGCTATCTCGGGCCTCTTCAATCCATATAAAGCCACTCCCTGCCCCTTCAGCTCACTCTTGCAGCTTTCTACTTTCTCTCTTTGTGACGCTTTTTCGTTTTTCTCTTCCTCCGTCTTTCCCATATGTGTCTTTTGCTCGCAGCAAATGCTTGAGGCAGAAGAATAAGCCCCGGCCCTCAAAAATAAGTGCCGGTGCTCAACACCGGAAACAACAAGCACAAATTAAGCACTGGTTGGGACACATACAGCAGCGGCACTTTCTTAAGACAGCATTCCCTCATTTGCATGGAGATGTTGCCCCACACAAATTAAGGTAACACTTTGCCTCTGTGCCAGAACCAGTGCACTATTACGGACGTGGGTGCAGATGCAAAGAGTCCCTCAGGAGGCGCTCTTACTGTGTGCCAGAAAACAGCGGCACAGTGTCAGTGTACCCCCTGAAGGCAGCCTTATGAAGAGGATAAAGGAAGGGGTAGCTCTGTTCCCCATTTGAAGCGCAGGTAGGTGGTACGTCCACAGTGAAGGACAGGGAGACTGCTACAAAAAATGCTGATCTACTTTTCACCTAGGGGCTGACTGAAGCGGCTAGTCCACCTTTCACATTAAGGCATCCCCCGCCTGCCCTTTCAAAGAGGACAGAGATCCCCCTGCAAGCAGTGTTGTAAGAGAATGCAACCGCCTACACTTTCAAGGGGATGTTTGCTAAGGACCATGGGACGTCCTTTCCCTCTATGTTCTACATTTTTGTAGTGCTCACTCAGTGCTCCTCCTGGCAGTCTCTTTGCCTCTGTGCCCGCTCTGTTATATGACACAGGCAAGTCGCTTCCCTTGTTTGCAGGCTCCCATGTCAATGGGGGAATGCCCTTATAGGACAGCAAGACACTACATGTGCAGTGGCGCTGTCTGTGTTACGAAACGGCCAAGCATCTGTAGCGTCTGCTGTAATACTAAAGCACCCCGCATGTACAAAAAGTATTGCACTTTCATGTTGCATCCCGGAACCCTACATGTAATCCAGCCCTTGATCAGAAGGCCCTTGTATCAGCGAAGCTACCATCATTGGGAGATGCCAAATGCAAAAACCCTGGACCGCAAACCTCCTCAGTGTACCATGATGTACAGAGCATTATCTGGTTGTAAAGTGACTCATCTGCTTCTCTTTGTCTTGACAAACAAGGGATGCTTGCATTGACCAATGAGGAATGTAGGTAAAAAATAACAAAGTGTGTACATATAAGCAACAAGGAAAACATGAATTTAACAGTAAGGATTGCAAAGAATGAACTAACAAGGTAATAACTGACCATTACGAAATTCATCTGTCAACCAATGGAAATGCAAGGATTTTCTAGAAATAAGGCTCAACAAACATGAAATGTGTGGATTTACAAAAAAGGGAAAAACATAGGTTGCCCAGCAAGGAACCAATGGATCAAACAACATGGAATAACCAGCAGGGAGCTCATACATTAACAAATAAGAAAAAGATGGATCGTCCAAGGAACTATGGACTGACCAATAGGAAAATCAATCGATCCACCAAAAGGGAAAGCATCAGACTTCCAACTAGGAATGTGTGATATTGTCAATAAGAAACAGGGGGTCAACCAACAAGTAAGAAAGGGTTTATTCAATCAGTATAAGAAGGAAGTCATGGACCAGATGCAAGGAACCCGAGGACTGACGAACAGGAAGGCATGGGTCCATCTATGATGATGATGTACATTTACCAACAACAGAAGTAAGGCAGCAGCAACAAGTAATGTGTGGATGTCCTTAATCTCTCTTGGCTCCTGATAAAACCATAGGACAATATGTTCCATCAATAACCTTTTTACTTTACTTTTAGCCATTTTGTACAGCATGCAGCGCTGCTGTGAAACATGTCTGAAAGACAGTGGCAAAAGCAAAATGCTTATTTTTAAAGTCTACTTTGAATGCCCCTGCTGCAGGTCACCAAGTGTATTTTTTTTCATTGACGTATGGGGGAGAACAACTGAGGGAGATGGAGGGATGAGACCGACGTGGGCAGGCAGCAAAAAAAAGTGATGTGACGTGGCAAAGCTTTGGCTGAGTGATAGAGCATTTGTTCCGTGAGGAGGGAATACCAAACAACTTCCAAGTGGGAGGGACAGGGCAAGCAACAAGGACGGGAGGGTTGTAGGCAGTACAAGGACAGATAGAGAGGGCCTGAAAACACATGCACTTGTAGGGAATGTTAGTTTAAAAGTAACAAAAAAGTACTTCTGCAAGTTGGCGGCGAGTGGAAGGACACTGGCCACAAACAGGAACCTATACTTGGTCCAAACTCCATGGAAGACCGGCAGAACCAAATATAAATTGGAAGCAGGAGGCACTGCCCAATGAGAAACAAGGAAATGAGAGTGACGTAATGGTAGGTAAGGGACGCGCTAAAGCCCATTTTTAGCCTTTTATTTTGTTTACAAGAGATTTCGCCAAGACACAGCATGCGCTATTCAGGCGAAACCTAATAACATCTCAGTTCCGAAGGCTCTGTCCCCTCTGCCCGATAAATGCATGTAGTGGACACCTCTTTTGAGATATGGGTCAGGTTGGTGCTTGCAGGCCAATCAGCGTCTCCTCAAGACCTCTGTTCTTGTTTTGTGTTTAAGATAATCTAAAAAGGACAGCAGGCCCTTTTACTTCAGGTGAACCCTTCCCTTACAGACAACTGCACTTACGTCTGCCCTTGTTCTATGTATATATATATAGTGGTCATTCATAATTAAAATCTAATAATCTGGAAAAGTGTCTGTTTGAATTAAGTATTTAGTCCAGTCATTAACTCATGAGTCTGTTGAGAACATCACAAATCTAGTAACATAATCGCGAGCCTGCCAGCGTCGCGAATCTAGTGCTCGACTAATTTGTGAGTCTGGTGACGAGTTCATGAGACTGGCGAGCACAACACAAGTTTATCTGCAAAAAATGGAACAGTGGGTGAAAAGCTCGCTTTTGGCATTTGCGGTTCTCTGCGGGTTATTAATACTTGACATTTCCATAACACATCTCAATCACTAAAGCAGTTTTGAATTCGCTGTAGTCTTGCCGAATAGTTGCCAGCGTCTGTGAGCATGCCCTCTCCTAAATGCCTTCCTTGTGCATGACTGGTTACAAGCCATCGGTGGCATGCACGGTTAGAAGTGTCAGTGAAATACGACTTCCACAATTTTCGTGGGTGCGTGTGTTTTTGGAGGAGAGTTTAAATAGTGTAGTCATGAATTAGAATCCAAGGGAAATCAATTTAGCTCACAATGGTCGCTAACCTGAGTACTAATAAACTGGGTTATAGTAAAACCAGCTATTCATAGTGCTCGGAATCAGCAAAAGTACGGTATAAAGGGTTCAATAAAAAAAAGTTAGCATTAATATTTAAAACATTCTTACGGATATTGACCAAGCTGCACCCAGTCGTCCCATTGTGACATTTGGTGCAATAATCATGATCGTGGTGTTTATAAATCATGAAATTGGATAGAACATATGGCACAGCCTAATCTAACGATAACACAGTAAATCTGAGATGCAGTCAAAGTGGTGACAAGGCTTTGAGTTTTCTAACGCACCACACTAAACACTTACGAACCAGGCAATTGGGTCCTGGTCTAACACATTGAGAAAATAAAAAGGCTAGTCAAATTCGTTAGTTAGTACGTTTATGGATGGGAAGGCTGGCAAAGTTTTTATCGGAATCAAAATGGAAATACGTTCGATATTTGGATGCGGGAACGCAAATTATAATCTGAGGGAAAAAGAGCCTTTTCAATGTCGTGATAGATTTCTCTGAGCAATTAGTATTAAACACTATAAATCATTTTCTTTTTAATGTGGAAAGTCAAGATTCTGCGCTTTAATGTTCATTCCAAGACAGAAGCCTGACAGATGCAAAAGTGACAAAGGAGTACACTTGGTGTCAAGGTGGGGCTGGAACTCGGAGAAGACTGGCCTGTCTTGTCGTTAGGTTATAGCACCTCTTGTCCTGTGACAAGAAGTGACCTGGGGTGACGCTGTCCTGGGCATGGGAGTAGGTACTCACAGGTGCGGTCGGCTCTGCTGCCCCCTCCTGTCCAAACGATAGCGTGAGGCGCAGCTCTTCCATCCAGGCTGCCACGTCAAATCCAGCTCCGGAACCATGAAGCGCTCGGCGACAGGACCTCGCGGGAACATTACATCGCTGCACCTTCGCGGGGAAGGCAAAGACGCCATCTTGCGTGTGTCAAAATCGACCGCCGCCTAGTTCAACCGGCAAATGTGTCGTCGTCTGAAGCCGCAGTACAGGTTAACGTGGCGTTGTTTCTCCACCTGTGTCGGCACAGAGTGATAAGTGGCCGAATTCTGATTCCGGGTGATAGCCATTTAACTAGTAAAAATTGGCTTAAAACCATAACGCGGGATCTGGGAAAGGCAGTGACAGAGCCATAACCAGGGCCACTGGAATGATACGGCAGGGACGGCCAAATTATGCAGTAGGGTAGAGTAATTTATACGGTAACAAAAGCCAAATTATGCGGTGTAATGCGGCATTTTTTGTGATGGTATTACTTATTAATTTTGTCATTTTGAGGGTCAGGCCTGGAATAGCATGCACTAGCTCATGCGTCTCGCTTACAAGACACTGTTATAATAATAATAATAATAAGGTAATGGCGCCCATCCATTGTTTACCATTTGATGGCTTGTGTGGCGCTCTTATTTACAGCCTTGTAGTTGGGCAAAGCATCATTTAGGTTCCCTTCTGTGAAGCAGGGACTAAGCAATGATTGATTCAATTTAATCAATGCCAGTTTGCTGTTCCATATGTGATTGAGGTACTATTTGTTTATAACTCTTGTGCCCTTCAAACAGAACGCATGTGACTGGCAAAAACATGCCCAGCAGACAAACAAAATTGCAAACTTGCATTTACTATCATTAACTTTCTTATATTTTGCCAAGTCTTCTTTTCGAACTTTGCACTCATGTTTTGTTTTGTTTTTGCTCGTGGGCACTGTTTTCAGTAGTTGACATTATCTTGTTCTAAATAGTGCAAAGGGACATTGTTTCTTTTTTATGTGTGCTTTAACACATAATGGTGCAGTACACTCCATTCCACCCCAATCCACCCCACCCTACATCAGTATACCCCAATCCACCCTACTCGTTTCAATCCACCCGCACCAATACAACCCAGCCCACTCTAATCTACTCCAATCAATTCCACTCCAATCCAGACCACTCACTCCAATCCAGTCCATCACACTTCAGTCCTCTGAACCCATCACAATCAAGTCCACCCCTCACCAATCCACCCCCAGAGACAATCTACCCCACTCCATTCTGCCACAATCCAATCTGCTTTACTTCAGTCCACCTCAGTCCAATCCAATCCAACCCACCTCACCCCAAACAAATCCACCCGCACTAGTCCGATCCACCCTACTCCCCTGAACCCACCCACTCAATCCAATCTACCCCAATCCAATCCTCCCTACATCAAAACAATCCACCCCACTCCAACCACCCTAATCCAATCCAAAACAATCCACCCCATGCCAAATGAGCCCAGTGCAATCACATTTACTCAAATCCAACTCACCCCAATCCAATCCACCTCATTCTAATCCATCCCATTACACCCCACTCCAACCCACTGCAATCCATGCCACACCAATACACCCCACTCCAGTACACTCCACTCCCTAGTCCACCCCACTACAGTCTAGCCCAATCCGGTCTACCCCAATCTAATCCAGTCCACCCCAATTCACCCCATCCCAATCCACCACACTCCCAATCCACCACAATCCACCCCACTCCAACCCACCCCACTCCAGTTCAGTCCACCTCACTCCAGTCCAACCCAAACCACCCCATTCCAATCCAACCACTCCACTCAAATCTAATCCACCCCAATCCAATCCACCATATTGCAGTCCCATAAAATCCACCCACTCAAAAACAATCCACCCTACTCCAACCCACCCACTCAATCCCATTTCACCCTATTCCAATACAACCCACCCCACCCCACTCCAACCCAATCTACCACAACCCAATCAATCCCACTCCAATCCAATCCACCCACCTCACTCCAATCATCCCACTCAATCCAATTCACTCCACCTTAAGCCACCCCACTCCACTCCAGTCCAGTCCACCCCACTCCAATATAATCCAGCCCCCCTTAATCCAACCCTCCCCATTCCAATCCAATCCACCCGCTCCAAACCACCTTAATCCACCCCTCCAAATCCAATCCGCTCCACACCAATCCAGTTCACCCCACTGCAGTCCAATTCACCCCACTGCAGTCCAATTCAATCCACACCAGTCCAATCCACACCAGTCTAATCCAATCCATCCCACCTCACCCCACACCAGTTCACCCACCTCAAGCCCAATTCACCCTACTTTAGTTCGATTCACCTTACTCCACTTCACCTACCCCACTCAATCCAGTCTACACCACTCCACCAAATCCAACCCACTCCAGTCCAATCCACCCCACCCCACTCCAATCCAATCCACCCCCTCAAATCCAGTCTACCCCAATCCAATCCACCCCTAGCCAATCCAACTCACCTAAATCAAATCCACCCCACTCCAGTTCAATCCAGTCCACCCCAATGCAGTCCAGTCCACCCCAATGCATTCCACCCCACTCCAATCCATCCAACCCACTCCAATCCACCCCACCCCACTCCATCCTAATCCAGTCCACCCCACTCCAATGCAATGCACCCCGTCCAAACAAGCCCACTCAATCCAATCCACCTGACTTCAATACAATCCACACCTCTGCAATCCAATCCATCCCACTCCAATCCAATCCACCTCACTCAATTCCAATCCACCCCACTCCCCTCGTGTCCTCCCCACTCCAGTCCACCCACTTGAATCCACCTCACGTCAATCCACCCTAATCCAATCCAGTCCACCCCATCTAATCCACCCCACTCAATCCAAATCATCCCTCTCCAATCCATTCCACCCCACCTCACTGCAATCCACCTCCAATCCAATCCGATCCAGTCCACCCCACTCCACCCACCCTACTCCAATCCAAACCACTCCTGTTCAGTTCACCCACTCCAGTCCACCCCACCCCAATCCAATACAATCCACCCCACCTCATTTCAATCTGCCCCACTGAAAACCTCTCGACTTCAGTCCACCCGGCCCACTCCAAGGCAATCCACCCAACTCCACTCCAATCCAAGTTACACCACTCTACTGTAATCCACCCTGGTCCAGTTCAAACCACTCCACCCAGTCCATTTCACCCCACTCCAATCCATTCAAATCCAATCCACCTTTCTCCAATCCAATCAACCCCACTTTAAGCCAACCGACCCCAATCTAATCCAGCCCACTTAATATGATCCATCACTCCAATCCACCCAACTCCAGTCCAAACCATCACAATACACCCCACTCCAATCCAACCCACACAAATCCAATCAATCCACACCACTCCACCCACAATTTACCCCACTTCAACACACCCCACTCCAATCCAATCTTGTCCACTCACCCCAGCCCTATCAATCCAAACCACTCTCCCCATTTCAGTCCACCCCACTCCATTCCACCCCCTCCAATTCATTCCAGTCCACTCAATCCACCCACCTCAATCCACCCACTTTACTCCAATCCAATTCACCCAACGCCACTCCAGTCTAATTGACCCCACTCTACTCTAATCCACCCCACCGTACCCCAGTTCAATCCAATCCAACCCACACCACTCCAGTTCAGTCCACCCCACACCAATCCACTCCACTCAAATCCAGTCCACTCCAACCCCAATCCAGTCAGCCCCACTCCAAGCCACCCCACTCCAATCAACCCCACTCCAATTCATCAAATCCAACCTAATCCACCCTACCACAATTCAATCCACCTCACCCCATTTCAGTCCACCCACTTCAATCCAATCCACTTCAGTTCACCTGTCCACTCAATTCACCCCCACTCTTTTCCAATCTCCAGTCCAGTCCACCCCAATAACTCAAGCCACTCCAACCCATTCCATGCTATTTCACCCCACTCTACTTCACTGCACGCCACTCCACTGTACCACACTGCACACTCTGTCACTGACTCACTGAACTCCACTCCCCTCTTCTTAACTCTATGGCACTCTACTTCCCCATCTCCACTCTACGACACTCTACTCCAACAAAGTCACTCTACGGCATTCTACTACCCCACCCCACTCTTCAAAACTCCACTAACTTTTAGCCATGCTGAACAGTAGCCACACTGGTGTACAACATGGTAAAACACATTACCAGAGCCAAAAGCTCTTGTATAAGTAAGACCTGTTGGCTATGCTAATGCTTGTTACACTTGTCAACACTGTCTGGGCATTGGTTGCACCTCATTATTACCAGTTTAACACCCAAGTATGCCAATAAGAGACTAGTTAACCTTTGCAAATGGCCATCTGCTTTTTAGCAACATGTGTTGCTGCATTTTTAGTAACTGCTGAACCATTTGAGCTAGAAACACAATTTTTTTGTTAAAATCTGCATATTATGCAGCAGATGATGTATTATGTGGCAACTGCAGCAGATCTATATGTATGAAAAAAACACCGCAGCCGCACAGTTGCATAATTCCAGTGACCCTGACCCTAACCCGTGTACTCACCCTACATCCTAACAATTACGTTCACCCTTTCTTGTTTTTATTTTTGCATTTTTATATAGCTTGAACTCACTACGAGGGCATTGGAGCCCTTCACAAGATACACAGATTACGCTATGCAAGGCCAGATTAAGGTAGCATTTTTAAGGTACAGGGAGATTAAGTGATTTGCCCAGAATCACAGATATTGAGACGACGCCTAGATTTGCGCCTGGGTTCACGTTCCACAATCGGCAGTTCAGCCTGGGTCAAGAATTTATTGGAGTCGTTTGCTGGAGTGAGAAAACCTCAGTTTATTACACATCCCATTACAGTATATTTGAATTACACATGTTGTCCGCTAGGAGGGGTCATCATTCATAATCATAGCTGGTGTTATTTAGAACTTTTTAATTCAAAGTTTCTGTGATCAGTTCAAGTTGTCTTGCTGGTGCCTGTTCTCGAGGGGTGGCCAATTTATGTGTCTAGCTTAGCTGCCGAGATTCCTAGGTCCATGCGTAACTAGATAGGCCAGGCCGTTTTTTTTTTAGCATTCTGGGACTTGTAGGCTTCAGGGGCGGCTCCTCTGTAATTGTGGAGGAGCGTCGCCCCCCTGCTAAGTCAGGCACTGACAAAGAAAATGATCATACAATCATTTAATTATAATTTTGTCACTGTCTGACTGGGCCATCATGCAAGTCTAGGATGGGGAGGGACTGGGCCATGGCAGGGAGGAGGAGTGGTGAGCACTGTAAAGTGCACATGTTGGTTTGGCCGGCTGTCTTAGGCCGGCCAAACAGACATGCGCACTTACATTTCTCCAACCTGGCTGTGTTACACAGCCAGGTTGGTGAAATGGCACAGGCTTCCTGTGCCTGAGTGAGCGTCAAACCAGCCCGCTCAGGCCAATCCCAACGTTGCTTTCATGCTTGTTATAGCATGAGAACAGCGTCTGGATTGGGAGCCTGTGCCCACGTGACTGCCGGGAAGAGAGGAGCGACCGAGGTGGCCGGAATCAGGAGCGTCAGGTAAGTACATTAAAAAAAAAAAAAAAAAAATGTAACCCCTCCCCACTTTCCTGCACATAAGTGATCTATAAGGGTGATTTGGCACTTCTAGGTGTGCTGCAAAATGTTGCGCACATAGAAGTACCAAAGCGTCATTTTGAATGATTGTTTATGTGCAGGAAGGTGTCCCTTCCTACACATAAACAATCTTCCATGGCATTTTGCTTCTTCTATGTGTGCTGCAAAATGCAGTACGCATAGAAAAAGCAAAAAACGAGGAGGAATAAAAGCATTCCACCTCGTTTTGCAATGCTAAGCCCTGGGGTGGCGTTAGTTTTTGGCGCTGCCTCAGGTTTACGACAATTCGTAAATCTGAGGCAGTTTCAAAAGCAATGGGTGTTGCAGTGGAGCGCCCACAGTAACACCCATTGCACGCCCCTCTGACGGAGAAAACTGCGTCGGAGGGGCCCATATTTACAAAGAGGCGTAACAACAACAAAAAATGGCATTACACCTCCTTGTAAATTGGCTCTAGGGGACCTTAAATATGCCCCTAAGATTGATTACCCAAAACCATGTGAAATCCTAACCAGTTCTCTTGAAAAACTTCCACATAGCCATATTCTGTTTTCTAGCTAACGTCTTGAGGGTGCTGTGCTTCTTTCCACCCCCCCCCATTAAAACCTGGGGATTAACTCTGACTTTGTAGTGCTTAAAGTCTTAGCCACTCCTGTCAAGTCTTTCTTCATGTCATTTAGCTGTTGCTTCCCATCCAGCATCATCAAGTTGTTGCCCCGTGATGCATGCACCACCACCACATATGGACAGTATATCTTCCACCACAGGGGAGAGTTGCCCTCACTTCACCCCTGGCCTGCCAAACCAGCTCACGTCAGTGTTTAGCAAGAGGCCCTTAAACTTTGCTGTCTTCTCCACTCAGGGCTGTGCCCTGGCCACATATGAACATCAGACAAGACAGACTGCCTTCCTCCCATTCTTGAGCCCTGTCGAAACATAATCGTTTAAGTCAACTTAATTCAACACCTGTATTCCCTGTGTCTTAAAGAGGCCCTCTACTATGATAAGCCTAAGTTCCTTTGAAATCTCTCTATGTCACTCACAGATACATTCAAGTCCCGGAGGCTTGTTGCTCCTTACAGGGGAAGAGAAGCTGTTGAGCATTTTTCTGATGGTAATCATTCAGGACTCTCCTTAGGGCAGCCAGTGAGATGGGAGAAGAGGCTGGCTTTAAGCTATTAGTTTGGCCTCCAACTCCCTTGGGTGACTTGCCCACCACGTTTCCTCTACTCTCCTCTCTGTGCCTGGGAGAGGGGAGGTCTGCATCAGGTACACTATTGCTTTTTGGGAGGAGGGATCATCTTATCGGTTGCCTTTTTACATTCATTGACCTTGTCTCCCACCACAGTTAATGTTCACATGATGGATCCCAAGTGCGTTTCCCATTTTTCTTGCAGATAGTGCTTGCACCCCTTTACTCCCTGGTCCCCGAATGGGGATTTTCGTGTGGGGGCTGACTTGTACCTGTCTGGTTTTATTTTCATGGGGACTTGGTGAAAGGAATGCTCTAACTTACTGACCCTTTCATTTGATGCCTCCTTCTAATGTGTGTACCCTATAATGTCCTTGTGGTCCCATTCCATCACTGGCCATGTCTGCATTTTTAACTTAAATCCCTTGTCACACCTCACCTATGCATCACCACCAAACATTTTGTAAGATTTGTGAATCTTTGACTCATACAACCAAAGAGCAAGGTCATTGAAGGGGAACCTCTGTACAAAAAAGCCGACCAACACTCTAAATGCATTTAGCCGTTTGGTTATACTCGGTGCTTTAAATGGGCCGGTACTTTCTGATACTGAGTACCGGCACCTTTCTATGTTGAGAGGGAGAGTACCTCCACTTCTCAAGAAATACGTAATACCTTTCATTGGAGAGTGCCAGCACGTCTCAGAAACAAGCAGGTACTCGGATACAGAGTACCTGCGCTTCTATTTTTTCATTTCAAGCACCGGCTATACTCCTTTCTTTCCTAACCGTTTGCCTTTCTGTCTTTTCGTCCTCATTATTCTCCTGGGTAAGCAGGTCCATGCCAGACTGCTGAATGCTGCTCCTTTGTGATACAGAGGTTAGATTCCTCTGGCTGGCTGACCTTGCCTCCACAGAGGGCTCTCCGTACACAATTGTCTGGCCTAGTATACCTGAAGTTGCTGTTGATACCTGACTCGCCCACGCTGCAGCAGGTTTCACATTGTGTGTTGTGCCACCATGTGTGGCTGTTCCCAGTATCTGCAGCCCTGTAGGGCCACAGCAACTAGCCCGGTTGGTGTGACCTGCTCCTCCTTGAAATGGTGCGTGAATGAAATGGTGCGTGAACACGATGTGTGTTCTGAACTGTGAACTGCTATATTATTAAATAAGCTCACTTCCTTTACGCTAGTGTACGGACCAAACTTTTTTTTATTTGTATTGATGTTGCTCATTATGGGCCCCTGCGCCAGGAGGCCTAGCTGCCAGTTAACATCCTTTTGTTACTGGTAGAGGAGCATATGTAAGTTGGCTGCCTGAGGTCCAGCTGTGGGCTGATATTGTGGATTGATGCACCCATTTTCCTGTCTGCTGCTTGGCATTACGTTGATACCAGGGCTGCTGACTAACTACTGCTGTATTGCCCTGTTGTGTGCCAAGCTTTTTTCTGCCACATGCTCTAGCGATCCTTACTATACGGGCTTTTCTCCGGGGGGGGGGGGGGGGGGAGGGTAGGAGGGGGCCTATAACATTATTCATAACTCTTTTTGCCTCCGGTGATCTATGTCTTTCTGTTGACAGATGTGTCCCGTCACCAAAGGTGCCCACCCACATCCGCGTCACTTCTCAAGGATACCTTTCATCTGCTTCACAGGTGTGGAGCGGAAGTCGCATTGCTGTAACCTCGCGCTCTGCCACAGCAGTCCGTACCTCGCAACCTTGGTGAGGATGGTTTGGGTTGGGTGATAGAGGGAGAGATTGGATATTGTAAAGGGTGAGTGTGAAGTTGAATGAATTACCTTGCGAGTATGGGATGTTTGTTTGGAGGGTATGTTGCAAAACTTGGGTTCTTAAGGGAGTGGAGATGTCAAATTCTGGATTATGCATTTTAACTAGACGTTTTACTGATTAGAAGTTGTATATAAAGAAATGCTGTTGACATGTAAGCCTGCTCTAATAAAGTGTTCTTTTCTGCTATAGCAGGCTTGTGGTTGTGTTTTTATTGTACCATATGCAGAGGTAGCGGACCTGGTAAGCCTATTGCAGGCCTCACCCAGGGCAACAAAATGCTGGGATCGAACTTGCAATGTCCTAGGCTACACAATGGCAGTTGGAAACCCTGTGGGAGAATGATGCTGGTTGGACGTCTGGGAGTGCCTTAAATGCCCCCAACTGCAAACTGCACATGCCATAGGATCTTTTGATTGCCGCTGCTTGACATTACTCGCTGCCTTTTCAGATCTTATTGAGCTTTTGGCGCCTTTACCTTGTTTGTAACTTCACCACTGTCCATTTTATACAGTATACCTTTATTTTAATGTATTTATTTTTGTCGCTTAAAGGCTACTAGAGAAGTTTCTACCACATGCTAGCAATTTACATGATGACAGGTACTAGTTTATAAAAAATAAATGTTATTGAAACTTAACAATCAGGTGTTTATTACTTCCCAGTTCAACAGAAACCATTTGATCAACCATAGAATAAGGAATGTTTGCATTAAAGCCTGCGATCATTTAGATGTATGCTCTACAACTTATACATACCGGGTGCATAACCAGCAGAAGGATTTTAATAGAATTGGAGCTTGTGATCAACACATTGCCCAGGAATCGCTACAACACACACTCTAACCTACCAAGCTATCTTATATAGGATACAAGACATTAACCCTTCAAACTGGATAAGCAAAGCTATAACTTTGCAAGCGAAGACAGGAAACAGCACCATTTTGCATATCGTTTCCTGACTTCACTGACGCAAAGATTACCTTGTCCAGTATAGCAAAAAGGGGATATCTGCTTGCAGTGAATCAGGCCATTGGCTGGCAGGAGGGTTGTGTTAACTGTGGCCTGTGCTTAGCACTAAGGGGCATATTTATATTCAGTTTTCGCTGAATTAGCATCATTTTGTATGCTAATTCAGCGCAAACCTAACTCCATATTTAAATTTTGGCGCTAGACACGTCTAGTGCCAAAGTTATGGAGTTGACTTCATTTTCTGGATGTGGGAACCTACCTTGCATCAATGAAATGCAAGGTAGGCGTTCCCGTGCAGAAAACAACTCTATTATGTTAGCGTGATATTTATCATCCGTGCCAAAATCTAGCACGGGGGATGGAGGCCTTAAATATTGGCGCTAAGCTTGCTTAGCGCCGTTATTTAACGCCTGGGTCAGGGCAGGCATTTGGGGACATGTGGGCCTTTTTCCATGGTCAGAGACCATGGAAAGAGCCCACAGGTGCCCTTCCCTGGCCCTAGGGACACCCTCACCCACACCAGGAAGATACTTAAGGATGGGGGACCCCATCCCAGGTAAGTAGAGGTAGGTATGGGTAAGTATTTTATTTTATTATACAAAGTGCCATGGGGAGCCTAACCTGTCCCCCCCCATTGGGCCGGGGGCATGACGCCTGTCTTAACTGAGACAGGAGTCATGTCCATGGGGTTCTAACATCAGAAAATGACGCTAGTCTGGGCAAAAGCATTTCTTTTTTGCCTCTGCCCGTACTAGTGTCATCCTCTGACGCTAAACCCCCTGTTCCCCTTATGCCTCCACCACCCAGATAGCGTCCTTTTCTATGACGCTAGCCGGGGATTACCGCTGGCTAGCATCAAACCATAAATATGACGCCCAGCCGGCGTCTTGGTATGGTGCTAGCCGGCGGTAAACTTTTTGATGCTGAAATGCGTTAGTGCAGTTCAGTGTCAAAAAGTTGAACTATGGGTATAAGTACACTACTTAAATAGTCTTTGCTCCACACCTATGCATTAGTAACGCACCACTGCCAGAAAGCCCACTCTTAAACAAACGGCTTGCAGCAGAAGGTAAACTCAAGTGTATGGCTTCCAAGCAACTGCGGCCCTCAGCAGCAGTGTTTTATTTTTCCACAGACAGTCACACCTTCTGTCCCTCCTCCCCTTCTTATGTCTCAGCTACAGGTAACTTTAGCTCTCTGCTGGCAAGACCTATTATTTCCAATACATTAAATGTACTTAGAGTGGGCTTTTGATCAACCTCTTTCTTATGGTTGGATATCATTGCTGTCTATCTCTCTTCCCTGCTTTTGATTTGCTGTCTTTCCTCATTACTTTCACGTTTTTCACACCCAGGAGCAACTAGATCTCACAGTGTTCTGACTAAATGAGGTATCCTTCCACTGTTAACCTCAGACCTCTCTTTGCAGTGTGGTGGATGGACTGTTTTCTGTCCCTGTCTCCCCCTGCTCCCAATCCCCTTTTTTCTCCATTCCTAGTGTCCTCTTGCCCCACCAGCCTGATTTCTTAAATCTGGCTTTAGCAAAGACCTTTTGATTTCACTAAAATTATGCATATTCTATACGTATCTCGATTTTCAACCAGTCCTCTATATCCATTGGTCTGTTATTTTGTCATTAACATTTTTCTTCCACCCACTACAGCATATAACATGCAGCAGTGGATTTGCATGCAGCAGTTTCCCAGAGATCACATCCACACAAAGTAGTTCCTGTCAGTGCCAGGGACTGCTATGGCAAATCATGCTTTGAGAGGCCATATATTTGCATGTAACCAATGTTTGTTTTTTTTATAATGGCAAAGGCCCTGCAGCTCTTCAAAATTCAAGTTTTAATAAAACCATGACAAAACAAGCAATGAGAAATCCAAAAGTCTATCAACCAGCATCAGACCTATTGGCCTTGCCATGACTTGTTCATAATTGTTTTTTCCAGCTGTCGCACTCTAGGCCGGAAACATCTTAAAATTGTTTTGTGACCATTACAAGATGGTCTCGCTCAGTTATGAATGCGCATCTCCAAATGAGTGTTATTTTGCCAAATTCCATTCAATGATGCACATCCACAGTGGGCCTCTTTGAACAGGATTTGCTCAAATAAAAGAGAAGGAATTCAAAGGTTGATGCTGTGGATGCCCAAGCATCTGCAGCAGTCATAATTTCATGCATTTTGTAATACTTAACAAAATTTTGTTCCAAGATGGTCACTGCAGGTGCACAGACAGACATTTGTCGCAGCTATCTAGAATAGCAACTAGCATTGGCGGAGCCAATGACTTTCACAGCTGAGGCCCACTGACTTTGCCAATGCTGGGTTTCTTTATAAATTGTGCCAGCAACTCACTTTCGCAGCTGAAGTAGTTTAAAAAAAAAACATTAAGAAAGTTGCGAGTTAATCACCTTCATAACTTCACATACGCCTAATTATAACTTATTTTTGAAGATTTAAGCCTGTGACCACAGTTTACATACAGATTTATCTAGCAAGTTCATTAATCACTTGGGCTTTTGCCACATATTTTACCCTGAGAGTAGCTGGACACACATAGATATATCCAAAAAAATGCCTTACAACTCTAAGCTATCTTTTAAATGTGGTCTCTTTGTGACACATAAAATAAGTCACAGCAGCTTTACTATTGCATTTTCCCTTGTCAATTTCTCTGGAAGCAGACTTTCTAATAAGTGTTAGACCTGGCAGCTTTTTAGCGTGTCTCTTCTGTCTTTTTGCCTTCTGACCTCCTGGTTTTGGACTCTGTTTTTGCTGGTTTATTGTCTCTGCGCACTTTACCACTGCTATTCAGTGCTAAATTGCATGTGCTCCCCATATAAATTGTACTGTGGATTGGCGTATCCATAATTTATAGTCCATAGGAACGTGCCCTAGAGGGGCCTAGGGCCTGTGAATCAAATGCTACTAGTGGGACTGCAGCACTGGTTGTGCCACCCACATTAGTAGCCCCGTAAACATGACTCAGACCTGCCATTGCAGTGACTGTGTGTGCAGTTTTAAACTGCCAATTCGACTTGGCAAGTGTACCCACTTGCCAGTCCTCAAGCTTCCCTTTTACTACATATAAGCCACCCCTAAGTTAGGCCCTAGGTAGGCCCATGGGCAGGGTGCAGTGTATGTTTAAGGTAGGATATATACTAGTGAGTTTTATATGTCCTAACAGTGAAATACTGCCAAATTCGGTTTTCACAGTGCAAGGCCTAGCTCTCTCATAGGTTAACATGGGGGCTCCCTTTAAATATCCTTAAAGCACAGATTCTCTGTGAGAGCAGATAAAAATGTGGAGTTTAGGGTCTCTGAGCTCACAATTTAAAAATACATCTTTTAGTGAAGTTGGTTTTTAGATTGTTAGTTTGAAAATGCCACTTTTAGAAAGTAGGCATTTTCTTGCTTAATCCATTCTGTGACTCTGCCAGTTTGTGGATTCCCCGTCTGGGTTAGTTTGACAGTTGGGCTGTTCACACCTCTCCTCTTGACAGTGACACAAAGGGGGCTGCAGTGTAGCTTGCATATCTTGATTAGCCATCTGTGCTGGAGGGGAGGAGTGGTCACTCACACATGAAAGGACTCTGCCTGCCCTCTCACAATGCCGTCTCCGACTCCCTGGTGAGTGTCTGGGGCCTGGCCTGGACAAGTAAGGATCTTGCAAACACTTGAGACTTTGCTTTGAAGTTTGCCAACTTAAAGGCAGAACTGGGTATAAGAAGAAGACCCAAAACCCCAGACTTTTAGAATCTTTCTGGAATCAAGAGGAACCTCTGCCCAGGAGAAGAGCTGAAGGAGGAGTACTGTCCCTTTGCTGTGCTGCTTTGCTGGACTGGCCTGCAGTTGCGGCTTCTGCCTGAAAAGAGTGCAAAGGGTGAACTTTGCAATGTGTCCTGCTTGAGAAAATTCTCCAAGGGCTTGGAGTAGAGCTTGCCTCCTGGTGGAAGTCTCAGGGACACCAAAGACTTTAGTTTCCTCGACCTGCAGCACTGGGAACTGTGTGTTTTGTGCTGTTCAAAAGGAGAAACCACTGCGATGCCGGCAACAACGCCGCTGGCCTGCACCGTGACCTGCCGACACCACACGGAGTCGCACTGCCCCGCTTCGCACCGCGACCCTTGTCTCCCCGACGCCATCATCGGACGACTTCACTGAGCCGGTGCTCGCACTGCGACCTGTGGGCCCCGCACTCCGGCATTGCCTGCTCACACCACAGCCTGGGCATCCCTGACACCGCTGCTCCTGCTAACACCGGCACTGCTGCCTGCACCGTGGCCAGTGGACACCGCTCGTGAGGTACACAAAGCACCATCCCATCCCGCACCGCAGCCCCGGTCCCCGACGCCAGCACTATTGACTCCTGTGTCGTCACCAGTCATCCTGCCTGCACCGTTGCCTGTGGACACTGCTCGTGAGGGTCACGTAGCACCGTCCCGTCCCGCACGGCTGGCTTGGGCCTACCGAAGACAGACCTTCAGCAACGACGACGACGCTGCCTGCACCGTGACCTGTGGACACCACACGTCGCACCGCCCCACTTCACACCGCAGCCCTGGTCTCACTGACGCCGCTGGACGCCGTCACTGAGTCGCTGCCTGCACCGTGACCTGTGTGCACCGCACGTCGCATCATCCCACTTCGCACCGAAGCCCCGACGACATCCACGCCGGCGCACCTGACTTCATCAGCCTGGAGTTCGATCCGCAACGCTTGTGACTTCAAGGGCCCGATGACTCCTGCACTGACTCCGGAACTGACAAAAGTTTGTTAGTGGAGATCCCCTGATTTACCATAGAAAGTAATCTTTAAATCCAAACAAGTACTGGACACTGAGGTTGGCCAAAAGTGCTTAAAAATATACCATTTGCCACACACTGTCCCGAAAATTCTTCAGGTGCTAATCCTCTAACGCCCCATATATTGGTGAACAACTTTTCTATCTCTTTTTACTTGCATTAACAAATATTTTACTTGCGAGAGACGTTGCTTAATCCCACCACCTTGACCTCCAAGCAGGAATTTGATGCAAATGCTAAAACTGACTTAAGAGAACCCTTTTGTGAGCTAAATGCTGTGGAGGGCCTGATATCGGAGATCAATGCAGCTCACCATCCATCAATAAAAGAGCACTACATTGGAACACTGCGTTCTCAATCTCTCATCACCGCTTGATAAAATGGCAGACCTTACAAAGATGGGTGAGGCATCCCAAGGGAGTGGACAAACAAATCACTTAAATAAATGTGTAGCTGCAGGCTCCTGCAGATCAGCTCTAGATAGGAGGTGACTGGGGTCTACTGATCTGACATCTGCCTAGAGAATCGACTTGAGAACCCACAGCTTCCAGAGCAAAACCAGGATAACAGACAAGCAACGTAGGAAAAATCACCAAGGATCTTGACTAGGCAAAAGATAAGGCACAACTGTTTTAAGGTAGCAGACATTTCACAACACGCAGGTGTTAAGTCAATTGATGGGAAATGTCCAAATAACCAAAATAACCAAAGTGAACTTGATCCAGCTATTAATTCACCATTAAAGGGTGCACACCAACCGACAAAAGTAAGCAAAACACACCATAGCACTAATTTTTAAGACTCTTAGACATTGAGTCATCCCTCTACAGGCAGCCATTATAAAACTCACAGATTAAGGGGCAAGGCCAGCCAACAAGAGCAACGGGGAAAAAGGAATTCCTCCGTACGAAGAAGAAACTGTTGGAGAGAAACATAAAATCTTCATTTGCAGGCCCCTCCTATTTAAAACTGTACTACAGCACTATAACAAAATACTCTTTTTAACACTACAGCAGAAATTTGTATTGATTATTTATTTAGCATTTTTGTCAAGTTGAAGATACAGAAAGGTATAAGAACACTTTACAGAGAACAGAGCAAGTATACAGTTAACCATATCATGGTAACTAGTAAGTATCGTTGAGAGCAATCAAAAAAGATACTCTCTGAAACTGATAGTCCATTGGAGGAGAACAGAACAGTCCCCAGACATTAGCAGTCAGTGGTCAATGGCAAATGGCAAATATTCTTATTCAGAAAGATACAGGTGTTTTCGGAAGCATGTTGGTGGGTTTTACCCGCAGTTCAGCTTGTAGTTTCAGAGGAGTGAGGCAGCACCAGAAAACAACTGTTACCCAGCACGCCCTTTTAAAAGCAGGTCGTTTAAGCAATAGGTTGGTTTTGCTCCTGGATTCTCCGGCGCCTCCTGGCTGTTTGAGCACGCAAGTATAGGGAGGAGAGTTGAAGTGAACGCGTCCATTACATACGTTAATCTCATTACTCCTAGTCCTACTCCCTCGCCTTCCTTATAACCAATAAGGCTCCCTGCCTCCCCCTAGACCCCTCACTTCCCTTTAAACCCCCCTCCACCCCCACCACCTCCTGTACAAAAACAAGCCCAAGCAGCAACTCAGGCGGTCCGTACCGGGAGGGCGGGAGGGAACAGAAAGGAAGGCGAGGGAGTAGGACTAGGAGTAATGCCATTAATGTAAATAATGGACGCATTCCCTCACTCTCCTTCCTTATAACCAATGAGACATAGCAAGAGAAACAGGAGACGGACTCTGAGTTGCAACAAGTTTAATCACAACCAACAAAGGACACCGAATAACCACCCTCCTATTACATCATAGAGGACAAGACACAGTGACCCAATACCGACTCCAAACTGCCCAAGTACGCCAGTCTGTAATGACAAACAAAGGTCGAAGGGGAGGCCCAAGTAGCGGCCCTGCAAATTTCCACCACAGAAGCGCCCTGAAGCTCCGCTACTGTAGCAGCCATACCCCTGGTAGAACGGCCCTGAATCCCTAGGGGCGGAACCACCCCTTTCAAAGAATAAGCCATCAAAATCAGAGAGCGAACCCACCGACTCAAGGAAGCCGTGGACGGCTTTTCCCCTTTTTCGAGCCGGACCGAAATTCACAAACAGAGAATCACATTTCTGGAAAGGAGCAACCACCCGTAAATACTCCAACAAAGCCAGCCACACATCTAAAGAATGCAACCAAACCTCCTCATCCGAGGAAGGTTCTGGACAAAAAGAAGGAAAGATAGCCTCCTGGCGAGCATGGAAAGATGAATTCACTTTGGGAACAAACGAAGGAACCGGGATAAGCACCACCCGATCCGGAAAAACCTTACAAAAAGGAAAAGAGCAGGCCAAGGCCCCCAATTCCCCCAAACGGCGGGCCGAAGTAATGTCCACCAGAAAAAAAGTTTTCAAAGAAAGATGACGCAAGTCACAGGAACCCAGAGGTTCAAAGGGAGAAACAGTCAAAGCATCCAACACCAACGAAAGATCCCAGGAAGGAAAGGACTGCACCGGACGAGGAAACAAGTTAAGAAGACCCTGGAAAAACCGAGGCATCAAATGACCCTCATCATACAGATTACGCCATGGACCCCTAAAAGCCTGAATTGCCACCCACTGCACCCTCAGGGAAGCCACAGACAAACCCAACTGGGCTCCATCCTGTAAAAACTGCATCACCTCAAATAGAGAAGCTGACGTAGGATCTAACCCAAGCTGGAAACGCCAAGAAGAAAAAACCTTCCACTGCCTGCCATAAGACATCAAAGTGGAACGCCGCCGCGAAGCCAGTAAAGTAGAACTCAAAGCTACCGGAACCCCTAAACCCGTCAAACCCCTTCGCTCAACTTCCAGGCCGTCAAGTGCAACCGCCTCAACGACCCCATCGGGAGGCAAGGAAACTCCAGAGGCGACGGACAGAGAGGAAGAGTCCACACGCGATCCGAAGCCATCAACCGAAGCAACGGAAACCAATGCGCCCTCGGCCAATGGGGCGCGATCAAGATAACCCTGGCCTTCAGAAGACGTACCCTCACCAGAAATGCACGGAGCAACTGGAAGGGCGGGAATGCGTACAAAGACCCTGAGGCCAAGGACACGACATCCCGTCCACCGCCCAAGCCTGAGGACAACGAAACCGGGAGCAAAAGCGACTGACTTTCGCATTCTCTGGAGAGGCAAACATATCCACCACCGGAAGACCCCACAGGTGAACCAGGTGACGAAACAGAGACAACCGGAGGGAGAAAAGCTGAGACAAAGGAATGACCCTGCTCAGACGATCCACCCGAACATTGACCACCACTTGAATGTAGGTGGCTCGCAGGGAAAGAACCCAGTTTTGTGCCCAAACAAATATTTTCCTTGCAATGCGGAACAGTGCTCACGACCTGGTCCCCCCCGCCGGTTCACGTAAGCTTTGGTCACCAAGTTGTCTGTCCGAATAAGAACCGCTAAACCTTTCAGGGAGTCCTGAAAATGAATCAGAGCTAGAAGCACCGCCTTCAACTCCCGACAATTTGAGGAACGTCTGGCTTCCAGAAGCGACCAGAACCCCTGTACCTGAGCTGACCCCATCCAAGCCCCCCAACCGGAGAGGCTGGCATCGGTCGTCACTACCACCGGGAGAGGAAGAGATAAAGACACCCCTACACGAAGATGAGCCAGCACCAGCCACCAACCCAACTCCCTGCGTACAAACCCCGAAACAGGAATTCGTTCCCGAAGAGAACTTGACCCCGGAGACCAATGAACCAGAAACCAGTTCACCAAGCAAAGAAGACGGAACCGTGCCCATGGCACTAGAAAAAACACTGACGCCAAATGACCCTGCAGACTCAACCACTGAAGGGCTCTGGTAGCTGGCTGCGACAAGATCGACCACACCAGTGACTGGAGGCCCACTAACCGCTTCTCCAACACAGTCACCAAGCCTTGAAGAGTCAGAAACCGGGCCCCGAGAAAAACCAGATCCTGGGAAGGAACCAAATCTGACTTCCCCCAGTTGACCAAAAAAACGTGGTTTTGCAGGACCAACAGAACCCGGGCCACATGCCTCTGTAACATCACCTGAGAGGGCGCTTGCATTAGAATATCGTCCAGATAAGGATGTACAAACACCCCTTCGGAATGTAGAAGAACCACCAGAGGGGCCAGCACCTTGGTGAAAATTTGGGGAGAGGACTTGAGGCCAAATGGTAGAACACAAAACTGAAAATGGTCCTGGCCCACTGCAAAGCGTAGGAACCTCTGAGAAGACAGAGCCACTGGAACATGCAGGTAAGCATCCTGCAGATCCAGAGATGCCAGGAAATCCCCTGGACCGACCAGAGGAAAAATTGCCTGAATGGAAAGCATACGGAAATGCACAGTCCTGATCCAGGAATTCACCCCCTTTAGATTGAGGACAGGACAAAAGCCCCCTGACACCTTTGGAACCAGGAACAAGACGGAATAAGTGCCCAGACCTCTCTCCCCCACATGAACATGGGAGATGGCCCCCTTGAGAAGAAAGTCCCGGACCCCTTCCAACAACGCCTGCCTCTGGGCCCCGTCCGCAGGCAGGGGAGTGGGACGCACCCCAGAATCTGGAGGTACAACTTCGAAATCTATGGCGTAGCCATTGTTCACAATGTCCAGCACCCAGCGATCGCTGACACTCTCCTGCCAAACGGAAAGAAAGTGCCTCAGCCGTCCCCCAACCGGCCCTTTGCCAGGCCCACAATGATTGTCATGACCCCTTCTTGAATCCTCCCCTCCCCGAAGGAGCAGGAGAAAAACGGGGTGAAAATGACGTTTCCTGAAAGAAAAAGATTTGGAATCCATCTTGGGAGAGGACCGCGAATGCTTCCGCCAACCCTTGCCAGAAGAAAAACCACCTTTGTAAGGCAAGGCGTGTTTCCTCTCGTTAAAGGCCTTCGAAAGCATGGAAGGCAACTGATCTCCAAATAAATTGCGCCCTTCAAAAGGCAGTCTCAGGAGAGCAGATTTCTCCCCAGGATCCGCCTTCCACATCCTTAACCAGAGGGACCTACGAGCCCCAATCAAAGCTCCCGAAGCCAGAGCCAAAGTACGGACAACATCAGAAGACATGTCCGCCAGCAACCTGGCCTGTTGCTCCATAACAGCCAGAAGTTCCGAACACTCCGAACCTTCCTGAACAGCAACTGCCAGCTTGTCAAAGTCCTGCACCAAAGATTGTGCTGAATAAGCAGAAAAAATACCCGCTCTGAGGGCCAAATTCTCCGCCGCAAATGACCTTTTAAGACCAGAATCCACCTTACGGTCAATGGCATCAGCAGGAACACAATCCTCCAGATTGACCACCGTCTTGCCAATCAGAGTTGCCAAAATGGAATCCAGTTTAACTGAGAGTGGCAACACATCTTCCCCTTCCAGCAAATACAGCTTCTGAAGGAACCTCGGAACCTGAGACTTGTCCACATCCTTCCACTCCCGGAGTATCATATCCTTAACAGGGCCCTGAAAAGGCATGGCAAACCTCAAAGGCGTTTGATACCGAGGGAACAATTGCGAATCCGTCTCCGTAGGTTGAAAAACAGGAAAACCTAAATTGTCCCGAACATGAGACATAACCTCCCACATCTCTTCCCTGGAGATATATTTCCCACCAGAAGAAGTAGAAGGCGCGTCATCATCATCATCATAAGAAGAGGACCCTTCCGCAGCCCCAGGAGGACGGGCAGCCGAAGAACGTCCAGGCCTGGCCGCACCAGCTTGTAGAGCTTAAGACACAGCCACCTCAATCATGTCCTGAACCTCTTCTCTGGACATGACAGGCGCAGGAGCCCCCACCATCCGCTGGCGACCCCCAGGAGAGGAGAGGGGAACCTCAATATTCTCCCCTGAAGAAGAGGAAGAGGAAATAATCCTTTGTCGCTTTGCAGGAATCTTCGACATAATCCCAACAAGAAATGCAGGCCAGAGGTCCCAGCCCCCATTAAATAATGGAGAAAGCCCTCCCTAAAAAAATAGCAGCAAATGAAAAAGTGGCAACAATTAGCCCCAAACTACTAAAACGCGGGCAGAATGCCCGTCCTACCGTCAAAAATGCCGAAAAACCACAACCAGCACATCAGCCCACCCACGCGAGCCGAATATCCGGAAGTACAGCCCCAGCCGCAAAGAGCCGACCGACCCCGTCAGCCGACTCCAAGGACGCGTCTCGAAGGCAGCCTCGCCTGCCTCCAGAAGACGCGACCGCCAGGAACTCTCCACGAGGAGCTCAGCGCTCGTCGAGAGTGAAGCTGATGTCCCCCAGGCCCCGCCGTGGAAGAAGAAGCAAGGTAAGTCTAGCAGGGCTAGACAAAAAAGAACAGGAGGTGGTGGTGGGGGGTTTAAAGGGAAGGGAGGGGTCTAGGGGGAGGCAGGGTGCCTAATTGGTTATAAGGAAGGCGAGGGAGGGACGGGAGGTAATGGCTTTTTGCAGCTAGCCATCCCATCCTAAACTTTATTCTGGCCTCAGTGGGGAGCCAATACAACTCCCAAGAGTTGGGTGTGACATGTTAGGACTTTTAGGTGGATGATGCAAGTCTTCCAAAGATATTTAGGACAGTTCTCAGCAGGAAAAGAGGTTTTTATGGGATGCCCGCTAAGTAGGCAGGGGGCAGGGGCTATGAAGACATACAGTTCGGGTGAGCTTATAATCGGACTCTCTCTTTGTGATAACTAAGGCGCACAGCCTAATCTTCCTGCAAATTCAACAGTGACGAGTTTGGTACGAGTTTGGCATCCTTGGAACGCATCTTATATTTTACTATGAGCTCTTCATGAGTTGTGCAGGCCCTATCATAACTGAACTGAGCCACAGTGACATAACTATTACATGTCAGAGGCCTGAAGAATTTTGCTGTGATTTTCCACTTGAACAATGGGTTAGAAATGGGATAAGCATATTAAGGCCTCTTCTGCAACACGATGTCATCTGTGTAGATCTCTTCTCTAAGACCATGATCAAATGTAATCTTTGTTGATGCCTTGGTAAGAAAACAAATATGACTGATGAGTCAGATTAAAGACATGATTTCCCGCAGCTCTGAATATGGTGTTTGCTACCGAGTGACATTACTGTTAAAGCCTATTTATATATATCCCATCATCATACACTATATTGTGTTTTTGGCATTGCCCATGATGGTAGATGCCACTGACACAGTTTATATAATAGCTTCTTATGAGCAATATCTAAGTAGATCATAGGTAGGAGTAAGACTCAGCTACCATCGGGTGGTTACCTTGGTTGGACAACATAGATGGTTAGTCAATCTGATAGTAGTCATCTTCTGCGTGCCTTTCTAGCCCAAGTTGTAAGGTTACTCTGATTTGTAAGCCATACCATGCTTGTTAACTTTGATATTATTACTTTTCTTTAGGTTCCACCACTACTCTCAGTATAATAATTTGAAAATATTTACTACTGTTGATGCTGTTAACTTTGTTTTCTGAAGTTATAACTTGTAAGAATATCACGGTGTGTCCGAATGATGTTTGGAATACGAGTGGACAAATATTCAGAATATGGCATCTAAATTATAACTGAATGATTACCCTACCAATGTCAACTCCATAAAGAACGAGATATGTTCAGTCTTTGAGCTAAAGAAACCTGATTGTAGTGTTACTACTATTCTATGAGGTGCCTTGAAAGCTACTCCACTGATGGGTAAATCTGGACATTTCTGTTTTTTCGATAAAGCTTGTGAGACGTAAACAAATGTTACTTATGAGCTTTGACATGTTAGAAATTGCGGTGTCTCTTGATAGCTGTATTCTATAGTTATTGAAAAACTGGTTCTGCAAAGCCTTTATTTTGCTTTTCTGATATGTGTAAAGTTAGTTTTATGGCATCAGAGTTTCAGTGGTGCATCATCAAACGGCATATGTGAATGTGCTTTCACTACCACATCAAAAGAAATTAGCCTAATTCAAACGTTTTTCAGGCGTTTGCTGTACTCTGATTTTTGCCTTATTCTACATAGTGATTTCCGTGCATGCAACGTTCTCGGATCATAATTGTATACTCCATTTCTGAAGTAAATGTGCTTCTTTTTTTCAGGAAATCACACATCCTTCCACAAAGAACTTCCTAAACGTTTGTCACAGTGTGCCTCCTGGATTCTGTCTTTTTGCACTTTGTGCATCCCCACAAGCGCAACATTCATCTGTCTGAACAAGCCTAATCATACATACTGTACTATGAAGTCATATAAGACGCCTTTACATCTAATGCTAGCAAATTCATTGTATAAGAACGATGATCGCTTCTTTGTGCCATTCGCATCTCGTAAAATCCTTATGGTGATACTTCATATTTGATCAACTTTAGATTCTTACACACTAACATTGCTTATGCTTTTAGAGATACCCTCATCTTGAATGTAATGTTATATCTAAAGACAATATGAACACAAAAATCAGACCTCACATGGAAATCATGTTTATGCTATTTTATATACGCTGATAAAAGGAACATTTAATCAGTGTAAGAAAATGCCTCTTTTTGCATGATCATCCCCAAGCTTTTTGACTGATGCTGCTGGTTTTTCGACTCTGAAGGTGCACTGTCATAGTAAAAAAGCCTCAGTGCCATTGTTCTGACCCTTACAAGGTGCTGATTGGTTCGTCCACAATTGGCACGAGTTAACTTACTGCCCCTAGAATATCAAACCAGGGGTATCCTGGGCCTGTCAGTTAAAGTGCCTCTGTTGGGCTGCAGCACTTATTGTGCCACCACAAATGTGACAAAGCAATGTATGACTCTCATTTGCTATTGCTGGCTGTCAGAGCAGTTTTTCGACTGCTAATTCGACGTTGCCATTTAAAGTAACGACAAAGCCCAGCCTTCCTTTCTAATATATGTAAGTCAGCCCTAAGGTTGTCCCAGCGAGCTCTACGGCAGGGTGCTGTATACTGTTAAGTAGGGTATATGTTTTATTATGTCCTGACAGTAAATCCCCCACATTTTCCTTTTTACTGTCTAAAGGCAAGTAGCCCCACTGGCGAGTACAGAGTTACATGCTAACAGCTCAGTAATGCTAACTTCTGAATAGGACTGCTAAAAATGGTATTTCAAGCTATCAAAAGAATTGTTGCATTAAACCCGACTTGTAGCTGAAGTATAATGTAATATGACTTTTGCACAAATGGCAACTTTAATAAGTAGCCACTTTGTTTCAATTTTTTCATTGTACGGTTGCTGCCCATGAGACAGCCTTCTACTCTCCTATGGGGGAGGTGTGAATGACTCTCAAGAACACAGAGGGCCTGCCATTGGAAGAGGTGTGACCTCTCCCTGGCAGGAACACCAAGCAGGTTGTGAGCCCAGAAGGCGAACTTTAAAGGGTAAGTCACCTTTGAAGGGCACATGGTAGACACACATAAGAAGGGCTGGTTTTTCAGTTCTTGCTCAGGTTGGTGTTGGGGACAAAGAGGGAGAAGCTATTGCCAAGCTGATTTTTCTTAGGGCGTGTAGCCTTCAGGTGGCCAAACCTCTGGGGTGGGCTTTGCATCTCAGCATGTGAAGAGAAGTGTTCTGCCATGTTGGAAGTGGGCAGAATGGTGCATTCTGGACTAGCTAGATGCCACAATTCACAGGAAGTAGTCACTAGGTGGGAGGGGGCCTGGTAGACCATTGGCTAGTAGTCATTACATCCCCAGAGGGCACAGACGGGGCATAAAAGTAACACCCAGACTTCAGATCATGTCTGTATTGAAGAAAGGACAGGAGAAGGACTACCCTGCTGTTCCCTGGACCCGGCAAAGAGAGGCTGCACTAAAGACTGGACTGCACCTGCTGCTCCTTGAGCTAGCAAAGAGGGTTGTGTCTGTGGTGACCTGCTCGAGGATAAGACATCCTGGAGCCTCAGACAGAAGAAGTGACTCCAAGAGTCAGTTGGCTGACTTCCTGTTACAACTACAGGCCCAAAAAAATATACACAGCCTGCCTGGGTGAGTTGATAGCCAAGAATGCCTGACTGCCATTGACCGCTGAGGTGCAGCCTGAAAGACCACGTCCCGACCCTCAAAAGTTGCACCTGACTCTGTTGAGAGTCATTGGAGTGCAGTTTAATCACCTAGCAAGAAGGAACCACTGGTTTTGCTGTAACCAGAGACCAGTGTCAATTGTTTTTTGGCTGGACTTAATTCAGACTCATTGGGACACTGATCTCTGTGGCCAATGGCGCTCCACCTAGCGAGTTTGTAGACTGAGGTGTAGTGGATCCTATTTGGTTTTATTGGGAATCAGGAGACAGCTTAGCCTTCTGGCTTTCAGGCTTGTACCCTGTCGCCTAGTGACTTTTAACCTACTTAGCTTGCTCTGTTTTAGCACACTTATTTAATTATTTCTTCAAAATGGCTGCTATGTTTATAGCTAGGAAGATATTTTAATTTCATGTTATCAGTGCCACTCTGTGAAGGTGTCACTACCAGCGTCAAAGATAAGTGAGATACGTGAGTATTCACATTATGCACTTTCCCACTTAAGTATGACAGAAACATAATGTACCTTTTCAGGGAATTGTTTATATAATTGCCGCCCCAAGCATACCTTCTTATCTATTGTTTGAGAACTTACCTGCATCAGCGGTCCAACAGGATCTGTGTAAATACATCTCTTGCACACAGGGTTATCAGAGGGATTCCTACCAGATGCCATCAATGCTATCTATGCTACACGTGGCCTTGATGCAGACCCAGCCTTTGTGTCCCCACGGAGTTTGATCTAGAGACCTCATTCCAAGGTAACACGGGTTGGGGGGCTCTTCTTATGGACATGGTACTGGCAGATTAGGTTTACCACACCTAACTCTCTTTAGGTTATAGATTAGGTACATCATGATAGGATATTAGGGCCTATTTTCACATTCCATGTTATTGCAAAATGGTGGGGATCTTTATATTCATGACTCTTGTTTGTACAATTCTGTTTCTTGCATTATTCATTATCCTAATCATTGCAGCCCGTGCATTTTACAGTAGATTGCAGTCTTGTTAATAAAACCTATGGAAAACCTTACTGCATCTCCTTCATTGCCTGTGTGTGGCTGATACTTGTTGCTCATGTGAGAAAAGGGTAATCTCTGTTTAACACCGCATCACTGACCACCAACCTCTCCAACCTCGGACTCCGTCAACTGGTCAACACACCCACCCACGTCGCCGGTCACACCCTAGACCCACTCTTCACTGCAAGCAACAACATCGTATTCAACCACACCACCGAACTCCACTGGACGGACCACCACTGCGTCCATTTCACATTCAAGAAAATCACCGAACACCACCGCAACCCGCTACCGCCACACCGCCGCTGGGGAAAAGTAACCAAAGACCAACTAACCAGCACCCTCGCCAAGAACCCACCGCCCGACCCCACTGACCCGGACTCTGCCGCCATCAACCTCCAACAGGCGATCCTCAACGGCGCCAACTCCCTCGCACCACTCAAGAGGCCCACCGTCAACCAAGAAAAGAAAAAAGCAGCCTGGTTCACAGAAGAACTGATCACCTCCAAACGCACCTGCCAGAAACTCAAGAAAAAATTTATTCTCGAACGCACACCCGACAGCCTAGCAACCCACAAAGAAGCCAACCGCAAACACCACCAACTTATCCGATTTGCCAAACGCTCCCACTTCACAGAACGCCTTAACAACAACGCACACGACAGCAAGGAACTCTTCTGCATCGTGAAGGAGCTCTCCAACCCCAACGCCAACATCAACGACGTCCCACCATCCCAGAAACTCTGCGACGAACTCTCCACCTTTTTCTACCAGAAAATCGCCGCCATCCACGACAGCTTCAACACCACACCTCCGCCAGACCCCACCCCCAACAACCCCCCCCACGCCAACCGCCTCACCACCTGGACCCACGTAGATGACGCCGAAACCCTAAAGACCATGAACTCCATACACTCTGGATCTCCCTCTGACCCCTGCCCACAATACGTCTTCATCATAGCCGACTCCACCATCGCCCCCCAACTCCGCAAGATCATCAACCTATCCTTCGACACCGCAATCTTCCCAGACAGCTGGAAGCACGCCGATATCCAACCCCTCCTCAAGAAACCCACGGCTGACCTCAACAACCTCAAAAACTTCAGACCGATCTCCCTCCTCCCCTTCCCAGCAAAGGTCATCGAAAAGATCGTCAACGCACAGCTCACCCACTACCTCGAAGACAACTCCATCCTGGACCCCTCCCAATCCGGATTCAGACGCAACCACAGCACAGAGACTGCACTCCTCGCTGCCACAGACGACATCAGACAACAAATGGACAACGGTGAAACTTCAGCCCTCATCCTCTTAGACCTATCCGCCGCTTTCGATACGGTCTGCCACCGCACCCTACTATCTCGACTCCACAAAGCCGGAATTCAAGACAAAGCCCTCAACTGGATCTCCACTTTTCTCTCCGATAGAACCCAGAGAATCCGACTCTCACCCTACCGATCCAAAACCACCAACCTCATCTGCGGCGTACCCCAAGGCTCCTCGCTAAGCCCAACGCTGTTCAACGTATACATGGCACCCCTCGCACAACTGGCCCGCCAGCACAGCCTCAGCATCCTCTCCTACGCCGACGACACCCAGCTCGTCCTCTCCCTTACTAAAGATCCACACATCACCAAAACCAACCTCCACGAGGGACTGAAATCTATCGCCGAATGGATGAGAAACAGCCGCCTGAAACTAAACTCCGACAAGACGGAAGTCCTCATCCTCGGTCGCTCCCCCTCGGCCTGGGACGACTCCTGGTGGCCCTCCGCGCTGGGGCACCCTCCAACACCAACCAACCACGCACGCAACCTCGGATTCATCCTCGACTCCGCTCTCACCATGTCCAAACAGGTCAACGCAGTCTCCTCCTCCTGCTTCAATACCCTCCGCATGCTCCGCAGAATCTACAAGTGGATCCCTACGGAAACCAGAAAAACAGTGACCCAAGCCCTCGTCAGCAGCAGACTTGACTATGGCAACGCACTCTACACAGGCATCCCAAAAAAAGACATCCAACGACTCCAACGCATCCAGAACGCATCCGCCCGATTGATCCACGACATACCCCGCCGTTGCCACATCTCCCACCACCTGAAGGACCTCCACTGGCTCCCCGTGGACAAGAGGATCACCTTCAAACTTCTCACCCACGCGCACAAAGCACTACACAACGCCGGACCCGCCTGCCTGAACAACAGACTCAACTTCTACGTCCCCCCCGCCAACTCCGCTCCACCAACCTCTCACTCGCCACCGTTCCCCGAATCCAGCGCAAGACCTCCGGCGGCAGATCCTTCTCCTACCTCGCCGCCAAGACCTGGAACTCACTCCCCACCTCCCTGCGCCAGACCCAGGACCTCCTCACCTTCAGGAGACTCCTCAAGACATGGCTCTTCAACCGATAGCAGCTACCCCCCTCCCCCCCCCCCCAGCGCGTTGAAACCCTAACGGGTACATAGCGCGCTTTATAAGTGCTTTGATTGATTGATTGATTGAACCACAACTCCCCTGGGATGTTGCACTCTTGAGTCCATGCGTAAAGGCTACCACAAATCATCTTTTACTGTTTGAGTTTTTGGTGAGGTACTGCTTGTGAGCCGGGAGGGCTGGCCAACAGTAGCGACTTGTTGTAGGATTGGCCTAGTCGCCTACAAACAAATGTTATCCGTAAAAGAGCAGTCTTCCCTAGAGCAAGAGTCCAACTACGACAGAGAGATGACCCTAGAAAGATCCCCATCACTGGATCAATAGCCTTTAACATCTTCAGCATCCTGTACCCTTGTATATCAATTACTCCATTAAAGCCTATTGCACTTCAAACTTGAAGCCTGGGACTGGACTGGAGACTGCTTTGACTCTGTGAGGTAACTGTCCAACTAAGCCTCATTGGTCCCTGTGACTTGCTCCTTGCCAGAGTTGGTCACCATAAGCTGGCTGGAATAGGCTTTTACAACTTAAAAAAAGTTTTACAAAGTTTACCACCATTGCGGTCTATTACAATTATTTTTTGCGCTAAGTAATAAAGCAGGCATTTATTGTTCCTTTGAAAATTCATATGAGTTTTTGTTGTTGAAGTGTCTATTTAAAAATAAAAATACAACCACTTTTTTACAAATTAGTGTCAGATTTCTTCTGACTCTTGATTCTTTCTTATCACTTAGGATTTCTGAATGCTTTACAGTTTTTCTTTTGATAAAGCCTGAGTCATTGCAACCACAGCTACCCAGGGTTGGGCTATGTTTTTTTCAAACAAATCTGACTGATCCACTACAGGTAGTGAGTTTATTACACGGTGACTTCAAACAAACACACCATATAATAAACCGCTTTCCTCACAATCGGTTGATTACAAACAAAAATAAATATTTTGTACTCAACTCAAAAAATCTTTTTCAAATTGTACCCACATTCAAAAAGAAGAATTTATGACACAAACATTTGATTACGCACGTGACTCATCACTTGTGAATCAATGTGTACATTTAAAAGAACAGGTTTCACATTATAATGAGCCAGTTCCACAACCCAATTTTCATTTACAAAATGTATTTCGGAAAATGAATCTTGCATTGTTCCTTGGAAACCAATAGTATTCTCAAATATGAAAGACTCGTAGGGAGGGGCAGGGGGTTCTTAGTCCGTTCTCTTTCTGTTAAATTCCGGGGCCCCTAATTTCTTTGGTTTGGTTGTCCAGTGTTTTGAGCCTGGGTATGTTGAGGATCCCCTCAGGACTTGGAACTGGTATCCGCTATAGAGAAACATATTGTGGATGTGAAAAGGATCGGTGATGAGTAAGATGTATCAAGTAGACTCACTAGACTAGAATCTGAGGCTACTATATTGAAGCAGAAGGCAGTAGAAATTGAAAATACAAATCAACACAATAATCTAACACTTCATGGTCTCCCAAAGGAAACCAAGAGGATGACATTCTAACCTTAAAATCTTTTATTCCTTGTGTGGTGGGCCTCATAGCTGTATCATCTCTTACTTTTCAAAGAGCTCATCACCTTGAAAAAAGGCATTGCTACGACAAACATGGAAACTCGCAAATAAGCCACTTTTATATGAAAAACATGGAAAACCTAGAGGAATTATACTATTCTTAGAATACACTGAACTCTTACAAGTTATCCAAGCCGCAAAAGTAAAAAAACAGTTGACCTTGTCTGGGTATAAGCTGTTCATAACTCAGTATTTAGCAAAGGCCACTACCAATCTCAAGAAAGAATGTTATCTATTCTATTCTTACCGAAGGCTCCTACTTTAACTCCTTTGCTGCTGCCCCCACAAGTGCTGTGCCCTTTTCTGGCTATTTGGGGTAGTTTGTACTTAGGCCTTCACAACTGTTTGTCCACATAAGCTATCCAACCAAATTTGCGTCCTTTTTTTCCAACATCCTAGCGATTCTAAAGGTACCCAGAGTTTGTGGGTTCCCCTGAAGGAGACCAAGAAATTAGCCAAAATACAGCTATTTAGTTTTCTGAAAAATGGGAAAAAAGAGCTTTTGTTTTTTTCAGAAAAATTGGAAAAAAGGGCTGCAGAAGAAAGCATGTGTTTTTTCCCCCTGACAATGGCATCAACAAAGGGTTTGCTGTGCTAAAATCACCATCTTTCCAGCTTTCAGGAACAGGCAGACTTGAATCGGAAAACCACATTTTTCAATACAAGTTTGGCATTTTACTAAGACATACACAATTTTTACTATTTTTTGTGCTTTTAGCCTCATTCCAGTTAGTGACAGAAATGGGTGTGAAACCAATGCTGTATCCGAGACAGCTTAACATTTATGAAAAGTAGATAAAATTCTGAATTCTACAAGGGGTAATTTGTGTAGATCCTCCAAGGTTTTCCTACAGAAAATAACCGCTGAAATAAAAAAAGATTTAAATTGAGGTAAAAAAACAGCCTATTTTCTCCATGTTTTACTCTGTAACTTTTTCCTGTGATGTCATATGTTCAAAAGTGATATACTGTTACGTCTGCTGGACTCTTCTGAATGCAGGGATATATAGGGCTAGTAGGTTCATCAAGAACCCTAGGCACCCAGAGCCAATAAAGAAGCTGCACCTTGCAATGTGTTTTCATTGTATACCGGGTGTATAGCAATTCATTTGGTGATATATAAAGAGTGAAAAATAGGTATCAGGGAAACCTTTGTATTTCCAAAATGGGCACAAGATAATGTGTTGAGAAGTAGTGGGTATTTGCATATCTCTGAATTCCAGGGTGCCCATACTAGCATGTGAATTACAGGGCATTTCTCAAATAGACGTCTTTTTTACACACTGTTTTACATTTGGAAGGAAAAAATGTAGAGAAAGACAAGGGGCAATATCACTTGTTCTGCTATTCTGTGTTTTCCCAAGTACCCTGATAAAAATGGTACCTCACTTGCGTGGGTAAGCCTAATGCTCATGGCAGGAAACGCAACATGGACACATCACATTTTAACATTGAAATCTGACGTGTTTTTTGGAAAGTGCCTAGCTGTGGATTTTGGCCTCTAGCTCAGCCGGAACATAGGGAAACCTACCAAACCTGTGCATGTTTAAAAAATAGACACCTAGGGAAATCCAGGATGGGGTGACTTGTGGGGCTCTCACCAGGTTCTGTTACCCTGAATCCTTAGCAAACCTCAAAATTTGGCAAAAAAACACTTTTCACTCAGATTTTGGTGCTGCAAAGTCCTGGAATCTGAGAGAAGCCGCAAACTTCCTTCCACCCAGCATTCCCCCATGTCTCCAGATAAAAATGGTACCTCACTTATGTGGGTAAGCCTAGTGCCCGCGACAGGAAATGCCCCAAAACACAAAGTGGACACATCACATTTTTCCAATTAAAACAGACGTGTTTTTTGCAAAGTGCCTAGCTGTGGATTTTGGCCTCTAGCTCAGCCAGCACCTAGGGAAACGTAGCAAACCTATATAATTTTGGAAACTGGACACCTAGAGGAATCCAGAATGGGATGACTTGTGGGGCTCTTACCAGGTTCTGTTAACCAGAATCCTTTGCAAACCTCAAAATTTGGCAAAAAAAAACAAACTTTTTCCTCACATTTCGGTGGTAGAAAGTTCTGGAATCTGAGAATAGCCACAAATTTCCTTCCACCCAGCATTCCCCCAAGTCTCCCGATAAAAATGGTACTTCACTTGTGGGGGTAGGCCTAGTGCCCGCGACAGGAAATGCCCCAAAACACAACATGGACACATCACATTTTCCCAAAGAAAACAAACCTGTTTTTTGCAAAGTGCCTAGCTGTGGTCTTTGGCCTCTAGCTCAGTCGGCATCTAGAGAAATCTAGCAAACCTATAATTTTTTTTAAATCTAGGCATCTAGGGATATTCAGAATGGGGTGACTTGTGGGGCTCTCACCAGGTTCTGTTACCCAGAATCCTTTGCAAACCGTAGTATAGAATGATACCTTTCATCACCATTAATTTTTGACAGGTTCCGGAAGTGACCTAGGAGCCCGCCCCGGAAATCCTGCGCCGGAAATCCTGCCCCAGAAGTCCCAGCCCCCAAAGCCCCACCCGGTGGCAGGTGGCATGCCCTCCACCCTAGGGCTAAGCGTGAGCAGAGACTTACCTGTGTGTGCCATGTTGGTGGGGGTAAGTAGGGACATGTCTGGGCATGCTCAGTGGACATTTGCGCCTGTAGGCTGGTGTTGCTCCAGCAGTGGCGAGGTGCTACTGTGGAATGGGAGCCCTAGAGTGGTGTTGTGGTCTTTTTGGAGGTAGACCATGCCCCCTAGGAGGCGTGCTTAAGGCATTTAGGTATTTAGGTATGGGGGCCTAGCCACAGCCATCCAAGGGCAGGAAGCCCATTACAGCAATTTTTACTGCCTAATTTTAAAAGTCTTTGATATAAAGCTGCCTGACACTAGTTATGAAAAAATAAAAAATAGATGTTAAGTAACGATGGTTTGAGGGGGTGACTGGTGTGACGTAGAAGGATACACCCTCTCTGAGCATATGTTGTATATAAGGGAGCCCGTTAACAGCTAATGTTAAACTCGTCTGCAAGTGAGAACCCTTGGTATCACGAAGCGATACAACTATCTCACAGGAAGGGACACTCCTGCTTGCGGCCTGAACACTCTTGACAAATATTTTAGCTGCTTGCGACCCTTGGTAATGGGTGAGTAGACGCTACACGAGGTCCCTACTGAGGAGCATGCAGAAGTTACAGATTATCATGAAGACCTGTGTCGGCAGATGGCCTCGCTCAGCCTTAATGATCGACCGCCGTTGATATCACCTAATAAGGGGTCATCAAGCAGCAGTGAAAGCTCAAGTGAAGAAGTAATGGATGAAAATAGTTTCACAGGCATGGAAACTATAATCCCCCCTTACTACCCAGTATATGAAGATATGAGATTTCTGAAGGAGGAAGCCGGGTCAGAGGTTGCTGAATGCCCGCAATCTGTTGTGAACAGCTATGAGGCTGAGGAGACTCCTAGGGACTTTGACATCTCGCAAGATTTCAGAGCCACTGTGGAGGCCCCTGAAAATGTAGAGGTTAGTATGTTTTTAATGTAGACCCTTTAAGCCTGTGTGATGCTAGGTTTTGTTAACTAATAGCCTTTTTCTTTCTTTTTTGAACTGCAGAAAGCACCAGAAAAATGCGATGAGGTTGAGGAGAGTTCTAAGGCTGCTAAGACCTTCATTATGAACTGCTTGTGCTGTTCAAAACAGATTGAAAGTTCCACAAGCCAAAACAACGAACTGTGTAAGGATCGTCAAAAAGCATATGATTCTGTAGATCTTGAAAAGGAGGCCCCCTGTGTAACATGCATGGATAGAGGGCATGTTAAGGGTTTTGCAGCTAGTGTTGTGTACGCCTGTCTCAAACAAGACTTTTATTCTCGATGTTATGGTCATAAAACTAAGGATCCACAACAGACATCTCATGACTGCCTATTTCCATCATACACAGATGAAACTACCCACTATATTTGTCATTTGATAGACCCCCGCAAGTTATATAAACTGTTAAAGTCGGTGTACCAGCTAGCGGGTGAAAAAAATGTCAGACCTGCTATGGCTCGGGTCTTGTCACAGACACTCGGAGAAATCCAAAATGTATATCACATTCGTGCAAAACTTTCTAACATGCGGGCAAAGTGCCAGACAGCTATTAGAAAGAGGGCAGAATGATCTATAGAGAAGCATGGTGCTAATGTTTATTATAAAAGCAGGTGGAGTGTATGGCCCCTCAAAAAATGTTTCAAGAGCCAGAGCATTGAGTGTATGAATGTTAAGGGATAGATACAGAGTTATTGGAGGTGTGATAGGGCTAACCTATACAGTGCTATCGACTATCTGTCTTTAAAAATATCAAGATATGTGACTTTACACTGACATTTGAGACACACATCCCAATTCTATATGTAGCGGACGAGCTAATATGCATGCATCTTGAATAGCATGCATACTACTTGCTGGTATCACCAACAGTGTAAACTTGTAAAATATGGAATGACGATCTCTTGTTATCCTATGTGCCTGTAATAAAATGTCTATACACAAAACAAAACGTTTTTCATACTGTGACTCACAAGTGTTAACATGTCGGGCTCCATGTTAAAGAAGCTTTATTACGATACAAAGGATGTTGCGCGCTTCGGAAGTGGCGAAATGTTGTTTAGAAGGGGTAAAGCTGAAAATGAGCCGATAAGCAGAACACAGGTTAAGACATGGCTATAGGGTGAAGAGGCGTATTTACTCCACAAGCCAGCGAGAAGACGTTTTAAGAGGAGACCCACTATCGTTAATGCACACTTAGATTATCAATGGCAGGCTGACATAAAATCAAAGATGTGGAGATACTTCTCGGCCTACAACACCTACCGATACGTATCGGTTCTACAGGACTTTTTTAGCTGTTTATAATGCCAGCTATCATTGAACTATCAAAATGGCCTGGGTAGAAGTAATGGCTGGTAATTCTCTAAAGGTGTGGAGGACGGTATACGGCAGTTACTTCGGCGCCAAAGTAAAGAAGCCTGTTTTTAAAAAAGGGGACCATGTCAGGGTTTCAAAATAGAAAGGGGTCTTTACGAAAGTTTATCAACAGACTTTCAGCGATGAGATATTTATAGTTGAGAGTGCTGAGCTTAAAGAAGGTGTGTACATTTATAGGTTGAAGGACTACTCTAGTGAAGCGGTGCCTGGTATTTTTTACAGTCAAGAGTTGCAAAAGGTCCCAGACGATGTAAATAGGGTTTACAGGGTTGAAAAGATTCTAGAGTGGAAAGGGAGGGGGCAAAAAGACAGGCCTTTGTTAAGAGGCGGGGATGGCCTGAGAAATTTAACAGTTGGGTGCTGGCCAGAGCCCTGCATGGCGTGTGAAGACCGATAGCTCTAAAAAAGAAGACAACAATATGGAGACATCATCCTTTTATATTACATTACCCTCTAATGCCTCAATGGGTATGTTCCCTGATAATAAAATATCAAATTATACTGTCAAATTGGCTAAACCTGTGGATCTGAAATGGGTTTGGGAAGTCACCTTAACAGAAATCCAATACCCCCGGACATGGAATACGTTTAAGAGGTCTGAAGTTAAATTCAGTATAAAGAAGTCTCAAACTGAACCTTTATGTATCGCAGGTTTTCCCCCCGGATATTACCTTTCTGTTAATGCGGTGGTGGATGCCATTAACAGGCATTGATGGGTATTCGGACGTTCAACTGGTGCTAGACAGTGTTAAAAGGAAGGTTTTTACTAAAGCGCCCAGCCAGGATGCACAGTTTATCACTATGGGGAAGTTGAACAGGGTTTTAGGAACTGTACAACATATAAGAAACAAGAAGGAGCTAGATCTGACGTGTCCCGATATTGATGGGGGGTTCTACACACTCTATGTCTATACAGATATAATTGAACTGCAGAGAGTGGGGGATAGTTATGCTCCCTTGCTGTGATGGGTGCAAGTGAGGGGTGAAAACAACACAATAGCTAATATTCAATATATTAAGCCTGACTATGTAACAATTTCTAAAAACCATTTTGACATTATAACCATCATGGTCTTTGATGATCAGTCTGAACCTGTGTTCTTTAAATACAGGAAAGTTATTGTTGAGCTTCATTTCAGACCTCGCCGAGACAGTGAATATTAAGAGGTTGTTGTGGTGCCTATGAAATCCTATGGCAACCCATCTATGTATAGAGAGTATTACAGGCATCAGTCAGGATATGGAGGGCCCCCTTACTTTCAAGGAGCTCCTGATATGTATGGGGCAGGTCTTAGGTTTTTTTTCTCCGTAGTTTGTTCAGAAGGGCCATGCCTTTTTTGAGAAAAGGCTATGAAATTGCAAAACCACACGTAAAGACAGCTGCCAAGAACATTGCCCAAGATGTGGTGGGTTCTGTGAAGTCGGCAGTCATTGAACGCATGAACAAGCAGCCCCAAGAAGGGTTAGGACTAATGTACAAGCCATGTCTTAGTATTAAAAGGAAGAGGAGGTCTTTGCGACGCTAAGGGCGCCCTGCTCCCTATAAAAAAGGAAGCGTTCTTCAAAAAGAGCTCACAAAAGAAGATCCTTAAGCCGGAAGAGGGCTACGAAGAAGAGAACACCATCTAACGTTAGCATTTTCTAAAAGGCTTGTCACCCTAAAACATGGCTTTTGTACACTGCACATCAGGTGAATGCACCAATTCAGAGTTAGATTTGTTTTCTCTAAAGCCTACACTGACTAGTATCGAAAACAGTTTTTTCATGGCAGTATCGCCATTAGCAGCCTTGACACCTCTGGCCCCAATAGAGTTTTACGTGTCGGGGTCCACGGATATGTATCTAGATCTCAACAATACTCTACTACATCTGGTTTGTAAAATTGTAAAAGCGGAGGGATCCAGGATTGCTGCGACTGATAGTGGCAACGATTGCTTACCCCATCGCGACAATGTTTAATCAGGGGGACATTACCCTTGGTGACAGACTCATCACGCAAAATGACAACATGTACGCCTACAGGGCGTATATGGAAAGTATTCTGAACTACAGAAGCGATGCCTTGGACACACAGCTTTCAGGTGGGCATACTTATGCTCAGTTCGAAGACACTGCTCTAGATGGGCTTAATACAGGCTTTGTAAAAAGAGCAAGCTTCGCCAGCGGTAGTAGAGTTTGACCTCCTGGGGTGAATACATTCAGACCTTTTCTTCCAAGATAAACTAATCATTAACGGCATTGACTTGAAGATCAAACTCAACCGCAACAAAGATGCCTTCTGTCTCATTTCTGAGGGTGCTGAACAGTATAAACCGCTCAGACAGTCTGTTAGCCTGTTTGTAAAGAGAGTGAATGTGTCACCAACTGTCAGTTTGGCTCATGTTGAAGCTTTACAACTGTCGAATGTTAAATATGCCATTGAAAGAGTCTCTATGAAAGTCTACAGCATACCAGTCGGCACCCGTTTAACACAACAGCAAATGTATTTCTGGGGCAGCTACCAAAACTTGTTTTTATATGGTTTGTTGACCACACAACTTTCAGCGGGTTACACACTTCAAACCCTTTTAATTTTAAGCACTACGGTATCAACTATGCTGCTCTAGTCCACAAGGGAGCTGTCATACCTGCAAAACCATACACACCCAACTTTGGATCTGCAAATTTCATCAGAGAATATCTCGGTTTAGTATCGATAACTGGGAAACACCTGCGTGATTCAGGGGTCATCGTATTACGTGAAGGATATGGCGCAGGCTACACGCTATTTGCCTTTTATCTAACCCCTGACATGGAAGATGGTGACCACTATAGCCTGGTCAAAAATGGAAATCTAAAAGCTGAAATCTGCTTTAGCGCAGCTCTGACTGTGAATGTGAACATGGTGGTATTTGCGGTATTTGATAGTGTTATACAAGTTAATCATGAGCAACAGATTCTGTTTGATTATCTTAAAAAATATGGACACTATTCAAATATGAGACTTCTTAAACAGGCATAAATACGCTAAGAAATACTTTTTAGGTGTTTTTCCAAGCGACGGTCTGCCAACTGAAATAAGTCATGAAAGGCCTCAGTCTTTGGTCTTTAACACCGATCCACATCATAAAGCAGGAACACACTGGGCTGCTATGTTTTTGGACAATGACAGGGTAACGGTGTTTGACAGCCTTGCGGGGTTTCCTGAGCACAGCATCTATACAAAGCCGATATTCAAGTATTTAAAAAAAGTGGCTTCTAGGGTGGAATATAATAAGTTGGCGGTACAAGATTCTCTATCTATTATGTGTGGGGAACATTTTATATATTTTATCTGTAAAATGTCAGAAGGTCTAACTTTTAGACATTTTTTAAATTTAGATTCTAGTGATAAAGTAAACAATGATAGGCTTTTTACCCGCTATACGAAAGAAGGCTTGAAGCCTATTCTCAGCATTGTTACAACCGAATACGATTTTTGTCAAAAATGTAAAGTTTTGTAATGCTTTGTTGTGTAATGCTTGTGTTCCTAATAAAATAAAATAAATAAATAATCAAAAGCCTATATTCAAGCACTCACATGGACTCCGCGATTGTTATTCTGTGATAAGAAAAAAAAGCCAGCAGAGTCTTGATAAGTTATAAGTGTTTATTACAAGCATTTTGAAATATTCAAAGAATCACACACACATAAAAGCTATTATAGAGATAATAAAGCAGCACATAGTAAAGACTGCAAGGGTAAACACAGCTCTGCACACCCTTTTTTTATATACAGAATATACAATCACTCAGTAACATTACACAAGCAACATTTTTAATATGGTAGCCACCCTTTCATTTTAAATAGAGACGTTTTAACCTTAAGAGGCACATCTTCAGGGTTAGTTGCGGGGGTTAACTGTGGAAAGAAAAGCGATGCAGGTAATTTTGAAGGGGTGTGAAAGACCGATGATAGCGGCATGGATGTAGCACCGGCGTCCCTAGGGTGTTTCAGAAGCTCAAGCTGGTAATGGTGGCCTGTGCTACCTACAAGCGACTATGGAATGTTGAGTTCAGCCGCTGCACCTAGAAACTGCTCCCACCTTCTTGGGGCTGTCTGTCGTGAAGGTGTTTTGGGATGCGTAAAACTTTTGATAAAATCGTACATGTGTGACCCAACAACTGGCTGCCCTTTGTAAATGAACTCACCACGGTCATTCCACGATGTTAGTTCTTTAGAATAAGCCATTTTACTTAACAGCATCTGTGCTGCCCCTCTATACCGCTGACTTATGTTATGTAACAAGCTTTCAACAAAAGCGTCAGAGGGTGCCAGTTGCTGAGCTAGCGCTGGGGGTCCTTGAGGTGTTGCAGTGGTTATCGGAGGTCGCTCATCATCGGCTGTATATAAAGTCAGTTTGTTTTTTTCAGCCTGCATCTGCTTGTAATATTGCAAGAAATATTGAAGAGCGCGGGAGTAAAGCCCCGCTTTAGCTACCAGCTTTAAGTCTGTGCGGGTCAAAATATCTTTAATCTCAGCATCCAGGCGGAGCGTTTCAGCTCTCCTTATGTCCCATGCATCACTTGTAGTAGGTGTCAGCTGTTCAAGCTGCTGTTGTGGTACTAGATACATTTTCTGGGCGTAATCTATCAGTTCCTCGATAGGAGGCTTGTAATTAGAGGTATAGCTATACCCAGTAGTGAACCTATTAAGACCCCCAACTGTTTTACCAGTTTCTTTTTAGTAAGGGAAACCCTTTTACTACTAAGCTTCTTGATGAGTTGACGCTTCTTCTTCAGCACCCTGTACTGGCTCGTTGATATAGGAACATTACCTTTTAGGGTACTTAGAGCAATTTCTGAAATGGCACCTACTAAGTCGTCCGAAGCAGCGCATAGTATGGCTTTTCTTTGTGGCAAACTAGCTGTAACCAAAATTTTTAGGAGAGCCATATTACAGCGTAAACGGGCAGACATGTTTAATAACATATGGCAGGAAGTTTTGCTGGTAAATGGCTCCAATGCGTTTTAGCGATTCTTTTTATAACCTTTGGGTCTCGGTTTAGGGGTGTAGGCGACAGGTAGCTCGGGTGGGAAAATATTAGCCCGTAGTCTGTAGTCTTCTAGAGTACGGGGTTTTAAGTCTATCAGTAAGTAGCCGTGGGGTTTAGTGGTAGCATCGTTAAAGGCTTCCATAAAAAACTGAGTGTTCCTGGGATACATTTTTTAGCTATAATGGCTATTTGCTGTTTATCCAGGGTTTTTTAAATAAAACTAGGTAGGAGGTGTTGAGACCAATAGAGTGACTGCTCTTACCCTTGTAAAACAGGTTTTGTACGATGTAACATATACTTAGATTACGATGGCGTGAATACTGAGTAAAAGCTTTTTCTATCTCAGGATGGTCCCCTCCTTCCCGCATAAGATCATCAACAATTACCATATTTACAAGGTCCTTGGGTAACAAATCATCGTTGTTAAGACTTCTAGGTATTCCTTCTATAAATCTAATGTGTGGAAACTGGTGGGTGAGATCAGTATAAAAATCTTCCCAGTAGAAATAAAGCCATACAATATTGTTAGGAGTTTGAGACAAAACGCCCGGAGCATTTTCTAATAGTTTTTTTATAAAATAGCTTTTCCCACAATGTTGATGGACCCGCTATAACGCAGGAAAATTTATGTTTCAATCTAGTATCCATGCTGGTAGAGGTTTCCAACACTAATGTATCTTTAATATCCATAAGGGATCATTTTATAGTCTGACATTAAGACCCTTTTATCGAACACCACTCGCAATGTTTTATGTAACGGCTGGGTTGTGATTTCCCATCTTTTTTTGGTCCTTACTATAAAAGGCTGATTTACAACGATTGTTCTGTCACATGAACAATCGGTCTTTGTGGCATACTCATTCACTAGATTCTTTAGACTGTCAAAATGTATTTTTAGGGTATTCTTAACATTTAATATAATGCCTTTTACTTTCATACAGACTTTATTGTTAGAAGTCTTGTAACAGTAGGTCTTAGGGCCTTTTGAAGCAAACTCTACTTTGTGGTCACCCTTTTCTAGTTCGCTAGTTAAATCCCCTAAATAATCTCCTAGAGGCAGGTCTTCGTCCCCTACTTTGCTTACAAAAATAACAGAATCTGTGTTGTGATACAAGCACCTCTCCTGTAGTTTATCTAACAGCCTGTAAAGCTCTAAACGAGCGTGTGCGGTTGTAAAACAGGCTATAAAGATGTTTATATTGTTACACGTTGTGGGGTACTCTTTAGCATGTTTCCATCACAGCATTGCTGTATCGTCATTAATAAACTCACAGCTGGATACGTAATAACAGGGTGCAAAAAGGTAATTAAACAAATCGTCAGGATCTGAGACGATGGTTGTGTTTGACAAGTTTGTGCGTTGTGCAAATTTTCTCCATAAGGAGTTGAGACATAACTTGGCCAACTGCCGTTTGGCGGGGTTAACCTCTATAAAACCGGGTCTCACGTTTATACCCTCATGAGCATAGTATTCACCAATGTACTGCTGCTTGGAGGCAGCATCAGTGCACCATTCTGGAAACCCCGATGCCTCCTGTTTGTCTCTGAGAAATAGAGTAACATACTCAGAAAAAAAGCTGTGTTGTAGTCTTTTCAAAGTGCCAAATTTCCAATTATTTACCGAGCCGGTATCCTTTCTTTAGGGCCTCCTGAACCTCTATACTGCACCATGTACCCCGCAGCATCCTTTGTGTTTCGTTATGTAGGCATAAGGCGGTCTCTTTACTTTCAGCACAGGTTCGACAGAGGGGAAACATGAGCTTACTATGGACTCTGTAGGGTAACACTGGGAAGTAAAGTCCTCGGGGTGGATAGATTTCAGATTTAACTAACCCAAAGTATGTGTCTAAAGATTTAAAGTTCTGGTATATAATTGTTGGGTGCCCTCCGGGTATAACTTCAGTTTATTGACAAACGGATACAAGCTTGTGAAATCATAGTAGTGTATTTTCTCCCCAGGACCTACAGCTCTGTACAGATGTATTGCATTTGTATGACCCGCAAACAAGGCGTTGCGGGGTTCCAGCGGTTCAGGTAGCTGATGACTCTTAAGGAAGGGACCCAGTTTGGCATCTGATGTTAGCATGTCAATCCACTCATGTTCCCAGAGAGTTCTCATGAGAAAAACCCCTGTTTTCAATATATTAAGCTTTTAACAGCGTGCGCCTATGAAGGTGCTCAAACTTGGTACCCAACAGTTTAGTAAACTCTTGTGGTTTGTAGCACCGGGGGCACCCGTGGTAAAACCAACCGTTGTAATCAAAGGCTGTTGGCACACCTTTGATTACTGCGTATCCGTCTAGGTAATAAGGACCCACACGGTATTCACCACCCTGTAAGGCGTGCTGAATGTAAATGTTTTTTCTGTTAGAAATGTACATGAGCAATTGTATCAAGGGCGTGGAGTAACATTTTTGTTTACTGTTATAGAGGTCTGCTGGTATTAAAGCTATGCTTTGACGCTGTAAAAACATGTGCTTATAGAAAGACATACACATGGAAGCTAACGTAATGTATTAGAAAGGGTCAATGTACTCTATAGATTCGGTCACCCGGGGTGTGTTGGGGTTGGCCTCTTCCACTTGTTTAGTCATGTCTACAACAGTGTCTCTGAAAAGATTACAAGCTTGGTGCAATATCATAACACCCGCCTGACAGTAGGCTTTTAACTCGGTTTGAAAATTAAACTTTTTGTCATGGTTTTCATCATACTCCACGCCATAGCTGTGCGACGGTGGTATGGGGCCCTTATAATTCTGATTAACCCAGGTGTTAAAAAAATGTGGGAAATAACCTTTACACCCAGGAAACCCAAAAGCTTTTGGTAGCTTACTTAATTTCATGAGTAAAAAATGTAAGGTGTCTATAAAACAAATTTGTAAGGGTAGAGCCGTTACCAACATCAGCTTTGAGCCCTGGGTGATAAGTTTCACAGGCACCTTTTCACTAATCATTTTTTGTAAAATAAAAAACGAGTCATACCCCTTTGAGTTATGAGCCATCATAGTATACCTCTATATTTGGGTTGCATGAAGGTGGTTAGGAAATCATTCACACATGACCGGCCTTCAAACTCCCAGTTCTCATCCGAGGTTAGATGATGAGCATACATATAATTGGGCTCGTGTACAGATGTTTCTTGGGTGCACTCTATATTAAATATGATATAATCTTCTGTTTTAGGAGACTGACGTTATTTACGCACGTAACACATGTGTTCTGTACCTTCCTGAAAAGACGCCTTACAGCGGGGGCATTTCATACCCGGGCATTTGTGATCCTCTGCGACGTAATGCCCACACCGTCCGCAGTCTGTTTGAAAGATGCACCGAACAACCCTGTTATGTATACTCAGGCATTTTTGTGAACGGCAGAATAGATTACAGGTGCCACAGCGAACCTCTTGCTCTGCAACAACTTTACATCCAGCCGTCTGTCATATTTTACAATGCATTTCACAGTCGTGAGTTGTTTGATTGCGGTAAATATGATCACAGTATGGACACACATACCTAGCTCCTAAAAACCCTTTTAAGTTCAGGATACCATAGAAATGCTTTTCATGGTGGAGAACATAAACGGTCTTGTTTTTCAGAGGCCCCCGTTGTGAAGTACTGCCAAGAGCCATTGTTGTACAGAATTTTCACCGTAACGTGAAAATAGTTCTCAAAAAGCCCCAAGTCCTCAAAACCAACCAGGTGATCTGTAGGAATTTTAAGAGCTGTATGGGCTTCATTAGTTCTAGACAAAATGACAGCATCTGTAGTGTCACGGTCCGTCAATAGCCCTGCTATACTTGCGGCCAGGCATGTACTAGATGTAGGGTTGTTAAAATCAAGCAGCCAATGTTGTTTCTTCCCTATGATTTTACTGAACAGAATAGTCTTTAAAGGTCTGGAACCACCCCCGGCATGACCTCTAACAACTAGAGCTATAATTCTAAAGGTACCGTAAGCCATTATCTCGTTCTTACTCTGTAAAAGACTAGAGAGGTTTTCTAAAAAATCTACAGCATCAAAAACATCCCGGGGTGTTCTTCTTCTGAATAAAGGACTATTGAGGCCTTGTCCTTAGAACCGTAGTTGAAAGAAATCATTAGGCCCGCCTCTTGTAACAAGCACTCTTTAAGTGTCTGTATTGCTTGATGGATAGCTAAAACACCTTGATCTGCTGAGTTTATGGTCCCATTTACACCTTATTGTCTGTACCTCCGGTGGTGTTAAACCATTGCTGAGCTGTTCTAACTGATTTGTGTTCTTAAGTATCCGCAGGAATCGCAGAGCTTTATTAAGTATCTTATGAATAGTTTTTTTTATTTTTTGACACAGTTGTAGCTTTATTCACATGTAAAAAATTTGACATTTTTTCGGGGGGTCTGTAGCCCTAGTCACAGCAGTATAAGCCCCAGGTTGGTAACTGTTGATTCACAGGTAGATACAACATAGCTTTTACACCTTTTCAACTCCTGATTTATTTCAGTCAGAACGTCATTTAAAGGACTGATCTTGTTTTTTGCTTTCCCCCGCTTTAAGAATATAGAGCTCACCTTGGCTTTTACTTGTTTAATAGCCTGCTACATTTCTTTGAGGTCTGTCAGTAAAGCCGTTTTATGAGCTGTTTCAGAATCGCTGCTGCTGTTAGGTTGGCCTATTAGGGTAGGGCTTATATTGCTGTTGGGGTTCATTAGGATTGCTCACTGATCACTGTTAACAGATCGATTATGGGTGTCTGTGCAGCTATCTGCTAAAGATGGGTTCCCCAGCTAACACACATGTGCATTACCCCTGATTGCTGATGTTAGAGCTGTTCTCGGATTTTCAGTATTATTGTTAAGAGGTTCCCAATGGGAACAATCGGGTGCGGCTGCAGATGATAATTCAAAATAAAAAATTTCAAGGGCTGGAGACGACGGTGACAATATTATTACACTTGAGGAGGGGCTAGTTGGGTTATAGGCCTCATTGGGTGTAGAGGGTAACACTTGCTGAACAAAATTTCAATGTTGATCATAATAATCCAGGGCCTCAATGGCATTAGATGCAATTGGAATGGGGGGCGGGACTTTGTATTCCACATAGTTTATATTAGAAAGTCTATCGGCTACCTCTGTTGGTGTTATTTCAGAACTCTCCATTAACCCTCACATCTCCTGAAGAAGCTGAATACAGTCTGCATACGCCTGGTCGGCCTCATTGCTTTCAACAACCTCCCCACTGAACCCAGGGTCATTATTTGTTAGAGGGTTCCTATCTCCTTGATCACCCTCTAGTAGATTACCCCGGTCTTCGTTTGTTACGGACTTCTTGCCACGTTTAGCGTTCACACCTCTAACCCTCTGTTTATTACGTGTCACAAGCTGTGTGGAGGGGTCTTGGAAGGGGGTGCTTATAGGGATCTGCCCTGCAGCTAGACCTTTAAGCACCTGTGAAAAAAAGGGGGGTCTCGACATCTGTGTAGCAGTTTTTTTAGAGATAAATCTAAGGGGCCATTTTGAATATCGGGAGCAGCTACTAGATCCATCTTTAACTTTTTCACATATGTAGGAGTTACTTTAGGTGCTTTACAATCTCCAACAGTCTCTTCAACAGGTTTACAAAAAAATCTGCTACTGTGGATGTGCGGTTAAATGTACGAACCCCGTGTCTTTAACACCTTCGTGAATGTTGTCTCGCCGGCGCCCCCACTCTCAACAGTTGCGGACTTTGGTTCATTTTGCGCCGCCTTGGTGATGTCCTTTAGATGTATTGACATTCGCCTTCCCTCGCGCAACGCTTCTTTTTCTACAAATGTAAAAAAATATATATATATACATTAAAAACTAGAAAAGCATAAACTAGTAACAATAATCCATAGTTAGGTTTCTTACAAACAGCGAAGGTGTATACTCTGCATTTCTACTTTTACACTACATCTCAATACACCTTCGGGAACGCCTACTAGACCCCGGTGAGGGTAAGGTAACTATTATCTTTTTTTTTTTTTTATAAATAAAAAAATAGTTAGTCACATCTGTTAAAAGCTTACTTGACTGTAGGCTTTGTCGAGCCCCTTTCTTAGTAGGCGGTCCACTTTTAGGAGCTGGCGGTGCTTGTAGAGCCCTTTTCTTGGTGGGGGGGTCCATTTTTAAAGTGTTGACATTTGTTGTAGAGGCCCTCTCTCGGTGGACGGGCCATTTTTAAGCACGGTTGTCATTTGTCGAGCGCATTTTTCAGGAGGCAACCCTCTTTTAAGCGCTGGTGCTGTCCTTTTCAGGGCTCTCCTTTTAACATTGTTTTCTATAGTACCCTCGTACACATCGATAGGAACTACCAAAAAAAAAAGAAATATATATATATATATATCTCCTATCTTACAATATAATCAGGCTTACTACCCCTCTCCCAACACACACACACACACACACACACACGCACGCACACACACACTTACCTGTAATAGGTGTATTATAAGAGTGCCGCTTCCCTGCCTCCTCAGTATCCAGTTGTTGGTGTATTGAGTCGACGGCTAATTGCATCTCCGTGTCATAGTCTGTAAAAACCCATATATACAAACACCATTAAGAAATGTAAAGAAAATACATGCATATACTTTGACACCTAACTTTTTTTTTTTTACTATGTGTTTCTAAAGCGGAAGCTCTTATACATGTACCTTGTTCAAATGCAGCAGTTTCCTCATCAGACAGTGTTAGCTCCCGGAGATCCTGCGTACAAAAATACAAATACAAAATAATAAATAAATAACTTAATAAAAATATATATTTTTCCAAGAAAGCCCTTGCGTTACAGACTGAGCTTAAGTGATGTGTCCAGAATCAGAGATTTTTTTAAATCAAAATCAGGGGGTGATTGGGCCGGCACCGTGCCTCCATTTTGTTCCCCAAGGGGCCCCAGGCATCAGCTCTGATCATGCAGCTACAGCCTCTCCTCATGAGAAATGTAGCTGCATGATCAGAAACCTTGGGGAACAAAATGGAGTCACGACGCCAGCTCTGATCATGCAGCTACATTTCTCCTCATAAGAAATGTAGCTGCACATTTTTTAAGTCCAGACAATGAAAAGAAAAAACTGTAATTAAGCCGGAGGCACGGCGTGCGTATGGCGCACCGGGCCCCCCAGGTGAGCGTAATTAAGGCCTGGGGGCTCGGCATGTATATGGCGCACTGGACCTCCCGGCCAGTACAATTAAAGCCTGGGAGGCGCAGCGTGCATATGGCGCGCAGGGGCTTAATAGACCCTTCCACGGGGAAGAGAATGTACAGCACAGTCGTGCTGTACACCCTTCCCCGGTGCAAGGGTCTATTAAGGCCCCACCATTATAATTAAACTCGGGGCTTAATAGACCCTTGCACTAGGAAAAGTGTACAGCAAACACAGTTGCGCTGTACACTTTTCCCAGTGTAAAGGTCTTTTAAGCCCCAACTATAATTACACAGGCCGGGGCTTAATAAACTCTTGCACTGGGAAAAGTGTACAGCAAACACAATAGCGCTGTACACTTTTCCCAGTGCAAGGGTCTATTAAGCCCCAACTTTAATTACACAGGCCGGGTCTTAATAAACTCTAGCACTGGGAAAAGTGTACAGCACAGCCATGATGGGGGAGGAAGCACTGTTTAAGCGCTTCCGCCCCCATCTTGGCCGTGCTGAGAGGGTCGGAAGCAATGTTTAAGCACTTCCGCCCCCATCATGGCTACCAAGTCATGGAGCTGGGGCATGGAATGGTTTGAAGCCTGTCTGAGCCTCGCCCCATGACCTGGTAGCCATGATGGGGGCAGAAGCGCTTAAACAGAGCTTCCGCCCCCATTATGGCTACCAGGTCACTGGGCGAGGCTCAGACAGGCTTCAAACCATTCCGAGCCTCGTCCCTTCTCACAACAACCGCATTCCATGGGTGCTGCAGCACGCCGCCAGCAGCCCTAAAAAGACCTCCTTCAAGGGGCTGCTGGCGGCGAAGGCTAGCAGCCCAAGCTGGTCACAACATTTTTGGTGGCGGCTGGCCTGGGGATCAGCCGCCACCGCCCCCACCACCGAACAGGTATGGCAGGCGGCAGGGGCATTAAAAACGGCCCCCTCCCGACCCACCTGCACCACCGCATCCATGTGGGTCACGACGGGGGCATTAAAAACGTCCCCCTCCGCGGCCCCCACGGCACCACAGCACCCATGTAGGCATTTAAAAAAAAAAATCAAAAAGAAAAAATCTAGTGGTCGGCTGAGACCTCTGGGGACCAGCTTTCACAGCCCTCACTATCTCCCCATGAATGGAGACCCCAGGGACCTTCAAAGCCCTCACCATCTCCACTGAATGGAGACCCCTGGGACTTGCCTCCACCGCCCTCACCAGTCCCCTGAGTATTTTTTAGGACCCCTCATGGGGTGGAGGAATCCCTCAAAAGGGCAATATATATTTTTATTTTTTTTAAATCTCCAAGGATTTGTTCAGCACAAAGCCTCAGCCAGTGCAGCCACCACAACTGGTCCTTTGTAATGCAGCAGATGCCTGACTTTGGGGAGCCCCAGCCATCTCTGACATATCCTGAAGACCACCAAGACTTAAAGTATGTGTATAAAAGGCCTTGTTTTATCTTGTCATTTTTTACCCTCTTAATACTGTTAGGCCTCTATGACATAGTATTACAATAAGCCCTTTATGCATGCTTATTTTACAGTTATTCCTGGTCTAAAGTTTTTAACAGATACCAAAAATGCCTTATAAATTTTTTTTAAAATCCATAGCTACTTATATTAAGTATAGAGTTTGTTTTATTAGCGTGGTTGCTACCCCTCTGCACCATGTTAACTCTTTAGTCTTCTGCTGAAGCCTGTTCACCCCTCCAAGATGCAATTAGGTGCTCCAGACACTTTTCAGAGTGGATATGTATTTTTATACCTGTTACAATCTGATAATAGGCCTCGGGGTCGTCCTCTAGACAGGCGGGAAACTTGTGGAGTTTACGTGTTGCACTTCAGTTTTTTCCCTGCACCCTCCCAGGGTGAAAAAAGCGCACCTTAAAAAATGTCATACTTTCACTGACACTCTCACGCACTATCCCCACCTAAAAGCACCATGTGCGCATTCTGAGCCACTCTTTACAAGCCGTCCATGCTTATCAGTGCCTGACACCTGTTCACTGTGGAGAAGTCTCTTCGTGTCTTAGCATTCTTTTACATGAATTTTAGTCTGCAGCCTCTTATGGAGCCCTGGTTCATCCCGCCCTTTCTGAGGCTGCGGTAGCAGGCTTTACCGGGTTACAAAACTATGACTGTTTGGTTTGCCGCCTCTTATGTGGAAGTTACTCCATCCAGCCCTTTCTGTGCTGTGGCAGCACATTTTGGGCATGTTATCAGACTCCCTGAGCGCATTACAAAAGCTACCATGTTTATCAACCCTGACCCATCACTCCCACATAGAAAGGAACCATAGTTGCATAACACGTCTTTTTTATTTATTTATTTATTTTATAACCATTATCATTTTACAGGAGAGACTTTTTTTAAATTAGGCAGTAAAAATTTTGCACCATCAGACTTACAGTCTAGGGCTGAGGCAGCACACTTTACCCTGTTACAGAACTATGTATGGGGATATTACCAGACCCTCTGTGTGACTTAACATCTATGATGAACATGATATCAACGGCGGTCGATCATTAAGGCTGAGCGCGGCCATCCGCCGACACAGGTCCTCATGACAATCTGTAACTTCTGCATGCTCCTCAGTAGGGACCTCGTGCAGCGTCTGCTCATCCATTACCAAGGGTCGCAAGCAGCCAAAATATTTGTCAAGAGTGTTCAGGCCGTAAGCAGGGGTGTCCCTTCCTGTGAGATAGTTGTATCGCTTCGTGATACCAAGGGTTCTCACTTGCAGACGAGTTTAACATTAGCTGTTAACGGGCTCCCTTATATACAACATATGCTCAGAGAGGGTGTATCCTTCTACGTCACACCAGTCACCCCCTCAAACCATCGTTACTTAACATCTATTTTTTATTTTTTCATAACTAGTGTCAGGCAGCTTTATATCAAAGACTTTTAAAATTAGGCGATAAAATTGCTGTAATGGGCTTCCTGCCCTTGGATGGCTGTGGCTAGGCCCCCATACCTAAATACCTAAATGCCTTAAGCACGCCTCCTAGGGGGCATGGTCTACCTCCAAAAAGACCACAACACCACTCTAGGGCTCCCATTCCACAGTAGCACCTCGCCACTGCTGGAGCAACACCAGCCTACAGGCGCAAATGTCCACTGAGCATGCCCAGACATGTCCCTACTTACCCCCACCAACATGGCACACACAGGTAAGTCTCTGCTCACGCTTAGCCCTAGGGTGGAGGGCATGCCACCTAACCCACTTCCCGGGTGGGGCTTCTGGGGCTGGGACTTCTGGGGCGGGATTTCTGGGGCTGGAACTTCCAGGGTGGGATTTCCAGGGCTGGGACTTCCAGGGCGGGCTCCTACATCACTTCCGGAACCTGTCAAACATGAATGGTGATGAAAGGTATCATTCTATATTACTGCAAACCTCAAAATTTGGCATTAAAAAAACACTTTTTCATCATATTTCGGTGATGGAAAGTTCTGGAATCTGAGAGGAGCCACATATTTCCTTCCACCCAGCATTCCCCCAAGTCTCCCGATAAAAATGGTACCTCACTTGTGTGGGTAGGCCTAGTGCCCGTAACAGGAAATGACCCAAAAGGCAATATGGACACATAACATTTTTACATTGAAAACTGACGTGTTTTTTGGAAAGTGCCTAGCTGTGGATTTTGGTCTCTAGCTCAGCCGGTACCTAGGAAAACCTAACAAACTTGTTCATTTTTGAAAACTAGACACCTAGGGGAACCCAGAATGGGGTAACTTGTGGCGCTCTCACCAGGTTATGTTACCCAGAATCCTTTGCAAACCTCAATATTTGGCAAAAAAAACACTTTTTCCTCACATTTCGGTGATAGAAAGTTCTGGAATCTGAGAGGAGGCACAAATTTCCTTCCACCCATCATTTCCCCAAGTCTCATGATAAAAATGGTACCTCACTTGTGCGGGTAGGCCTAGTGACCGCGACAGGAATAGATCACATAACCGTAAATGTTGGTCCTTACATGAGGGTAACTGTTGACCCTGGGGTGATCCATTCCTGCTGCAGGCGCTAGGTACAGGCACCAAAGTGGGATAGCGTCTTTATCAGGATAGGTGGGGAAACACTGGGTGGTAGGAATATTGTGGATCCCAGCATATTACTGTAGTTTGTGTGACAGAAATGCAAGAAAAAAGTGAGTTTTTATTCAACATTTCACCTTTGCAGGGTATTCTGGGTAAGAAAACTTTGGGGAATCCACACAAGTCACACCTCTGTGGACTTCCCCGGATTTCTAATTTCCAGAAATGTCTGGGTTTGGTAGGTTTCCCTATATGGCTGCCAAGCCCAGGACCAAAAACGCAGGTGCCTCCCTTACAAAACCAGGTTGTTTTGTGATAGTTAATTCTGATGTCTCCACAATATGATTTGGGCTGTGGAGTTTGGGGCTGAACTAAATTGGGGAGCTCCCAAGAGAGCACTCTCTCTCTCTCTCTCTGTGCTTGCCGCTGCATGCACCTGTTCTCTGGGTTGGTCTAACCCCCTATTGTCCCGCTGCACAGATTGAGCTTGCGAAGGGACAGCAGGACTGTCCTCATCACCCCCCTCATAATCAATGGAAAAGGAGTTAGCAAATGGGACTCCTCTGACTGAAAAATCACTCCCAGAGTCTTCAACATTGTCCTATCCCTCAGATGCTGTCTTAGTATCTGCTGTCTAAGTCTCTGATCCTATGTCAGAGCTGTCTTCTATAACCCGAGTGAGGGCTTGAGCAGCAGTCATCCAACGAGATGCCATCTCTGCTACTGGCTAAACTGTCGCTCTAAAACACTAGTGTAAGGAAATGCCTCCTTGGCATGGTTGCCCCCTGACTTTTTGCCTTTGCTGATGCTATGTTTACAATTGAAAGTGTGCTGAGGCCTGCTAACCAGGCCCCAGCACCAGTGTTCTTTCCCTAACCTGTACTTTTGTATCCACAATTGGCAGACCCTGGCATCCAGATAAGTCCCTTGTAACTGGTACTTCTAGTACCAAGGGCCCTGACGCCAAGGAAGGTCTCTAAGGGCTGCAGCATGTCTTATGCCACCCTGGAGACCTCTCACTCAGCACAGACACACTGCTTGCCAGCTTGTGTGTGCTAGTGAGGACAAAACGAGTAAGTCGACATGGCACTCCCCTCAGGGTGCCATGCCAGCCTCTCACTGCCTATGCAGTATAGGTAAGACACCCCTCTAGCAGGCCTTACAGCCCTAAGGCAGGGTGCACTATACCATAGGTGAGGGTACCAGTGCATGAGCACTGTACCCCTACAGTGTCTAAGCAAAACCTTAGACATTGTAAGTGCAGGGTAGCCATAAGAGTATATGGTCTGGGAGTCTGTTTTACACGAACTCCACAGCACCATAATGGCTACACTGAAAACTGGGAAGTTTGGTATCAAACTTCTCAGCACAATAAATGCACACTGATGCCAGTGTACATTTTATTGCAAAATACACCCCAGAGGGCACCTTAGAGGTGCCCCCTGAAACTTAACCGACTATCTGTGTAGGCTGACTAGTTCCAGCAGCCTGCCACACTAGAGACATGTTGCTGGCCCCATGGGGAGAGTGCCTTTGTCACTCTGAGGCCAGTAACAAAGCCTGCACTGGGTGGAGATGCTAACACCTCCCCCAGGCAGGAGCTGTAACACCTGGCGGTGAGCCTCAAAGGCTCACCCCTTTGTCACAGCACCGCAGGACACTCCAGTTAGTGGAGTTGCCCGCCCCCTCCGGCCCCGGCCCCCACTTTTGGCGGCAAGGCCGGAGAAAATAATGAGAATAACAAGGAGGAGTCACTGGCCAGTCAGGACAGCCCCTAAGGTGTCCTGAGCTGAGGTGACTCTAACTTTTAGAAATCCTCCATCTTGCAGATGGAGGATTCCCCCAATAGGGTTAGGATTGTGACCCCCTCCCCTTGGGAGGAGGCACAAAGAGGGTGTACCCACCCTCAGAGCTAGTAGCCATTGGCTACTAACCCCCCAGACCTAAACACGCCCTTAAATTTAGTATTTAAGGGCTACCCTGAACCCTAGAAAATTAGATTCCTGCAACAACAAGAAGAAGGACTGCCTAGCTGAAAACCCCTGCAGAGGAAGACCAGAAGACAACAACTGCCTTGGCTCCAGAAACTCACCGGCCTGTCTCCTGCCTTCCAAAGAACTCTGCTCCAGCGACGCCTTCCAAAGGGACCAGCGACCTCTGAATCCTCTGAGGACTGCCCTGCTTCGACGACGACAAGAAACTCCCGAGGACAGCGGATCTGCTCCAAAAAGACTGCAACTTTATCCAAAGAAGCAGCTTTAAAGAACCCTGCAATCTCCCCGCAAGAAGCGTGAGACTTGCAACACTGCACCCGGCGACCCCGACTCGGCTGGTGGAGAACCAACACCTCAGGGAGGACCCCCGGACTACTCTACGACTGTGAGTACCAAAACCTGTCCCCCCTGAGCCCCCACAGCGCCGCCTGCAGAGGGAATCCCGAGGCTTCCCCTGACCGCGACTCTTTGAAACCTAAGTCCCGACGCCTGGAAAAGACCCTGCACCCGCAGCCCCCAGGACCTGAAGGACCGGACTTTCACTGCAGAAGTGACCCCCAGGAGTCCCTCTCCCTTGCCCAAGTGGAGGTTTCCCCGAGGAAGCCCCCCCTTGCCTGCCTGCAGCGCTGAAGAGATCCCTTGATCTCTCATTGACTTCCATTGCGAACCCGACGCTTGTTCTAACACTGCACCCGGCCGCCCCCGCGCCGCTGAGGGTGAAATTTCTGTGTGGGCTTGTGTCCCCCCCGGTGCCCTGCAAAACCCCCCTGGTCTGCCCTCCGAAGACGCGGGTACTTACCTGCTGGCAGACTGGAACCGGGGCACCCCCTTCTCTCCATTGAAGCCTATGCGTTTTGGGCACCACTTTGAACTCTGCACCTGACCGGCCCTGAGCTGCTGGTGTGGTAACTTTGGGGTTGCTCTGAACCCCCAACGGTGGGCTACCTTGGACCAAGAACTGAACCCTGTAAGTGTCCTACTTACCTGGTAAAACTAACAAAAACTTACCTCCCCTAGGAACTGTGAAAATTGCACTGTGTCCACTTTTAAAATAGCTATTTGTGAATAACTTGAAAAGTATACATGCAATTGAAATGATTCAAAGTTCCTAATGTACTTACCTGCAATACCTTTCAAACAAGATATTACATGTTAAATTTGAACCTGTGGTTCTTAAAATAAACTAAGAAAAGGTATTTTTCTATAACAAAACCTATTGGCTGGATTTGTCTCTGAGTGTGTGTACCTCATTTATTGTCTATGTGTATGTACAACAAATGCTTAACACTACTCCTTGGATAAGCCTACTGCTCGACCACACTACCACAAAATACAGCATTAGTATTATCTCTTTTTACCACTATTTTACCTCTAAGGGGAACCTTTGGACTCTGTGCATGCTATTCCTTACTTTGAAATAGCACATACAGAGCCAACTTCCTACATTGGTGGATCAGCGGTGGGGTACAAGACTTTGCATTTGCTGGACTACTCAGCCAATACCTGATCACACGACAAATTCCAAAATTGTCATTAGAAATTGATTTTTGCAATTTGAAAAGTTTTCTAAATTCTTTAAAGTCCTGCTAGGGCCTTGTGTTAGTCCCTGTTAGCATTTCTTTTAGAGTTTAAAAGTTTGGTAAAAGTTTGAATTAGATTCTAGAACCAGTTTTAGTTTCTTAAAAAGTATTCCAACTTTTAGAAGCATAATGTCTAGCACAGATGTGAATGTGGTGGAACTCGACACCACACCTTACCTCCATCTACAGATGAGAGAGCTAAGGTCACTCTGTAAACTAAAGAAAATAACAATGGGCTCCAAACCTACCAAAGTACAGCTTCAGGAGCTTTTGGCAGAGTTTGAAAAAGCCAACCCCTCTGAGGATGGCAACACAGAGGATGAAGATAGTGACTTGGAGGAAAATTCCCCCCTACCAGTCCTATTTAGGGAGAACAGGGTCTCTCAAACCCTGACTCCAAAAATAGTAGTCAGAAATGCTGGCTCCCTCACAGGAGGGTCCAGCCTCTCTGAAATCACTGAAGGTAACTCCAGTGAAGAGGACATCCAGTTAGCCAGGATGGCCAAAAGATTGGCTTTGGAAAAACAGATCCTAGCCATAGAAAGGGAAAGACAAGAGATGGGCCTAGGACCCATCAATGGTGGCAGCAACATAAATAGGGTCAGAGATTCTCCTGACATGTTGAAAATCCCTAAAGGGATTGTAACTAAATATGAAGATGGTGATGACATCACCAAATGGTTCACAGCTTTTGAGAGGGCTTGTGTAACCAGAAAAGTGAACAGATCTCACTGGGGTGCTCTCCTTTGGGAAATGTTCACAGGAAAGTGTAGGGATAGACTCCTCACACTCTCTGGAAAAGATGCAGAATCTTATGACCTCATGAAGGGTACCCTGATTGAGGGCTTTGGATTCTCCACTGAGGAGTATAGGATTAGATTCAGGGGGGCTCAAAAATCCTCGAGCCAGACCTGGGTTGACTTTGTAGACTACTCAGTAAAAACACTAGATGGTTGGATTCAAGGCAGTGGTGTAAGTAATTATGATGGGCTGTACAATTTATTTGTGAAAGAACACCTGTTAAGTAATTGTTTCAATGATAAACTGCATCAGCATCTGGTAGACCTAGGACCAATTTCTCCCCAAGAATTGGGAAAGAAGGCGGACCATTGGGTCAAGACAAGGGTGTCCAAAACTTCCACAGGGGGTGACCAAAAGAAAGGGGTCACAAAACCTCCCCAGGGGAAAGGTGGTGAGACAGCCAAAAATAAAAATAGTAAAGAGTCTTCTACAGGCCCCAAAAAACCTGCACAGGAGGGTGGGCCCAGAGCCTCTTCACAAAACAATCCTGGGTACAAGGGTAAAAACTTTGATCCCAAAAAGGCCTGGTGTCGAAACTGTAGTCAGTCTGGACACCAAACTGGAGACAAGGCCTGTCCCAAGAAAGGTTCCACTCCAAACTCCAATCCAGGTAACACTGGAATGGCTAGTCTCCAAGTGGGATCAACAGTGTGCCCAGAGCAAATCAGGGTCCACACTGAAGCTACTCTAGTCTCTGAGGGTGGGGTGGATTTAGCCACACTAGCTGCCTGGCCGCCTAACATGCAAAAATACAGGCAGCAGCTCTTTATTAATGGGACAAGTGTAGAGGGCCTGAGGGATACAGGTGCCAGTGTCACCATGGTGACAGAGAAACTGGTTTCCCCTGGCCAATACCTGACTGGAAAAACCTATACAGTCACCAATGCTGACAATCAGACTAAAGCACATCCCATGGCAATGGTAACTTTAGAATGGGGAGGGGTCAATGGCCTGAAACAGGTGGTGGTCTCCTCAAACATCCCAGTAGACTGTCTGCTTGGAAATGACCTGGAGTCCTCAGCATGGGCTGAGGTAGAACTAAAAACCCATGCAGCCATGCTGGGTATCCCTGAACTGGTGTGTGTAAAAACAAGAGCACAGTGCAAGGCACAGGGTGAAAAAGTAGAGCTGGAGTCTGGAAGAAAGGCCCAGCCTACCAAGAGAAAAGGAAAGTCAGTTGGGAAACCAACTGCAACACAGTCAGAAAAAGAGAACCTCTCTTCTCAGGAAGAAGTTCTGCCCTCTGAGGGAACTGAGCCTTTGGAGCTTGAACCTTATCAGGTTGAGCTCTTAGGCCCAGGGGGACCCTCAAGGGAGGAGCTGTGTAAGGGACAAGAAACCTGTCCCTCTCTTGAAGGCCTTAGGCAGCAAGCTGCTGAAGAGTCCAAGGGCAAGAAAAATGGAACACATAGGGTCTATTGGGAAGATGGACTCCTGTACACTGAGGCCAGAGACCCCAAACCTGGTGCCACTAGGAGAGTGGTAGTGCCTCAGTCGTTCAGGGAGTTTATTCTGACCTTAGCCCATGATATTCCCCTTGCTGGGCATTTGGGACAAACCAAGACGTGGGAGAGGTTAGTCAACCACTTCTACTGGCCCAATATGTCCCACAAGGTTAAGGAGTTTTGCCTCTCCTGCCCCACCTGTCAATCCAGTGGTAAGACAGGTGGGCACCCAAAGGCCCCCCTCATTCCACTTCCAGTGGTGGGGGTCCCCTTTGAAAGAGTGGGTGTGGACATAGTTGGTCCACTGGAACCTCCCACAGCCTCAGGAAATATGTACATCCTAGTAGTAGTGGATCATGCTACTAGGTATCCTGAAGCTATTCCCCTTAGGTCGACTACTGCCCCTGCAGTAGCCAAGGCCCTCATTGGTATCTTTACCAGAGTGGGTTTCCCTAAGGAGGTGGTGTCTGACAGAGGTACCAACTTCATGTCAGCATACCTAAAACACATGTGGAATGAGTGTGGAGTGACTTACAAATTCACTACACCATACCATCCACAAACTAATGGCTTAGTTGAGAGATTCAACAAGACATTAAAAGGCATGATCATGGGGCTCCCAGAAAAACTCAAAAGGAGATGGGATGTCCTCTTGCCATGTCTGCTTTTTGCTTACAGAGAGGTGCCACAAAAGGGAGTAGGATTCTCACCCTTTGAACTTCTGTTTGGTCACCCTGTAAGGGGACCACTTGCTCTTGTTAAAGAAGGCTGGGAGAGACCTCTTCATGAGCCTAAACAAGACATAGTGGACTATGTACTTGGCCTTCGCTCTAGAATGGCAGAGTACATGGAAAAGGCAACCAAAAACCTTGAGGCCAGCCAACAGCTCCAGAAGTTTTGGTATGACCAAAAGGCTGCAATGGTTGAGTTCCAACCAGGGCAGAAAGTCTGGGTTCTGGAGCCTGTGGCTCCCAGGGCACTCCAGGACAAATGGAGTGGCCCTTACCCAGTGCTAGAAAGGAAGAGTCAGGTCACCTACCTGGTGGACCTGGGCACAAGCAGGAGCCCCAAGAGGGTGATCCATGTGAACCGCCTTAAGCTCTTCCATGACAGGGCTGATGTAAATCTGTTGATGGTAACAGATGAGGATCAGGAGGCAGAGAGTGAACCTCTCCCTGATCTTCTGTCATCAGACCCAAAAGATGGCTCAGTAGATGGAGTGATCTACTCAGACACCCTCTCTGGCCAACAGCAAGCTGATTGTAGGAGAGTCCTACAACAGTTTCCTGAACTCTTCTCCCTAACCCCTGGTCAGACACACCTGTGTACCCATGATGTGGACACAGGAGACAGCATGCCTGTCAAAAACAACATTTTTAGACAGTCTGACCATGTTAAGGAAAGCATCAAGGTGGAAGTCCACAAGATGCTGGAATTGGGAGTAATTGAGCGCTCTGACAGCCCCTGGGCTAGCCCAGTGGTCTTAGTCCCCAAACCTCACACCAAAGATGGAAAGAAAGAGATGAGGTTTTGTGTGGACTACAGAGGGCTCAACTCTGTCACCAAGACAGATGCTCATCCAATTCCTAGAGCTGATGAGCTCATAGACAAATTAGGTGCTGCCAAATTCTTAAGTACCTTTGACTTGACAGCAGGGTACTGGCAAATAAAAATGGCACCTGGAGCAAAAGAGAAAACAGCATTCTCCACACCTGATGGGCATTATCAGTTTACTGTTATGCCCTTTGGTTTAAAGAATGCCCCTGCCACCTTCCAAAGGTTGGTGAATCAAGTCCTTGCTGGTTTGGAGTCCTTTAGCACAGCTTATCTTGATGATATTGCTGTCTTTAGCTCCACCTGGCGGGATCACCTGGTCCACCTGAAGAAGGTTTTGAAGGCTCTGCAATCTGCAGGCCTCTCTATCAAGGCATCCAAATGCCAGATAGGGCAGGGAACTGTGGTTTACTTGGGCCACCTTGTAGGTGGAGGCCAAGTTCAGCCACTCCAACCCAAGATCCAGACTATTCTGGACTGGGTAGCTCCAAAAACCCAGACTCAAGTCAGGGCATTCCTTGGCTTGACTGGGTATTACAGGAGGTTTGTGAAGGGATATGGATCCATTGTGACAGCCCTCACTGAACTCACCTCCAAGAAAATGCCCAAGAAAGTGAACTGGACTGTGGAATGCCAACAGGCCTTTGACACCCTGAACCAAGCAATGTGCTCAGCACCAGTTCTAAAAGCTCCAGATTATTCTAAGCAGTTCATTGTGCAGACAGATGCCTCTGAACATGGGATAGGGGCAGTTTTGTCCCAAACAAATGATGATGGCCTTGACCAGCCTGTTGCTTTCATTAGCAGGAGGTTACTCCCCAGGGAGCAGCGTTGGAGTGCCATTGAGAGGGAGGCCTTTGCTGTGGTTTGGTCCCTGAAGAAGCTGAGACCATACCTCTTTGGGACTCACTTCCTAGTTCAAACTGACCACAGACCTCTCAAATGGCTGATGCAAATGAAAGGTGAAAATCCAAAACTGTTGAGGTGGTCCATCTCCCTACAGGGAATGGACTTTATAGTGGAACACAGACCTGGGACTGCCCATGCCAATGCAGATGGCCTTTCCAGGTTCTTCCACTTAGAAAATGAAGACTCTCTTGGGAAAGGTTAGTCTCATCCTCTTTCGTTTGGGGGGGGGTTGTGTAAGGAAATGCCTCCTTGGCATGGTTGCCCCCTGACTTTTTGCCTTTGCTGATGCTATGTTTACAATTGAAAGTGTGCTGAGGCCTGCTAACCAGGCCCCAGCACCAGTGTTCTTTCCCTAACCTGTACTTTTGTATCCACAATTGGCAGACCCTGGCATCCAGATAAGTCCCTTGTAACTGGTACTTCTAGTACCAAGGGCCCTGATGCCAAGGAAGGTCTCTAAGGGCTGCAGCATGTCTTATGCCACCCTGGAGACCTCTCACTCAGCACAGACACACTGCTTGCCAGCTTGTGTGTGCTAGTGAGGACAAAACGAGTAAGTCGACATGGCACTCCCCTCAGGGTGCCATGCCAGCCTCTCACTGCCTATGCAGTATAGGTAAGACACCCCTCTAGCAGGCCTTACAGCCCTAAGGCAGGGTGCACTATACCATAGGTGAGGGTACCAGTGCATGAGCACTGTACCCCTACAGTGTCTAAGCAAAACCTTAGACATTGTAAGTGCAGGGTAGCCATAAGAGTATATGGTCTGGGAGTCTGTTTTACACGAACTCCACAGCACCATAATGGCTACACTGAAAACTGGGAAGTTTGGTATCAAACTTCTCAGCACAATAAATGCACACTGATGCCAGTGTACATTTTATTGCAAAATACACCCCAGAGGGCACCTTAGAGGTGCCCCCTGAAACTTAACCGACTATCTGTGTAGGCTGACTAGTTCCAGCAGCCTGCCACACTAGAGACATGTTGCTGGCCCCATGGGGAGAGTGCCTTTGTCACTCTGAGGCCAGTAACAAAGCCTGCACTGGGTGGAGATGCTAACACCTCCCCCAGGCAGGAGCTGTAACACCTGGCGGTGAGCCTCAAAGGCTCACCCCTTTGTCACAGCACCGCAGGACACTCCAGCTAGTGGAGTTGCCCGCCCCCTCCGGCCCCCACTTTTGGCGGCAAGGCCGGAGAAAATAATGAGAATAACAAGGAGGAGTCACTGGCCAGTCAGGACAGCCCCTAAGGTGTCCTGAGCTGAGGTGACTCTAACTTTTAGAAATCCTCCATCTTGCAGATGGAGGATTCCCCCAATAGGGTTAGGATTGTGACCCCCTCCCCTTGGGAGGAGGCACAAAGAGGGTGTACCCACCCTCAGGGCTAGTAGCCATTGGCTACTAACCCCCCAGACCTAAACACGCCCTTAAATTTAGTATTTAAGGGCTACCCTGAACCCTAGAAAATTAGATTCCTGCAACAACAAGAAGAAGGACTGCCTAGCTGAAAACCCCTTCAGAGGAAGACCAGAAGACAACAACTGCCTTGGCTCCAGAAACTCACCGGCCTGTCTCCTGCCTTCCAAAGAACTCTGCTCCAGCGACGCCTTCCAAAGGGACCAGCGACCTCTGAATCCTCTGAGGACTGCCCTGCTTCGACGACGACAAGAAACTCCCGAGGACAGCGGACCTGCTCCAAAAAGACTGCAACTTTATCCAAAGAAGCAGCTTTAAAGAACCCTGCAATCTCCCCGCAAGAAGCGTGAGACTTGCAACACTGCACCCGGCGACCCCGACTCGGCTGGTGGAGAACCAACACCTCAGGGAGGACCCCCGGACTACTCTACGACTGTGAGTACCAAAACCTGTCCCCCCTGAGCCCCCACAGCGCCGCCTGCAGAGGGAATCCCGAGGCTTCCCCTGACCGCGACTCTTTGAAACCTAAGTCCCGACGCCTGGAAAAGACCCTGCACCCGCAGCCCCCAGGACCTGAAGGACCGGACTTTCACTGCAGAAGTGACCCCCAGGAGTCCCTCTCCCTTGCCCAAGTGGAGGTTTCCCCGAGGAAGCCCCCCCTTGCCTGCCTGCAGCGCTGAAGAGATCCCTTGATCTCTCATTGACTTCCATTGCGAACCCGACGCTTGTTCTAACACTGCACCCGGCCGCCCCCGCGCCGCTGAGGGTGAAATTTCTGTGTGGGCTTGTGTCCCCCCCGGTGCCCTACAAAACCCCCCTGGTCTGCCCTCCGAAGACGCGGGTACTTACCTGCTGGCAGACTGGAACCGGGGCACCCCCTTCTCTCCATTGAAGCCTATGCGTTTTGGGCACCACTTTGAACTCTGCACCTGACCGGCCCTGAGCTGCTGGTGTGGTAACTTTGGGGTTGCTCTGAACCCCCAACGGTGGGCTACCTTGGACCAAGAACTGAACCCTGTAAGTGTCCTACTTACCTGGTAAAGCTAACAAAAACTTACCTCCCCCAGGAACTGTGAAAATTGCACTGTGTCCACTTTTAAAATAGCTATTTGTGAATAACTTGAAAAGTATACATGCAATTGAAATGATTCAAAGTTCCTAATGTACTTACCTGCAATACCTTTCAAACAAGATATTACATGTTAAATTTGAACCTGTGGTTCTTAAAATAAACTAAGAAAAGATATTTTTCTATAACAAAACCTATTGGCTGGATTTGTCTCTGAGTGTGTGTACCTCATTTATTGTCTATGTGTATGTACAACAAATGCTTAACACTACTCCTTGGATAAGCCTACTGCTCGACCACACTACCACAAAATAGAGCATTAGTATTATCTCTTTTTACCACTATTTTACCTCTAAGGGGAACCCTTGGACTCTGTGCATGCTATTCCTTACTTTGAAATAGCACATACAGAGCCAACTTCCTACAACTAGCCTACGTAGACAGTCACAAAATTGCTAGTGTGTGTGTGTGTGTGTGTGTGTGTGTGATATGTCAACAGTAGAGGTCACCTTACCTTCGCGTCTTCCCTCAATCAGCAAGTTCTTTCAAGACACAAAAAAAAAGACACACTATTACTTCACCTTGTCACATACTAATCCTCATAGTCTTTAGCACCTCTAGCGCCAACCCAAAGAATCATTATTGGTGCTCCCACTCCCATGACCTCCTCCTTGGATTCCCTCACTACCACCCAGCAAAAGTGCCCTTCATCTCTCCGTAGCCCCCCACACATACATTTCATTTGTATAATAGCGCAGGTAATGGCTGACTTTACTAATCTACTCAGCTATTTACATAAAATACAGATTTGATCTTTGCAGTAGGCATATAAACCTTCTACTCTACTTTATGGCATCAAAACTACCACTAAACAAAAGTCCGATTTTTTTGCTGCCTAAAAGCTACAGTTGAAACGCGTCAGTGGAAGTATGTGCATTGCTTTGAAGACACAAGCTGCAAATGCAAGAGAACTGGTGGTGAATATATATATACATATTAACTTTGAGATCACTTTTATACCCATGTTATTTCCATACCTTAAGGCAGCAGTCTCATGACTAATGCCAATCCATGTAGTCATGTCCTTTAAAATCAGCAAGCATTTCACTATTTCGGGCTGCGGCAGTTCTGGCATTTATAATTATGAGTTTCTCCAAATGCCACTGAAAATGCAGAACACTTAACATTCGGTGCCTCCTCCGTGCAAGTGGCATGCACATAAAACATACCAACAAAAACAGCTTCACTTCAAAGCCATAAAAGAGCACTCTCCAGGTCTGCAGCTAAGTTCATTTCCCCAGCATGGCGCATTTCGGCTAAATGCCTTTCTCAACTGCCAGCAAATAAAAAGACCCTCGCACTCAGCTGTTTAAATAATTTCCCTTCATTGTTAGTTTCGATATTAGTCATCAGTGAGAAAGGACTTCAGTTCATCCATAAATCACGTAGCTAAGAGCAGCAGTCTCGTGAGTAATGCCAATCAATGTAGTCATGTCCTGTAAATCAGCAAGTATTGCAATATTTCAGGGCTGCGGCAGTTCTGCCATTTATAATTATGAGTTTCTCCAAATGCCACTGAAAATGCCGAACACTATATAGATAGATATATCTACATAAATATGTCTATATAGATCTATATTAATAGATATATATATATATAGATCTATATATTTTTTAATAGCTGTATGGTTTCCTTGGGGGCCATAGTGGCCCCCAGAAAAACCATACAGCTATCAAATCAAATCATTAGCATTTATAAAGCGCGCTACTCACCCGTGCGGGTCTCAAGGCGCTAGGGACAAAGGGGGTGGTTATCGCTGCTCGAACAGCCAGGTCTTTAGGAGTCTCCGGAAAGCGGAGTGGTCCTGGGTGGTCCTGAGGCTGGTGGGGAGGGAGTTCCAGGTCTTGGCCGCCAGGAAGGAGAAAGATCTCCCACCCGCCGTGGAGCGTCGGATGCGAGGGACGGCGGCGAGTGCGAGGCCAGAGGAGCGGAGGGGGCGGGTGGGGACGTAGAAGTTGAGCCGTCTGTTGAGGTATTCCGGTCCCTTGTCGTGGAGGGCTTTGTGTGCGTGGGTGAGAAGTCGGAAGGTGATCCTTTTGCTGACTGGGAGCCAATGCAGGTGTCTCAGGTGTGCGGAGATGTGGCTGTTGCGGGGTACGTCGAGGATGAGGCGGGCTGAGGCGTTTTGAATGCGTTGCAGGCGATTTTGGAGTTTGGCGGTGGTCCCAGCGTAGAGGGTGTTGCCGTAGTCCAGGCGGCTCGTGACGAGGGCGTGGGTCACGGTTTTTCTGGTGTCGGCGGGGATCCAGCGGAAGATCTTGCGGAGCATGCGGAGGGTGAGGAAGCAGGCGGAGGACACGGCGTTGACTTGCTTGGTCATGGTGAGAAGGGGGTCCAAGATGAAGCCGAGGTTGCGGGCGTGGTCTGCGGGGGTCGGTGCGGTGCCGAGGGCCGTGGGCCACCAGGAGTCGTCCCAGGCGGACGGGGTGTTGCCGAGGATGAGGACTTCAGTTTTTTCAGAGTTCAGCTTTAGGCGGCTGAGCCTCATCCAATCTGCGACGTCCTTCATACCCTCTTGTAGGTTGGTCTTGGCGCTGGCGGAGTCCTTGGTGAGGGAGAGTATAAGTTGGGTGTCGTCGGCGTAGGAGGTGATGATGATGTCGTGCTTGCGTACGATGTTAGCGAGGGGGCTCATGTAGACATTGAAGAGTGTCGGGCTGAGTGATGAGCCTTGAGGTACGCCGCAGATGATCTCAGTGGGTTCTGAGCGAAACGGAGGGAGGTAGACTCTTTGGGAGCGGTTTACGAGGAAGGAGGCGATCCAGTCCAGGGCCTGGTCTTGGATCCCGGTGGAGCGGAGGCGGGTGATTAGGGTGCGGTGACAGACGGTGTCAAAGGCAGCCGAGAGGTCGAGAAGAATGAGGGCGACTGTTTCACCGTTGTCCATCAGGGTTCTGATGTCGTCTGTGACTGAGATGAGGGCGGTTTCTGTGCTGTGGTTGGTTCGGAATCCGGTCTGTGAGGGGTCGAGCAGGTTGTTGTCTTCCAGGAAGGTGGTCAGCTGTTTGTTGACGGTCTTCTCTATTACTTTGGCTGGGAAAGGCAGAAGGGAGATGGGGCGGAAGTTTTTCAGGTCGCTCGGGTCAGCCGTAGGTTTCTTTAGTAGGGCGTTGACTTCGGCGTGTTTCCAGCATTCGGGGAAGGTAGCAGAAGAAAAAGAAGAGTTGATGACGGTCTGGAGGTGCGGGGCGATGATGTTGTCGGCTTTGTTAAAGATGAAGTGCGGGCAGGGGTCCGAAGGGGCGCCGGAGTGGATAGAGTTCATGATGGATTTGGTTTCTTCCGTGCTGATGTGGGTCCAGTTGTTGAGGGTGATGGTCGGGGATGTGGGTTCGGTGGTGTTAGGTTGGGTCTGGTGTCCGAAGCTGTCGTGGAGGTCGCTGATCTTGCGATGGAAGAAAGTGGCGAGGGATTCGCATAGATCCTGTGAGGGCGTGACGGCGTTGGCGTTGGCGCTGGGGTTGGAGAACTCCTTGACGATGCTGAAGAGTTCTCTGCTGTTGTGGCTGTTTTTGTCCAGCTATTAAAAAAAGTATTGCCCCCACAGGGAGGCGACCCCTGTCAATTTCCTATTTTGTATTTTTATTAATTAAAAAAAAAAATTTAAACCCCAGGGGGGTGCGATCGGGCATTTGCTGAGGGGGCCGACCCCCGAAACGAAATCCCTGGTGTCTAGTGGGGTTTCCTGGCTAGCTGCGCTGCGATCGAGGGCCAGGAAACCTGTTCAGGAAGACCTCGTTTAAAAGGAGGGAGAACCTCCCCTTTCAAACGAGGCCTTTCCGAACGTCGGGGAGACCTGTTTGGGCCCGTTTTTCCCACAGGAGCAGGAAAACAGATAGTTACATCAGATCACCTCGCACGCGTTAACGTCACAAAGGGGCGGATGGGAGGAGCCATGGGAGACACGGAAGATCCCGCACCAGAGAGGTAGTGTGGGCATCGGCCACACTAATGAGGTTAAAACAAGTAAACATAAGATGCCTAGTTGTTCATCCATATCTCTTGAAAATCACCATCATCGGAAATCTTACTCATTTACAGACCCGAACCAGCCTTAATACTATATCAGGAAATGGAGAATGGAAGAAACAGACACATCGTAGGCTGCTGTTAATTAGCATCAGTTATGTACAGTTTGGTGCCTTAATGTATATATCCACACGGTCTTCATGACGTCTTTATGTGTTTTTTACATTCTGGGTCTCTACCCTTGAATTGCTGTCCTGTTTTTATCTGTCTCCTTGTGCTCTCTCTCTCTGTTTAACATTATATAATATTTTAATTTCCTTCTTGTCACTTTCTCAGGATATCTTATTATTAATTATTTGCCATTCTGGTTCTTATTTAAATACTTGTCTGTACTCATTAATTGCGTTCAATTTGTATACATATGGCTATTTTTTATGTTCATTAATAGGTGATGTCTTAATGCATATATATTTGCATTAAGATAAAGTGTCTTGGAATGTAAGGGGTCTAGGTAACCCCATAAAATGACAAAAAGTGGCATATTTATCCAAACTAAATGCATCAATAGTTCTTCCGCAACAGTCTCACTGTCATGGCACCAAATCTCTTGAACTAAAGAAGCAATGGGTAGGTAATGTTTTGTATTAAATAGCTATTAATCACAGAAGTGCTGTGGTAATTTTGGGCCAGATATACGCAGAGTAGGATAGCAATTTCCAAGTAGCGATTTTATATGAATCGCTATTCGGAAATCACTATTCCTTATGCATGAAACTTCTTCTTTCATATTTGCGATTCCTAATGGGTCGCAAATCGACCTTGCTCATGAATACTAATGAGGTAGGTTGCAGTTTGTGAACCATTAGGAATGCCTGCTATCACAGCGATGGTGGCCTGCTGAGGTCAGCAGACCACCATGTCTATGATTGCATTTGAATACAGTATTGTTTTGTTACTGAAATGCAACCTATTTTTCTTAAAGGAAAATGGGATGCGTTTCAACAATAAAAAGTGAAACATTTTGTTTTCAATTTTTAAGAGCAGGCAGTGGTCTGTGAGACCACAGCCTGCTCTTAAAAAATTATATCCAACATTCACAAAGGAGAAGGGGTCCCATGGGCATCCCTTCCAATTTGTGAATGCATTACCACCAACTTCGAGTTGGTGGTAAAATATCAAGGTTTTGCAACCACCACATTTTGGTCTGGAAATCGCTATTTGGAAGGGACGCTCTAAACACGCTCCATCCAAATAGTGATTTCTAAATCAAAACTGCGATTCTGGAGAGTCGCAGTTTGGATGTTTGTACATTTTTACTGTTGCAAATGGCCTGATTCTGGGAATCGGGCCATTTTTGACAGAAAAAATGCTTTGTACATGTGGCCCTCTATTTCATACATCCATAAATGTTGAAGTAATATAACAAGAGCATCATGATGCTGTAGGTGGTTCCTCTTAGGTGCCCCTTTTAACAAGCTCATTTAACAATCTTACACCTATGGAGCAGTACACAATGATCAGATGTTCTCAAATAATATTACATTAAAAATGGACTTGGAAGACAACAAACATTTTATCATGACTTATGAATGTCATCACATTTTTAACTGGTTCCTTGATGGGAAATATAAGTATATGTTTGTCCCTGATAAATCACACAGAGCATTTACAGGTGCAATCAACTCTAGAGGTCTTTCTGATTCATGGTGAATTTGCAGCCCTAATTCAAGAGAACAAACTTTTTTTCTCATACCTACACATTGTTTTTTTAATAACAAATTGATTATATCTTTACTCACAATGCTATTACTGCAAATCATAAATTGGCCCCTGTAAGTTGTGACATCACAGGAAGTGGCATCATAGGAAAGGTCATCAATTGAACATTAATGTTCTGAAATTGTTGAAGCAGCTTTGCAAGAAACTACCTATGTAGTGCTAGTGTGAAAATCACTAAAGTGGCTATAAATATCAATAATAATTCTAATAAAAAGTGTATACATTTTTTTAAAGCTGCATCATGTGGAAATACATAACATTATTCAAACTGGCTGAAAAAGCTAGGTCTAGGTACCTCCAAAACTGATATGATTGCTACAATGTTAACTTATTGTTTCCAGATTAGGGCATGATTAAAATTCCAAGTCAGATTGTTCCAGAACTATACAGAGAGACTTCAAGTGACTCCTGAGGGCCCCTTTAGGCTAGTGAAGTTTAAGATAAGGCATTTGGGTTTCAGCAGGCATGGGGGAATCAACACAAACAGCTCCATGCTGGATGGGGTACGTGACCTGCAAGAACGGCAGCAAACAGAATATAAGAAGAGGAGACAACACAAATGTCATACACAGGTGGTGGCTAATATGTTGTCAGGCAGAAGCACCAAAGGCTGGCCCACACCTGCTCACAGAGCACTTAAACATGGCAATTATTTTCAACCTCAATTTTTAAAAGATGCAAAGAACTGAATTAACTTAAAGATATATATAATAGATGGCTTAAAGGGAAAAAGTGTGGGCCTGAGACAAAAAACTGCCAAAGCTATAGTGGAGCCAGACATTAAAGCAACACACCACAATGGGCCTACTAAATTAGACTTTATACAGTTTACAGCTAAATGGAAAGGAAATGTAGCAATGTGGAATAGGTAGGTAGGGGGAGGTAGGGTGTGGCTTGCAGAGTAACACTAAAGTAATAATAGAGAGTTACAGTTTACAGAAATTGAAGTCACGTGTCCTTAATGTCTGAGAAGACACTTGCCAAATCCAAAGGGTCAGAACCATGCCACTCAACTCATATGTACCCCTAGAAGTAATGAGAAGTAAGAATGTCCCTGCCTTCGGGTAAATCCATGGGATCTTGGTTAAAGAGATATTTGAATGCAAGACCATTTCCATTATACACAAGTCAATCCAGTCACTCCCTAGGCACCTCACCAAACACTTTTGGTCTTTCAGCCTCCAATGAAAGATCTCTCTTCCTAAAACTACTGGCTACCTACTTGTGTAGGCTCAGTGTTTGTCAGATCATTCATTGTGAAATGATGTAGTCTATGGAATGCCCTATTGCTTCGCAGCTGCTTTCCTCCCTCACAATCCAAATCCCCTGTACACTGCTACTTCCTCCCCACACCTCCCACAGGAGGCCAATTCTAACTGTGTTCCTGAAAAACAGTCACTTCCCCAGGCAGGCCTCACTGTCACTCCTTGAGGTTAAGGATAATTTGTTCTGTGAAGAGGTTCACATCATACTGTGCTTGCCCAGACCTGCCCATTGTCATTCTGCACATGACAATGAGCCAGGTGTCTTTGTGAGCACAGTCAGACTGACTGTGTGCTCATCAACCGTATGGCTGTTGCACCCTTTTAGGTTGTGCACCAGCGGCCAAGCCAGCCCAAGCATGGAGTTTATCCACAGTAATGAAAACATCTGCTCACCAAGTGGCCTGGTCATAGACCCATTAGTCAACTGTGGATTTTCTGCCTTTCCTACTCAAATCCTGCCCCTTCTTTGGGCCTCGCAGTACTTAAGTCTTGAAGGGCGACTGATGTCCATTATTGTTATGCAGGACACTTTGCACACACAGAAACATTGTAAGACATTTGTTTGGTCCTGTGGGACTATTAGTCACAGGACACATTTTTAGTTGTTGTTTCATTCCATTACCACCTGCTCTAAACCAGTCCCTTTAAAAAGACATACCTAGGCTGGCTCAATAGGGTGCTAATTTAGTATGATAAGTATGACATACATATTTGAGTTCCACTACCTTCATCACCTCCTGGAATAAGCTTTGAGTGCTGGCTACTGCCACTGTTGGAGTGACAAGTTTCCAAAAGGAATAACAAACATATGAAATGAAAAATTGTTATGTTCTGAAACAGAAATTGTAAACAACAGTATCCCCCACAGATGTTTCCAATTAATCACGTATTGTCCCTGACCTAAAGAAAAGGTCTCACAATATACTTCAGCTTTTTTCCTTTTACTGGACATTTGAGAAAAATGTAGCGAAACAATGCCAGACGACGCAGAGAAGTTTTGTTCATCACTACAGTGCCCCATGGGATGAAGATAGGCTTTACATGTGTTATGCAGTTGGTAACACGTAGAGGGATTCATGCTTTAGCGTAATGAACTACAGCCATGGAAAAAATAAACTTCCATAAATATCTCCTTTCTGCTAAACAGTGTTCATTTTAAGGAAACAGGTCAGAAAAGCTGAGTAGGTACTTCTCGTTTTCTTTGTATTAGTAGAAGCTGCAGTTATGCTCTGTGACCTACCTTTCATCTTAGCTGTTGGCTCTGGCTGCAGGCATCATACATGACAACTCAACTGTGATAAGTTATGATAGTTGATAGTTGCGCAGCATTGTCATTTGGTGTTACAGGTGACTAGTGAACTCACAACCAGACTATAATAAGAAACACAGAGAGAGGTGTTTGTGCAAGCATTGCAGGCTTCTGTTTACCAGGCACAATATATTTTCGTAATGCGTATGTGACTTAAAGAAATCCAGAAGATCTTGTGAAAAACACCAGCAAAGCGAAACCAAGAGGTCGGATTCTACCTGACTTTCACTAATATAAATTACCCTTTTAGAACAGCAGGCAACAAACACTGGTTTTTAGATTACTCCTCGGAAGACGAAAATACACACTTGTTGCTATCAGAGGGGGGAATGTGTGCTCCTATCACTCCAATGGCTTTCAGCACGCAATCACAGCAGGAATAATCCTGGATTTAGTTGCAGGGAATCGGGGGATGGAATCCTAACCACTAAAAGCGTTAACCAAATTGGGATGTATCTCCACGAGGAGCAATGAAATACTTATATGGATGGGAAATTGGTCTACTTGGGAAAAGTCTGGCATACCACGTTTAACCCAATTATTTAATAAAACACTCTGAACACTTTGCACTATTGCTGCTGGATTTAAACTGCAGAATTTAGGATTATATAATATTCTCAGTCTGGTGGTTGCTATCAGGTACGTTTCTCAGAGCCCCTGACGTTGTGTCTCTACTATTGAATTTTCGCTCCTTCGGCAGTTCGGTTCCAAAATGTATCACTTTCTAAAAAAAAAGGTTACTAGGAAACAGCACCTTAACTGGGGGGAGGGGGGGGGGGGGGGGTGGGGGAGAGGCGAGGAGAGGGGAGGGGGGATAAGGTGTCAGTATTTAGGATGGCAACTCTGTTCCAAAATGTCCAAAATGTAGAACTTTCTAAAAAAAATGGTTACTATAAAACAGTAACTTTACTGGGTGGGGGGATAAGGTGTCAGGATTTAAGATGGCGCGCTTTGCCTCCTGACGCAGACAAGACTGCCTTCGTACGGCGCAGTCACGGATGGACAGTCTGCTGAAACACATTCGAAAACTGATGGGAGAAGGGAAGAGTGAGTTGTGCCCTCTCTCTGCAGCAATGAGAGAGACCTTGTAAAATATAAAGCTGGAAAGTATTTTAGTTCAAGTGTACATTATAGAAATCAAACAAGTAATAAATGATTTTTACATAATAGAGTTTTATACAAAACACAATATGAAAGCTAGAAAAGACTACACATGTGCAGCGGCTTCAACTCTAAAGCAGCATCAAATTGAAGGGCCACTGTATCCCTCTGAAAGCCTTTTACAGTCTGTCTGGGTTATCCGTTCCTTCTTGTCAGATTTTGCTCAGCAAATCTTTCTCCATGAAATGCCGACCTAAATCAGTCACACATCCATCAAGCCAGTAGAGGTGAGCTACGGTTGTGCATCCTAGGAGCCAGCCTCTGGAAGTCTTTTCAGTAGTTGGAAAACCACTCCTAATTCAGTAGGTCACTCAACTTCTGTTTTTACCCCTTAGTAATCTGGCCTGACTACCTCTTTTGTGGAATAATTTTTAGGCCTAACCAAATTTCAGTTAATCCTCAGTAATCGGAGAAGTTTTGGTAATTCTACATTACTCTTTGATTCAGAATTAATGATAACAAGATTTCTCCTGCTCGCATAATTAAGAGTAATTTGGTGGGAAAATTCCTACTGCAAGAACACATGTAGCGGGAGTGAGCAGCTGCTCCCGCTGCTACTTGTGTTCTGTTGCATTTAGCGCTTTTTCTTAGCCAAACTGCATCCTTGCATCTGTTTTGGATGAGAGGGTGCATTTTGCACTAAGAAACTAGCACTTAGTGGCAGAAGTAAGTTGGTGGAAAATCTTACCCCAAGTGCACATTTAGCGAGCAGCTACTCACATTTCTGTTAATTTTCTGTTGCATTTAGTGCTAATTTTAGCGCAGAATGTATCCTTACTTCCATTATGGACCTAAGGGGGCATTTTGCATTACAACAATAGCACTAAGTGCAGAATTACTCTTCTTGTGTAATCTCTTGCCCCCACCCAGGCACGTTGCCCTTTCAACTAGCGTCCCCTCTACCAGACAGCATTGCACCATCAATGTGTGATAACATTCAGCCCAAAAGCCTCCAATACCACAAAAGGAATTTAAAAAACCATTAGGGTGAATCTAAAATTGCCTCTATCTCAATTACACATAAATTAAATGGCCAAATGCACAGGATTCATTTTATTGTGCGTTTCTTCATTACCATTAACAAACCACAATGTGTGGTAGACTTTAGAAACAAAAGTCATAGTTACTTTACAAACATATATGGCACACTGTTGGATGTGAAGTCTGCAGTCACTCTATGCAACTTTTGTTTTGTTTCATGGAAATGTCCTGTGGAAATGGGAGCTCCTAATGGGTATATAACCCACAATTTCTAAGCCTCCACTACACAGCTAAGGCGTCAGCCATAGTAGTGTGACCATTCCACTTTGCAGTTTACTGCACCATTGCCATGTGATGGCCATCTCTGCACCTTTAGTTCCGTATCCAGTCATGGTTTTTTGGCACGGCAACAAAACGTTTCTTTTCCAGCAAGTCCCCATGAGGCAGATTCATGTCCCACACGTACTCTGGTGAGAGCACTTTGGTTGGTTTATGCTGGATCAGGTATCGGTTCAGGTGGCTTTCTTCATGCCAGACCGCCTCGATCCCTTGTGATTTGTCCTCCATGATGGCACGGTGACAGGTGTCAGTCAACCTATAGATCTGCACTACAGTACCAGCAAAGAAGGCGCCCATGTAGTAGAAATCCCCTTCTGATGGGCTGACGTAGGCCCGTGATTTGGGCCTCTGCTCATAAGGGAAGCGGGCTCGATGAAGTCTGAAGAAGCCTGGGTGCAGTGTGGCAACAAGCTCTCCCAAAATCTCCACTCCCACGCTGTCACCAAAGACCATGTCCACATCCATGCATACCAGGTATTCTACCTCATTGTAGAAGCGTTGTTTGGCCATATTGCTTAAGGTCTCCATTCGCCGCATGGAAATCTCTTGCCAAGGACTGTGAGCAGAGATTTGTAGGATGTGGACAAAGCGCCCTGGAGCAAGTGACATGTAGGGGACCTTATCTGGCTGGTCAGTGAAGATGTAGTAATGTACCTTGCGCCCCACCATGAAAAATTTCTCAGCAGAGTGCAGGAACATTTGGAGAAACATCACATATCTGCAAACCAGAGCAAAATAGGGGTCAGTGCAATAATGGAGACAAATTCTGCAGAGCATATTTCTGACTTTAGGTTGAAATAAACTACAAACACACCCTTCATACAGACCTCACCCAGAACAGTTTCTGCCTATGGTACTTCATAAGACCTATCCATCTTACTGCCAGCCTAGTGACATTCCATACCACAGCCTATCTGTGTGTTGCCAGCACATCTACTGCAGAGGTTCTACCTTATATCTCCTTTTCATCTTGGCTTCTCTTACAGCAGCCATCTTTTCCTCTTTTTGCCAAGCTCCATCTCTAGTGGCTGACCTAATCGACTCAGGCCAAGTAACATAGAAGCTGTTTGCTAATATTTACAACATGTTCCTTGAAAAGTAATTCAGATTGTTTATAAACAGTAACGCTGAAAGGGCATGTGTACCATGGGGATGCCAGCATGGCATGAAGGTTAAGATATTCAGGGGAGTGGTGGTGGGGTCTCTGATGATTAGTCTGAGGAGCTAACCGAGGTAACACATGTGCACAAGACCCAAGATGATTGTACAAGAGCAGGAGAATATCAACAATGATCAATAACAAGGGAGCACATCCAAACCCAAAGATTCTTGCAAAGGAATAGAGAGCGAGATACATTTATTTGAGTGCAGGTCGGCACTTTCAGAATCTTTTGACTGGTCCACTGGACGCTACCACCACGGTACGTCCGAAGGACCTAAACTAACAAGTGCTCTTTAATCTTTAGTCCAACATCCTACTTCTGGTATGTCCTGTTTATTTAAGTGGTATTTTAAAATGTATTTAATATTGTTTATTGTAGTGTAATGTGTGTGGAGAGGTCTAGTACAGTGTAGGGACAGGTCTGATACAGTGACTAAGTTGTTATCTGTGGATCCACAAAACCTGAGTTTTCAACCCTACTTGAAAAACTGAGGAAACTCTGTGATTCTGGGCAGATCACTTTATTACCCTCTTTATCTTCTATTTCATCAGTAGTGTTTATTTTGTATTTTGCACTGTGTCACTTTGAACTGTTGTGTGGTGAGAAACATTAAGGCCCGTATTTATACTCTGTTTGCGCCAAATTAGCGTCGTTTTTTTCGACGCAAATTCGGCGCAAAACTAACGCCATATTTATACTTTGGCGTTAGACGCGTCTAGCGCCAAAGTATGGGCAAATAGCGTCATTTTTTTGCGTGAACGCCTTCCTTGCGTTAATGAGATGCAAGGAAGGCGTTCCCGTCTAAAAAAATGACGGCGATGCAAATGCGTCGTATTTATACTCCCGGGCAAAAATCACACCCGGGAGTGGTCGGGTCAAAAAACCCCACATTTGCGCCACTTTTTAACGCCTGGGTCAGGGTAGGCGTTAAGGGGCCTGTGGGCTCAAAATGAGCCCACAGGTGCCCTCCCATGCCCCCAGGGACCCCCCCTGCCACCCTTGCCCACCCCAGGAGGACACCCAATGATGGAGGGACCCATCCCAGGGACATTCAGGTAAGTTCAGGTAAGTATAATTTTTTATTTTTTTTAATTTTTTTTGGTGGCATAGGGGGGCCTTATTTGTGCCCCCCTACATGCCACTATGCCCAATGACCATGCCCAGGGGACATAAGTCCCCTGGGCATGGCCATTGGGCAAGGGGGCATGACTCCTGTCTTTACTAAGACAGGAGTCATTTAAATGGCGTCTGGGCGTCGAAAAAAATGGCGCAAATCGGGTTGAGGCGATTTTTTTGCCTCAACCTGACTTGCCCCATTTTAAGACGCCCTAACGCCATTTTCCCCCTACGCTGGCGCTGCCTGGTCTACGTGTTTTTTTTCCACGCACACCAGGCAGCGCCGGTCTGCTAGCGCCGGCTAACGCCATTCCATAAATACGGCGCCCGCATGGCGCTTCAGAATGGCGTTAGACGGCGCTAAATTTTTTGACGCTAAACTGCGTTAGCGCAGTTTAGCATCAAAAAGTATAAATATGGGCCTAAGCCTCCAGGACACCTTCTGAACCAAAGGAGAGGGCTTCCTTACACCACGCCACATCCGTTGATTGGCAATACCCTTCTAGTCTCCACTTCTGCCCACCTACAAAAAAATGTAAAAGCCTGTTCGGTGGCATGCAGCTTCAGCGATGCGTCAGTGCACAAAGCAAGTCAGTGCCAGGCCGAAGGGCAGCGCAGATGAGGGCAGACACTCTGTTAAAAATTGTCCAAAATGTTGGATAATTATAGTACTATTTATCTATATTTATTGTGATAATAATATAGTTTCCAATTTAAAAATTATAAGTGAACTTTTTTTATAAGAAAAACTATGCAATAGAAAAAATGTCCACTGAAGTATTTCTTTGCAAAGCCCTATAATACTGATGCCGATACCAAAGAAGTTGCAAAATCTAAGTTCAGAGAGCAATAGTAATTTGGTGAAAACCACAGGATGGGAGGTGATTATGAAATATTTTACTAAGGGCAATAGTAATGTAAAAATAGAACCCGATGCACCCTTACGTGCGATTATCTTGAATTCCATGTGTGTAAAAGCCCAAATTGAACATTGGAGTGGACCAACACTTCCTTCGTAGGTACCATTAGTAGTTAAGAGCCCAATTCACTCTCTGCAAAGAAATGAATAGCCATATCGACATGGACATTGGAGCTTTTGAACATGTTTATCCATCTTGGTGAAGGAACTTCCCACTCAGACAGCGCAATTACAGCTTGATATGGTTGGTTACAAACTTTACCCTTCCTGATGTACCAGTAATTAATCAATGTTTTAGAAATGAACTGATTGTCAGAGGAAGGATACAGTATTAACATCATAAAGGTCAACCCAAGATTCCTCCAAACTGCATGATAATTCAATTTCCTCCCAAGTCAGGGAAAAATTGTGATCAGACCTTATGGCACTTTCAATTTTAAAAGAAAACGTATTAATTTAGTGAACACAGAGAATATCTAGATGTATCCAAAGCACTTTTTTCTCTTTTGTGCCGATGACCTAAGATCCACTGTCACCTTGGTTCTCAAATTGGTAATTGATTTTCCCAGAAAAGGTACATATTTCATAGGAACTAATTCCACCTAGACTCTATCACAAACATGCCTTTGATACACAAACCAGTGTTGGAGCAGGGACTTCCACAAAGGAGGCAGGTGTTATAATACTAGATCTTCAACCACAAATGCACACAGCTGACTGAGGAAAGCGCAGTAAAAATAAAAAAGGGATAACATAAGAAAATGTTAAAAAAGAAAGTGAAAAGAACAGAAAATGAAGTTTATCCTTTGTGTAAATTGTTCTCTGAGCCAGCTATGAGAGATGGGGGAAAACTAAGAGAGAAATAGAGTTAAACCAGAGGACAATCACTACCGTATCTTTGGAAACACATAGAGGACAAATTACAAAGGGCATAAGAGACAAGTATATAATAGGTCGAGATGAATTTTTAAAAATCATGCACAGCAAAACAAGAATGCCAGTAAGGATGGGTTTCCTACACTGATAACCCTCTGGTCTGTCAATACTGGCACAAAGATAGTTATGGAATGAATTGATAACACAAGCAAAGCTGGGGAAATTACGAACAAATCCTTTAATTGGAATCCTCAATAACACCATAAGTACTCTGAACCAATTGACTTTACCATGTGTTACAACTAAGGAATCTGATGAGCAGAAATCAGATAAAATAGGAAACGAAAAACAATCAGAAGCATTAAATACCTACATTAGCAATGTTAGTGAATGTCTGCATTTTGTTTATCTTTTCCCAGCGGCTAACAGTTTCCTCAATAGATCAAGATTACTGGAATTGTTTCACTCCATTCTCAAGCCACGTTTGGTGAACAGACAGAATATAATTAAAGTTTTTTTTTGTAAATGTACCATGGCCCATATTTATACTTTTTGACGCTAAACTGCGCTAACGCAGTTTAGCGTCAAAAAATTTAGCGCCGTCTAACGCCATTCCGAAGCGCCATGCGGGCGCCGTATTTATGGAATGGCGTTAGCCGGCGCAAGCAGACCGGCGCTGCCTGGTGTGCGTGGTAAAAAACCACGTAGACCAGGCAGCGCCGGCATAGGGGGAAAATGGCGCTAGGGCGTCTTAAAATGGCGCAAGTCGGGTTGACGCTAAAAAATCGTCTTAACCCGATTTGCGCCATTTTTTCGACGCCCAGACGCCATTTAAATGACTCCTGTCTTAGTAAAGACAGGAGTCATGCCCCCTTGCCCAATGGCCATGCCCAGGGGACTTATGTCCCCTGGGCATGGTCATTGGGCATAGTGGCATGTAGGGGGGCACAAATAAGGCCCCCCTATGCCACCCAAAAAAAATTGAAAAATATAAAAAATTGTACTTACGTGAACTTACCTGAATGTCCCTGGGGTGGGTCCCTCCATCCTTGGGTGTCCTCCTGGGGTGGGCAGGGGTGGCAGGGGGGGTCCCTGGGGGCAGGGGAGGGCACCTGTGGGCTCATTTTGAGCCCACAGGCCCCTTAACGCCTACCCTGACCCAGGCGTTAAAAAGTGGCGCAAATGCGGGGTTTTTTGACCCGCCACCTCCCGGGCGTGATTTTTGCCCGGGAGTATAAATACGACGCATTTGCGTCGCCGTCATTTTTTTAGACGGGAACGCCTTCCTTGCATCTCATTAACGCAAGGAAGGCGTTCACGCTAAAAAATGACGCTATTTGCCAATACTTTGGCGCTAGACATGTCTAACGCCAAAGTATAAATATGGCGTTAGTTTTGCGCCGAATTTGCGTCGAAAAAAACGACGCTAATTCGGCGCAAACGGAGTATAAATACGGGCCCATGTTTCCTAATACATCACCCAAGCAACAAATCGCATGAGTATATTTCTCGAAAATTAATTTAGTTAACTTCATTTAAGCCAGTTCAAATGATTCTATGTAAAGGTTATGGCTGTAGTGCTACAGTAATACATATCTCCCGGCACCCTAAAAGTCTGGGAAGTGAGATCACATAAACCATTATCCACAATCAGTCCATGGATCCAAGAATGTCCTCATACGTTTGATGCATATGTTGCAACAAATTTGAAGATAACACCTCAGAGTTTTAGAAAGTATCAGATCTGCCAATTAGAAAAGGAGGTAGAGAGTTGGTATTATTGGATGAATCCTGGGTCTTGGTGCCAGAGGTTTTAAGCTCCCTCCAGCACATGTGCCAGGAATTAATCCAGTTTAGTCATCCCCTTAGAATAGGAACTTGGAGCATCGTAGGTTCAGGCAGTAGGAGAATAAAAACATTTTTTGGAAGAATGTAGAGCTATTTTAATTTCTACCTTGATCTTAATCGTTGGTAAAATTATCAACATACCAGTGACTGTGAAAGAATACCAGTGTCCTATTAATGTCTCAGATAGTTCCACTAAGAAATAATAGTTCATTGCTTGGGTGTGTTCTTTGTAACACCCAGTGGGATATACACTGTCTGTTCAAGAGTTGGTTGGACGCATCTTTCAGGGTTTGTCAGTGACTGTCTATGGCTTCTTTTGTGTGTCCCACTGAGATATAGTGATTGGTTATCTTTGTGCTGTTGCATTTGCACCTTATTGTGCTCTAGTGTTCAATCATTCTTATGATAATCTTCTATCGGTCATTCTGATATATTGTGGTCCACATTTAGAGCCCATGTTTAGTATGGCTGAACACTATGGCCAACTTGAAAATACCCGGAGTGGGTCAGGTTAGCCTCGGGAACCTTTTACCCACTGGTTAGGGCAGGGCCGGCTTTAGGGCAGTGCGACCAGTGTGGTGCTGTGTTTAGCGATAACTTACGAAACTTGTGATTTAAAAGGACCTGCTGAAAACCTCCTTGTGCATCCAGCCTTCAGAAGCAATTAAAATGTCAGCATAACTCTTGTGATTATGTTCCTGCTAGAGAGAGAGAGAGATCATTTTTACCAGTGGCAGTTTTGACTCACCATAAAGTAGTACAGAGGGTTAATATGCCTGCTGTAAAGCTCAGATCTATATTTTATGTGGTTGGTTAAGTGGCTTAGTAAAGCCAGCCTTTACAAGTGCTTTAAAACAAATTAAATGTATGTGAGAAAGGGACTTTTGCTAGGTGGTAGTGAGGGAGGTCGAGGAGGTGGTAATGGGGTAAGAGGCGCCAAAAAAGATTGCTTCACAGGGCATCACCAGTGCCAAAGCCGGCCCTGGGTTAGGGTGTCCCCTGGAGTTATTTCCACCCACTAACTCATGCCAGGCAGAAAGGTGACACATCCAGACACCTGCTTCAGAACACTCCCGGACCTGTGGAAGATAAGAAGAGGACTAAACCCGTTGTCTGAGTCCTGAGAGGAGCCTAGAACACTGGACCTGTTCTCCCCCTTGTACCAAGGACAAAAATGTGGACTGCAAAGGTCATAAGACCGACCTCCTGTTAAAGCTATAAGGACACAACAAGCTACAAGAGGCGTTTTACTGAAATGGCCCAGTTGAGCAGTGACAACTGGACCTAGACTAGACTCTGCCTGCCACTCTCAGAGTCTCAAAGTATCGCACCTAAGACTGTGGGAGCTTTAGAAGTGTACTCCTATAGTGGATTGGGACTTAAAGAATTAAAGTCAGAAGGTAAAAATATTTGACCAGGACAAACGTTGATAGTGTACCCGACCTGCGCTCCATCGAAGACAGCGTTAAAATACGCCTAGGATTTGGTGTACCACAATGACTTTGTGCTTCTTGGCACTATTTTACTTAAAACTTAAAACATCATATCTCTGGTTCCCCTTCTTGGATTTTTGTCATTCTGTTAATCAAATTTTACTCTATTTTTTTAATTCGTTTTGGAGTTTTTGTTTTGCATTTTGACCTTATAATTATTTTAGCACCGCATAAACACTTCACACATTGCCTGCAAGTTAAGCCTGTGTTCCCTATGTCATACCTACGAGGGGGTTTGAACAAAGGTTTATTTAGTGAATTTTAGTGGTTCATCCTGACAAGGATAGTGGTTAATTATTTGAGGAAGGTACTCACCCCACTCACCTAATACACCAATTTTCACAACAACATATTATTTTGTTGAAGAATTTTAATTTTTCAAAGCAAAGGTTAAGAATCTCTCTTAATGATAAGGTGTTAGCATTACAACTAATAGGTTTAAAGAAACGATTAGAAAGGCAATGGTACAATGCAGCTTTAATGAAGCTAATCAGTGTCACAGAGACTAAAGTCAGCAATAGTTAATGTGAGTGCAGAGATTAAAGTAAGGCAAGCTTATTTGTAAATCTTAAATTATCACAATTGTGTCATTTTCCTTAATTTAGGAACTAATAGTCGTTCTCTTAAAACTAATACTACTGACTTGGGACATCAAATAGTGTAAAATTTAAAAGGGAGCTGGCCAATGTTATTTTAACTATTGATCTGCTTTTGGCTGCTATAGAATTTGAAAAACAAGCTTTCTAAAATGGTACTTTATGTTATATATATATGTTTAATATGGCGAGTTTGTTGATCCCTTAAATGGGGCCTAGATCAAACTTTAATAAAGATCTTCGAAAAACTGGAAACAAGTCAAAACAGACAACCTGCTGTTATAAGTGGCTTGTGAAAAAGTGGGTGCTGACATTTAAAACTGACCTTCTGATAGATGCCAAAAACGGATCTTTAAATGTTTCGGTACAAACCGCTCCTCAATAGATAGCGTTATGTGCAAACACTGGAGTAAAACCCAAAATGTTGCAAACATTACAGAAAACAACACTAGTAAATACTTCAACATAGTTTGGGGCCGTATGTCAGTCGCAGAAGTTGGTAGCACATTTGTTTTTTTGTAAACCAGTTGTTTTTAATTGCATTTTCATTTATCTCTCCATATTCTTCTTTGAAATTAGAATAAAATGGGTAATTCAGTTGATTGTGCTTTAATTTACTGAGTCATTCTCTGTAACCACCTCCTGGAGTGAGCCATTATTGCTCGTCTTTGCTACACAGAAAGCGTAGCATGGTTATCCATGAGAATGAGATGGTATTGGCGTCTCTGGGACACCAGCGGTAAATAACTACCTATGCAGTAAACTCCCCAGTGAACACTTAGGGGCAGATTTAGCACCCCCCTACCGCCACCATGTGTGCGCCATATTTAAAATGTAGTGCACCATGGCGCAGGATAGGCGGCAATAGCGTCAGAATTTATGACGCTATTGATGCACTGTTCAGGGTTAGCACCAAAATTTTGGGGCTAACATTGGACAGTACATAGTGGCCCATTATAAATAATGGTGTGCCCCTTTTTAATGCCTGAGCAGATGTTAAAAATGCCCCAAAAAAGGGCACCCCCCTTTGCGTACATTATCCTGGCACAGGCATAATGTGATGCAAGGGGTTACAAAGTGGCGCAATGCATGCATTGCGCCACTTTGTAAATCTGGCGTGGCGATTTTGGCCTCGTTGGGCCACATTAGAGGAGCAAGGAGGCACTAGGGCCTTAAATCTGGGCCTTAGTGCCTTTCCCCACCCCCATAAAAGAGCATCCTCACAGTGAGCTATTTTAATGTCATTTGATAGTTCTGGAAGTTCGGATTGCTTGGGCCTTACTTGGGAAGTCCCTCAACATCTCCTGAAATTAGACACTTGGACTGAAGCCATCTGTGAGACCAGTTCCTGAAGGTTAAAAAGGGGCTTTCAGATGCAGGGTCCATTGCTGTGGACAAACTTCCTGAGGAAAGAATGGAATGTTTTCAGGTTCTGCAAACATTTAAGGCAAACCATGTTCAGTTGGTAATGCTTTCGCTAGTAAACATGTTTTGTGAGGTTGGGTTTTCTCTTCTCCCTAATGTTTTCACTGTAAACAGTAGTCTGAGACTGGTTCTGTACAAAATGATCTCCAACTTTTCTTTTCGACACCACTTCTTTCCACAGAATGCTGAAAGGCATTATTTTCATTGGACATGTCATCTGAGAGGCCAAGATAAACAAGCATTTGCAATGCAACAGGTCTCGCATTTCGTCGAGTTAGAGCTATTAGCGTTGTAAACTCCTAACCAGCCTTCTCTTGCCACATTAAATGGGGAACAAATGAGAACGATAAAAGAAAAAGTAGTCCAGAAACCATATGGAAAACATGGACCCTCGTATGTTTCCAGTAGTTGGTCGGTGCGCTTAAGGAGGACTAAACACCGCCTTACCCTATTGAAAGCAAGCGGATTTTAAAAGGCAAGTCCCCGAACCAATGTAAGGGACTGACGTGACATGGGCGTGGGTAGAAGCCCAAAGAGAGATTATTAAGAGTCTGGGCTCTCATTTGTCTGGTCTCTACAACAGCTCTTTATGCCAAAGGCTGAGCAATGTATGTGGAGCTGACACACTGAGGCCTCATTTCAAGTTTGGAAAAGTGGTAATTATGCAAGTTTTCCCTTTCAAAATTACATGTTTTGCAATGTGCGGAATTGCATCTGGTAAAACCACCTACATTCACACAGTTTCGACCTGCTCGCAGCAGGTGGAAAACGTGAGCAGAAAAGTGTATAGAATTTGGGGAAAACCTGCACTGAAGAGCCCATAATTTACTGAGAAGTGTGTTATTCCTTCTGAAAACGCTAAATGGTGGGTAAATGGGGCGGTAATACCAGCTGGAATCGGCAAAACTGGGCCATCTGATTACCTCCACGACACTAGCTAACTCAGTAGAAAAGGAAATGGTTTTAAAGGGTGCCATTCTGCACTCTGTAAAATTAATAATTGTGAGGGTTAATAATATTTTCTCATGTTGCTGTCCTGCCTTGGAGTGACCTAAATTTTCAATCCTCATGCCACTTTTTCACCGGTGTTTCCACAGAGAAGAACAAGCAGCAGCAGCCGCCACAAATCTCAAGGGGAGGGGCACTGGGAGGTACACAGTGGTGGACGGGGGCAGTGCCTGATTTGTAAATAAAAATGTGCCGGTGCTCAAAGTCCTCCTCTTAAAGAAGCTGCTGCTCCACTTAAATGTGCGAACACGGAATGCTGAGGCAGCGTAGTCCTGAAGCCATCTCGGGCCTCTTCGATCCATTTAAAGCCAACCCCTGTCCCTTCAGCTCACTCTTGCAGCTTTCTGCTTTATCCCATTGTGACGCCTTTTCGTTTTTCTCTTCCTCTGTCTTTCCCATATGTGTCTTTTACTCACAGTAAATGCTTGAGGCAGAAAAATAAGTGCTGGCCCTCAAAAATAAGTGCCGGTGCTCCGCACCAGAAACAACAAGCACAAATTAAGCAGTGGGGGTAGGAATTAAAAAACAGAGAATAAAAAAAAAGTACCTTTTTCCTGTCATCCCTGCCGCTGCCTCCTCTGCGTTACTCCTCTTGTCTTCTTGTGGTGTCACAGCAAATGCTAGGATACCAGCACAGGCTCTCCAGCAATCCTGGTGCTGCTTATATGCTAAGCATAGCATGTAAGCAGTATCAGGATTGGTCTGAGCGGCTAGGAGTGCCGCTCAGACACAAGCCTCAGGTCTGTGCTGTTTCTCCAGCCCGGCTGTATATATAGCCTGGCTGGAGAAACCTAAGTGTGCATGTGTGGCCAGTCAAACACACATGCGCACTTAGTGCACTCTCCCCTCATCCCACCTCCCACAGCCCGGCCCCACCCCATCCTGTACACACTGCTGGCTGAGCCAGCAGATGAAAGATAAAACAATAATTAAATATTGTTTTATCTTTCATCTTCTGGCGTAGCCAGGGGGGGTGACGCTCCTTCGCCATTACGAAGGAGCCGCACCTGAGAGCAAGCATCCCATTTGTTCCTTTTATCTTTGATTTCCTCTTGAACCTACTTATTTTTAACTCTGGCCTACAAGAGAAGAACATTCTGCTCTTCCACACAGAGATATTGTCCCGAATATCCCATTAATAATCAAGGACCAGGAAGGAAAACACAGCAGGTAATAAATCACACAGACAGAGGCATAATGAAGAATAACACCTACTTCCTCACAGCAAAGATGGTCAAGCCAATGCGCAGGTCAGACTTAAACTGGGTGTTCAAGAGACGGGGGTCAAAGGTGCCCTCCCAGACAACAGGAGCCAGCCATGGGGTGAGAAGAGGGAGGCTCCTTCTCATCCTGCAAAGAAAATATTTAGACCATAAAACTCAATAGCATATTTGGTGACATCACTAGAAGTAATATCACGCAATCTTCCATATCACTTGCAATACAGAAGTTACATCAGTGAAATGATAAAAAAAATCTAAATAAACAAAATAACACTAAAACCACAGCAAGGTAGACTCCTAGCTTACATATGTAGCAGAACTGCTCACGGAGGTGCACACACAGGCTCTTCATGTACCTGAAGGGGTCCAAAGGCGAGCTCCCTTTTGTGGTGGAACAGCTTCCTGAAGCCTCCACAGCTCTCAAAAACTCCTTTGCAATCACCAAAACTCTGTATGGCTTTGCATGAAGAATTCAGGCTCTAGCCCACGTCACCAAGTGTAATATTTAGCTTTCTGAGAGAGACAGCTCAACTCAACCTCCAAATGTGTGTCACTCATAATGAGTGAGACTTGAGCTCTCCGAGCAGTGGGAAGAAAGATACTGTGGCCCATATTTATACTTTTTTAGCGCCGCATATGCGTCATTTTTTGACGCAAAAGCGGCGCAAACTTGCAAGATACGATTGTATTTTGTAAGTTTGCGCCGTTTTTGTGTCAAAAAACGGCGCAAATGCGGCGCTAAAAAGGTATAAATATGGGCCTGTGTTACTAACAGAAATAACAATGTATCCTAGAGTGGTCTTCTGTTACTCGACAGAATACCAGGACTTTGCCAGTCTTTGTCACTTAAATAGAAATAAGAAATAAGTATTTATTTAGTTTTTTGTTTTTAAAATTGTCCTTTTGTTATTCAACTTATAACTTATTATTACACCTTATGCTTGTTTTCCTATATGTATTATATAAATAACTTATATTTTTACTACTGTATTTGAGATTGATGTTTGCACTGTACAGCACTGGTACGTGTATTTGAAGTATAAAAAGTGTTTTTGCTGGTGTATGTGCGTTAAGGGTAAAACCAACTGAGCAGGGAAAGTTAACTCATCAAGGCACACAATGATAACTTATAGTCTTCTGAATTTTGTTTATAGCTAGGCACATCACAAATATTCTATTATGTTATCATTTTGCCAAGAGAGAACAAGCAATTGCTATATGCAAGAACCAGTTACTAGATATTAAAAAAAATTATTGAAATGGAAGCAGTTAAAACGCATATTTTCATTAAAGTGTTTTTCCTTATCCTGTAAATTGCTATCAAACCCTCCTTAAATATATATATATATATATATATATATATATATATATATATATATATATATATATATATATATATATTTATATATATCGTCTGGTCAGCACTAGTGTTTTGTGGGTTAAGACACCTTATTGACGATTTTATATTATATGATAATTCATGTCAATATGGAAACAATATTAATTTTACCTGTAAATAGAGTTCTCCAGGATTGGTGCCTTTTATAAATTTAGATGCCATTGAAATACTCTCAGTCATCAGGCTGGCAAACCTCTCTATGTTAAATATTGTAAAGTTAAAAGTTCATTTTTACACTAGTCCTTATAGGCTACCAATTGTTTGGGACGTTTGTCTGGCTAGTTAGGTGGACAGACTTACACTCCCTCCCAGTGAGAGTGACTTCAGATTTCCAGACCACAACTGCGCACTATACCAAGGGAGGGCGGAGAGTCACATGTGAATCTATCATAGGTACCAGTGCTGAAGAACTGGAATTACAGGCAAGTTAGACAACATGCGGCATAAATACCAGGGAAGCTGGAAGTGAGGCCAAGCCTTTTTAAACACACTTTGCAGAACTTCCTATCACACTCTTGGTATCTTCTGGATTGGGGATCCAGGCAGTGGTGCTTGATAAATGTATGCAGTGTACACCAAGTAGCTGCTTTCCAGACATTAAAGGGGCGTCTACATGGAGCTCAGAAGATGCTGCCACTCTTCAGATAGTGTATGTTAAAATATTTGCTTTTGCTTTGGCATAGTTCATAGCAATGCCAGCTGAAATCCACTGAGGAAGGCCTTGGCATGTATTACTTTGAATGAAAGCCACAAATAGAAGATAACACTTTTGGCGCTCATTTGACTTGTCCAGCAAATACCACAAGATCTTGCTCTCATCATGTGAGTTAAGATATTCTTTCCCTGCAGTTTGGTATTCTGAAAATAAACTGATAAGAAAAAAGGCCGAATGTAGATGAAAGTGTGAAAAGCATTGAGGCACGTTTTGTTCTCACAACATTATCTTTGAAAAATCTTGGATACTCTGCATCTATAAACAGTTCATGGAGCTAACTACCCCACATGGTTGATGGATTTCTAATATAAATGTTGTCTTCTATGACCCATATTTCAAGCAAGACTTATGTAAGGATAGCCCATTAGTTTTTATGAACCTGTTTTACTCTACTGGTAGTTCTGGTTTGCGGGCATGAAATAGTCCTAAAGAACTTTTTATAAATTCCTCTCCGCAAACAAAACAACACATTTTAGATAATGATTATCTTCTGTGCTTTGAAAGAGCCGCCAAATAGTCTTTAAAAAGAGCAGGTTTCAGGTGTGATTCCATTAGCACTTTGCTAGAAGCCCAAATTGTCCAGGATTCCATGAAAAAATAGGTTCTTGACACAATACCGTGTGCAGAAGCACTCCTGTGTTCTCACTGCTCAAGAACGCAGAACATTCATAATGTATTGAAAGAGGAACAGCAAAGGATATGTAGGGCCATATTTATACTTTTTGACGCAAAACTGCGCTAACGCAGTTTTGCGTCAAAAAAATTAGCGCCGGCTAACGCCATTCTGAAGCGCCATGCGGGCGCCGTATTTAATCAATGGCGTTAGCCGCCGGCGCTGCCTGGTGTGCGTGAAAAAAAACGACGTACACCAGGCAGCGCCGGCGTAGGGGGATATGGAGCTTGGGCGCCAAAAAATGGGGCAAGTCAGGCTGAGGCAAATTTTTCGCCTCAACCCGATTTGCGCCATTTTTTTCGACTCCCAACCCCCATAGAAATGACTCCTGTCTTAGCAAAGACAGGAGTCATGCCCCCTTGCCCAATGGCCATGCCCAGGGGACTTCTGTCCCCTGGGCATGGTCATTGGGCATAGTGGCATGTAGGGGGGCACAAATCAGGCCCCCCCTATGCCACAATTTAAAAAAAAAAAAACATTTACTGGAACTTACCTTAATGTCCCTGGGATGGGTCCCTCCAGCCTTGGGTGTCCTCCTGGGGTGGGCAAGGGTGACAGGGGGTGTCCCTGGGGGCATGGGAGGGCACCTCTGGGCTCCTTCCAAGCCCACAGGTCCCTTAACGCCTGCCTTGTCCAGGCGCTAAAAAACGGCGCAAAAGCGGCAGGTACGTCATTTTTTTTACCCGCCCACTCCCGGGCGTGAATTTTGCCCGGGAGTGTAAATACGGCGCACATGCCTCGGAGTCAATTTTTTAGACGGGAACGCCTACCTTGCATCTCATTAACGCAAAGTAGGTGTCCACGCTAAAAAATTACGCAAACTCCATGGACTTTGGCGCTAGACGCGTCTAACGCCAAAGTATAAATATGGAGTTAGTTTTGCGTCGGAATTGCGTAAAAAAAAACGACGCAATTCCGGCGCAAACAGAGTATAAATATGCCCCGTAGTGTCTGATAAAGTGGGACGCAAACCTTCCTATAAGCCTTGCATGCAAAAGGTTGCACTACTTGCCTACATTTTCTTTGGTGTGGCATTTTAACTCCTCCAAACTCACATACAAGCCATAGTTTTTGGATGGCATGCAAACTACACTGGATGAAGTAGACATGCACAATCCTCTCCAAGCTGATCTGGTGTTATACCATATTACTGAGGTTTTAATATTGACCTACTAAACTAATCTATCCATGATGCGGACTCTCAACGTATTGCCCAGTTAAGTAGGTGTGGAGTTAGAAATATTAAATCTTACCTTAATGATATGTTGTTATTCAATCTCATGAATACAATATTTTGGCAGGTTGATATTAAAACTACAATATTGTGACTCAGATATGTTGACCTAATTGCTTCTATTTGATGCGCTAGACTAAGAATTCCTATGCCACCTATTTAAAATCCAGTTGCAAGATCAACTTTGATGTGAAGCTGTAGTAAGTCCTATAGCATCTTTTTGCATAAGGTAATGAAAATAAGACAACTCAACTTGGTTTCTCTGTAGGCACCCAGGTGCAAAGAGTTGGTCCTTACAATGAGACTGCTACCGTTCCCAGAGGCAGAAATCTATAAATAAGACTTTTCTTCCTTTGTAAACTTTCAAAAAAAGAGTGAGCAACAGTCACCCTGTAGTTATGATTCAAATCCATTTGTCTCCAGAACAAGAGTTTTTTGGATTAGTTTTAACTATGGCCCAGTTTACGGAATATGAAAAAATACTTCAAAAATCCATATGTATATGTGAGCTAAAATATGAAAAGGTTTGTGCTGATTGGTTAAGGAAAATAAAAGGGAATGATAAAATTTGTATTTTCCATTCAAGCTCCTGTAAGGGACTTTTTCATGCATGCCACAAAAAAATGTCTGGACAAATCAACACCAAACTTGGCAAGAAGGCAGAGTTTAGGCTGATAGCGTGCTCTTTTTTGGTTTGGTGTACATCAGTTTCTGACAAATGCACCTTCCCCCAAAAAATGATAATAACATTTTTCTATATTAGGCTATTTAGTCTATGGGCCCAAATTTCAATGTGGACTCAAAATCCGATTGTCTGATAGTGTTGAATGTAGCTGTTCCACCATTATTAGATCCAGTAGCTCCAGTTTAGAGTCTTAATGGCTTTGTTTGAATGGGTCATCAAAACAAATTTAGTCCAGCCACATCTTAGCTTTGGAAGTAAGTTTATCTACGATGAGAATACAAACAAGCATTTGCAATGCAATAGGTCTCGGATATACCTGAGTTAGAGCTATTGATGTTGTAAATTGTTAACTTGACTTTCTTGCCACATAAATTGGTCAACCCTGCCTCATAATTTGGTCTTTTACTGCCTCATAATTCCAGTGGCCCTGCATATAACTAAAGCACTTCCATTTACCACTGCAAGAGCGAGTATCCATATCATGAAACAAACAACTCTCTATGTTCCATATAATTCGCATTTAGCTGGTCCTCATATATTTTATTTCTTACAAAGTGTTACGTAACCAAATCTTCTTGGTGCTAATGGAAATTATCTGTTTGTGAGAAAGCAAGCAGGTAGTGCAATATTGAGAGAAACAATCTGTCCCAAGTCAGGCGTGGACAGCTCACCAAGTCCTGCATTCTGATTTATATCCTCTTACTTAAGTCAGAAAGAAAACAAACTACAAGGTCCAGACCATGAAGAAAAAGCAAGACCAGATGAGGTACTTATGCATGCATGGGACATATGGAGATATACGAATAACTGTCACAAGCCTGATCTGAAAAGAGTTCTTAAAGGAACTAACAAAGCCCAGCAAGGTTGCAAAATCTACTCCAATTTCAATGCACGGCAGTGGGAAGGCCATGTCGGACAAGCATTTCCTTGCTAGATATTGGTGTCGGGCTGCGCTGCGCAGGGCTGACAGATGCTCTTACCCACAGTGGACTGCAGGCCTCACATAAGGTGTTGTCCGTGAAGCGCTCCATCAGCTGGTCTTGCCCACCCCGCAGGGCTGATGATGATGGCCTGCAGCTTGAAGTTGGCCAGCTGGGGTGGCTGCTTTCCTGCCCTGCGGGGCTGACCACTGCCCAGAGCTGGAGAGCACCCAGTGCTGTCCCTGGCTCCCCTCCAATGCAGCCCGGTCCAGGAGTCCATGGGCGCGTGTGCCATCCCCGCTCACGACAACGGCGGCCGAGAGCACTGGTAAGGACCTCCGGGTCTCTGAGAAGGATTCACTGCTGATGTCTGGATGCGGACTGTGCAACCTGGGACAGTCAGACAAGGAAAGCTAGCCCTAAAGCAAGAGGAGGCTCCCTCTACAGGCTGGAAAACCTCAGCCTATACAGAACACACTTTTCCTAGGCTTCCTTGGGGTTTAGTGATGGTATTTATTTAACTTTTCTCATGCCTGTCTTCTTCTGTGGGAAAGAAATTACATCTTCTAAACCATATACCAATAATAATCATAATCACCTCAAAACATAGGGGAGGGAGAAAAGCATAATCTGGCAGTGTTGGGTGTGCGCTTCACTATAATCCTACCAAAAATTCAAACAGGAAATAAGGGCAAGCAGGCCCTGGAAACACCCCCCTATGCTGTTGTTTTATGTTTGCAGAGGGAGCTGGGGGGAAGGAAGACCTGCTAGAGGACTTGCCGGGTGAAGCGTGGCTGCTCTGAAACACACACTCATAGAGTAAAACGAGCAGGCAAAAACTGAAAAAGCCCCCTAAAAAAGAGAGAAACAGGACAAAGTGTAATTATACAGTAGTTGGTCCCTGCTTTGAAAGAGAAAAAGGAGGGACAAAGAGGCAGAATTGACCACTAATGAGCAAGGATTTTTAAAGGGCACTGCAACCAACAAATGAAATCGCTTTAAGCCCACAGTATAAGTATACTTAAAAGTATTCACAAGGTTGAACACTTACGATTGACCTAAAAAGGGGTAAAATAACAACTGAAAAGGGAAAGGAAGGACACCAGCTTTCCTCTGCCACCACCTGTCATTTAGGTCTCTGGAAGGAGACCAGAAGGGCTGCAATTGGAAAGCAGGATCACCAGGTGCCAAGCAAAAAGATCTAGAGCTCCTGTCTTTTCAGGAAAATGATGACGTCCTATTTAGGAGAGTGAAGGTTGGGCCCACATAAACGCTATGTGCAAGAATGCCGACGAGAACAGAGGCACCTGGATCAAACTCTGTACGAGACAGTGGGCCGACCAAACTGGTTCTGAAAACAGATAAATGGTGCAATGACATTTAACTTAGAAGAAGCAACCAACCCCCTGGAATACCACTGTTGAGCAATAATATCACTGAGTAACAGCAGAATACAAAAATAAGGAACTTTGGACATACCCCTCTTGCGCACTCCAGTAATATCAGACTCCTAAGGACGACCTTGTTGAACACTGGTCCCCTTTGAGACTGAAATGCATAGGCGTACTATGGAGTAGTTTGGTGCCGTTCTATGGACTGGGTGTGGATAAGAAGGTGATTTATAGACAGTGGGAGTACCACTCTGAGGTACTTCATTCACTGAACTCTTTCTTTAGAAAATGGGCACATATATTGAGATGTCTTTCGTCCAAGAGGGCAGTGATGTACTCTAAACAGTCAGGTATTGATTTAATAACTCATGTGACATGAAGATTTGGTGAGGAACTCGTATTTGTCTTTCTGTTGCTTTATGATTGCTAACATAATTCTTGTTATATGTATGTATAATTGTCTAAATGTTGTCATTGGTTGACATTCTGGCATAATTTCCAAATTAATTAAATGCATTTGAATTGAAAATTGACAGCATGGTGAACGAAGTCCACGTGTTGCAACATTACATAAGTTTACAATTGATTAATGGTGAGTGAGGGTGACATTTATTTTTAATAGACCTCCTGCGTGGAACTGGAAGAAACAGAAAATAACTTGTAGCAGAATTTCTTGTTCCAAATGTTAACAGTATGTGCTAAAGATTAGAGTAAAATATTTTCTAGCTTTTGTGTCAAGAATTTTCAATTCTATTAAGGACACGGAGGCGAGGATTATGCTATCTCTTTCTTTACTGTTAAAACACAGCAGCCAATCAACACTTAACAGGATCAAAAACTACATTTCCCATGAACAACTGTAGTCCATACATTGACTCACAAAAAGGTTTTTCTTATTTTTTTCGTAGAGAATTCACTGCTGAACAGTTATTTAAAAACTGAAATCCGTTTATACGTTCAGGAGTTATGAGTGAAACTGTATTTTGGTGGCTATTTGGCAATATTGCGGCTTGTAGTGCCTGGGGCCAGTGCCTACAATGCTTACAATTACCATTTGGGTATAAACAACACTTCTGGCAAATGACATGCTTTTGCCGAAAAGAAATCCACAGTTCAGTCTACAAGGGAGATATAGCCTCTTGCCAGGTGTGTTATGTGTGTGCACCAAAGAAAAAGAAAGATGTCATTGAAGAAGGTCAAATACTAGGAGACCAAATCAGCGCGCAGTGCGTCACCCTCCTGTCTTCACACCTTCAGGTGAGTCTAATACTTTTCCTAGATCCAAAGGCCCTTCCGCTTTCTTGTTTTACATGAGGGGGCATATTCCTGCCTTTCTGATATTTCCGCCCAGGCAACTTCAACATTCATTATTAGTAGGGAAGGACATTTCAGGGTACAACAGAGACAATGTGGTGAAAGGATACTTTACCCTGCTTCTTTGTGTCAGCTACCACGCACCATGAGAAGCAGCCTATTGCAACTTTTTCAAATGGGCCCTGAGGTCAGCAGAGGCACAAAGATAACTTGTTTCATAGAAAAGCAAAGTCAGATAAAGGTACAACTCTTAAACCTACCAGGCTTATCACACAGAACGCAGTTGCTCTAACCTGAAGTGTTGTTTTGGTTAGTTGCTCCGAGGTCACAAGAGGCACAAGGGCAAGTTCTCACAGTGCAGTCAGGAGGTACAACAAATGCTGCATTGGGGATGAGAAGTGGGGACCAGGCAGGACGGCAGAGGGTGGGAGAGTATACTGCAGCCTGGGGTGAAGGAAATGCATGGGGATGTCGGGGGGAACCAGCAGCAGCTAAGGGGAAAGAGTAGGTATCCTTGGTCTTCTTCCAAATGGCATTTATATAGTTCTTCCCGACCCCTTTTAATGCCCAAAGTGCTTTCTTGGTGGTCAATTACGTAACTACTCCTTTGGTATCATTTATATATTGTGTCACTCCTCGAATTAGGACATGAAGCACTCCAATGTGCATCGTGCTCCTGAACAGCCTTCAGAGTACATAGTTGAAAGGGTGTTGGTTCTGTTTTTGGTTCTGTGGAACATGTTAAACGATGGCATCAGAATTGGTGATGTGGCATGAGCCTGATAGTGGGAACCTTGAACTCTGGAAGCTAATGAAACTCTTTCAGGACTGGGATGTATGCCTGATTTTCTCAAATTCAGGCATGGTCTTACTCAATTTGAAGAAATAATAAATACGTGCCAGGGCCCTTCTCAGGAGGCCACTGCAGCTTGCACCACGCATTGCCCCTTCCCGCGCTACCAGTGCCCGTACACACACACCCACTAACCATCACTCTCCTGAGAGTGTGACGGTTCAGACTATCACAGGCCCCCAATGCTTTAAAAATGGTTTGGGAGGCAGGTATTGGTCATTTTTAAAGTATATTGAATTACTAAACAACTGTTGTTGCGCTCACCGCTAAACAATACAAACATGTGGCAGACTGTCATAAGTGTCAGTGTTAGCAATTAAGCGCTGGCGCCAAGCACTGAAAACCACCTGCTCAAATTAAGCACTGGTCTTGCTGTATTAATCTGGGATCCTCTGGAGCTTCTGGGTCTCTTGTTTAGCAGGATAATCTTGTATGAGCTATTGTCTAGAAGGGGGCGAAGGTCACGGTAAGCTGAACTGTAGAGCATTTTCAAAGAAATGAAATAGACCTTCTTAAAACAGCATCAGCTGGACGTTGATGGTTTTTATGAAAATTGTGATCCAATTCACAATAGAATGATACTTGGCCAACCAGCCTTCCATTTTTTTTTATTTCTGTGCTGGGTTCTGGCTTGCTACCGATTCTTGTGGTAAGGGAACAGGAGTTTGCTTTTTGGTGATCCACCTATATACAAGTTCTAAAGTCACAACAATATTTCCTTCAAACATTAGCGGTTTTGCATCAAGCAATTCAATAGTTAACTTCAAATGGCAGACCCTATTTAGACCTGTGTAAATATATATTGGCCAGGAAGGCCCAGAGAAGCTTCTTGCACAAAGTCAAGAAGTCAAACCATGAGACTGAATCTAGGTAAAGCGGAAACACGGGAAATGTCCCCAGCATCCAGGAGCTTCTCCTTGCTGGCGAGGGTACCTCAGTTTATCACCTATTCATTAACAATGAGTCCGAAATGTTGACGCTTACTCCACGCCTTGTTTTGGACGTAGCCCAGTGCCACCTCGGTAACAATTATAGAAACCTATCGATACTGCTTTACTTTTGAGCGGAGTAGCACATATATATGAACTTTCTCTGTGGCATCATTGGATTTACTGCTGAACATGTATGTGTGCGTGCTTCATCTGAACCCTCTTTTATAGCACTGATTTAACAATGTATACCAATAATTAAAGACACTTTTCTTTATAAGATATATGCCAATATTTACTTTCTGACATGTTTATACTGCTATTGATTAGCTGTATCAATTGCTGCATGGAGCTTGTTGATTTCTAACTTTCCTGCCTTTGAATAATTCGCTTTGCAGTTCCTCTTTTGGGAGTTGTTATTTATATAGTGTGTTCAGTGATGGCAATCTTCGTTGACGTCTGTTTTCATGGATCATGTTACCTTCTTGGGTTTGAATTGGAGTAGTGGTCATGTACACAGGGAGCAAACTTGCTGAATAGTGTGAGCTGACTAGCTCATGTAGCAGTGTTAGAACCACTAAACAGGTGATGGACACCAACCATCTACTTAACCAGCCCACAGTGGGACGTATTATCCACAGAGTAGTGGCACTATGTGGCCCTCAGCCCTCTTGTTTAGTATTTCCTACCCTGGTAGGATTGAAGCATAGTTATGGTCTACTTAAGCCTCCCTTTACATTGTGCTGTTAGGGGTGTTACCTAAACGGTGAAGCATATTTCTCAGTATTTTAAATTCATGTTGGTGAAACAGAGGTCCAGGCACCACAATAGGTTCTGCAGAATACACAGAGATCTGAGCTGCAGAAGTTTAACCCACTGACCTATTTTGGCAATCAGTACACTATGCAAATGCCTAGGAAATGCAATTTGTCCAAGACATGTGTGATCATATGCATGTTGTTTTAAATCACTTAGTTATATAGCACTGAAAGTATTGCAGATCACGGATACTCGAAGAGATTGACGACGTTTTTGTTGTCTGTGATAGTGTGCGACTGGGACTAGAGAATAATGAATGTCTACCAAGTGTGGAATTTAGAATAGTTATATGATGGTCGGTAGGGGCATCTGCCAAGCTAGCACCTAGAAGCAAGTTTCGGTTCTAAAAAGTAGACAGGCGGACATTACCAATAGATGTGCGGCTCAGCATGACATTATCCACATTTGTTGAGATTACAGACACATTACAAAGAGTTCAACTAATTAGTGTAAAGGAATTTCACATAAACCGGTCTATCCATTTACAGATACACATAAGCCTGATAGTGATGCTTAATGTTTAAGTATTTAGTATTGTATATCCCTCTCTGAGTGGTTATTCAATAAGATTAGAAACAGAGTTACAGTCTCTATTGCACGGTACACTATCATCAATCAGGGAGTAATTATCTTCAAAATAAACTGGCTAGGTTCCCTTCAAAGAATTTTACTGGCAAACTGACCTGATTTCCTGAGAATTTAGGTCCATGGCAATCTCGCAGTGTGCCAGTACTTTAGTCATAGGGGGTCCGTCGGCAGCACATACTCTCGGCCGCTCCAGTAGTTCCATGACTTGGCGGATCCACGTGGTGTTGGCATGGCTGGCAAGAATGAAGAGAGAGAACACATACAGTTACACATGTGGTCAGCTCCTCGTCGTTTCACAGAGAACAAAGCAGGTCAGAGACTCACCAATCAACTTTATCCACCATCCGGGGGATCAGCTTTAACGCATTCCTGCCATTCAGAAAGACAATAAGAAATACATCATTATAACACCAAAGGTTAAACACCCAACACCTCTTTCCCCAGGTTTACTTCAGCACTATCGAGGGGATGCTACAAATATATTTAAGAAAAGTATTTTGGCCATAACACAAAGCAATAGCACATGAACATCTCACCTGTCCTTCCTGTTGTCGGACCTACATTCATGGGGTAAACCGTCACACTAAACAAAGGCACATAACCCCCTCTTCTTTATTTTTTTAAACATTTGGATAATCTTTTTCTTTATAGTCTCCTTGAAGTCCCTTCAAAATTGCACCGGTGTGCTGGAGATGGGCAGAAACCAAATGGCTCCTGTGAGATCCGTTCTGAGGGGATCCTACGGCAATTACTGGGCTGCAATTGTAACAGTTTAAAACAAAGCTCTTCCAAATGGGGCATTGGGGGGGAGGTCTGCCCCCGCCCCCCAGTGGGGAATGGGGGCTAAATTGATCCAAACGAACCGGGCCAAACATTATGCTGAAACAGTGCTGTGTTTTAGTAAAATAAAATAGAGAGACAATGAGACACTGTAATGGGGCTTTAGTGACGTATTTTGTCCCTCATGTTCAAGGTAGGCGTAAGAAAATGTGACAATCCTGCTGAGCACCAACGTAAGACAAAGGGGATGTTCTTTTTTTTCTAGCACACAACAAAAAAATTAACTATGCTAATGTTTCATAATATATCAGAATTGGTACAAATGAAGCACATTTTCTTTGTAATTCTGAAGTGTGGTGGAAACAAATATTTCAATATGATACAGTGGATACTTCACACTATGCCACTCCACTCCATCTAACTCAATCAACCCCAACCCAATCAAATCTAGCACACTCCACCCCAACTTTCTGCACTCCACTCAGATCTATCCCACTCTGCTCCTACCTACCCCAGTCTAACCCCCACTCCCATCCACTCCAATCTACCAAACTCCAATCTACCCCAATCAACCCCACTCCAGCGTACCTCAATCCAACCCACTCCTCTCCAGTCTTCTCAAATCCATTCCAATCTATCCCACTCAATTCCAATTTACCCCACTCCGCTCCAAACTCCACCACTCCCCCACACTCTACCCAACTCTAATTTACCACAATCTACCCCATGCCAATCCATTACAATCCACTCAACCCAAACTATCTCCCTCTAGTCTACCCCACTCCACTCCAGTCTACTCCACCTCCCTCCAATCTACGCCACCATAATCCACCAAATCTAAACCCCACTCCAATCTACCCCACTCCACTCCAATCTTCCACACTCAAAATTACCCTACTGCAATCATTTTTCTGAAAGCTACCCCACTCCGTTCCAATCTACAGTACTCTAATTCACCCAATCTACTCCACCACACTCCACCACACTCCACTCTTTCCCAATCTATCTCACTCTACTCCAGTCTCAACTCCATTCCAATCTATCCAACTCCACTACAATCTACCCCAATCCGCTTTATCCCAATCTACCCACACCAATCCATCCAATCTACCCCACTCCACTCTACCCCAATCTACCACGCTTCATTCTACTCTACCCAGTGTACCCCACTCCACTCCATACTACCACATGCCACTCAAATCGGTCCCACTCCAGTCTAATCTAACCCACTTTACCCAAATCCACCCCACTCCAGTCTACCTTTCCTCACCCCACCCCAAACTAACCTACTCCAATCTACCCCATCCAATCTACCCCACTTCCCTCCAATCTACCCCACCATAATCTACCAAATCTTTACCCCATTCCAATCTTCCCCACTCCACTCAAATCTTCCAAACTCAAAATTACCCTACTCCAATAATTTTTCTTAAAGCTATCCCACTCCGTTCCAATCTACAATACTCTAATCCACCCAATCTACCCCACTCCACCCTAATCTACTCCACCACACTCCACTCTTTCCCAATTTATCCCACTCTACTCCAATCTCGACTCCACTCCAACCTATCCAAATCCACTCCACCCCACTCCACTCTATCCCAATCTACCCACACCAATTCACCCAATCTACCCCACTCCACTCTACCTCAATCTACCACACTTCATTCTTCTCTAACCAGTGTACCCCACTCCACTTCATACTACCACATGCCGCTCAAACCAGTCCCACTCCAGTCTAATCTAACCCACTTCACCCAAATCCACCACTCCAGTCTACCTTACCTTACCCCATCCCAAACTAACCTACTCCAATTTACTGCATCCAATCCGCCCCACTCCACTCTACTCCACTCCAATCTACTTCACTCCACTCAAATTTACTCAACCCTAACCCAATCTACCCCACTCCAATCTATTCCAGTCTACCCCACCCCATCCCAATCTACTCCACACCACACTATCCATCTCGACTCCAACCTACTGCACTCCAATCCACCCCACCCCACTCCAATCCACTCCACTCCAATCTACTCATAGGATCTTCCTTCCAGGAAGTACTGTTTTCTTTTCCTGCTTTATCTCTTTGTTATGGAACTTTTGGGCTGTTTTCTACGGTTCTGGTGTGATGTTTGATCTTCTTTACGTCTTCTCCCTAATTGGAGGATTCTTCCAAGAAGTACTGCTTTTCATTGCTACTTTTTCTCCTCACTGTGAAACATTTGGTCTGTTTTCATTTTTTTTCGACCATTATGTGTGCTCAGAGTGTTTCTCTTCCTCCTCCACAAGTATTTTGGCCAGCAGGTGGAGTTCCTTGTATGAAATGGCCAGAGTGGAAAGCATTTTTTCTCAATTACATTGACACTATTGATACCCAAGGTGAAATGCCACCTCAACAGAAAAAAATGATTTTCTTACATTGTGTTGGTCCAGAGGGTTTGAAGGCATACAATCAAATGACTAAAGGTCGAGGCGGAGAAGGGGATCTAAATGTGTTCGATAATGTTATCAGTGTGTTTGACCAATATTTTTCCCCGAAAGTGTGTATTGGTATTTTAAGATACACATTTTTCCACAGGAAACAGGAATCTGATGAAAACATTGATGACTATCTTGCTGCTCTTAGAAAATTATCGTTCGATTGCAATTTTGGACAGTTACAAGAGAAATTAATTAGAGATCAAATTGTTATGCATGTTAATGATTCTTCTATTCAAGAGAGGTTATGGGTGAATGGGGATTCTAATCTACAGCAAATCCTTGATATTGTCAGGAAAGCTGAAATGTCTTCTAGGAGTGCTAAAGTCATTCAGAAAGAGTCAAAACATGATGAGTGTGTAAGTAAAGTTCATTCTAAGAATCGAGGGAAGAAAACAGATAGGAAAGCATAAGTGAATAAGGGCACTTCAAAAGAACACCTTAAATGTTTTCGTTGTGGCAGCAGTTCACATTTGGCGAATAACAAATCATGCCCTGCATTGAAAGAGAAATGTTCTTCGTGTGGGGTGTAGGACATTTCTCTAAAGTGTGTAGGAAAAAACTCCACTATGATGTCAAATTTGTAGAAGATGAGTGTGATAGATATGATGTTTCTTCGTGGGTCAAAAATGATGATGATAGATGATGATAAGTTTGTTTTAAACATTAGAGGTAACAATAACATTATTCTAAATGTTGACTCTGGGAAGGTCAAGAAGAAACCAATGTGTACAGTGACTATTGGAGGTGTTGAGGTTCAGATGTATGCAGATTCAGGCTCACCTTACACACTTATTGACGAACATTTGTGGCTTGATAAATTTAAAAAGAAGTTTGGGAACATTTTGGTCATTCCTGATATTTCTCCAGAAGGTTTTTCGGGTGAGAAAATTGAGTTAGTAGGCTTTACCACATTTTTATTTGAATTCAAGGATAGATCTAGCTTATGTAAATTGTATGTTGCAAAGAAAGGTCCTGCAATTTTAGGTTTGCAGGATCAGGGTAGTTTGGGCATTATTTTAGATCCCAATAGTCCTGAACCTGTGATGGGATTTGATGTGTGTGAATCTGTAAGTAGCTTGGTTCAGAAAAAGTTTCCTAAGGTTTTTAATGACTGCATTGGTAAGTTAACTGATTTCGAACGTAGAATTGTGCTCCAAGACAATGCCATACCTAAGATTTTCAAAGTGAGGAATATACCCTTAAAAGTTAGGAGTGAAGCTGAGAAGGAACTAAGGCCCGTATTTATACTCCGTTTGCGCCGAATTAGCGTCGTTTTTTTCGACGCAAATTTGGCGCAAAACTAACGCCATATTTATACTTTGGCGTTAGACGCGTCTAGCGCCAAAGTATGAGTAAAGAGCGTCATTTTTTTGCGTGAACGCCTTCCTTGCGTTAATGAGATGCAAGGAAGGCGTTCCCGTCTAAAAAAATGACGGCGACGCAAATGCGCCGTATTTATACTCCCGGGCAAAAATCACGCCCGGGAGGTGGCGGGTCAAAAAACCCCGCATTTGCGCCACTATTTAACGCCTGGGTCCGGGTAGGCGTTAAGGGGCCTGTGGGCTCAAAATGAGCCCACAGGTGCCCTCCCCTGCCCCCAGGGACCCCCCCTGCCACCCCTGCCCACCCCAGGAGGACACCCAAGGATGGAGGGACCCACCCCAGGGACATTCAGGTAAGTTCAGGTAAGTATAATTTTTTACATTTTTTTTTTTTTTTTGGGTGGCATAGGGGGGCCTTATTTGTGCCCCCCTACATGCCACTATGCCCAATGACCATGCCCAGGGGACATAAGTCCCCTGGGCATGGCCATTGGGCAAGGGGGCATGACTCCTGTCTTTACTAAGACAGGAGTCATTTAAATGGCGTCTGGGCGTCGAAAATAATGGCGCAAATCGGGTTGAGGCGATTTTTTTGCCTCAACCTGACTTGCCCCATTTTAAGACGCCCTAACGCCATTTTCCCCCTACGCCGGCGCTGCCTGGTCTACGTGGTTTTTTTCCACGCACACCAGGCAGCGCCGGTCTGCTAGCGCCGGCTAACGCCATTCCATAAATACGGCGCCCGCATGGCGCTTCAGAATGGCGTTAGACGGCGCTAAATTTTTGGACGCTAAACTGCGTTAGCGCAGTTTAGCGTCAAAAAGTATAAATATGGGCCTAAATGCATTGGTGAAGGCAGATATAATAGAAAAAAATGAATAATCTGAGTGGATTTCTCCAATAGTAGTTGTTAGACGTTCAGATGGCAAGATTAGATTATGTATTGACTTGCGTTATCTGAATGGTAATATTCTCATTGACCAGTTCCCATTTACCACGCATTTCAGAAATGCTTTCTACCAGTAAAGGTGCCAAGTTTTTCTCCACCATAGGTCTTTCAGCCGCTTACCACCAGATCGTGTTGCACCAAGATTAAAAAAACTATACAGCATTCATTACTCCTTTTGGATGTTACCAATACATGCCTTTCGGGTTGGCTTCCGCTGTCTTTCAAAGGCTTCTGCGTTCCTTATTTGGTAACATGCCCAACGTACACTGCTTTCAAGATGATATTTTAATTCATGGCAAGGATAAAATTGAACATGATCAACTGTTAGATCATGTTTTAAGTACCCTAAGTGAAGGAGGTCTAACAGTCAAGTTTTCAAAGTGCAAATTTGCTGTTAAAAGTGTTGTGTATTTGGGCCATGTGTTGAGTGAGGAGGGAATTAAGCCCAAAACGGATTTGGTTGATGCAATACGTTTAGCCCCAGAACCTAGTTGTAAAGATGATGTGAGATCTTTCCTCGGTCTCACAGAGTTTTATTCCAAATATATAATGAATTTTTCTTGCAAAACCTTCCACATAGGACAGTTACTCAAGAACAGTAACAAATTTAATTAGGGTAAGGAGTGTGATTGTGAGTTCAGAAACATAAAGTCAGCTATTGCTAATGCTGCTTCTTTGTTGGGTTTTGATCCTAATTTGCCCAGCATTGTCACTACTGATGCCAGCTCGAAAGGGTTAGGTGCAATGTTATCTCAGAAGAAGGGTGATGGCAGTGAATCTTTAATTGCTTATGCATCCAGATCTCTCACTTACGCAGAAATGAAATATTCCTTTATAGAAAGAGAAATGTTAGCGTGTGTGTGGGCTTTGGAGCACATTAGAGCCTTTGTCTGGGGCAGACCTTGTGAGGTTCGTAGTGATCACAAACCTTTAGTTAAATTACTCACTACAAAGGGTATGGCAAAGGCTTCTGCATGTATTGCCAGGTTATCTATGAGACTCCAAGATTTTCTTTACAACGTAACTTATGTTCCTGGTAAAGATAATGTGTCTGCTGATTTCCCGTCCAGGATGCCGTTGCGAGGTAAGAATGAAACTGAGTCTGAGTGGGAGAATTATAATATTGCTTGGGTAATGATGAGGATTTTCATTTTATTCACAAGAAATCATGGGATGAGGAGTATTCCAAAGATGTTATTGTTCAGGAAGTTTTGAAATACATTACTATGGGATGGCCAGAGAAGAACGTTTTGGAACCTAACTTGAAGACCTTTTGGGGGGTTAGAAACAAATTGTCCCATTTCAAAGGTATATTATGGAGGGGTAATAGAGCTATTCCACCAGCTAACCTAAGGAAGTCTATCACTTTGCAGTGTCATGAGGGTCATGGGGGAATTGTTAGGACCAAACAATCTGTTAAGAAAAAATGTTTGGTGGCCTGGTTACGATATTTTCATTGAAAGATGTGTAAGAGACTTCATAAAGTGTGCTAATGCTGACAAATAAGAACTTTAAAACCCAACACATACTTCTCTTGTAACCCCATGAACCCTTGGGAAATCATTGCTTTGGATGTTATGGGCCCCATTGGTGTTAAAAGCAAATATATTATTGCTGCCATAGATGTTTTTTCAAAGTGACCAATCATTGAAATTGTGGATAAAGTAGATTCTGACGCTGTTCTAAACTTTTTGGACACGTTTTTTACTGATGAAGGTATTCCCTCCAAGCTGGTCACTGACAATGGTGTACAATTACGTCAAAAAAAGCTAAGGATTGTTTCAGTAGAGTGGGTGTTAGACATTGTACTACCTCATTGTACAATCCCAGTGGTAATGGTTTTATTGAACGATTTAACAGAATGCTTAAGGGAGCAATTCAATCCGAAGGTGTTCCCAATGATGATTGGGAATTACAGGTCCATAAAACTGTGTGGATGTATTGTACTACGTTGAATGAGATGACTGGATGTACCCCTTTTGAGATTATGAGATGGAGAGTTGCAAGAACCAAAAGCAATCCCTCATGGTTGTTTGAGAATCCTGTGGTTACCATGGAGCGTTATCAAACAAAATTTGAGCAATGCAGTTGTGACAAGACTAATATTAATGTCAAGTTAGGAATGTTAGTCAAGAATAAGAAACATTGGAAGGTTAGGAAAGGTGAAAGGTGAAAACCAGTTTTCCAAACCTTTCAAGGTGATTGAAGTATTGAAGAATTGTGTCAAATTATTGGACGGTAAGGTCTGGAATTTCAAACGTGTTGCCATACTAAAGGGGAATGAATGGGTGTATCTTAATGACCACAGTCTACCTGGTGAGCGCAAGACTCCTCAGGATTTTGATCTTGTAATTGAATCTGGAATGTCGAAGAGCAATGAGGATAATAGTCAAGATGGTCATGAAGTACAAGATTTTGTAGTGGAACAAGATGGACTGGATTTTGAGTTCCATGGACCAAATGATGAAAATAATCCTTCGAACAAGGGCCAGAAATTCAGGAAGCCTTGTATGTCTGGAGCTAAGCCTTCATTGTTGGAGGTTCCAGATAATAACTCTCTTACCAAGTGTAAAAGGAATAGATGTAAACCGAAATGGCTTGCCAACTATGTCGTTTAGATCTGTATTATCTTTGTTTTTTTTTGTTTTGTTTTTAAGTGTTTGAGTGTATTGTTTATAAAGGAAGGAGGATGTGTTGTGTTTTGTGCGCCTTTGTTTCCATGGTTTCGTGGCAACGTGTGCATTGTTCAGATTTGTATTCATGAGGGGTTCTACTCTTGGATCGGCAGTTCGTTTCCTGTTGATCCAGGAGTTGGACGCTTCATCGGAGTGGTGCCAATAAACTTCGTTCCTACTTTTCTCGCACTTGTCTTATTTAACATCCAGGTCTGGATTTTCAGATTTAAAGTCTGAAACCTGTCAATATTTACAATGAGGAAAACGTCTTACCTCCAACCTACGTCTCAGCCTCTCACTTCCCAGATACCCCTTTGTCTCTGCTGAACAGGACCATATTTTCACACTTTAACCAAAATGTCTCTGTAGGAAAGTACCATCTTGCCTGGCATGTTACCCCCATATTTCACTGTATATATGTTGATTTAGTCTATGTGTCACTGGGACCCTGCCAGGCAGGGCCCCAGTGCTCATAGGTATGTGCCCTGTATGTGTTCCCTGTGTGATGACTAACTGTCTCACTGAGGCTCTGCTAACCAGAACCTCAGTGGTTATGCTCTCTCTGCTTTCCATATTTGTCACTAACAGGCTAGTGACCAATTTCATCAATTCACATTGGCATACTGGTACACCCATATAATTCCCTAGTATATGGTACTGAGGTACCCAGGGTATTGGGGTTCCAGGAGATCCCTATGGGCTGCAGCATTTCTTTTGCCACCCATAGGGAGATCTGACAATTCTTACACAGGCCTGCCAGTGCAGCCTGAGTGAAATAACGTCCATGTTATTTCACAGCCATTTACCACTGCACTTAAGTAACTTATAAGTAACCTATATGTCTAACCTTCACCTAGTGAAGGTTGGGTGCAAAGTTACTTAGTGTGTGGGCACCCTGGCACTAGCCAAGGTGCCCCCACATCGTTCAGGGCAAATTCCCCGGACTTTGTGAGTGTGGGAACACCATTACACGCGTGCACTGTACACATGTCTAAGATCATGGAATTGTCACCCCAATGCCATTCTGGCATTGGGGAGACAATTCCATGATCCCCCGGGTCTCTAGCACAAAACCCGGGTACTGCCAAACTGCCTTTCCAGGGTCTCCACTGCTGCTGCTGCCAACCCCTCAGACAGGGTTCTGCCCTCCTGGGGTCCAGGCAGCCCTGGCCCAGGAAGGCAGAACAAAGGACTTCCTCTGAGAAAGGGTGTAACACCCTCTCCCTTTGGAAATAGGTGTGAAGGCTGGGGAGGAGTAGCCTCCCCCAGCCTCTGGAAATGCTTTGATGGTCACAGATGGTGCCCATCTCTGCATAAGCCAGTCCACACCAGTTCAGGGATCCCCCAGCCCTGCTCTGGCGCAAAACTGGACAAAGGAAAGGGGAGTGACCACTCCCCTGACCTGCACCTCCCAGGGGAGGTGCCCAGAGCTCCTCCAGTGTGTCCCAGACCTCTGCCATCTTGGAAACAGAGGTGTTTGTGGCACACTGGACTGCTCTGAGTGGCCAGAGCCAGCAGGTGACGTCAGAGGCTCCTTCTGATAGGCTCTTACCTCTCTTGGTAGCCAATCCTCTTTCCTAGGTAGCCAAACCTCCTTTTCTGGCTATTTAGAGTCTCTGCTTTGGGGATCTCACCAGATAACGAATGCAAGAGCTCATCAGAGTTTCTCTGCATCTCCCTCTTCACCTTCTGCCAAAGGATCGATCGCTGACTGCTCAGGACGCCTGCAAAACCGCAACAAAGTAGCAAGACGACTACTAGCAACCTTGTATCGCTTCATCCTGCCGGCTTTCTCGACTGTTTCCAGGTGGTGCATGATCTGGGGGTAGCCTGCCTCCTTCTTGCACCAGGAGCTCTGAAGAAATCTCCCGTGGGTCGACGGAATCTTCCCCCTGCAACTGCAGGCAACAAAAGACTGCATCACCGGTCCTCTGGATCCCCTCTCAGCACGACGAGCGTGGTCCCTGGAACTCAGCAACTCTGTCCAAGTGACTCCCACAGTCCAATGACTCTTCAGTCCAAGTTTGGTGGAGGTAAGTCCTTGCCTCCCCACGCTAGACTGCATTGCTGGGTACCGCGTGATTTGCAGCTGCTCCGGCTCCTGTGCACTCTTCCAGGATTTCCTTCGTGCACAGCCAAGCTTGGGTCCCGACACTCTAACCTGCAGTGCACAACCTTCTGAGTTGTCCTCCGGCGTCGCGGGACTCCCTTTTGTGACTTCGCATGGACTCTGGTTCACTTTTCTTCCAAGTGCCTGTTCCGGTACTTCTGCGGGTGCTGCCTGCTTCTGTGAGGGCTGCCTGGCTTGCTGGGCGCCCCCTCTGTCTCCTCATCCAAGTGGCGACATCCTGGTCCCTCCTGGGCCACAGCAGCATCCAAAAACCCTAACGCGACCCTTGCAGCTAGCAAGGCTTGTTTGCGGTCTTTCTGCGTGGGAACACCTCTGCAAGCTTCTTCACGACGTGGGACATCCATCCTCCAAAGAGGAAGTTCCTAGTCCTCTTCGTTCTTGCAGAACACCAAGCTTCTTCCATCCGGTGGCAGCTTCCTTGCACCCTCAGCTGGCATTTCCTGGGCTCCTGCCCACTCTCAACACTGTCGCGACTCTTGGACTTGGTCCCCTTGTCTTACAGGTACTCAGGTCCGGAAATCCACTGTTGTTGCATTGCTGGTGTTTGTTCTCCTTGCAGAATCCCCCTATCACGACTTCTGTGCTCTCTGGGGGTTGTAGGTTCACTTTACACCTACCTTTCAGGGTCTTGGGGTGGGCTATTTTTCTAACCCTCACTGTTTTCTTACAGTCCCAGCGACCCTCTACATGCTCACAAGGGTTTGGGGTCTATTCGTGGTTCGCATTCCACTTTTGGAGTATATGGTTTGTGTTGCCCCTATACCTATGTGCTCCTATTGCAATCCATTGTAACTTTACACTGCTTGCATTACTTTTCTTGCTATAACCTGCATAATTTTGGTTTGTGTACATATATCTTGTGTATATTTCTCATCCTCATACTGAGGGTACTCACTGAGATACTTTTGACATATTGTCATAAAAATAAAGTACCTTTATTTTTAGTATATCTGTGTATTGTGTTTTCTTATGATATTGTGCATATGACACCAGTGGTATAGTAGGAGCTTTACATGTCTCCTAGTTCAGCCTAAGCTGCTTTGCCATAGCTACCTTCTATCAGCCTAAGCTGCTAGAAACACCTCTTCTACATTAATAAGGGATAACTGGACCTGGCACACGGTGTAAGTACCTCTGGTACCCACTACAAGCCAGGCCAGCCTCCTACAGTCTCGGATAAATTTACTACACTTGTTCTGCAAAGCAACGTCTCTGCCTCACCCTGCCATTCCTTGTCATTATTTCATTGGGCTTGTATAGCTGAAGCTCTGGGAGCTCTTATTATCTACTCACTTGTGACCAATATCATGGCTAATGGGCCTAAAAAGACATCACATTCACTCTTCAACTACAGAACAGCTCAAACATTCTAGACTTATGGTTTATTTCAGGCTCAATTTTGAGAAAAGATGGATTATTCAATTAGAGCCGTATTCTAAAATATTTCCTTCAACCTGGTGCAAGCTAGTTTCAAGTCTATTATAGTTTGGGTCAACTTAATCTCTCAGGTCAAGTTGTCCACAGATGGACAACAACTCTGTTAGAGCCCTGATACTGTTGGACTTATTAGTGGCTTGCAAAGCAATGATCACGCCTACATACAAAACAAGCATTGGCAAAGCCAATAAGGCTCACCTATGCAAGTGCTATTGGCTTTGCAAATGTGCTTTAGCTATGCTCAGCTTGGCTGCTGTCCAGCATGGCCAAATGTTAGTGGCAAGAGGAGAGTGGCGTAGACTGAAGTGGAGTGTTGAGGAGTGGAGGGGTACAGAGTGGAATAAATTGTCATAGATTAGAGCGGTGTAGAGTACTGTGTCTACTCGCTCTACAAATTTGGATGTGGTTTGTGGCATTGAACTCAGTACAGCCTCACCTGGATACCTCTCAGGGAGACCTGCTACTTTGCTCTTATTGCCTATTTGATGGCACTTGAAACCTTAAGGTGGGAAGCAATTCTATTTATTTCCAATCTCTTATTGCTTATCTTTAGCGGATTTTTTCAACTCTGCAGTTCCGTTCTTTTCATTATACATGAACGTGCCTAAGATCCGGATTTGGATAACTTTTTGCTGATTTTTACTATTGTTATCAACGTTACAAAACAATAAAATAAGTGAACTTACAAACGCTTTCTGCATCAATGATTGGCTCTTTGCCCGTCTTCATACTGCCCCTCTCACTATTGTAAGCCCCTCTAAAGTGTGTTCTTTTCAAAAGGAGCTAACAAAAATCCTTTTACCAACCTCTGGCCCATGCAACGAGCATCGTAGATCCAGGAACTAACACGTCCCTTGTTTGACCGGGTCCTAGTACTCATGATGAATTGACTTACCAAGAAATCAAAGAAGCGACGAGGCAGAAAAGCAACAGGCCTACCATCCTCCCTCGCTGCCAGGCAACACTTGACGGAAGTGACCTCATGCTGAGATACTGGGGCACAGGTAGCACGCATGTAGTGCCGAGGTGCCTGCTTTCACTGTCCTGAGCCAGGGTCTCGCGCTCTAACATAGGCAGTGCTCCTTGTACATTACTCCATCCTGACTCTGAACGTCACCAAAAAGCACCCTCGGAATTAGAACTACGTGCTTTTGACATCACAATTAGAGAGAAACAATCATCCAATCAGGTGCCTTGAAGTTCCAAAGTGCGCGTGTGTACCAGTGCCTATCTTTCCAGCGGGGTGCTTGTTTAGATCAAGTTTTGGAAATAGTTGGACGTCTAGTCTCCTGGCAATAAAGCATTATTTTATTTTACTGAGTTGACTTTGGGATCTCTGAGGTCTGCTGTTTGTGACAAATAAGGCGTGTGTGTTGTTTTGGATGTAAAAGGATTTACTGACCTACTGCAATTGTCGGACTGTCCTACTGGGCAATCGGGCAGTGCCCGATGGGCTGGTTTGACAGATCACCATGTGGGCCGTTTCTTTTTTTAGCTGTTTGCGTGCCTGTTTTTCACACAGGTTGGACGCTTTTTACTGTTCATATCCCTAATTTTGTCACAAACATTGCCTACAGCAAACAACAAATGCATGCAGTCTCCAATACCTTGCAAAATGCCCATAAAATGTGTCTTTACAACTTCAAAACTGGACCACTTATTTAGCTACCTGGTTCGTTAGCGGGGGTCATTAGGTCACGCAGGTGCGGTTCCGACCTGTTGTTTAGTATTGTGGGCTTTTAACCACGCCCACCTCACGCCCATCACTTTCACTCCTTCTCCAAAAATCCCTTGATGTCACTGGTAAATGTTTTACGTTGGCCCCCGTCTTGAGGCTGCTTTGTTACCGCCCTGGAGATTGACCTTTTTACAGGGATAATTACACAATTGCTGATATGCTTTACTGCAAGCAAACTCCTTTTTAGGTGGAGCACACAAGTGCTCTGACATTTTGTAATCTATCAGTGGGCCTTAAACCACGCCCACCGCAAGCCCACCACTATCACTCCTTCATGAGCTTGCCTTTCAAAAATCCTTTGTTATCATTGAAAAATGCTTTACATTTGTCCCTCCTTGGGCATTTTTGTTACAGCCTTGGCCATTGACCCTGTTACACGCATAATTGCACATTTGCCAATATGTTTGATTGGGAGCAAACTTATTTTTCCTATGGTGTCTCTCCTTCGCGCTCACGGTGGCCTTAGCGCTTTGAATTGGCTTGCTTATGTCAACTGTCCTACTTTACATTTTCTTTTCATGAGGCAAGAAACGTCCAGTTAAGAATTTACATCACTAATAGCTCTAACTTGAGCAAACGAAAGACCCATTGCATTGCAAATGCTTGTTTCTGTCCTTTGTGCTCCTGGAGGCCATTGCGCTTTGAAGTGTCATGCAGCGTGAACTCAGTCGACACAAACTCGATTGGCGTTATCGGTGCGATTTGCATGCTCTCCTTCGCGCTTCGTGGTGGACATGACACTTTTTTATATTTGAAGAAAAAGGAGCTTCTCGGGGTCAGTAAGTGTATGAGCAATAGGCATCAGCCAAAGTGAAAACATACTGTCCGAAGAAGCACTTACAGCATACTGCCAGAAGATGGCAGCATAGGCTAATCTACATTGACTCTACAAATGTTTAGTGATTTTTTTTCTTCTGTGCACCCTAGGTGACACTTCAGCGTTTCCACTATGCTGGCGTCTGTGAAAATGTTTCTAACTCAGTGAGGTAGATTAGAAACTAGTAGCCCAGTGTCCTCTATCTAATTGTGGCGTGTGGAGCACCCACGACCTGCAATCCATTGTCACTTATTCTGCCAAAGGCACAACAGAGCCTAAAAGTGTGCTTTTTGTTCTTAGAATGAGTTCCAAATAAACAGACTTTTTTAGAGCAGACTCATGGGTGTTTACATGTTTTGTAGTCCTCTGACAGTCTTCAGTACAACTTGTGGAATTAAAGACTGGAATCAACAGCTTCTAATAATCAGATATTTAATTTCCTTTTGTAAAATGCACGTTTGCAAAAAGTTAGTTTTTTAAAATGAATCAGTACTTTCCAAACCATGATTTACCATTTGGCCTCAACTAAGTTTTAGGTCCAAGTTGAACATTTGAATTTTGGTCCTTTCCAGGCTACACATCTTTAAGATAAGAATTCCCACACTATCTCCCTCATCATTAAATCTTTAAATGATGATCTTGATTCACATTTCCCTTCATCCACTAATGGGACAAAAGATAGGCTATACTATTGGAATATGGAATAGTGTGGTCCCAAAATATCATAGCCATAATATTGACTACCAAAATATCGTGAAAGTAAGTATTTGTATGTATAGGTAGGTTTATTATACTTAACTCCCCACATATGCGCATCTTCTGTTATTTATACTTACTTATGTATAATTATTTCCACAATATTTTGTTAGTCAATATTCTGGCTACCATACTGTGGTAGCATGGTATTGTTGTGCTTCATATTCTGACATACAGTGGATAACAAAGTAAAATCTCAGAAAATATCAAAACAAAATCTCAAAATCCTAACAACAGTGAGGATGGCCATTCAAATAGGATCAAGGTAGCACCTGATCTATGCACAACACCTCTGTGTTGGAGGCACCGAGATAGAGGCAGTTCTGGCGCATCTATTCTTGCATGTGTGCTAGTCAGTCTTTGGAGTGCTGATTAATCCAAGGTTTACTGGATACTGTGAGATGAATCTGGGTGTCATTTCCATACATAGACGTTGTTAGACCAGGTATCCTTGGCGTGGTCTCCCCTGACTTTTTGACTCTACTTCCCAGGTTGCTGCTGTGTGCTGGACTCTGTTTTTGCTACTTTTGTTACACTGGACACTTTACCACTGCTGTCCAGTGCTAAAGTGCAAGTGCCCCCTATGTGAAATTGTATGTGTAATTGGTTTTTCCATAATGGGCATTTTTTATTTACTAGTAAGTCCCTAGTAAAGTGCACTAGAGGTGCCTAGGCCTTGTAAACCAAATGCTACTAGTGGGCCTGCAGAACTCATTGTGCCACCCACAAGTAGCCCTGAAAACATGGCTCAGACTGCCCACTGCAATGTCTGTGTGTGCAGTTTTTAAACTGCCAATTCGACTTGGCAAGTGTACCCACTTCCTAGGCCTAAACCTTATCTTTTTATACATGTAAGGCACCCCTAAGGTAGGCCCTAGGGAGCCCCCTGGGGAGGGTGCAGGGTATAGTAAAGGTAGGACATGTCCTGGTGTGTTTTTACATGTCATCAAAAAACAACAACAAAGAGGGGCAAATGTGGGAGATTCGGAGGGAGTCCTCCTGGTCCCATGCGTAAAGCTCCCGACAGTCAATAAATCAAAAAGGATACACACGGTTCCAAAAAAGCCAAACGGTTTCTTTCGCACTCAGTGGTTCTGAATTCAATGGAAACCACAAATGGTCGAAGCAAGAGCCCTCACTCACCTTCCGGTGACATGCTTCATCATAGGGTCAAGCTCCTCGTCAGGCCGGCACTGCAATGCCTGACGGGCCCCACACAGTTCCGGGGTTTACATCAGGCGTAGGTGGTCCGGTATCCTTGGTTCCACGTTAAACCATAGTGGCTTTTAAAAGCCTGAAGTCTCCCCGATGAGGCCCTACCTTTAATATTTGGAGGGTTTTTGGATTCCCGTACTGCGGAAGTCCTAATTGCTTTAAGGATTAGGTATGTACTATGGTCCTGAAGAATCGCATTAGACCATATATTGGCTAAAAAAAAGGCGAGAAACATGTTGACCTACTATATTGAGTAACACAGGGGATCCTGTGGTTACTTCTTTTTACTACTCTCGATTATGAGATTTAGTAAACATACTACTTTATTTTTATGGGGAGTGTAGGCATTAATCTACCATATCCCTATGTATTGTTTTTAATCATGTCAGAGGTTTCAGTATTAGAATACATTTGCAGATCTGTTACCTCTAGTCATTTTTAATTTTCCCAACACCAATCCTTCACAAATTTTGACCGGTTGTACATTACTTCCAAAAGATCTCCGGCAAAGAGCCCCTGTGTGGGGCCCGTCAGGCATTGCAGTGCCGGCCTGACGAGGAGCTTGGCCCTATGATGAAGCATGTCACCGGAAGGTGAGTGAGGGCTCTTGCTTCGACCATTTGTGGTTTTCATTGGATTCAGAACCACTGAGTGCGAAAGAAACCGTTTGGCTTTTTTGGAACCGTGTGTTTTTACATGCCCTAACAGTGAAATACAGTGAAATACTGCCAACTACGGTTTTCATTGTGGCAAGGCTTATCTCTCTCATAGGTTAACATGGGGGCTGCCTTTAAATATCCTTAAAGTGTAGTTCCCCTTTAAGAGCAGATAGAAACATGGAGTTTGGGGTCTCTGAACTCATCATTTAAAAATACGTCTTTTAGTGAAGGTGTTTTTTTAGATTGTTAGTTTGAAAATACTTTTAGAAAGTGGGTATTTTCTTGTTTAAACCATTTTGTGACTGTTTGTGGATTCCTTGTCTGGGTCAGACTGACAGTTGGGCTGTTTGTGCATCTCCACTAGACAGTGACACAAAGGGTGCTGGTGTGTAACCTGTATATCCTGATGGGCCATCTGGGCTAGGCTGGAGGCAGGAGTGGTCACTTACACCTGAAAGGGCTGTGCCTGCCCTCACACAAAGCAGTCTCCAACCCCTTGGTGTGCGTCTGAAGCCAGGCCGGGGCAAGGCAGGATCCTGTAAACAAGAGACTTTTCTTTGAAGTTGGGCAACTTCAAAGTTAGAAGGGGTATGCGTATTGGACCCAAAACCCCAGACTTTAGATCACTTCAAGGATTCAAGACGAACCACTGCCAGGAGAAGAGCTGAAGACCTGAAGGAGAAGTGCTGCCCCTGCCGGACGACTCAGTGCCACTTCGCTAAAGACACCACTGCACAAAGCCTGCAACACCACCTACACCTTGTTCAGTGGACCTCGCTGAGGCGCGACAAGTCCACCACCGAAGTAGGCCCAATGTTGCTGCAGCCGCTGACATCCACACAAACTCGTTAATTAGAGTGTCGTACACCTGATGTTCTTGACACCCGACTCCGTCGCAGCGCCTGTGACATGATTGTGACCGAGCATTGTCGCGCAGCATTGTGACTTCGCCGGACTTCAACTTTGCCAGAGGTGCCACGGGACCGACTCCTCACAACCATCGGCACCTCACCTCCACTGCTCTGCAACATGGACCCCACGCCTCTTCATGACGTCTCTGCTCCTTCGCCCCGCAGCATGGGAAACAACACTGCATGACTGTAACACTGCATGACTGTACGACGAAACAACGACTTCAAACACAACTACTGCCTTAACAACGAGGTCGGAACACCGACCTCGTTGCTACTACTAATGATTTTACCACGAATGCCTTAACAACGATATTTCGTTGTAAAGGCATTCCTGATAAAATCATTAGCAATAGGCACCATTCACCCTACATCCCTCACCCCACCCCCCCCAACCCCACCCCAAAACCTAAAACCCTCTTACCCCCCACCCACTCCCCAAAACCAAAAACGCCCCACCCCCCCAACCCCACCCCAAAACCTAAAACCCCCTGACCCCCACCCACTCTCCAAAACCAAAAACGCCCCACCCCCCAACCCCACCCCAAAACCTAAAACCCCCTGACCCCCCACCCACTCCCCAAAACCAAAAACGCCCCACCCCCCCAACCCCACCCTAAAACCTAAAACCCTCTGACCCCCACCCACTCCCCAAAACCAAAAACGCCCCACCCCCCCAACCCCACCCCAAAACCTAAAACCCCCTGACCCCCCACCCACTCCCCAAAACCAAAAATGCCCCACCCCCCCAATCCCACCCCAAACCCAAAACCCCCTGACCCCCCACCCCCTCCCCAAAACCTAAACCCACCACTTACCTTCGCCAACTCACTTCTTTGTACCTTAACCACGCATGTTCGTTGTTCAGCACAAAAAAACGGAGTCGTGGTTAAAAAAAGCGTTGTTGCGCTTTCGTTAACCACGACTTTCGGAAAAAAAAAGTCGGAAAAAAGGATGTTCCCCACACTGCATCGGATCCAGCAACGCCTCGCTCCCCGACTCAGTGTTACGGCCTGTTTTCCACATGTTTTGCTAAGTTACTGTATCTGGGGGTCCGTGTGACTCCATAAACGGTGCCAGTGGCATCGCATTGTGGGAACCAACTCTGTCACAATGCTATTTAAACATCAGATTGCTGCATTCGTGCCTCTAGGCACTATCTTTGTGTTTTTAATTGCTAAAGTCATATTTTGTATTGTGGATTGTGGATTTTTATCATATTTGGTCTCTCAGTTAGATAAATATTTACTATTTTTCTAATCCTGCGTGGTGTCCATTTGGTAGTGTTTCACTTTATTCCTGTGTGTATTGGTACAAATACTTAACACATTGCCTCTGGGTTAGCCTTTCTGCTCGTGCCAAGCTACCAAAGGGGTGAGTGGGATTAACCAGGTGCGTCTCTCCTTTACCCTGCCTAGAGTGAGGGTCCTTGTTTGGACAGGGAGCAGCCTAACTGCCAACCAAAGACCCCATTTCTAACAGACATAAAGTGACCAAAATGTCTGTGAGATAAAACAAATTTTTTGTAATTTTGTTTGTATAGTGCTTTACTACCATTCACAAAACTGAAAGCACTTTCTGCTTTGCCAAGTAAGTTGTCACTCAGTTTCTCAGTTTGTATCATTTATATACTGTATATCTATATATATATATATATATATATATATATATATATATATATATATCTTCATACGTCTGATGAATTTCCCTCAGGTTCTTTGATGCCCTTTGGGGAGCATTGTTGTAGTTTGTCCTAGTTGGGAGACGTCTGGTGAAGTCCTGAAGTTGGAACAAATGGTGTAAGCATAGAACACTGAATGCACATACGCATGGGTGTAGCAGACAGTGTGTGAAGCGATGCAGCATGCATGTGTCTACTATAATTAAGGGCAGAGAGCATCATATTTGGAAATTACAATTGATGTGCTTCATTTGGGCATATTAGGACATATTAGGTATACCCAGATGCATCCGAAGGTCCAAACTACTGGTGCACTTATTAAGCAACCAAGAGAGCACCAAATGGCATCTGCCAAGAAGCAATGGAAGACCAGCCCCACTGGAAGCCCCCCATATGGGAAAAAAGTAGGTTGGGGACAATGCTGACCCCTTCAGGAAGCCAGCAGGTATTGTTGGAAATTCCTCAGTGGAGTGATTACCAGCCTTGGGACTAGGCACTGAACCTGGGCAATTTTAAAAGCCACTCTCTGCTGTCAGCCTTTTTGCTGTCAAGTCTCCAGTAAAACAATGCAGTGGAAGAAGGTTTTAAAAAACAGGATGGCCGGAAACTTTTCTGCAAGAGTGAGCCAGACTGTGGCGATTTTACCTAAATAGAGGCTCAACTCCCAACCTCTTTGTATCATCGCATGTAAAGAACTGATGTTATTATTACTCTACAATCCGCATCAGATGGATGAAAGGTGAGAAATAAACCCTTGACTCACAGGTTTCACACAGATCTCAGCAGCAGAACGTAACTAACCAAGCTAATTTAAGACAAATGAGATCCACTAGCTTGTCTATGCCATGCCCTGCCTGCTGTGACACTGCACTCATGGTTGTACACTAGGGCTGCCTTTACTGTCACACTGAGTTGCTTTCCTAATTTGTGTGAGTCATTTTGGAATTTCCTTATAGATTATTCTGTTTGCTAAACACCTGTGTAGGTGGTCGTCCTGAGTGCAGCTCCCATGAGCTTGAACTTTTGCAACGAAAATCTCTGAACAAAGAGCACCTTCCCTTTTGGAGTTTTTGTGGAATAGTCTTTCCACTGTGGCCTTTTTAAGAAGAATTGTGCTATATGTCTCCATTTTTGTATTATGGTTCTGAATGACTGTTCTTAGACTTAATTCAGGTGGAGCAGTACTATTGGGCAGAATTCCATTTAAGGGCTTAAGATTCTGATGATGAACAAAATAAAATTAGATTTCTTGACCGAGACAAGGAGAGAAATTGGGTGAGATCTGAACTCTGAACAGCATTTTGACTCTGTATGTCATGGTCTAGAGACATTGGCTCTTCTTGCAAAAATACATTTCTTGCCCCTTTTCTCAATGCCTGTTCTGTAATAGCCAAGGAGATCTACCAGTTGGTTAGCATGAGACTTTGTGCACACAGATTGTGGTCGTTTGAATGTTATGAGATGGTAAGGGTTTTGGAGCTCTGAACCCAACCCTAGGGGTGGTGGAGCGTTGCTCCCAAGGCAGCCACCTATTCTTCGGTAGGGGGGCCTAAATGGCCATTTGACAAGATCACAAAGGCTGACGTCCCAAGTAGGAGTGTAGACCTTGCTTACTGATAGAGGCCACATTCTAGATAGTTGTATGACTCAAGCATACCTGCGCTGGGCGTAGCACAGATTTAAATAAGGGCCCATACAGTATTTCAGTGTTCAACCTTATGGAACAAAAATCTTGTTATTTTTACTTGTCTAGGGCCATATTTATACATTCTGCCGCAAAACTGCGCTGACGCAGTTTTGCATCAAAACTTTTACCGCCGGCTAACGCCATTTCTTTGCGCCGTTCGGGCGTCAAATTTATACTTTGACACACGGCAGCGCAAACCACAGGTGTGAGTATTTTTTTTTTTACTCAAACTACTGCGTCACGTCGTAAAGAAAAACAACGTTAACGTGGCGAAAATGACTTTGAACCGGTTTATGACTTTGCAAACTGGAAACGTGCAATTTTTTACACAATTGCATCAAAAAGCGGCACAAACACAGCAAAATGTGCTAAGGAGAGCCAAAATGGATCTCAGATGCTTGCACAGACCCCAGGAAGATGACAACAGACCATGAACCAGCCAGGAGGACCCACACAAGACCCAGGACAGGGAGAAGAAGAAAATAAAGTGTTGCTTCAGTGCAGAGGAGCAGGAAATTCTGGTGAAAGAGGTGACGGAACACCAGCACCAACTGTTTGTCACCTCAAAGTTGCCAATTAGTAGGAGAGAGGAAATATGGCAACAAATTGTTGACAAGATCAACAGTGTGGCAGAAGTACGGAGAACAGTCATCGAATGCAAGAAACACTGGCATGACTGCAAGCACAGGACCAAGGAAAAGATGGCCAGGAACAGGAAGGCAGCACTGCAGACTGGAGGTGGGAGTCCAGCACGACAGGAGGCCCTGGATCACATGGAGGAGATAGTGGTAGCCGTCATCCCTGAGGAGATCGTCACAGGGAATTCAAGGACAGGACAGCACAGCACAGACTACCAGGAGACAACATAGATGCAGGGTAAGTTGCATGGAGAACTAAAATGCCTAATTGTTAACTGCAACCGGGGGGGACATACCTACTACACAATGCATGTAAGTCATGATGTTCAGGGAGTGGCATGGGCAAAGGGGCACGGTACAGGGGCATGGCCCATTCAGAGGAAACCTGGGGCACAGTACTACACTACACCACCAACCTTTGCTTTGGGGTATGCTGCCATGCCAAGGATGTTGGAAAGGTAAAGCCAGGCCAGGAGGGTAGGGTAGGGTACAACGTAAAACTGGCATGCTGTCACACGTCAGCCGGTATCCTCCCTACATGAACTAGGACCCAATTAACAATCTCAGGCCATATCTGCAAGTGGAATTTAACATTGACAACAGTTGACACTACCACCCCTGCTTTGTGTGCAGGTCAAGTAGCTATTGGCAGTAACGTCCCCATGGATCAAACACACCCAAATTAGAGGGTTCAGGATGACAACTTTATCAATCCCCTGTAATCAATACAAATGTTCCAATCCTGTCAAATGTGATTGTCCATAGTTGCTATAAACATCAGCCATTGTCATAAACATTATGAGGTACACATCACTAATGTCATACCCATGCTGCATATGTCAGGGTCCACCCTATGCCTGGGTCACAATAGCTCCTATGACATCCCAAATGTCATACTGCTCAGACAACAGCATTGAGGGCGTGGCCATATGTAACTGGCTAGTGAAATACACCTGCACAGTCAGAGGAGGAAATGGATCACTTCTAGGACCATCAGTGCAATCCAATGTAGCACACCTTTCCCAACATCAGCAGTACACATACCAATGTTGACACCCATATCGTGCCATGCCAATGCAATACATAGTATATGCTAGGTCTCCGCAACATATAGGTGGATGTGAAATATCAGAGACTGGGTCAGCTCCTGAATGTTAAGTGTGGTGCAAGTGCCATCAGAACACCCACAGCCAGTGAAAGGCCTCACCATGAGAATGGAAGTAGATGGAGGGTTGAGTAGGACAAGAAGGTGGAACTTCACAAATAGGCCAGAACCAACACCTAGAGGAAGTGATGCTGACAAGTCCCCAAACTGACCACAATACATGTGACATGCAGGTGGGGCATAGGCCTGGGAGAATGCTAATATGAAAGACAGGAACAATGAACAGGAACCAAGATCACAATGGGAAACTAATAGGAAGGCAGGCACGTCACATTACAAATCCCACAACACAGACACACTAATTGTACCATATCTCATTGCAGAGGACGATGGCTCTCCTGCGGATATGCCTGTCCAGGACTACCCTGATGACATGGATGATGAGCTGACAAACATCAGCCAGCAGACCCTTCAACATGTCCTTGGAACCCTCCAGACCCCACCTTCAGTCACAAGGAGGAGCACAGAACTAGCAGCCATCACAGAGGACCCACCCACCACCCCAATTCTATGACCTGCCAGCTCCAACCCAGCTGAGGACTCTGATGACACGGGCACCAGCATTGAGAGAACTGTAGTTGGAGTACAGCGGGAGCTGGCCAAGGAGGTGCGGGTGGGGATGGAAAATATGGCAGCCAGCCTAGAGGGGGTGCATTCGTGCATGATGTCAACTGCAGAACAGGCAGCAGCCATGGAAGGGCGAACATCAATCTTGCAGAAACTTGAAAAAAGGTTGAAGGAAATCAGCACAGCTGTAAGAGAGTTGACACAACACCTACACTTACAATCCTGTCAACTCGTGCACGAATGCAATATTGAATCCCTTAGGGCCGACCTGGCAGCCTACCACAGTGATGTGGCTGCTATTCTTAAGAACCAGCAGCTCCTCCTTGCTGCAGTACTGCCCTTCATAGCCCCACAGTTGTCAGCTACCGGGATATCTGACTCCACATCTTCAAACACTGAGGTGTGTGTCGCCCCTTCTCAATCACCACCACCAAGGGCAGAGAAGACAACACACACATCAGAAGATGAAGATGCGGAACAGATCACCTTCACCCGTAAGAGTACCCGGTAGCACTAGTCCCTGCCACATGGCCACCTATTGCCAAGGTCTTGTGCTTTGTAACATGCCAGTCTTGCAACAACTGTACTCAAGCACTGTTCTTCAGCCCACTGTTTATCTTGTCACCCTGCCCTGTGATTGTCTCTCACTAACTCATTGGCAAATCCTGTCCCTCTGCACTGTCTGATACTTCACCCCAGCATGTCCAATGACATGTCCTTTTTCACTTGTGTAGGATCACAATGGAAGGTGTCACACTAATGGACTCACAATCATGGACAATGTACATATTGCACTACAGCACTTTCAAATAAATAGCACTTACACAACAACTTTGTCTCTGTGTAATGTGACACATCAACTGTGAGGGAGATCAGTGATGTTTACCTCAGGTCAATGATTATAGATTGTCAATACACCTGACCTGAAAGAATGTTGGCTGATAACTATGCACAGTGGTCTGGATTGTACCATCATCTGCCCTTCCTGAGGGTTAATTCTGAGGAAAATAGAAACTATACACCATAAGGCTGTGTTGGACAGAATAACGCTTCCCCAAGGGATGTCTAAGCCACAAAATATTGCCTTCAACTTTTTCTTCAAGCCAAAACTTACTTATGTGACATTTGACCCAAATTGTACCTAACACACACCATACTGCATGAATGGATGTGTATGAGTTTACGTACAAATATGTAACCAGGCTGAACATTGTAACAAATGATAGGTGTGAGTTATGTATACCATACTACATGAGAGCATACTACCACTCACGTTATAAGGATTCGCTTGGACATCAGGCTGCAGGCAGACTTAACACAGTGTCCTCAATACCAATTCTGGTAGCAAAGTATGTGACATTGAAAACATACATCAAAAATTAACAACACTTTGGGATCCATAGTAACCTTGAGTGGTGGGTGCAATGGATGGCAGAATCTTAGCAAAGTAGCTTTGGTGTAGCTGCCAATGTAACAGCTCAGTTGGGATTTGGTTGCAGATGGGACACAAAAGCTAATACTAAAGAGACACTGTTCACTCATGCGAAGGCCCTGATCCCCAAGCATGTGACACATACTGTAAAAGGTTACCTATTTATTAAACAGTAAAAACAGAAGCTAAAAGCAGGGGAAACCCCTTACCTAACCTAACCTATCCTAACTACACATTACCCACAACTTGCCCTAACTAACCTAAGCTAAACTTACTTATCACATTTAACGAAATGATCTAAACATCAACCCCCCACCACCCTTATAAGACGGGACACATGGAGGACAACATATACTAGCCTAAACACATACTATCTTATACTAAACAAATATATATATTTTTTGCATTTTTATATTTTATAATTCTGTTTTTTTGTTTTTTAAAACACCAAAACACCAACATCATCCCCCACCCACACACATAATAAAAAACAGATATTAAAAGTACCATACCCCCGTACCCACTACTACTAACTAAACTAACTGCCCATTCTAACCTAACACTAAGCCCCCTAACCCCACTAATGAAAAGAACCAGGAAAGAGGAGGGAGGGGAGGGAATCATGGCTAAGGATATGTTGTTTACAAGTTCGCCCTCCGCAGGGTCTTTTTTTATGGCATGCCCCCTCCTATTCACTTGTGCCACCTCCTGCTGCAGCCTGGTCATTTTCTTCAACATACGGTCCAAGTTCTGTTGCATCCGCTGAAAATCTGCTGGGTCAATGACTACAGCAGGGGTGGTCTGGGTGCCAGTTGAAGAAGTATGTCCCCTTGTCGGTGCCATGCCTGTAGGAGGAGGTGCAGGTGGCGCTGTGGGAGGTCCTGGAGCTGTGGAGGTTGACAGTCCTGCAAAGGTGCCTGCTAAGGTTGGTGCCACCTGGGTGGTAGTGGCGGTGCTGGTGGTGGTGGCTGTGGTGGACACAGAAGGGCCCCTTTGGGCAAATGCCCTCCACACTCCAGAGGCTCTTTTATGGCGATAACGCCTTGCCATGTTGCGGAACCCAGACTTCACATCCAGAATGTGGCGGCAACGCATAGCCCTGCTCTGAAACTCCCGAATCTGGATGGGATTCATATTGGCAGCTGTTAAAACAAATATAAAACCAAACATTAGGTACTACATTGTGTGATATGGCTCCAGAAGTAAATCAGACAATACATCTAATGTACCAGAAACAGCCCATATCATTATACAGATCACTGATTGTCCCCGAGGAAGTACATGCCAATGCAGCCTACACATGTCCTATCAAACCGCACAGCAATACTCTAAAAGATGGGTAACAACTTGAATGACCCATGCATCATTGTTTAGCCATTTGACACGTAAAAGAAATGCTGCAAGTCCTCCACATGTGACAGGCCAACTAATGACTATCTTCTGGATGGCAATCAAGGGCGACAAGATCTGCGAGTTGTAAATGGAATTGCCAGGATAGAATGCAGTTGCTTATCATGAGTGGGTATCCTAGGTTTGGACAAGTGACTTACAGATTTACATGTCTGTGTACTAAACTTGGATCATCAGTCCTAGGTACACTTTTCACAACCCTACGCCTGTGCCGGGGGAGGGGGGGTGGACAAGCAACAAATACTTTCAAACATCAAGGACACCCAGGAAGCTTTGGACAGCTGTACATAGGTTTGGGCAGTCCACCACAGGTAGGGAAGATGTCCAACTAGGATACACCCAAACCTTGGACAATCCTATCCACACTTATGTTTGGAAATGCAGACAATTGTCAACATAATTTCCTACCAGTAACACATGACTTACAACAAGCAGATAGATGCAAGCACACATCTGGCCATGAGCTGCATGCACACCTAGGCCATTGTACTCAAGTGCCTCATACACGTAGCACAACATGTGGAGCTACATGCTGCTAGGAAGTCAAACATACAGTCAAACATGTTCATTAGTGAATAGGAAAGCTGAAGTCTGTGGGTAAGACTTTGGCATCCCTATTCTGTGAGAATCAGGGTCTGACTTGCTGACTAAATCACAAATCTGGCCCTCAGCTACTTTTTCTTAATTTAAGTTTTATCCACAAAAGTCATCCCTATTCACATGGCCGTGCCTACAGGACTGCCCTACAATCGAAAATTATGACTATACGCTAATGATTGCCCAACTCAAAGATGGGAAAAAAATGATACTCCACTTAAGGAACATATCCGATCATTGACCAGTGCATCACACCTTGCTATGTGTCCAACACACAGGAGTCAATCACACAACAGCAGCAAACACAACACAGAACAGGAATATCAACACTTACTGGAGATGTCTGGGTCCGCAAATCCAGTCACCTCTCCGATAGTGTATGGGGCAGGTCCACCTGTAAAGCATGGAAGGGAGATATGTGCTCAATGTCTGTGCACTGTACAACACTTCCAAATACAAATACTATGTGTAAGATTAAATCAGAAAGTCAAGCCTCTCAGACATGATGATACTGCATCCAACATACCACTGCAAACATGTACAGACCGGGAACTACAGTGAGTGATACACACATATCTGCACACATGCAGTGGCCCTAACTATCATGTGGTGGCAAACATGCTCCATCATTTGTTTGTAGACTCATTCATGGAGTGTATTCCTCTCATCATGTGTATCCATGAGAGACATGCAAAGCCACTTTCCTGGAGGACTGCAATACCAGTCACCCAGCTACTGTGACTAAGACCAATGTAAAACACACAGGTACAATGTACAGAGGGCCAGGGACAGTTGTTACCCCTCAATTTGTATCATTTGCTTCATTTTATGTGCCACAGCTATGGTAATTTGAACCAAACATTGAGATAGGAACCCGTGTGCATTACTTTTGGCATCCATCCCTAATTTAATTATTGCACAACAAAGTCCAAATATCAGTCTAAGATGTTACCTGAGGTCAGCTATAATTTGTTACGCATGTGTCAGAATCCAGTTCAGACATGTATCCGAAAAAATTGATGGACACATTATTTCATGAAAATATCTGGATTAAAAACATGTCTTTCCTGGTACACTCTCAGACCATGCATAAAACATATGTTAGAGCTACATTTGCATCATCTATTGACGTGAAGGCAGCACTAATCTACAGGCTCCTGTTGTGTTTTGTAAGTTAGTGCAGCTGTTGCGTCAACAAATGAAGGTAATGTGTAGGAATTATTGCATAACTCACGGCAACTGTATCTTTAACTTGCATTCCACATGTCCAAAAACATTGCCTGCAGCATATGAACAAATCTGCTACTGTCACTACAGAGCATTTAAATGTGCACATTACTCTGAATTGTACTCACCAACAGGGCCACCAATCACAATCCCCAGGTGGTCCAGCAGGTCTTGCTCCCGGGCAACCAGGTCAGCCCAACGGTGTTTCAGCTGGTGGTCATTGCGCGGTATGTTGTAGATTTGCTTGAGATGGTACAGGACCTTTGCCCACCAGAGCCTCCTTGCCTCTGTGTAATACCCCTGTATCACACGCCCACCTGCTTCTATCATTAAGGGTAGGAAGTGGCACACCAGACAAATAAATCCCCCCAGCTCCTCTGCTCCTATCCTGCCAAGACGAGGCCTACCCAACATGCTTGCAAAAAAAGAGAATAAAGGGGTACAGAGGAGAATGAAGGGAAAGTAGGAGAGGGAAATGAAAACAAATTAACAGAACACAGCCCAACTATCCCCAAACTAACACTACCCACAACAGACTCCCAACAGTACAAAGACAAATGTATACACCAGAAATGACTAAAAATACACTTACTCAGGATAGCACAGACACTTAGGAAACACAAAAAGACAATTTAAAGACCACACAGGAGACAAAATCACAAAATGCACAGAGAGACAAGTCAAAACACAGCCACACAGTCAGGAAATATCACAGACTGCAAAGTGAAAGTGAAAGTACACGCACTGTACCAATTCTGTAAACAGGATATCCTATTACATCACTTCCTGCCTCAACTGTGGGCCGTTTTTATTCTTATGCATCAAAATATTATAATGCTTACAGTCTGTGCATCATTTGTTTTTGACGCACATGCTTAGAAATAACCCTGCATCCATATTTTCAAATATGTTTCATACTTAACCAATTTCATGGGGTACAGTGTGGGAATTACCGCTCAGGGCCAACGGATGTATCATGGCAATGAGGGTCATTTTTCGACGCACATGCATCATTTTTTGACGCATGTGCGTCTTTTTTGATGCATTTGCGTCAAAATTTCTGTCTGACTGGGTTTGGGTCATTTCTCATTTGTAATAGTACATGACAGGTGTGACAATACAGAGATAGGCTGATTGCACCTACATTGTGCATTCCGGTGTATGGGCACATGTGACAGATCATACTACTGCGGACCATGATCCTCTAGTTGTTGTACCGGATTTGCACTCCTCACTGACACAATAGATGGCCAAACGTGTGGAATACAAATAGGTATTACCCAGTTTGGGCATGTTTTGCGTCAAAAGAGGATAGCAAGGCTACGCAACTCAATACAGTAACTCAATGCCTATGTGTCAATGTGTGTGAATTGGCTCTTACTAATGTAGTTGTCCCACTGTGTGAACATCACAAGACGCATTTTCTCAAATCTGCTTGTATGCATGTGCAGTCAATGTGTCCAACCATCAGATGCTATTCAGTGTGGAAATTAGAAAAGAAATGTGTTTGTCATACATGTAGCAACAAATGCTGTGTGAACTTCCTAGGTTTTTTGGGACATAAGCATCACCAATGACAAACCATGCATAGGATAGATAGAAGACGGTTGATCATGGCAATGTTCCAAGACTAAGCCATCACATGTCCTGGAATGTTGGATACTACTTCTTAGGCACTTGTTTGTATACTACCCATGAGTCAGGCATTGGATAATGCTATATGGGTACGGTGTTTGTGACACTGAGTCCCAAATACAATCCACAAATGTCATGTCACAACACATTTGGACTCATATAAATGAGCCATGTTTCTCCTGTGGCAGTAGAGGACCAGCAGACCAAGCAGCACTTGTGCACATATTTCCATTGGTTAATTGCACATAGGTGTCCTGTTCAAGTGGGTGGGGCCATGTGTAGCCTGAGTCATTATTGGGGTCCATGTTGTCACAGTTACGTGCAGGTCTAGTCATGAGTCTGTGGAGCCATTTCCTGCATTTACAAAGTATCCTTCACAGCTGAATTGAAGGAAAGCCGAAGAGGAATTGAGAACACACATGGGGATAGTCCAGCTATGGCACTGCAGATGTGTTATGAGACTGACAACAGGGCAACCTTGGTGTGCTGACAAAGTTAATGGATCAGGAATTTCAAACCGGCAGGTTTACTCACAACATTCGTACACAGGGTGGCCTCTAAAATTCCCACTGCAGCCGGGAACACCAGTGCCTCTGTGCTGATTAATCTCACAGCTATTCACCATGCAAGCCCCATCAATATGTTGGGGACAATGTGAATCAGCATTTGGACCGTCAGGGTCCTAACATGTGTTGACATTTCATGCACATTATCTGACATTGTTTGTTGTGCTGGAGGCACCATACCCAATCCATGCATACAGCCATGGTACACTGTCACTATTTGTCACTTATGCATACATGAAACCCATAGAAGGGATGGGTCATGATTAGGCTATTTGAAAACAAGTTCCACCCTGTGATACGATAAGTAAACTGATTATGCTATACAATGTATTTGAGTATTCATTCTAGACCTACCTGACACAATACCCCAGGAGGAGAGTGTGGGCATGGCATGGAAAGCAAATATGAGACAAATGTAGCCACAGGGAACCTTTATAGTAACGCAAAGACAGGAACCAGCGAGGCTAACAGGATGCAGGGTCAATCAGGAACAACAATTTAACAAGGCAAATACACAGTCAGCAGACTGAGACTGGTCAAAGCTGGAATAACACTGTGGAAAATGAAAACTGAGTTTGTCCTGTGTGTTGGAACGTAACACAATAACCCAAGTCCTGTGTTACACAAGTGATTTATGCAGCAATGCATAACAGTGTTATACATAAAATGGCAGCTTCTATGCTGTTCCAGGCAGCTACAAGGGCAGTGCATGTTCAAATGGCTGGTCTGCATGGAGGTGCTCACAGGTGTGTGCAGCTTCAGTCTCTCACAAGTCCTGTAGGTGAGAATCAAGTTCAAAGGGCCAACAGTACCTTTCGCATGGGAAGCAATGTACAGGTGATTACAGGTCCTACAGACTACAAGGCAGTGCATTATTCAACCAGAAGTCCATGCAGACAGAACAATGACTATGGCATACCATACTAAAGAGGGAAGCAAACTGGATTCAGAATGTGAGACTGGGTGTGTGTAGATGAGGGATTATCTGGGTACACACATTCCATTTCCAGGGCACTCTGAAGAAGGGTGGGGGGAGACAGGGAACATGGCAGTGGCAGGACTTAAGACCTGGGCTGGCATGTGCAGGGGAAGTTTTGTGAGCAATGCTAGTCATACCTGGGGCACTCATGCTATCCATTTGCTGCTTATATGGAATTCTTGTCACACATACTCCTTGCAAAGATAGCTGATGTAACACTTACTGATGTCAAGGGTCTGGTCATATCTTCTTGTCACCAATACTATAGCACATCCACTGCCTCATGTATGAGCCATTTTGTTACCTTATTGATTGATGGTGTCTTAGTTGTGTGCCATATTCTGAAATGAACCATGTTGCCAACATGTATGTGTCAAATAGCTGTGCTCCTCTGATATTGCCCTTCAAATGTGAAATGGACAGGATATACATCATTTACAGTGTGTGAAGTTGGGTGTACATTCATACCCATCAAATATGATGTGGATTTTTCTGTATCCTATTCTGTATTTTTTGTAATGCTCCATGGGGCTACACTCTGATTCTGATTGTTAGGGATGTTGTTATGCAAAAATGATTACCCAGACCATGATATAGTGAATAGTATAGGTGTTTATTGACATATGGTAAGCCAGTGGTGATGGATGAGTAGAGTTAAAAGAAATGTTGTACAATATGTTGTCTCCGACACAATCCTGCATCTGTGTTTGGATGGTCCCCCTCATTTTGATGGACAGCATCCTCCTCTTCCTCCTCTTCATGCATTTGTGGGTCAGGTTCATTAAGGGAAATGTTCCTTCTTACACATATGTTGTGCCGGATGGCACAGGTCAAAATTATTTTGCACACCTTTTCAGGTGAGCATAGGAGGCTGCCTCCGGTGATGTCGAGGCACCTGCATCTTGACTTCAGGATTCCAACGGTCCTCTCGACTATGGTGCGTGTCCTCCGATGTGCCCCCTTATAGGTACGCTCTGATGCTGTGCTTGGGTTTGCAAATGGGGTCATGATCCATGGCTGGATCCCATACCCCTGATCAGCTGAAAGAGAAAATGAGTGAGAACATGTTGATGTTGCTTGCACCATGATTATCACTTTGCATGGTAGTTTTTCTCGTGTGTTGTCTGTGACTCATCTGTGTTTGTGTTATTGTGTGGAATCCTAGGCTTCTAAGATGTACTATCAGCATTGGGTTGTTTCCTTATCTGACCGGGTGTTTGGTTGATTGACCGGATGTCAGAAGTATTTTTGTAGAGTTTCAGTGCATTGTGTAGTCCCTTGCATTATGTCATGTGAAAGGGGTGTCCATGTGTCTTAACTGAGGGTGACAGGATACTTCCATACACAGAATCAATCCCACAGTGGTGGTAACACGGTTGCATCTATGTACCCTGGACATCCGATCCAATTTCACATATGCAATAGAATTAGTTATACATCAGCGAGACCCTTAGATTTGGCTAGGTGACAATGTACAACACATCTCCATACGTTGTCAGCACTGACGTGTTGACAATTGACTATGCCCAAATTTCACATGTGTGAAATTCTCGGCAGACCTATTTCTCTGCCCTTGCCAAGTCGACTCCGGTTCTAAAGTGTACCTATACTACTGAACATGTTCTAGTTCAGCTGGCTAACTTGGTTGTGAGGTTGTCATTTGGAGTGTCAGAAGGTCCGTATGCCTGTCCATCTGTTGTGTGTGTGTGAAATTGTCTCAATCCGTATGTGTAGGAATGTGCACTTTCAATATTATCACATCAATATGTGTTCTTCGCACAGTCCACTTGCTTATTGGTAGTGGGCAATGTGAGAGCAGGAGTAATGTGAGATATTGGTACAGCCTCAATGATTCCATGTCACCTTCATTGTAGTCATCATCATGCTATGTGTGTCATGGTGTTTGACCTGCAGCAAAACACATTACACACCCCTTACACAGTAAGTATTGGTTGAACGGGTGGTTGATTGAGTGTTATTGATGTGATATTGAAAGATTAATCTTCCAAGTTGTACTGCCAGTTGAGGCCATGTCATTGTCATTGTGTTGTTTTAAATTGTTCCCTTGTGTCTGTGGAGTGGCATCTGTTGTTATTTGGTTCTGTCAGTTGTCCATAGGTGTGTATCCAAATGGGTGAGGATATCACACATGCCGAGCAGTGACTCAACCTCATTGTCTTCCTGGCCACGTGTCAATGTAGTGGTGTATGTGTTGTGTGTCCAACAGGGTTGCAGTGCTGTGTGTGTATATAAGTAGGTTTCTGTACTTACCAACAAGTAGTCCATTTCCATATTGTCCATCCTGGAAGTGTTGATTGATGGTGCAGTGGCGGAAGATGAATGAATCATGTACACTCCCAGGATACTTTGCCACGATGTTGGTGATAAATCCCCGGTGATCGACAATGGCCTGCACATTGATGGAGTGTGTGTGCTTCTTGTTGCGGTATAGATGTTCGGTTGCAGCAGGTGGCACAAGGCGTACATGTGTGCAGTCAATGGAACCAAGCACGTGTGGGAAGCCGTTGATTTGATAGAAGCCCTCTTTGGTCTCCTGCTGCTTCTGATGTGTGTCGGGGAAGCTGATGTGGCGGGATGTGAAGGAGATGATGGCATCCAGTACCTTAGGTAGGAAGGCAGAGAATGAGGGCTGTGAGATCCCAGCAACCAGGGCACCAGTGGTTTAAAAGGAGCCACTTGCCAACATGTGGAGTACAGCTAGCAGCTTGGTTTCTGGTGGAATGGTGTGGGGTTTCTGCAAGCTGGGTGCCAATTGTGGCTCAATGTTGCGCAGCAGCTGCTGAATGGCTTGCCAGTTGAGCCTGTATCTCTGGATGATGTCTTGTTGGCGGAGTCCCAGAAGGGTTGTCCTGGTGCGGAATATCCTCTCCTGCCTTCTGCGTTGCACTTGGGGTCCCTGCTGGTGTTGTAGAAGCTGCTGTTGTTGGGCCTGTGCTGTGCGTCTGCGTGCATGCTGGATGAAAAGCACCTCCATGTCTTCCTTTTGGAGCTCTGCTGTTGCTTCTGTGTGTTTTCCTTAAGTACTGGTGTGTTTGCCTCATTTTAACACCTGCCCTGACACAGGCGTTATTTTTTTACGCAAATCGGGCTGTGCGTCATTTTCCGCCTCCGCCTCCCAGCCGTGCAGGATTTTTGCGCGGTTGGATAAATATGGCGCACGGGTGTTTATGTCATTTTTTGGATGGGAACGCCTACCTTGCATGCCATTAATGCAAGGCGGTTTCCCGCATCCAGAAAATGACGCACACAATGGAATTTTGGCATTCGCGGGCTCGGGTGTGAATGTATGTGTTTGTGTAAGCATGTGTGTGTCTGTGTGTGTGAAAGTGAAGGTCAAAGGGCGTTTGACGTCACTTCTGCTACCCCTGGCATTTTGGTGAACTGATGTACATCTAGCCAAGCCTCTTTCCTCTTTCACCTCCTTTCCCTCCCCTACCACCTCTACCCCATCCCTCACTACTCATCACACACAGAGGTCCATGGATCATTTTAGCATGGCTCAGAGCAGGTGGTAAATATATGCATTAAACTCTAGGTAATTGGGAATTCTATGTGGTTTTACGTCCCGAAAAATCGGTCCCACATGGTAATTCTCTATTCCATGCAATTTAACGCATCAGTGAACAGTTCTGGGGTGGATATAACGGCACGGTAACTGTGACACCCCCAGTACATCCCACTCTGAATGAGGCTAGAGTCAAAAATTAAATCAGCCAAAGATTTTCATCTTGGAAGTCACAAGAGATAGAACCAACATGTACAAATATCATATAACCTAAGAAGTCAAGTTATATAATAGTTGAAATAAACCACGTTTACAGGAATAAAACAACAATATACCATTATTCACCAAAAGTGGAATAAAAAAAAAAAATGCGAAGTTCACACCCTCATAGCTTCATGAACAAACGTGCTTTCAGGCTTCCCCGGAACCAATCGCATGCACCCTGAAGTTTCTTGCCTTAGGGCTTTGGTGATGCCCACACGGCTGAGGAATGCAGGCCTTCCCACACATAAACAATAATTTCTGTCATTTTGCTTTTTCTATGTGTGCGGCAGAATGCAGCACGCATAGAAAAAGCAAAAAACAAGGAGTAATAAAAGTATTCCTCCTCGTTGCGCCCTGCTAATGCCACCCCTAGGGGTGGCGTTAGATTTTGGCACTGCCTCAGGTTTACGAGATTTCATAAATCTGAGGCAGCGTCAAAATGCAATGGGTGTTGCTGTGGCAAGCCCACAGCAACACCCATTGCACGTCCCTTCCACGCACAGTGCTGTGTGGGAAGGGGACGTATTTACGAGGTGGAGTAAGTGGCTTAACTCCACCTTGTAAATACGGCACTGTGCTTAGCGCCACAGGAGTGTCAGTTAGCGCCACAGGAACGTCACTAAAAGTGACACTCCTGTGGTGCTAGGGGCCTATAAATACAGCCCATAGTCTGCTCTTACTTGGACCTGAGTGAACACGCTTGATGCAGGCTTTGGCCTGAGGATTTCTTTTGGGGAATTCACAGCAGGAAGGCCCGCACTACTTAGCACACAAAAGAGGCAATGTATTTTGGAAAAGCCCCAAAAAATGTTTCAAAACATGGAAGCAAGAGGGGAACATGAACAGAGCTTATGCCTGCAGGGCATAATTTATAAAACAGTTAACCGCAGGATCCCAAAGCTCAGTATTCCTCCACAAAGCCTTGTTCCTTATTGTAACCCAGTCATTGTTTCTATACACAGCCCCAAAGTAGACCACACAGATTTGTATTGTTGAGTGTTCAGCACAGTGTTAAAATCTAATCGCTGACTCCCAGTCCCGAACACCAAGCCAGGCCAACCGGGAATACATCAATATCTGGTGCTTGCTGTTCTCAATTCAACCTATAGCCTCCTTGTAATTCTTGAGTTGCTGCACCCGTGCGACACGGAGTGATTAAAAGCCAGCCAGGGGTGGCTCCTCCATAAGGGCAGAGGAGCATTGCCCCGCCAGCAGCAACAACTGCAAAACGTTTCCGCAAAAAGGATAATAAACTTTGTTTATTATCATATTTGGGGAAAAGGGGTGGCGCCACGGGGTGACAAGCAATGAGGGGGAGTGCTCAGCACTCCCGCTCAGAGCGCATGTATGTTCGGGTGGCCGTCTCGGACCGGCCAAACACACATGCGCACAGGCTGACGCTGCTCTGGGCAGGCTGGAAGCCTGTGCCTGCAGGAAGAGGTGAGGAACAGCGTGGTTCTTGTGGCGGCAGCCCAGTAAGTTTGTTTTATTTTTTTCATTTTTAATTGAATTCCCCGCCTCCTCCATCCCCCTGCGTGCCAGCCCCGCCCCTTCACTGTCGCGTGAGCCGCGACTGAAGCCGACCCCCAGTTGTCAGGATGCCAACTGTCCTTTAACAGATAAAGGTGTTGCTTTTTTCTCAGGACCCCCTATGGCCTGAGGACATCAAGTTTGCAGCTCCATCTCCATTGCACATTTTGCATTAGGATCGCCCTATAACTCTGCTTGTGACACTGAAAAACAGAAAGATTACTTAATAGCTTCTTGCTCTCAAAGCTGGGCAGTTGGGTGGTTTTCACTGCAGCCGTGCAGGAGGAAAGCAGGCGAGCAGCTGCTGTGAGCCCTATTAAATAGCTCCTATCCCAAATCTCATGACACCAACCAGGTGGGACTAGTGCAGTGTTCCCCCACCGGCCGACATGTCTTTGTGGTGGTCACAGAAGACATACTTCATCTGCTGATGGGAAACACTAAGAGGCTGTCCAACTATTGCCACTCTTTGAGCGACTTGGCCAGCCACCTTTCTTATAAGCCCTTTTCAGCACAGCTGAATGTCAGGGTTGCTAAATACCAAGGCTGCCTACTCTTGATTTCACCAGGTGCTCATTTGTTCCACCACCTTACGCTCCCAGTCTCTTTATGTATTTCAAGATATTTTTCATCTGCATTTGTCAGTTTCCATTCTCTCTCTTCCGTCTCTTTTGTGTTTTTTCTGCCTTTCTCTCTCACTTGCTCTGAGAAAGTCTTATGAAAAAATGGGAGGGTTTAACCTGGAGTTTGCCTCAAACAGTACATTTTTAGGTTGAGCATGTAATCGCTTTCCGACCTGTTGTTATCTATCTCTGGGCTTTTAAGCACACCCATCTCACGCCCGTCACTTCCACTTGTTCGTGGGCTTGCCTTTTAAAAATCCCTATTTGTCATTGGTAAATGCTTTACGTTTGTCTCGCCTTGGGGCGGTTTAGTTATGGCCTTGCAGACTGACCCTGTTACATGGATAATTGCACGATTGCCAATATACTTCAGCGTGGGCAAACTATTTTTTTCTTTTGTCTCTCCCCTTCGTGCTTCATGGCAGCCATGGCGCTCACAGCACCAACCGTGCGAACTCCATCGGCGGTATTGGAGCAATGTCACATTGTTCACACTATTCCCTAATCAGAGTTATTTCTTTTGGCTCGCCCCTTCATGCTCCATAGTTTTCCCTAAAACACTTGTAATTGATAAACGCTTTACTAAAAAACACAGAAATTTGCAATGTAGCTCTCCTGGGACAGCAGGAGAGCCAATACTACAATATTCACAAAACTCTGGAAAACTTGCCCTATAATGCTTTGCAAGCATTCTTATTCAAAACATTTTTGCCCGTAACTCAGCCTGTGGTGGTCCTAGGACAATGGGAATCACCACCAAAAGGTTCATCACAACACCCTCTTTCTGTTTAAGTCTTCTCTGGGCCCCCACACTAGTTTAATAACCCCTCCCACCATTCAGTGGGGTTTTTAAAGCTCTCTTACGACTGGAACTTTTATTTTACAGCTGGGAGTAGTTTTTACTCTAAGGCCTTTAGTATTGCAGTAGGCATGCTAGGCCTGAAAATGTGTATGGCACTAAAGGGCTTCTTTACAAGAAACTGGTGCATCAGTGCTGATGCCCCGGTTTTCTTGCATTGCCCCTGCCCCACCTAACGACACCATGGGTGTGTCATATTTACGATACAGTGCACCATGGTGGTTGTTAGGACAATAGCCTTAGAACTTTTTATGCTATTGTGGTGCTTTGCTGCACTAGTGACAGAAATGTTGACACTATTCCAGCAAAGTGCAAAGAGGACCATAGGTTTCTGTGGGTGTGTCATTTTAATGCCTGCTTTGAGCAGGTGTTAAAAATGATGCCAAAAATGGTGAGGTGAAACCTCGTCAATTTCACTACACCATTTTTGCGGGCCTCCTAGTGCCGGAATGCCCCCCTTCAGTACATTATACCTGGCACAGGCATAATGTGGGGCAAGGGGGGTTCAAAGTGATGCAATGCGACCATTGGCCACTTTGTAAATACGGCACTGCAAAAAGCCTTCCTAATGCCACATTAGCATAAAATAATGACACTAATGTGACACACAAAGGTGCTAGTGGCTTGTAAATATGCCCCTATGTTTTCTAGGGGCTAAATGTATGGTTGCACTACATTACTTTCTGCCATTCTGTTTGCATCTGGTTATGCCTTCTAGGGGCTAATTATATGGTTACATGACCATGTTTCTTATAAATGCTATTTTTATTGTGGTGCCCTCTGGAGGCTGTTCTGAGCATTACAGTCAACATACTACAATATTAGCTGCACCTGGTCTTCCCATAATGCTTTGCAAGGCATTCTTTTACAAAATATTTTTGCTCATAATTTATCCTGTGGTGTTCCTAGGACAATGGAACCACATTCAAAACATTCAGCATGATGCGCTCTTTCTGTCTAGATCATCCCTGGGTCCCCACACTAGGTTAGTGGGAACCCTAAAATACTAACCCCTCCCACCATGCAGTGCCTTTTTCATTTCTGTTATGGCTGGAACTTTTGTTTTACAGCTGAGAGTAGAAATAAATTAGGATGCTAAATGGCAACATTTTCATTTTTGGTAGCAGATGAAAGTGCTTTAGTTATATGTAGGACCACTGGAATTATATGTCAGGAAAAGACGAAATTATGAGGCAGTGTTGACCAATTTATGTGGCAAGAAAAGTCCAGTTATGAATTTATAATGCCAATAGCTCTAACTCAAGCAAATACGAGACCCATTGAATTGCAAATGCTTATTTTTATTTTGGTGCTTATATTCTGTCCTTAGCCGATGCTGTTCGAGTCCCTCCCATTAACAAGTTTTAAAGTAAAGAGAAAAAACCCCAGTAAAGAGCAAAAATGCAGAGATGGCAAAGAGATAACCTTTAACTGTGCCCCAAGCAGAGCCCTTGTGGGCCATAGATAGAGCAAACAAGAGAGCCTTCCATAAAGTTGCAGAAACAGGGGTCAGCATTGTTGGAAGCACACTATGACACAAACTTACCCTAACAGCAGGCCTATACCGACCTGGAGGAGGGATTCCTGGCTGCCAGAATAACCTCACAGACTTCGGGAGGAAGGTTGAAAGCAGTCAACTGTCACTGCTCAATTTCCACGCATGTAGATGGAGGGTGCACAGGTTCGGGTGCATAACCCTTCCTTGTTGCTGCAACAGAATATTCTCCCAAAGAGGCAGTCTGACTGGAAAACCAATGGTCATGCTCAACAGTTCAGGATACCAGACTCTCTGTGCCCAGTCTGGAGACAGAAGAATGACTTGAGCCGAGTCATGCAGGAGTGGTATTGGCAGAGAGACATCCAGAAGGCCAGATCTGCACTTAAGACAAAAAGCATCTCTGTGCGAGACTCATCTTGGAAACTCCAGCACATGGAACTGCAAACATTGCCTGTTCTTGACAATGGCGCACTGGTGTAACCAAGGATCGCCCCACTGCTGAAAGAGACCTAACACCAGCTCTGGGTGGAGATGCCATTTGTCATCCGCCAAGTATCTTCGGCTGAGTTTGTCTGCTTTGGCGTTCAGAGAGCCCAACAGATGCTGCACCACCATGGAAACGCCCTGACATTCCAGTCATGTCCAGAGGAGCAAAGTCTCTTGACACAGGGTCCATGGCCACAGCCGGCCCTGTTTGTTGCAGCACCAAATGGAGGTGGTGTTGTCTGTGAACACCTGCACCAGCTTTCCCTTGATCAAAGGAAAAAAGGCTTTTAATGCCAAGCGAATCACCTGAAGAGCCAACAGATACATGTGAAGCTTGGACTCTGCTGGTGACCCAAATGGCCACCCCAGCCCAGGACTGATGCATGCGTAACCACTATTAGATTTGATTAGGTAAGGGAGAGCATTCTGTCACCGACAAAATTGTGGTTTGTTAGCCACCACTGCAGGTCTTTTGCAGTTTCCTCAGAGATATGGACCATGTCAGAGAGATTCCCATGATGCTACATCCACTGAGCCTTCAGGTCCCACTGCAGAGCCCACACATGCCAGCTGGCATGCATCACCAGCAGGGTTCAGGAGGCCCCACAGCCGCAGAGTCAGTCTCACCGAATTCCAGGATACAAACATTGATATCATAGTCCAAATTTCGTGGACTTACTGCTCAGTAGGATAGGCCCAAAACTGCACCGTGTCCAGAATAGCTTTGACAAAAGAGGGCATCTGAGAGGGTTTCAGGTATGACTTCAGCATGTTGATAGTGAACCCCAGCTAGTGCAGAAGTTCACAGTAGTCTGAAGGTGGGTGACAACCAGTTCTTGAGGTAGACTGACTGAAATCCCCGACCTCCGCAAATGAGCTGCAATCACCACCATCACCTTGGTAAACACCCAAAGGGCACTGGTCAGGCTGAAAGGTAGCACAGCAAACTGAAAGTGCTCACGGCCCACTGTGAATTGCAGAAAGGGTCTGTGGGCCAGCAGCGCGGGGATGGGGTAATATGCATCCTTCAATTCCACCGCTCCCATCCAGTCTTCCGGGTCTAAGCAGACAAAACTTGGGTGAGTATGAGCATTTCAAACTTCTCCTTCTTCAAGAAGAGGTTGAGAAGGCACAGATCCAGGATAGGACAAAGTCCTCCACCCTTCTTTGGCACCAGAAAGTAGCAAGAATAAGAACCACAGCCTACTTCTGATGCAGGCACTTTCTCTACGGCTCCCTTGGCCAAGAGAGCCTGCACTTCTTGATTGAGCAAGAAGAGAAGGTCCTCTGTCAGCCGACCGTAAGTGGAAGGCATAGGTGGTGGGGCTGTCACAAAGGAGAGGGAGTAGTCCCTTTGGTCTATCTGGAATACCCAAAGGTCTGATGTTACTTACCACCACTGGGGGAGGTGATGTATATCAGTCTCCCACTGGGTGTCCATGATGGTCTAAGGGCATACTAAAGAGGCTTGAAGGCAGCAGGCTGCCTGAGGTGGGTGGTGAACTTACCTGACTGCTTGCTACTTCTCCCCTGTGGACCTGCGCTCTCAGCCACAAAAAGGCTAGGAAGCCTGCTGGCTGTGGTCACTGAGAAGGTATGGGTGCAGATGGAGACCCCTTCCATAGCCACGAAAGTAGCGGAAGGCAGATTGGGGTTAACGAATGGCCATAGACAAGCCCAAGGACCTGGCCGTGGACCTGCTGTCCTTGAAGTGCTCCAGCTCTGAATTCCCCTTGTCTCTAAAGAGGCGAGAGCCATCAAAGGGCATGCCCCTGAGGGAAGCCTGGACATTCCTTCAAAAATCTGAATTTCGTAGCTAGAAGTGGCGCCGCAAGGCCACCGATTATGAAATCGCTCTACACAGCAAGTCTGTTGAGTCAAGTCGACATCTGATGGAGAACTTTGCTGCATCTCTCCCACCGGCAAGAGCCTGGGAGAGTGTGGCACGGGCTTCCTCTGGGACCATAGGCAGCACTTGCTCAACTGAATCCCATACTGTATGGGAATAACAGCCTAATAAGCATGTAGTGTTCACTGACCGCAGTGCCAGGCTGGTGGAAGAGAACATTCTCTTATCCAAGGTGTCCAGCCTCAAGGATTCCCTATCCGGTGGGGTGGGAAGGAACAACTCTGGGGTGAATGGATGAGGAGGCTTGGACCACCAAGCTCTCTGGAGTAGGGTGCTGAGTAACGAAATTGTGATTCCCCTAGTGCGAGGTGATGAGGCAGGCAATCATCCTATTCACAGGAGTCCCTGTGCAGGCCTTGGACCAGGCCCCAAATGGGACATCTGCAAGGGCTTCTTTGAATGGGAGTAAGACTTCTGAGTGGGCGACTCTTGGCCGAGGCACCTCTGTCAAAACATTAATCTTGACTGCCATTGAGGGTAGGTTAAGGTCCAGGACCCGGGATGCCCAGCACACCATCGTTGAAAAAGAGGCTCCCTCCTACGTACCCACAGTAGGAGGGAAAACCAGGCCTGTGTCAGATGAGGTATTCAACCCACTGACTTCACCCAGTTCTTCATATCAGTTGCCCTCTTCAACTAGGTCTTCTCTATAAGGGTTCATAGAGCTCTCCCAAACATCTCCCTCACCAGGCCTATCCATCAAATAGGAGACTGGTTGTGCTCCGGGAAGGGTGTCCTCGGTTGGCACCAGATGTGGCGTCAGACGATGGCCATCTGACTCCATGACGGAGTCTGGAATGAAGATGGGGATGGCATCGCCTGGGGGTGTCATCGGCACTGAAGCAGCTGCAGAGGAAGGTCTCTGTCTCACCGGTGGTTCCACTCTGGATCCAGGTGCCTGGAGTGACAACGATCCCTCACCTCGTCAGATGACTTTGACGAACTTGGGGAAGTCGAAGAGTGTTTGCACTTCTTCTACTTCTTGTGCTGGTGGGACTTACCCGGCTTCCCTGATGACTTCAAGTGTGATGAAGGACTTCGAAAGGGGCTCTTCGAATTATCCCTGGACCTCCTACATGAACGGACCTCGAGTGTTGCAGAGTCGAATGGCATCGGGCAGTGAGGAGCTTGAGGGATCACTCCCTCAGCGCCTTCAGGTGCAAGGCACAGAAGTTCTCACATGCCTTAGAGTTGTTTCCCTGCTCCAGGCACCAAAAACACAGCAACTGGGGGTCTATCACCAACATTTGCCTTTGACAGACCCCATATGGTTTGAAACCAGCCAGTTTCTTGGGTGACACACTCACACAAGGACATAAAATCTCAAAAAAGGTGGACAAAAAGTCCAAAAAGACCAGTCAAAAAGTAACTGAGGGGTAGCTCACTCTGGATCAGCGCTATCTGGCATGTAAAGAAAAGAACGGACATCAACTTGTCGAGGTGGCACCTGGATAGGTACCACGCATATAATTTCCTATGAGGACGCTAAGCCAAACAATGGCACCCACAGGTGCACAGTGGTACTGCTTGAAAATCCTCAGAATCCAGCCTGACAGCTGGGGACATTCAAAGGTAAGGAATCTGCAGCTAGAGGTGTCTATCCGATTGGTGATTTACTCTGTTACTTCAATGTTACACAAAAGTGGGAATGATGGTGGTTCACCTAAAATCAGGGCCACTGGAATTATGTGATTCTGGGGCTGTGATGCTTTATGAATAGTTATGGATTCACTGCATTTGCCACATAATCTATCATTTGCTGTACAATCTGCAGATTTTAAGAATAAAATAGTTTCTAGCTCACACAAATCAAATGTTACTAAAATGCTGCAAAACATGGTAACACGTTGCACAGTGGAAGGCCCTCCACAAAGGAGGACTGATCACCTTTCAGTTACTTGCTGCTGTATTTGGATTTTAAAACGCAATGTCACTGGGGTATCCCGGTATTCCTCAGAATCTGGGAAATTAAGACAGGTATATCTCAAATGTTTGTGTTGGAAATTAGCTAAGTGGAGTTAATTTGGAATTCAAAATAGAGGCCAAAAGGAGGTCCCCCTTATGTGCATCTAATGAAAATACCCAACATATGCACCTATGTTTGTCCATCGCAAGTGGGTTATATATTACATCAATGAAAACAGTAAAAAAAACAAGCTTGGTGGTCCACAAAATCCAAGTATGAGACAGCGCAGTGCTCCTGAGGAGTGCAAAGTGAAGTAAACATTGAATAAAAACACCAACAACATCGTGAAAACATTGCCTGGTCCAAGCAAACTATAGTATTGTAAGAGTGTTCCCACATCACAAATTACAACATCCAGCCATCCATCAAAATAAGCATCAACGTTTCAACTCGTGGCATGCTGATTTGTTGCAAACCCGCGTCTTCACCAGGACAATATAAAGTAGATACTCCCTCCAGTCAAGTTAGAGGTCATTCAGCCGGCGAAGGCTGGGCTGAAATGTCAACATTTAATTTATTGGAGGCTGCATGTTGTAATTTGTGATTTGGCAACTCTTACAATGCCATGGCTTGCCCAGTGGCCCTGCCTTAACTACTAACTGTCTCAGGGTCATTTCTCATCCGAAGCTCTCTCACTGAGGAAGAGTGGTTGGCCCACTGAAAGCACATGTGGCTACAGGAATCTGGGGCCTTTCTCGGGAACGTCAGAAGACCCAAATAACTTAAAATCTATAAATGGCCTTAGGGGCTATTGATATTAAATTTTAAATCACAGTTGCACGAGAAAAAAACTTTGGCTCCTGGCTTCGCCCCTTCTGCCTCCCACCTGAAATCCTATGTGTTCAGATAACCGATAACCCTCTTCCAATTTCGTTTCCTTGAAACTCCCTTTCCCAGCTATCTTCTTCCCTCCACCTCAGCTTTACAATGTGATATACTCACAAGATTTCAGCACTGGCTGACCCCAGAATCCTCTGCACAATAGCACTCAGACAGATATCGTGCAGACGAGCATACACAGATTGCAGGAACATCCTTAGACTCATAGCCATTGCTTGACAAACAAACCAAAGAATGTAAAACCTAAATAACCCTGGTACACCCTGCTGTGCCGTTTACAGTCCTGTAAGTATTAAACTGTTCATCCTCACTTGGATTACATTTTCCCTGGGCTGAAAGAAAAAACAGTGTGCATACAAGATGGGATTTTGTGTACTTCGCCCATTCATACAAAACAAACACGACAATATTAAAGGACACGCTGCTTTACTCCACGTGCCCTCATTTAATCGTGCGCTCAGCTTTTAGTGTTCTGGAAACACAAATGCATCGGTCTTCCATTTTACACCGAAACTGACTGATATTTTAAAGCAACGTCTTTCCTTTTATATACTAAAAGGCATGGACTTCGAATCATGCTTACGCATCATTGCTATCTCCTAGAATTATAACTTGACCAATGAAGCTTTCAGAAAGCTCTTTGACCACCCACTTTAAAGCGCAACACGTCAGCTGTTTTGACAGAATTGGGATCAGTAAAATGTGCTTGCTAACGCGTCCCTTTATGTTAATTTATTACACATTAGGACTCGTTTTAGGCCAATGAATCTTTTGACCCAGTTGAGAGACACCGTAGGACGAGATAACTAATCAATATGTCAATCAATATATCGATAATGTCATCGATATTTATCACTACAATACATTTCACTTTAGTCAAAGTCATTCATCAAATTGACGACACAACCATGACCTTTCAGCCATGAATAACCACACTAGTTAATAGAATTTTGTGAATTTTATTCCCTATTAGTTACAATCTAAGATTAAGGCCCTCATTCCAACCCTGGCGGTCTCTGACCGCCAGGGCGGAGGGCAGCGGAAGCACCGCCAACAGGCTGGCGGTGTTTCCAGGGCTATTCTGTTACCGCCGCGGTCAGAAAAGGGGAACCGGCGGTTTCCCGCCGGTTTTCCCCTGGCCCAGGGAATCCTCAATGGATTCCGACCCCCTTCCCACCAGCCTGTTTCTGGCGGTTTTCACCGCCAGAACCAGGATGGCGGGAACGGGTGTCGTGGGGCCCCTGGGGGCCCCTGCACTGCCCATGCCACTGGCATGGGCAGTGCAGGGGCCCCCTAACAGGGCCCCATGAAGATTTTCACTGTCTGCTTTGCAGACAGTGAAAATCGCGACGGGTGCCACTGCACCTGTCGCACCCCTGCAACTCCGCCGGCTCCATTCGGAGCCGGCTTCCTTGTTGCAGGGTCTTTCCCGCTGGGCCGGCGGGCGGCCTTTTGGCGGTCGCCCGCCGGCCCAGCGGGAAAGCCAGAATGGCATCCGCGGTCTCCGGAGCGGCCATTTGGCGGTGACCGCATGGCGGGCGGCGGGCGGCGACCGCCGCCCGCCGCGGTCAGAATGACCGCCTAAGTGTGTTAACCTCAAAGCCAAGAAACACAACAGCATGGTCACTATATGGCAACTTTGATGAGATTTCAATATGGCAAAAATCACAAACATTAGGACATAGCACGGCGTAAACATAGATCAAGATAGCAGAGTGTCAAATACACGACAGTTCAACATAGTATAATGTCAGTCGTTTGGCTATTTGCATCAATTTTGATGAACCCCTGTTCTAACCAGTGATTAGCATCCGCATGTTGGGCTTCATGCAAAATGATTTAGAACACCAATTTAGAAAACATCTAAACTATGGTCTCTGTCAAAAGCAAGCAGTTGGTACCTAGAAAGGAAAAGCATACAGACAAATCACAAGTGCATTGTCATAATTACCCTCCAAAGATTTGGTCAGCATACAGAATCAGTCTTCGTCCTCAGCCAAAACACCATCAGTCAGAACTTAGCTAAAGGGCATAGAGGGCACTTCCCTCATAAGGAGGAAAAGTGTAAAAATGGGCAGTCTACGGGTGAGGATGGTTTTAATAGGTATCTAAGTCACCAAACAGAGTGACAGAGTTTCTGGATAAAATCAATAGCATTCCCTACCTAATTCTAAAGACCCTTTCGTGACATGGGTTTTTATCCCTTTTTCGTAGTACATTCCCCCAAACTTCTATTGGACACTTGCTAACCCCACTATCCTTAACCTATCACATAACACATTAGGTAATCCCAAATCTTCACCCCATATTATTTACGAGGTTTTGATTGGTCTTCATAATTGACGTCTTTTAGAGGTGGCACATCCGGCATTACTTCATTTTCTTGGCAATTCTTTGTACATCTCTGGTCAGCAGTTCTTCATCGTCCCGGTTTGAATGACCTTGTACGTTACATTAATCTACACTTGTTTCAATTCATGTATAACAATTATTCCAGGGCACCGAAGATGCGTCTGGGAACGGATTTAACATGGTTACATTCATCTTCCAAGCTAGAAGAACATTGTAGGGTCATGGCCCCTCGTGAGTCAGCACACTGAAAAACAGAGAAAATGCATTTAATATGAGAGCCGAGCAGCTAATCTGCAGTTCACGCTAATTTAAGGCCTATGAGGATTTTCAATACAGATTCAGTAATGCAAAAGGTTAATATAAGCTTAATTGAACATAACCTAAACATTTTATTCATCATTATTAATTCTGCGTATACGTTGGTGGCCACTCATCGTGGTCACAATTCAGGTGCACGTTTAAGCAAAAATGCTATTATTATAATTACTAGGCAGCATCGTTACACATTAATATATACATTTCATGTTAACATGGATTATGTAAGCTACGCTCTCTCATGCTCATCATAGCAAACTGGACCACGATGCTTCTTGAATATGAAGTTTATGGTGGCGTGTGAGGACTCCTAAATCTGAATATGCAACGTTAAACTGGGCTGGGGACACACACCCAACTAACCCACAACAAATGAAACTGTGGCGTAGTGCCAGCCTTCCCAGTCTGTTTTGGAGGCAAAACTCCCAAAACATCCCTCAAATCAGCAGACACGGGGAACATCTGATTGTTCCTGTGCATAGCTTAACACCTATAAAAACAGAGTTTGGCAACTTTCCATGAATGTCTGAGTGGAGCACACTTACATAAAGTGTAAAATTGGAATAAGAGACTCCATTTTCTGAAATTAATTTGTGGGGGAAGGAGGGCAAAGGGATTTCTAACCACTAGATCCTCAACCAGAAGCTCCTTTCAACCACAGAGAGGGTCAGTCTAAAGAATGGAAGTGGGTAGTTAGCACAATGGGCTCATGTGTCTGCTTCGGAGAGCTGCAACATGATGGTGCCAAATGGCGGATACCGAATTTCACCCTTCCGAGATTGGTAGAATGGGATGTTTGTTTTCACAGAGAACTGACCCAAAATGTTTGAAGGATGGGAGATAATACAGGTGGAAACGAAGACTGCTGTGGTTATTTCTCAAATAAACTCCAAGAGTGGACAACTGCACTGGAACGCTTGTCACTTACAAAAAAAGTTTAGTTAATTTTATATGTTGACCATATACAGTTCAAGTACTCCTTAGATGGCCATTGCTTAAGTCCACATCCAATCCTGATGTTCTCAATAAAAATTGTTTAGAATGCAGATTTGCCATCCAATGCCAGCTTGAATAAAGTGACTCCATATAATGTGTTGAATTACTGCTAAGAGTACACTTGAATGCTAAGGTGGCAGCACTTCCCCAATAGAAACACAACAGCACGGGCCTAGTTAGGAAGGGTCATAGTGGAGTGTATAATAGTGAGGCGGTAGAAGCGTTTCACGTTCACATACAAAGTAAGGAGGACCGAGCCAGGAGTTTCCATGTGGGTGGCACTTATTGTGGCCAACATTCATTTGATACTCACATAGGTCACGTTCTTGCCTTTTCAATGAGTGGACCACATCTTCTTAGATATTTAGCCCGTATTGGGCCTATTTTCAGTGGAGATCATTGTATATGTCTGCTCCCTTCTTATCATGCTACGTTTTTGGCAACGTTGGCGTTATATATGTTACCTGCGAGAGTATTCATGTATATATCACTGGTGCTAAGAAATTGACTTTTTGAATGGAAGCTAATTTCCTAAATTTGCAAAGGTAAGCAATCTGGAGTCCTTACCTTTAACAACAAGTTTAACTTCTGGAACAAACATTGACCCATTCTATAGTTCTCCGTTAACTCTAGGCTACTGCTCTCATAACTGACCTACTGCCAGTATCGGGTCAATCACTACTTTATCAGGTTTCAGCGTACACTAAACAATTTACAGTAAAAGTTATCACTCAAGCCGTTTTTCAGCTCACATGCCAACAACTCTCCCTTTTTGCTCATGTTTATAACAGTCTGAACCAACAAATGTCTGGCAAAGTAATTGTATCTTTCTTGATTACAATGTTACTGAAAATTGTGAACCTATGTTCCTCAATAAGCAATAAAGATAACTGCTTGGTCGCACAAAATTGGATTAGTTCTAATCTAATAGCACTCAAATAAAACTGATGGCAAATGCAGCTTCTTTGGAGATAATGAAAATCGTGCCAAGATAAGCAAATCTACTACTGGCCTCACATAACTTTAAAAGCAATTCAATTAACTAAGATCGTGGGTAAGAACGCAAAGTTTTGGCCGCAAGCCGTCTCAGCAGACGATCTTTGAAATACTGCAGTCTAATTGATTTCTTAACTCTATCACTCCCATTTGAAACTTTATCAAATAAATACGTGTGGCATATGTGTCCTACTTTGCCACAAAGTGTATCTGCATCTCTATTTCCAATTCCCTCTGCCTATTCAAAGACAGAAGTCCATATTATAATGAAAATAAAAGAAAGCATCTGTTGGTACCTAGGAGTGCTGTAGATTCACATGCTCTACATACTCCTGCTGTTTAGTGTTGGGCTTGGGCATTGCTAGTTGGTTTTGTTCAAAGATGACTTATCGAGTCACAATGTACCCTGTGACTGCTCCCATAATTGTCAACGCGCATGCGTATCGACTCCATTGTTATTTTTCACACAACTTTTAATGTGAAACACGGCGACCATGCAAATTCTATATAGTGGTAACAACTGTACATGTTAGAGACATATGCAACTATCTTCTGACTTTGGGGAGGAAGGTGGCGGATTATAAATCTACAGCACTACCAGTTACAAACATATACTTACAGGGTAAATAACATTCTGTTCGTACCAAGGGTGGCTGTGGATGCACTTTCTCTGAATAAACTGAAAAGTAGTGCTGCCCAAAGCGGTTGCAAGGCAGCAGATGGTGAAGATTTTGAAACAAAGTTCTTAATACGGTTTGGCCAATTCTAGCCTGCTGATGGGCAAGAATACTCAGAGTATTTCTTAGTAAACATGTGTGGGGTTGACCATATAGCTGCTTTTCACGTCAGCTATGGGAATATTCCATAGGAAAGCCAAGGTTCCCCTTTTCTTCCTAGTAGAGTGTGGCATAAGAGGAGCAGGTAGAAACCTTTTAGCTTTAAAGCTGCACATTTGGATACACTTAACCATCCTTATAGTTATGCCAGCTTTTGACATTGGGTGTCCTCTCTGCAGTTTTGCAAAAGTGAAAGAACGGTTGGGCTTTGCTAAAATATTTAATTCTGTACATGTAGTAATTAGAGCCCTTCTGACATGCAGGGTATGAAGTACTGTGTCTGCTTTTGTGTCTGCATTAGGGAAAAAGACTGGGATCTCAATTGTTTGTGTGAGATGAAAAAGAGAGATCAGTTTAGGGAGAAATTTAGGGTCTGTTCAAAGTACAACTCTATCTGCATGAAACTGAATAAAGTATTCTTATGAGATGAGATCCCAGAGCCCACTTATATGCGTGAGGGAGTTGATAGCTATGAGTAAAGCTACTTCCCAGGAGAGTAATTGTATGGACTATAAATGGAATGGCTTGCATGGAGGACCCATTAGTTTTGCGAGTACTAGGTTACGGTTCCAAATATTGGCAGGTGGGGTTCTTGATGGAATAACCCTTTTGAGGACTTCCAATAAGGCCTTAATGTTTGGAATATTGAATAAAGGTAAATATTCCCCATTTTGCATGTATGCAGCAATAGGTGCAAGGCGTAGACATATGGAAGTGTACGCTAACCCTGATTTTTGTAGGTTGACTGAATAACACAATATCTTGAACTGCTGGTGTAAGGGGTCAAGGTTGATAGGAAAGAAGAAGCGGACAAATAGTTTCTACCTTGCATCATAGCAAGCTCTAGTAGTGGGTCGGCAAGCTTCCTCATGAATGTCTATAGGCATAAGTAACCAACACTCTAAGACAATAGGTGGCCAAATTAATAGATTGCATTGCCTGAGGTCCAGGTATCTGATCCTGCTGTGTTCTTCCGTGCAAGGGTCCGGGTCTGATGGGTAGCCTCTTGTGAGGCGTAACAGATATTTCAAGGAGGATTGAGAACCATGAATGTCTGGTCCGTGTAGAAGCTACCGGGATGAGGGTGAGTGATGTTTGCCGGAGCTTTCCCACTACCTATGGAAAGGGTGGAGGAGAAGAAAAATCATAGGCAAATATCCCTGACCATTTCATCCACAGAGCACTGCCCATGAACTATGGGTGTGGGAACTTAGAGGCAAAGTTTGACGTTTTGCCTTTTTGTGAGTGGCAAAGAGGTCTACCTGTGGAAACCCACATCTGAAATAGAGGAGTAGGACGTGTGTGCGGAGTTCCCACTCGACTTATTGATGCGTGTTGCTGAGCAGGTTGCAAAGTCACTGTACACTCAAAGTAGGTACTCCACTAAGAGGTCTATCTGATGATGAATCTCCCAATGCCTATTCCTCTGCACTAGCGACGATAATTCCTGCAAATGGGTGCCATCTTGTTTATAAAGATAATACATGGCTGTCATATTGTCTGTCTTTTTTTGGCACTACCTTGCCTGAAAGGTCTGAAAGAAGGCTTTTAGGGCTAGATGAATGGCAAGATGTTCCAGGAATTGATGTAGTACCCCTGCTGCTGGGGTGATCCATGTCCCTGGATTATTATGTTGTGTAAATGAACCCTCCAGACAGTTCGGGATGTGTCTGTGGTGATTTTACCTTCAGTATAGGGTCCATGAAGGGCCTGACCTCCAACAGCACTGCAGAGAGCGATGAGTGTGGGACCTTACCAACACTAGATTTTGCAGATGACCATTTGCTTGTGACCATTTTGCTGAGAGGCACTCCTGTAGTGGGTGCATTTCGAGTCTTGCCTGGGGAACCATAGCAATGCAGGATGCCATATGCCTAAAAGGCGCATGATTGTTCTGACTGGAAGACAACAACTTGGCTGAAAAAAGAGGCAGAAGATACTGAAAGGCTAGCACCCTCTGTTAGTTGGTATATGCCTTGTTCTTGATGGCATTCCTGAGCGACCATATGAACAGCTGAATTTGAAGGGGCTATAGGTGCTTCTTGGTGGCATTTATGTTAAACCTCAAGCTGTAAAACAAGGAGATGGCCACCTGAGTGTGTGCTAAGCACCACTGTTTGTTTGAGCTCCTGATCAGTAAATCGTCTGAATAGGACAAGACATGTATGCCTCTTCTTCTGAGGTGGACGGCTACAACCACTAGACATTTTGTGAACGCTCTTTGGGCTGTAGTAACCCCAAAAAGGTAGTAGTTTGTATTGGTAGTGTTGTCCATTTAAAATGAAGTGAAGATATTGCCTGTGAACTGGATGGATTGGAAAGTGGAAAAAAAGCATCCTTCAGATCCGCCGTAGTCATGAAGTGTCCTTGCTGCAACAGTGTGATAACATCCTATAGGGTTTTCATATGCAAATGTTTTTCCACATTGTTCCATGTTTTTCCAAATGTTTTTCCAATTATAGCTCCTCAGTGACCCTCAAATGTATCGCCTACCCCATTGATGATGATAAGTGTTCTGTTGTCACAGATAGGATTGGGGCTGGCCAGGAGAGATGGTCTTGTATCCAATTCCTGTACTGCAGCTTCTGAAAAGATCCTCTAATAGTTGGGTACTGTGGGCCATCCATCAACTTAGCAATTATTGTGACCTTTTTAGGTCTTGCTAGGATAGCACATGTGCTGTTGCTTGCAAGACGTTTTGTTTACAGCCCGCACTTACTATTGGTTGGCTTCATCATCACTTTCATTTTCTTGCTTGTCTTTGGTCAGCTCATGCTGGTCTCACTTCCTCTTCGTCTGTTTGTCCATCCCGTGGAGCATGGATGAAGGTCTGCTTTCTTCACCACTGTGTGTCCTTCCACTGGTCCACTTTGAGGGACTTTTTTTTTTTTAACTTACCACTGTTGTTGCTTCTTTGCCAAGGTTTTTCCAAGACCACGTTTGAGAGGAATGTTACACGCTTAAGACCCAAAGAGGCTATGTCATAGACTCGTGGCTAAGGATGCGATCTTCCCTCAGGTCATACCATGTGTGTTGCTGTGTAATCACCAGCATCATCCTTCTTCTATGATCTACGCTGATCACATGCTCAACATTGTGAATGTGCCTGTTCCCAGGCCGCGCATGTTGATGTGTCAGTGGTGCCCTCTTAGCTGAACAGGAAGTTCCCTTGTTTCCTGTCCTGCATGTGAGGGATGTGTACTCGGAGAGGTGCTCCTCTGCGCACTCTGCCGAGGGGCTATCGGCACATGCACCATGTAGCAGAGCAGCTGTAATAAGCAGTAAAAGTGAGGCTACTCGGACAGAGAAGGCAACATGTGGAAAATAGTTGCAATATCATGAGCAAACAAGTTAGAGCCATGTGAATAAGACCCCTTTTAGTTGCCCATGAAATGTATGTGATTCTGAATGAGACCTCTTGCAGCTCCCCCGCAGACAGGATAGCAAACTTGTGCTCTTTCCTCCATTTATGTGCATTTTGCACATGCGTTTTCATGGGACATGAGGATTTAATATGTCATTCACATTGTCCCTCAGCTTGGTACTTTATTCAAGTGATGCTTCTAAATACTTTAGGCAGGGTGAGATGATGGTTTTCGTAGTTGTTCTCTTGTGTGACTAAAAGCCAAAAAGAAGAGACTGCCCAATTGCAATTGAATCCTCAGTACAAACTTCTGCTTGTTACATTTGATTCCCAAAGCCAGGCAAAAAAAAAAAAAAAAGCATTGGCAAAGTCAATTTGTCTCGCAAAAGAGAGCTGCCCGCATTGTCAATGGGTTTTTAAGGCATGTTGTATAGCAAAGCGGCTGCTGTGCAACATGGCTGAAATAAGTTCTGTGACAGAGCGCTGCCGCATCATAGCTTTTTTTTGCCAAAGCTTATTATTTTTTTCAGGATCCCATCAATCTGCGATCCAAAGAGATGTTCTCAGTTGCATGGCAGGTAGATAAGATGCGGCTGGACTTTTGGCTTAAAGCCAGATATGCAAAGCCAAGAGAGACCACACAGTATTAATGAGGTGTTTACCTCCCCTCCCCCACCCACGGGACAGCAGTGTTAAGGTGTGCCGAGTATGGTGGCACTAGAAATCTTTCGTCCTCCCATCACTAGTTCTGTTGCCAACTGGACTGCCAATTTGCCAGTGTGTGGTTGCCCTGACTGCTACCCTCTTGCCTGCTGCATCTATGCACCTGCTCTGGTCAGGTGGAGGAGCATCCCCTGTGGCTTGCACAGAAGCATGCATGCTAATGTTGTGCACCAACAAAAAGTCAGGGGGTACATGACCCTTAATACATATGGGGTCATATCGAGATGGCTTGTACTTTTTTCCCATATGCGGTGTAACCATCCTTGCTTTGACTGGGTCCAAAAACGCATGTCAGAGGCCCCCTTAAGCCTTCGCATCAACATGGGAAAAATTGAATGGAACGATCTGATTTAGCAAGAGTTTCATAAAGGAAATTTTCCTCTTCTGGTAAAACGTGCACGTCTGCCTTATGGTAGGCAGCTGCCCCTTGTATTGTGCCATGACAGGTGGTGAGAAGACTTGAAAGGGCCATGCTCCAATTATTGATTCCTTGGTGAGTCGATGGCATAATACTCCCATGGGACATCCCTTAGGCAGGGGTGAAAGTCCTAAAATTCCTGCAAAAATCTGTATGGGCACCCATTCTCCAAATGTGTGTGCTGACCTCTGAGGCAAATATGGGGAGAATAAGGGGGTGAAGGCTGAGGAGGTAGTTTAGGAGGTAAATATGATGGTGTTGGAGAAGACGGAGGACAGGCAAAAGGAGAAGGGATGGCTGCCATGTCTTTAAACCACTTTTGAGCTAGTAGGGTGGTCTCCAAAGGAGGTGATTCTTCGAAGGAAAGTCTTCTTGTTCTTCCTAAAGTGCTGATATTTTCTGGTGAAGGATATTTGGCAGTGATCTTCCCTGTTTGAGGATGAATGACAGCTTGTTCTGCTTTTCGTCAAGGTTTTCCTAAAAATTCTCAAAAATTGGCCTTTTGAAGTCATTAGAACTGATCGTGGAGGTGGTTCTCTAAGCCGGTGCATTCTTCTGTGCCGAACAAGGTACAGTGGCAAATGACGTCTTCGGCTTCAATGTGTGTTGAGTTTTATTGGTGCCGGCAGGTGTCTTTGGACCCGATGGCTGATGGGAATGGATGGGTTTGAGCAGATTCCATTTCAGCTCAATGCCTTCCCTATGTGGTGACCAGAGGCCCGAGGGGGTGGGGGGCCTGATGGCTGCATTTTTCTTATGAACAGGGCTAAAACCTTGAATCCCTTAGGAATGGTGCTGCAGCTCAGAGTGCTATCTCCTGTGAGACTTGAGATGTGCTTGGGTCTCAGCATCAGATTGCCTCTACAAAGCATCTATCTCTGCAGTAGTAAAAGGTCTTTTTGCACTGAAACACAAGACAGAAAGAACAAGCAGTGACATTAAACTTCAAAGGTTGAAGAGGCTATGGCAGTCAGTCAAAAGTATTAAGCAAGGCAACAACCTTTTTGAAAGAGGGTCCGTTCTGTCACCTACCACATGTGGGCGTTCTCTGTCATTAAGAGAGCAGATCCTGGGCACCTGGTCCCGACGGGGCGCCCGGAGGGATAGGGACCAAAGCTACACAACGGTCTCCGAAGTCTGGTGTGGTAGAGGAAGAAATATCGTAATAGATGCCTTAATCACAGCGGAGGGAACAAATATGAGGACCCGAAGCATTAACGTATCGAATCCGGGAGCCCGTTGGTACACGTCGGAACCCAATGGTGGAGAAAAACAATAGAGTAGGTGCCCATGCGCATCTGCTGTGAGGAATAAACTATGGGTGGAGTGATAGGGTACTATGAAACTCGAGAAGATTTCTTCAAACAAAAACAACTTGCAAATTCAGAGCCCAAGTCTAGATGGCAGGAGTATGCAGAACATGTGTATTTGCAGCCACACGTGCTACGAAAATGAGGTTATTTCGCTGAGGAAATGTTGTCTTACTAATATTTAAAATAGTATGCTTACACCCAAAGTCATCAACTTGGTGAAAACACCAAGTCGAAAGTTAGATTTTTGGGATATTGAAATTAGCAAAATTGTTGCTTTGAAAGTAACCAATGTTGGATTTTATAGTGACGGATAGTTGAAATCTATTGTTTTTCAACAAAAAAAAAAAAGAAAGACAAAACTACTTGTCGCCAACTTTAAATGTACATAGACTGGACAAAATCAGGCGATGCCTTTTAATGCATTCTTAGGCTGCTCTGAAGTGTAACAGCACTGCTCGCAGTGGAAGACTGTTACTGCCTTTGCTCTGCTGCGCTCCAGGACAGAAGATGCTTTATTTTGTAAAAGCACCAGCAGTTGCCCTTGCACCAGGGGGCTGTACCACGGATGTGAGATCTGAGAAGACCACAAGGCAGCCGGGAAGACTCAGACATTTAACATATCTGTGGCACACACCCACCCGCTCTGACTGATTCGGCATTATTTTCTTCCAGCTGCTAGTTCACTAAAAGAGCCAGATGCCACTATTTTAACATGCTGCCAATGGGATGTAGAATTTCAATGATTTGTATACTTAGGTTATGTTTAATTTGAAGACCTCAACAATAACATTTACAAAGATAAAGAGTTTTGAAAGTTTATTTTATTACATTTTCATAAATTGTACAATAAATATTCTCAAATTAATATTACCGTAATAAAACTGATGAACTAGTGAAGTCATTATCAGCAGATTACTTCCTAATGTCATCCCTTTTGTAATCTCTTCGTTCTCCCAAATGTGTACGCACACCTTCCTTGTGCTACTGAACTACACAGGACTCTGCTTTCTTTACCAAACTACAGTATGGTCAGACATTGTGTTCCCTCTACTCCCCGTTCCATGTTCTTTAATTGCCAGTTCTTAGCAATGTATCTTCTTCGATCTTCCAGTTCATTTTCTGCACCCTCTACTCCCCGTTCCATGTTCTTTAATTGCCAGTTCTTAGCAATGTATCTTCTTCGATCTTCCAGTTCATTTTCTGCACCAATTTTCACCACAGGTCTCGATCTCAACAGATTGTCAGGTCTGTCTCCTTTTTGCTTTCCAGAAAAGCTTTCTCTTACTACGCGCAGAAGCCAGTGGCTGAATATCTGTAGCAGAAACACAATGAAATTAACTTTCTGAGTATTCATTCTTGTAAACTATGGGGTTCAAAGCAAGAAAAGGTCGAGTCCGATATAAATCATGAGTGATTAGCTAAATGCCAGAAGATAACTCAGACAGTCGTTTCCGGACCTCGGTTTGTAATATTTTGATATCAAATAAAGCATTCGACTCTTGGTTGAAAAATGGCGCTGGCGAGATTATTGTGAACCCTAAGGAAGAGGAGATGGCCTGTCTATGTATTCTCTCCTCATATTTAAATAATCACTCATGATTTATGTTGGACTCAATGTTTTGACTGCTTCCCCCCACAAGATGTTCTTGCTTTGCACTCCATGGATGGGTCTTTGGGAAGCTGAGCCTCAGGGCTGTTAAGCACCTTGTAGTGAATACATCTGTATTGTGCATGTGTGATGTGTAATACTTGAGCTGCCTTTGTAAATTAGTATACTAAAAGGTATTCGCACACATGCAATAGTTCAAAGAAATTACACAACAATCAGTGAATAGTCATAATGATTAATTGCATGAAATTATACACACTCTGAAAAAATTCGAAAAAATTAGTACATCACAATTTAACACAATCTAAAGAAAGTTCCATTTAATATCGGGGCTCCACATCGCTCCTAAGATTAGGAGCTTCTATCTTAATTTCTATGTAATAGAATGGGAAAATCATAAGACTGACCCTATTATGATTTAATTTTCTTAACTAGTGACTCCATTTAGCCCCAGATATGTTATTATCACATTACTTTCCAAGGAACCCTATGTTATATGTAGCCCTATTCTAATAATACACTGTTTAGTAGGTAGAGTTAGACTTGAAAACAATTACAATATATTAAAGTGTAGCCCACCCTTATCTAATAAGTAATAGCCTCAAACTATTCATTATGTATCTCCCAAAAAGTACTCCATTTCATAATCAGTATTCAAACCCTGCTTTACAGCTCTTAATTTCAAAATCCAATATGACTCCTTTCTCCTAAGGGCTAATTCCCTATTTCCACCACGGGGGTTAACTGCACAATGGTCAAAACCCAAAAATTTAAATATTTTGTATTTAGCCTGTGGTTGGCATACCTTGATATGTGAAGCTATGGGGTAGCGCTCGTCCTCCAAATTAATTGCCCTTCAGTGTTCGGAGATTCTGACCTTTAACGGACGTATCGTGCTACCTATGTATATCCTGTCACATTTACATATAATCATATATACTACAAACTTCGTATTGCAGTCTATATGTGATTTAATAGACACTGGGTTACCATAGCAATCCACAAAATCCTTCTTGGGCTGCCAAGCCCATTTACATACTGTGCATGAACCACATTTTAAAAAAACCTAAATTGCGCTTCCCTAGCCAATCTAAATTCTTTCTCTCCAGTGTGTAGCTTGGGCTCTATATATTATGAAGGGTATTACCCCTTCTATATACAACATCAGGTCTATTGCCAATGTACTTCTTAAGTACATCATCCTGAGTTAATATTGGCCAGTATTTTTTCATACTCCTAATCAGTCTCTTAGACTTCTCCGTGTAATCTAAGATAATCCTAATCTTCTGATCCTCATCTTTTGTTTTGGTGTCACCCTCTTGTGTATCCTGACCTAGTGTCTGTCTGCGTGACATTTTCCTCACTTTCTGCATGGATTTCCTAATAGTATTTTCGGAGTATCCCCTAGCTAAAAATCTCCATCCCATATTATCAATTTCCTCAAGGAAGTCACTATTTTTACTGCAATTTCTTCTTGCTCTAATCATTTCTCCAAGCGGTATTGCCTCAATCTGATGCTGTGGATGAGCACTGGTAGAATGCAGTATATTGTTACATGAGGTTGGTTTACGATACAGTCTACTCTCTATTTTATTATCTTCGACGAACAGTTCCACGTCCAAACATTCCAAGCGTGTCTCACTATATTTATATGTGAACTTGATATTCACATCATTACTATTAAGGTATTTACAGAAATCCTCCAATGTGTTAACATCTCCTGTCCATAACATAAAACAATCATCGATGTATCGTCCCCAATATAAAATATGGGTGTGCCATTTCACTGCATTTGAACCCCATATCCAAATTTCCTCAAACCATCCCATAAACAAGTTAGCATATGAGGGGGAAAATTTTGATCCCATGGCTACACCCTGTTTTTGTTTGTACCAATCATTTTTAAATAGAAAATAGTTGTTATTAAGTATAAACTCTATCATACTAATTATCATCTTCGTATGTTCCATCAAACTGGCAGACCTCTTGTGCAAAACATGTTCTATTGCTTGAATGCCAAATTTATGCTGTATACTTGTATACAGTGCCACCACATCTAGGGTGACCATGATCATACCTGTATCCCATTGTATATCCGAAAGTATGCTTAGTATATGTTTTGTGTCTTTAATATAGGAAGGTAAATTATGAACAAAAGATTGTAAGAAAGTATCTACAAATTCCGATAATCTTTCTGTAGGACCACCCACACCCGAGACTATTGGTCTTCCAGGTGGAAATACAGATTGTTTATGAATCTTAGGTAGCGTGTATATACAAGGATATTTAGGACGATAGACCTGAAGATATAGATATTCATCCTCATCCAGTAGTTCCCTCTCTCTCCTTCAGCATATTGTTGATATCTCTGGTCATAGTGTTAATAGGATTGGAGACTACCGTCTCATAGCAATTTTCATAATTCAGTTGTGTATAAATCTCCTGCTCATAATCTTTACAGTTCAAAATCACTATATTTCCACCCTTATCCGCTCTTTTAATAATCACAGTTTCATCCAGTCTTAGAGATTTTAGTGCATTAGATTCCTCTTTATTCAAATTTGGTTTGTTCATATATATCCTTCTCATATCTTCTCTGTTCAGGTCTGCCCATACCATTTTGTAAAAGGTTTCTATATTGCTATCCAATGCAAATCTAGGTACCCAAGTTGACCTTTGTTTCAGGCCACTGGTGACATGTATATTCAATGGTAAATTCAGATCTTGTAATACAGTGGAAACCGTTATAGGATATTCTTCATAATCAGTAATTGTCATTAGTGCCACTGTATCATATATGTCCTGAATAGACAAACCACTAAGCACCGTTTTTTTATGTAAGATTTGTTGAGTATCCTTTTTACGTAGCTCAAAATATTTTTTTATTTTTAGTTTTCTGATAAACTTATACAAATCTATCTTAGATTTACATATGTCTCCAACTAATGATGGACAGAAACCTAGACCCCAATTTAGAAGACCAATCATATCTGGAGATAATGGTTTATCCGACAAATTTACCACATTATTCTCATCTTTGTAAATTAGTACCAGTTATAAATCATGTTTTGCCGACAGATCAGTAACAGCAGCATTTTCTTGCAATGCAGTTGAAATACCGTCATCCATGCCAGTAATTGTGGTGCATCCTCATGAGAGTGAGCGCAACTTGCATAATTCCGTGTAGCGCAGTCATGCGGAATTAACCCAAAGATTCTGTAAAATCATGCGGAATTACGCAAGAAGAATTCTGCATTTAGCGATATTTTCTTAGCACAAAAGTGCCCCGGAGTGTCCAAAATGGACGCGAGGATGCATTTTGTGCTAAGAAATAGCGTTAGATGCAGCCGCTAGCACTCGCTCAATGTGTGCCTGGCTTAGGATTTACCCCCAACTTAATTCTGACATTTAGCGCTATTTTTTTTTTTTAGAGTAAAATGCAGATTCATATTACACTAACAAATAGTGCTAAATGCAAAAGAACACGTATAGCGAGTAGCTGTGCTCGCTTAATGTGCTCTTCAGGAAGGATTTTTCCACCCAATTACTCTACACTACACAAGCGGTCTTAATCGCATTATTGTCTGTAATTCCGTGTCAAGGACTAAGGGGGAATCACTGAAGTTCTCCAATTTCTCAAGCATAGTTGAACTTCCGCCCAGGCCTAATCCTCATGCCATCATAGCAGCCAAATTCGGTTTCCACACACCGTGGGAAATGTTTCTATTTCTCAGATTCAATCAATAGGTGGGCTTGCTGGGGGAAAGATGCATGGTCAGGTTAGTGAAGTCTTGTTCGATAATCGTGCAAACTGCATATTTCGATTGATGTATCTGTGGTTGGACTGTATGAAAGTCACTCAAAAACCCAGTAAAATGCCATAATCTCACATTGAGTGCAGGAGCTCTATGTAGGGTCAATTGCAGGCTCCTCGGCGTCAACTTTCTCGTGCTCTACCACATCCTGCTCTTGCTTCTTCAGGTACTCCTCAACACTGTTCCAGAACCACCTTTTAACCTGTGCGAGCAGAGCTTTTTTATATCAGCTAGTGTCTCAAAAAACGGATAACAACATCAGGAAAATTAGGATAATTCATACCAGCGTAGTTTAATTTGAATGTTAAAAATGCCTATTGTCAATTTGTACATATCCTGTTCAGTTTTTTCCATTACTACATTTTACGTTTTCTGTTTTTCTAGTTTACCCAAAGGATACACTGTTATTTGCAGAGTTTTATACGCACAACTCTGCACAGAGTGCTGATGCATCCGAGGTTCTAGAAGTGAGCCTCTTTGTCTGCAATCCCGTCAGGCTCCCAAATCTAGCCTGTGCTGCCAATGTAGGGTTAGAAGAACCCCCACACCCAAACCACCCTCACCACTGGGGAAAAGACAGCCCACTCTTCTACAAGCTAACTCAATAAAACAGTATGGAATACCAAAAATAAAGTTTGGCCTTTAATACAATCAATCAATCAATGCATTTATAGAGCGTGCTACTCACCCGAGAGGGTCTCAAGGCGCTGGGGGGAGGTGAAGGGGGGGGGGGGGGGCGGGGAGAGAGTTACTGCTGCTCGAAAAGCCATGTCTTGAGGAGTTTCCTGAAGGCAAGATGGTCCTGGGTAGTTCTTAGGTGTGCGGGGAGGGAGTTCCATGCTTTGGCTGCCAGGTAGGTAAATGATCTTCCTCCGGCGGTGGTTCTGCGGATCCGTGGGACGGTGGCGAGGGCGAGGCTGGCTGAGCGGAGCTGACGGGTGGGTGCGTAGAACGAGAGGCGGCTGTTGAGGTATTCGGGGCCCATGTTGTGGAGTGCTTTGTGTGCGTGGGTGAGGTGCCTGAAGGTGATCCTCTTGTTGATGGGGAGCCAGTGAAGGTGTCTCAGGTGGGCTGATATGTGGCTGTGGTGAGGGATGTCGAGGATGAGGCGTGCGGAGGCGTTCTGTATGCGTTGCAGACGTTTCTGAAGCTTTGCGGTGGTACCTGCGTATAGGGTGTTTCCGTAGTCCAGACGGCTCGTGACGAGGGCATGGGTAACTGTCTTTCTGGTTTCAGCGGGGATCCATCAGAAGATTTTTCGAAGCATGCGTAGGGTGTTGAAGCATGATGAAGACGGCGTTGACTTGCTTGGTCATAGTGAGGAGGGGGTCCAGGATGAATCCGAGGTTGCGTGCGTGTTCCGAGGGGGTTGGTGCGGTGCCCAGCGCCGTGGGCCACCAGGAGTCGTCCCAGGTGGATGGGGATTGTCCGAGGATGAGGACCTCCGTTTTGTCTGAGTTCAGTTTTAGGCGGCTGAGCTTCATCCATTCCGCGACGTCTTTTACTCCTTCCTGTAGGTTGGTTTTAGCGGTGGTTGGGTCTTTGGTGAATGAGAGTATCAGCTGGGTGTCGTCGGCGTAGGAGATGATGTTGATGTTGTGTTTGCGTGCGATGGCGGCGAGGGGGCTCATGTAGATATTGAAGAGGGTTGGGCTGAGCGAGGATCCTTGGGGTATGCCGCAGATGATCTCGGTGGGTTCTGAGCGGAAGGGAGGGAGGTGGACTCTCTGAGTTTTGTCGGAGAGCAACGAGATGATCCAGTCTAGGGCCTGTCCTAGGATTCCCGTGGTGCGGAGGCGGGTTATTAGGGTGCGATGGCATACGGTGTCGAAGGCAGCCGAGAGGTCCAGGAGGATGAGGGCGGTTGTTTCTCCGTTGTCCATCAGAGTCCTGATGTCGTCGGTGACTGCGATGAGGGCGGTTTCTGTGCTGTGGTTGGCTCGAAATCCAGATTGAGAAGGGTCGAGCGAGTTGTTAGCCTCGAGAAAGGCGGTCAGCTGTTTATTGACGGTCTTCTCGATGACCTTGGCCGGGAAGGGGAGAAGAGAGATGGGGTGGAAGTTCTTCAGGTCTTTGGGATCAGCCATGGGTTTTTTCAGGAGGATGTTGACTTCCGCGTGTTTCCAGCTCTCGGGGAAGGTGGCTGATGTGAACGAGCTGTTGATGTTCTGGAGATGGGGGGCGATGACGGAGTCTGCTTTGTTGAAGATGTGATGGGGACAAGGGTCCGCGGGGGAGCCGGAGTGGATGGTATTCATGATGCTTCTGGTCTCTTCTGAACTGATAGGGGTCCAGTAGCTGAGTGTAGTGGTGGGGGCTGCTGGTTCGGTGGTAGGGGGCAGGGTCTGGGGTCCGAAGCTGTCATGTAGATCTGCGATCTTTCGGTGGAAGAACGTAGCGAGGGAGTTGCGGAGTTCCTGTGAGGGTGTGATGTCGTTGGAGCTAGCGCTAGGGTTGGAGAGCTCTTTGACGATGTTGAAGAGTTCCTTGCTGTTGTGGGTGTTGTTGTCTAGTCGCTCTTTGAATGAAGTCCTTTTGGTGGAGCGGATCAGCTGGTGGTGTTTACGGGTGAAGATCTGGAGGACTGTCATGTTTTCTGTGGTTCGTTCCCTGCGCCAGGTTTTTTCAAGGGTTCGGCAGGATTTCTTGGATTCCTTGAGGGCGTCCGTGAACCATGGGGGCTTCCTGATGCTGGTCCAGCTTGGGGGGCTTTTAAGTGGAGCGAGGTTTTCGGCACAGTTGGTGATCCACTGTGTGAGGCTGTGGGCTGCATTGTTGGCGTTAGCGATGTTGGCTGGTGGGTTTTGGCTCAGTGTTGAGAGGAGCTGCTCTGTGGAGATTTTGCTCCAGCATCTGCAGGGGATTTGTTGTGTGATGGTGGTGAGTCTCCCGTTTGAAGGTGAAGTGGACGCATCTGTGGTCGGTCCAGTGTAGCTCGGAGGAGTGGCTGAAGGAGATGTGCTTGCTAGCGGAGAAGATGGGGTCGAGTGTGTGGCCAGCGGTGTGGGTGGGGGTGTTCACCAGGTGCTTGAGTCCGAGGTTGGCGAGCAGGGTGGCGGTGTTGTTGTCGTTGTTTTTCTCCAGGTGGAAGTTCAGGTCCCCGAGGAGGATGTAGTCTGGTGAGGCTAGTGCGTGCGGGCTGATGAAGTCTGTGATGGTTTCGCTGAATTGGGCGCGTGGGCCCGGGGGTCTGTAGACGAGTGTTCCTCTGAGGGTCGGTGTGGATCTGGAAGTGTATGTGTTCGGCGGCGAGGGAGGTGTCCTCGGTGGTGATCGTGATGTTGATGGTGTTCCTGTAGATGATGGCGATTCCTCCTCCGGTTCAGTTGATGCGTTCCTTCCGGGCGATGGCTATGGCGATGTCCGGAGCCGAGGAGGCGTTCATCCAGGTTTCTGTGATGAAGGCGACGTCTGGTGCTGTTGTGTCCAGGAGGTCCCATAGTTCTATGGCGTGCTTGTGGACAGAGCGTGTGTTGAGGAGGATGCACTTGAGGTGGTTGTTGTTGCGAGGGCCGGTGGGTGATCTGCAGGTCCGGTGGAATGTGTGCTTGCAGGCTTGGCAGGTGAAGGGTCCATGGGTTTGTTTAGGGATGGCTCGGTAGCAGGTGGCCGTTCGTCCGGTTTTGAGGGCGTAGAGGGAGACGGTGTCGTATCTTAGTCAGGTGTTTTGAGTGCGGTGGGGGCCAGGGGTTCTGGCGCTGGGCGCGGACGGGCGCAGACGGGCTTGCCTTTGGCGCGCCAGCAGCCGTCATAAGAAGGAAGGGGGGGAGGGGTCAGCTGGGAGGCGGGAGGGACGGAGAGCAAATGGGAGCAGGGGGGGCGGGGCCGCAAGGGTGGCAGCGGCGGGAAAGGAGTGAAGCGCTAGGACAGGAGGAGAATGGAGAATGGAGGAAAAAGGAAGAAAAAGAAACAAAAAAGAAGAAAATGGAAGAAAAAGAAACACGAAAGGAGAGAATGGAAGAAAAAAGAGACAAGAAAGGAGAAAATGGAAGAAAAAGAAACAAGAAAGAAGAAAATGGAAGAAACAAGAAAGGAACGACAAAGGAGGTAACAGGGATCTACCTGGCAGGGGCCTGGGCAGGCGGAGCTGAAGCGGCGGGGAAGCGACCTACCCGAGGGTCAAGGGTCGCTGTCTCTGCCGTGCAGCGGGCGTCATAAGAAGGAAGGGGGGACGAGGGGTCAGCTGGGAGGGACGGAGAGCCAATGGGAGCAGGGGGGCGGGGGCGCAAGGGTGGCAGCGGCTGGAAACGAGCGAAGCGCTAGGACAGGAGGAGAATGGAGGAAAAAGGAAGAAAAAGAAACAAGAAAGAAGAAAATGGAAGCAAAAGAAACACGAAAGGAGAGAATGGAAGAAAAAAGAGACAAGAAAGGAGAAAATAGAAGAAAAAGAAACAAGAAAGAAGAAAATGAAAGAAACAAGAAAGGAACGACAAAGGAGGTAACAGGGATCTACCTGGCAGGGGCCTGGGCAGGCAGGGCTGCAGCGGCGGGGAAGCGACCTACCCGAGGGTCAAGGGTCGCTGTCTCTGCCACGCAGCGGCCGTCATAAGAAGGAAGGGGGGGAGGAGGGGTCAGCTGGGAGGCGGAGGGTTCGGAGAGCCAATGGGAGCAGGGGGGGCGGGTCCGCAAGGGTGGCAGCGGCGGGAAACGAGCGAAGCACTAGGACAGGAGGAGAATGGAGGAAAAAGGAAGAAAAAGAGACAAGAAAGGAGAGAATGGAAGAAAAAAGAGACAAGAAAGGAGAAAATGGAAGAAAAAGAAACAAGAAAGAAGAAAATGGAAGAAACAAGAAAGGAACGACAAAGGAGGTAACAGGGATCTACCTGGCAGGGGCCTGGGCAGGCGGAGCTGCAGCGGTGGGGAAGCGACCTACCACACCTTACCAAGATAATATTGTAACACGAAGAGAAAAGGTAAGGGGTAGAGAACAGCATGCTGTAAATTTAAATTAGACACACATTGCTTTATCCATAATGTAGACGTCACTGTTACATTATCAGCTCTCGGTATTCTGCAAATGCCAGTTGCACCCCTGCCTTTTTGTCCCAGCTCTAAAACTGGCAGATTATAGGTTTTATTGCTTTAAATGAACTGACGTTTTCTTAGCTCATTCGTAAGTTAAGACCTGATTGTGTGGCGGACGGGTTTCTCCGTCAGAAATGTGACAGATATCCCTTCTGCTGTATTTCTATCTCCACTGGCTATAATGGGATTGTAATACGGCGGACGGGATATTCGGCATGTTTGTGATGGAGTAACCCCCTCTGCCAAACTAGAAATCAGGCCCCTTGTCTCAATCAGTGTCATCTTATTGCTTCACAATTTCCAAGTTGTCCTCTGAGATGTGTACACCAAGCCACATCTTTAGCTCACTGTCAATTTAGCAATCTGCAGGCTTGAAATTTCCAAACATTTTTATGATAGGTAACAGAAAGCAAATTTATGAATGCTTACAAGACATGACTTTCTGAACATGTCCAGGCTGAGCTTGTACAATTTGAGATAAATGTGTTTCAGGTCTTTGTTTTGCAGTTTGTATGGTCAAAGTAACCCCTCCTCCATGTGGTACCCGGCACTGCCACAAGCTCTTGTTTCCGGCTTCACGTACAGATGAACATTGCACTGGAGGATTTTCTGGGATCTTTGCAGCAGAAGAGGATATCAGCATCCTTCTTCTAAATAGGATGCTGTTTGGTTCATGATATCTCAAGAACAACCTTTCCCATGGACTGGCGCCCAGCTACATGAGCAAAAGCCTCGTTCACCTGTAAACAGAAGGAAAAGAGGGACTCAGTCTCCTTTAGAAATAAGCATATACCTTAATTACCACTTTCTAAGTTAATAGTGAGGACCACATAAAACAGGGTTTTTCATAATGTGAGAAAATGTCTGTAAAAATAAAAGTCGATTATTATTAGTTTATCTTTGAAGTTTATTATTAAAACCTAGCATGGGCCAAGTCTACTTATCGAGGGGCGTTCTGTGAGCAGGGGACCAGAGTTTAAGGTTTAGGTCAGAAGACATAGTCGGTTGGGATGGAAATGCCCCTTATATAGAAAACAGGCGTTTACCCCTGCCCTATATGCCCAAATACATGTGAAAACCAAGATTTTGACTTAACTTTTGGCCCAAGCATCTGCTAAGTGTGTGCGCAGAGGCTAAAGCTATCCTGGACAACGCAACATCTAGGAACTGTCCAGTGACCTGGAGTGATGCACTAATCATGCCCTCCTTATATTAGGCAATGGACTGCTGTTCTTGCACTTGGTTCATCACGTAAAGCGGTGGTGGCAGCATACCATGTGTTGAGGATGTGTTGTGCGATTGGATGTTTTTCTCTTTGTCCTTGAGAGCACAGTCTACTGAGTCCCCTCATGTAAAGTTCCACTGTTATATAAAACCTGATCTGGAACCTTACACCAACATTCTGTGTGTACAGGATGTGCGAGTATGTGCAATTTGAGTGTAGCAAGTGTATGGTAGTATGTCTCTATGTGGTGTCTGATTACCAGGGTCAGTGGGATCCATTTTGGACGCCCCTGGTTCAGCATGGCACACGATGGAGGTATAAATGGCTTACTCAGACAGTGCAAGTGCATTGTTTGCATTCCTGTGGCTGGAGAATAGAAACCAAGACACTGGAGAGAGGAGGACAACTGTCTAAACATTTCCAGAGGTCCTTGTTAGCAAAGGACTGCTGTTTAGGTGTTTCTGAGCACTGTCATTTGGCTGACAGTAGAGGTGTGGAGTGGAACCACAGTTTCTGTTGTTCAAGGGGAAGAGTTTCTAGGAAGGACTTGCCCTTTCCTCTGTCTCCAGTTACTGCTCCAAGAAGGTAATGGCAGTCAGATACAGAGGAGTGACACTTCTTCGCTCGCATGTTTTTGATGCTCCTGCTTCGAGCCTCCCTCACTGCTCCCTGATAAAAGAACCATCACTTTGCACAAAGCCGATGCCGGGAGAGTGACCTGAATAGGACATATTATGAAACAATCAAAACCGGTTCTGAAACATTAGACAGTGGATTCACATCTCATGTCAGGAAGATGCATATAAAAGTGGGATCCAAACCAGCCTCTGTTCTACTTCAAAGTTCGTAATGACCAACAAACGGATTTCTCAGCACAGTATTTGAAAGAATGCACTGTGATCGCGGCTATTGCCTGCATGATAGACAGTCTCAACGAGATGAGGGAACATCAACTGAAATCTGCACTTTCTGCTGCGGGAGCTGAGGGCCTGCCTAGTGCACAGAAAACTCCCTTCTGAGAGAGGGAGGGAGTACGGCTGGCCTTGCACGAGGAGAAGCCCAGTGTTTATCTAGTGTGCAGAATCAGAATAGCCTGAAAGAGCAATAGACTGCTAGGGAATGAATCCAGGAGCAACCCCAGTGTGGAAGATGTTCCCCTGGACTCTGTAAATGGTTCTCAGTGTGAACTGCGTCAAGTCTTCTCCTTAAAGCATGCATCAAACAAGATCATCAGGCCGCCACAGCTGAAAGACTGGTGCTGCTGATGTCAGAATACATGTAGTCATAACTTGTGTGCATCCTGACTGCCCATATGTCAAAATTGCTAAAATAATCCGTGGGGTCGTAAACTGGTGGGTGTCCGCAAATGCTGAGCTCACATCCTTCCTGCACCTGGCCTGGGAAGGCAGTAAGCTACTGAAGCCATCGGGTTCCCAGCAAGGCCACTGAAGCCCTAACAATTCCAAAACAGCTGCTGCAGAAATGGGACCACTGTAGACGTCCATCCCGCCTGAACGAAGGCTCCAATTGCCACAAACAGGTAACTGTGGGGCATAACAACTGACTGCGAATGAGAGATAGGGAAGTACCCTAGAGCCTGATGCACAAACTAAGATCTTTTCTGTATAAGAATTACATGGATGGAAAACAAACTGACCTATTGGGTGCAAAGGTGCCTTGCGAGTGAGTGGGTGACTGCATCAGAGTCTAGTCAGCACTGAGTCCCAAATTAGATACTATGGCTCATGGGCACCGAACAACAGTATTAGCAGGGAGTGAGCACTGAAGAATGTTATGCTTAGTATCTGGAACAGGATTTTAACCCTCTACTGTATTCACCTAATTGTGCTGTGTAGTATTAGAGTACTTTCCTTAACTCCAAAAGACCAGCATTGGGCAGGCGAAACAAGTTACTGACATCTGGTAAAGTTATTTCTGGTGCGTAATCGATCTAACTGAAGATTCCCCACCTTTAGAATATCCCAGTTGCCGGATCAGGCCTGGAAAATTCTTCCAGCCACGGCTCCAACCCTCTGACAGATGGTGCGGTGACTCTTTAGCGATCTTGTATTGCCCCAGGAGTGATAGAGTTGGGCTGAATACAGGCACCGCCCCTCCGTGCTGACATCAGTTTCTCAACCTTTCCCCTTCCACAACCCAGACCACTGTGAACATATTGAAGGTGACAGTGTGCCAAACTCTAACTTGTCACCTTTTTGCTCTGTACAGTTATCTACTCTACAGGGCAGGGCGGGGATAGGACAGTGAGTGATCTGCAGTTAGAGTATCCACCAGACCGAGCGCTACTGAAGGCAAATAACTTGTTCTGCAGATGGTTACAGATTACTCACCTCGAGAAAAGACACCATTGCAGAAGGACTATCCGGCTTGTCAGAGTACTTTTGTCCACACTCTGCCTTTCTTGCTGCCAGTGTAACCCACAAAGAGCTCATCATCGACAAGGTGGTCCTTTAAACAGACCAAGGTAAAGTTCAGGGCTCTTTTTGGGTCAAGCCAATGAAGTCTCTCCCTCCTTTTTTGGGGGTGCAGGGGTGCGAAGAAGGCTGGTAGGGTAATCAAATATACAACAAGAGAGCATGACACCATTTTTGGCAGGAAGGTGGCCTAAGTTATCAGCACCAATTCTTCTGGAAAGAAAGTGCTGTAGGGAGGTTACACCAACAGCTCACTTACAAGGCACGCAGATGTGATCATGAGAATGAAAATGTCACTTACCCAGTGTACATCTGTTCGTGGCATCAGTCGCAGTAGATTCGCATGTTCTGCAATAGCTCGCCATCTGGTGTTGGGCCGGAGTGTTACAAGTTGTTTTTGTTCGAAGAAGTCTTTCGAGTCACGGGACCGAGTGACTCCTCCTTTTGTCTCCATTGCGCATGGGCGTCGACTCCATCTTCGATTGTTTTTCCCCGCAGAGGGTGAGGTAGGAGTTGAATTGTAGTAATAGTGCCCATGCAATGGAGTGACTAAGTATGCACCTATTTAAGGTTGAGATGATACATATATAAATAATTGAAGGTAACTTCCAAACTGCTACAGGCTCCCGGGGAGGCGGGTGGGCACATGCGAATCTACTGCGACTGATGCCACGAACAGATGTACACTGGGTAAGTGACATTTTCAGTTCGATGGCATCTGTCGCTGTAGATACGCATATTTTGCATAGACTAGTAAGCAGTTATCTCCCCAAAAGCGGTGGATCAGCCTGTAGGAGTGGAAGTAGTCTGAAATAATGTTCTTAATACGGCTTGACCTACTGTGGCTTGTTGTGCGGATAACACGTCTACACAGTAGTGCTTGGTGAATGTGTGAGGCGTAGACCATGTGGCTGCCTTACATATTTCTTGCATTGGGATGTTTCCTAGAAAGGCCATGGTAGCACCTTTCTTTCTGGTTGAGTGTGCCCTTGGTGTAATGGGCAGCTGTCGTTTAGCTTTAAGGTAGCAGATTTGGATGCATTTAACTATCCATCTGGCTATACCTTGTTTTGATATTGGGTTTCCTGCATGAGGTTTTTGAAATGCAATAAATAGTTGTTTAGTCTTTCTGATGTTTTTTGTTCTGTCAATGTAATACATCAATGCTCTTTTGACATCTAATGTATGTAGTGCCCTTTCAGCTACGGTATCTGGCTGTGGAAAAAACACTGGAAGTTCCACTGTTTGATTTAGATGGAACGGTGAAATAACCTTTGGCAAAAATTTAGGATTGGTCCTTAGCACGACTTTATTTTTGTGTAGTTGTATAAAAGGTTCCTGTATTGTAAACGCCTGAATCTCGCTTACTCTTCTTAGGGAAGTAATGGCGATGAGAAATGCCACCTTCCAGGTTAGGAACTGTATGTCGCAGGAGTGAATGGGTTCAAAAGGTGGACCCATAAGTCTAGTTAGGACAACATTTAGGTTCCATGAAGGAACAGGTGGTGTTCTTGGTGGTATAATTCTCCTAAGGCCCTCCATGAATGCTTTAATGACTGGTATCTTATATAGGGAAGTTGAATAGGTAGTCTGCAGGTATGCAGATATTGCTGCAAGGTGTATTTTAATGGAAGAGAAAGCTAGGTTAGATTTTTGTAAGTGAAGCAAGTAACCCACTACATGTTCTGGAGTTGTGTGTAATGGTTGTATTTGATTAATATGGCAGTAGCAAACAAACCTCTTCCATTTACTTGCATAGCAGTGCCTGGTGGATGGCCTTCTGGCTTGTTTTATGACTTCCATACATTCTTGGGTAAGTTGTAAGTGCCCGAATTCTAGGATTTCAGGAGCCAGATTGCTAGATTCAGCGATGCTGGATCTGGGTGTCTGATCTTTTGGTTGTGCTGTGTCAACAGATCTGGCCTGTTGGGCAATTTGATGCAGGGTACCACTGATAGGTCTAGCAGCGTTGTGTACCAGGGTTGCCTTGCCCAAGTTGGTGCTATCAATATGAGTTTGAGTTTGCTTTGACTGAGTTTGTTTACCAGGTAAGGAAGGAGAGGGAGAGGAGGAAAAGCGTAAGCAAATATCCCTGACCAGTTCATCCATAGGGCATTGCCTTGGGATTGTTCGTGTGGGTATCTGGATGCGAAGTTTTGGCATTTTGCGTTCTCCCTTGTCGCAAACAAGTCTATCTGAGGTGTTCCCCAGAGTTTGAAATAAGTGTTCAGAATTTGGGGGTGAATTTCCCATTCGTGGACCTGTTGGTGATCTCGAGAGAGATTGTCTGCGAGTTGATTTTGGATCCCTGGTATAAATTGTGCTATTAGGCGAATTTGGTTGTGAATTGCCCAACGCCAAATCTTTTGTGCTAGCAGGCTTAACTGCGTGGAGTGCGTCCCCCCCTGCTTGTTTAGATAATACATTGTTGTCATGTTGTCTGTTTTGACGAGAATGTATTTGTGAACTATTATTGGTTGGAAAGCTTTTAGTGCTTGAAAAACTGCTAGAAGTTCTAGGTGATTGATATGCAGTTTTGTTTGATGTACGTTCCATTGTCCTTGTATGCTGTGTTGATCGAGGTGTGCTCCCCACCCTGTCATGGAAGCATCTGTTGTTATTACGTATTGTGGCACTGGGTCTTGGAAAGGCCGCCCCTTGTTTAAATTTATGTTGTTCCACCACAGAAGCGAGAGGTAAGTTTGGCGGTCTATTAACACCAGATCTAGAAGGTGACCCTGTGCTTGAGACCACTGTGATGCTAGGCATTGTTGTAAGGGCCTCATGTGCAGTCTTGCGTTTGGGACAATGGCTATGCATGAAGACATCATGCCTAGGAGTTGTAATACCATCTTTGCTTGTATCTTTTGTGTTGGATACATGCGTTGTATGATGGTGTTGAAATTTAGAATTCTTTGTGGACTTGGAGTGGCTACTCCCTTTGATGTGTCTATTATGGCTCCTAGGTATTGTACCTTGCGCGGCAGAATGTTGGATTTTGTAAAGTTGACGGTGAACCCGAGTTTGAAGAGGGTTTGTATGATCTGATTTGTGTGATTTGAGCACTCTATGAACGAATGGGCCTTGATTAGCCAGTCGTCCAAATATGGGAACACATGTATTTGCTGCCTTCTTATGTGTGCAGCGACTACCGCTAGACATTTGGTAAAGACTCTTGGTGCGGTTGTTAATCCGAAAGGCAGTACCTTGAATTGGTAATGTATTCCTTTGAATACAAACCTTAGGTATTTCCTGTGCGATGGGTGTATTGGTATATGGAAATAAGCATCCTTGAGGTCTAAAGTTGCCATGTAGTCGTGTAGTTTTAGCAATGGCAATACTTCTTGTAGTGTGACCATGTGGAAGTGGTCTGATTTGATGAAAGTGTTCACTACTCTGAGGTCTAGGATTGGTCTCAGCGTTTTGTCCTTCTTTGGTATCAGAAAGTACAGTGAGTAAACTCCTGTGTTTATTTGTGTGTTTGGCACTAATTCGATTGCATTCTTTTGCAATAGTGCCTGCACTTCTATCTCCAGGAGATTGGAATGGTGTGTTGTTAAATTTTGTGCTTTTGGTGGTATGTTTGGAGGGAATTGTAGAAATTCTATGCAATAACCATGTTGGATAATTGCTAGAACCCAAGTGTCTGTAGTGATTTCCTCCCATGCTTTGTAATAATGACCTATTCTTCCCCCCACTGGTGTTGTGTGGAGGGGGTGAGTGACATGTGAGTCACTGTTTAGTAGTAGGGGTTTTGGGGCTCTGAAATCTTCCTCTATTTCTAGGGAATTGCCCTCCTCTATATTGTCCCCGAAAACCTCCTCTATACTGTCCCTGGTAACTGGACGGTGTTGCTTGTGAGGTGCTGGCTTGTGTGCTTTGACCCCGAAACCCCCCTCGAAAGGGCGTTTTACGGAATGTGCTGTAATTCCCTCTGCTCTGCGGGGAGTAGAGTGCGCCCATGGCTTTGGCAGTGTCCGTATCTTTTTTGAGTTTCTCAATCGCTGTGTCCACTTCTGGACCGAACAGTTCTTTTTCATTAAAAGGCATATTGAGAACTGCTGGTTGAATCTCTGGTTTAAATCCAGACGTTCGGAGCCATGCATGCCTTCTGATAGTTACAGATGTATTAATTGTCCGTGCAGCTGTATCTGCAGCGTCCATGGAGGAGCGGATCTGGTTGTTGGAAATGGTCTGTCCCTCCTCAACCACTTGTTTTGCCCTATTTTGTAAGTCCTTGGGCAGATGTTCAATGAGATGTTGCATCTCGTCCCAGTGGGCTCTGTCATAGCGCGCAAGTAGTGCCTGGGAGTTCGCGATGCGCCACTGGTTTGCAGCTTGTGCTGCGACTCTTTTACCAGCTGCATCGAACTTGCGGCTTTCTTTATCTGGGGGTGGTGCATCTCCAGATGTGTGAGAGTTGGCCCTTTTCCTAGCTGCTCCTACAACGACAGAGTCTGGTGGCAGCTGTGTAGTGATGAAAACCGGGTCTGTAGGAGGCGCCTTATACTTTTTTTCCACCCTTGGTGTGATTGCCCTACTTTTGACCGGCTCCTTAAAGATGTCTTTTGCGTGCCGGAGCATACCAGGGAGCATAGGCAGGCTTTGGTATGAGCTGTGGGTGGAGGAGAGTGTGTTGAATAAAAAATCATCCTCGACCTGTTCTGAGTGGAGGCTTACGTTGTGAAATTGTGCTGCTCTAGCCACCACTTGAGAATACGCGGTGCTGTCTTCTGGTGGAGATGGCTTCGTAGGGTATGCCTCCGGACTGTTATCTGACACTGGGGCGTCGTATAGGTCCCATGCGTCCTGATCTTGGTCACCCTGGCTCATGGTGGTGTGAGCTGGGGAGTGTGATGGAGTTTGTGCTGGTGAGACGTTAATCACGGGCGGAGGAGAGGGTGGTGGGGTAACTCTTTTCACCACTTTTGGTTGTGGTGTCTGTTCAGTCTGGAACTCCAACCTTCTCTTTCTCCTAATGGGGGGAAGGGTGCTTATTTTTCCTGTCCCCTGCTGTATGAAGATACGCTTTTGCGTATGGTCCACATCAGTTGCTTGTAGCTCTTCCTCAAACCTATGCTTTTGCATTTGGGAGGTTAGCGAGTGCTCTTCTGTATAAGAGCCTGAAGCTGGGTCGCTTGCAGTTTGTTTCGGCATCGAAACCCTGTCTGCGTGTTTTTTCGGCTCCGAGGTGACTTTTTTCTTTTTCGGGGCCGAAACCTCTCGGCGTCGATCTGCTTCGGTGCCGCTGTCTCGGCGTCGAGCCGTGTCCACACCGGCATCTCGGTGTCGAGGCTTGTCTCCAGCACTTTCTCGGTCCCGAGAAGGCTGCGTGCCGGTGTCTCGACCGGAGTCGGACGACCTCGGCACTGTTTGGGCCTTTTTCGGTGCCGACGGTCGGTCACCGAATTTATGGGTGGAGCCATGGCCGGATGGCAGTGGCGTCCCCTGGGCCTTGTAAATGTTTCTCTGTGTGGTTTTCGACGTCTTACTCACGGTTTGTGTATCGTCGAATCCTTCGGAGTCTGAGTCTTGGATCGAGAAGGTACCTTCCTCTTCCTGTTCCTCGAACTCCCGTTGGGCTGTCGGTGCGGACGCCATCTGAAGTCTTCTGGCTCGACGGTCTCGGAGTGTTTTTCAGGACCGGAACGCACGACAGGCCTCGCAGGTGTCTTCGCTGTGCTCAGGTGACAGGCACAGGTTGCAGACCAAGTGTTGGTCTGTGTAGGGGTATTTATTGTGGCATTTGGGGCAGAAACGGAACGGGGTCCGTTCCATCGGCGTTCTTCAGCACGCGGTCGGGCCGACCAGGCCCCGACGGGGGATCAAAAAACTACCCCGAAGGGCACCGGAGCTCTTCGATCTTCGATGCGGTGTGGAATCTAAGTACGCCGATCCCGAACGCAACAATACCGACGAAAATCTTCCGAAATTAGCTAATTTTCCGTTCCGAAACTCGGAGCGACAGGAACACGTCCGAACCCGATGGCGGAAAAAAAACAATCGAAGATGGAGTCGACGCCCATGCGCAATGGAGACAAAAGGAGGAGTCACTCGGTCCCGTGACTCGAAAGACTTCTTCGAACAAAAACAACTTGTAACACTCCGGCCCAACACCAGATGGCGAGCTATTGTAGAACATGCGTATCTACAGCGACAGATGCCATCGAACATATTATTTTGATTGTCAGGAGTCAGAGTGCAAGGGTACGTCATCTCAAATGGTGTAAGCATGAGGAATGTGAGCACCAAATTGAGGTCCTGCTGTGGCTGGATAAAAGATTTCAGAGGAAACATATGAGTCAGAGATTTCAGAAAGTGCATCATAACAGGTGATTTGAAAAGGCAAGGCTGAACTGGAAAGCATAAAAACACTGAAGAGGCCCCTATCTGTACACACTGAAAGGCTTTGCTGGGCCAATGACAAAATAAACAACAATACATGGGAAAGTATGCCACTAGAGGATCATAACAGATCTCATACTAGGCCACAAACGTCTCCCAGCATCTCCAAGCATGGAGGAGTAGGTTGCAGTCATTTGTATGTAGGAGGACCCTGCCATCTTGCTGAGGCAGCAGGTCCTGTCGAAGAGGTATCTGGATCGAAGTGTACATGTTCAGACTCAAGAGATTTGGGTATCATAACATCCTGGCCCAATCCATTGCTATCAGGATGACTTGGGCCTCAGTCTTACCTGTCTTTCAAGGCAAGAGAGCTAATGGTGGGAATGTACACATGAGACCCGGCTCCCATCGCAGACAAAATGCATTTCACAGACACTTCTGGAGGGAAAGCTAGAGCACAAACGTTTTGACATAGTATGTTCTTGGCAGTGGCAAACAGATCTTGACAGGGCAGGCCTCACTATTCGAATGAATACACCTTTCGTGGTCCACCAGCCAGTGCCTTCTCAGCTCATCCATTCTGGTGTTCAGGTGATCCTGACGTGTGGTGGCCACCTCCAAGGCGTAAGGCACCCTAGCCCAGAATCCAGGCCCGCTCTGCTTGTTGTAGTACGAAATGGAGGTTGTGCTGTGTATGAGGACCAGAACCAGCCTTCTCCTGATGACCAGAAAAAGAGTGAGCATACCCATTATTCCTAGAAACCAGGGTAAATATGAGTATCAATCTAAGACGTGTTCCTTTGGATTAATGTGAATACAATGATACCTTGGGAAGACTCAATAAGTGCTAGTAGAACCACTTAAATAAATAACTAAGCAGTATATCATGTATGTGAACAGACCTGTATTATGGGCAAAACAAATATAATATAAACAAGCACAGACGTTTGGCATTAGGTACTACAGTGAAGGTGCAGTGGCAGCAAACGGTGGCAAAGCGATGAGTGCACAGAAAATGATAATATATAAGCTCACAACTGCAAAGGAATTTTAACCCCAAACATGCTACTGGTGCAGGGGTATGATGTTCACAATTAATATGTGGCCCAGTAGAAAGAGGTTGCTGTTTAGACCCACAACAAACATTAGATTTAGTCTTCCTCAGGACAAAAAATGCGTAGCAACCTATAGCAAAAGGCTCATAACCTTCTGGGATAGCTAGTAAGATCTTGTTGGCCATATCCCACAAAGATTGGCCAGATGACACCCACATTCAATAAGCGAAAGTCCATTCTAGCTGACAAAAACATCTTTTTACCAAAGACATCAATACACTTTGATTTCATGTCTTTGGGGGAGATTCTAGGGGTTTTGAGGGGGAGGCATCTGGATTACCTTACCAATGCTTAACAAGTTTTTCGGGCCTAGGGTGTTTTGTCAGGAAAGAGGGATCCCCAGGGGCTGGAATGGGTTGTCTGGCAAAAGGGCTGACTGACTGGAGGAGCCGAGTATGGTTTTGACCAAAAGGCCATGGAGGTGCCTGTGAGTCTCCTCGTAAATGTCACTAAAGGCTCTGACATAGCAAAGTCTGTTTGGAGTATTTCAGTCACCACAGGCATTTGTAAATCAAGTGCCTCTGATGCTCTGCATACTAAGGGCAAAGGAGCCTTTGGTGGATAAGGTGGCGAGTGCAGCTTGGTCTCTGGGAGAGTGTCTGACTGGCATTCGGTAGGGTTAGGTTAAGTCCTTAATCAGAGTAAAGAGGGAGTAGCAGTTTATTTGCCTTCTTGTCATCATTAGTGCTGTAGGGAATGTTTTGCTGACCCGGAAATACATCAGAATCAGAGTCTAATATGGCCTCCAGCTTCAGGTAATACTGACATTGTGGAAGAAGCTGAGGATCTGGTTGAATGAACACTGGATGTACCTTAGTAATCTCATAACACGACATAGGTCTGGCATGGGCAGATGTTGGTTTGGAGTCAGAGAACTGTGTCTGGATCGGATCTGGTGCCAGCACGGAAGGGAGTGGTGTAGACCTTGGAGCTGAAGTGGAAGCTTGGACCAGAGTCGGTATGTGCCTAAGGGGCAGTCAGTGCCAGGAGAGGACCCATCTGCGGAAGTCCGTAGGGCCTAAGAGTGCACCAGAGGGAGCAAGCAGCATAAAAAATATTTGCAGTATGGCCTCCCTGAAGGCAACACTTTGCTGCAGGTTCGGTGCTAGTATATGGAATATGGGGTGCACCAGAAACAACTAACGCGCTAGAATGGATTCAGGAGACAATAAAGGCAAGGGGCCAATCAAGTGTCGCCCTTGAGAGTTCTCACTCGATTCTGAGTTTCAGTAAGGGAGTCATGACCTGCTTGGCTTTCTTGTGCCTATGGCAAGTTTTTGACTTTGACTTATTGAAGAATTTCGGGAAACTATGGGACTTCATGTCGGACCAGGCCTGTGTCTGGAAGCCGTCCTGAAACTTGAAGCAGGAGCAACTCTACAGTTTTGACCGGGACCTCTTCTCATGCTCTGCAACAGTGTTCACCTCCCGCTCTCTGGTTGCTTTTGGATGCATGAGGGTCCATTTCTCACGACTTCCATTTATGACAGAAGCCCAGGCACCAAAGACCATTGTTGAGTGGCTCTGTAACCGCCAGCTGCTTCCTGCAGTCATAGCCTGAATCCAGGGAGACATCTTTCCTAGCGCACAAAGATTATTGGAGAGCCGACAAGGTTGGAGGCAGAGCTCTTTGTCTGCACTGAAGAGCACTGAAATGTAGAAACTTACACCAGCGTTCTGGGGCGACACCTATATGCGACCCCACTCTGTCACTTCTGGGGAAGTACAAGATCACTGCAGAGTCGCATGGCTGTCAAAGCACAAGAATCTTTGTTAGGAGAATTATTCATATCCAGCCTAGCACCTGGTATATTCTAAAAGGTAAGGCATCTGTATTTGTAAGTATTCATCAGAAAATACTTTAGATTGTCTGTTGGTTGATTGTTGACTTCTATGCTTTTGCCCCCTCAATAACTCCCAGAGATGCCTGTGAATGATTGCCCTTACTACCCTGAGAGTCAAGTGCGGAAAGGGTTGTGCTTAGTCGAGTTTCCAGAACCACAGTAAAATCTACACCAGTGGCAAACAAAGAACTAAAACTCCATGGTTAGGGCCCAGTAGCCCCCGTCTGCCTGCCCCCGTCCCACCCTGCCCCAAATGGGGGGCCTGCAACCAAAGTCCTACCAGAGGAAGCCTGATTGAACCCTGGGGAGGAAAAGTGAATGGCGTGGAGCTGGTGTACAGGGAGCTGAAAAGGCATACAGTCATAAGTTAAAATGTAAACTCTTTAAGCCACACTTAAGCACTAAGAGCTTTGCCTCAGAACAGACAACTGCACCTGCCCTTGCTAGCAGAAAGATATTTCATATTACTTCATCAGAATGCTCAGTGGTCCACGAGTTTCATATCTAAGATGAGATAATGTCCATCAGCGACATAAGGGAGGAAGACTGAATCAAGAAGTGTTGAGAAGTCAAGGAAAGGGGAGAAGTCAGGCCACTGATGACAGAAGGAAACTTATCAATAGCCCAGAAGGCGAGGAAACCAATAAAGGAGCTGAATCATTTCCACAAGGATGAAGGCGTCACCAAGATGAAAAAACAAATTGATTAAGGAGAAAGACAGAAAAGGCAACACCAGAAAGGTATCACACACAAAGCAAATGAATCACATTTAGAAAAAAGGAGGAATCACATATAAAGGAAAGTGGAATCACACATAGAGGAAATCAATCACTTCTGGACTTACAGATATATATAGAGAAAAGATGGAATCTTTTCTAGAGGAAAGGAGGAATCCTACCTAAAAGAAAGGAGGACCCGGATATAGAGCAAAGGAGGAACTACACCTTGAGCGAAGGAAAAAACACATTTGGAGGAAAAAGAAAAAGCATCTAGAAGTAATACTGCATTGTTGCTAGAGGCACGGATTAGCATCATGAGGAATCTTATGGAGAAAAACTGATTCATGTACCAGTAAAGATTCACATTCAGGAGAAAGAAAGGAATTATGACTAGATGAAGAAAAGACTCACAGCTAGGGAAAATAAAAATTACATCCTGAGGAAAGACAATATAAACTGAAAGCAAGGAAGGAATCTTCAAAATCTTCAAAGAAAGGAATCACAACTAGATGAAGAACTAAACACATTTAGAATAATGCAGGCAGCACAAGAAAAGAGAAGGCATAACCTTGAGATGGAGGAAGAAATCTCATTGAGAAGAAAGAAGGAACCATAGACAAAAAGGGAGGAACTAAGCAGTACAAGAAAAAAGAAAAACATCAAAATTGAAACAGAAATTCAATACAATGACAAAAGAAAGCATCAAGGAAGAAAACTTGAAGTAATGACCTTTATTCAGCCCTCGGTTTTAGATCTGTTGAGACCCAGTTTCAACTCTAGCTAAACTTCCTAACTTAAGAAATATGAACCAGTTGAACCTTACACAGTCCAGTTAGTGCTTGTACTTCTTGTTCTATATCAAGGGGCTCTTCTCAAAACAGATCCACCTTAGTGTGGGATTCTAGAAAACTGTACAAGAGCAATATCTCTCGCTATATATATCCGCCTAAAGGAACATTTCCTTTCATAAAAGAAATTCAATGACTTATCCAAATTAAACATTTAAACTGAGATGGAGATGAAGCAGTCTCCTACACTCATAATAATGCTGGCCAGTTAAGGTCCTGCTTTGACACATTCCATGTTGATGACCATTTCTCAGGATAAGGGGGACTGGTGGAGTAGCACAGGGAACTATGTTATCATCAGTTCAAAACAGCATTCCTTCTGCATCCCGTTCGTGGTAACTGGAGGCAAAGTTTTGACATTTTGTATTTCAAACTGTATAAAGTTATCGATTTGATGCTAGGACACCATCACAGATCTATGCAATCTCTTTCTGCCAAGGGTGCACTGTCACTAGTGTTGTGTATTTAAAAAAATCTCTCTGGACAGATCTGCAATCGAATAATAGGGCCTTGCAATGCTATTTCAAACAACTGGATAGAATTTCCTACCTTTTGTCTGTCACTTACAATCTTCCTCACCAAAATGCTCAATGAGGTGTGGAACAGTGATATTACTGGCATACTTCCTTATCATGCAAATCCCTTAAAATATGCACAGACCATGGGGGCAAGTAGGTGCTTGTCGAACTGTGGGCATTCGCTACTGATTGTGGGCCTTGTCTAGATGCCCAAGAAAGGTGAAGGACAACTTCCCTAGAGTGTTTATGCAATTTTGATCCATGATACCTATCCTAGGGTTAGACTGGAATGTTGGTTGTACGTCCCTCCTTGATAGGACTGGACCATTTGATAGGAACAATAGTGGAGACCGTGTAATCCTAGACAATATAGTGAGCAACCTCTGCCTACAAGTTATGTAGCGAGTGCTGCACACGCATGAAAAGGACATCATCTTCTATTCCCCAGTGCACAGCACCTCCTCTCGCATAGACTTTTTCCTTATACAAGACACTTCCTTTTCATTCTAAAGAGCATGCTCTATACTGCAGGTTGGAGTCACAGACCACTCCCAGAGTCAATTAAGTTCAGATGTAGGTCTTGCTCCTCCCCTAATGGCATATCGAATAATTTAAACAGGCATATATAAACTACCAGAGAAGGACTTCTTTCTTTTCGCCTTGCGGGAGGAGCTGTGGCAGCTGAGATGCAAAATCCAAGATGGCATGAGGCAGGCCTCTTGCACTGCAACTAGGCCTGGCTGCTGTGGCTGCTATAAAACACAACGGCCAGGGCGCCCAGGGCTGGAGGACTGATTGCCACTGGTAGACCTGGGGACAAATGGCATGCGGCAGCATACTCTACATCTGTGGGAGGCTACATAGAAGGGATGGCCAAGACTGCACTAAAGGAAGCCACTAAGGACAAAAAGCACAGTGTGGGGGGCCTTACCCCCCACCCCCACACTCAGTTGTCTGCCTGGTGGCTCACGGACCTGCTCTGTGGTGGAAAAGACATGCCGCAATCAAAGGCCTTTAGTTGCTGCGGGCCATGACGGACGGGGCCGCACCGACTGAAACAGGCTGCAATGCTGGAGCGCGAGAAACGGCCCTTATGACACACAGAGTGGTGGCTGCAGGACAGGAGTGCTGCTACGATCGGGGGCCTGGGTGGCAGCAGTAACGTGCTGGAGGTGAAAAGTGACGATCCCCAACCCCTTTCCGCACTTGCTTTAGAGCTCGGATATGAGAACAGAGAGCTCCGGTGCCTAGGGATGGTGCAGCTTTCCTGAGCAACCTTACAGAAGAGCAGAGATGATTGGGTGTGACCTGTGCAGGAATGATTCTACAGCCTGAGATGTAGGGACGGGAGGTCCACTGTAACTGTTTATGGGCCTACCAAGCACACTGTGTTCGGTGAGAGGCAATGAGAGCATTCTTCTCTCTGAAATCTACCCAACTACGGTCTCTGAACCAGCTACTTAATAAACATGTGGACAGCTAGGTACCAATTGACTTCCCTGAGAACCGTGACTGGTTAACAGCCCCTTCCCCCCGGTCACCAATGCTCCATTTAAGCCTGAACCCACCCGGTCCAGGCTAACTGCGCTGCTGCTGGGCAACCCCTTGAACAGAGGACAGGTACAAATAACTGGTGCTAGATCAGTGGGAACCGTCACTAGGGTTCATATGCCTGCGTGAATGCTGGTCACCAATACACATCAGGGATGGCCGGAATAAATGGGCAAAAGCAGAATTTGCCATTGTGGGCTACATTTGGTTGTAGCCCCCCGTTCCCTTGGAGGGGACATAACACCAATGATCCTCACCTACCGGGCAGTTGGATCTATGGGAGAACATCTCTGTCGCACTGTATAGGGCATCCCAGAGCTGACGTAGGGAGCAGTGGGGAACACTTATTTTGGCCAAGGTGGAATGCCTCGGTGTAGGAAGTTGGCTCTGTATGTGCTATTTCAAAGTAAGGAATAGCATGCACAGAGTCCAAGGGTTCCCCTTAGAGGTAAAATAGTGGTAAAAATAGATAATACTAATGCTCTATTTTGTGGTAGTGTGGTCGAGCAGTAGGCTTATCCAAGGAGTAGTGTTAAGCATTTGTTGTACATACACATAGACAATAAATGAGGTACACACACTCAGAGACAAATCCAGCCAATAGGTTTTGTTATAGAAAAATATATTTTCTTAGTTTATTGTAAGAACCACAGGTTCCAATTCTACATGTAATATCTCATTCGAAAGGTATTGCAGGTAAGTACTTTAGGAACTTCAAATCATAAAAATTGCATGTATACTTTTCGAGTTATTGACAAATAGCTGTTTTAAAAGTGGACACTTAGTGCAATTTTCACAGTTCCTGGGGGAGGTAAGTTTTTGTTAGTTTTACCAGGTAAGTAAGACACTTACAGGGTTCAGTTCTTGGTCCAAGGTAGCCCACCGTTGGGGGTTCAGAGCAACCCCAAAGTCACCACACCAGCAGCTCAGGGCCGGTCAGGTGCAGAGTTCAAAGTGGTGCCCAAAACATATAGGCTAGAATGGAGAGAAGGGGGTGCCCCGGTTCCGGTCTGTTTGCAGGTAAGTACCCGCGTCTTCGGAGGGCAGACCAGGGGGGTTTTGTACGGCACCGGGGGGGACACAAGCCCACACAGAAATTTCACCCTCAGCAGCGCGGGGGCGGCCGGGTGCAGTGTAGAAACAAGCGTCGGGTTCGCAATGTTAGTCTATGAGAGATCTCGGGATCTCTTCAGCGCTGCAGGCAGGCAAGGGGGGGGTTCCTCGGGGAAACCTCCACTTGGGCAAGGGAGAGGGACTCCTGGGGGTCACTTCTCCAGTGAAAGTCCGGTCCTTCAGGTCCTGGGGGCTGCGGGTGCAGGGTCTCTCCCAGGCGTCGGGACTTTGGATTCAAAGAGTCGCGGTCAGGGGAAGCCTCGGGATTCCCTCTGCAGGCGGCGCTGTGGGGGCTCAGGGGGGACAGGTTTTGGTACTCACAGTATCAGAGTAGTCCTGGGGTCCCTCCTGAGGTGTTGGATCTCCACCAGCCGAGTCGGGGTCGCCGGGTGCAGTGTTGCAAGTCTCACGCTTCTTGCGGGGAGCTTGCAGGGTTCTTTCAAGGCTGCTGGAAACAAAGTTGCAGCCTTTCTTGGAGCAGGTCCGCTGTCCTCGGGAGTTTCTTGTCTTTTCGAAGCAGGGGCAGTCCTCAGAGGATGTCGAGGTCGCTGGTCCCTTTGGAAGGCGTCGCTGGAGCAGGATCTTTGGAAGGCAGGAGACAGGCCGGTGAGTTTCTGGAGCCAAGGCAGTTGTCGTCTTCTGGTCTTCCGCTGCAGGGGTTTTCAGCTAGGCAGTCCTTCTTCTTGTAGTTGCAGGAATCTGCTTTTCTAGGGTTCAGGGTAGCCCTTAAATACTAAATTTAAGGGCGTGTTTAGGTCTGGGGGGTTAGTAGCCAATGGCTACTAGCCCTGAGGGTGGGTACACCCTCTTTGTGCCTCCTCCCAAGGGGAGGGGGTCACAATCCTAACCCTATTGGGGGAATCCTCCATCTGCAAGATGGAGGATTTCTAAAAGTTAGAGTCACTTCAGCTCAGGACACCTTAGGGGCTGTCCTGACTGGCCAGTGACTCCTCCTTGTTTTTCTCATTATTTTCTCCGGCCTTGCCGCCAAAAGTGGGGCCTGGCCGGAGGGGGCAGGCAACTCCACTAGCTGGAGTGTCCTGCTGGGTTGGCACAAAGGAGGTGAGCCTTTGAGGCTCACCGCCAGGTGTGACAATTCCTGCCTGGGGGAGGTGTTAGCATCTCCACCCAGTGCAGGCTTTGTTACTGGCCTCAGAGTGACAAAGGCACTCTCCCCATGGGGCCAGCAACATGTCTCGGTTTGTGGCAGGCTGCTAAAACTAGTCAGCCTACACAGATAGTCGGTTAAGTTTCAGGGGGCACCTCTAAGGTGCCCTCTGGGGTGTATTTTACAATAAAATGTACACTGGCATCAGTGTGCATTTATTGTGCTGAGAAGTTTGATACCAAACTTCCCAGTTTTCAGTGTAGCCATTATGGTGCTGTGGAGTTCGTGGTTGACAAACTCCCAGACCATATACTCTTATGGCTACCCTGCACTTACAATGTCTAAGGTTTTGTTTAGACACTGTAGGGGTACCATGCTCATGCACTGGTACCCTCACCTATGGTATAGTGCACCCTGCCTTAGGGCTGTAAGGCCTGCTAGAGGGGTGTCTTACCTATACTGCATAGGCAGTGAGAGGCTGGCATGGCACCCTGAGGGGAGTGCCATGTCGACTTACTCGTTTTGTCCTCACTAGCACACACAAGCTGGCAAGCAGTGTGTCTGTGCTGAGTGAGAGGTCTCCAGGGTGGCATAAGACATGCTGCAGCCCTTAGAGACCTTCCTTGGCATCAGGGCCCTTGGTACTAGAAGTACCAGTTACAAGGGACTTATCTGGATGCCAGGGTCTGCCAATTGTGGATACAAAAGTACAGGTTAGGGAAAGAACACTGGTGCTGGGGCCTGGTTAGCAGGCCTCAGCACACTTTCAATTGTAAACATAGCATCAGCAAAGGCAAAAAGTCAGGGGGCAACCATGCCAAGGAGGCATTTCCTTACACTCGGCAACTGGTATCCTGCACCACAGCTTCAGATACACCGGAAGCAGCACAGCACAGTCTCTAAAATCACTGCCATGGGACACGCTAAATCTGCCAAAGCAATGGCTCACCATGACCAGGGGCCGTCTCAACATAGCCTCTCAGATGATTACGCCACGCATACTCCTGAAGACTGTGTCCCACCCACATACCCAGCATTATTGCCAGATAAGCTAGATGTAATGTAAAGAAATTAGAGACTCTAGAGGGGCAAATAAACATTTAATTGACGCTCTTTCCGCTGACTGTGAGATCCTGTGTGATAACCACCTCAAACATTCAGAAAAAGTGTCAGCAGCTGAAACCACACTGTTTGCACTGGCCCTGGTGCAGAACCTCCACTCCTGGCCCTCTATGAGCTCCAAAAGCAGCTCACCATCCTCTTTGACAGAGCTGAAGACGCAGAAGGACACACACATCAAAATAATGTGTGAATGATAGGAATACTAGAGGGGTGGAGGGCTCCAACCCGATGTAATTCATCAAACACTGGTTTTAAACATTGGTGGCCCCACAGTGACTTTTTGAGCTGTTTGCCATGGAACTGGCACATCGTGTACCAACTAGCCATCCACTCCTGGCACACCACTGCGCCCCATGATCACACGTATTCTAAATTTCAGAGATCATGATATTCTCCTTCAGAAGGCAAGGGAGAAAGCCCCCATAACAATGGACAGTACTACTGTATCTTTGTTCTCGGATTATACCTTGGAAGCACAAAGAAAACGTGCTTCTTTTATGGCACACAAAAGACAGATGCACACGGAAGGTCTCACTTATGCTCTGCTGTATCCTGTGCGGTTGAAAGGATTACATATTCAGAAATCCATATTCTTCAACTCTCCAAATGTGGCATGAGACTGGCTGGAACAGAATTACTATACTAACATGAAGTGTCCTCCACTACCAGACTGTCCTCTGAGGAAGCGGTGTATGGCTTCTCAGCGGACTAGGCAGAGGTGGCCACATGATACGAACTCTGTGGAGGTTCTGTCTCCACAACAAGCCCTGGAGGGCAGAAGAGTAGTCCTGGCAACAAAGTCCTTGATGAATTCACAGCACTGTCAACCATCTTTCAGCTCATCGACGGGTACCGGCTCCCACTCGGACTCAAACACTAGCATGGCATTATTTCCTACTGTAACACCTCAAACTGCTGATTTATTGACTTATGTCATAGACACTGATCATCCTGCTGTCCCTACTGCCACACTCGGCAGCTGGCTCAACTGGGTATCCCATGTGCCCCCCATCTCACCCCTTCCTCCCTCATACCTCTCTTGCCTTGTCTATACCTAATCCACCCCATCACAACCTCCTTTCCTCTCTCACACTAACTGCGGGGGAAGATTAGAAAAAGAGCATGGCAGTGATACATCAGGTACATTGCAGAGGCCTGCAGTCGATTTGTTATATATGTAGCAACTGTTGTTTTCTTGCGGATCTTTGTTTAGTACCTTTACGTGAATATCGTACAGATAACATATCTAAAGATTGGGGATATTCAACTGTAGCCTGATGTCTGCGAATCTTCTAAGTTGTTTTACCACTATGATTCTCCGGTGCCACCCAACCCCCACAGGAGGAAGTTCGAAAATATACTCTACTCCTGACTAAGAGTTGGTTCCTCACTCCATTAGCAATTGCTAAATGTCTTATTTTGATATGAGTAGATGTTTCTTTCACTGTACTTTGGTCAAACGTGAAGTTCTGTTGGACGTGGTATTAGGGGTATTTTCCTATCAGAGTTGTCCTAGTTACTCTGCCTGCCATGCATGTAATCTCAACGGGGTGGGGGTCTCTACCAACATTAATGTATTCTCATGTCAACTATATAACAACACTACAAAATACTCACTTGGAATGTAAGGGGGTTACATTCAAAATGCAAAATACTCACTTGGAATGTAAGGAGGTTAGGATTAATACACAAAACAACACAGAATCCTGGTGCAGCTACATTGCCAGAAGGCGAATATAGTTTGCTTGCAAGAAATTCACCTCACTGCTCCTTAAGTCACAACACTGGGTACGAAATGGAGGGGCCAAATATTCGCTGCTACATATTCCGGATTCACCTGAGGGGCAGTCGTGTGGTTGCAAACAAGAGTTCCTTTTGAGGCACAGGAACTTAAGACTGATGTGCATGGGCGATTTGTCTTTATCCGGGGTGCACTGGATGGCGAGATGTTAATTCTGGGTAGTCTATAGGCTCCGAATGATAACCAAGACCTATTTTTCCAGTGGATATCCACCATTCTTGCAGATTGGTCACATCTTCCATTGTTGGTAGGCAGAGATTTTAATGCCGCCTTAGATGTCGACCTTGAATGCTCTCACCCCCCACTGCCACACAAGGGAGCCATCAAACAAGCCAAAGCACTGGGGGACTGGGTGTCCAGCTGGTCTATACTTGATGTTTGGAGAGAACACAACAGAGGCATGAGTGAATACACTTTATTCCTCCTCCCCCCCCCAACACTGCCTACATAAACAATTAGATCACATAATATGTACATCATCCATGGTTGGGAAAGAAATTCACTAGATCAACATATCTGAGAAATACTTTTTCAGACCATAATCCACTAGAGGTTGTGTTGACATAGGGTTGGATCCCAACACCTATACCAACATGGCGGTTACAGCCCGCTCTGCTTGAAGATTCTAGTAGGAAGGTACGTAATCCTGCATATTTGTATGACTATGTGACTTAGCTGAATATTTTTTCACATGCATTTTGTTGCATTTTGACATGTTTTATTCTTTGTATATAGGGGTGTTATCTCATGTAAAGCTCTCTTTTTGGAGTTTGCCCTGCTTCTGGGTTATCTTGTTTTTTGCCATTATATTAGGGAGAGGTGTGTGGAAACTAGAACTGGCATCAGCTCATTCCAGAATTGTAATACAGAGATTCTATGGTATGTTAGGTTTTGAATAGTGTGACCAGCGGCCGACCCAGATATGGATGGCTGAGTTGTTCTCCTGAACTTAAAATTAATAAACCTGCTACCTCTCTTATTGGCTAAGGATACCTCCTTGTACGTGCAACTTTAACACCTAGGCGTGACATATCTATTGGTACTCATCAAAAAAGTTCTTGATAACATGGCAAGGGATAACTTTGACTCCATAGTTACCATTTACGATTTTCTTAGTTGGTCTCACCTCAATCTGTTATTGTGGGGGAAAGTGAAAGAAGTTAAGATGATCACTGCCCCAAGATACAATAAGATGTCTGGAATGCTTCACCTTCTCATCCCTATATCACGACTATTGTTGATCAACTCTGATGATAAACAATTCATCTGGCAGGAAGCCACACTACAACTGACATAATAAAAATTACATGCTCACATCAAGGCTGGAAGATTACGCAAGCCACTTCTAGGAACATATTGAATAGCACAATAACTCTCCCATTTGGTATTCCATGTTTCTAGGAGCCCTTCACTGCCAACCTTGGTACTAATAGAGAGGGTTTCTCTGTCTATAGGTACCTGTGCACTATATCAGCTCAAGTCACTTCCGTGGATATTAAGAACCCAATCATCAAATTCACGCTCAACTACTGGAAGACAGCTCACAGACTACTTAAAATTCATCCACTACTACACAAGATAGCTCCACTATGGCATAACACAGCCATAAAGGCAATAAGCAAATTGTCTGGTCACAATGGATGTCTAAAAGCATTTTAACAGATTTTGTTTTTTTATGAGGATTCTTTAAAATAGTTCCCCCTCAGAGCTGAGTTTGTATTGGATGGACTTTAACAGAGGTGGTAAAGACTATCTCACTGCCATTAACGTATTCTAGCTGCACACTCAAGAGCACCACTGCACTCTCCGATATGGGAGTACCTACAGTTCTGGGATTTTAATGGAGGAGAGGTGGCTGGGTCCATATGGGATATTTATAGAAGAACTCTTCTCCAAACTGGACATATAAACCTCCCAATAACAATGGTAAACTACCCTAAATGAAGAACGAGACAAATATGACTGGACACCCCTACTCCCCACGTGTGATAAATACCTCAGGAATGTCAGTTTATAACTTAGAACACTCAGTAAGTGGAACTGAACTCCAGCTAGGTTGGGTGGGGCAGGCATGCCATCTCCACTCAGATTGCTGGAGATGATCAAAACATTGTGTCCTCTACCATGTCCTGTGGGCTTGTCCAACCATCTCCAAATACCCGGAGAACATTTGGTGATAACCTTCAGAGACCAATTGCCATGCAATCACCACTCCTTATCGCTGGTACCACTGCACAACATGTTGGGGTGGTGGGGGTGTCTAACCATAGTAAACAATGGCTGGACAAAAATGCATCGTACACTATTGGAGGAATTCCACTATTCCTGGTCAAGTGGATTGGTTTACAGCCCACTCTTTCCACCAATCAAGTGGAATCACTTACAGACCTGATGAGGGTGGCAATTTGTGAAATGATGAGTTATATATAAAATGAAAGCGCAAATGGCTGAGGAAATGATCATCCATGTTTCACACAACATAATATGTTGATGTCAACCGACAGTTATATAAATCAACAAAATGCTGCAAAAAAAAGTTTAATTTCAATAAAATGTATCTTTGTATAGACATAAAACAAATCTGATGGGCCAGTTCACTTACATTCTCCAGTTTAAACACAGCCCCGACATAAGGCTGGATCCGGGCCGCTTGACAATGCTGAAGTACGGCTGAAATTGACCAGGCATACAACGGTGGGTCCATTTTACTGTATAGGCCCCAAAATATCCCAAGGGCGGACACATTCTTCAGAAGAAGCCGATTGGTAGGGACTGAGGCGATGTTACCTCCTGCAAAACCCACCACCACAATCCGTCCCTCCCACTTCAGACTGCAGGAAAAAAACAGACAAAAAAAATTCGGGTTACAGAGTCAGGGGCAAAAAACTTTATTCTTGAAAACTATACATTGAAATTCCCAAGGACAGTCGCATTTTAACAAACTGCATCTCAATTTAGTTGCATCAATAACTATGCCTTGATTTTGACGTATTAAAATCGCTGCATCTCATCTTTGGACACAGGATGGAACAACAATTTGTTTTTTGTTTTTCAAGAGAACCTTGTGCCACCAGGCTACAGGACCAGAAATTATGCTCTAGCTTCCTGACCTGTAGGAGGCTCAAACTTGCCTCCTTTATCTCTAAATGCAGAACAGTAGCTGGAAGCATCATTAAAGTCCATAGCTTAGATGGGTGCTGAGGAATGGGGACTATTCAACAAGTTCCAAAGCAACAAAGAGAAGAATATTTAAAACCAGAAAAAAAGAAATGTATTGCATTTCTTTGTTATTTGTAGCAAATACTAAAAATAAATATAGTCTTGAGGTGCAAGGAAGGAAACAGGAAAGCAAAGAAAGAAAACAGTGAGAATAAAATTCATTACATAAAAAAGACGCAACACAAACAGAAGTGCTTTAGGCATCGAGAGATAGATTGTAAGAACTTTTCCTAAAGCGATTTAGAAGCTCTTATTCACCAGGCATTTTTTGTAAAACAGTGGAAGATTACTTGATAGAACGGTCTGTGCTGCCGCAAGGCATTTCCACCAAGACCATTTCTTTGCTAATTAGATGCAATACAATTTGTGTTTTTGTAGGAGCAGAGATTTTGTTTAGCCTTGTTCTGTACAAATAAGTATGTGAGGTACTTGAGGGCTTTCTAATGTGTAGATTCCCAGATTCTATATAAAGGTAAGTTAAACTTCTGAGTAAGTTTACACTTTGTAGTAAGTTTACTTCTTTAGGAATTCACAAAAAGTGTAAACATACCACAAAAGTGTACGTTACATATCTCCACCTCCCGAGTAATGCAATGAGCTTACAAAAGTGTAAGTGGGTGACACCTCTCTTAATCCTCCCTATTACTATCCCCTTTAGTAGTAATTCTGCCCTTTTTCCCACCTACTCCCCTTATTTCAGTCGACATTTACTACTAAAATGTATATTTGTATATATAGAGACTCTGCATTAAGGAAGAACTCCCCAAAAATAAGTATAGGCAAAACATACAGATGTAGTATGCAGTTTGAGAATCAGGCCCAATGTGGTTAGTATAATTTGTTGTTTGATCATGAGCCAAATTAATTTATTTCAGTAGCAAAGATGCAATCCTATTTTTTTTATACCACAGATGAGTATGATCATTGTGTTTCGTTGGCTGTCTTGAGTGGGGTATCTAGAAATACAGTATAGCAACAGAAGGGTCTACATATATCACAATTCCTGAATGAGGAGGATTAGTTGGAGGCTGCAAAGTGAAGAGCAGATTTTCAACATGTTATGGAGGAGATAAATCCATTTTTGAAAATTGTTTGAGCTTGTTGAGAGAAGCAGAAGACTGAATCAAAGAAGACTTCCAGAACTTGAACAATGTGGTTCAAGTTCTAATGGTCATGTGGAAGAGAGCCATGATGAGTTTTTCAAAAAATGTCAGGATTTCTCTTTTTTGGGTTATGAAGAGGAAATTATTGTCCATCCATTCGTTCGTGGCCAAAGGGGATGGGCAGATGGCTTTAGAGTTCAGGCTGTCATGGTGGAGATTGGAATTCGGTTTTATCATCTATGTACATCTAGCAGATTATTACAAAAGAGAAGTTCTTACTGATCCTTCTACCTGCAGATTCCTTATCCTTTGATACCTCACCTCTTAAATATACCCAAGAAGTAAACTAGAACAGAAAAATACTGCAATAGCTCTCCTCCACAGGGAGGTGGTGTCTGCTCCATCTCGTTACTGGTTGCTGCCTGGATAAGACATCACTGGAGCCATCCAGACCCCAGTGCCCAAACATCAGTTCCCTTTTTCCTGTGCCCTTCTGTACTGAGACAAACTTGTTCTTTGAGTTTTCACTCAGAATTCTATCTTTTCACAGTGCTAGGGAAAAGGTCACCTTCAAAATAATGAGGTTTTAAAGATGACTGTTAAAGATGAAACATTAATTAAAATGAGTCACTAAAACATAATGTGTAGTAACGTGTATTAAAAGGCCTAACTGAAAAACGTGTGTTAGAAAAATAAACGTGTAGCTTTTAAAAGTGATTGACATGGTGTCTGCGACAATGAAGTGCTATGTGAAATAATAAATACTAATGGAAATGTATTTTAATTATTCATAACTAAATGTACTGAAAATTATGAATTATTAATGTATTACAAAACGAATGATTTTAAATTATTATTAAAATAGTTTTATTTCTTCATGTATTAGCATTAATGAAAAGGCTTCATTTAAGTATTGTTCCAGAAGCATGATGTTTATATGATGCTGAATTTATCTGAAGTGCTTAGCAAACATTGTTTATTAGACATCCTCGCAGTGGAAAGCTACTGCTTTCTCAATTTTGCTTGTCCTGTATTTCCTTGTGATAAAAATTGCAAGTTTTAACAATAGGCTTTAGTTCTGGTAGAAAGCAATGCTAGTTCAATGTCATGTTTTATGTTGCTTTTAAATTGTAGTTTATTGTGGAAGCCGACGACCGGAGTGGAGCGTGATCGTAACTCTTTCTTGAAAGGAACAAAGAAAAGATATAACTGAAGCACAGATGATGTTTTATGGGCTGCACACTAACCCACCCCATAGTCGTGTCCCATAGAAGCTTAGCTAGTAACTTTTGGGACTTTAATTTAGCAAGCTTTAGGTCATGAAAGTCAGATTTCCTTTAGTTCCATGCAGAGTCAGGTGCTGTTCAGCTCTTGTCTACCCACTTACGATTTTCGGAGTTCAGTTACATTAGGCCCAACATTACTAAACTGTTTCCCCTTCATGTTCTGATGCTGACTAATGAAGACCTGATGTTCTAGTGCTTTGCTGATGAAGATATTGCTGGCTGCTGTCTCATTTAGGAGAGGTATAACCAATGTGCATGTATTTTCCTTTGCAGGTTTTCCCTCTAGAAAATCCATCTATTTTTACTTAGCCCCATAGTTAGATATTTTCTAAATACATTTTTGTCATATTTTTTAATCTTTGCATGAAGCCCACACATGCATTTTGAATTAGAGTAGTAGCTAGGGATAGCTGATGTAATATTTGATTTTCAATGTATGTTTATTGATTGTGATTAATTCAACTGCACAAATTAAATGTATACTGTTTCTATTATTCACTTAATTGTGTTGTTCCTCTGGAGTGTTTAATGGTAAAAGCATTGATAAGATTGATATTCTTTAGACATTTTGGACAGCCTGTTATTTCTGTATTTCTATCACTTAGTCTTGCGCATCATGTACGTGACTTTAGCATTGTTAATTTGAGGGCAATAAATGTCTAAACTTTACTAAACTGGTGTGGTGATTCATGGCCACATAGGTCATGGTGTATATAAATTTCGGACTCTGAATTGTATATTTTGATTATTTGATGCTATATGTGATGATTATTGGTTCATACTGTCTGATCTCATACTCCTGTCTGAGTCAAAAGATTTGAATCGACCTCTGAGGGTTGTAGATGTCACTGCTCTATTACGGGTCACCTTAGCCTAATATTAGGAGGTCACATGCCCACATTACCACTTCTGTTAGAGTGATGTCCAGCTCAGTCTCCATGAGGTCTGTATGTGGTGCTTGGGGCAAAAGCACAACATCAAGTTGTGTGTGCAGTGCAGGCTAATGCACTCAAAAGCTGTCAAGAGACGGGTGATGAAGCGGTTTATGGGACATGTGCAGTATACACTAGGCTTGGCACAGGTCATGCACTTAACTGAGGTCAAAGATGCAGTTGGTGCTGTCTTACAAATCGTCAATGGACTAGAAAAAGGAAACTTAAGAAGAGGTCAGGGGCGCCCCCCCAGCTATGGTGGAGGAGCCTCACCCCGCTGATGAAAGCAGTAAAATAAAGGGATAATAAAAATATTTTATTATCCCTTTATTTTACTGCTTTCAAGGAAGGGGTGGGGCCAGCCACCTCCACGTCGACAAGTGGAGGAGGAGTGGTGGTGAGCTTCTAAAGTTGCATGTCAGTTTGGATAGCCGTCTGAGGCCGACCAAACTGACATGCGCACTTAGAAATTCTCCATCCGGCTGTATTTTACAGCTTGGCGGAAACCAAGCACAGTGCCCCACTCACTCCCTGAGCAGCATTTCTGCCCGCTGAGGCCAGTTGCGGCACTTCTTTCATGCTGTGTAACAGCATGAGAGAAGAATTGTGATTGGTTGAGGAGGGAAGAACACGAGAGGCAGCGGGAACGGCAGATCACAGAGGGGCAGGTACACTTCTTTTTTTTTTTTTACTGCCCCCTCGCACCACATGTCCTGCGCGCTGCTCCCCCACCCCCACCAGTTCCTGGCAGCAGCACCGACTGGAAGAAGCACAGGCAAGATGACTCTACATCTAGATGGCATTCTCACTCCAGAGCTACCTCTCCTTTGCACCCTCCTTAACCAGCGAAGTCCTCCCCAAATCCAAAGTTAGTGGACAACATTCTAGCTGAAGAATGGGTGCAAACATTGGTTCTGTCCCTTACTCCGACTCTGGCACGTATACAGGTTCCAGTCCTTCAACTTAATCTTCTCCTACTATACTTAGACAGCTCTGGAACTTGGCCTAGCCAGTATCTCCATAACTTATACCTGCACTGACACTAACACTGGTTTCTACATCACTATGGAACCTATGCGTAAGACTAAGTCTATCCTGATGAGCTCTAGGTGTCAAACGCAATGGGTTGTAGAAGAGGTCAAGGACAGGGATGAGACACAGCCAAAGCACATTGCCCGGAGACAACTAATGGTGTAGAATACATGCATCTTTCAGGCAAACTTTGACCACATTCAGATGACACAAATCATCCCACATGACCATGACATTAGCAGTGAGGTGTTCAACTTGCTCCCTCTTGTGGACTCTGACACAGCAGACTACTTGGTTCTCCAAAACACCAGGAGATTTGACACCTCAGAGGCAAAGAGCCCTGGGGCTGCCACCATTGGAAGTGGCTACATTGAATTGTTATCAGGAAGGCTTCAGAGTTTTCTAGGATTGCCCATTCTGACAGTGTAAGACACATGAAATTGATTAATCGAGGTCCTTCAGCTAATCTAAGCATCTTCGGATTGCCTGCTTCCTTTCAAGGAGGAATTTATGAAGAATATTAACGTAGCTTAGGACAAGCCCACATCCACTCCAGCGGTGAACAGACTAATCACACGCCACTATAGCCTAGCTCAAGGGGACCCACAGTTTCTATGCACACATTCTTCACCAGAAAGCCTGGTGGTCCAGGCTCCTTCCTCTGCCAAACAGAACAGAGGATCACTCCCCACTGCACCTCCTAACAGGGAATCCAAAAAACCGGAAGCAATGGAGAAGAAAGTCTTTTCCACATGGAGTATGTTACTTCGGTCTATGTATGCCACTTTCTTATTGACAAGATCTAGCAATGCAGTGTGTGAGATGGCAAGCATGGTTGTGTCGAGGTTGCCAAACCGCCTGAAGGATATTTTTGCAGAGGTGGTCAGGGATGGATAAGACGACGCCACAGATCTGGACACTTTGGATTTGGTGGACAGTTCTGTGTCTGCAACAAAATCTATGCAACAAAATATATGTAGGGAGTGCGCACACAAACTTCACTCCCTCATCCAGGAACACCGCAGAGCATGTTTAACTGCTAATGCTTTCTAACCCTTGGTTTCACATAATTGTTGTTGTAAAGATGGTAACAGAGCTAATTTCAGGTTTCACCGCATGGACTTGTCTCTACCTGATCAAAGAGGGGGAGATAGGAGGCTTTGTCTGCGACAGTTGGAGGGAAAATGGACATGTAAGTTAAGATCTGTAGGCAATGGGCTTAACTCAGACAACAAATTTCCTACTTTTTTGTGAGAAATTCTTACTTGATCTTTTTCTATTGTCAAAAGTATCTGTGTTTCCTGCTGCTCTTGGTTATTTACATGTCATTTTCTTCCCCTTTCACTATATTGGGCATTTTCTTCTTTTTGTGGAATTTGTTTATAGATGCCTATAATAAGTGTTTAAGGGCTATCTTATGCCAGTACAAGTTGTTGAAATTCAAGTTAAGGCTACTCAACTGCTTTTTTCTGTTTTATCAACTTCTCTGATTCCTCCCAGACAGCAATGCTGACTTTTGATGCTGCAGGTTATGAATGACACAGTTGAGTATTATATAAACTTTTTCTGACCGGACACATCAAAGGATTGTGTCAAGAAATAACAGACGAGCAAGTGAGTATGCACCTACCTGGGTCGAAGGGTTGAGGTTTGGGTTCTAATCTGCCCCACTGTACTGGAGTGATGTTGTTGTCCATGATGTTGTGCGTAATAATTGGAACGGTTAGGTGGAAGTAGATTAACAAGTGAATTTGTACCTACTTGAGTCGGGGGGTTGAGGCTTCGCTTTATTTGATAAATACCCTTTATTGTTCTATTAACCAATTTGCCTCCCGTGGTGGAACAATGCTGTTTTCGATGATGCTGGGGGTAGTAATTAGAATGGCTAGCTGATATACATTTTTTCTGACCGGACACATTGTGGGATTGTGCCAGGAGGAAGTAAGCGAGTTAGCTATATATAACACTGCGAATAACAGAATAAGCCTGTGATATGTTTGTGAAACTATAATCCTTAATGCTAAATCGCTAAAGTAGCAGTATGCTATCATATCAGTGATGAAGATTTGTAAATTGTTTCAATTACTGCTGTTCTAACTTTGTTGTATGTTTTTGCAGGTTATTAGTTTATGTCCAGTTATCCTCTGGTAACTATTTGAATTCAATGGTTAATTTCAAATGTGTTTTAATATTTAATAATGGCGACTGAGGATAAAAACAAATAGGATCCGTCTCCGAGGCTACTTGTTCTGTATCGATCTTCTTTTTATGTTAATTGTGCGCTCAATGCATGCAAAGCTATCATTGGACCCTACTGCAACACACTCGCACTTTGACATATATTTAAGCAGTGCAGTTGCTTGAGTAGGCGTGGCACTCACAAGCACTTAAACATCGAATTTAGCGGCGTAGCTGTCTGAGTGGGCGTGGCGTCACGGCATTTAAGCCGGTTAGAATGAAAAATTTCCCAGCCAACGAGAAGGAAGGTTTTCATTTTATTAAGGACACAGAGGCAAGGATTATGCATTACTTTCTTCATTGTTTATTAAACAGCAGGTTCAAAGAATAAGAAAAAATAATCACTACATTTCACATGAGTACAGCAGTGTAGGCAACCATCACAACCATTAACCAATCATATTACAGTCCACAGTGTATATACAAAAATGTTGTTTCTCCTTCTTCACTGTAGGAAGTTAAGATTCAAGCTCCATTAGTCATTCTTTGAGTTTGTGTCTATGGGAGAAATTGAAGTTTTTTAAATCAGTTCTTGTATTTAATGAAAGAACCATAATTATCTTGCCATTATGCATCTGAGCCAGCAGAAAACAGTAGCTGAGAAAAACCTTCTGAACACTGACATTCTTCAAAACAACATGTATCCTACACAACATAATTCTCCTGTGATATGACATATCCTATTAAACAGTTTGTCAAAACCAGATTACAGTAAGACATCATAATAAATCATATTGATCCATCTCAGTATACCAAACATGACATACTGTCACTTTATTCCCGGGCGGGCAGGGTTATAGATCTCGAGATATACCTTGGGTGGGATAATCCTCGCCTCCTTGTTCTTAATAGAACTGAAACGTTCCTTCTCATTAGCTAGGAAATTTTTCATTCTATGTCAGAACCGGAGGCGAGGATTAGGCAAGTTCAAAGATTACCTACCACTAGAGATGCGGCATCATATATAAGTTTGAAATAGAATTTCTTGAAGGTAGACTTGGATGACCAGTCTGCCGCATTCATGATATCCTCAAGTCTGCCACCTACCTGAACAGCTTTAGAGGCCCTAGCTCCCCTGGTCGAATGAGCTTCAAATTGACAGACATCAATGCCTGCCTCTGCTTTAATCCACCTTACCCACCAGGCTATGGAAGGGGGAGAAATTACTTTAAAATGTTTCTTCAGAGCAATATATAGCTGTCTCTCCCCCGGCGCTCTGATATCTACTGTCATCTCCTCGTATGCCTGCATGCATCGTATTACACATAGTTTAGGAGAATCTTCACAAGCTGGATAACATATTCACCTGATATGTGTTTTAGTCCTCCTAGAAACTGTGAACGTTACCCCTTCTGGTATGAAAACTCTGGATGATATTTCCAAGTCCCTGACATTGGAAATTCTTGCAAGATATCAAACAGAGGAGCATGGCTAGTTTCACCAATATCTCTTTCCGAAGGAAATATTGATGATCTTGCCCGGTCAGAATGAGCTTCAAAACTAGACTGACATCCCATAGGGCAGCATACCTGGGTTTGGGAGGTTTAGACAATCTGATACCTTTCATGAGTTTACACACCCATGGGTGTTCGCCCACAGGGCGATTGTCAATGGGATTATGCCCCAATGAGATTGCAGATCTGAACAAATTCACTGTGTGGTAGGCCAAGCATGATTGGGCCAACTCTGCAAGGAAGTTTGGGTCTCCATGGGATCCAAATGTGTCCAAGCCACTCGATATCTTCCTGTAGTACTGGAAGCCCAGGACTGCTGGATGAAATGTTCAGTTTCACTTTAAGGTCTTCTGCTTTGCCAACGTCGCCTGAAGTTCTTGACGGCCATGGGGATCCTACAGAATCTCTGGACAAGATGGCCGCTCTATTGGTCGTGCCCAGGACATTTCCAGCAGAGACAGGAACTAGGTTTGCGACCTTCTAATTGGGGTTATCAAGATTATTGTTGCCCTCTGTTGTCGAACTTGAGCTGCCACTTGGGAATCAGAAGGAACGAAGGAAAGGCATATGGCTGCCAAGTCACTCAATCTTGTAGGATTCAAGGTCTGGTCTCCAACTGGCATAAAGAGGAAGTCGAGTGTTCAGTCTGGACGCAAATAAATTCCCACTGCACGGATCACACCCATCCCTCAGATACAGGAACAGCGATGGAAGTAGTTGCCAGTGGCTGGAGTCTTTGATGTAACAGGAGTTCCAGTCCGCAACCAAGTTTTGTACCCCGGTAGATACTTCGCTGTCATTGATATATGGCATTGAAGGCAATAGTGTCAGAAATCCTTTGGAAGTTCCGCCACAGCTCTTGAACTTGTGCCCCCCAGCCAGTTGATGTACTGGAACGTTGGGATGTTGTCCACCCTGAGAAGGGTACAACATGAGATCCTGTCTCTGGAGAGAGAGCAAATGGCAAAGGAGCCTGCCAGGAGCGCCAGACATTTGATGTGAAGGTTGAGCTCCTCTTCCACCCATTTTCCACCCATTGAGATCTCTCTGCATCTGGCTCCCCCAGTCATGACGGCTGGCATCCGATTCTATGACCAGGTCCTGGGCTGATCCGGACATCACTCTCCCGTTCCATGCTACCATGTAGTCTATCCACCACTGCAGTTCTGTTTTGGCTTCTGGTGTCAGGGGAATCAATTCAGAGTATTTAAGGCCCTTCTGTAAATGGATTGCTGTAGTCGCTGTAATTCCCTGTAGTGCAGGGGACAGGGAAAATCGCCTGCATAGTGGATGACAACAATCTGAGGACTCTGACCACCTGATGTGGGGCTATCCTGTCTCTTCTCAGGACCTTGGTCAGTTCCTTCTTGGTCTTGCAGCTCTTCTGTTCTGGCCAGCTTGGGATTTCCAATCTGGATTTGATGAGAATGCCCAGAAAAGTCATACTCTGCACAGGGTTCAATTCCGATTTCTGGCCATTGATCACAAACCCCAAGTCCTGGAGAAACGCAATAGTCATGGTCAAATGTGAGAGGAGTTGTGACCTGGACTGATCCATGATGAGGTTGTCATCCAAGTAGATAATCAATCTGACTCCATTCATCCTGAGGACTTCTACCACCAGACGGAGGAGCTTAGTGAAACACCATGGTGCAGATGACAGTCCGAACGGTAGTGTCTGAATTCGTATATCTGGTTCCTCCACACAAACTGGAGGAAACGGCGGTGAGGCTGGAAAACAGGGACTATTAGGTGTGCATCCTTGAGGTCCAGTCGGACCATCCAATCGTCCTGTAAAAGAAGGTCTCTCAATAGGTGAATTCACTAAATTTTGAAGTGGAAGTAAACCAGCCACTTCTTTAACTGTTTGAGGTTTATGGCTCGTCGATAACCTTTGTCCTTTTTGTCCTGCAAGGAATAGATTGCTGAGGAATCCATGTGGATGAAGTACAGACCAGTATATTGCCTCTTTCCGCAAGAGTTCCTCTACCTCTGAATCGATGAGGTGTATCTCTTCCCCTAAGAAAAATAACAGAGGTGGTCTTACCACCTGTACTGAAGGTCCGTAGAACTCTATGTAGAATCCTTGCACAGTTTCTAACACCCACGGGTCTGAGGTAATTTCGGCCCATTTGTGGAAAAAAATTGTTGCAATCTCACCCAAGGTTTTGAGGGAAAGAAAGGATATGCCTCACCATTGAATTCTCTTGAGCATTGGCCCCTCCTCTTGCTGCAGGTCTGGTTCTTCCTCTCCCGCCTCCTCGGTTGGGGAAGAAGGCACCTTGGCGACCGTCATGCCATCCATTGTTCCTTCTGGGATGGCCTCTGTAGGAGTCTTGGTAGTCTGGTCAACTGGATGAGCGGTCCCTGCCTCTTCCAGGCCCCGCAAAAGCCTTTTACTGGAGCATTTTCTTGACTGATGACTGAGCCTCATCCAGTGCCAAAAAGGTGGACATGAATTTTCCCAGTTCCCTCACAAAGGGGTATCCGAACAGGTTGCCCTGTGCCACCGCCCCAGCTTCTAACGTGGCCAATTCCCCAAGTTTTGGATCAATCTTTATTAGCAAAGATCGCCTTTTCTGCTGAAAGGGCACAGTTGGCATTTCCCAGGAGGCATACTACTCTCTGTGCCCAGCTCACTACAATGTCAGTAGGGAAGGGGCTCTCCTGATTGTCTGGAATTTTCTCTGGGAAAAGGTGCATGTGTTAGCATGTGCGCACTGTTTTGGAAGGCTTCCCGTAAGTGGTCAAAGCCTTACAGGTGTCCAGTGTCACGTTTTTGAGCCCTATGTGTGTTTGTCACAGACAGTCCGCTAGGGCCTGCCCCTGTGTCGTATTGTGACCCCGACCCCCCAGAAACCTGTGACACTAACCTACCCATGCTTTCCTACAAAGGTGCAAGCTCCCTGGAAATAGCCATGGAGAGCAGTTTGTCCACCTCTGCAAGGAAGTGGCGCTGGGGAGGCCAGTCCTCTTAAGATGCAAAACCAGGGGTGTATTCATGGTCCTTAAAGGAGTCCATGGTGGGAGGGTGGGAGCACCTAGGCTGGACTCACCAAATATCGCCTAGAAAAATCCTTACATATATGAGCAGTCCCCTCACAGAAAACTGGGTCACCCGCAGTGAAAAAATAATAGTACAGGCCTCTGAAGTGTTTACACAGTAATTTATGTAGAAACATAGTCATACACAGTAAAAAAAGGTAGCAAGGGAGAAGAGAGACAGATCGCTTAGCGGTGTTTTAAGCTGTTGGAGCGGCCATCGTAATACAGACCGCGTTTGCGGTATCAGAGTGGGTTGGACGGGCGAATTGACAAAGAAGAACTCCAACTGGGAGCCTTCCTAGTCATCGTCCTGTTGCACTCCGATGAGAGCACAAGGAATGCTGCTCTCTCAGGACACAGTTTGCTCAACCAGAACCTCTAGCAGTGCGAAGCAGCGCCACCTAGCGGACCTGCTGTGAATAAAAAGTGTGCTCGGGCAGGAGCCTACCATGCAATGTCAATGAAAAAATACCTGTGACAATTATAACATAGATATTAGTGGTTTAACACAAGTAATCACTTTCTTAATCCCAGCTAAACCCCCAACCCCCAGAGAGTCAAGGAAAGCAGGGACTTAATAGACGTTAGCAGTGAAGAAAGATGAAGGAAGAGAAAGGGAGAACAACATTATATAATAAATAAATATATCTATATATCTATATATATCTATATATATATATATATATATATATATATATATATATATATATATATATATGGAAAATGTCACTAACCCAGTGTACATCTGTTCGTGGCATGAGACGCTGCAGATTCACATGCTGTGCATATCCTGCCATCTAGTGTTGGGCTCGGAGTGTTACAAGTTGTTTTTCTTCGAAGAAGTCTTTTCGAGTCACGAGATTGAGGGACTCCTCCCCTTTTGGCTCCACTGCGCATGGGCGTCGACTCCATCTTAGATTGTTTTCCCCGCAGAGGGTGAGGTAGGAGTTGTGTATATAGTAATAGTGCCCATGCAATGGAGTAAGTATGTATGTACATAATGTGATTAAAAGTGTTATATTTACAAGTTTACAAATGTACAAGTTTATTTCTATCAACTTATAACGGCTACAGGCTCCCGGGGAGGTGGGAGGGCGCATGTGAATCTGCAGCGTCTCATGCCACGAACAGATGTACACTGGGTAAGTGACATTTTCCGTTCGATGGCATGTGTAGCAGCAGATACACATGCTGTGCATAGACTAGTAAGCAGTTATCTCCCCAAAAGCGGTGGTTTAGCCTGTAGGAGTTGAAGTTGTTTGAAATAATGTTCTTAATACTGCTTGTCCTACTGTGGCTTGTTGTGTTGTTAACACATCCAAGCAGTAATGTTTAGTAAATGTATGAGGCGTAGACCATGTGGCTGCCTTACAGATTTCTGTCATTGGTATATTTCCTAGAAAGGCCATGGTGGCACCTTTCTTTCTAGTGGAGTGTGCCTTTGGTGTAATAGGCAGTTCTCTTTTTGCTTTCATATAACAGGTTTGGATACATTTAACTATCCATCTGGCAATGCCTTGTTTGGATATTGGATTCCCTGTATGAGGTTTTTGGAAAGCTACAAACAATTGTTTTGTTTTGCGAATTTGTTTGGTTCTATCAATGTAGTACATTAGTGCTCTTTTTATGTCTAATGTATGTAATGCTCTCTCAGCTACAGAATCTGGTTCTGGGAAGAACACTGGGAGTTCTACTGTTTGATTTAAGTGGAACAGTGATATGACTTTTGGCAAGAATTTGGGATTTGTGCGTAGAACTACTTTATGTTTCTGTATTTGTATAAAGAGCTCTTGTATGGTAAAGGCTTGTATTTCACTTACTCTTCTGAGAGATGTGATAGCTATTAGGAAGGCTACTTTCCATGTTAAGTACTGTATCTCACAAGAGTGCATGGGTTCAAATGGTGAACCCATGAGTCGTGTTAATACGATATTGAGGTTCCACGAAGGAACTGGTGGTGTTCTTGGTGGAATAATCCTTTTCAGACCCTCCATAAATGCTTTTATGACTGGGATTCTGAATAGTGAAGTAGAATGTGTAACTTGCAGATAAGTCGAAATTGCTATGAAATGTATTTTAATGGATGAAAAAGCTAACTTGGACTTTTGTAAGTGTAGTAGGTAGCTTACAATGTTTTTTGCAGATGCGTGTAATGGTTGGATTTGATTATTATGACAGTAATAAACAAATCTTTTCCACTTATTTGCGTAGCAATGTCTTGTAGTAGGTTTCCTAGCCTGTTTGATGACCTCCATGCATTCTTGTGTAAGGTCTAGATGTCCGAATTCTAAGATTTCAGGAGCCAAATTGCTAGATTGAGCGATGCTGGATTCAGGTGTCTGATTTGTTGTTTGTGTTAACAGATCTGGTCTGTTTGGTAGTTTGATATGAGGCACTACTGACAGGCCTAGTAGTGTTGTGTACCAAGGTTGTCGTGCCCAAGTTGGTGCTATTAGTATTAGTTTGAGTTTGTTTTGACTCAATTTGTTTACCAGATACGGAAGGAGTGGGAGAGGGGGAAAAGCGTATGCAAATATCCCTGACCAACTCATCCATAACGCATTGCCTTGGGAGTGAGGCTGTGGGTACCTGGATGCGAAGTTTTGGCATTTTGCGTTTTCTTTTGTTGCGAATAGGTCTATTTGCGGTGTTCCCCATCTTTGGAAGTAAGTTTGTAGCATCTGGGGATGAATTTCCCATTCGTGGATCTGTTGGTGATCCCGACTGAGATTGTCGGCTAACTGGTTTTGAATTCCTGGTATGTATTGCGCTATTAGGCGAATGTGGTTGTGAATCGCCCAATGCCAAATCTTTTGTGCTAAGAGACACAACTGTGTCGAGTATGTCCCTCCCTGTTTGTTCAGGTAATACATTGTTGTCATGTTGTCTGTTTTGACAAAAATGTGTTTGTGGGCTATTAGTGGTTGAAATGCTTTTAACGCTAGAAACACTGCTAGTAGTTCTAACTGATTTATATGAAGTTGTTTCTGTTGAGTGTCCCATTGTCCCTGGATGCTGTGTTGGTTGAGGTGTGCCCCCCACCCTACCATGGAAGCATCTGTTGTGATCACGTATTGAGGCACTGGGTCTTGGAAAGGCCGCCCTTGGTTTAAATTTATAGTATTCCACCATTGAAGCGAGGTGTACGTTTGGCGGCCTATCAACACTAGATCTTGAAGTTGACCCTGTGCTTGTGACCACTGTGTTGCTAGGCACCGTTGTAAGGGCCGCATGTGTAATCTTGCGTTTGGGACAGTGGCTAATCATGATGACATCATGCCTAGTAGTTTCATCACTACTTTTACCTGGACCCTTTGGTTTGGGTGCATGCCCTGTATTACGTTTTGGAATGCTTGTACCCTTTGTGGACTTGGAGTGGCAATCCCTTTTTTTGTGTTGATTGTTGCTCCCAAGTACTGTTGTATTTGACACGGCTGTAAGTGTGATTTTTGGTAGTTCAGTGAGAACCCTAGTTTGTGAAGGGTTTCTATGACGTATTTTGTGTGTTGAGAACACCGTTCTTGCGTATTGATTTTGATTAACCAATCGTCCAGATACGGGAATACATGTATGTGCTGTCTTCCGATATGGGCTGCCACTACAGCAAGGCATTTTGTAAAGACTCTTGGTGCTGTTGTTATCCCGAATGGCAACACTTTGAATTGGTAATGTACCCCTTGAATTACAAACCTTAAGTATTTTCTGTGCGAAGGATGTATGGGTATATGGAAATACGCATCCTTGAGATCTAATGTCGTCATGTAGTCTTGTTGTTTGAGCAAGGGGATTACATCTTGAAGTGTCACCATGTGAAGGTGATCTGATTTGATGTAAAGATTTAGGGGGTCATTCTGACCCTGGCGGTAGACTACCGCCAGGCCAACGACCGCGGATGCACCGCCAATAGGCTGGCGGTGCATCCATGGGCATTCTGACCGCGGCGGTACCGCGGCGGTCAGAACCGAAAACCGGCGGTGTCCCGCCGGTTTCCCGCTGCCCTGGGGAATCCTCCATGCAGCGCCGCCATGGGGATTCCGACCCCCTTACCGCCAGCCTGGCTCTGGCGTTTTTGACCGCCAGAACCTGGCTGGTGGTAACGGGTGTCGCGGGGCCCCTGGCATGGGCACTGCAGGGGCCCCCTAACAGGGCCCCACCAAGATTTTCAGTGTCTGCCAAGCAGACACTGAAAATCGTGACGGGTGCAACTGTCAAAGTCAGAATGACCCCCATAGTGTTCTGAGATCTAAGATGGGTCTTACAGTTTTGCCCTTTTTGGGTATGAGAAAGTACAGGGAGTAAACACATGTTCCTTTCTGATGATTGGGTACTAGTTCAATTGCATCTTTTTGCAACAACGCTTGGACCTCTAGCTGTAATAGATCCATGTGTTGTTTGGACATGTTGTGTGTTCTCGGAGGCACATTTGGTGGTAATTGTAGGAATTCTATGCAATAACCATGTTGGATAATGGCTAGGACCCACGAGTCTGTTGTTATTTCCTCCCAGTTTTGGTAAAAATCTGTTAGTCTCCCCCCCACTGGTGTTATGTGTCGGGGATTTGTGACACTGAAGTCACTGTTTATTTTGAGGGGTCTTTGGACTTTGGAACTTTCCTCTAGTTTTAGGGAACTCTCCACCTCTGTATTGTCCCCGAAAGCCTCCTCTCTGATACTGGCTATGGTATGTGGGTCTGGTTTGTGAGGTTGAGGGTTCTGTGGTTTGGCCCCGAAGCCCCCCACTATATTGTGTCTTCCTAAATGTGCCTCTGCTCTGTGGGGAGTAGAGCGCGCCCATGGCCTTGGCCGAATCTGTGTCCTTTTTCAGCTTCTCGATAGCTGTGTCCACTTCCGACCTAAACAACTGCTGTCCATTAAAAGGCATATTAAGCACAGCCTGTTGAATTTCGGGCTTGAATCCTGAGGTGCGTAGCCATGCGTGTCTCCGAATAGTGACCGCTGTGTTTACAGTTCTTGCAGCTGTGTCTGCTGCATCCATTGCCGATCGTATCTGGTTATTTGATACTTTGGCCCTCTTCCACCACTTGTTGTGCACGCTTTTGGAACTCTTTGGGCAGATGTTCTATAAAGTGTTGCATTTCATCCCAATGAGCTCTGTCATATCTTGACAGCAAAGCCTGTGAATTGGCAATGCGCCATTGATTGGCTGCTTGTGCTGCAACTCTTTTCCCCGCTGCGTCGAACTTTCGACTTTCCTTGTCGGGTGGTGGTGCATCTCCAGAGGTGTGTGAATTCGCCCTTTTACGTGCTGCGCCTACTACTACTGAGTCAGGTGTCAGTTGCTGCGTGATGTACACAGGGTCTGTAGAGGGAGGCTTGTACTTTTTCTCCACCGTAGGTGTGATGGCCCTGCCTTTTACGGGCTCTTGAAATACTTGCTTTGCGTGTTTCAACATTCCTGGTAACATTGGAAGACTCTGGTACTGACTATGTGTTGACGACAGAGTATTAAATAAAAAGTCATCTTCAATCGATTCAGCGTCACATTGTGAAAAGCAGCTGCTCTGGACACCACCTGTGTGTAAGCAGTACTGTCTTCAGGTGGTGATGGTCTTGCTGGGTAACAGTTGGGACTATTATCTGATACAGGCGCATCATAAAGATCCGATGCATCTGGGTCATCCTGGCTCATCGCTGTGTGCGTTGGAGACTGCATCATAGGTGGGGTAGCAATTGGTGATGGTTGCGGTGAGTGTTGTGGTGATGGTGGCAGAGTTACTTGTTTTGCCACCTTTGCCTGTGGTTGTTTATCTTTGTCTTGGAAAGCAAGTTTCCTTTTCATCCTTATAGGAGGGAGAGTTCTTATTTTCCCTGTATCCTTTTGAATATGGAGCCTTCTCTGTGTATAATCTGGCTCCCCTGCTTCTAGCTCTTGTCCGAATTTATGGCCTTGCATTTGTGCTGAAAGGCCTTGTTCCTCTGTGTAGGAGCTTGTTTTCGGCTCCGAAGCTGGATGTTTCGGTATCGAAACCTTTTCCACAGTTTTTTTCGGCTTCAAAGCCACTTTTTTGGGTTTCGGTGTTCCGATCTCTCGGTGCTGACTCATCTCCGTATCTCGATGTAGAGATTGCTCGGAACTAGGGTCCCGGTGCCGAGTATGTTCTGTGCCAGTATCTTGACAGGAGTCGGATGACTTCGACACATGTGTGCCCTTTTTTCGGTGCCGATGGACGGTCACCGATTTTACGGGTTAAGCCATGGCCTGCCGGCGGTGGCGTCCCCTGGGCCTTCATGATTTTTACGTGAGTTTTGGCCGGGGCTGTTTTACTCACGGTTTTCGCCGTCTGCTCTGTTTCGGCCTCATCCGAGTCAGCAATGGAGAAAGTCTCTTCTTCCTCGATGTCGTGGTGTCCCGACGGCGCGGACGCCATTTGAAGCCTTCGTGCTCTCCAGTCCCTTAGCGTTTTCTTCGACCGAAACGCCCGACAGGCCTCGCAGGTATCATCTTTGTGTTCGGGACACAAACACAAATTACAGACCAAATGTTGATCTGTGTAAGGATACTTGTTGTGGCATTCGGGGCAGAAGCGGAATGGGGTCCGTTCCATTAGCCTTGAAGACGCACGTTGTCGGGCCGACCAGGCCCCGCCGGGGAATCGAAGCCCCGAATGGCCACCAGCGCTTTTTCTTGATTCGGTGTCGATCTGCGTTAACTAACCCGATACCGAACGCAAACAATACTGTCGAATTTTCCGATATCTAACTAAGTTTCCGAACCGAACCACGGAGCGAAGAGGAACATGTCCGAACCTGATGGCGGAAAGAAAACAATCTAAGATGAAGTCGACGCCCATGCGCAATGGAGCCGAAAGGGGAGGAGTGCCTCGATCTTGTGACTCGAAAAGACTTCTTCGAAGAAAAACAACTTGTAACACTCCGAGCCCAACACTAGATGGCGGGATATGCACAGCATGTGTATCTGCAGCTACACATGCCATCAAACATATATATATACACACACACACACACAACGGACTGTATTATGATTGGTTAATGGTTGTCATGGTTGCACACACTACTGCACTCATGGGAAATGTAGTGATTGTTTTTTCTTATACTTTCTGAAACTGCTGTTTAATAAAAAGTGAAGAAAGTAATGCAAATTCCTCGCCTCCGGTCCTGACATAGAATGTTACTTGGCTTGACTATCATTATACTCTTTGTCACCGGAAGGGGTTGCTGTTCTGAACACGAGTGAGTTGCATATTGGCATGGATATGTATGAGCGCATCTCAACCCAGTGCAACTTTTTAATGCAGCAAATTATGCTGGTTGAGCTGAGGCATCAGTATGTGACGCAAGTGCCTTAACCTCTTAAGTGCGGGCGTCGGCCACTGGCCGACGCCCACACACCCTCCCTGGTGCGGGTCACGACCAGTGGCCGACACCAGGAAGGGCATTAATAAATCCTCGGGTGCGTCGCACCCGAGGATTTATTTTTTATTTTTTTTCCCCCCGGGAGACACGGAAGCTACCGTGTCTCTCCCCGCCCCCCACCCGCCCCTTTGTGACGCGAGGCGCGCTGACGTTGCAAAGGTGTTTTCCCCATGAAAGCAGGAAGCAGCCTTGCGGCCGCTTCCTGCTTTCATGGGGAAAACGGCCTTTTTCACGTTCGGGAAGGCCTCGTAAGAAAGGGGAGAGTCTCCCCTTTCTTACGAGGCCTTCCTGAAAGTGTTTCCTGGCCCCCGATCGCAGCTGTGCTGCGATCGGGGGCCAGGAAACACTTTCAGGTTTCCTGGCTCCCCCGATCGCAGCACAGCTGCGATCGGGGGGGTCAGGAAACATTTTGAAAAGGCCTCGTAAGAAAGGGGAGACTCTCCCCTTTCTTACGAGGCCTTCTGAAACTGTTTCTGGCCCCCGATCGCAGCACAGCTGCGATCGGGGGCCAGAAACAGTTTCAGAAGGCCTCGTAAGAAAGGGGAGAGTCTCCCCTTTCTTATGAGGCCTTCTGAAACGGTTTCCTGGCCCCCGATCGCAGGGGGGGGGGGGGAGGGGGGGGGGGGTGCGCGATCGCGCCACCCTCCCCAGGGGATTTTTTTTTATTTAAAAAAAAAAAAAAAAAAAAAAAAAAATGAAATGACAGGGGGTCGCCCGTGGGCAGGGTGACCCCCTGTGGGGGCAATTTTTTTTTTAGATGTTGTAGGGTTTCCCTGGGGGCCATTTTGGCCCCCAAGGAAACCATACAACAACTAAAAAAATATATATGTATATATCTATATATATATATCTATGTAGATAGATATATCTAGGTACATGGATATATCTATAGATATATCTATGTAGATATATATTTATATATATATATATATATATAGGTAGATCTGTATCAAAGAGATTTATAAAGCGCGCTACTCACCTGTGAGGGTCTCAAGGCGCTGGGGGGGGGGACGGGGGGGAGGGAAAGGGGCTAGGAGATTCACTGTTCAAAAAGCCAGGTTTTGAGGCCCTTCCTGAAAAGAAGTAGGTTTTGGGTCTTGCGAATGTGGGTTGTGAGTGCGTTCCATGTTTTGGGTGCAGTGTAGGAGAAGGATCTGCCCCCGGTGGTGGTGTGTTTGATGCGGGGGTCAGAGGCAAGAGAGAGGTCAGCTGAACGGACGTTTCGTGTGGGGGTGTGGAAGGTGACTCTCGTTGAGGTAGGCAGGGCCTGTGTTGTGGAGTGATTTGTGTGTGAGGATGAGGATCTTGAAGGTGATCCTTTTGTCAATGGGGAGCCAGTGGAGGGATTTGAGGTGGGGAGAGATGTGTTCGTGTCGGTGGAGGTTGAGGATGAGTCGTGCTGCTGAGTTCTGGATGCGTGTAGTTTGCACTTGAGTTTTAGAGTGGTGCCGGCGTAGAGGGCGTTTCTGTAATCAAGCCTGCTGCTGATGAGTGCGTGAGTGACAGTTTTTCTGGTCTCTGTGGGGATCCATTTGAATGTTTTTCAGTATACGGAGTTTGTTGAAGCATGAGGAGGTAAGAGCGTTGATTTGTTGGGTCATAGAGAGGGAGGAGTCTAGGATGATGCTGAGGTTGCGTGCGTAGTTGGCGGGGGTGGGTGCAGGGCCTAGCGTGGTGGGCCACCATGGGGGGTCCCAGGTTTTTTTGGTGAGGGCCAAAGAGGATTATTTCAGTTTTGCTTGAGTTGAGTTTCAGGTGGTTGGCTGTCATATATACATCACTTTTGTCAATATGTGTGTGGTTTCCCTGGGGGGAAAAGGGTCCGACTTGTCTAGTGGCAGTTTTAGTGCCATAAAGAAGCGCAGAAGGTTGATATGCCTACTGCAAAGAGCACATCTGTATTTTATGTAAATAGCTGAGTACATTAGTAAAGTCTATGGAGAGATGAAGGGCACTTTTGCTGGGTGGTAATGAGGGAATCCGAGGAGGAGGGAGTGGGAGCACCAATAATGATTGTTGGACTGGGCGCAGGAGGTGCTAAAGACTGTGACGAATGGTATGTGACAAGGTGTTTTTTGAGTGTCTTGAAAGTACGTGCTGATTGAGGGAAGAAGCGCAGGTAAGGTGGCCTCTACTGTTGCACGTATCTCACACACACCATCGATTTTGTGACTGTCTACGTAGGCTAGTGTTTTAGAGCAACAGTTTAGCCAATAGCAGAGATGGCATCTTGATGGATGACTGCTGCCTGCACTTGGGTTATAGAGGACCGCTCTGACATAGGATCAGAGACTGAGACATCAGATACTGAGACAGCATCTGAGGGATAGGACAATGGCGCAGACTCTGGGAGTGATTTTTCAGTCAGAGGAGTCCCATTCGAAAACTCCTCTTCCAGTACATTATGAGGGAGGTGATGAGGACAGTCCTGCTGTCCCTTCGCAAGCTGTTCGTGCAACTGGGTAATAGTGGGTTAGGCCAACCCAGAGAGCAGGTGAATGCGGCGGCAAGCAGAGAGAGAGTGCTCTCTTGGGAGCTCACCAATTTAGTTCAGCCCCAAATTCCACCACCCAAATCATATTGTGGAGACATCAAAATTGTCTATGGCAAAACAAACTGGTTTTGTAAGGCAGGCACCTGTGTTTTTGGTCCTGGATTCGGCGGCCATATAGAGAAACACACTAAACTCAAACATTTCTGGAAACTAGACATTCGGGGGAGTCCACAGAGGTGTGACTTGTGTGGATTCCCTAAAGTTTTCTTACCCAGAATACCCTGCAAAGCTGAAATGTTGAAAAAAAACTCTATTTTTCTCGCATTTCTGTCACACAAACTACAGGAATATGCTGGGATCCACAACATTCCTACCACCCAGGGACTCCTCACCTGTCCTGATAAAAACACTACCCCACTTGAGTGCCTACACCTAGTGCCTGTGTCAGGAATGGATCACCCCAGGGTCAACAGCTGCCTCACGTAAGGACCAACATTGACCGTTGTGTGATCTATTCCTGTCGCAGGCACCAGGCCTAACCACACAAGTGAGGTATCATATTTATCGGGAGACTTGGGGGAACGCTGGGTGGAAGGAAATTTGTGGCTCCCCTCAGATTCCAGAACTTTCTGTCACCGAAATGTGTGGAAAACGTGGTATTTTAGCCACATTTTGAGGTTTGCAAAGGATTCTGGGTAACAGAACCTGGTCCGAGCCCCACAAGTCACCTCATCTTGGATTCCCCTGGGTTTCTAGTTTTCAAAAATGTGCTGGTTTGCTAGGTTTCCCCAGGTGCCGGCTGAGCTAGAGGCCAAAATCCACAGGTAGGCACTGTTTTCTCTGAAAAAATTTGATGTGTCCACGTTCTGTTTTGGGGCATTTCCTGTCGCGGGCGCTAGGCCTACCCACACAAGTGAGGTATCATTTTTATCGGGAGACTTAGGGGAACGCCGGGTGGAAGGAAATTTGTGGCTCCTCTCAGATTCCAGAACTTTCTGTCACCGAAATGTGAGGAAAACTTGTTTTTTTGGCCACTTTTTGAGGTTTGCAAAGGATTCTGGGTAACAGAACCTGGTCCGAGCCCCGCAAGTCACCCCTCCTTGGATTCCCCTAGGTCTCTAGTTTTCAGAAATGCACAGGTTTGGTAGGTTTCCCTATGTGCCGGCTGAGCTAGAGGCCAAAATCTACAGGTAGGCACTTCTCAAAAAACACCTCTGTTTTCTTCCAAAAATTTGGATGTGTCCACGTTGCGCTTTGGGGCGTTTCCTGTCGCGGGCGCTAGGCCTACCCACACAAGTGAGGTATCATTTTTATCGGGAGACTTGGGGGAACGCTGGGTGGAAGAAAATTTGTGGCTCCTCTCAGATTCCAGAACTTTCTGTCACCGAAATGTGAGGAAAACTTGTTTTTTTAGCCACTTTTTGAGGTTTGCAAAGGATTCTGGGTAACAGAACCTGGTCCGAGCCCCGCGAGTCACCCCTCCTTGGATTGCCCTAGGTTTCTAGTTTTCAGAAATGCACAGGTTTGGTAGGTTTCCCTAGGTGCCGGCTGAGCTAGAGGCCAAAATCTACAGGTAGGCACTTCTCCAAAAACACCTCTGTTTTCTTCCAAAAATGTTGATGTGTCCACGTTGCGCTTTGGGGCGTTTCCTGTCGCGGGCGCTAGGCCTACCCACACAAGTGAGGTATCATTTTTATCGGGAGACTTGGGGGAACGCCGGGTGGAAGGAAATTTGTGGCTCCTCTCAGATTCCAGAACTTTCTGTCACCGAAATGTGAGGAAAACTTGTTTTTTTAGCCACTTTTTGAGGTTTGCAAAGGATTCTGGGTAACAGAACCTGGTCCGAGCCCCGCGAGTCACCCCTCCTTGGATTGCCCTAGGTCTCTAGTTTTCAGAAATGCACAGGTTTGGTAGGTTTCCCTAGGTGCCGGCTGAGCTAGAGGCCAAAATCTACAGGTAGGCACTTCTCAAAAAACACCTCTGTTTTCTTCCAAAAATTTTGATGTGTCCACGTTGCGCTTTGGGGCGTTTCCTGTCGCGGGTGCTAGGCCTACCCACACAAGTGAGGTATCATTTTTATCGGGAGACTTGGGGGAACGCCGGGTGGAAGGAAATTTGTGGCTCCTCTCAGATTCCAGAACTTTCTGTCACCGAAATGTGAGGAAAACTTGTTTTTTTAGCCACTTTTTGAGGTTTGCAAAGGATTCTGGGTAACAGAACCTGGTCTGAGCCCCGCAAGTCACCCCTCCTTGGATTCCCCTAGGTCTCTAGTTTTCAGAAATGCACAGGGTTGGTAGGTTTCCCTATGTGCCGGCTGAGCTAGAGGCCAAAATCTACAGGTAGGCACTTTGGAAAAAACACCTCTGTTTTCTTCCAAAAATTTTGATGTGTCCACGTTGCGCTTTGGGGCGTTTCCTGTCGCGGGTGCTAGGCCTACCCACACAAGTGAGGTATCATTTTTATCGGGAGACTTGGGGGAACGCCGGGTGGAAGGAAATTTGTGGCTCCTCTCAGATTCCAGAACTTTCTGTCACCGAAATGTGAGGAAAACTTGTTTTTTTAGCCACTTTTTGAGGTTTGCAAAGGATTCTGGGTAACAGAACCTGGTCTGAGCCCCGCAAGTCACCCCTCCTTGGATTCCCCTAGGTCTCTAGTTTTCAGAAATGCACAGGGTTGGTAGGTTTCCCTATGTGCCGGCTGAGCTAGAGGCCAAAATCTACAGGTAGGCACTTTGGAAAAAACAGCTGTGTTTTCTATAAAAAAAATAGGATGTGTCCATGTTGTGTTTTGGGGCATTTCCTGTCGCGGGCAATAGGCCTACCCACACAAGTGAGGTATCATTTTTATCGGGAGACTTGGGGGAACACAGAATAGCAAAACAAGTGTTATTGCCCCTTATCTTTCTCTACATTTTTTCCTTCCAAATATAAGAGAGTGTGTAAAAAAGACGTCTATTTGAGAAATGCCCTGCAATTCACATGCTAGTATGGGCACCTCGGAATTCAGCGATGTGCAAATAACCACTGCTCCTCAAAACCTTATCTTGATCCCATTTTGGAAATGCAAAGGTTTTCTTGATACCTCTTTTTCACTCTTCATATTTCAGCAAATGAATTGCTGTATACCCAGTATAGAATGAAAACCAACTGCAGGGTGCAGCTCATTTATTGGCTCTGGGTACCTAGGGTTCTTGATGAACCTACAAGCCCTTTATATCCCCGCAACCAGAAGAGTCCAGCAGACAAAACGGTATATTGCTTTCAGAAATCTGACATCGCAGGAAAAAGTTACAGAGTAAAACATAAAGAAAAATGGCTGTTGTTTTCAGCTCAATTTCAATATTTTTTTATTTCAGCTGTTATTTTCTGTAGGAAAACCTTGTAGGATCTACACAAATGACCCCTTGCTGAATTCAGAATTTTGTCTAGTTTTCAGAAATGTTTAGCATTCCGGGATCCAGCATTGGTTTCACACCCATTCCCGTCACTAACTGGAAGGAGGCTGAAAGCACCAAATATAGTAGAAATGGGGTATGTCCCAGTAAAATGCCAAATTTGTGTTGAAAAATTTGGTTTTCTGATTCAAGTCTGCCCGTTCCTGAAAGGTGGGAAGATAGTGATTTCAGCACCAGAAACCCTTTGTTGATGGCATTTTCAGGGAAAAAACCACAAGCCTTCTTCGGCAGCCCTTTTTTCCAATTTTTTTGGAAAAAACTAAATTTTCACTGTATTTTGGCTATTTTCTTGGTCTCCTCCAGGGGAAACCACCAACTCTGGGTACCATTAGAATCCCTAGGATGTTGGAAAAAAAGGACGCAAATTTGGCGTGGTTAGCTTATGTGGACAAAAAGTTATGAAGCCCTAAGCGCGAACTACCCCAAATAGCCAAAAAAGGGCTCAGCACTGGGGGGGGAAAGGCCCAGCAGCTAAGGGGTTAAGAAATCACACGTAAGCAATTCTGTTGTAATTTGTTGTGGAAACAGAATACTTTGGTAGGCTGGTAGGCTTTGATGTCTTCATGTGTACTACTGTTTATCTTAGCTTGGACTACTGAAATACCGAGCTTGATGCACATTATATAAATTTTGAGAACTTTGCTGATCGTGCACTTTGAGATCTGAGACCTGTTACCTTGAATAAGGTATTTTAGTATTTAAGGCACTGTGTGGGTTATTGGTAATGTTGCACTTCTTAAGTTATCTTCATGATAAGGATTGTTTGTTTCAGTGGGTGCAATGGTGTAGCCACTTTGTGCAATGGTGTAGCCATCTTACCCTAAACTACACAATTTTCTTAGTTTTGTGATCGCATGCAGTAATTTGGTGAGGATTCATGGAGTTGCTTGGGATTTTTGCATTTCCTCCTTTTTTAATTCTTTTTTTCTTTTACTTCTTTTTTATTTCCTGATTTAAATAACCTTTTGCTCCTAATCCCATGTGAGAACTGATTGGTCACTAATTTAATATTCTAGTATACGTTGGATAGTTGCTGGCCTTGCAGGAATTCATGATTTTAGTCTAGTCTTGACGCTGCTTACATTGGAACATGGCAAGATTATGGGCATACTCTGTGAGTTTGTCTTTTTCAGTTTACACGCATTATTCTTCGGTTCGCCTACAAGATTTGGTTTTACAATGTGATATGGTGCAATTTACAGTGTCTCCTCTACACTTTCTCCTTGTCTTTCTTATATACATTCCTAATGATTGTATTATTCTTAATCACATGTCTTGACCTACACATCCATGATGGAAGTTTTTAAAGTGCCATTAATGTTTGCATTATTATGTGTATATGAATAGGTATTTTTAATTGTTGTTGTACATATTTAATAATTGTGTTTTTCCATGTTAGTACACAGATTGTTGTGTGCGCATATACATAATTTGTGATTCTCTTAGCCAACATACTTGGGATTGATGACTACTTTGCTTTTTGGATTGTTAGTACATGTTGGTTTAATTGTTGTAAACACATGTTGTGTTAGATTGGCTCTTACATGTTGAAATTATGATTTTAAGTGTTTTGTTATGCATGTAATGTTGTACTTTGCGGTATGTTACAATATGTTTTACATGTGTAGATTATGCATATTGCAGCCCTGAGGAAACCCATGATAGGGTGAAACGTGTTGGCAGCGTTTTTGTGTATATTGAAAAAGAACAAGAATAAAGGACAGAAGAGCTGCCTACTTTTGTTTGAGTTGGACTGACCTCTTTGCATACTCTTTTTAAGTTGTCCAATGTAAATAAAGATCTAGCAATGTACTGTGGGAGATGGCAAGCATGGTTGTGTCAGGTTGCCTAACCACCTGAAGGATAATTTTGCAGAGGTGGTGAGGGTTGGACAAAAAGATGTCATGCAGAACTGGACACTGCAGATTTGATGGACTATTCTATGGGCTTTTCTGTGGAACTAAGGGGGCATGCCTGGCAGAGGCTCTGACAAGTCCAAGGGCAGGTAGGCCCCTTTCTTCCTCCTCCCTGGCGGAAAATGTGCCTTAGTTACCCCTTGACAGAGAATATACAATCCTTGGGGGGGAGGGAGTTGACTTATCTACAGGCATGAAAAGACATTTAATGGACCTCTGAGTCTTATAAACTGTAGGAAGAAAATATGCCCTTCCTTTTTAACAGATAATCCTCATTGTTCTCCAAGGAGAAAGGGGCAGAAGTGTTACTCCCTTAGCAGGAATTTGGGCAGTGGTGTTACGCTGAGCACATCCTTGTTCCAAAAGACAGCAGTCTGCGTTTGATCCTGGACCTCAGGGTCTTGACCTTCTTGCTTCAAAAGGAGAAGCTCAAGATGCTGTGTCTGGCTCAGGTACTTCTGGCACTGCAACAAAAAAAACTGGATGGTGTCCCTCAATTTGGAGGACCAACATATTCACATACCAATTCTGCATTTGCACAGGAGTTGCCTGCGGTTCGTGGTAGGTTCCATCCATTACTAGTTCTCAGTCCTCCCATTTAGCCTAACATTGACATCCAGGGTCTTTATGAAGGTGACAGTGCTAGTCACAATAAATCTGTGCAGTTGATGATCTCAGTATTTCTGTACTTGAGACAATTGGTGGATCAAGGCGGACTAGTCTCAGCTGGTGTCAGACCACAGCATCACTGGTATTAGACTTGCGCTTCTCCATCAATATACTCAAGTCACCCAGCACCCCCTCAGCTCCTCCTCTCCCACTTTGATGTGTGCCGGTTTCCTGCCTCCTGTTATTAACTCATGCCAGCTGGCACATGACGGCTCTCCAGTGTCACCATCTTTAATGGTTCCAGCATTAGGGCGATCTGACTGACATCATCAAGATTCCTCTAGAAAACTCCTTTTGTGGTTACCACCAGCAATAGCCATGGTGGTAAGAGATGCCTCCTCTTTAAGGTAGGGTGCACATCTGGAGGAACTAGTGACAAGAGGCCCCTGGTATCCAGAAAGTAAAGATTTTTTATCAATTTGCACGAGCTGCTGGTGATTCACCTGGCTCTGAAGGCCTTCCTGTCCTCTCGGAGGTCAATCCATACACATCTTGACAGAAAAGTGGCATGCGAACAAACAGTGAGGGGTAAGGTGACATCTTTGCTAAATAGCTGAGAGTCTGGGCCTGAACTCTGGCGCATGGGATCTGGTTGGTCACCAACCCTCTACCAGGCTCCCTGAAAACAAGAACCGACGGCCTGAGCGAGTGTCATTTTGTCAATCACGAGTGGCATTTACACTCAGAAGTGGTACAGAACATATTTGCCCGCTAGGTACTTCTAAGGTGGACCTTTTTCCCCACTTGTGAGAATGTATATTGCTAGGGATTCCGTGCCCTCTCGTTTCAATTGCATGGAGCCTTGGGGATGTATTTCAGTTGACATAGAATTGTCTGCTGCAGTATGCATATTCCTCCCTACCCTTGATTCCTTTGTTTCTGAAGAAGCTGTGTCAAGACCTGGCACAAGTCATCCAGGTTGTTCTGAACTGGCCAAGAAGGGTAATGTACGCAGCCTTTTTGAGAATCTGTATGTCCCCAACTGAGCTCCTACACAGTCACCTTCTCTCACAGTCTGGGAGGCTCTGCACCCCAACCTTCAGAGATTCCACTTTCATGCCTGAGTTTGAACAGGAGCAGATGAGTCTTTTCACAGCTGCCAGAGCTGGTCAATGTCATTCTTTCAGCACATGCCCTTCCAAAATGTCTGTATGCTAAATGTGGTTTTTGCTTGGAGTGAGAATAAAAGCATCTACCCTTTAGAAGAGCATCTTTCAGCTTTACTGTGCTTTCTATGGCCCAATGACAGGCTAACCCTCTTTGTTCAAGTCCACAAGACTTATGCGTTTTTTGAGTGGCTTTGTACATTTCCTCCTTCCTTTTCATTGTATCGCAATGGGAACTTAGGGCCTGATTTAGAGTTTGGTGGACGGGTTACTCTGTCACAATGGTGACCGATATCCTGCCCGCTGAAATCTAAATTCCATTGTAGCTTATGGGATTTCGATTTCAACGGACAGGATATCCGTCACCGTTATGACAGTGAAACCTGTCCGCCAAACTCTAAATAAGGCCCTTAATCTGGTTCAGACGCTTCTGAAGGGCGGGCCCTTTTGAACAGTTGTATAGCTGCAAGTTGCAGTTTGTGATTTTCAAGACAGTGTTTGTGGGAGGCATCACTTCTGCACAGGGCGTCGGTTGTAAGCACTGCTCGTAAGATCACCTTTTACTTGTTTCTTTATAGAAAAGCTGGTTTTCGGGACAAAAGAAGCTCCAACTAAAGGTGGCTTTCAGTTTCCATATGGGTTCACCCAATACAATGCTCAGGTTTTTTTCCTCCACCTTATCTCACCAAAGAGGAGCAGAGGTTACATAGGCTGGACCCTCATAGGACAGACAGCTATTACACGGACAGAACTAAACATTTCAGATATGATGACCAGCTTTTTTATTGTGGAAATGTGGGCAACTAGAGGACTCTGTCATGGTGGACTCTTCTCTGTATTAAAATCTGCTATGCCCTTGTGAAAAAGGAAATAAAAGCTCACTCTATCGGAACAAAGGTATCTTGCGCATGGCTTGCGGAGGGCGTGCTCATAGTGATTTTATGCCATGCTGCCAACAAGGGCTTCTTGCCATATGTTTGCCTGGAATTATTACTTGGAATTGGAAGTGGGAAGAAATTGCCATTTTTGCTTGTTCCGTGATCCAAGACTTTCTGGTTTGACTATTCCCTAAGGAACATCACCTGGGAGGGGGCTTTGCTGTGGTATCTGATCAAAAGCAGAAGAATGTGCAGGTAGACTTATCCATTTAAAGGAAAAGTTACTTGTCTTTGGTAAAAATCATTCTGCAGGATACTCTCTCTAAAATTCCTCATCAATCACACACCCTTTCTGTTTTGACAAGCAGTCCCAGTCATCTGAAACATAAGGTTCCAAGTTAGACTGCAAACTGCATGTACATGACCTCATCTCTGCTTCTATGGGCTCAAACAAAATGGATGAGAAACTGACGGCAGAGTGTCAGGGTACTGTTATATGGCTTCAGTGATGTCATACCCGGGCAGGCATTGATGCCGAGATGGGACTGACACACCTACCAGTGCAGGACAGTTATTGCAGAATCTCCAGTTGCAGTTTACCTTCTGGGGAGGATATTCAATAAGTGAAGATTTAAAATGGGAGAAATCTGCAGTTCGATAGAGTATCCACCAGAAAGATTGTTACTGAAGGTAAGTAACTTTATTACACCTAATATTAACCCGCAACTAATGTCAGCAAACTTGGATGTGAACTTGGCTAGTTTGATGTACTGTTTCCAATAAGTGAATAAGGAGTGCAGCCAGGTGTGTGCAACTCCGTGAATACTGTAATCCTTGCCAAGTCACTCCAGTAGCATCTCATGGTCAATAGTTCTAAATATATATCTAAAAGTATTACTGGGTCAGTATGACCTTTGTTACAGATACTGAGTAGATGCTATCCTCTTTAGCTTAATAATTTTACTGCTATTTCAAGATAAACAGCACTAAGCAAGTTAAATAGGACGTGGAACAAATAGTAAGGTTTGGCATCCCAACAACAGTACAAAGTAGATAATATTGGAGATTGAATTAGTTAATATTAGATAAAACGTTTTTTTAGTGGTAACCACAATTCATTTAAATGCATGTGTACGAGGTTAGATTTCACCAACTTGGTTTCAATTCTGTGAATGAGACACATTGCATTGCATCCCTGCAATAAAAGAGAATCCAGATTGGGTGCCGAAGAGTAATGGTTGAATTATAAATAATCTTTTAGTTTTGATGTACTTATTTGACTCAATGATTTTTGCCAAACAATATAAGGAGGATGAGAGTCTATCTTTAGAAAGCGATGTAATGAAAATGTCACTTACCCAGTGTACATCTGTTCGTGGCATCAGTCGCTGAGATTCACATGGTATGCATGAGCTCGCCATCTGGTGTTGGGTCGGAGTGTTACAAGTTGTTTTTCTTCGAAGAAGTGTTTTCGAGTCACGGGACCGAGTGACTCCTCCTTCTGTGCTCATTGCGCATGGGCGTCGACTCCATCTTCGATTGTTTTCCCCGCAGAGGGTGAGGTAGGAGTTGTACTATAGTAATAGTGCCCGCGCAATGAAAAATGTAAGTATGTACCTATTAAAGGATTAAATAATATATATACAAATGTACAAAATTGAAGGTAACTTCTGAACTGCTACAGGCTTCCGGGGAGGTGGGTGGGTCCATGTGAATCTCAGCGACTGATGCCACGAACAGATGTACACTGGGTAAGTGACATTTTCAGTTCGATGGCATCTGTCGCTGTAGATACACATGGTATGCATAGACTAGTAAGCAGTTAGTTCCCCATAAGCGGTGGTTTAGCCTGTAGGAGTAGAAGTTGTCTGAAATAGAGTTCTTAATACAGCTTGACCTACTGTAGCTTGTTGTGCGGATAGCACATCTATACAGTAGTGTTTGGTGAATGTGTGAGGCGTAGACCAAGTGGCTGCCTTACATATTTCCTGCATTGGGATGTTTCCTAAAAAGGCCATTGAAGCACCTTTTTTCCTTGTTGAATGTGCCCTGGGAGTAATGGGCAGTTGTCTTTTTGCTTTAAGGTAGCAGATTTGGATGCATTTAACTATCCATCTGGCTATACCTTGTTTTGATATTGGGTTACCTACATGAGGTTTTTGGAATGCAATAAATAGCTGTTTAGTTTTTCTGATGTTTTTTGTTCTGTCAATGTAGTACATTAATGCTCTTTTGACATCTAATGTATGTAGTGCTCTTTCAGCCACAGAATCTGGCTGTGGGAAAAAAACTGGTAGTTCTACCGTTTGATTTAGATGGAATGGTGAAATAACTTTTGGTAAAAATTTTGGATTAGGTCGTAGGACGACCTTATTTTTATGTATTTGTATAAAAGGCTCTTGTGTTGTGAACGCTTGAATTTCACTTACTCTTCTTAGAGATGTAATGGCGATGAGAAAGGCAACTTTCCAGGTTAGGAATTGTATTCCGCAAGAGTGCATGGGTTCGAAAGGTGGGCCCATGAGTCTTGTTAGAACCACGTTTAGGTTCCATGAAGGAACAGGTGGTGTTCTTGGTGGTATAATTCTTTTAAGCCCTTCTATGAATGCTTTGATAACTGGTATTTTATACAAGGAAGTTGAATAGGTAGTTTGCAGGTATGCAGATATTGCTGCAAGGTGTATTTTAATAGAAGAGAAGGCTAGCTTTGCTTTTTGTAAATGGAGCAAGTAATTTACTATATGTTTTGGAGTTGCGTCTAGTGGTTGTATCTGATTATGATGGCAATACCAAACAAATCTTTTCCACTTACTTGCGTAGCAGTGTCTAGTGGATGGCCTTCTGGCCTGCTTTATGACTTCCATACACTCTTGGCTAAGTTGTAAGTGTCCGAATTCTAGGATTTCAGGAGCCAGATTGCTAGATTCAGCGATGCTGGGTCCGGGTGTCTGATCTGTTGGTTGTGTTGCGTTAACAGATCTGGTTTGTTGGGCAGTTTGATGTGTGGTACTACAGACAGATCTAGCAGTGTTGTGTACCAGGGTTGTCTTGCCCAAGTTGGTGCTATTAAAATGAGTTTGAGTTTGTTTTGACTCAATTTGTTTACTAGGTAAGGAAGGAGAGGGAGAGGAGGAAAAGCGTAAGCAAATATTCCTGACCAGTTCATCCATAGGGCATTGCCTTGGGATTGCTTGTGTGGGTATCTGGACGCGAAGTTTTGGCATTTTGCGTTCTCTTTTGTTGCAAATAAGTCTATTTGTGGTGTTCCCCAGAGTGTGAAGTAGGTGTTCAGAATCTGTGGGTGGATTTCCCATTCGTGGACTTGTTGAATGACTCTGTTGAAATTGTGGATCCTTTGTGGAGTTGGCGTTGCTACTCCTTTTGTCGTGTCTATTATGGCTCCTAGATATTGCTGTACTTTGCTTGGCAGAATGTTTGATTTTGCAAAGTTGACGGTGAACCCTAGTTTGTAGAGGGTTTGTATGACTTGATTTGTGTGGTTTGAGCATTGTGTGAGCGAACTGGTTTTGATTAGCCAGTCGTCTAGATACGGGAACACATGTATTTGCTGCCTTCTGATGTGTGCAGCGACTACTGCTAGGCATTTTGTGAATACTCTTGGAGCGGTTGTTAAACCAAAAGGCAATACTTTGAATTGGTAATGTATTCCTTTGAATACAAACCTTAGATATTTCCTGTGTGATTGATGTATTGGTATATGGAAATATGCGTCCTTGAGGTCTAGGGTTGTTATGTAGTTGTGTTTTTTGAGCAATGGTAACACTTCTTGTAGTGTGACCATGTGAAAGTGGTCTGATTTGATGAATGTGTTTACTACTCTGAGGTCTAGAATTGGTCTCAGTGTTTCGTCCTTTTTTGGTATCAAGAAGTACAGTGAATAAACTCCTGTGTTTATTTGTGTGCTTGGTACTAATTCTATTGCATTTTTTTGCAGTAGTGCTTGAACTTCTATCTCTAGAAGCTGTGAATGGTATTTTGATAAATTTTGTGATTTTGGTGGTATGTCTGGAGGGAATTGCAGGAATTCTATGCAATAACCATGTTGGATAATTGCTAGGACCCATGTGTCTGTAGTTATTTTGTCCCATGCTTCGTAATATTGACGTATCCTCCCCCCCACTGGTGTTGTGTGGGAGGGGTGAGTGACGTGTGAGTCACTGCTTGTTGGTAGTGGTTTTGGGGCTTTGAAATCTTCCTCTATTCCTAGGGAATTGCCCCCCTCTATACTGGCCCCGAAAACCTCCCCTGTACTGTCCCTGGTAGGTGGGCGGTGCGGACTGTGAGGTGCTAGCTTGTGTGGCCTGACCCCGAAACCCTCCTCTAAAAGGTGTTTTGCGGAAGGTGTTATAAGATCCTCTGCTCTGCGGGGAGTAGAGTGCGCCCATGGCCTTGGCAGTGTCAGTGTCCTTCTTGAGCTTTTCTATGGCTGTGTCGACCTCCGGACCGAACAGAAGTTTTTCGTTTACTGGCATGTTAAGCACTGCCTGCTGAATTTCTGGCTTGAATCCAGACGTTCTGAGCCATGCGTGCCTACGGATGGTAACCGACGTATTAATGGTCCTTGCGGCCGTGTCTGCTGCATCCATGGAGGAGCGTATTTGATTGTTGGAAATGTTTTGACCCTCCTCAACAACCTGTTTTGCTCTTTTTTGCAGATCTTTTGGGAGATGTTCAATGAGATGCTGCATCTCATCCCAGTGGGCTCTGTCGTATCGCGCTAGCAGCGCTTGTGAATTTGCGATGCGCCACTGGTTTGCTGCTTGGACAGCAACCCTCTTCCCGGCTGCATCGAACTTCCTGCTTTCTTTATCTGGGGGAGGTGCATCCCCAGAAGTGTGTGAATTTGCCCGTTTTCTGGCAGCCCCTACCACCACAGAATCTGGTGGCAACTGAGAGGTGATGAATACAGGGTCCGTAGGAGGCGCCTTATACTTTTTGTCCACCCTAGGCGTCACTGCCCTACTTTTAACTGGCTCCTTGAAAATGTCCTTTGCATGGCGTAGCATGCCTGGGAGCATCGGCAGGCTTTGGTAGGAGCTGTGGGTTGAAGAGAGGGTGTTAAATAAAAAATCATCCTCTACTTGTTCCGAGTGTAGTTCCACATTATGGAATAGTGCTGCTCTAGCCACCACTTGTGAGTAGGCTGTGCTGTCTTCCGGTGGTGATGGCCTAGTTGGGTATGTGTCTGGGCTGTTATCAGACACTGGTGCGTCGTACAAGTCCCACGCATCCTGATCTTGGTCATCGTGGCTCATGGCGGTGTGAGCTGGCGAATGTGACGGGGTGTAAGTTGGCGAAGCCGGAGTTACAGGTGGAGGCGAGGGAGGAGGTGTTACCTTTTGTGCTGTTTGTTGCTGAGGAGTAAACTGAAGCGTTCTCTTTCGTTTGACAGGTGGAAGGGTACTGATCTTCCCAGTCCCCTGCTGAATAAAGATACGCTTTTGCGTGTGATCCACGTCAGTGGATTGCACTTCTTGTTCAAATCTATGTTTCTTCATTTGTGAAGACATAGAATGCTCTTCAGTATAGGAGCCTGAAACAGGGTCTGATGTCGCTTTTTTCGGCTCCGAAAACCCTGTTGATTGTTTTTTCGGCTCCGAGGTAACCTTCCTCTTTTTCTGTGCCGAAAATTCTTGGCCTCTATGGTCTTCGGCGCCACTGTCTCGGCGTCGATCCGTGTCGACACCGAACTCTCGGTGTCGATGCTTCTGTTTAGCACTCTCTCGGTCCCGAGGAGGCTGCGTGCCGGTGTCTCGACCGAAGTCGGACGATCTCGACACTGAATGGGCCTTTTTCGGTGCCGATTGTTGGTCACCGAGAATTTGGGTGGAGCCATGGCCGGTTGGCAGTGGCGTCCCCTGGGCCTTCTTTCCTTTTTTAAGTTCTGATCTCGACGTCTTACTCACAGTTTTTGTAGAGTCTAGCTCGTCGGAGTCTGAATCCTGGATGGAAAAGGATTCCTCCTGTTCCTCTTCTGTCTCGAACTGTCGACGCTCCTTTGGCGTGGACGCCATCTGCAGTCTCCTCGCTCGACGGTCGCGCAGAGTTTTTCGGGACCGGAACGCCCGACAGGCCTCACAGGATTCTTCGCTGTGCTCGGGTGACAGGCACAGGTTACAGACCGAGTGTAGGTCCGTATAAGGATATTTGTTGTGGCATTCGGGGCAGAATCGAAACGGGGTCCGTTCCATCGGCGTTGTTCTCCACGCGGTCGGGCCGACTAGGCCCCGACGGGGTGACGAAATCTACCCCGAAGGGCACCGAAGCGCTTCGATGTTCAACGCGTCGTCGTATGTGTCTATCTCGAACCGGATCGCAACGATACCGTCGAAAATCTTCCGTTTTCAGCTATCTTTCCGTTCCGAAACCCGGAGCGACAGGAACACGTCCGAACCCGATGGCGGAAAGAAAACAATCGAAGATGGAGTCGACGCCCATGCGCAATGAGCACAGAAGGAGGAGTCACTCGGTCCCGTGACTCGAAAACACTTCTTCGAAGAAAAACAACTTGTAACACTCCGACCCAACACCAGATGGCGAGCTCATGCATACCATGTGTATCTACAGCGACAGATGCCATCGAACCATTAGATATTGGCTTTTTCAGGAGGTAGTTGATGATGGCTTGTTCGAGATTTTGTGGGTTTATCCCACATTGAGAAGATGAGTTGATGAACTGAGAGGTGGTCTGCTAGGGTTTTAATTAAGTAGGGCGGATAAAACTCCGAGCCAGATGTGCTTAAACAAACACATTTAGTATGTTTTCACTACAAATAAACTCAGGTACGTCACATCAAAGCCAGATAGATGCAAAAAGTTCACACTCTCACGCCAAGTGGAAATATCCAGACTAAGGGCCTGATTTAGATATCGGCGGAGGGGTTACTCAGTTGCAAAGGTAACGGATATCATGTCTGACTAAATCTAAATACCATTGTTTTCTATGGTATTTAGATTTTGGCGGGGAGGATATCTGCCACCGTTGCACTGGAGTAACCCCTTCACCAAGATCTAAATCCAGCCCTAACTTCCCACCAGGGAGTCACTCACTCACACTTTAAAAAGATGTCTGCAGTACAGAAAATACACTACTTGTTGTTTTAGACACAACTGAAGGCTAATAGCTAATTTTTCTCTTCATCACATAGTAATGGATAGTTAGCCAATGTAAAACAATATTAGACAGCATGGTCCTACTTGGCTACCCTATCATCAGAGAACACAGGAAAAAGAGCACCAGTGATGGAGTAGCTTTAATACACTGCAGCACTTTGGCCTGTAAAAGTGATACAATCCTTCATTTCGAGTCCTTTTGGTGGTGTGCAACTCCTTCCCCAACAAAACAATATATTTCCATGACATTTACCATCTTCTTATATTGCAGATACAAATGTACTCAGTTCAGGTAATCAAACAATATATAAGATTGGGTCAGCAACACGTAGAAGTGGTTGCAAGCCATGACGGATGATATGAAACAAATGAAAGACTGCAGAAACATCTAGTGAGCGACTCCCTAATGCTCCAGCAGAAAGTGGAAGATATAAAGGGGTAGGCTTGCCGCAACAATGTTCAGTTTATTGGAATTCTGAAGAGAAAAAAGGACTCAAATGTGGAGTGATTTATGGAAGAATTAAAGGAGGACTTGCACCCTATGAGAAAACTATAAGGTCCTACTCTTCTTCACCCCCACATCCCACAAGCTACTCATAGCAAACAGAATGCTTTGATTGGGTTAAAAAGAATCTCATGGACATGAACTTAAAATATACAATGCTCTTCCCAACCAGGCTCAGGGTTATATCTGACAGCAAATTCTGGCACTAACGTAACAAGATAAGGGACAAGCTGAAGAAACTGAGATATCGGGGTCAAAGGACCTGGAACAGAAGGAGAACAACAGTGGCTGTGAAATCAGAAAGAATGCCTGAAGAAGCAAAACTGAACGTATAGAAGAAAGGCACTGGAGCAACTGGGGTTGCCGTGACCCAGTCTCAGAACTGTATTGAAAAAAGTGAAATGGGGCACTAAAGGAGACCGAGGTGGTCAAGCTCCAATAATTAAAGGTCACCTAAGGCAATGGAGGCTGGGGATGGTTTGTGAATTGGAAAGTGTTCGACGGATATAATCTAAATGTTTTTCTACACCTGCTACTGAATCCTATGGCGACTGACACTGGCATGTTTAAGACATTTTCTCTGCAAGATGTTATCCATGGTGATACTCATAATGAGAAAACGGAAGAGATCTTGTTTGTTTCACTCATGTCATTTGCCATTTTTTGTACAGTCAGAGAAGGAATGGGGCGATCTCATGTGGTGTGATAGGACTACTTGATACTAGATCTGTGTTCAGCGGGTGTGGCTCTTTTAGGCAAAGAGATAGTTTCACTATTCGCAGCTATGTGTAGGGTCAGGTACTTCCTCCATTAGGGATGGTTACCGCATAGAATGAAAATGTCACTTACCCAGTGTACATCTGTTCGTGGCATCAGTCGCAGTAGATTCGCATGTTTTGCAATAGCTCGCCATCTGGTGTTGGGCCGGAGTGTTACAAGTTGTTTTTCTTCGAAGAAGTCTTTCGAGTCACGGGACCGAGTGACTCCTCCTTTTGTCTCCATTGCGCATGGGCGTCGACTCCATCTTCGATTGTTTTTCCCCGCAGAGGGTGAGGTAGGAGTTGAATTGTAGTAATAGTGCCCATGCAATGGAGTGACTAAGTATGCACCTATTTAAGGTTGAGATGATACATATATAAATAATTGAAGGTAACTTCCAAACTGCTACAGGCTCCCGGGGAGGCGGGTGGGCACATGCGAATCTACTGCGACTGATGCCACGAACAGATGTACACTGGGTAAGTGACATTTTCAGTTCGATGGCATCTGTCGCTGTAGATACGCATGTTTTGCATAGACTAGTAAGCAGTTATCTCCCCAAAAGCGGTGGATCAGCCTGTAGGAGTGGAAGTAGTCTGAAATAATGTTCTTAATACGGCTTGACCTACTGTGGCTTGTTGTGCGGATAACACGTCTACACAGTAGTGCTTGGTGAATGTGTGAGGCGTAGACCATGTGGCTGCCTTACATATTTCTTGCATTGGGATGTTTCCTAGAAAGGCCATGGTAGCACCCTTCTTTCTGGTTGAGTGTGCCCTTGGTGTAATGGGCAGCTGTCGTTTAGCTTTAAGGTAGCAGATTTGGATGCATTTAACTATCCATCTGGCTATACCTTGTTTTGATATTGGGTTTCCTGCATGAGGTTTTTGAAATGCAATAAATAGTTGTTTAGTCTTTCTGATGTTTTTTGTTCTGTCAATGTAATACATCAATGCTCTTTTGACATTTAATGTATGTAGTGCCCTTTCAGCTACGGTATCTGGCTGTGGAAAGAACACTGGAAGTTCCACTGTTTGATTTAGATGGAACGGTGAAATAACCTTTGGCAAAAATTTAGGATTGGTCCTTAGGACGACCTTATTCTTGTGTAGTTGTATAAAAGGTTCCTGTATTGTAAACGCCTGAATCTCGCTTACTCTTCTTAGGGAAGTAATGGCGATGAGAAATGCCACCTTCCAGGTTAGGAACTGTATGTCGCAGGAGTGCATGGGTTCAAAAGGTGGACCCATAAGTCTAGTTAGGACAACATTTAGGTTCCATGAAGGAACAGGTGGTGTTCTTGGTGGTATAATTCTCCTAAGGCCCTCCATGAATGCTTTAATGACTGGTATCTTATATAGGGAAGTTGAATAGGTAGTCTGCAGGTATGCAGATATTGCTGCAAGGTGTATTTTAATGGAAGAGAAAGCTAGGTTAGATTTTTGTAAGTGAAGCAAGTAACCCACTACATGTTCTGGAGTTGTGTGTAATGGTTGTATTTGATTAATATGGCAGTAGCAAACAAACCTCTTCCATTTACTTGCATAGCAGTGCCTGGTGGATGGCCTTCTGGCTTGTTTTATGACTTCCATACATTCTTGGGTATGTTGTAAGTGCCCGAATTCTAGGATTTCAGGAGCCAGATTGCTAGATTCAGCGATGCTGGATCTGGGTGTCTGATCTTTTGGTTGTGCTGTGTCAACAGATCTGGCCTGTTGGGCAATTTGATGCAGGGTACTACTGATAGGTCTAGCAGCGTTGTGTACCAGGGTTGCCTTGCCCAAGTTGGTGCTATCAATATGAGTTTGAGTTTGTTTTGACTGAGTTTGTTTACCAGGTAAGGAAGGAGAGGGAGAGGAGGAAAAGCGTAAGCAAATATCCCTGACCAGTTCATCCATAGGGCATTGCCTTGGGACTGTTTGTGTGGGTATCTGGATGCGAAGTTTTGGCATTTTGCGTTCTCCCTTGTCGCAAACAAGTCTATCTGAGGTGTTCCCCAGAGTTTGAAATAAGTGTTCAGAATTTGGGGGTGAATTTCCCATTCGTGGACCTGTTGGTGATCTCGAGAGAGATTGTCTGCGAGTTGATTTTGGATCCCTGGTATAAATTGTGCTATTAGGCGAATTTGGTTGTGAATTGCCCAACGCCAAATCTTTTGTTCTAGCAGGCTTAACTGCGTGGAGTGCGTCCCCCCTTGCTTGTTTAGATAATACATTGTTGTCATGTTGTCTGTTTTGACGAGAATGTATTTGTGAACTATTATTGGTTGGAAAGCTTTCAGTGCTTGAAAAACTGCTAGAAGTTCTAGGTGATTTATATGCAGTTTTGTTTGATGTATGTTCCATTGTCCTTGTATGCTGTGTTGATCGAGGTGTGCTCCCCACCCTGTCATGGAAGCATCTGTTGTTATTACGTATTGTGGCACTGGGTCTTGGAAAGGCCGCCCTTTGTTTAAATTTATGTTGTTCCACCACAGAAGCGAGAGGTAAGTTTGGCGGTCTATTAACACCAGATCTAGAAGGTGACCCTGTGCTTGTGACCATTGTGATGCTAGGCACTGTTGTAAGGGCCTCATGTGCAGTCTTGCGTTTGGGACAATGGCTATGCATGAAGACATCATGCCTAGGAGTTGTAGTACCATCTTTGCGTGTATCCTTTGTGTTGGATACATGCGTTGTATGATGGTGTTGAAATTTCGAATTCTTTGTGGACTTGGAGTGGCTACTCCTTTTGATGTGTCTATTATGGCTCCCAGGTATTGTTGTACCTTGCGCGGCAGAATTTTGGATTTTGTGAAATTGACGGTGAACCCTAGTTTGAAGAGGGTTTGTATGATATGATTTGTGTGATTTGAGCACTGTATTAACGAATGGGCCTTGATTAGCCAGTCGTCTAGATACGGGAACACATGTATTTGCTGCCTTCTTATGTGTGCAGCGACTACCGCTAGACATTTGGTAAAGACCCTTGGTGCGGTTGTTAATCCGAAAGGCAGTACCTTGAATTGGTAATGTATTCCCTTGAATACAAACCTTAGGTATTTCCTGTGCGATGGGTGTATTGGTATATGGAAATAAGCATCCTTGAGGTCTAAAGTTGCCATGTAGTTGTGTAGTTTTAGCAATGGCAATACTTCTTGTAGTGTGACCATGTGAAAGTGGTCTGATTTGATGAAAGTGTTCACTACTCTGAGGTCTAGGATTGGTCTCAGCGTTTTGTCCTTCTTTGGTATCAGAAAGTACAGTGAGTAAACTCCTGTGTTTATTTGTGTGTTTGGCATTAATTCGATTGCATTCTTTTGCAATAGTGCCTGCACTTCTATCTCCAGGAGATTGGAATGGTGTGTTGTCAAATTTTGTGCTTTTGGTGGTATGTTTGGAGGGAATTGTAGAAATTCTATGCAATAACCATGTTGGATAATTGCTAGAACCCAAGTGTCTGTAGTGATTTCCTCCCATGCTTTGTAATAATGACTTATTCTTCCCCCCACTGGTGTTGTGTGGCGGGGGTGAGTGACATGTGAGTCACTGTTTAGTAGTAGGGGTTTTGGGGCTCTGAAATCTTCCTCTATTCCTAGGGAATTGCCCTCCTCTATATTGTCCCCGAAAACCTCCTCTATACTGTCCCTGGTAACTGGACGGTGTTGCTTGTGAGGTGCTGGCTTGTGTGCTCTGACCCCGAAACCCCCCTCGAAAGGGTGGTTTACGGAATGTGCTGTAATTCCCTCTGCTCTGCGGGGAGTAGAGTGCGCCCATGGCTTTGGCAGTGTCCGTATCTTTTTTGAGTTTCTCAATCGCTGTGTCCACTTCTGGACCGAACAGTTCTTTTTGGTTAAACGGCATATTGAGAACTGCTTGTTGAATCTCTGGTTTAAATCCAGACGTTCGGAGCCATGCATGCCTTCTGATAGTTACAGATGTATTAATTGTCCGTGCAGCTGTATCTGCAGCGTCCATGGAGGAGCGGATCTGGTTGTTGGAAATGGTCTGTCTCTCCTCAACCACTTGTTTTGCCCTATTTTGTAAGTCCTTGGGCAGATGTTCAATGAGATGTTGCATCTCGTCCCAGTGGGCTCTGTCATAGCGCGCAAGTAGTGCCTGGGAGTTCGCGATGCGCCACTGGTTTGCAGCTTGTGCTGCGACTCTCTTACCAGCTGCATCGAACTTACGGCTTTCTTTATCTGGGGGTGGTGCATCTCCAGATGTGTGTGAGTTGGCCCTTTTCCTAGCTGCTCCTACAACAACAGAGTCTGGTGGCAGCTGTGTAGTGATGAAAGCCGGGTCTGTAGGAGGCGCCTTATACTTTTTTTCCACCCTTGGTGTGATTGCCCTACTTTTGACCGGCTCCTTAAAGATTTCTTTTGCGTGCCGGAGCATACCAGGGAGCATAGGCAGGCTTTGGTATGAGCTGTGGGTGGAGGAGAGTGTGTTGAATAAAAAATCATCCTCGACCTGTTCTGAGTGGAGGCTTACGTTGTGAAATTGTGCTGCTCTAGCCACCACTTGAGAATACGCGGTGCTGTCCTCTGGTGGAGATGGCTTCGTAGGGTATGCCTCCGGACTGTTATCTGACACTGGGGCGTCGTATAGGTCCCATGCGTCTTGATCTTGGTCACCCTGGCTTATGGTGGTGTGAGCTGGGGAGTGTGATGGAGTTTGTGCTGGTGAGACGTTAATCACGGGCGGAGGAGAGGGTGGTGGGGTAACTCTTTTCACCACTTTTGGTTGTGGTGTCTGTTCAGTTTGGAACTCCAACCTTCTCTTTCTTCTAATGGGGGGAAGGGTGCTTATTTTTCCTGTCCCCTGCTGTATGAAAATACGCTTTTGCGTATGGTCCACATCAGTTGATTGTAGCTCTTCCTCAAACCTATGCTTTTGCATTTGGGAGGTTAGCGAGTGCTCTTCTGTATAAGAGCCTGAAGCTGGGTCGCTTGCAGTTTGTTTCGGCACCGAAACCCTGTCTGTGTGTTTTTTCGGCTCCGAGGTGACTTTTTTCTTTTTCGGGGCCGAAACCTCTCGGCGTCGATCTTCTTCGGTGCCGCTGTCTCGGCGTCGAGCCGTGTCCACACCGGCATCTCGGTGTCGAGGCTTGTCTCCAGCACTTTCTCGGTCCCGAGAAGGCTGCGTGCCGGTGTCTCGACCGGAGTCGGACGATCTCGGCACTGTTTGGGCCTTTTTCGGTGCCGACGTTCGGTCACCGAATTTATGGGTGGAGCCATGGCCTGATGGCAGTGGCATACCCTGGGCCTTGTAAATCTTCCTCTGTGTGGTTTTCGACGTCTTACTCACGGTTTGTGTATCGTCGAATCCTTCGGAGTCCGATTCTTGGATCGAGAAGGTACCTTCCTCTTCTTGTTCCTCGAACTCTCGGTGGGCTGTCGGCGCGGACGCCATCTGAAGTCTTCTGGCTCGACGGTCTCGGAGTGTTTTTCGGGACCGGAACGCACGACAGGCCTCGCAGGTGTCTTCACTGTGCTCGGGTGACAGGCACAGGTTACAGACCAAGTGTTGGTCTGTATAGGGGTATTTATTGTGGCATTTGGGGCAGAAACGGAACGGGTCCGTTCCATCGGCGTTCTTCAGCACGCGGTCGGGCCGACCAGGCCCCGACGGGGGATCGAAAAACTACCCCGAAGGGCACCGGAGCTCTTCGATCTTCGATGCGGTGTTGAATCTAACTACGCCGATCCCGAACGCAACAATACCGACGAAAATCTTCCGAAATTAGCTATCTTTCCGTTCCGAAACTCGGAGCGACAGGAACACGTCCGAACCCGATGGCGGAAAAAAAACAATCGAAGATGGAGTCGACGCCCATGCGCAATGGAGACAAAAGGAGGAGTCACTCGGTCCCGTGACTCGAAAGACTTCTTCGAAGAAAAACAACTTGTAACACTCCGGCCCAACACCAGATGGCGAGCTATTGCAAAACATGCGTATCTACAGCGACAGATGCCATCGAACATAGTGTTTTAGGGATTGTTGCCTGAATTATGGTTGCTGGACATAAAGTGATTAATTTTCATCACTTAGAATGCAGAGGCGATGTGCATAGCTATCTGAAATGCACCTGGCCTTTATCTATGAAAAGGCTCACAATGGTAGTAGGTTGAAATTTGTTACACAGAATAAGAATGGGCTGGATAATAAGGCAAACAAGGGTGTTGTGTTAGAGATACTCATCCATCATAAGCCAGATATGGCTCTTATACAGAAGACACATTTAGTGGGCAATTACTGTGGCTTCACTGCAAGAGTCAGACATGAACTCGTGGAAGATGTTGGGGTTTACGTCAGTATACAGGTGTGTTGGGATATTACTGAGCAAATCTGCCCTTTGGGTGCTGGTTAACGTTCAGGTGAATAGGCTACATGGTGCTACAGGGAAGATGTGTTGCTAAACAGTTAGTGTTTTTCTCCATTTATCTTCCTCCAAAATTGCATCAGATATTTCTGGATTGGGTGGGTGCACGGTTGTTAGAGGAGCATTCATAACAGATGATGACTTTAACCCGATATTGGAGGATAGTGAGAACAGAAGCTCAGAGAGTTGTAGAAACGCAAAACAACACTAACATTGCAAGAGATTTATGTCAGTTATTGGAATGATGGTTGTATATCATGTTTGCATCAAGGTCTTAGGCAACACTCTTGTTATTAGAGCTTCATCTTCAAGCGCCCAACTTAATTAATTTTCTGTTCCTCAAAGCTGCCTTGAAAGATTCAGGGACAGAGAATACTTGGCTATACACCTCATGAGTACTTAGAGGTGGGACGAAAACCCAGGAGCGATGTCAAAGAGGCTTGCCTTTTAAGAGAACATAACCCTTTGAACGTCTCTGCTTCTTTTTTGCCTCAAATGTGTTCCATATGTTAGTTAACGGAAGGCGTTACGAGGATTATAGTATGGTTCACATGCTCTTAGTATCTCTTGTTTGAGGCTATCTCAGTGCTGCTTCACATGTGAAGGTGTGACGTAATCATTTTCTTCCGCTCCTTTACCCCTCATTTCCCACACGCTATCCGTGATGTTTCCTAGTGCTATCTTCTTCTAGAGAATTGTCCAAATGCATAATAGGAGTTCAACCATTTTGAAATGTCGGGTTTCAAGGTTGCTGGGTTGCCTTTTGTGTTTTTATCCTATGGTTGACCGTAAGTTGTGTCTTTTTTTTTTTATGAATCTATTCATTGTGTACAACAGCAAACCAACAGTTGCAGCACTTGCACTGTCACATTCCCAGTGTCTTTTCTAAATAAATTTTTTAAACACCATTTGAACAGATGGATGTCTTGGAATTTTGAACTACACAAAAGTTGTTGGAAGGATGCTTGTTATAGGTCCAATCATGGGCAATCACTCAGGGTAGCATTCTAGCTCACCGTTCTTTTGCCCACCATGCCACCATAGTCTGGACCCAACCTTCTGTAAATCAGTCTTGACCCTGCTCCAATATGAACAGTCTTGCTTGAACTGCCACGCCAAGCCCACCAGAATACAAGCAACCCAAAGCTGGTTTTGCCCTGACTGAGGCTTTTCAGTCCGGTGTAGCATGGTTTCTGTGGCACAGTGAAACCCACATCTGGGCATATCCGTTGCCACTTGTAGCATTACATGAAACACACAAAAGGTGATGGGAGGATGCTTGCTATAAGTCTAGCCACTGGAAAGTTTTCTGTACCTTTAAAGCTAACACCCTAGAGGTCAGCGACAGAACATACAGCAAGACATGCTTCCGTCAATGCTGCAAGCGGCCACATTACTGATCTCAGATGTAGGAATAAGCCTGCTTTGGGCCAGTGGAGAGATGGAGTGGACATGTACTCTCTCCAGAAAGGGTATTTAGGTGTCCTTACATGTTATAGCAGCAAGGGACTTGAGGCATTATTAAGGTAAACTTCCATGTCTGCTATGGGTAACAAATGTGCTACTTTCTGTTGGGATCAATGATCAGAAGTGATAAATTGTTAGTTATTTCTATAAGTTTCAAACTGAAGTTAGATACTAAGAAGCTATAATTCATCTTGCCAAAATAGAAGAAATAAAATTTATTTTATAGGACAGCAATAAGGGCTGTTTGCAGCAACAAGTGTTTAAAACACTAATGTATAACACTGATCACTGAGAGCCAGATTCATGGCAGATTTTCGGGGTCACCAATCTGTAAAGTAATCTGATTAATATTAATTGTAAGTAACTTTATCCAAGTGTATTGACTGAAACTCTCGCCAAAATGTGACATTGGTGGACAAGTGTTGGCTATCTTGCTTTAAAAACATCTCTTTTCAAGCCAGAATTAGTTCTGAATTACTGTTGATTAGTGTAAACTCTGAATACCTCACTTATTCACTCACTCATACTTTCTGGCAGACGATTACATATGGGAGTAGAGGGTTTGCATAGTATAGATTGAATCTTCATTCCCTATTAAGTCACTGTGCATTCTCAGACGTGTTGGGCATTCGCTACCAGTAGAGAGAATAGCCATCTTTAATATAGTTGAAAGGCTGAGAAATGCCAGTTCAACATCTTTAGTGGTTAGCCCGATCAAGCGAGGTTAAGTTTAAGTGTAAGTTCTAGTTAGGACAACTTCTTAAAAGCACCTCCTTTCTAGTATCCTTAAGCTCAATTTCCTTCAAAGTACTTGAACCACATTCCCGGTAGCTGCATGCAATGAAAGCCTCTTCTACAGCAATGGAGATCAGCTATTCATTATCTTCCTTAATATTCTACATAAATGGACGACTATGTCTCCGTCAGTCACCTCGCACCAGTCACTGAAACTTTAGGAAGGGGTAGGGGTCATGGTATCAACAACCTGCTTTTCTGAAAGTTAAGGTCAAAAAGGTGAGCTTTAGGTGGACATTCTCCAGCCCTGTTCCTAAGAATTGTTGCCTCTTATTTCTATTTCACTTAAGGAAATTCATGGGCCTCTTCAAGCTTTGTGGTCTTCATATTACTCAAGTGTTGATAACATTGAGCCTTTTCTGCATAACCCTTGCAAAGGAGGATAATTAACCAAATAGGTGGCATTAATCCCAGGGCTGGAGGAGAACCAAATATCTCATAATCCAAATACACAAGACTGAGGAATTTGTGGTCAGCCTTAGACACCTGTTAAAGCCTCAAAATCATATCCATCCCCAGTGTCTCTTAATCTCCCCCATTAAGTGACAATTTCCAATGCAACACAACATGAAGAGTTGTAATGTAATTTTATGCTTAGTTCTGTCTAGCTCTACAGCCCAATATGTCCAGCTGACTCAGCTGTGTGGGATTTTACCTTTTATCCATATAGATGGCAAAGTTTTGATACAGTAATTTCACAATGGCCTTTGCCAAGGATGTCCAGCATTGGTCAATGAGGGCATGAACCATTCCAGACTTTAAGGATATCCCCATGACATACATTAATACACTAATAGCCAAAATGGGAATTATTTACATAGTTAGTAGTTATCCCAAATCCTGTCTTAGCTTTGATCCTTGTAAACCAATGTGGTGTCCTCTGGCTTATGAACATGTGATTTTCTACTAAATAAAAAAGCATCCATTTTTTCATAGTTGCAAATGTCACTTATGCTTGATTAGAGTGCTAGCTTGTTGCTTTGTCTATTCTTTCAATGCCCTGGGCTCCTAGTAAAAGAAGGTTCACCCTGACAACATTCTGTTGGGCCACATATTTATCTACCTCATAGGCTATCCTGGACGTAATGCCTTTAAGACTCTGCCACACTTTATGAGCTCTCCACAGGCACCTAGAAACGTGCCTTATCGCTCCACGCTCTCCTCATTCGCCTGATCTTCTAGACTGTTAACCAAAAACCACCAAGACGCAATTTGATTAATGGTGTGAAAAATGACCAACAAACGTTTCTGGTTTTACAACCCACAAAGACACAATAAAATGGATTACTTCTCCCTGGCCCAATCCCACTTCCACCCAATGTGCTTTATCAACTGCCAGCGAACCTGCTCAGGGCTTCTTTGAAGATATCTCCTCCAACGGCATCGATCACCACATCTACTCCTCGTCCGTTGGTCAGCCTCTTCACTTCTTCTTTCAGGCTACACTGGGTGTAATTCACAGCGGAGGTGGCCCCCATCCGCAGTGCCTGCTGACATTTCTCATCACTGCCAGCTGCTGCAATCACCTGAGAGTGGAAAAGGAAGGCAAATCACTCTGTCAAAGCATCTAGATTAGGATCTGTACTCAGACTGTGTCAACAATAGTATCACACACATCATTCCCCATACTGCTCAGGGTAAAGGCAGATCGCAGAGCAGGGATGTCAGAGGTAGTTATTACAATGTCAGACCTGCGCCAGATTTTCATATCAACATAAAATACATTTACATAAACTGGTTATCCTAGAAATTTGTTGTGGATCAATCCTTCTGATATATCTTGTATACTCTTCATTAGAACACAGCAGACCATCCTTAAAGATGCAGTCTTTCTATTCCACAAAACAGGCACAACACACAGTCCGAGTGCACGCTTTCCCAGCAGTCTGTAAACACCAGTCCTCTGAAGGATAACCATGAGTGAGCTGCACAGGGTGGAGCACATTTCAAACCGAGGGAGAGTGGCTTCCACAGTAGGGAGGTTACACACACTGGAGATTCTGTACTGTGGAGTCTGGGGCAGGAGGAAGCCGGGTGTACCTGGCGAGAAAACTGAAGTCTACCTTTGCTTGAAAAATACTCGACGCCAGCTCAACAACTGCTTGGCCTGTGGCTCCTGCTGCTGCCGTCACCAAAACAGTCTCCCTAAAAGCAAGAGTGAGCAGAGAAAATTTCAGAAGCACGGTCTTGAAATTTAAGCAAGGCTGGTCATTGCAGAGCCCAGTAACAAGAGAGCAAAGTAGAGTAAGGCTTGCCACTTCAGAGCTCAGTAACAAGACAGAAAAACAGAGCAAGACTTGTCAAAGCAGAGCTCAGTAACAAGACAGCAACATAGAGTAAGGCTTGTCACAGTAGAGCTCAGTAACAGGACAGCCAGAGTATCTGTTCGTGCTGGCTTCAAAACTACAACAAAACTATAAGTCCAGCCACCCCTCAGTATGTATAAGGTTAAGACACAATGGCCCTCATTATGTCTATGGTGGTAAAAACCGCCTACCGCTGTGGCGAAGGCCACCAAAACACCGTCTCCGCGTCTACCATCCGTCCGCCAAATTATGACCACAGACGGATTTCTGCCACAAGATGGGCAGAAATCCAGCTGTGGCCATACTGGCGTAAGGTGGCGCTGCTACCACCAGCAGCGCCACACCAGTAGACCGCCGCTAGCCATATCATGACACATGATACGGCTTGGCGGGTGTTCTGCTGGGGGTAGCAGCGCCCCGTACCACCCCTCCACCCCCCAGAAGACCCCTGGATACAGGTTAGTCGGGTTTCCAACAGGGGAGGGGGGTGTTGTGCGTGTGTGTGTGTGTGTGTGTGTGTGTGTGTGAGGGGGGGTGCATTTATGTGTGAGTGTGTGCGTGAATGCGAGTGTGTGTTTGGTGTTGTTTGCAAGCGTGTATGCAAGTGTGCGAGTGCGTGTATGAATGGAAATGTAAATGCGTGCCTGCGTGTAAGTGTTGGTGTGTGCGGATGTGTGCGTGAATGAATGAATGCATGCGTGTATGTCTGTGTGAATGAGTGTGTGTCTGTGTGTGTGTTTGTAGGGAGGGAGGTTGGAAGGCAGGGGGAGCGTGGAGGAAGGGGGGGGTGTCTGGGGAGTGGTGGGGGGGAGTGGGCTTCCTATCAGTGACAGGGAAGGAATTCCCAGTCACTGATAGGGCCTACCGCCATGGCTTTTGTGGCATTACGAACGCCACGGAAACCATGGTGGTAGGCAGGGTCATGATACCGCCGGCGGCAGAATAGCTGCCGCCGGGCTGGAGATTGTTATCTGCAGCCCAGCTGCTGCTACCGCCATGGCGGTTGGAGTGGTTACATTGGCGGGTTGGCTTCGGCCAACCTGCCAATGTCATAATGTTGCGGTAAGTACCGCCAGCCTGTGTGCGGTACTACCGCCACAATATCTGTCTGCCGGGGTCATAATGACCCCCAATGTCCTTCTGACTGCCTCTATGCTCTAGTGATATAATTATTAGTGAGATGCCTAAGAGTTGCCAATTATCACTCATCAATGAAAGCAACCCTGAGTCTTCTCAATAGTGAATTGGCTGGAATAAACAACTAATACCTGTTTTCTACATGATTTAAATGGAATTACCACTTGGTCCAAGAGGTACAATAGCAGCCCCATGCATAGAGCTTCAAAAGACCAATGTCAATGATACCCAGTGTATTTAACAGTGCTCAAACGGTCCTTGGAAGGGGGAATAAGGAGTGAGGGAAATCGATAGGAAACAGGAAGGGAGATCCTAGGAAGAAAACTCACCCTGGTTGTACGCGTGCCCGGTGCTCGAGTGCCAGGATAGCAGTACCATAGGACACCGGCAAGGCAGCTGCCTGTGTGTAGGACACACTTCCTGTGATGGACCACAGCATCTGCAACAGAAGAAGATGACCATGTTACTGGAGCCCCAAGGAGCGGACATCACCTCCTGCTAAGATACACAAGATCACAACTCGCACAGTATAATTCAAAACACACCCAAAACAAAATGAAACTCTGTATGAGGTATTATTTGACGAACATGGTATGCAGCAAGAACTGTGATTTTGTTTATAGTGCAAGAAATCATGTCCAGCACATTATTATGTGAAGTTGATGTGCCACATAAGTAGGAGAACATTCAGCACTTTTCACTTCACAATGGAAGCAGTACGAAATATAATAGTGTGCAAATTATTCTGATGTGTTATTTAGGAGAATGTCAGCCTGGAATAATTTACTCGCAAAATCCAGGACAAACTATTTCCAAAACCTAGGAAAAACACCCCCAAAGTTTCAGACAAGCTGCAGTTTTAACCTACAACAAACCATTCCAAAATCCAGAACAAACAGCTTACAAAACCGGGGGCAAACTGCTTTCAAGAGTCTAGAACAAACGGCTTCTAATACTCTCAGATAACTGAGTTGTCTGTCTTAATCCAAAACAAATTGCTTTCAAATTGTGCAAAACTGTATCCGTCCAACTTGGAGGGATGTGGCTGTCTGTCATGCACCTTGAGAGCCCGCCGGCTGGTTCTACTCAGAACTGGCTCTTTCCCGCCCCCAGTGCAGTCCTAGCACCAAGATGTTGAGTGGTGAATGTAGGCTTTACAATTTCTGATTTCATTTCAGTTTAAAGTTGTACAAACTAGTTCCGACACGCGTGACAAACTATTTCTAAACCCCAAGACAAAAGCTGACATGATGCTCAGTCAGTTAAACAAGCGCTGATGAGATCCATGTGATCTGTAGGTCATGGGTGTCAATCCCAACACGGCTAATTCAGCCATTCATACCTTGACGATCAACAAACAACGGATACCACCTCTGGGAAATGGCCAAAAGTGTGATATTAACACTTTGTAAAATGTAATATTAAATGAGTCATTACCCAAACCCAGAATAAACTGCTTCCCAATCTCAGGACAGAGAGTTCCTAAACCTCAAGGACAAACAAGTTCAAGGACAAACTGCCACTTACATCCTGTACGTCACTCCAACTCAGAAGAACAAACAACCACAATAACTCATGACAAACCGCTTTGATGACCAAAGACAAACTACAACCTAAACCTAGAATATACTCATCCAAAACCAGACACAAGAGAGACCAGACTAGGACACTATGCCCAATGCTGTACGCTCCCATCATAGAAGCAATTTAGATCCTTGACCCTCCAGATGCTGATGGAGCCATGCTGCTCGCCTGGATAGGCAATACACCTGTTTACCATATATGTTACTGGTTGCAACGTGTGTTCCTGCTGCATGCTCTCTGCCCACAACTCACCATGGGGTACTCAACTGCGTACTACAAGACTCAATTGGGGATATTCTCTCATATGACCATGTGTTGATGATGTGTTTGCTGTATACATATAAATGCCAATTAAAAAAAATCCAAGAAAAAACCACATCTAAAACTGAGAGGACAATGTGCATAGCGCTCAGTTACAGAGCTAGTGCCCTCAAAGATCAGAGCATAAGCCCAGAACAAAACTGTCATTTCATATCATTTTATGGACATTCCTGTTGCTCCCAGTCTATAAAAGGTACAAGGCTAGTTGGTTATCGAAAAGTTAACCTGTGATGTATCGACTTAAGAAAAGGCAGAAGACTGTTTGAAGATGAGTCTCTGCCACAGTTTCTGTCCTTCCATGTTCTGAGCAGGACTAGGCAGTGAGCGCTTGCTGAAGAGAGATTCCTATTGGGTTTGTAAGGTGAAAACGTCGTGAATAGAATGTACGGACTTGTTGGTTTATGGCTCAGTGGACCATACAGAGCTCTGTCGGCACCGAGCAACAAAGCGAGGGAGCAGAGAACTCCTGTTATGAGGCCGTCGGTTTCAAGCCAAACCTCGGATGGCTACATTTTGAAGTCTCTGCAGTTCAATGACTAAATATTGTGTGCAACTCTAATGAACCTAATTTGCATATTTAAGCAGACAGGATAGTAGACTGGGTATGGAGTGCTTAGATACATATTTTTCTAACCATCTAAACTTTATATTGAAGCTTCAGCTGACACTATAGATTAGGACTCCAATGGCTGTATTTTGTCTGACAAAGAAGTTACAGAGGTTTTGCTAGGGTTAATTTGCAGAAGGTGGGCTCTCATTCACTACTCAATTACATGCCTTCTGTTCTGCTGAAATGATCAGACCCAATGCAAATCAAGTACTTAAATCCCAAATAAGCTAGTGTTGGTGGGTAACACGCTCAACGGCCTTGATGTGGTTGGTAGATCTAATAGGACAGGCACTACAGCATCACCTTCATCCAACTCCATTCTTAAGTTGTCCAAATGGATTCAAACAGCGCCATGTGTTGGCCAAGAAAAGCTATGCGCTGATGTTTTACATTCTAGGTGTATGACATTTGTATTGGGTGTTCTAATACAAAATGAAAATGTCACTTACCCAGTGTACATCTGTTCGTGGCATTAGTCGCTGCAGATTCACATGTTTCGCACAGTCCGCTGCCTGGTGTTGGGCTCGGAGTATTACAAGTTGTTTTTCTTCGAAGAAGTCTTTTTTGGTCACAGGACCGAAGGACTCCTCCCTCTTCGGCTCCATTGCGCATGGGCGTCGACTCCATCTTAGATTGTTTTCCCCGCAGAGGGTGAGAATGGAGTTGTTTGCTATAAATAGTGCCCATGCAATGGAGTGAATACGTATGTACATAAAAAGTTTATAATAATTATTTACAAATGTACAAATGTTTAAGATTTAAGATCTACTTCTAAACGGCTACAGGCTTCCCGGGGAGGCGGGAGGGCACATGTGAATCTGCAGCGACTAATGCCACGAACAGATGTACACTGGGTAAGTGACATTTTCAGTTCGATGGCATATGTCGCTGCAGATACACATGTTTCGCATAGACTATAAAGCAGTTACCTCCCCTAAAAGCGGTGGTTTAGCCTGTAGGAGTTGAAGTAGTTTGGAATAATGTTCTTAGTACAGCTTGGCCCACTGTAGCTTGTTGTGCATTTAGTACGTCTACACAGTAGTGTTTAGTAAATGTATGAGGCGTAGACCAGGTTGCAGCCTTACATATTTCGCTCATAGGAATGTTTCCTAGAAAGGCCATTGTAGCACCTTTCTTTCTGGTTGAGTGTGCCTTTGGTGTAATAGGCAATTCTCTTTTGGCTTTAAGATAGCATGTTTGAATACATCTGACTATCCATCTAGCAATGCCTTGTTTAGAGATTGGATTTCCTATGTGTGGTTTTTGAAAAGCTATGAACAGTTGTTTTGTTTTCCTGATTAGCTTTGTTCTGTCAATGTAGTACATTAGTGCTCTTTTGATGTCTAATGTATGTAGTGCCCTTTCAGCCACGGAATCTGGTTGTGGGAAGAACACTGGCAATTCTACTGTTTGATTTAAATGGAATGGTGAGATTACTTTTGGTAGAAATTTTGGATTTGTTCTTAGAACTATTTTATTTTTGTGTATTTGAATAAATGGTTCTTGTATGGTAAATGCCTGTATTTCACTTACTCTTCTGAGGGATGTGATTGCAATTAGAAATGCGACTTTCCAGGTTAGATATTGCATTTCACAGGAATGCATGGGTTCAAAAGGTGGACCCATGAGTCTTGTTAAGACGATGTTAAGGTTCCATGAAGGAACTGGTGGTGTTCTTGGTGGTATAATTCTTTTTAGCCCTTCCATGAATGCTTTAATAACTGGTATTCTAAATAGAGACGATGAATGAGTAGTTTGTAGGTAAGCAGATATTGCTGCGAGGTGTATTTTTATAGATGAAAAAGCGAGATTTGCTTTTTGCAAATGTAGTAAGTATCCCACTATGTCCTTTGTAGAGGCATGCAATGGTTGGATTTGATTGGTATGGCAGTAGCAAACAAATCTTTTCCACTTAGATGCATAGCAGTGTCTAGTGGAAGCTTTTGTAGCTTGTTTTATGACCTCCATGCATTCTTGTGTGAGGTCTAAGTGTCCGAATTCTAGGATTTCAGGAGCCAAATTGCCAGATTCAATGATGCTGGGTTTGGATGCCTGATCTGTTGTTTGTGTTGTGTTAACAGATCTGGTCTGTTGGGTAGTTTGACATGCGGTACTAGTGAAAGGTCTAGTAGAGTTGTATACCAAGGTTGTCTTGCCCATGTGGGTGCTATTAGTATGAGTTTGAGTTGGTTTTGACTCAACTTGTTTACTAGATATGGAAGGAGAGGGAGAGGGGGAAAAGCGTATGCAAATATCCCTGACCAACTCATCCATAGAGCATTGCCTTGTGATTCGCGGTGTGGGTACCTGGATGCGAAGTTTTGGCATTTTGCGTTTTGTTTTGTTGCGAACAAATCTATCTGGGGTGTTCCCCAAATTTGAAAGTACTTGTTCAGAACTTGGGGGTGAATTTCCCATTCGTGGACTTGGTGGTCTCACGAAAGGTTGTCTGCTAGTTGGTTTTGGATCCCTGGAATAAATTGTGCTATTAGGCGAATGTTGTTGTGAATCGCCCCTGCAATATTTTTTGTGTCAGGAGGCACAATTGTGTTGAGTGTGTTCCTCCTTGTTTGTTTAAATAATACATTGTTGTCATGTTGTCTGTTTTGACAAGAATGTATTTGTGTGTTATTATGGGTTGAAAGGCTTTTAACGCTAGAAATACTGCTAACAGTTCTAGGTAATTGATATGAAATTTTGTTTGGTGTACATCCCATTGTCCTTGAATGCTGTGGTGATTGAGGTGTGCACCCCACCCTGTCATGGAAGCATCTGTTGTTATAACGTATTGAGGCACTGGGTCCTGAAATGTCCGCCCTTTGTTTAAATTGTTGCTGTTCCACCATAGAAGCGAGAGGTATGTTTGGCGGTCTACCAACACCAGATCTTGAAGTTGACCCTGTGCCTGTGACCATTGTGATGCTAGGCACTGTTGTAAGGGTCGCATGTGTAGTCTTGCGTTTGGGACAATGGCTATGCATGATGACATCATGCCTAGAAGTTTTAGCACAAATTTTGCTTGTATCTTTTGGTTTGGAAACATAGCACTTATTACCTTGTGGAATGCTTGCACTCTTTGTGGACTTGGAGTGGCAATTCCCTTTGATGTGTTGATGGTTGCTCCTAGATATTGTTGTGTCTGACACGGTTCGAGGTGTGATTTTGTATAGTTGATGGAGAAACCCAGTTTGTGAAGGGTTTGTATGACATATGTGGTGTCGTTTGTGCACTTTTTTACTGTGTTGGTCTTGATTAGCCAATCGTCCAGGTAAGGAAACACATGTATCTGTTGTCTCCTGATATGTGCTGCTATTACTGCTAGACATTTTGTGAACACTCTTGGTGCAGTTGTTATTCCGAATGGCAACACTTTGAATTGGTAATGTATTCCTTTGAATACGAACCTTAGGTACTTTCTGTGAGAAGGGTGTATCGGTATATGAAAGTACGCATCTTTTAGGTCTAATGTGGTCATGTAATCTTGCTGTTTGAGCAGTGGAATGATGTCTTGTAGTGTGACCATGTGAAAGTGGTCCGATATGATGTAGGTATTTAGTGTCCTGAGATCTAATATTGGTCTTAATGTTTTGTCTTTTTTTGGAATTAGAAAGAACAGGGAGTAAACTCCTGTGTTTTTTTGTTGTACTGGTACTAACTCTATTGCATCCTTTTGCAGTAGTGCTTGAACTTCTAGTCCTAAAAGTTCTAAATGTTGTGGTGACATTTTGCGTGTTTTTGGAGGGATGTTTGGTGGGAATTTGTGGAATTCTATGCAATAGCCATGTTGGATTATTGCTAATACCCAATTGTCTGTTGTAATCTGCTGCCAAGATTGGTAGAATTGGCTTAGTCTTCCCCCCACTGGTGTTGAGTGAAGGGGTTGTGTGACTTGAAAGTCACTGTTTAGGTGGAGGTGTTTTTGGAGTTTGGAATCTTCCCCTACTCCTTGGGAATTGACCCCCTCTATATCCCCTGAAACCTCCCCTTTGGAATGAACCCCGATATGGTGTGGTTCTTGTTTGTTGGCTGGTGGTGTCTGTGGGTTGGCCACGAAACCCCCCTCTAAATGGAGTTTTTCTAAAAGAGCCTCTGCTCTGCGGGGAGTAGAGTGCGCCCATGGCTTTGGCCGTGTCTGTGTCCTTTTTAAGTTTTTCAATGGCTGTGTCCACTTCAGGGCCAAAAAGTTGTTTCTCGTTGAAGGGCATATTAAGGACAGCCTGCTGGATTTCAGGTTTGAAGCCTGAAGTGCGGAGCCAAGCGTGTCTCCTTATGGTGACAGCAGTGTTGACTGTTCTCGCTGCAGTATCGGCTGCGTCCAGTGAAGAGCGGATTTGATTGTTTGAGATCGTTTGTCCCTCTTCAACTATTTGCTGCGCCCTTTTTTGGTATTCCTGGGGAAGATGGTCTACGAGAAGTTGCATCTCATCCCAGTGTGCGCGGTCATATCTGGCCAGCAGCGCTTGAGAATTTGCGATGCGCCACTGGTTGGCTGCCTGTGATGCTACTCTTTTTCCTGCCGCATCAAATTTTCTGCTTTCTTTGTCCGGAGGTGGGGCGTCGCCAGATGTATGGGAATTTGCTCTCTTGCGAGCTGCCCCTACTACTACGGAGTCAGGTGGTAACTGCGAAGTAATAAACACTGGGTCTGTGGGTGGTGGTTTGTATTTCTTATCCACCCTTGGGGTGATGGCTCTTGATTTTACGGGCTCTTCAAAAATTTGTTTTGCGTGCCGTAACATCCCTGGTAGCATTGGGAGACATTGATATTGGCTATGTGTAGCCGAGAGGGTGTTAAATAAAAAATCATCCTCTATAGGATCGGAATGCAGTTGGACATTGTGGAATTCTGCAGCCCTAGCCACCAGTTGCGAGTATGAGGTACTGTCCTCTGGCGGTGACGGCTTTGTGGGGTATGAATCGGGATCATTGTCCGGCACTGGGGTGTCATATAGGTCCCAAGCGTCTTGATCCTGATTATCTTGACTTATGGTAGTTTGCGCTGGTGAGTGCATTTGTGGCGGTGTTTGTGCCGGCGATGCCTGTTGTGGTGGAGAGGGCGGAGGCGTGACTTTTTTAACCACTTTGGCTTGTAGTTGTGCGTCATCCTTGAGAAGTACGATCCTTCTTTTCCTTATTATTGGGGGAAGGGTTGATATCTTCCCTGTGTCTTGCTGGATGTACAGTCTCTTTTGTGTGTAGTCTGATTCTACACTTTGGAGCTCTTGTCCAAATCTGTGCATCTGGCCACTTATTCCTTGTTCCTCTGTGTAGGATGAAGGTGTGGAACTTTTCGGCGCCGAGAGAGAATCTTTTTTCGGCTTCGGCACCGACAAAATTTTTGTGGCTTTCGGCATTGTGTCTCGGTGCCGATGTTTTCCGGTGTCGGCATCTTGTTTTTGCCTCTCGGAGCCGCTATCTCGGCTCCGAAGTTGCTCCATGGCGGTCCCTCGACCGGAGTCGGGTGTCTTCGCTATGGGCGTGCCCTTTTTCGGCGCCTTCGACGGCTCGCCGGTTTTATGGGTCGAGCCATGGCCTGTTGGCAGTGGCGTCCCCTGGGCTTTTGTCTTCTCAATGGTTTTATTTTTCGACGTCTTACTCACTGTTTGTTGCTGTTGTTCGACGTCGGAGTCTCCGGATTCGGATTCCGGAACCAAGAATGTTTCCTCTTCGAAACTTTGTTTTGTCGGCGTGGACGCCATTTGTAGACGCCTGGCTCTTCGGTCCCGGAGTGTTTTTCTGGACCGGAAGGCTCGACAGGCCTCACAGGTATCCTCCTTGTGCTCGGGGGACAAGCACAAGTTACAGACCAAGTGTTGATCTGTATAAGGATACTTACTGTGACATTTTGGGCAGAAACGAAACGGGGTCCGTTCCATCGGCTTCGATGTCGCACGCGGTCAAGCCGACCAGGCCCCGATGGGGGAATCGAAGCTACCCCAAAGTCTTCCGATGATCGGTGTCGATGTACCTAACTATCCCGATACCGAACGAACAATACCGACGCTTTCTTCCGAGATTCTGACTAACTTTCCGAACCGAAACACGGAGCGAAAAGGAATACGTCCGAACCCGACAGCGGAAAAAAACAATCTAAGATGGAGTCGACGCCCATGCGCAATGGAGCCGAAGAGGGAGGAGTCCTTCGGTCCCGTGACCAAAAAAGACTTCTTCGAAGAAAAACAACTTGTAATACTCCAAGCCCAACACCAGGCAGCGGACTGTGCGAAACATGTGTATCTGCAGCGACATATGCCATCGAACCTATGATATTGAACTCTGATGTCTTTTAATAATACACCAACTTATTTCAGATGCATTGTTATTACATTATACATCTGAGGTAAGTGAATTTTGCATATGTGCTTAATTATGTGCCACTATTTAACCACTGTCTGTGTGTTTCCTTTTGTGAAGTTTAATAAATAAAAAGATACCTTGGTTGGAAAATCTCTGTACCTCTTCCTTGACGATGCACTCCTCTGCCATAGCACCCTTGCCACCGCTCACACCGACTACACGATCACCCTGCAAATACAAGAGAAAGGTCAGAGATGGTGCAAAGAATGGTGGTCCAATAAGGGTCTTGTATTTATATTATAGGTACAGATGGTATTTGAAAAGATGGCGCGGGCCAGTGAAATATTTCAAACAAGATTTAATTTTGGAAAGGACTGCACAATCCCATGTTTTCTCTTATGTGCCAGTATGGGCATTACAAGCATCAGGGCTGATTTTAAAAGCACTTTGTGAGCATACCATGGACTTGTGGAAAGCGATAATTTAGCTAGAGTCAGTAACACAGCCGTGGGTACCAAGATAAAATGTACTATCTGTTTTAGCGCCCAATCGCTGAAAACAGCAAATAATAACACTGAAAGATGTTTTCCATGTATAGGTTATGGACACAGTTTTATATTTTATCATACCTTGGTGGGGAAACAATAAAATGAGTTTCTCCATCAAAAGTATGCAACAGAAGACAGAAGAGGGAAAAAGACAAACGCAGAAAAGGGTTACAAGTCAACACAGTGGGCTGCCTAAATGGTAAGAAGCCACTAAAAAATAAACTTTTTTTGAAACACAAAAAGGGTGAGTGGTGGAGAATGTGGCATGCAGACGGACTCTTCCTCAATCAAAATGACTATAATGAGTTGGAGAAAATCTTTTAACAAAAAAGCACTGTGTCCCCAAACCCTTTCCCTAAGAATGTTTTAGAACAGTGGTTCCCAACCTTTTGACTTCTGTGGACCCCCATTTTTTTCAATACTGGAGCCCGGGGACCCCCACTGAATCATTATTGGAACCCGGGGATCCCCACTGAGTCATTACTTGTAGCTGGGACCTAATATTATTACATTTTTAAAGCAGTCACGGACCCCCTGAGGAGGCTTCGCAGACCCCCAGAGGTCCCCGGCCCACAGGTTGGGAACCACTGTTTTAGAAAACTAGAGTTCTTATTTATGGTTCAAATCTATTTAATTGGTTTTAGAATATAAAAATGAACTTCACCTACATCCAGCCGCTGGTGAATTAGGAAATGGGAAAAAGGGGTGGGGAGAGATCAACAGGGCATGTGACAGAGAGGGGAGGGATTATGGTGTGAAGAGCGGAGGTGGGACTCGGGGAAAGGTAAGGGCTCCGTTGCCAGGGTGCTTCTCGTGACAGACAGTTCAGTAGATCTAGCTACAGGATGTTGCATGCGTGCCGCTCTAGGGTTCAGCGAGTAATATTCAATCCTGAGGGGTCGCCGACACTTATTAGACTGAGCACACATACATATGCCAGACAGGTGGAACTCTTGCGCCAGGAACCGGACATATGTGCCCAAGGTTTTGTCAAAGAGTGGGAGTTTGTCATCAGACAGCAGTGCATTTCTCCATGTCCAGTAGGTTTCAAAGTTTATACAACCAGTCCGTGTGGGTGGGAGTTTGTCTGTGCCCCACTTGGCAAGAATAACTTCTTTGGCTGTGCAGAGGGCCCAGTTAATGCCCCTACCTTTGCTAGAGCGCAGGTGGTAGGTCCAGGCATTCGAAAGTCCTAGCAAGACATAGCTGGGCAATTTTGGGACATCAGCTTGATATATCTCATTAAGGTCCGTTAACAGCTTCTTAGTATCTTTTAGGCTTAGGGCCAAACCATAGTAGATGGGTCAATGCTCCTGTGTGGCCAAACCCACACCAGCAACCTTCACTCCCCTGCGGTTGCCACTGGGCCAGTCTGGTAAGGGTGTAGTACCAAACATGCACTACCTTAAGTGTAGTCTCTTTGCCCGCTGCACTATGGGAGGAAGAGCAGGACCTGCGCAAAATGTCGGTCCATTCCCTGAGGGCGAAGGAGTGTTCTAGTTCAGATTCCCATCTCTTCTTGCAGGTGAAGGAGTGTTCTAGTTCATATTCTCATCTCTTCTGTGCAGGAGACTTGGCAAGCTCCAGCTTATCATTATGGCGAGTGGTGAGCCACTTCTCAAATAGGATAAGGGGCCGTGCTGCATGAGGGTGGATCAGTGGGAGGGGAGTTACCCAGTGCTTGATAGCTGTGTAATGCCAGTGTTCAGCTGCAGGGATATTATAACTAGCACGAATTTGGAAAAAGTCCATAAGACCCGAATGGTCACAGAGGTTGCCAACTCTTTTGCAATTCACCTCTTGCTATGGGAGAAATGCATGTGACTTGCATAGCCGGGGCGGGAAGCAGGGCTGCCTATGATAGGTGTGTATTGAAATGTGTGCGCACAGCTTCCGGGGGATCTTGATCCCCGTCCTACGTGCCCAGGGTGGTTCGGTGATGGGCGAAATGTAGAGCCCTGAAGGGGGGGGGGGGGGGGCGGTGTTTCTTTTGTAGACAGGGGATTTTCCAGATGTGGATCCCTTCTGTTGTTTGGCAGATGAAGCACCAATGTTTTTCAGTAAGGGGTCTGTTCCATTCCACCCTGTAACATAAATGGGCTGCCTGGTAATAGTGATGTAGGTGGGGGGTCCCTAGCCCTCCCTCTGCTTACAACAGCTAGGCCCTTTCCCTTGCTGTACATGGCTTTTTGCCACCCCATATGTAAGCTTTTACAGGTTTTGCAACTTCCGTAGGACCCATGGGGGTGGCTGGAGAGGAATGGTCTGCATTACGTACAGGATGTTGGGGAGGAGGGTCATTTTAATAGGAGCTATATTACCCAACCATGTGATGTTCCCTCCCTTCCACTCCTGCCACTGGGTTCGGGCACTCACCAAGAGGTCCCTGTAGTTACCCTCAGCTATTTTACCTGGGGCAGATTTTTAACCAGAGGTAGCGCACCCACTGAGTCGCCAATGAGAAGAGGCAGAAGCATTCCAAAAGAATTCTGATGTTCTGGGGGCCAGTGAGGTTCAGGATTTGAGATTTTTATAAATTGACTTTAAAGCCAGATACCCTGCCAAAGGCTTCCAGCTCTTGTATAAATGCCAGGAAGGAAGTGTGTGGTTGGGTCAGGGTTATTGTAACGTCATCCACTCAGTGTTATTTTCTGCTCTTGACAGCAGAAGGAGATGCCTGTGATTTGCACGTTCGTACGTATTCTCCCTGCCATAGCGTTCATATACAGCGTAAACCAGAGTGAGGACAAAGAGCAGTGCACCTGATCAAAGGCTTTTTCAGCATCAATCAATATTAGTATGGCCAGCTTCTGGGAGCACCCTGTTTTATCGATGAAATGCAAAAGCCACTTTGTGTTGTCACTACAGCCCCTCGCCGGGTTGAGCCCAGCGTGGCTTGGCTTGATCAGGCCCTGCGTATACGGATTGAGGTGAGTCGCCAGTATGCCTGTAAAGATTTTGTTGTCGACATTCAATAAAGATATAGGGTGATAGGATGTGCAGTTGGTGGGACCTTTCCCCGATTTGTGGATCACGAAGATGACTTCTGTTTTCATAGAACTGGTAAGTGTGCCTGTGTTGCTAAATCAGCTGTAGAGGTGGGTGAGGGAAGGGGCCAGTTGGAGGATGTACATGTTGGAGAAAGTGGGTGTAAAGCCTGGCTTTGCCTTGCTGGAATTTAGCAATGGCCGCACAGACTTCGTCCTCTCGGGTGTCTTGTTCCATAAGCAGCGTGTCTTGTGCTGGCAGTCGCACAGTAGGCGCTTTAGAGAGATATGTCACAGCTTCTTCAATGCTTGGTGTCACTGCGGCATACAGGTCTGCATAGAAGCATTCAAATGCCTGTGCTATACCCACATCTGTGTACAGTATCTGTCCCGGGGCTTCATGTATCTTCTGAATCCTGCTCCTATGCACTTGGGCTCTCAACTGGTGCACTAGGAGCCTACCCGCTTTGTTGCCACCGGTATAGTACCTTTGTTTGGTGCAGAGAAGGGCATACTCAGCCTTATCCCTGTCTAGGGCTTTAAATTGCTTCCTGGCTAGGGTGAGTTGCCTCCTCATCTTGTGGGAGCCAGACTGTTTCTAAATGTCCTCTAGGACTTTCATCTGCGTTTTCAGGGCTGTGCGTTTCTTTCTCCTGGACCTATTGAGCCTCACAGATAGTGCGATGGTTCTGATCGGTCATAATTTGTGCTTAGGAAAGTGGCAATTATTTCCGTGGCTTTTTTGACTGTAGTCATACATTAGTAGTTTGGGAGTCCAGCGCCATGTCCTATGTGCAGCAAGTCAATCTGGGACAGTCAGACAAATCGAGTCCGGAGAATGGTCAAAGAGTGTGCAACCCCAATCTCAACCTGAGTAACCGCTGTGTCAAGTCATGCATAGGTTTGATGTGTGGCAGAGAATAAGGTGTAATCTTTGATAGTGGGGTTGCAGGGGCGCCATATATCTGATAGGCCCGTCTCCTGTAGCCTGTACAGACCCTAGAGGCGAAGGCACAGGTCTATCCCATTCATTGTGTCAAGCGGTCAGTGGAGGTGTCTAGGACTAAACTGAGGTCTCCACCTACCAGTACCCTGGTCTTGGGGTGGTCAGCATCTGCCCCAAAGCACTGAGTATGAACGGTTCTTCGTGTTTGTTGGGAGCGTAAATGGTCGCTAGGGTGAAAGTGTGAGTGCAGTGCGACTGGTAGGGAAAGGAGCCTCCCTGGCTGCACTGCCTGTGTTTGGAGTGCCTGTTCACGAAAGGAGGAGGATTGCTACCCCTGCCTTCTTCCCCAGGCCTGAGGAGAAGTACTGGTGATCCAACCAGAAAGATTTCAGCCGCTTCCAGTCGCATTTATGGAAAGTACAGAGAGAAATGAGAGTCTTTTTGAGGCCCTGGACATTTACAATCAGCATTTTAACCATGAGGAGGGGTGTAGGCGTGTGCCTAGTGAAAGGGCTGTGAGGGACATGTGGGCAAGACCCTTGGCTGGTTCTGCATTGGTCCACCTCTATAGGTGTGTGGCAGCACAGAAACTGGTCAACAAAGGGAGGATGGGAAGAACTCAGGGTACAACAGGGGATTCAACTACTTCCCTCTATGGGAATTAAGGCAACAGTATGAGCCATTCTGGATATGTTAACGGCCCTAGGCCTCCTCCTATCGCTGTGTCGTGGACCGGTTTCTGGTGTCCCCTGATCTGCTGATGTTCTCCTGTAGGTATCTTGGTCCAGACCACAGGGAAGCACTGTGGATCTGCTGTCAAGCCGTGTCGGTGGCGGAGCTTCATGGCAAAACACTCACTTGGGCGCCATCTTGAACACGCCCTGAGAATTCTCATTTAGACTTAGCACAAGGTAGCAACACTGTTAATTGTAATTGGAAAAGTGAAGCATATTGGAAACATGAAAGGATAAGTGAACAAATGGTTTATGTGAGAAAAAGACAGTACAATCCAATATTTACCATCAAAAATACTAGGGGGGGGCGAAGCAAAGGTTAAGTAAACACTCTAGGTGATGTGTCTAAGGGAACAAAATGGGAAAGAGACAAAGGGAGAAGTGAGTTCTCATCCTTTGTGCAAAACATACAGCAAGCATAGAAAGGAGTGGACTGAGCCCACGGGTCAGATAAAGGTAATTAAGTGAAGAGGGTTTCAAAGAGTCGCAGGGACAGCAGTAACATATATGGGATTAGAACCTGTTGTGTAAAGAATAAAAAGAAAGCGATACATGTGGGAGTTTGGATTTATAAAACGTATGTTAAATAGTCTTCCTCCAGCTGCCAATGGCTTAGGAAAATATTAAAAAAGAAAGACTTAAGAGAACACACACAAAGAAATCAAAGCTTTCTGCAAAAAAAGATATGCTTCAAAACATTAGAAAGAAAAGTATTTTTTGAATGTATAGAAACTGAAATTATTTATTTCAACATGTTCACTTTCTACTGAAAGTGTGTATTTTGACAAACTACTGATTCAACTATAATTCTTCAGAAGTAATGATTTTCTCTCTATTTTAATAAAATTTCGAACCTTGCATCACTTACATTGTTCAAGGCGAAGGTGCTACAGAGAACCGGTCAAATGGACAAGAGCAGTTTGTTCTTTTGGTCCCACTACCAGCAACTGATGTTGGTGAAATGTACAGATGTTATATCTTCAGGTGGTGAGCGTATGTTTCCGTTACTCATTTTTGATTTCAAAATATCACAAAGCTCACTTTTTTATAACTATTTTACTATGCCAGTTTATGCTATGTATAACACAATTATCCACTATAAATTTATGATCTCAGTTATTCAGTTTGAAATCAACTTTCCACTTTCTATATTTCGCGCCTGGTGGACATATTCACTATACAGATGCCAATCCTTCTGTCCTGCCTGAGGTACTGCCAGAGTTAGAAAGCTCTTGGATAATGTCAAAAGCTGGCAGAACACGGTTGAAAAAAAGAGGAGCAAAGGATCGAGTTCGAGTGCCTCAATCCTTTTTGACCTCATTTCTAACCTCATCAGAATTTTGGGGTTTTCATTTGACAACTGTAAATGCAGAGTTATAATTAGGACTACACACTTCAGAGCCTCTAAAGTAATCATTTAATGTGTGCTAATGAAGTCATCACGTATTTAAATGCGTGCTTTTAAATTATGCAAAATAACTACATTAAAACAGTTGCGGCTGGCGACTGTGCAAAAGTGGTGGGGCAATAAAACAAACATTTTAAAAAACGTAAATAAATAAAAAATAAACGTACCTCAAGCTTACTGCAGCTCTCCGCCACACTCCAGGCACAGGCTCCCAGCCTGCCCTGCAGCCAATTATGACGCTGCTCAGGGCAGCGTTAGGATTGGTTGGAGCGTCCTGGCTGGGCACTCCAACGCAGATTGGGAGCCTGGGCCTGCTGTCTCCAACCCGGCAACACAGTACCAGGTTGGAAAGAGCCCTGTGCACGTGTGTTTGGTCGGCCCGAGACGGCCGGCTAAACATATATGCGCACTGAGGGGAGTGCACTCCCCTCCATGACTGTCATGCCCCCATGACCCACCCCTTTAAAAATAAAACGATAGTAAATATTGGTTGTTATTGTTTTATTTTTAAAGGTTTGCAGCTCCTGCTGCTGGCGGAGGGGCATTAAAAATGTAGTAATTCTACAAAACTGCACGAAAGAAAAATACCAGACTTTTTGCTGGTATTGATGTACACAAACAAATGTGGAGCAACTAGGGGAAACAAAATTCCCAAAAGGTATTCCCTATTATGAGCACAGAGTGATAAATCAGTGCCGATGCTGCACGTTACAAACGTGGCAATGTAATTTCCACCTTAGCTATGGTAACACACGCAGGAGGCCACCTTAAAGGCAGGCTAAAGAGTCCACTGCATCAAGTTTTCTTTAGCACAGTAAACAACTTACTGGATAATCGCTATCTTTAGAATTTAACTTGAGCGGAGCTACAGGGAGGCATTTCTCTTGTATTTACGTGTCTAGCCAAATTAGTGGAGGCAACATATCTCACATACTGAAAAAACCCACAAAACTTCGGTCCAGTGTTTTTTTTTTTTTTCTCAGATATATGAAGTGTAATGTTTACACTAGTTTGTGAAATGTGCGTTTTCCACTGGGTGTGATTACTTTTATTCTAAATCCATGATGTAGCTTAACAGTAATATTTTATGAGCTGAAAACTATATAGATGGTCAATGAACCTCCCACTATAACGTTGAGGGTTAACTGACTTGCCTTATGGGAGGGGTGTTGTATGTCACATGTTATAGAAGTGCTGGGTTGCTGTATTTGATAGACTTGTGCCTCTGACGCAATGTGTGTGCTTTTCAGGAGCTCAAGTCTTTGCATGCTGAATGGAGTTTGGCATGTATCTGGATTTGTCCATGGGGTTGGTATGTGTATTTATGCGGCAGTCTTCATGTGGCAATTTGCTGATGTGCGGGGAGTCCAACAGCTTGTGCAAGCTGATGTTGGAGGGTGATTCTCAGTCGGTGGTCTTGGCGTAGACTGATGCAGAGTGCGGCAGCAGCTTGTGCATTGATCTTGAGTTTGTGTGTGGGTTGTCACATCAGAAATAGAGGCACATGCTGCCTGCCACAAATGGGGCTGGAGGCTGTATTAGGCAGGGTCCTCTATGAGTGCTGCTGGATTTGTTTGAGTGAATTAATTTTCCCAGTTATCAGTAAACACCACGTGGTCATTGGTGGGGGTGTATCACTGTGGGAACAGTGAAGGCTAATGGTACCGTAGGAAGTTATGCGAGGTACCTGGAGATGTGGTGTATACGAACTGCACCACGATATCAACAGTGTTTGTACCTTGGACGATCTTGAGGACAAGTGATGATGTTGCGCAATGTTGAAATAAGTGTTGCAAACGTGTGTGTGTGTGTTTTCTGGAAGATTTTTCTGGGTGTTGGGGAATTTCCTTATACACATGATGTAAAGACCATTTTTCTAGGACTGACTGGGGCAGTGTTGTGCAATGTATATTTTGCGATTCTGTGAATGTTTGAGGCTATATGCTGTTGGGGCATTCGTAAAGGCGTTGGGGTTTCGTTTGGCATATACCTGCCATGTTCATTCTCCATACATTATTCTTGAGTTTTTTCGCTGTTGAGTGTTATTTTTTTACTGTAACAGGGAAGTTTTTTTTTCTGAGTGTAGATGTCTGTAAGCTGTGTCTTGTGCTTGATGCTAGCCTTTTATGCTGTGGTGTTCTCCTGCCACATATGGGGTTTTCAAACTGTCCGCTGGCAGGTGGAGATTAAAGTCTTAGTAAAGAAGCTTCCCTTCTCTCAGTGGATCTGAGGTCCAAGAGGTGTAGTTTCATGCTAGATTTCCAGAGCAGTACAGATTTTGTAAATGAACTCCATTTACACTCACCATGCGTAAATTTCTCTTAAGTAAATATCCTGAGCATCAGGATCCTGAGTAGCCTTGTTAGATACAGCGCCCTGGGAGCGCAACACGTGTTTGCACCCACTTTTTGCACATCAGAGGCACTTTGGCATTACAGAAGAGGCCCCAGGAACCCGTGTAATCACTTAGTATAATGGTCTGCGCCATGCAAAATGTGTACCAGTATTATCACACGTGAGGCGGGGAAAAGGGTGGCATGGCCAACCAAGATGGCCGGCGGGACGTGACCTTAGGGACCTCAGTCTCTCAGACGCAACATCCTACATAATCCTGTTGAATCCTGCTAGCTGTGGGGCACGGCATCTGAACCATGCCCCTGAGACTCATGAAGCTGTCCGGGGAGGGTGTGAGAGGCGCCCTTGCAACAGTACTGGGGCTAGTGCTGCCGGCACAGCGTGCTGGCGGCCCGGATGCAATCTATATTGGATCCAAGGGGGTCCTGGACCAACTGAGCTCCTGGGCCAGTGGGTGGAGCCTGGAGATAGTGTGCAAGAGGGCCCGAGGCCCTCTATCCTGGCAGCAGTCACAGCTTGGTGGTCGACACTTGGACCGGTGGATGTGCAGCGTCTGTCTACCTCCCTCATCGGAATAGTGGTAAGCCCAGGGAGGCCAGTTTGAGGATCTGCTGAAACACCCGCTCATTCTACTTGGTGTTTCCTCCCTACCTGCCTGTAGTGCAGGGGTGCCTTAATCCTCCAAAGCCTGCAGGGTGCTAAAACCAGCAGCATCTGCGGAGTGTGGCCTGTACTGGGAAGATGGGCCCTCGAGGTTGGAAACACTGCCAGAAGTGTTGCCACATTTTAAAAGCCTTCTAAAGCCCAAAGCTAATAAAATACCAGCCCAAACTAAGCCCCAAATGAACCGATCCTAGACCAAAATGTAACCCAAAATGTTAACACTGAAATAATGCAATCGTTGGCTGAAGCAAACATTTTAAAGCACAAATCGAATTTCTATTTTAAGCAAATATTTGGAGCGCAAAGTGCCTGAATTATGCATTGCATTACACACTAAAAATGGAAATAAACATGGAAAAATGGTCACTCGCGTCTTATGATGAGCTGCAAAATGGAACAAGAAGTAGAGATGGTGGAAGGGTGCCACCGGCACCAAGCTGACCATACAGAGTAGGTGGGAGGGAACAGTAGCAGCACATAAATCTGTGCATTGCAAGCGGGAGGGCTAGTAGTCGCACAATGACCATGGTGGGCAAGGAGTGGGGTAGGGCTATGCACTAAGGACCATGGACCATGGAGGGTGGAAAATACTAGAAATTCACTGAAAAAACCCCACAAAGGTTGAAGTGAAGTTATAGATAGGAATTGTAAGGATATCTAACTTCATGTTAAAAAATCCTTAGAACTTCAGTGAAAAAAAAAAAGTTAAAGGGATGTTATATTTAGGTGACAACGTAAAATTTACCAGTTGAAAGTAACAGAACCACTGAAATTCACCCTAAACTATTACTTGTGGACTCGTCATGTACTGCTTTCGCCCTTGCATATTAAATTACTCATGACATTCGTTGACTACATTTATAACAATCCTAATCACATCTGAAATATCATACTCCTACATCACACCAGATATTTGCACAGCATCACACCAGATATTTGCTACAAACCTCTTCGCCATATTACTACCATATGAACTGAACCCTCTACTGCTTCCCTTCACAGCCCTCTCCTTCCATGTAGTTTATAAAGCTTTTATTGTAAATCTCCCAAATGCTTCCATAGTCCTGCAGGATATGCATGTACTCCTGTTGCTACATATAATTATGTAACTCCACGAGTGGGATAGGTTGTGCTACATAAACATCCAAAATAAAGTTAGCCAATTGTGTTACCACCTAAGACCCAGAAAGACAACATCCATTCAGCCTATGATGTCCTCACCGTGCACTTTGTGGCAGCCAAATAAATACTTTTTAAAATATGAGCTGAACTGTGAAGTGCTTTCTTTTAAGGGACACCTATATAAACAAAAAGTGGTTAAGTTGCGGGAGGGGTTCCAGAATCGAATTTTCTGAAAGCACCATTTTATCTTAAACATTTTTTTACATTTTGCAGCAGTGTAACTTACACTGTGTATAATGCAAGTTTAAAATAATGACGTACATATTCATAGTGCTTTCTGTCACCGGTGGGTCCTGGCGTGCAGCACCAAAAGTACACAAGTCACTATTCTCCGAAATCTCCACTGCACCACCAAGATTTATTGCTGTGCCTCTCTGTTACACCCAGACCTCTGCATCACATTAACAGGGATTTCTTAAATGTAGAGCATTTACCACTGATTAGCTTAATCTTTTAATGTATTTCTCCTTTATGCTGTGAAATATTTTATATGTAGCTACCTGAGGATGACAGACCAAAAATAAAGATTTTTTAACCACTCTTGACCGTGGCCTAATTGTATGTGGCATCACAGTTCCCCTAATTTCAAATCACTTCCCATAATGTACAGAACACAACAGTTCAGTTAGTCAGTAGTGTGTGCAATCCCAGCTGTCAGTGACACCAGGCCAATCCTCACATGACCGTCCCGGGGGTCAGCCAGTGACCACTACAGCCAGGTGCATGGCCTGAAGTGGGTGCGCCTCCACTGTATGACATACTCACACACTGTAAGTTACCTAAACCATCGGCGTAAGTGCTAGTGCTAATGCACATCGACCTCTGGTTTAGTTAACCTACAGTGTGTTACTTCGGACAGTGCCCCCAGTGCCGATCATGCGAAGCTTGCGTTGTAGCGGGGGATTGCACGCACAGGCACGGTGAACTTTGAAGTTCTATCAGAACTTTTTATTTTAAAGCATGCTCTGCCACATTGTTCAACCACACAACGCAGCACACAGCAGCACTTATCTACTTCTTGTTGTGCAGACAGTGCTGTGCATGCGAGTAGGCTGAGACCACCTGCTTTGCTAAGAGTGGGGCACAGCTGGGCCCAAGGGCTGCAGCTCACACGAGGACCACCAGCTGGGCTTCCCACACACCACACCACCGAGGGGAGTTGGAGGGGAGACTTTAATGCATTTACCACTGATTAACTTAACCTTTTTATTTATTTCTCCCTTATGCTGTGCAATATTTTAAATGTAGCTTGCTGAGGGTGACAGACCAAAAATTAAATACTCTGCTACTAGAACATTTAGGAGGTCATTACTCCGAGTCTAATTTTATCCTTAAATTCTCAGGGAAATATATGCTGTACAAAGGTTAGGTTGAATGAAGTTGAAAGAGAATTGATGCACATCAAATTATTAGCAGAACTGTGACACAAAGTAAATTCATGCTTAAGAAGCAGCCAGCTTGTAACAATATTAGGACGTTGACCCTCAAAAACTCAAGGGGTACGGGGCCAATGTTATAAATCTGACGCTATGCTTCAGTGATATGATTGCCATTGGACCTGACCATTAGCCCAGACACAGTCTATGTATGCATGTACCATGTACTGCTGAAGTCTCTTTCTTGCTTTAGGAAAGGGGGCAGGGCCGGTGGACTCTTCGTGGACATGTTAATAACAGTTAATCAATACCAACCATGATTCGTTATGAAGAACTCAGGTCCAACATAATCAAGGGCATGTGGCGTGGTACACACTGATTCGTGATATCCCTTTCCTGGGGTAAACTGAATTTCCGGTTCGTAAACACTGCCCTGGCCAATCCTCTCTAAATATAAAATAAGGAAGGCACAGGCTCTTTTTGACAGACGTATGTGCAGTGACTCCAGTCCGAACGTCATTAGGTACATGACATTGAGGGCACAGAGATGGGAGCAGGATGGCCCTGGGCTGGGCAGTATTGGTGGATCTTTTAAAAGCGTTGCAGGGGCAAGACCAATAATGTTTGGCATGGCCATCAATTGGTTGTGCTTTCGAGCGCTACCAGATTGAAGGCCCTGTGTCCCTATTACAGGTACACCCACTGCACCTTAGCTAGGATACAACATCAGCACATGGGCAGCATGTGTGCTTGCAGTTCACACACGGGATGCAGCAGCACTTGTACAGTATGTAATGTTTCACGGTATCCACTTGTCACTGACTGTCCATTCATTATGCTGCAGGCTTTGCTCAGTTGCGGTCATGCGTCGCCACTCACCACTGGCAGCAGCTTCATCAAAAATGATCACATTCATGATAGCGGAGGCTGGCACCGCCCCAGCTTATAAACTGCACACAACAGGCTAATCAACACCCAAAATGTAGGCACCACCAATTGAGTTTTTTTCTCACACAAATGAGAAAAATACGCCCATTTGTGCGAAAAAAAGCCAAATCTGGCAACACTGACTGCCACTCATCTTAGAGCGATGCTAGTGGCCGGCAGCCGGTGGCACTGTACAAACATAGGGCAGACGGCATCCCCTGCAGCAGTAACACCAGCAGTTGGATTCCCGACAGTGCCTTTGGGGCCCAGCCGGCAACACTGTGACATTGTCTGGAGTGGTGTGCAAGCAGTGAAGCCTTTCTAAGGTATGGGCTTGAGGACATCCTGAAAGGTACACAAGGAGCTCATCCTTGTGGAGCCGGTTTTTGCCTGAGCAGTAGTTACTGAACACAGTGGGGACACCAGTGGACCTCCCTGCAGGCAGACCCCCATTTTCTTGGGCCCACTCCTGCAATGCACACTGTTCTAGCAGAGGGAAGTCGGTAGCAGGGACCATGATCCTCCAGCCTCCTACTGTGGGGTCTGTGGACTGAACTTGCCATTGGCTGCGGTAACTGGAAGCCTTGGTGGTCGCCCGGCAGCACCCTGGACTGCGCCAACTGGCAATCATTCTGAGGCTGGCTCTTTTGTTCTACCTGTTGGTGGGTCCCACTGTGCTGGCTTAGGACTTTGCAAAGTTCCTTATAGCCGGCCTGTCACGGGGACACATTTATTATGCTTTAATCCTCCCTTCTGCAATATGGGTAATGACAGGCCTCAAAAGCAGCAGCAAGGGAATACTACCACCCAATACACAACTCCTCACCAGGCCACCCACAGACTCACTCACCAGGAGCACTCCCATTCCCCGGAACTCTCAGAATGCCAAGAGGAGCCCTTGCATGCCACAATCCTGGAGGCTATACAGGGCTCGATTGCGGGGGTGTCTATTGAGGTCAATTTGCTGTGGGCAGATCTCCGCAAGGTGGTAGGATAAGTTGGAGAATGCAGAATCTGGCATCACCTCCCTGCAGACAGAAGTGCAGCAGCTAAAACAAAAAGTCACTCAGCTGCAGATTGCCAGTAGCACCCTGGAAACTCGGATTAAAGATGCAGAGGGCCAACCACAGAAGAATAATGTGCATCTGCTGGGATTCCCAGAGAACGCAAAAAGGTCAATCAGCAGAGCGCTTCCCGTACCACTGGCTGAGACACAATCTTTGCCCCAAAGATTGTTCCAATTTCTTTATTATTCAGAGGGCGCACAGAGCACTGGACCCTGTCCCTACACCAGGCAATCCTCCAAGGGCCTTCATAGCTCGAATATTGAATTATAAGGATAGGGACGTGATCCTGACGGCAGACAGAGAGGCACCCATCGCGAAGTTCGAGGCCAGGTGCGGCACAAGTATTTCACAGAAGTTTAAAGAAATTGTGCACCATGGACCTCCGATACATGCTTCTATACCCAGCTAAACTTTGCATCATCTCAGAGTGGGAAGTCACATTTATTTGAATGCACAGAAGACGTCTGGGCATAGCTAGATATGTCAGATGGACTCCCTGTGCGCCCCCTCACGATCCGGATCCTTTCCACACTCGTAGTACGGGGCATGGACACAGGCATCTCCACTCTGGTGGTAGCAATAAGTGGACACTGGGTGGGGCTGGATGCACTGTGTTTTGGAATGATGGCACCCTGGACTCTGCTGACTCCTCCTCCCAACAGGTGCCAGAGACATTAAAGAACAGGGTTCACACGAGGTGTTGTGGCCTCACATCCTCCAACTTAAACTACAGATGTTGTACCCAACACTATGCCACTTTGAGGAGGGGGTCACTTCATGTTGGTACATTTCAATGTCTAATGATAGGCTGACTGATGTACTGGGGCTCGAGAGCGGGGTCCCGTGGGATATGGTTTCTTGTTTGTGGGCAGCTAGGATTGGGGGGAGCTCCTGGGATTCAGGTTGGTTATGTCCTGAGGTCATGACATTTCGCCCTAAATAATGGCATATCTTTTGCATCACTTCTCTGCTTGTGGGGCTGCAGTTCAGTCAGGGCGATGCCTATTGTCTTGGGGTGGCTGTGGTGTGGTTTTAGTCTCATTAGTGAATTAAAGCGGAGATGCACATGTTTTTCAGACTGGGAGGGTGTGTTCCGCGTTATGTTGCGTTTGTGAGAGAGTCAGGGTGTGATGCTGTACATCCCGACACACTGATCTTTGTGGACTTGTTTATGGTGGTGATTTGCTCTTACATGTCCAGGGTGGCGGGGATTGTTTGCTCATTTCTGTTGTTTTGTTTCAGCTGTTATTTTTTTCCCACCATTTCGCAGGGAGGAGGGTGGGTATGGTCTTGATTGCTTTGTTCCCATGACAAGTAAATTTGGGTCTTTCAAACTCCTTTCATGGAATGTTTGGGGGTCTGGGTCCTGCCAGAAACACTACAGCAGGCCTCGAAAAATCATAAAGTTGTTACTAGACCTACAGGTCGAGTAACTTGAATAATCTACTCGACCGAACTGTAATGTACTTGACCCGTAATCGGGTCTCAAACTGTGTGACCGTAGGCAAACATTTTATTTCAAAGTCGTCTTTTCCTTCTTTCTCTCATGAGTGCACCTTCAAATATGTGAGTTCAGCATTTCTGCTGTACAAAAAAACTATTTTGTTTGATTAAATAGACTAAATATTGGCTCAATGTATAATAAGAATCTAACATTAATATAGGGTAAACATGATCTGTGACTTGTCTTAGTTTAGTAACAGCATTGCCACTAAGGCAGAAGTATTTCCCAGTTTATGTTTAAACACTCACTTTTAATAAACATATTACTAAAGCACGATGTGATAGCCTACTGTCGTTTACAGACAGTAAGTTTCCAAGAAATGTCCACAAACCTTCCTACTAACTTGCAGCTTTGCTGATAAAACTATGTAGTGTATTAATAATCTGTGAAAACTGGGTTTCAGAAAACATATTTTTCATTTGCACATCACCAAGTGAAGTGTTCTGATTTGTTTTCATCCTATTAAAATATTTTTTTCATCACACTGAAGAACAAACAAAGAAATGCTCTTTAACAGCTACTAACTGGTATTTTGAAATGTTTGTACAGTTGACTTAGTTATTTAAATGTGTGTGAGGAAAAACCCACACAGCCTTTCATTTCACACTTTTTCCAGCAAGTCAGACAGGTCACTTTACAAAATCCTGGTACACTGCAGTCAGAATGAAAAAAAAGACAAACTGACTTTTTACCTCTGTCTCTGAACACAGAGCCAATGTGACAAGAACAAGATTTAAAGGCTTTTTTTTTACCTTCTGATGGGTGAATTAGTCCTAAAAATAGCTTAACATGCTAAAATATGATTCGCCATAGCGTGTGGGTGAGTAGATTTTACAAGGCTTGTACAGTGTCCTCTTTTTTTCTCAAGGGTAACAAAAATGATATTGTTTGTCTCCAGGAGGCCCACCTCTCAGATGGAGAGGCTGCCAAACTAACTAAAAAATGGAGGGGGCAACATACTACGTGAATTATTCAACATTCTCCAGGGGTGTACTAATTTGGTTTGTACAAGGAGACCCCTTTGTTCTTTCCTACATGGAGGTCGATGTAGAGGATCTTTACCTTCTGGGACAGGGGAGGCTTCACGGGATGGAAGTGACGATTGCCAACTCATAGGGGCCCAACATTGACTATGAGGTCTTCCACCCAAAAGTGCAGGATGTTATCTCACCAACTGTGGATTCTTGGGTTCTGTGGGCAGGAGACTTTAATTGTGTATTAGATGGATCCCTCGACAGGCACCTCCTTGATTAATATCACACTGTAAATGTTCACAGCTCTTTGGAAAGTCACAGACCTCTTGGGGCTCTGTGACATTTGGAGGACATGTCATTCATCCATAAGGGAACAGAATTCACCAACACGGCACACATAGCTGCTTCGACCATATCCTGTTAACCGCATTGCTGGGCCCCAGCATCATCGCAGTGTCACAAGACTCGTTTCTTGTCCGACCACACCCCCATTTACTGTGAATTGAAGTGGGGGGGGGAGCACTCCCTGATTGCCACTGACTTGGAGGCAATCCTCAGAGATCCTACAGGACACAGAGGGTAGGAAGGCCTTGGCAAGTGCTCTGAAGGAATTCTTTACGTTTAATTGGACTATGTCTAATACTCAGTCCAACGAATGGGACACAATGGAGGTGGTGATCTGGGTCTGTTGTCTGGGTCTCTCCCTTGGGGTGCAGCGCACCCTGCAATCCGAGACCCTTTTGAGCGATGATGAGTTGGTGTATATTCAAAGCATGTCACCTGCAGGGTCGTAGAGGCAACAGGAGGAGGTACTGGCATGGCAGCGGGTTGCCGAGGTACAGGATCAGCTAGAGAAAAATATGCTTATATCTTAGAGGCAACTTCTGCATCCAGAGGGTTACAGTTCTGGTCAGCTCCTTGCATGGGTTCTTCATCGGGAGACCTATAGATCCACGGTTCTTCACTTGCAGTCTCCTCACGCCGGGATATCTACACTTAGGGGGGCATAGTGCCAGCCTTCCTCTCACATTTGGAAAATGTATATTGCAACCTGCTTTCCCCTGATCCAGATTGTATGGATGCATTTCTGGCTTCCTTACTGCTACAACAGCTGGGGGGCGAGGCCAGGGGTTAATGACTTGGATGCTGCACTCTCCCTAGAGGAGATCCAGGCAGCCATGATTCATGATGTTCAGTGTGGTTTCATTCCTGGGCACAGTACTAGCAGGAACTTGCGGCATTTAATGCACGTGCTTCAGGGGTTGGAGAGCAGGGACGAGGAGTTAGCAGTGGTCTCCATTGATATAGCCATAGCAGTTGACTGGAGCTACTTTTTGCATGTGTTAGAAGCAATGGGCTTCGGGCCACGCTTGAGTACTTGAGTCTACATCCTGTACACACGACCCACCACCAGGGTTCAAATTGGCAAGTTGTGCTTGCCCGCCTGGGAGACGGGTAGGGGCACAGGCCAGAGATGCCCTCTGTCCCCACTACTCTTTGCCACAGCGCTGGAACTTCTGGCCATACAGATCAGACAGTCCATGTTAGAATGGGGAATTCAGGTAGGAGACGTGACATATCTAGTATCCCTGTATGCCGATGATACCCTCTTATTTTTCAAATGCTCTGCAATTGCTTCCTCTTCTACTGAATCATCTGACTGCCTTTGGGGATTTGTCTGGGCTGAAAAACAAACGCAAGAAGTCACTAGTGTTTCAATTGGAATCATTGACAGCTCGATGCCCGGCTTCTCTCTTGTCCATTTTCCTTATGTGAGAGACAGATACATTTTGATATCTCGGAATGATACTGGCTCATACTCCACAGAACCAATTACAATATAATATTGCAGGGGTTACAGAAGGTCTGCAATCTTCTGTGAAGTTTTGGAATTTGCTCCATCTCTCGGTTATGGGTCAGGTGGCCATATTGTATATGGTGTTCTTGCAGAGGTATCTGTACTCTATGCAGCACTCATTTGTTATTTTAACTTGTGCGGTGTTCCGCAGACTGCATTCCCTTCTCACATCTTCAATTTGGGCTGGGGGGAGGGGGGGAGGGGGGGGGGGAATGTGAGCGAAGTAGAGCTACGAGGGACTTATTTTGCTCAATGGAGCAGGGAGGACTGGTGGTCTCAAATCTCGAACAGTACTATTTGGCTTCCCAGGTTCAACATGCTGCACACTGGCAGGCAGAGGGGGGTAACCAGGAGAAGTTGCTATTAATGGATGCTTCGAGAGGCTCCTCCCTCAGGTCCTGATGTCTGGGGGTCGGGATGAAGTGTTGGTCTCATATCTTATTAGATATACTGCCTCCCTATGGGAACGGACAGTTCGTGTGGTTTTGGAGACAGCTCTATTCCCCAGAGAGTTCACTTTCTGGGATCTTTCAGCTTTTCAGATGCTCTCAGACTCTGAAGATGTCTCGACCTGGAGGACTGTCAGCTGAGAAATGCTGGGGGACTCATTCCCCAATAAGGAATTTATCTCCTTTGAGGCAGCCCAGGAGGCCTTTTCACTTATGGTCAGGACAATATCTGCAGTATGCCAGTACTGCAGTTATAGTCGGGGACATTTGGTCTACTATCCCGGAAATTCCTGCTACGTCCCTTACGTTTCAGGGCCTGTTGGAACTGGGAGGTGTGAGATCAGAGGGAGGGTTGGGGGGGTGGGTGATGAGACACTTGGGTGTTACATTGTACAGGGCCATGACAGCAGATCACCCAAGTATCCTGTTTCCTGCTTGGGAGGCCTGGGGTGGGGACCTAGGGGCGCCACTCAGGGACACCCAGTGGACAAGGATGTGTGCATTGGTGAAATCAGTCTTAGGCAACGCTAGATTTAAGCTTATCTAGTTACATTTTCTGCACTGCACCTGTGTTATGCCAGTTCTGTTGCACAGAATGGACCCAAGTAGACCAGTTGACTGTCCCATGTATCGGGCACCTGTGGCTATTTTTTTTGCATTTAGCATGGGACTGTCCAGTGGTGTATGCATTTTGGCTGAAGATTCTGGCTCGGTGGGACCTGGGGTGTAGATACCTGTGGATGTGACGCTGGCAGTGTGCTGCTGGGCCGATGTCTGTGGACGAAGAGGCCAGATAATAGCATTTAAGTTCCTGCATCTGGTGTTGCTTCTGGCCAAGAGGTGGGTGGCAATCGCATGGATAAGCCTGCCAGGCCCTAGCGCGGAGCGATGGCAGGCGGAAGTGGCAGAGTGGATGGTGGTCAAGAAGATACGTCTGAGGTGCTGTAGGCAAGATGAGGGCTGAGGAAGATCTGGGGATATGGGCAGACTTGCTGGCCGGTTTACACACCATGAGGGTACTAGCGTACACTCTTCCTCAGATGGGGGAGTGGGGTAGCAAGATTGACAAGGTGCAGGAAAGTGCCCTCTTTCTTGGCATGGTTACTCCCATTTTCTGCCTGCTGTCAGTGTGTTTGACTGTGTCCACTGGGGTCCTGCTAACCAGGACCCCAGTGGTTATGCTCTCTCCTGTAAATTTTGGTAACTGTACCTTTTTCTTCCAACAATTGGCATACTGGTCCCCCCATGTAAGTCCCTAGTATATGGTACCCAGAGCAATGGGGTACCCGGGGATCCCTATGTGCTGCACCAGTTATTTTGCTACCCATAGGGAGCCCATGCAAACGGTTCTGCAGGCCTGCCATTGCAGTCTGTGTGAAACAGGTGCATGCACCCGTCTTCACTACAGGTCACTGCAAGTCACCCCCATGACCATCTCAGCCCAGAGGACAGGGTGCAGGTACCTGTGTGTGAGGGCACCTCTGAACTAGCAGAGGTACTCCCACAAACTCCAGGCCCATTTTCCTGGACTTTGTGAGTGTGGGGATGCCATTTTACGCGTGTACTGGACATGGGTCACTACCTATGTCCAGCTACATAATGGTAACTCTGAACCTGGGCATGTTTGGTATCAAGCATGTCGGAATCATACCCCAATACTGTTGAAAGTATTGGAAGTATGATACCATGGGCTCTGGGGGCTCCTTGGAAGACCCCCAGCATCGCTACCACCAGTCCTACTGGGTTTTCCGGGCAGCCCAAGCTGCTGCCACCCCATAGACAGGTTTCTGCCCTCCTGCTGCTTGATCTGACCAAGCCCAGGAAGGCAGAACAAAGGATTTCCTTTGGGAGAGGGAGGTAACACCCTCTCCCTTGGATATAGGCGTGACTGGCCTGGGTTGGGGTAGCCTCCCCAAGCCACTGGAATGCTTTGAAGGGAACATCTGGTGCTCTATATGCATAAACCAGTCCTCACCGGTTCAGGGACCCCCAGTCCCTGCTCTGGTGAGAAAATAGACAATGGAAAGAAGAGTGACCACTCCCCTGTTCATCACCACCCCAGGGGAGGTGCTCAAAGCTCCTCCAGAGGGTCCCTGGATTCTGCCATCTTGTTTCCAAGGATGGCAGCGAACTCTGGGAGCATCTGAGTAGCCAGGCAGGCGATGTCAGAGCCCCCTCCTGATAGGTGCTTACCTGGCTAGGTGACCAATCCCCCTTTCAGGGCTATTTAGGGTCTCTCTATTAGGTTGGTGCTCAGATTCGGCTTGCAAGATTCCAGCAGGACTCCTCTACAACCTTACTTCAACTTCTAGCCACTGGAACCGCGACTGGACCCTCCAGGAACCGACAATCTGCATCCACGAAGAAGACTCTTCTTGCAACATTGTTTCCATGGCTCCTTCCAGCTTCTGCAACATTACCCCAGCTGTGCATCTTCTGAGGGCAGCAAGTCTTCAGTCTGCACAAGAAGGAAGAAGGAATCTCCCTTGGAATGAAGGAGTCACTCCCTTGCATCCACAGGCATCTACTGCAACAACAACCGGCTGCGTGGATCTCCTCTCATCCTGAGCTGCATGGATCCTGCATCACGGGTGGTGGTCTAGAGTAGTCCTCTTGGTCCTCTCGCCTAGCTGTCCAACTTTGGAGGAGGTAAGCCCTTGCCTTCCCAAGCACAACAGTACCCCGATGCACTGCGTCTCTTGCAGCTGCCAAGGCTTGTTTGCATCTCCTCCATGGGATCTATAGGCTCCGTGTAGCACCAGCCCCCAGCACTCCTTCCTGTGACGCACGGCCCTCTTCGTGGTTCTCCTGTGGCATGGGACCTTTCCTCCGTTGTGCTGCATGGGCTCTTCTGTGACTCCTGTGTACTCCCTCCTGTGGGACTCCTGTGGGTGCTGCCTCTGCTTCTGTGGGCTTTCTGTGTTACTGAGGGTCCCCTCTGACTCCCCTTCCTGGGTTGAGTCCCCCTGGGCCTTGCTGGTCCCCGGCAACTCCCCTTTTCACCAAACACAACATTTGCCTTTGCCAAGGCTTGTTGGTGGAATTCATGCACCAACACCAACTGCAATTCTTCTTCCAGCATGGAATGTCATCTGCATTCCTCAGGAACTCTTCACCGACTCCAGGGTGGCAGTGCTGACCTTCTTCACATCACTGTCAACCAGCTCCTGCATCCACAACTGGGTGGGTAGTAGCTCCTACTCCTCCTGGACTCTTCTGTGACTTCAGGACTTGGTCCCCTTCTTCCACAGGCCTTCCTCTTCAGGAATCCACTGCTGGTTTCTTGCAGTCTTGTCTGGGTGTTGCATTTTCTTCTTTTCCTTCCTTTTGGGTGGTTTGGGGAAAATCCACTAACTTACTCCTTTTCTCCTGGTCGCTAGGGGGCCCTGTGGTACTTACCTTTGGGGTTTCCTGGTACCCCCAGCTTCCCTCTACACATTCCACTTACCTAGATGGGGGCCTGTGTTCGCATTTCATTTTTTTAGTATATGGTTTCCGCTCCCCCTAGGGTCACTATTGTCTAACTGCATTTGTACTGTGTTCTATCAATATCTATGCCTATTTCTAGTAACCAGTGAACATATTTTAGTGTGCTACTTACCTCCTATTGGAGGGTTGCCTCTCTAGTACTTTTTGGTATTGTGTCACTAAAATAAGGTACCTTTATTTATGTAACACTGAGTGTTTTCTTTTATGTGTGTGAGTGCTGCGTGACTACAGTGGTATTGCATGAGCTTTGCATCCCTCCTAGATAAGCCTTGGTTGCTCATCCACAGCTACCTCCAGAGAGCCTGGCTTCTAGACACAGCCTACACTGCACTAATAGGGGATACCTGGACCTGGTATAAGGTGTAAGTACCTTAGGTACCCACCACACACCAGGTCGGCTTCCTACACAAGGATTAAATCTGTCTTTGTGGAAGCCTTCTATTCCCCTCTGACCATTCCATGACTTAACCCAATGTTTCTCTTACACATCAATGCGGGGGGCATTTTAGGCATATTCATGTAATGTTATAGATTTGCTTCTGATTGGACTTAACGACTGTGCCTGCGACATGGTTGGAGATGGCTATTATTCTCTTAACTGTTACTAGAGTTGTTACATTAGTGGAATGCTAATAAACATGAGTCTTTAAAAAAAATACATGGGTGTGTTCTGTTATTTTCAAGGGGACTTGACCCCAAGCATAAGAAGAAACAACTTTGCTCTTGCGCCCAAGCTGCGTTAATGGCATAGCTGCAATAACGGGGTGATGGATGGAACGCTTGGTTTAATTGCAGCCACTAGTCAGTCAGTCATAAAACTTTATTCGACTTAAAAAGCCATAAAAGCACACAGCATAAAACAAACCTTCACATGCAGTACAAACAATACATCAAGAAAACAGCATTTTTTATCTATGAAAAGACAGATCCCCCAAACCCAACCACTATGGAGAAACAATTAGCCATAACGCTTCCTGACTGAAAGTGCCCCTCTGATAAAACGTACAACGGCATAACACATGTAAGGAGAATCAGGATTTCATAAAAATCTAAAGCCTTCTTGGTGTGAACTAAAACTGCACATATGTAGAAGAAGTAGTAAAAAAAATTAAGGTTTCATAGTGCGCAAAAAAAGTAAAAAGTGCAATGAGCATTGTTTGGAAGTTCCCATCATAGGGGCATGGGGGAAGGTTCTCCAACCATCCTACTTGAGCTGGAAAAGCCACTAGGAAGTGAAAAGTGCCCAGACAGAGCCTGGTTAAATAAAATCTATATTGTGAGTTTTATATTAAATATTGATAAAATGTCATCTATTGACAAGATGCAGCAACATCATAATTTCCCAAAGAGGTAGACTGGGGGAGGGGCAGTCGCCAACGGTTAAACGTTAAACTGCACCCGTTCAAAGTAAGCTGTCTTTATTTAGGCTCTGGCTGAGAGTGGGATTTGGGCTGGATCTTTGAAAAGCCCCATAAAAGCCATCCCACCAAAAGTGTGCTTTACATTTCCCAACCAGGGAATGAACTCGGCATCACCCAAGGTCAAGCAATCCTGGAGGATGCCATATTTTTAACCACAATAAGAGTGAGGCCAGGCCTAAGCAGTCCTCTACACAGTCCAGTCCCACGACTGTGTAACAAAAGGAGGTTGAGGCTCACTGTGGGATCATCGAAAGTCTCTGGAAGAAGCTATTTTCTATTACTCGAACTCTACAGCAATCACAGTACCCACACACTACAGCCCCGTATTTGGCAACTGAAAGACATTTAGCTATGGCCTAACTTGGCTGCAAAACGAACAAGCATTTACAATGCATCGGGTCTCGCATTTGCTCATGTTAGAGCTGATCGCGTTGTAAACTCCTAACCCGACGTTTCACCTATCGGGCAAAAGTGCATTTATGTACATAACCCGAAAAAGTGAAATCAAGTACGTAAAGCGCTCGACTTCTGCCAAGCGAGATCGGGCTCGTAAATTAGAGAAAAAAAAGTCCACGAGCCCGATGGAAAACAGCGAGCCTCGCATGTTTTCTGTACTTGGTCGCTGCGCTGGAGGAGGGCTAGCCACCGGAAAAGGCATGACGTGCCTTCCACTAATGAAAGCAAGCAGATTTTATCAGGGAAGCCCACCAACCACTAAAAAACACTGATGTGAAGTTGACAGGGCTCCGAGCCCTTTTATAAATACAAAAGAGTCTCCCTGCGAAACGCATGCGCAAGCGCATGCAACGCAGGCTCGACCCTAAAAATTGCTTCAATAGCTCTATTCGTTTGTTGCACCCTTAATACCAAAAAAGAGTTTCAATGTAACTGTGTATTAAAAAGGACACCCAAGTAGCAAACACTTGGTACTTTGCCAACAGGGATTCTTAGATATGGAAAGTTTTGACATTAGTTTTTTTTGGGCCCACGCACTATTAGGAAGGATTTCCGATGATTGATTTTCAGGTCCAAAGAAGACAAACTAGTGGAAGGCATCAAGGGCATTCTGCAAACTACTGTCCTTGCTTAAATAACAGCATCGTCTGCATAAAAAGTGTAGTAATAAAACGATTGCCAACCCTGAGACGTCCAACTTTTTCTTTGCAATAAGTGGTCTTCTGAAGCATTTATGCAATTAAGGAACACGAAAGGGGCTAGGATGCATCCCTGGCAAACGCCTTCAGTTGAAGCTAGGGAAGGAGTACATTCATCACCGGGACCAAATCGTATTTTGTCCGTGGTGTTCCAATGTAGCCTCCGAAGGAAAGTGACCAGGAGTTCTTCCACCCCCATATCGCCCAGCATGCCTCACAATTAACAGATGTTGATAGTGTCAAAATCACACAGCAAGTCCATGAAGGCTAAGCGTAAAGAGCCCTTTATGGACTTGGTGTACTTACCAACAATGAGCAACAGATTAAGGCACTGCTCACCCGTTCCCATTCCCTGTCTAAAGCCATACTGGGCCTTCAAGTGTATATTGTTTGTGCTAGCCCAGCCTTGCAGTCCTGCCAGGAGGACCCTACCCAAAATCTTAGCAATAGATTAAATTAAAGAAATTGGCCTATAGCACAGTTTGGGGCTACCTTAAATCAGTTACTAAACAATTATAATCATTAGTAATTAACATAAAATCTATGGTGCTAGACTTGTTCCCTCCTGTGAAAGTTAGGTAGTAAATGCAGGTAACTTTCACACACTCGAACAAAAAGACTAAGGGCCAGATGTAGCAAAGGTTTTTACCCATTCTGTGTCTATTGGAAAAGGTGTTCGTACATATGGCCCTAAATCATTTGAAATTAAAATGTTGTCAAAGCATACCTGTAAGGAAATGCCTCCTTGGCATGGTTACCCCCTGACTTTTTGCCTTTGCTGATGCTAAGTTTTGATTTGAAAGTGTGCTGAGGCCTGCTAACCAGGCCACAGCACCAGTGTTCTTTCCCTAACCTGTACTTTTGTTTTCACAATTGGCACACCCTGGCATCCAGGCAAGTCCCTTGTAACTGGTACTCCTGGTACCAATGGCCCTGATGCCAGGGAAGGTCTCTAAGGGCTGCAGCATATCTTATGCCACCCTGGGGACCCCTCACTCATCACAGACACACTGCTTGCCAGCTTGTGTGTGCTGGTGAGGACAAAACGAGTAAGTCGACATGGCACTCCCCTCAGGGTGCCATGCCAACCTCACACTGCCTATGCAGTATAGATAAGTCACCCCTCTAGCAGGCCTTACAGCCCTAAGGCAGGGTGCACTATACCATAGGTGAGGGCACCAGTGCATGAGCACTGTGCCCCTACAGTGTCTAAGCAAAACCTTAGACATTGTAAGTGCAGGGTAGCCATAAGAGTATATGGTCTGGGAGTCTGTCATACACGAACTCCACAGCACCATAATGGCTACACTGAAAACTGGGAAGTTTGGTATCAAACTTCTCAGCACAATAAATGCACACTGATGCCAGTGTACATTTAATTGTAACATACACCCCAGAGGGCACCTTAGAGGTGCCCCCTGAAACCTAAACCGACTATCTGTGTAGGCTGACTAGTTCAAGCAGCCTGCCACACACCAGACATGTTGCTGGCCACATGGGGAGAGTGCCTTTGTCACTCTGTGGCTAGTAACAAAGCCTGTACTGGGTGGAGGTGCTTCACACCTCCCCCTGCAGGAACTGTAACACCTGGCGGGAAGCCTCAAAGGCTCACCCCCTTTGTTACAGCACCACAGGGCACTCCAGCTAGTGGAGTTGCCCGCCCCCTCCGGCCACGGCCCCACTTTTGGCGGCAAGGCCGGAGGAGATAATGAGAAAAACAAGGAGGAGTCACTGGCCAGTCAGGACAGCCCCTAAGGTGTCCTGAGCTGAGGTGACTCTGACTTTTAGAAATCCTCCATCTTGCAGATGGAGGATTCCCCCAATAGGGATAGGAATGTGACCCCCTCCCCTTGGGAGGAGGCACAAAGAGGGTGTACCTACCCTGAGAGCTAGTAGCCATTGGCTACTAACCCCCCAGACCTAAACACGCCCTTAAATTTAGTATTTAAGGGCTCCCCTGAACCTAGGAACTCAGATTCCTGCAACCTAAGAAGACGAGGACTGCTAAGCTGAAAAACCCTGCAGAGAAGACGGAGACACCAACTGCTTTGGCCCCAGCTCTGGCCTGTCTCCCCCCTTCTAAAGACACTGCTCCAGCGACGCCCTCTCCAGGGACCAGCGACCTCTAAATCCTCAGAGGACTGCCCTGCTCTAGAAGGACCAAGAAACTCCAGAGGACAGCGGCTCTGTTCACCAAAGACTGCAACTTTGTTTCCAAAGGAGCAACTTTAAAACAACTGCGTTTCCCGCCGGAAGCGTGAGACTTGCTACTCTGCACCTGACGCCCCCGGCTCGACTTGTGGAGAAACAACACCGGCAGCCCCCAGGACCTGAAAGATCGGAACTCCAGTGCAGGAGTGACCCCCAGGAGGCCCTCTCCCTTGCCCAGGTGGTGGCTACCCCGAGGAGCCCCCCCCTCCCCTTGCCTGCATCGCTGAAGAGACCCCTTAGTCTCCCATTGATTTCCATTGGAAACCCGACGTGTGTTTGCACACTGCACCCGGCCGCACCCGTGCTGCTGAGGGTGTACTTTCTGTGCTAACTTGTGTCCCCCCCCGGTGCCCTACAAAACCCCCCTGGTCTGCCCTCCGAAGACGCGGGTACTTACCTGCTGGCAGACTGGAACCGGGGCACCCCCTTCTCCATTGAAGCCTATGTGTTTTGGGCACCACTTTGAACTCTGCACCTGATCGGCCCTGAGCTGCTGGTGTGGTAACTTTGGGGTTTCTCTGAACCCCCAACGGTGGGCTACCTTGGACCCAAACTTGAACCCCGTAGGTGGTTTACTTACCTGCAAGAACTAACAAACTCTTACTCCCCCTAGGAACTGTGAAAATTGCACTGTGTCTAGTTTTAAAATAGCTATATGTGATTTACTTGAAAACTGTGTATGCTATTTTGATTATTCAAAGTTCCTAAAGTACCTACCTGCAATACCTTTCATTTAAAGTATTACATGTAAAATTTGAACCTGTGGTTCTTAAAATAAACTAAGAAAAGATATTTTTCTATACACAAACCTATTGACCTGGAATTGTCTCCGACTGTGTGTTCCTCATTTATTGCCTGTGTGTGTACAACAAATGCTCCTTTGATAAGCCTACTGCTCGACCACACTACCACAAAATAGAGCATTAGTATTATCGCTTTTTGCCACTATCTTACCTCTAAGGGGAACCCTTGGACTCTGTGCATACTATTCCTTACTTTGAAATAGTGCATACAGAGCCAACTTCCTACAATACCCATAATGGGAATGCCTAAAGTATGACAACGCCTATCCTTCCTTATTTTCCACACCACAAACTCTTGAATTGCTAAAGTCACAGGTTGAACTATTAAAGTCACCAACCCACAACATACGGGTGACTAGTAGTGTTTATCTTTGCAATCACATCATTCAACATAATTGCAACTTTTGCATTTCGCTGATCAAATAAATTGTGGCAGGATTTCACAATCAAGAGGTCTATGGTGCCCAAGTCGGACAGCAGTAACAATTTATACCAAGGGGAAGCGATCAGATGTTTGACATTTGCCTTAGTACATTTTAAAGAGATCAGGACAGCCAAACCACCCATAGCAACCGATCCAACCCCCACCGCTCCCCCGAGGTGGCAGAAACAACAGGGTTGAAGTAAGAGCAATACCCATTCATGTAAAAATCCTCCAGAGCCCCAGTCTCTTGGAGACAAATCAACTCAAAGTCTATAAAGAAGCCCAAATAATCCTCATTCGCAAGCTTCTAATAAATCCCTGCGATATTCCAGGACAACACAGTAGAAGTGAAGCAGTACTCGCACATTAACCTGAATTCTCTTAAAAAGCGGGGGCCCCCACATAGTCCGTAGAAGAATCAAAGACTATGAGTTTTGGTGTGGGACCCAAATGCGCATATGCCACGTTGTTCTCTTCAAGATTGTTTAAGACAGAGAAGTGGTTACTAAGTGGTAACGGGCGGGGGGGGGGGGCTGCGGACAGATTGCAGAGGTACCAAGTTCCTTGTGATTTGAAAATGTCCCTCCATATGAGGACCTTAGGGTCTATATAAGTATACCAGGGGAAACACTCTAACTCGACAGGGAGAATCAGCCAGGTGTCTCAGTGCAGTTACTAAACCACCCAAGGTAGTCTGAAGTTTACCGCTACATACTCACCATTTAACGTTTTTGATCCATGGCCAACACCCGACACTATTCTCACTGTCAAAATCTCATGTGAAAGACACTCCATACACAGCCAGCGTTGGATCTAAACCAGTGCATGGTTTTATGTTTCAAGTCCTCCTCTGTTTATTTCTTTCCTGTATTTAAGATAGGAACACGATCAAAGATAATAACAAACTGTTGATTCAGGAGGAAGATGTAAATGTACCTGGTGCGAACAATTATATATTGGCCTATCAGTCAATATATCCTGGTCAGGAAATTCCCCTGCAGCTTCAAGAAGGACTTCTCTTTCTGGGGCTATTGATGTTAATGTCCCCATGGAATTAATGCTAGAAGCTTCAGAAACACATTGAGTGGCTGCCATTGATGTAGGCGGGCACTGAGAAAGTCCAGGAGGGGGCTGAACGGATAGGACCCCAGACAAAGGGATTGCATGAGTGCCTGGATCCGGTAGGTTGTTCTCCATGTTAGTCTTTCTCAACTGGTTAAGTGGTAACTGGCCACAAGAGGCTGCAATTTTCTCAAGCCCCTATTTGATTTTTGCTGATAGGTCCTCTTAAAGATATCACCAATGATTCCAGTCTGATGAATAAGTCATCACTGTGGGCTTTTATCGGTGCGCCTAATTGAGCCACTACAGGAGAGGTGGGGGTTTCTTCTCGAGCCCATTGTTCCACCAACCATCCAGAAACCTCCACTGAAGTCACCCTCACACAAAGATCGCGCATCAGCCCCTGCTGCGCCGGAGGTCGATCCTTCTTCAACTTCGTCATTGAATCCTGAAACGCCCTTACCCTCAACCTTCGAACATCACCATCACTGGCAGACGTCTGGAAGGGATTCAAGACCTGGTGCTTCGACTGAGAACCTCAGCCCAGCACCTGGATACCCTTAGGGGTGATAAGCCACGCTTTATAAATATAGCCTGATTGAAAGAACAACCATTGGTCTGACAGCCCCCTACGAAAAATTCTTACTGCAGGAGTTCCTCTGGTGGACAAGATGAAAGGGGGGTGGCCCAGCCCAGCCTCGAGCGACCGCAGAGTGGTGCACATGGGCCTGCTCTCATCCTGTGCCGCAGGAGCAAAGAGCTGCACGTGTCGGACAGGTGCGAGTAACCCCTTCTCCTTGCGCCCAGCATGTCTCACAATTAACAGATGTTGATAGTGTCAAAATCACACAGCAAGTCCATGAAGGCTAAGCGTAAAGAGCCCTTTATGGACTTGGTGTACTTACCAACAATGAGCAACAGATTAAGGCACTGCTCACCCGTTCCCATTCCCTGTCTAAAGCCATACTGGGCCTTCAAGTGTATATTGTTTGTGCTAGCCCAGCCTTGCAGTCCTGCCAGGAGGACCCTACCCAAAATCTTAGCAATAGATTAAATTAAAGAAATTGGCCTATAGCACAGTTTGGGGCTACCTTAAATCAGTTACTAAACAATTATAATCATTAGTAATTAACATAAAATCTATGGTGCTAGACTTGTTCCCTCCTGTGAAAGTTAGGTAGTAAATGCAGGTAACTTTCACACACTCGAACAAAAAGACTAAGGGCCAGATGTAGCAAAGGTTTTTACCCATTCTGTGTCTATTGGAAAAGGTGTTCGTACATATGGCCCTAAATCATTTGAAATTAAAATGTTGTCAAAGCATACCTGTAAGGAAATGCCTCCTTGGCATGGTTACCCCCTGACTTTTTGCCTTTGCTGATGCTAAGTTTTGATTTGAAAGTGTGCTGAGGCCTGCTAACCAGGCCACAGCACCAGTGTTCTTTCCCTAACCTGTACTTTTGTTTTCACAATTGGCACACCCTGGCATCCAGGCAAGTCCCTTGTAACTGGTACTCCTGGTACCAATGGCCCTGATGCCAGGGAAGGTCTCTAAGGGCTGCAGCATATCTTATGCCACCCTGGGGACCCCTCACTCATCACAGACACACTGCTTGCCAGCTTGTGTGTGCTGGTGAGGACAAAACGAGTAAGTCGACATGGCACTCCCCTCAGGGTGCCATGCCAACCTCACACTGCCTATGCAGTATAGATAAGTCACCCCTCTAGCAGGCCTTACAGCCCTAAGGCAGGGTGCACTATACCATAGGTGAGGGCACCAGTGCATGAGCACTGTGCCCCTACAGTGTCTAAGCAAAACCTTAGACATTGTAAGTGCAGGGTAGCCATAAGAGTATATGGTCTGGGAGTCTGTCATACACGAACTCCACAGCACCATAATGGCTACACTGAAAACTGGGAAGTTTGGTATCAAACTTCTCAGCACAATAAATGCACACTGATGCCAGTGTACATTTAATTGTAACATACACCCCAGAGGGCACCTTAGAGGTGCCCCCTGAAACCTAAACCGACTATCTGTGTAGGCTGACTAGTTCAAGCAGCCTGCCACACACCAGACATGTTGCTGGCCACATGGGGAGAGTGCCTTTGTCACTCTGTGGCTAGTAACAAAGCCTGTACTGGGTGGAGGTGCTTCACACCTCCCCCTGCAGGAACTGTAACACCTGGCGGTGAGCCTCAAAGGCTCACCCCCTTTGTTACAGCACCACAGGGCACTCCAGCTAGTGGAGTTGCCCGCCCCCTCCGGCCACGGCCCCACTTTTGGCGGCAAGGCCGGAGGAGATAATGAGAAAAACAAGGAGGAGTCACTGGCCAGTCAGGACAGCCCCTAAGGTGTCCTGAGCCGAGGTGACTCTGACTTTTAGAAATCCTCCATCTTGCAGATGGAGGATTCCCCCAATAGGGATAGGAATGTGACCCCCTCCCCTTGGGAGGAGGCACAAAGAGGGTGTACCTACCCTGAGAGCTAGTAGCCATTGGCTACTAACCCCCCAGACCTAAACACGCCCTTAAATTTAGTATTTAAGGGCTCCCCTGAACCTAGGAACTCAGATTCCTGCAACCTAAGAAGACGAGGACTGCTAAGCTGAAAAACCCTGCAGAGAAGACGGAGACACCAACTGCTTTGGCCCCAGCTCTGGCCTGTCTCCCCCCTTCTAAAGACACTGCTCCAGCGACGCCCTCTCCAGGGACCAGCGACCTCTGAATCCTCAGAGGACTGCCCTGCTCTAGAAGGACCAAGAAACTCCAGAGGACAGCGGCTCTGTTCACCAAAGACTGCAACTTTGTTTCCAAAGGAGCAACTTTAAAACAACTGCGTTTCCCGCCGGAAGCGTGAGACTTGCTACTCTGCACCTGACGCCCCCGGCTCGACTTGTGGAGAAACAACACTTCAGGGAGGACTCCCCGGCGACTACGAGACCATGAGTAGCCAGAGTTGCCCCCCCTGGGCCCCCGCAGCGACGTCTGCAGAGGGAATCCCGAGGCTCCCCCTGACCGCGACTGCCTGACTCCCAGATCCCGACGCCTGGAAAAGACTCTGCACCGGCAGCCCCCAGGACCTGAAAGATCGGAACTCCAGTGCAGGAGTGACCCCCAGGAGGCCCTCTCCCTTGCCCAGGTGGTGGCTACCCCGAGGAGCCCCCCCCCCCCTTGCCTGCATCGCTGAAGAGACCCCTTAGTCTCCCATTGATTTCCATTGGAAACCCGACGTGTGTTTGCACACTGCACCCGGCCGCACCCGTGCTGCTGAGGGTGTCCTTTCTGTGCTAACTTGTGTCCCCCCCCCGGTGCCCTACAAAACCCCCCTGGTCTGCCCTCCGAAGACGCGGGTACTTACCTGCTGGCAGACTGGAACCGGGGCACCCCCTTCTCCATTGAAGCCTATGTGTTTTGGGCACCACTTTGAACTCTGCACCTGATCGGCCCTGAGCTGCTGATGTGGTAACTTTGGGGTTTCTCTGAACCCCCAACGGTGGGCTACCTTGGACCCAAACTTGAACCCCGTAGGTGGTTTACTTACCTGCAAGAACTAACAAACTCTTACTCCCCCTAGGAACTGTGAAAATTGCACTGTGTCTAGTTTTAAAATAGCTATATGTGATTTACTTGAAAACTGTGTATGCTATTTTGATTATTCAAAGTTCCTAAAGTACCTACCTGCAATACCTTTCATTTAAAGTATTACATGTAAAATTTGAACCTGTGGTTCTTAAAATAAACTAAGAAAATATATTTTTCTATACAAAAACCTATTGACCTGGAATTGTCTCCGACTGTGTGTTCCTCATTTATTGCCTGTGTGTGTACAACAAATGCTCCTTTGATAAGCCTACTGCTCGACCACACTACCACAAAATAGAGCATTAGTATTATCGCTTTTTGCCACTATCTTACCTCTAAGGGGAACCCTTGGACTCTGTGCATACTATTCCTTACTTTGAAATAGTGCATACAGAGCCAACTTCCTACAATACCAATAATGGGAATGCCTAAAGTATGACAACGCCTATCCTTCCTTATTTTCCACACCACAAACTCTTGAATTGCTAAAGTCACAGGTTGAACTATTAAAGTCACCAACCCACAACATACGGGTGACTAGTAGTGTTTATCTTTGCAATCACATCATTCAACATAATTGCAACTTTTGCATTTCGCTGATCAAATAAATTGTGGCAGGATTTCACAATCAAGAGGTCTATGGTGCCCAAGTCGGACAGCAGTAACAATTTATACCAAGGGGAAGCGATCAGATGTTTGACATTTGCCTTAGTACATTTTAAAGAGATCAGGACAGCCAAACCACCCATAGCAACCGATCCAACCCCCACCGCTCCCCCGAGGTGGCAGAAACAACAGGGTTGAAGTAAGCGCAATACCCATTCATGTAAAAATCCTCCAGAGCCCCAGTCTCTTGGAGACAAATCAACTCAAAGTCTATAAAGAAGCCCAAATAATCCTCATTCGCAAGCTTCTAATAAATCCCTGCGATATTCCAGGACAACACAGTAGAAGTGAAGCAGTACTCGCACATTAACCTGAATTCTCTTAAAAAGCGGGGGCCCCCACATAGTCCGTAGAAGAATCAAAGACTATGAGTTTTGGTGTGGGACCCAAATGCGCATATGCCACGTTGTTCTCTTCAAGATTGTTTAAGACAGAGAAGTGGTTACTAAGTGGTAACGGGCGGGGGGGCTGCGGACAGATTGCAGAGGTACCAAGTTCCTTGTGATTTGAAAATGTCCCTCCATATGAGGACCTTAGGGTCTATATAAGTATACCAGGGGAAACACTCTAACTCGACAGGGAGAATCAGCCAGGTGTCTCAGTGCAGTTACTAAACCACCCAAGGTAGTCTGAAGTTTACCGCTACATACTCACCATTTAACGTTTTTGATCCATGGCCAACACCCGACACTATTCTCACTGTCAAAATCTCATGTGAAAGACACTCCATACACAGCCAGCGTTGGATCTAAACCAGTGCATGGTTTTATGTTTCAAGTCCTCCTCTGTTTATTTCTTTCCTGTATTTAAGATAGGAACACGATCAAAGATAATAACAAACTGTTGATTCAGGAGGAAGATGTAAATGTACCTGGTGCGAACAATTATATATTGGCCTATCAGTCAATATATCCTGGTCAGGAAATTCCCCTGCAGCTTCAAGAAGGACTTCTCTTTCTGGGGCTATTGATGTTAATGTCCCCATGGAATTAATGCTAGAAGCTTCAGAAACACATTGAGTGGCTGCCATTGATGTAGGCGGGCACTGAGAAAGTCCAGGAGGGGGCTGAACGGTTAGGACCCCAGACAAAGGGATTGCACGAGTGCCTGGATCCGGTAGGTTGTTCTCCATGTTAGTCTTTCTCAACTGGTTAAGTGGTAACTGGCCACAAGAGGCTGCAATTTTCTCAAGCCCCTATTTGATTTTTGCTGATAGGTCCTCTAAAAGATATCACCAATGATTCCAGTCTGATGAATAAGTCATCACTGTGGGCTTTTATCGGTGCGCCTAAATGAGCCACTACAGGAGAGGTGGGGGTTTCTTCTCGAGCTCATTGTTGGGTGGAAGGTCTCTAATCCCACCCATTTCCGAGGACTGGTGCTTGAGTTTCCTTTTCGGTGGTATCTGCTGGAAAGTGGAGAGTCCGACTGAAAGGGGGAGGGGAATCAATAACAACTGTTGATGGATCCGCAACAGAGTCCATCCCCTCACAAGGCCCATCAGAAATGACACAAACCAGGGGTTCTCTGCCTTCCTTGAGGGCATCAGAACTTACACCATTACTTATACATGTTCTCTCACTAGCTGCCCCACCACTTCTGAGCTAGTGTCCAGGGAGTCACTGCTGTATTGGTGGCTGTGAGGCAATACATAAGGACAGAGTGTGTCACCTTACTGCTTCAATTTCTTCCTCTACCAGCGTAATTTCCGAGTTTAAAGCCCTCCTAACGGAATATAGGTAATTTGTGAAAGAGGGTGTATTTGTTATTGCTGATGGGATGGCCTTAAGGCCTCCTGCTCCTAGCATTTTCCTTTTGCCCATAATCACTTGTATTGTGGCAGGGAAGCAGGAAAACTTGACAAAGTCACTCAGCACTAATGGGCCAATGCACTCAGCCTCACCCAACCCGATGCCGCTACCAACCCAGACCAGGCAGTAGAGAACTTCAATGCTTGGATCACCTCCACCGTTTGACTAAGTCGCCCCTACCAAACCAGCTCAAACGCACGGGCCCACTAAACATGCCAGCTGGTACACCCCAGAAGTCAGTGCAGTGAAATGCAGATGCAAACAACTTGAAAGAAAATGGTGCTCCAGCAAAAAGGACAGTGATTAAAGCCATCCTCAAGTCCGCCCTCAACAAATATGACCACCTACTTAAAACCATGAAAAAGAGCACCCTTACACACCGCATCGAGGCCAGCCCCAACTAGACGAAGGAACAATGAACACCAAGGCCTTAATGAATACCATCCACTGAGGTGCACCCAGCGAACCATGCTCCCATCAACTCTTCAACCTCAAAAGTGACCAGATCACCACCATCCTTAACTCTTCCATCTCCACAGTCACATTCCTCGATGCCTAGAAACACTCAGAGGTCTGACACCCTCCTAAAGAAACCCTCCACAGACCCCAATGACCTACAGAACTGTTGTCCCATTTCAATGCTCCTGTTCCCCGCCAAAGTCCTGGAGAAGGCCATCAACCTCCAACTCACCAAACACCTGGAGAGAAACAACCTTCTAGACCCCTCCCAATCTGAATTCAGAGGCAACCACAGCACAGAGACAGCCCTGATTACAGCGATGGACAACATCCATACCCTACTTGACAGAGAAGAAGCAGCCGCCCTGATCCTTCTAGACCTCTCTACTGTTTTCAACACCATCTCCCACCACACACTCATCAACAGACTGAACCAGATCGGTATCAAGGACAATGCTCTTGTTGATAGATATAAAAGCAATGTCAATGTACACCATGACATGTGCCAGCATAACAATGAACTAGTTTTGCTATTGTCGATTCCACCCGCAATGACCTCCCAGTCAACCCGGAGCCAGAAGTACGTGGTCAAGCAGGCCCTGCGACCTAGGTAGGAAGCAACTGATTGACAGATTACACGTGGGGTGACAAGTAGCCCATAAACAAATGCGCCAAAGAGGAAAGACCCAGATCGATTCCCCAATACAGGCAGCAACACCACAAAGGTCCTACAAAAATGGCCCACAATAAAACACATTTAGACGGAGGGCTACTCCTTCCCAAAATACCGTAATGTTACATGCCACATGAGGTTAGGAACACACTGCCAATCAGAACACACCACACACAGTGATCACACGCTCCCCATGCTGGACAACTGGACATGTTACATCCTGGCCCACACTATGTCCACGCAAGGTTGAGACCAACCTGAACACTTTATCAGATGGTTAGATTTATGGCCTTGTGACTAGGCCCAGATTCTTTTTTTTAAAGAATATGCTCAATTGTTTTATTGCACCTTTGCCAGGTGCCTTTTATCTTTCATTTATTTAAGGTAAATCCACATTCGAGTAACACTCTCAGATGGATGGCATCCTTCCTCATGGGACCCCCACAGAGGATTAGTCTGTCCCTTCACCTCACAGCCCAAGCACACCATCTGTGGCATCCCGAAAGGCTGATCTATCAGTCCTGCCCTCTTCAACATCTTCATGATACCACTAGCAGACATCGACAGAACCCACAACATCAATATCATCTCTTATTCTGATGACACCCAGCTCGTCCTCTCACTGTTGGCGGACCCCACTACAATAAAAAACAACTTTCACAACTGCATCAAGAATGTCTCTGCCTGGATGAGAGACAACTGCCTAAAACTCAACACTGACAAAACCGAAGTGCTGATTTTCGTCAGACACACCTCAGTCTGGAATGACTCCTGGTGGCCATCGGAACTCTGTCCCACACCCACTCCAAAAGATCACACCCGCAAACTCAGCATCATCCTTGACAGCCTACTCTCCATGAAATGACAAGTCAACATTGTCACCTCTGCCTGCTTCCACTCACTCTGCAAAATCTTCAAGTGGCTACCCTCCAGCACCAAGAAAACAGTGACACAGACCCTCATCACCAGCAGGCTGGACTATGGCAATGCCCTCTATGTAGATACCTCCAGAGAACTCATGAGAAGACTCCAGACGATTTAGAACGCAGCCCCCAGACTGATCCTCAACCTGCTCAAAAGGACAACATCTTCCAGCACCTGAGGGACCTCCATTGGCTCCCCACCCAGAAGAGATACCACTTCAAGCTCCTGACCCACACCTACAAAGCCTCCATGACCAAGGAAGGACCTGTATACATGAACCACCGCCTGAATTTCCACCAACCATCCAGAAACCTCCACTCAAGTCACCCTCACACAAAGACCGCGCATCAGCCCCTGCTGTGCCGGAGGTCGATCCTTCTTCAACTTCGTCATTGAATCCTGAAACGCCCTTACCCTCAACCTTCGAACATCACCATCACTGGCAGACGTCTGGAAGGGATTCAAGACCTGGTGCTTCGACTGAGAACCTCAGCCCAGCACCTGGATACCCTTAGGGGTGATAAGCCACGCTTTATAAATATAGCCTGATTGAAAGAACAACCATTGGTATGACAGCCCCCTACGAAAAATTCTTACTGCAGGAGTTCCTCTGGTGGACAAGATGAAAGGGGGGTGGCCCAGCCCAGCCTCGAGCGACCGCAGAGTGGAGCACATGGGCCTGCTCTCATCCTGTGCCGCAGGAGCAAAGAGCTGCACGTGTCGGACAGGTGCGAGTAACCCCTTCTCCTTGCGCTGATCAGGCCACAATATTGTGCAGGGTAAAATATGGAATCCCCTCTGGTGACAGGTGTCCTGCACCGCAGGAGCAAAGCGCCACTTTTTAAAGGGCTGCGCAGCGTCAGGCAGGTGCGAGTATCCCCTCCTCCTCGCGCTGATCAGTCCACAGTATGGTGCAGGGTGGGATATGGAGTCCCCTGTGATGACAGGCACTAGTCATCACTTGGGACGTATTTCAGTCCATAGACTTTAGCCCAAACTGCCATTGTAGACAGACTGCCAGGTGAATGCCAGCCCCCTAGAGCAGTACCAAGGCTGATTTGCATATGGCTGGTTCCGATCTGAGATGCCATGGTAAGCAAGAAAACAATGGACTGGAGTGTGGCTGGAGTAGTTACCAGTGGCTGACATTTAATCAAGCATTTTATCCTTCACTTTTTTGCTCTCCTCAGTGCAACACCGTATATGCAACAGGAATGTCCAGACATGGCTCCTGGTTTCAATGTGACACTGGAACTAAGCTGTATCCTACTGAAGAGGCTCAAATAGGCTAAAATCAGTCTGGAATTGTTGTGTTCTGGTTCAGAGAGGACATGGCCTGGAAGTTTGGGTAGGGCTATACAAATTAGAGCAGAACCATGACTTACTTGCATATGGCTGGGTCCAGTCTGACGAAGCATGGTGGAAAAGAAAATGATGGACTTGGGTGCGGCCTGAGTACACCCAATAGATATCCATTTGACATGTTCAATTTTAATTAAAAAATATCTAACTAATTTTTTATTTTTGTTACTATGTTCCAGGAGAGTTAGTCTGGTTAAAAACAAGTGGTATCTTGTCTAAAACCAACTGAGGCATAAATGAAAGGTTTGGATCCGAGTCACAGAGAAAGGTCCTAAATCTGCACCAGTGCACGTACACCCTTGCAAAGGTAAAGGTTCAAGACTTGTGGCTATTCACAAAACATACAAATGTCCCTTACAGTAACCAGAGTTGCCCGCTTATAGTTGTACTCTTGGAAAAGCCACATGATTTATGTTGATAGGCATTTCCTCAATGCGGAATCGTACATATAGCACAATTCCACATCAGGGAAAGACTGTGCTTTGGTGAAACAGCACATTATTTTCTCCACAGGGAAAACATTTTTTCCATGACCAAACCCCTTCTCTAGACCCCAAAGCTGGGCTGAAACGTAGAGGGGGCATAGACACCGGGAGGCTGTATGACTGACATAGCGTTATAGGGTGTCAATCATTTCAGACGGAGCAAAGGACAAGCGGATAAACTTCATGTTCCCCCAGGGTTCTGTTCACACTTCAACATCACACTAGTCATCAGCTCAAAGAAAAAGTGAAGCGGGCTGCGGCCTCAACTGCACAGTGCCACAGAGAAAACTAAACTAAAACTTCAGAAAGGACACAGATAAAGAAGGAATAATTAAAAACAAAAGAAAACAATCAAGGGGATCCAAAGGTGCATCATATGGAACCGATTTGCCAATACCAAGAATAAAAGAGGATATTAGAATTGCTGAATTTTAACATTTTGTAAAACCTTGGTGTGGGTTACCGGCCTTGGTGGAATTCAAGGAGAAGAAAGCAAGCACATGCTTTCAAGGAATGTGGCGCTGATGGAAGGCCGAGAAGTGGCACAGTGCAGTGAGGAAGCCACCAGATTGAGATGGTGGCTTCCAGCTTTCCATCCCTCAGCGCGGAAGTCACCAAACCAAGGCACGATGTAGACAGGACAATCTTAACTTAATCAATTGTGTGGAGAGAATGGGGGTTGCTACACACAAACCAGGACCCCCATCACCTTACTCGATCACAGTGACACAGTACAAATTGTAGTTGTCCGCTATACCCTCACTGGCTTTATTTGGTGACTGTAGACACCCCAAGTCACATGAGCAGCTTGGGGTATTGGGCAGCTGTCTCAAGCTGTCCCACCTTTCTTCTTGGTATCATTCTGGAAGATTCTGAGCTGTGATTGTGAATTTTCCTGCCACAGCTGCTGCAGCGCACAAAGAACAGGACTTCCACAAGACTGCTCCATGATACTCAAAACACCACCAGAAGTCAGAGGTGGGTGGGCCAAAGCAAGCATACAACACTCCTATGGTTCCCTCTGCACCGACAGCCCTAACAATTTGATTGTTTGTTGTAACTCAACTCAGTGCTGTGAGCTTGATTGTGTTACCAAATATTGTGGGGTTGTATTGCTTCTGAAGGATCAACTGAGGTTATTGAATGAAACTAATAGAAATAAAGGATCATGTAAAAAAACAGAGGTGTTAATATATGCCCGAAACGGAAATGCATTACATACTATTTGAATGATGTGGCTGGACTATAACCCAATGCGCCTGTATTAACAAAGGTTCACATTTATTTTTCCACTGACCTACCACGCTATGTAAAGTTGCTTACTTGGATTGCATTTTATGCCAGCTCAGTGTTTAGTTTGAGGTGACTGATTTAAGGTGCTCACTGTCAACACCAACACTTATGCCAGCCTGCCACATGGTAGCTCTTCTGTCTAATTTAGAGATGAGCACAACAGCTGTTTACTAAATTTAATATACATTAAAAATGGATAATACCTGCAGCCCTGCCATTCTTATAGCTTTGGGTGGCCTAGAACAGACTGACCGGTCATGCCTGTAGGAGTATAATATAGCCTTAGAACCCGCCGTAGCGGGCTCTACCGGCTATTAAAGGCCCGCTCCCCGCGTTAAATGCCCGAGCCGAAGGCGAGGGCATTTAACAAGGGAAAGGGCCTTTAATAGCCGGTAGAGCCCGCTACGGAGGGTTCTAAGGCTATTAGAACATTCTGCCACTCAGGGCAGAATGTTCTATTTAAAAAAACAAATTGCTCATGGAGCCAGAGGGGATTAAAATCCCCTCGGGCTCCGTGAGGTTTTGTTCACAGCTGCTGCTGTGAACAAAGCGAACATTGGAATGTTGGCGCTGCAGGCTTTTACCGGCCAGTAAAAGCCTGCAACACTCCATTGTTTTCAATGGAGCTTCCAGCATTCCAATGTTCTAATGATCAGTAGTTATGTTGGTACTGTTACTGGCAGCACTGGCACGTGCTATGGGTGGTGCGAGCTGCAGCACCCTCCTGACAAGGACCTTGAGCCTTTTTTAACACAGTAAGTACTTTGCCAGCCTAAGGTTGCCTCAAAGCCCTGAAGGAAGCAGTTGACATGTAAAAGGACAACAAGGAGGAGGAAAAATGCTGTAAGAAAGGGGAATAAGTAAGGAGGGAGCTGTGTGGATGGTGTAGTCTTCCTAGACAAGCTAGCATTTCAGATCCAAAAAGATAGTTCAGTGTGGAAAACGGTTCTTCTGCTTCTGGAGAGCAGACTGGGAAGGGGGGTGAGGCACCAACTGAGAGAACACCCATAAGGAGAAAAAGAGGGGATCTGCCAAATACTTAGTCTTTGCAAGTCCTAAGCTGCTTACCTTGTGCACTGCTGTCACTTTCGGGCCAATTTCCAATACGCGGCCAGAGAACTCCATTCCTAAAGATATAAATAGGTCACACAAGGCAATTTTTATGTGTGTGCAAAACGTACATGCGTTTTGTGCCCCTCAGAGAAAAGGGGCCCAATTATAAAACTCACCTCAGTTTCTCTCAACAAAACAGGGGACACAAATTCACTGTTCACATACCCTACAAATTCTAGAAAGCAGGTGGTCGCCCATTCCATTTCAAAACTTTTATTTCTCTGCATTTGCACCTTCCAAATGTAAGACAATGTGTAAGAAAGAAGTAATTTTGAGAAATGCTCTCTAATGCACATGCTAGTATGGGTAACCACAAATTCAGAGATGTGCAAACAACACCTGCCTCTAAGCTTCATATTTTGTACCCATTTCCGAAATACATAGGTTTCTTTGATACCTATTTTTCACTATTTATATTTTACCATATGAATTGCTCTATGGCCGGTACATAATGAAAAACTATTGCAAGATGCACTTCAATTATTGGCTCTGGGTACCTCGAGTTCCTGAAAAACCCACAAACCCTATATATACACACAACCAGAAGAGTCTATCAGATGTAATGGTATATAGCTTTTGTGAATCAGCCATTGTGATGAGAAGGTACAAATGAAATAGCACAAATGGCCGTTTTTTCCAACTAATTTCCAATATGTTTTTATTTCAACACTTGGTTTCTTTGGGAAAACCTTGAAGGATCTATAGAAAAAAATCCCTTGCTGAATTCAAAATGTTGTCTAGTTTTCAGAAATGTATCGCTTTCCGGGATCCGCAATGGGTTTCACACTCGATTCTACCACAAATCAGAAGAAGGTTGAAAGCACAAAAAATAGGGAAAAAGGGCTACCTCCCAGGTAAATGTCAAAGTTGTATTAGGAAATGTGGTTTTCTGAATTAAGTCTGCTTGTTCCTGAAAGCTGTGAAGATGGTGATTCTGGCAACGCAAACCTTTAGTTGTTGCTATTTACAACAACAAAAAATGACAGAGTCTTCGGCTGCGCCTTTTTCGCATTTTTCTAAAAACAAAAGTAGATATATTTTAGCTAAATTTCTCGATTCCCTCCATGGCAATTGATAAACTGCGTACCTTTAGAATGCTTTGGATGTTTGAAAAAAAGGATGGAAATTTGGTGCAATAGCTTTTGTGGACACAGCATTATGAAGGCCTAAGCGTGAACTACCCCAAATGTTAAAAAAAGGCTTAGCACAATGGTGAGGGGTGGGGGTTGGGGGAGGGTGGTTGAGGCCTACCAGCGAAGGGGTTACCTTACATTTTGGGGAGCACAAAGGCATGAGTGATGGAACACTAACACTGAAAACCTGAAAAATATTATTGGCCCCTAAAATGTAAGGCAGAGCGAGTACTGCAAAAATAGAGACTTTATGTGAAGGGAAACGTGCAGAATATATTAAACCCGATCTCAGAGAAGATGAGATCAGACGTCCCTGATCTAGAGGCAGGCGTCAGTCAGACTGGTAGGCAACGATACTCAGGGTAGCGCATAAGCCAATGAACTCATAGGAAATTTGGCTCAGCTCTTCCATACCAGAACTCTTAGGGCTTTATTTTGTGTTTGTCAGACGTACAACTCTATCACAAACGTGGATGATATCCTGCCGGCAGTATTACATGTGCATCGTATGGCACTTGCAATACGCGGACAGGATATCTGTCACATTTTGACGGAGTATACCATCTGCCAAACTCTAAATAAAGCTCTTAGTCACAGGACTTTACTATATCACCTAATTAAATTTTTCTGTGTTGGTGTTTGATCCCTCTTGCCTCTCTGCCTCCTGTAATGCACGTTAAAACCATATGTGAGGACTTCCAATGGCATCAGTAGTAGATAACCTTGGTTTGCACTCTGCATAAGGTTCTAGAAGACAATTTTAACACAGAAATTCAGGTGGATTTCATAGATGGCAGTGAGTGATGTCACTGGCCATTGGGAGGTTCAGAGCAAGATACTGCAAATAATTAAGAAGAAAGATAAGGCTGGCCAAGAGGACAGTAAATGAGGGCGAGGGGTACACAGACTGATGAAAGCCAGGGTGACTGGGACCCCAGTGTTTCGAACTGTACTACTACTGAGTAGCGGGTCAGGGCAGGACGGCAGGGGGCTAAAGAGCACATATTGTACTTGGAGACACAGACATTAAGTAATGTGAGTGGCTATGGTTATTGCGGACTCTGGAGCAGAAATACTGTAGATAAAGGGGCTGATTCATAAGACTGACATTAGATTAGTTAGGAAATAAAAATAACTTCAGATTCACAGTTCAGAAGAACAGCCATGCATACCATGCCTTTACAAGATGGTGTGAGTTTTGCCAATTAAAATTTATGAAAGAATGAGCCAATCAATAAACTTGATTAAGTGCAACAGCATATTCACTGTGGCATCCTAGTGCTTGGAAGGATGGTCAGGGTTTGCTATAATTGCTGCAGTCTGGCTAATCGATGCTTGGCTTTTAAAAATGAAAATGATGTTCCTCACAGCCTGGCCCTTCTAATTCGAGGAAGATGTAAGCAGTTACTGGCCGTAGATCATAGGAGGCGAGTAGAAAGAAAATTATAAAAGTGAAATCTAAAGAATGCAGGGGCAGAATTGGAAAGAGTCTTATGATAGATATGTAATGTTCTGAAAACAATGAACTAAGGACATCTAGCCGCTCTCCACTGGTTCCCTATTCTCAAGATGTGACTGTGATGGTATATTCCCAAGATCAATCAAGCACTCATACTCTCTAATAGCTGCATACATTTCAGCATTAAATTGACATGGCCAAGGTACATAATGTTTCCGTAATCTAGCTTCGAAGAAATAAGTGCTTGATCAGTTATTTTGCAACAAGAAGCAGGGAGTACAGAAAGAATCGCGCAGAGGACTAAAACAAAATGGAAAAGTTGAAAGTTTGGTAATTTAGGTATCAAGGGAAAGTTTATTATCAAATATTATACCTAGCTTGTGGGCAAACTCAACAGGAGCTGGTGGTGGATCTAACAATAGATATCACCAAGAATCGAACCAAATAAGTTGCCATCAAGGCAGGATTCCGCCTGGTACAATTAAAGATACTCCTTATAGTATACTACACTAGAGAGTTAATGACAGCTCATTATGAAAAGTTGACACGCTGACAATAGCGACTGTCTTAGAGAGCATAGTTAGGTGGGCACATCCATACATACCATTTGGTATTGCCTTGGAATTGGGAACTAATGGGAGAAGGTGTAGAAAAGTCTGGCAGAAGCTACTGCCCTACAATTAAACCTGAATGGCACACTGCATGTTCTGGGTATTTGGGAAGAGGAAACAGATACCAGATACAAGCAACTGGTATCCAATGTGGACCTGGTGGTGAACCACAGTAATATAGTTAGGCATTGGTGGGGGTCGCCTCTGTTACCATTAGTTGAACAGTGAGGAAGCGCCATCCTGCAGAGACCCTTTGAAACGCTGTGGGAGTCATAAGTGATCAAAATACTAACTAACACAGAAAACACAAGACAGAGTGAGGCTGAACACTGAACATCAGCTGAGTGTCATCTGAGTAGATAAAAAAGGAAAATGCATGCTTCCTAATGAGATGTGCTAGCAAGCCAGAATACGGACTAAGAAGTGTTCTGTCAAGCCCCGTGTGATATCTCGGGTCATTATGCAGAAGACTGATCTGAATGGGGGAAGCCAGATTAACTGTTCTCTTTTCTCTAAAAGACGAATATGAACCAGGAGTGCGCAAGTCTCAATATCCACACCGGGGAAGTTCTTTTTTGGAGGACAGGTTAGAGACTGTGTCTACACCCGCCAACATCTCAAAAAAACAAAAAATCAGATTGGCATGTCCTACCTTTCTAATAATACATACAGATAATCTAGTGTGGCCACCAGGGCAGATTCACTCTCATGGCCCTGACAAACACCAACCTGCAGTGGGTTCAGATGTGCACGGGTTTCTAAATTAGCCGAAAGATGGGAATTAATAACTGAATCAGTAACTTTAACCACCAACGGAAGCAAGGAGATTGGGTGGTAATTCGATAAAGTATCGCAACCCACTGGAAAAGTAGTGAACAGAGGTGCAACTAATGATTTTTCAAGAATCTGTATAATGCCCAAACACAGATTGCATATGGTAGTTAGTAGACTGCTAAATGGTCGGCTGCAAGACTGGACATTTTTACTTGAGTAGGGTCCGAAGGGGACCCTGATGTGATAGATATTGGTTTGGTTCTGAAGGAATAAATAGAGGCTGGACAAAAAGTAAAGTATGAAAAATTTCGGAACCCAAAAATACATATCATTCAGGGCAGCCCTTGTATGCCGCATTTATGAAAGCACGAATAGCACATTTCATGAATGTTTCATTATGTATAATTCAGGAAGGGATTAGAAGCAGAATTCAGGAAGGGAGTAAAACTGTTGCCAATCATTACTGTACAAAATCGAGAACAAAACTATATTCTCAGCATTAAAGGAAAAAGTCGTCATGTGCAGAAACCTAAAAAAAAAAAATGTGTTGACACCTATGGAGATTAGCTTGATTTTAATTCGTTGTAATGCAGATGCAGTAATGGATTTATTGTGAGGGGAATGGACAACGAAACCCAAAGGCAGAGTCTAATGTAAAAGCATATGTCTTATCAGGGGAAAAAGCAATGAGCAGGATTTGGGCATCGAAACAAAGTGCAGTGAAGAAACAGGATTTTAAAATGGACAGTTTGGTTCTAATGTTTAAATGGCCTTAGCGAAGAATGTGTAGAATCCTTCTTATTATAAATGAAGGTCACAGTCGATTGCGATCCTAAAGTATCCCTTTATATGAGATTTACAAAATAATTAAGCAGTAGAATCCTCCAAACAAAACATAAGAGACATGCTATTCGGCTGGGTATCCACGTGGTAGCAACGGCACTAACCAGTAAAAAAAACACGCACACGCACACGCACACTCACACATACCTTCAACACAATATAATAAAAAAGACCCCCTAAAACACACCTAGCATGGCGCAGATAAGCAACTTAAGCAGATCTATCAGTGTGAATTAACAGCAGCATCCCCCTTACAATCTCCATATAAGAGAGGTCTAAATAAAAGACACAGAACCACCTGCTGTATTATTTAACTGGGTCATCAGTGCCCCAACCAGTACCTTCAGCTAATTCACATACACACAAAACATTGTCACCATGCACAGAGCCAAATACTCCAGTCTGCACCTTAGCTAGACTTCTAGTCACACTGAACAAACTCGCAACAGACTTATTCAACAATAAACATAATTGCTTTACCCTGCCTACCGCTTTACCACAACACAAAATCCAGGACTCGAAATGTAAGTGAGAAAGTATGACAGGTAATCTGCACTGCAAGGCAATAAGAACTGCGGATGGGGCGCTATATGAAGAAGTATAACTCAACATAACAACGCCTCTTTGTAATTTACTCCAAATTCTAACCTGTTGGAATAAAACTATGTGCTTTTTAAAACATAATCTGACACCAATAAACTATAGAAATTCAAGATATAGCAAAAGAGAAATGAAAAAACACTGCCCGAACAAGGTGGTGCCATTGCCAAGAGGATGCGATGACTTACCGTTCTGAAATATTCAAGGGGACGAGGAGCCGGAGTTGTACTCACCAGGAGTGAAGGGAGGGTCTGACCGGTCCTGGTACTGCCCCTGGCAAACTAACTGATCTGCAAAATTTACACCTGCACAGCGGACCCCGACCCTGACCTGCAGGCAAGAGACAGAAAAGAAAAGTTTAAATGCAGAGGCATGGTTTGACTTGTTTGGTCTTGTTTTGCATTAATGTGCACACACCATCCATAGACGTTTCAAGATGCAACAAATAAACCTGCAGTGTCTAAAATCTAGAAAGTGAGCACGGTTTCACATGTAGTTCCTAAATCACTGCAAATGATAACCCACCATTTTAGGGGTTCTACACCTCCTCCCACCCTAGTGTAGTGCGTTATAAGTAGTCAAGGCAAAATGTAAGTTTTTTGAAAACTTTCAAATTTTGTGAATTTTGCTCATTTGCACAACTTGTAGACTGAAATTTAATATGATTTTCCCCAGCTGAACCCTGGTTCGAGCAGAAAATATCCCACAGGGAGAGTAAAATCATGCTCAAATGACATTTTCTCCTCAAACGAATCTCCTGCTGTTATCCCACTGACTTGTGCATGTGTGTGTTAATTTTTTGTATGAAATACCTGCAAGTACATTTCACATCACTTTTGAAAAATCTGCAGATTTCACTTATCCCTGATCACGATCCCCCAGGTTATTGGAACAGAAAATTTTGCAACACAAAAATGTAAAATTTCCGATCCCAAACCACAAAATGTGTAGTGTTTTTGTGGCAAGGCAGAAGACGTGTTTCACAAAAATATAGCTCGGTCTTTGGTCTGTCAATATTGGAGACTCAGACACGTCACTTTCTGTGATATGGCAGAGTGTCCTGAGGCACCATGCCTCAAACAGTAGGATTTCTGATGCCAGACAGTGCATATCTAAATTTGAAAATTCTTATCTCTCTGGTATAAGAGCCACTATTCCATAGGTGCACAGGGCGGTAGGGAGAGAATGGAGAGGTTGGTGGGCAATGGGGCTGAGTGGAGGGGCAAAATGAGGATTGGGGCACAATAATTATTCGAGATGCAATCTGAAGCATTGGGGTTGGAAGGGCATTCAGAAGGAGAGTTCACGCTACTAACTCTAATCACATACATGAAGCGGGGCAGTTAACCTAACGCACATACTCCCTAGATTGTAGAACCACAAACACAATAGGGCGCGGTGGCTGAGCAATTCTTTTTACTAAATTTTGTACATATCCCTGGTTTCCCTATGCAAGATTGCAGAGATCCCACTTTGGAGAAGGGCAGTGGAAAAAAGACCACCCTTTTGGTAGTGGACGTCTCACCCACGTTTTAGGGCATGCATCATCATAGTCTCCCCACCCCTGGTAGGATGATACCACCAGGCCGGCCTCAACCTCCAAGCGTGACAACTGGAAAGAGTTCTTAGATAAAGTATTTCCTGGACAGGAGGGGATCCAGAGTAATTAAAAGTATCTAGAGGTAACCAGGTTTTCACCTTTAATAACAGTAACCTCTGGTGCATCTAAAAACAGCTATGTTATGAAGTGACCGTGCAATGGCTCAAACCATCGTCTTTGTGCCAACATGTTTCTGCCCAATTCAATTGCCTATATAGGTCAAGGCCATTCTTCAAGGCCGCGGATCCCTAAAAGTCTGGCCTAGTCACCATTAAGAACCTTGCACAATTAAGAAGAGAGAGGTCCCTACCTGAGGGAATAACCACCATCCGGTCTGGGGAGGGACAATGTACCTACCTCGTACATCCGGTAAAGCCAGGATTTGCAATAGGGCTCTTGATGAATGTGTGACTACAGAGGGCAATATCACGCTCCAGACCGGATGGTTGTTGGGGGAGGGGTGTTTACCGCAGGAGAGAGGAGGAACCAGAAAGGATGTCATGTAGAGGACAGGATGTGGCGTTATAGCCAGAGCTCCAGACTTTGGAGCTGTGGAACTATGTTTGAGTTCCGGGGTCGGCTCAACATCCTGTGATTCTGGACAAATCAGTATGGTGTCAGTTACTGACAAAATCCAGGGAGCAAAGTCTGTATCTGTATGGCCCAAGGTGCTGCAAGCTCCCTCTCGTGCCATATGCCCTACAGTGATCTGGGAAGCCTTTTCTTGTGGTCCAGGGAAGTCACTGGCTAACAGGCAGTACCCTGTGCAGGTACTGACATTTACTACTGGTGAACCAGGTCCATAAATATTATTGCAGTCCTATCAAATAAACTTTCTCTCTACAGGCCCTTTACTCACTAAAGTAGTGGTTCTTAACCTGGGGGGTACGCGGACACTAATGACATTTAGCCATTATTTCTGGTCAATAATCATGAGCATTTTGGAGGTAAATGTACCAAGTTGGTTATTTCTATGAGGATAATGATTTTATTAAGTAACAGTACTACTTACTTGAAGTATATTGTATTGACTTCCACAGGTATGATGTATTTATAAAATCAATAAAGATGTGCTTAAAAAATAATCTTAACCATTTAAAAAAATGTTTGTACTCGAAAGCTCATTGTTAGTTTAAGACGGAGCACAATCACTGTTCGCACTAAAATACACCCCAACTAGCAATCAGCTTCTGACTTGAAGTGCCAATGTCACTGGTTCCCAACCTGTGGTTCGGGAACCCTGGGGGTCCACGAAACCTCCTCAGGGGGTCCGCCCCTGCTTAGAAAATGTAATAATATTAACAGATTAGGTTCTCAGCTTTCAGTAATGGTTCAGTTGGGGGTCCCCAGATTCCAATAATGATTCAGTGGGGGTTCCAGTAATGATAGAGTGGGGGTCCACAGAAATCAAAACGTTGGGAACCGCTGGCCTATGGTTTTTAGAGGCTCATATTCATCTGCACACTTAGACAACCAGAGTTCTAAGAACTCACTGATCTTCAGCTATTCACAAAGGCAGGCTGCCCAGAAGGCCCTTTCAGTATGTGCATTCTCTCATTCATTGCTTTACGAGTCAGGAACTTAATGGATTTCAAGCACCAACACTTATTGTATTGGAAAGGGGGCGTCCTGCCAGTGTACCACTTTCCCAGTAGGCCGCAGGTACTCTGCCATAATGAGGACCTGGTCTTCTAGATTGTATGCCATCACTGCCTACGACACTTTGTGACACAAAAACCCTTCATGGTCTCCAGTGCTGACCATACAAGCCAAGCTCAATTGCTCCCCGATCTCTGTCTGGGGCCCCAGTCAATATAGTGACGACTTCTGTCCCCCAACATCTGCTGAGAACTGTATTTTCACATGAAAGCCTTTTTACTTGTGAATATAAAGTAGGTCTTATACCATTGTGTAGTAGCTCCGACATTTAAACATACAGTTGCAGGGGAAAGTACATGTGCTGAGTTATTATAGTGTGCACTTGTTTGTGTATTATTCTTGAGGTAGAAATTGCAACTACAAAAAAAAAGGCTGGGGTCCATTTGTTCCAGTTGTGATTAAATGGGGCTTCCAGAACTCAACAGGAAAGGCCCACTTCTCTAAGAACAGACACTGCTTAGTCGCAGAGGTGGTAGTGATTAGGAACTTGTAAAACCATGACAACGACAAACTCTTTAGAGTAGTATGAACGTGAAATGAATAAGACTTTATTAACAGGTAAGTGATTAGGGCAGTTAAAAATGTATCACACGCAAAACATATCTGCAGTGCTGATGTGCTATGTGCTAGTTTGACTAAAACACGAGCAGACCATTCAGAACTCGGCAGCCAGAATCACCCTCAACCCCCCTATGCCACACTCCCATCACACCACACCTGAAGGAGCTCCACTGGCACACCAATCACAAACAAGCACAATTCTAACTCCTCACCCACACTTTCAAGCACTACATAACACTGGCCAAGCATACCTCAACAATAGCACTGGTTTTCACAAACCTCCCAGACACCTCTGCTTGTCTAGCCTTTACCTGCACACATCCCACGCATACAGCCAGTATATCAAGAAGCCCCCTCCTCACTTCTTGAATTCTGCAAGAAGGTGAAAACTTACTAGGCCTTAGGTGTCTGTGGAATAACACCTGCTTAGCGACAGGATACTCTGCCGGGTGTCAGTGCGCTCTACAAATCTGCTTCTCGTAACAGGGCTTGGTTCCTGGTCAAAAGGGGTTGGTTGGTTGGTGGGTGTGCAGTGCAGTGGTCAGTGGCCTTAAAGATACAGTTCAATGTTCAGTTAATAACTTAACAGGTATCACAGTTTCAAGCTTTTTTGTAAAAGGATGGGAGTGCAAATAATAAATTAGTATGCTGGTATCCACAAGGGCTTTACACACAGAGGAACCATGTATTACAACAAACCGCTCATGGTGAAGGTTTTTGGATGGTGGGAGCATCTACAGAACTGGAAGCTCCCACTCGATTCATAGGCTTGGCTGTTCCAACTGGGAATTGGATTTTTTGGTTATGGATCTACTGCAACTTCAATGATTTCTCCAAAACCGTAAGTGCCAAAGATATGGTTCAATGAATTGCAGAGTGCTCCAGCCAGCACGATCTAACCCTCTTACATGTCTCTGCAACAAACACAGTAGTAAGAATAATGCAGCACGGGAAATAAGGAGTGTCGTAATAAATGACTAGGGATGAGTGCTAAACAATGTTTGGAAGTTATATTCTGTTCACTCTAACAATATTTGTTATTGCGAAGACTTTTTTTATTATGATGCTAATTATACTTGTGTGTTATGCATAAGGTTAGCAATTAATATATGCTAATTACTATGAAACACCAAGAAGTGTGTGTGCGCTGATTCTGGGGTTCAGAGCTGGGTCTCTGTATCTTTACCCCGTAAGAGCAAGAGGATCTCTCACAGGTCTGCAATACTCAAACCACCCCTTCAGTCCTATAACTCAGAAAAGTGGTTGGAGATTCATGTTTTACATTTTACCACAAGGAATCATTTGTTGAAGGGGTGGAGGGAGGGTGAAGCCGGTTGTAGATGGCCCCCAAAAATGTGGAGTTCAGATAGCAACTCAAAACCTGAAGTGAACATGAAAACCCTCCCCCTAGAGCTGGATCTGGACCTAGACAGATGTGGATACCAAGAAGGTCCAGGAATGGCGCAAGCTCACCATCCATATTTTACAGGAAAAAGGGCCTGCAGTCCTGGGCCTCGGCTAGTGCTTTGTCACTTCCAGCTGACTGTGCGGAGCTGGGCTGGAAGGATCCCAGGGCACCTGGACAGCTCACTCCTACAAGGTGAACTACATACAGACCTTCAGGATGACGGGTGCTGTGTGGTTCTTCTTTCAGTCAGGTGCCTGCACCTCTCCTCACTGTGCAGTTCACTCTCTTTCCCTGGTCAGGACACAGCACTACAGATTTTTCCAGTGTTGCAGGCTTGTTCCCAGTCCTAAGGAAGACTGCAACCAAAAGGGGTCTTGTCCCTGCCAAACATCATCTTAGCACTGGAGTACAGAGTCTCTTTAAATTCAGAAAGTATAAGGACTGTGGCCCAGGTGAAGTATTTATTCCAATCAGGGGGCACTATGTGGAAACCAAAAGGAACCTATGTGGCAGCTTTCCTATATTATGAACTCCAAACCCAGTTTAGGGAAGTGTATTATGCTCATTTCTTTTGATCCTTCCCAGACTTTTCACAGCAGATGACCTACTTGTGCACTTGAGCCAGACGGTTTCAGCTGCAGCGTTGCGACTGTCCAGTAACATCAAGCAAAACACAGAAAGGGGGCGGTGTTCAGTTTCTGTGGATAGCTGGCTCAACAAAGAGGGCCTGGCAATTCCTCTAGCCTACCAGACTGCTACAGTGTCAATCAGAGGGTACTAAATAATATAAGAAGCAGGAAATCACGTCCAACATGGTTGAGGCAAGCCTACAAGGACACCACCATCTCATGCAGCTCACACATTATGATCCAAATAGACATGATTGCTACTACATTGGTCTCTAACCATACATACAGGAAACATACCCTCCACACATACTACATATTAAAGAGAGAGAAAGAACTCCAACTATGGGGAACAGGTGAGACATACATGACAGGTCCAGTAGGCAGCAGTTGCAGGTAAAAAGGCCTGTACCTCAGGTATAATCCGTTGCCATCTCTACAAGCCATTTCATAGTCTCGAAGGCGGGGAGTAGTCACCACCCTATGGTAGGGATTATACTTTCTGCGGGCCTAGTTTTAAAACAGCTCAGCTCTAGAGTGCAATATCTCTTACAGCGGTGGCTCCCCTGCTATGGTGGAGGAGTGTCACCCCCACCAACCCCCGAAACCACCCCCTTCCCGCCAGCAGCAGCCGATGCAAACCATTAACAACAAAAGAATAATAATTATCTATGTTTATTATCCTTTCGCTGTTAAAGGAGGGGGCCATGGGGGATGACGGAGACGAGGGGAGTGCACTCTCCTCAGTGCGTATGTGTGTTTGGCCCGTCGTCTTGGGCACTGTGTTGCCTGGCTGGAGAGAAACGGCACAGGCTCCAGTATGCCTGGGAGTGCCTTGGCTGGACGCTCCACCCAATCCGAACGCTGCTCTGAGCAGTGTCAGGATTGGCTGCAGAACAGGCTGGGTGCCTCTGCCTGCTGAGAGGACAGAGCAGCTCAGGTAAGTTGTGTTTTTTTTTCTTTTTTTTACGAATTGTATATAATTATGATCCTGTCCCCTGCCGTGCGCTGCCTCTCCCCTTGTAACCCCTGCGAGCCAGGACTGATCTCTTAACCTCCAGTGGGTTCACTTTTGCTGAGTCAACTGGCAGAAAAATATTAAGCAGGTAAGGTAATGCAGGAGGCTTCCTTCACAACCAGACTTTTCATTGTACATATATGACCCATGTTCTTATATGTTGTGAAAAGTATTTTCTAATCTTTGTACCTGTATGACTTAAGTTACTGAACAAGTTTCTATGTACCTACCTATATGTCCTATGTCCTATTTTATGTGCACGCTATAAAAGGATTCTCTCTGTAAATACATTTCCTGGGCATTCCACATCCTTTCAAAGTGAGGTAATACATAAGTTACTTTGTAGATCCTTCCAATCTCACTCACCAAAAATCACAAGTCATCAGTGTTAGACCGGACATCCTTAGCGTGGTCTCTCCAAACATTTTGCCCTCTGACCTCCCGTTTTTCTAACCTACTGTTGCTGGCCTTTAGGGGTCTGTGCACTTTACTACTGCTGACCAGTGCTAAAGTGCAAGTGCTTTGCCCTCTAAAACATGGTTAAATTGGCTTATCCATAAATTGGCATATTAAATGTACTAGTCCCTAGAAAACTGCACTATGGGTGCCCAGGGCCTGTAAATTAAATGTAACTGGTGGGCCTGCAGCACTGATTGTGCCACCCACTACAGTAGTCTCCCAAACATGTCTCAGGTCTGCCACTGCAAAGCTTGTGTGTGCAGTTTAAACTGCAATTTCGACCTGGCAATTGTACCCACTTGCAGGCCCAAACCTTCCTTTTAATTGCATGTAAGCCAGCCCTAAGGTAGGCCCTAGTTAGCCACAAGGGTAGAGTACAGTGTATATAAGAAAATGAATATGTACTCTTAACTTTAACAAATCCAGCTAGTGAAAAACTGCTAAACTTGTTTTTGACTATTGCAAGGGCTATATATCCCATAGGATAGGATAGGATTGGGGTTGCCTTAAAACAGACTTTAGGTGGAACTTCCAAATGGGAAGATATAGAGCTGTGGAGTTTGGTGTCCCTGGACTCACAATTTAAAATCACAACTTATAGTGAAGTCGTATTTTAAATTGTAAGTCTGGAAATACCACTTTTAGAAAGTGGGTATTGTCTTACTTCAACCATTTTGTGTCTCTGCCTGTCTCTGAATAAACGTCTGGCGTAAGTGACAGCTGGGCTTTGTGCATGCCCACTAGCCAGTCCCACACAAAGGGAGCTTGGGTGCAGCATTTAAATAGTGATGGCCCATCACCAGGCTGATGGGTCTTCATGGGCTTGGTGGGAGAAGCGGACACTCACTTCTGAATAGGGCTGTGCCTCTCCTCACACAAATGGCTGCATAACTCCGTGTAGTGTCTGGAGCCGGGGAGGGCAGGAAAGGGGGCTTGGGTACTTCAAAAGAAGGTCTGGAAGTTTCTCCAACCTTCCAGAACCTGGGCACAAAAGTATAATTGGTGGACCCCAAAACTCACCAAATCAGAACTCTGCAAGGACTGCTGTGCTGGCAAGGAGAAATTTCCACTCTGCACTACTTTGCTATGTTGGCCTACTGTTGCTGTGCACTTACCTGTAGGTGGGACTCCCACTTTGTTGCTTCTCTGTGAGTTGGCTCCTACCCGGCAAGGAGAAGAATTGGACTATAACTGTCTTTGCCCCAAGAGTCTCCAAGGCTTGTTGTTTTGCCCCCAGTTTTCCTGTGAGGTTCCCGGGACATCAAGTACCTCACATCACCACCTCCCCTGCTGCCTGCGTGCTTCACGTTCCAGAGCGTGCCTGGACACTGTTAGGAGAATTCCAGTGCAGGGCCTCCTTCGAATTCAACCCTGCATGTGCCACTCTGTGATTGTGCCTTCCCTCGGATTGCCGACAGTTTCCGTGTGCTAGCTGCTCAATCAGCATGATAAGACCCCAAGTGTGGCCTTCTTGTCCCGCCGATGCCCTGCCCGCTACTGTAAGCGGTGTCCTTCTAGGCTGCTGGGCCCAGTCCCTGCATCAGGCCCACCTTGCGGAACTGTGGTGAGAGGTCTGCCGCATGGACTACCTTGAGCCCTGCTGTACGCGGCCATGCTCCCCTCACCGAGACTCTTAGCACGCCCGTAGAGCTCAACTGATTCACACCATCCGGGCCGCTTTATGGCTACTCCTTCCATGTGGGACTGTGCCCTTTGGGTCAGGTGTCCCGCCTGCATTGCCATATGTTCCCCAGACAAGTCGGAGGCTCCTTGCCTCCCGAAACCGCTCTAGTCACACCAAAATCCAACGAGGACAGGCGCCTTCCTCTTCTCTACGATCGCCAAAGGAGACACATCGAAGAACACTTCCCACCCAAACCATAGTACTCCGAAAAGGAGCCCAGCATACTTTCACTGACATCCTGAGGCCAGATACAAGGCATGGGACAAACTTGCCCTTCACCTCAGCACTAGAACTTGGGCACTACGAAACAGTAAGCACTCCTACTCCGACACCATAAACAGATTTTCAGTAATCCTTTCAAGAACTTGCAACTCAACTCTCTTGTAATCTAATGTATAGTATAGCACCTGATTAATTGATTGGATTTTTGTCATTTTGGTCTTAATTTAATTAGATAAATATCCTCTATTTTTCTAACCCTGGTGTTGTGTCTTTTTTGGTCTCTTTTATTATGTTGCGGTAATTACGTGTTGCACAACTACTTTACACATTGCCTTCTAAGTTAAGTCTACCTGCTGTGTGCTAAGCTAGCAGAGGGCGAACACAGGTTAATTTTGGTTGTGTATCTGACTTACTCTGGCAAGGATTGTGGCCCGTACTTGGACAAGGTACATACCTCTGCCAACTAGAGAACCAGTTTCTAACAATCAGAAATCAGCACGACTCCTATCAACTGCAGACCTCCACAAAACAGAAGCAGACTTCAGTCAGCTAATGGAAACGCTTAGAAAGTAAAACTCTGGACTACCCATCGGCGCTATGATGCTATATTAAAGGCAGACTGAGCACTCTTCAAATGCTAAATAACAATGAGAATATGTAAGTGCAGGAGGAAGCTTCCTACCAGCACATATGTCTGTACAACCTGTGAAGCTGTAAGCTCCTAAAGTGCTCTCTCAAATCCTATGCCTGAATTACTGGAGCTATTGTATACTCTTCATGGGAATCCCTCTCATGTCTGTGCCTTTGGGGATAGAGTAAAATACATTTTGGTGTATTTGTCTCACACACCCTCACCCCCACCCATTGTCCCACCATTAGAATTAGCTTACCGACCACCATCCTCACTGCTGCTGTGTGGCCAACTAGGTTATGTGTGCACCCTTCAGCAAGACACAGCTTTTTAATCAAAAGCACTTTTCTTTTCCATAGTATTGATAACCTTGCTGTGTTCTACTTGTCAGAACATTTGTGGGATCAGTCAATTTGTTAAGCTTTATTCTCTGTGATATGGCGGTTTTACATTTACATTATATAGGTCAAACTTTTGTTGGTTTCCTATCATGTTGTCATTTCCGTATTATTATGTTTATGTATTTTTTTATTTGCAAATGATGGACATCCCCCAGTTACTCGCTTAGGTTAGAAGTTTTTGTTCAATATATTTTGAAAGACAGTAATAAATGTTTGAATGTGACCACTGATAGAGGTATATTTTTCTGAGTTTCTCAGCTGGAATTAGGGGGTACTTGGATATATTTTCCTCACCTGCTGCTTTTTATACGATCATTTGCTAATCTGCAGTATGTAGTCTCATGTAAAGATATTCTTCATTCTGAAGCTGATATGTTTGAATGTTCTTCCCATCAAAGTTCTGTCCTATCTTTACCCAGAGCCCTTCCTGTGTACACTTGTAGTGCAGACCCTATTGGGCACATTACCTCACCAGGCTGCAGCTCGCGGGGGGACATATCCCCTATCACCAATGGTTTTTTCAGCTCTGTGCACAGTGCCGCCCGATAGGCCCTTCGGGTGGAACAATGACCCAGCCCAGCCTGGGCATCCAATCGAAGCGCATCACCCTGGAAGGTGCATCTTCTGCAACAACAGAGAAAGGAGAGAGGTTAAAGCACAACCACGGAGTACCTCCAGACTGGTGGAAGCAGGGGAGAAGAGTGGGATGAAAAGTGAGCATAGTCACCTCTTTCAGTCTGAGTCTACCAAGTCAGATGGATGACAGGAAGGAGGAGATCTAAAAACCAATCCTACCAAGGTGCAGCTCCATCAGAGGCTGCTAAACCAGAAGGTAGCAAAGAGATCCATAGCAGACGTAAGATGAACAGGAGAGGTTGGTGTTATGCAAGGAGCCATGCTGATAGAACAGAAACTCAAGACAGGGAGCAATTTTCATGGAAAAGTTTATTAAGGTAAATGCTACTATTCCAGATCTGTCAACTCAATGCTACTGAACACTAAGTATTCATAGAATGACCTTGCTGATGTTGTGTGTATCAATTAGAAGTAATATTACCATTCATTTTGAAGTACCACTTTTAGGTGTTATTTTTAAATGAACTAAATGTTTTGAACTCAAAACCTTAGCTCGGTAGATGGAAAAAAAACCACCAAACATGAAAGAATAAATAATTAGGCTGCTATTTCTGTTCTCCCAACACCCGCATGCAACGTCTACACGCCAAAGGTCAATACCACGAACACACAGGCAGAGCCAGGACCAAGCACAATCAAGTGTAACATCAAGATCCTCGTCAACCAACTAGGATTAAGGCCCTGGACTGCGCTACAGCTCACAGGTTATAGACCATCTATATGAGCATGGGTCACTATAGACAAGTCAAACACATGATCCTAGGAGAGGAGTTTAATTAAATCACAGCATCAGTAGAGGGTAAATCGTTAAGGCCCCAAGCCACACTTTGGGAACCAAGAGGAAGAGAAAGGTTTAAGAATATGGTGCAGAAACATTTTGGGGGTCATTCTGACCCTGGCGATAGACTACCGCCAGGCCAACGACCGCGGATGCACCGCCAACAGGCTGGTGGTGCATCCATGGGCATTCTGACCGCGGCGGTACCGCCGCGGTCAGAAACGGAAAACCGGCGGTGTCCCGCCGGTTTCCCGCTGCCCTGGGGAATCCTCCTTGAAGGAGGCGCAAACAAATACAAATGGCTGCATTTCTCTCAATCTCCCACACATTGCATGCATGCTGCCCTCTATGGCACATGCACAATGTGTGAAAAGGTTCATGATTTGTCTAGGCATGGGGTTTTGTAGTAGAGGAGTATGATTCCAGTACAAACCCTATGTTAAACAGCACCCACACACTTCTCCACAATGAGCCAATAGTGTGAGTGCAGCGAGGCAGCTTGTTTGTTCCCCAGCACAGGGGAAGTGACCAGCCCCAGGCCACTTTAACTAAATATAGCTCTGCGCTGCTTGCTCCCTCTTGCGCAGCGCAGCACAACTTTGGATGTTGCGCTACACTGTGCTAAAGAATAGTAAATCTGCACCTTCGTATGTATGCCTGCCTGCCTGCCCAGCATTAACCCACCATCAAACTCTGACAGCTGGTGGTCTCTCCTTATCCCTCTCCCTCAACCTCCCTCTCTACTTCTCTATGGACTTTTAACCCTCTCTCCCTGCGCCTTCCTCAGCTCACTTTATATACCTCACTCGCCTAAAGTTTCTCTACGTCTCTCTCATGACCTTACCCCTCTCACTCACTCTCTGTACCGACATTTGTCACTCTCAATCCCATATTACTTCCTCAGCGTTCTCTCTACATCATCTTCCTGAGCTCACTGCACTGTATCTCTCCTTCATCTACTTTGCGTCTCACACATCACCTCCATCTTTACCTCACCTCTGTATCTCTCTCCTGGTCTCTACTACCTTACCCATCTCTGCCCTTTCTCTACAGTAACGATCTCTTCTCCTCAGGCTGTAGCTAATTTCTCTCCATACTGTAAATCTCCCTCATCACATCACCCTTTCTCTACCCCGCCGCTCCCTCTTTCACTACCTGGCATCTCAATTTACCTCACCATTAGTGTACAACTTCACCTCTGCACTCTCCATTTCTTTTGTTCTACCTCCGTTCCCTTTTCTTCATCCCGCTAAATAGCTTACTCCTTCCAAGTTACTACTGCTTTTCTACCTCTGCTCCTTGTTCTAGATGATCAATGCCTCTGTCTTTCTCTATCTCTCACACGAACACATCTCTCCTTCTGGACCACATTCTCGATTTCAACTTAGCCCTTCCACCTCAACTAGCTCTTTCAACCTCTTTCCTGATAGATCCCTTTACCGACTACTGCTTCCTCTTCTACTATCGCTCAACCTCTGTAAAAACCTCACCCTTCTTTTTCTATTTCAAATAGTTTGCTCTGTTTTTTCTTTTCCCTTTGCACCACATTCCTTTATAACCTTCTCCCCTTGCTTTACCTTTCTTCCCTACTACTGCCTTTGCCTGTTTTCCTGTATCTCTTCTCATCTTGCTGTTTGTCTTACACCTATTTGCTTTTCCTACAGCTTAGCTTTGGTGTCTATGTCTACTTTTCCCGCCTTTACCTGTAATTCACCTCCTGTTATACATTACCCCTCTCGACCCTTGGGGTATTGTACTCCTGTGCCTCACTCCATTGTATTCTCCCTATCTCTAACTACCACACTTCAAAATCTTATATATTTCTCTACTACTCTACCTACAGCTTCTTTTTTCTACAGTTCATTAGCTTTCCTTCAGCCTTCCTCAGCTTTATGTTTACTTCTCTTTGGGCCTGATGTAGCAAATGGTTTTACCCATTCTGTGTCGATGGGAAAATGTGTTTGTACATATGGCCCTAACTCACAAACCTTTCTACATCATTTGTATCCATACCCTGTCTTCTTCTACTTCACATCTCTCACTATAATGTTCTATCTCCTGTTTTCTGCCCTGTCCAGTTACTCTTACCCAGGAGACTCACACATAATGGTCTAGCCAGAGAAGTGCGCACATAAACAAAGAGAAGAGAGACAAGGCCAGAGGCAGCCCCTCCGATATGGCGGAGGAGCGTTGCCCGCTGCTGAAAACAGAAAAATAAAGCGATAAAAGTACTTTATCACTAGTTTTCTGCTTAGTGAGGACGGGGCCAGCCACCTCCACGTCACCAGGGAAGAGGAGTAGTATGTGCATTTCTAAGTGCGCATGTCAGTTTATGCGTTCGTCTGACCGGTCAAACTGACATGAACCCTTAGAACTCTCTATCCGGCTGCGTCGCACAGCCAGGTGGAGCCCAAGCGCAGGCTCCCACTCTCTCCCTGAGCAGCATTTCTTCCCGCTCAGGCCAATCCCAGTGCTTCTCTCATGCTGGTAACAGCATGAGAGAAGCATCTGGATTGGGTGGGGAGGGAAAGAAGAATTGAGGTGGTGCAAGCAGCAGAACACCAGGGCAGCGGGTAAGGTTTTTGGCTTTTTATCATTATCATTGGTCACCCCACACACCCGCATTCTGCCCCCTTAACCACCTCCCCTTCCTGACAACAGCTGCTATGGGACAAGGCAGGGGCAGAGAAATTAGGAAAAAAATATTAGATTTCATCCAATGAAGTGGTGAAAATTCTTAAAGCAGTGCTTAGATTTTCAATGTTGCAGCAAGATTGCCATTAGTTAAGGGAGGTTTATTTGTGATTACAAATACTTGGCAATTAATGCTATATTGTGCACTAGTCTACTAAAAATCTAACACATTTTCCTTTAGTAGTTATTCCTACAGTAGATAGACATTACATTTTTCATATAAAAGGCTGCAGCAAGTAAACTAACTAAACTAAAAAAAATCAAAAAACAAACTCAAAAAGAAAAGACTTTATTAATGCGTGTCACGCTGTCTTTCCCTACTGTTTGCTGCCGGACAGCAGGCAACTTGGGTTTTCGGCTGTTTTGCTTGCACCAACATCTGAAGGTTTAACATACAATTCAAATATCTGTTGGCATTGCGAGGATTTGAATGAGCCGAAAAGAGGTAATACCACTGCTTTAAATGGGCCGGTACTCTCCGAGTACCGGCACTTTTTTTATTTTGAGAGGAAAAGTACCTGCACTTCTCAAGGAAAAAATAATACTTTTAATTAGAGAGTACCGGCACTTCTCAGAAACAAGCAGGTACTCTGATAGAGAGTACCTGCACTTCTATTTTTCCATTTCAAGCACTGGGTAATACATTCAAAATTGCTCCACACAGGGAGCCCAAAATATATCCTGCTTGGTGCACTACAAATCCTTAAGATGTCTCTGAAATGACTCCCAAAATGTTGCCTTCCTGGCTGGTGCCCTTAGAAAAAAACGTTTAAAAAAAATGTCTCTCTGATTTTGTCAGACGTCGTGTGTGAGGTACGAGCCTCAGCGTCAATCTTAGATATGCTATGAAAGCGTACACTTTCTCACTGACGTCTCTCCCCTAAGGAGAAAGGTGAACACCGGCAGTCGAACACCTCCCCACCCACTTACAGTCACGGACAGTCAGTCAGTAACCTTGAGGCGCGTCCCCGCGAACTGCAGCCCGCGCCGCACAAGCCCACTGGAGTTGCTCTGCGGGTTCTGCAGCAGCGCTGGGAACAGACGGTACCAGGGAAGGAAGCTGCAGCGACTGCCAAAGGATGCCAAGAGACAAGCGAGGGCATGAGCGGCCGGTGAGAAGGGCCACGGGTGACAGTAAACCCTGCGCAGTCTCGCTGTCACTCCGCGGTTGTTCTTCGCACACATACCTACGAAAAGCCGCCTCGGGCCTAACACGTTCCCGTTTTCTTAACTGCTCTCTCTTATTGTTCTATTTCTTCCATCCATGTTCTTCCCGCCTTTTTTGGTAGTCTCCTCGTTTACACTTTCCTCTTCTTTCTCTTGATGTCTAGCTGTGTCTTCCCCGTTTTAAAGTCTTACATGTATCTCCACTTCCTTCAGTTACTACAGATTTCCTCTTACAATTTGTCACTCCATTCTTTCACTCCCCACTATGTCGACTTGCCCTCCCCACTCACCTCCATTGCAGGCCTCGAGTTCCCTTTCTCGAAATGCCCCATTTCTGTGACTCCCACCTTTCACTACACTCGCATTCTAATTCCCTCACAAACTCCCCCCCTCCATTCCACCTCCTACATACAAAAATCACCTCAATCTCACCATCCCCTCCATACTTCTACTCTCCATTCTTTTTTCCCAACTCTCCATAAACTTTCCCCCTTACCATCTCCCTCTGGCAGTTCCCACTCCCGGCTCCTGTTTTCTCCGATTACCTTACCCCTACCTGCCTTTGTCCTTTTCCAAACTTTACCTCATCCTCTTCTTGCGTTTCTGTAGCAACCCCCCTCCCGTTCACCTGTATTTCTCTTTAAGTAGCCTGCGCCCCTCCTCCCTGGCAATATCCCTCGTGTTCCTAATCGCACCTCTCCCCTCACAGTACTCCCAATTTCTCGTAAAATCTGCGTTTCTTCAATTCACCCCACTTCCACCCCTGCCACTTGCTCTCACCAGGCCCCCCTCTCCACGAGCGCCCCTTGGCGCCGTCCTGTCCTACCTCTGGCCCTTCTGGGGGCACACTGCAATGCTGATGCTCGAGCAGCCCAGAGGAGTTGGGGTGGTGAGGAGGAGGGGGGGGGGGGGAGGGAGGGAGCAAGGTCTGAGCACCTGATCCCGCTACGCACTCCAGGATGGAAGCCGGCACCAGCTCCAGTCCCGCTACGGAGGACCTGATGGGCAGGATACCTCTCCGGGGCGCTGGGCAGTGCTGCTGCGACCGGCCCGAGGAAGGTAAGAGCTGACCGAGTCCCGGAAGGGCAGGGAGTGGCGCTGCGGAGAGCCCGGCTGCAGAGAAGAGTGTGAGGGGACGGCCAGCATGACATTACACAACGTCTGCGTGATGTCCAAATATCGTGATTTATGGAAAATGCCTGTGTGTGTAAAAGCAACGGTGCACTGCTGTCTTTTATAGAGGTGCGCGAGCCAGCAAATTAACAGAGTCTCGAGCCGAGCCAAGGGTCGGCTCTGGCTCTAACAGCCCTTGGACCACCCGAGGTTTGAAAATATTTGACATACGATTCATGCAACAAACATCACGTTAGAATATGATAAGTTAAAAAAAAAAAAAAATCCAAAAGTGTACTTTAACATGTGGAAGCGTTTCACATTAGCACATTAGATTATATATGTGCATTCAGAAGCATTTATAAAAAGTCCGCGTTTTTAATCATTAACTGATCATCATTCATGTCCTCATCCTATAGGCAATGCTATTAGTGAGCTCAGAGCAGAGGTCGAACTGGGCAGGGGAATGATATTCATAAGGTTTATTAATTTAATCAAAACAGTTTTCACACTTTTTATTTATTTAAAAAGAAACGCTGTTCCTGAAACGGTTTCATTCCCACGAGACGAAAAGGGAGGAAGGGTCTCTACTGTGAAGTGAGAAGGAAGACGGAGTTGAAAAAGAAACAAGGCTTCACGCCATGATGCCTGCTACCTCAAAGGAATGTAAATGTGTGCTATTACTTAATCAGCAAATCTAAAGGCTGCTTGAGAGGCTTTAATTGATAGAATATGGAATGTGTATTTTTTAATGAAAACCTATAAAAACGTTTTACACTAGCTACAGTCAGAATCCTACTAACCTTTGAAAGCACTGTAAATACTTCAACAATATTTTATACAATTTGGGGCAGCCTACTTATATTTTGTATAATATATTTTATAAACAAATTACACATATTCCCAGAGCTTTCAAGCTCAGGCTTGAACTTCTTCTCAATATAAATACACGTCACTATTTTCCCAGTGCACTGACCGGGATGCTAATTAGTGAACACCCAGTTACACCAACAGACATATGAAGTCATTGCATTAACCATCCAAGCTTTCGGACAAGAAACGTGCATTTCCCACAGATAAATTTAAGTTGCATTTACTTGAGATTTAGGGGATCATTACGACTGTGGCGGTCTATAGACCACCACATTAAAAACCGGTCAGTGAGACCACCAGGGAATCACCAGCTCTGCCAGGATCTTTGATTCTGGCTGGAGAGATCCACCGCCATGAAAAGGCTGGTGGAGAACAGGTGCAGGGGGCCACAGGGGGCTTATAAACTGCCCATGCACTTGGCATGGGCAGTGCAGGGCCCCCCACCCAGCACATCACAATGTTCACTGTCTACTTTGCATCAGTGAACATTGCAAGGGTGCTGGTGCCCACTACAGGCTATAGCACTGCTGCCGGCTCAATTTCGAACCGTTGACAATGCTGTAGCCTGTTTCCTGCTAGGCTGGTAAGCGGAAACCAGGGTTTCCGCCTACCAGCCTAGTGGGAAACTCTTAATGGGGCCAGTGTGGAGGTAGCCTGTGTGCCGGCAACCTCCCAGTCGGAAGTTTAGCGAATGGTGAAAAATGTCCACCAAACTCGTAATGACCTCCTTTATGTTTGTGCATTATATTTTATATGCAGTTACCTCTAGATGAAAGCCCAACAAAATTGGGAATATTTTGTTCTTTTTAGCCATGTCTCAGATCACAAACTCACAAACTCACAATCACTACCCTGCCTCCACTGTATTCAGGATCACAGTTCCCATACTTTTCTTTATGCACTTCGACCACTGACTCCGAGGCACGTCAGCTGTCATGTAGCCCAGATTATTTTCGTAGATGGAGAAACATTATAAACTATTTAATCAAACAGGTGAGATTTTTGTACAGCGTACATCCTGATCTCAGGTATCTGAAGGTGAAAATTAATTAAAAGGTGGTTCGGTGAAATAAAATATTTGCCTTGGATCACAGTTTGGTCAAGCAGGGAAGCCTGGATTGATCCCAGATTTTCTAGGTTCAAAATGTGCAATTCAGCCACTATGTAGGTATCTCTTTCTAACATCAAAGGTTAATGCTTTGCCCGTAATTCTTTTAGGATGAGATTAGAGCGTGGGTGACAGGCAGCATCCACATTTTATTTTTGGCTGTTTTACACTGTACAAACATTGAGGACAAACATTGAGGAAGGCCATATGAATGCTTTACACCAGGCACAGACTACTCTACACTTTCTATTTTTGTGCACAGGGGGATTTGTTGGGAATTCACAGAATGCGGAGCAGAGGCCAGATTAGAAACACGTTACATCGTTAGCACTGTAGCTACTCAGCCAAATCACAGCTCTTGAAAGCTTGGCTCGTTTTCAGCTTGAGTTTTCACGAATACCTTGAGCTGCATGGAGCCAGGGATCTCTCTTGAGCTTTCAGTGTCTCATTCACCTCCATCTACAGAGAGGTGCCATGCAGGTCCATGCTTTAAGATATCCAGTACAGGTTTTAATGTTTGAATTCTGGGACTTGTAGTCCGGATATTATATCGAGTTAAACAGGACTCAAAATCTGAGTATGCACAGCAAACACATGCTCTACTCATGCATGGAACTGGGTAACCTGAGAGCCATGGGCATGACATGTTTGTGTTAATTACAAGCCTGTAATACCTTTGGGAGGTTCTAGTAACATCACAGACCACAAGACACAAAGTTGTATAAGTGTATGCTATACAAATGCCTATACCAACCAATCCAATCAATCAGATTTGTAGAGCTCTTCTTGACACCCTTGAGGGTATCCAGGTGCTGGCAGAGTCCAGTTGATTATCCAAATATCCAGGTCTTCAGGAACTTTTGGAACTCTGAAAGAGATGGGGAGGTCCGGAGATGAAATGGTAGCTGGTTCCATGTCTTTGCTGCTAGGTAGAAGGAGCGACCTCTGTATCTGCTACGCTGGATGCAGAGGATGAAGGTTAGAGAAAGGGAAGCGGAGCAGAGGTGTCTGGTGGACTGATGAAAGCTGACACAGTGGTTCAAGTAGGTGGGTCCGCAATTGTGTAGGGCCTTGTATGTGTGGGTGAGGTGCTTGAACTGGCATCTTTTCTGTACAGGGAGCCAATGAGGTTCCTCAAGGTAGGGAGTGATGTGGGTTTATCTAGGGATCCAAAACAAGTCTGGGTGCGGCTTTCCTTATAGTCTGAAGTTGTTGGAGGTGAGCTGTAATTCTTGCATAGGGAGCATTATCGCAGTCCAGTTGGCTGGACACGAGGGCCTGGGTGATGGTGCATCTTGAGGTTTGGGGTAGCCATTGGAATATCTTTTGAAGCATGCAGAGGAGGAAGATGCAGGAGGAGGAGACATAGTTGAAATGAGTTGTAATGGTTAGCTTGTTGCTTAGAGTGATGGCTAGGTTCCTAGCGTGGTCAGTAGGGGTAGGAGTAGGCCCGAGTTCTCAGAAACACCAAGATGCGCCCCATGGGGAGCTTTTGTTTCTGAACATCAGTACATCTGTAAATATTGAGCTTCAACCATTGTCCTTCATCCAGCTGGCAACATCTGTCATACAGTTGTGAAAGTTGGTCTTGGTGGTGTCTTCAGAGAGGGAGAGGATGAGTTGTGTGCCATTGGCGTAGGATATGATGATGAGTCCATGGGGTTTGACGATGCTGGCCAGAGTTGTCATGTTGAAGAGGGTGGGCTGAGCGTAGATCCTTGGGGTACTCTACAGATGATTTCCTTGGGTTCGGAGGTGCAGGTGGTCTTTTTGCATTCTTCAGGAGAAGAAAGAGGCAATCCACCTGGGAGCGGTCCTTCGATGCCCATGTTGTGCAGCCTTATAACGAGTGTGTGAAGGGAGACCGTATCGAAGGCTGCAGAGAGGTCTAGGAGGATCAGAGCTGCAGTCTCTCTTTGATCGAGAAGGGCTTGGATGTTGTCGGTAGCCGCAATTAGGGCTATCTTATGCTGTGGTTGCTGCAGAATTTGGATTTGGAGGAGTCGAGTAGAAGGTTCTGTTTCAGATGTGAGGAGAGTTGTTGGTTAATTACTTTTTCTTATACTTTGGCTGGGAATAGGAGTAGGGAGATCGGTCAGTATTTGTTGAGTTTGCTGGGGTCTGCCAATGGTTTCATTAGTAGGATGTTGACTTCTGCGTGTTTCCAGTCCTTGGGGAAGGTGGCATTAGCAATTGAGGTGTTGAACAAGCTGGCGAGTATGTGGCAGTTTCTGACTTCGCCTATTTTGAAGATGCAGTGAAGGCATTGGTCAGTTGGGGCCCCTGAGTGGACCAAGTTCATGATGGAGGCAGTGTCCTGTGGGGTGAGCTGCCTCCATTTGGGTTAGTCGGATGTCTGTGATGGTAGCAGGGTTGTTGTGTTGCTTGAAGAAGTCAATGGCCTTGGGCGGGTGTTTGAAGTTTCTGTAGATGTTGCCGATCTTGTTGTGGAAGAAGTTTGCAAGGTTGTCGCAGAGTTCCTGTGAGGGGGTAATGTTGTTTGTTGCAGCTGAGGGGTTCTTGCCATGAGGGTTGATCTCTTTCCTCTTCAGTGTCGATCGAGAGTCAATGACTTTGTGCTGGAGGCAGAAAGATGAAGCAACTGTGCCTGCAGTGATGAATTTGTAATTCCTATTATCCGCTTTGCATTATTATATACATATCTATATATGTCTTTGCATATATATTTGCTGTTTTTAGATTGAAGATTCTTTGTAAATGTTTTCATTTCATTATTGCGCACATTTTAAACGTGCACTTTCGGTTGTACTGACCTTTCTTTACGAACCTTGCAGAGTGGTTTAATAAATGTATTTCTCGGACTGAGAGCTGCATTCCAGGAATTCCTTTCAGTGTGTGTGTGTGTGCGTGTTTTATCTTGGTCCGTAGTGAAGCAAAACAGGTATTCAGTGTACCAGCTAGCCTGCTTGGTGGACTTTCTGTGGGTGTTGTTGCCGATGGTCGCCGCAGTTGGTGATCCAATTGCTAAAGCGTCTGCTGTTCTGGTCTAGGTTGTTGGAGGAGATGGGGTGGGTGGTGTTGAGGGCATTGACCCATGTGTCCTTTGAGACTTTGCTCCAGGTGTAGGGGGGGGGGGCGATGGCCAGACTGGGGGTGGAGGTCCTAGAGCTGGTGATGCTGAAGTGGACGATAGAGTAATCAGTCCAGGTGAGTTCTGTGCTGTGGCTGTACCTGATGCAGTCACTGGAAGTGAAGATGAGGTCTAGGATGTGGCTGGCAGGATACGTGGGGTCGTGGGCAAGTTGGGTGAGTCTGATGTAGTTCATGCTGTTGAGGAGGTTGGTAGTGTTGATGTCATTGTGGTTGTCGAGATCGAAGTTGAGGCCACCAAGGTAAATGTAGTTGTTGGAGTCCACGGGGCGATGAAGGCCGCAAGAAGGCTGAATCTGGTCCTGGAGGACAGAAGGCGAGGGTGCCCCTGATGGAGGTTTTGCTGTCTGTTCGAAATCAGAAGCTGAGGTGTTCCATGGCTGGGATTGTGTCATTTGTGGTGGTGCATTGGATGGATTCCTTGTGTATGATGGCGATCCCTCCACCAGACTTGTTGATGTGGTTGCAGTGGGTGATCTTGTATACTTCAGGTATTGTGGTGTCGGCATCCGTGGTTGATTGTGTAAAGCTCAGCAATTGTGTATCAGCAGGGTGTGAGCAGAGGTCGTGGCACTGGGTGAGGTCCAGGCGTGGATGGGCGGAAATGGGCTTGCATTTGGCATACCTTCAGCACACCAGCAGAGCACCTGCTGCACGGATGCGCTTTGACCTGCATTAAGTAGGTCCTGGGGTGGGCGGGGCTTCTGTTGGTGGGAAGAACGGTAAGCGGGGAAACCCGGGCACGAAAACACAGGCAGCGGCAGTGTCACTTGGTCAAACGGTAGAAACTGGTTCAGCTTGGAACAAGCAGAAACTGGAGGCCACAGGCAAGTGGCAGACTAGGTAACTAATAACCCCTTCACTGCCAGGCCTTTTCCCCCTCCTGTGCAGAGCCTTTTTTTGGCTATTTGGGGCAGTTCGCACTTAGGCCCTCATAACTTTTTGTTCACATAAGCTACCCACGCCAAATTTACGTCCTTTTTTCCCAACATCCTTGGGATTCTAGAGGTACCCAGACTTTGTGGGTTCCCCAGAAGGAGGCCAAGAAATTAGCCAAAATACAGTGAAAATTTCGTTTTTTTCAAAACAATGGGAAAAAGGGGCTGCAGAAGAAGGCTTGTGTTTTTTTCCCTGAAAATAGCATCAACCAAGGGTTTGCGGTGCTAAAATCACCAGCTTCCCAGCTTTCAGGAACAGGCAAACTTGAATCGGAAAACCCAATGTTTCAAAACAATTTTGCCATTTTACTGGGACATACCCCATTTTTACGATTTTTTGTGCTTTCAGCCTCCTTCCAGTCAGTGACAGAAATGGGCATGAAACCAATGCTGGATCCCAGAAACCGAAACATTTCTGAAAAGTAGACAAAATTCTGAATTCAGCAAGGGGTAATTTGTGTAGATCCTACAAGGGTTTCCTACAGAAAATAACTGGAAAAAAAAAATATTGAAATTGAGGTGAAAAAAATCTGCAATTTGTCTCTACGTTTTACTCTGTAACTTTTTCCTGCAATGTCAGAGTTTTTAAAGCAATATACCGTTACGGCTGCTGGACTCTTATGGTTGCGGGGATATATAGGGCTTGTAGGTTAATCAAGAACTCTAGGTACCCAGAGCCAATAAATGACCTGCACCCTGCCTTGGGTTTTCATTCTATACCGGGTATACAGCAATTAATTTGCTGAAATATAAAGAGTAAAAAATAGCTATCAAGAAAACCTTTGTATTTCCAAAATGGGCACAAGATAAGGTGTTGAGGAGCAGTGGTTATTTGCACATCTCTGAATTCCGGGGTGCCCATACTAGCATGTGAATTACAGGGCATTTCTCAAATAGACATCTTTGTTACACACTCTTATATTTGGAAGGAAAAAATTTAGAGAAAGACAAGGGGCAATAACACTTGTTTTGCTATTCTATGTTCCCCCAAGTCTCCCGATAAAAATGATACCTCACTTGTGTGGGTAGGCCTAGCGCCCCCGACAGGAAATGCCCCAAAACAAAACGTGTACACATCCCATTTTTTGACAGAAAACAGAGGTGTTTTTTGCAAAGTGCCTACCTGTAGATTTTGGCCTCTAGCTCAGACGGCACCTAGGGAAACCTACCAAACCTGTGCATTTTTGAAAACTAGAGAACTAGGGGAATCCAAGATGGGGTGACTTGTGGGGCTCTGACCAGGTTCTGTTACCCAGAATCCTTTGCAGACCTCAACATTTGGCCAAAAAAACACTTTTTCCTCTCATTCCGGTGACAGAAAGTTCTGGAATCTGAGAGGAGCCACAAATGTCCTTCCACCCAGCGTTCCGCGAAGTCTCCCGATAAAAATGGTACCTCACTTGTGTGGGTCGGTCTAGCGCCCACGAAAGGAAATGGCCCAAAACACAACGTGGACACATCAAATTTTTTCACAGAAAACAGAGGTGTTTTTTGCAAATTGCCTACCTGTGGATTTTGGCCTCTAGCTCAGCCGGCCCCAGGGGGGGGGGCCTAAATGGCCTAAAATAAATTTGGCCCACCCCCCCGGGGAGCGACCCTTGCCTACGGGGTTGCTCCCCTTGCGTGACGGCGCAAAAAAATTCAAAAGAAATGGTCTAAATACAATTTGCCCATCCAGGGGAGCGACCCTTGCCTAAGGGGTCGCTCCCCATCGCAAAAAAAAAAAAAACCACAAACAAAAAATTAGCCCTGGCGCCTAGAGGTTTCTGCCCCCCCCCCCCCCCCCCAGTGACAGATCGCCTAATAACAATAGGCCGATCTGCCCCCAGGGGGGCAGAAATGGGCTAAAATAAATTTGCTCCCGCGGGGGAACAACCCTTGCCTACGGGGTCGCTCCCCTTGCGTGACGGCGCAAAAAAAAGATCCCTGGTGCCTAGTGCTCTCTGCCCCCCTTGGGGGCAGATTGACCTAAAATCGGCCGATCTGCCCCCAAAGCGGGCAGAAATGGCCTAAATACAATTTTCCCCTCCAGGGAAGCGACCCTTGCCTAAGGGGTCGCTCCCCATCTCTAAAAAAAAAACAAACAAAAAAAAACAAAAAACAAAATATTTGCCCTGGCGCCTAGAGGTTATAGGCCGATCTGCCCCCAGGGGGGGCAGAAATGGCCTAAAATAAATGTGCCCCCCACACCCCCACCCGGGAGCGACCCTTGCCTACGGGGTCGCTCCCCTTGCCTGACGGCACAAAAAGAGAGATCCCTGGTGCCTAGTGGTTTGACATAAAATCGGCTGATCTGCCCCCAAAGCGGGCAGAAATGGCCTAAATACAATTTGCCCCTCCAGGAGAGCGGCTCTTGCCTAAGGGGGACGCTCCCCATCTGTAAAACAACAACAACAACAACAAAAATCCCCAGTGCCTAATTAAAATAGGCTGATCTGCCCCCCTGGGGGGCAGAAATGGCCTAAAATAAATTTGCCCCCCAGGGGAACGACCCTTGCCTAAGGGGTCGCTCCCCTTACGTGAAATTCACGAACAAAAAAAAAAACTCCCTGGTGTCTAGTGGTTTCTGTCCCCCTTGGGGGCAGATTGGCCTCATAAAAATAGGCCAATCTGCCCCCAAGGGGGGCAGAAATGTCCTAAATATAATTTGCCCCCTATGGGAGCGACCCTTGCCTAAGGGGTTGCTCCCCACCTCTAAAACAAAAAAAACAAACAAAAAGAAAAATTATCCCTGGTGCCTAGAGGTTTCTGCCCCTCCTTGGGGCAGATCGGCCTAATAATAGGCCGATCTGATAGGCCGATGTGCCCCCAGGGGGGGCAGAAAAGGCCTTAAAAAAAATGCCTACCCTGTGAGTGACTCTTGCCCAAGGGGTCGCTCCCTTATGTCAATTTCATTTTTAAAAACACATCCCTGGTGTCCAGTGGGCGTTTTGACAGCCAAATTGCTTTCAATTCAGCTGCCAAAACGCAGAGAGAGACTTCAAAGGGAAGGAAATAACTTTCCTTCCCTTTGAAGCCTCTCTCGGCCTCCCCCACGTGATCGGAAGAGAAATGCAAAGCATTTCTCTTCCGATCGCGCTGGGAGGAGGCTCGGTGACAATCAGCGCGCGCTGACGTCACCAGGGGTGGGGAGGGTGGAAGGGGAAGGGCTTCCCCTTCCATCGCTGACTTGGGGGGGGAACCCCACAGAGGGAGCGCTAGCACTCCCTCTGGGCTGTGTGCCCAGGACATAATGGTTACGTCCGGGGCACAGCAGCACTGTGCCGCAGGACGTAACCATTACGTCCGCGGCACAGAAGGGGATAAAAGGGAACTAATTCAAAAGAACAATGCTGTTCTTTCTAGCAGGGTTCAGCTGTAATTAATGGTCTATTCTTACATATGGCACTTTGATGATGTATGGGATGTTAACTGTGGAAAAGTATGTACTGCTGTTTTACATGAAAAAGTACCAAAACACTTGATGAAAAACTGGATATTATCGTCCAAAGAGGCTCTGGTGACATGATGAATCACAAGGACAAATACTGCACAATGTATTACGTAGATCTTATTAGGAGTGGCCACTTAATTCTGATGGAGCCAGTATCAGCAGTTATTGAGCCCACTAGAATTATGAGCTGTTTACTTGCACCTAGTAATCTGGGTAAAATCTGAACCAGATAAGGAATTACCAGTCGAATCACACCCAGAATTACAGATTCCCTGTGTAATCCCTCATTTGTTAACTGCGCCTCAGGGTTCGCCCTGTAATGTGCCAGGTTTTAATTGCTCACTTGTTTTACCAGTATTGGTTAACTCCAGGACAGGCAAATACTGGCACATTTCCAATTTCAATTTTAACGAGGGCCTTAGTGGATGAAATAAGCCTTAATTCACAGAGAGAATAGCAATCTCATGAATTCGAAGGTTACAAAGTACCTAAAAATGCAACATAAGTACACAAATCATATGACAAATAAAACACTGTTTTCCTTCGTAACTGGAACTGCGAATCACTGAGGTAGCAGCCCTACAATGTGTACATAATATGTATTTAACTTATTAAATGTATTCATACAGGCAGAGGGTGTGGGAGGAGTGATGCCTGGGGCTCGTACCATGATTAAGGACACTGGAGATCCGGACAGAGACAGTTAAAAGGATAACAGGAGAAGTTCTTAATATCAGTCCTGTATTGCCTGAAGTAAGCCAATTCTGATCGAGCAGTGGGTTCATAGAGGGGCGGATGGCTTGTTTCCCTGCCACAAGAACTGACACGACCAAAATAATCATTCAAGAGCACATTTTTCTGCTTGTATTTTGCTAAAATGTCATTTGTTTCACATGGAATTCTCAAGAGAAATACACGTCATATTCCCGTTCTCTGGTGTTAGCTTAAGTGGCATCAAAATGATCAAATTGTAGTAAGATATCATATGGGCCTATAAGCAGTACCACTGCAATTATTTTTTTAGGCTGCAGAATTTTCTGCATAGTTATGGACTAGGCGCATTTGCTATACAATCCATAATCTGCAAAAAAAAAAAGAAGAAAAAAAAATCCACAACAACTGTAGCTCGAACAAATCAAAAGTTTAAAAAAAACTCAGCAACATGAGTTGCCGCACAATAAAAGGCAATTTGCAAAGATTGACTAGTCCCCTTTCTTTTGCTTATCGCTATATTTGGGTATTAACCTGGTACCAATGAAGTGAAGCCTTCAACCAGACAGCGTTAACCTGTGTAATAAGCACTGGCAAAGCCAATATATCTCTCTAATGAGCGAGCTATTGGCTTCAGCAATTGGGTGGTTAACAGGATTAATTTAAAAAGAGCTATGAAGCGGCCAGGAAGGAGGAGGGAGAAGAACAAGGGATGGGATGAAAAGAAACTGAGAGGGGTGGGGTAAGCTAAGTAATAAAAAAAAAGAGGTGTCCCACAACAAAGAAAAAGCGGATAGAAATTGCATCACAAAAAGCAGGACAGCTAAAAAAAAGTGTCCACAAGTCCTGCATAGGCACATGTGGACTGTATAGACAATGAATAACTAGGAAATAAGTGCAGCACACTAGGATGTGCTGAGGGATAAGCAAAACAAGGGCATATGTTTAAAAGCCAAAATGTGAGCGGTGATAACATTTTATTCACATGGTATGATGCCTACTCACCATGAAAGCTGCACTTCCTCAGAAACCATTACACTGGAAGCCTAGTTTTCAGTGCACCATTCAGGCCTTGCAAAATGCAGGGAAGGTGGTATGGGGGACTAAGCTCCACAGCACTGGATATGAGTATCACTAGCGGGGCTGGTTATCTTTTGCTCCACCTTCCTTCCTCTTAATCCCAGATCCAGAGCGGACAGCAGCAACATGTTCTTATTCGAAGGAAGCAGGTTGTAACAGGCACTGTAATCGCCTTCAGATGGAATGTACCCAATCAGTCTCTTGGGCTCATCTTGTAATGCCTGTGCGTCGGGCAGAACAAAAGAAAAGCGGGAGACTGACAATATTAAAGATAAGGTACGGCGACCATGCACTTTTTAAAATAAAGTTTTATAAACTGTATATTAAGGCAGGGAGGCAGTTTGCAACAAAAAGGAATCCGGTCTCCAGTAAAAAGTGTTTACTGGATTTCTGCAAACACTGCCTCTGGAAACATTACATTTACAAATGTATTTGTGTAAAGGTCCGTAAAACATTCATGGGATGGGATCACTTTTTTTCCTCTCGAGGACATCACTATATCTTGTAATTAGAGATGGTGGGGGCTGATTTATTGCGCACTTAAGTTTCTTCTGCTTGTGTGCTAGATACTGAGCAGCACAGACATACACACCGCTGGCCTCCTTTCCAAGACTGCAGCTCACAGGATGAATAACGCAGTGATTTTGGTCAGTGGTATTAATCTGCCTGTGAATGGAACATACATAAGACTTTGAAGACGGGAAGCGAGCGAGGACTGCAAGAAGAGGTTGAGGCCAGTGTGGCGCAGCTCCAGCTGTTCCATGTCCCTCAGCGCTGGTGCTCACGTCAGCCAGCACTCTCAGCTGAAGAGGAGCTGGGTGAAGTCAGCCATGGAGGCAACAAAAGAACAACGGGGCGAGGATGTAGTGGGTCTCAGAAGCCATGTAAATTGACACGTCCTACAGAAAGCGACAGGCTTTTCATGGTTTCTGTAAACACTGGCAATCCCACTGCTAGCTCCAAGACTGCAGAACAGTAACACGTAAGGGCACAGAGCCTCCATGGAATACTGTTGGTATACTGAATTAAAATGCAAGCAGCTACGGGCACCGAAGCGGAACACAGGCAAACAGTAACACAAGCAGGAAACAGAGAAAACAAATAGTCCAAAAAATAAAAAGTTAAACAACCAAAACCTAAAGATACAGTATTTGGTCCCTGCTCTGTGAGAGGAAATAAAATACAAAAAGGAGGGACAAAGACAAAGGATTCACCAATAGCAAGCAAGTATTTTAGAAGGACAATCAAAGTAACAAATAAAAAGCAATGGACGGGATGAAAGCTCACAAAGTGTATACAACAGGTCACCAAACAGCGCAAGCGTAAGCTGCATAATTTACCTCTTTTTGCCCCATCATTTGGTCCTCCCCTTTCGCATAATTCCAGTGGCCCTGCCTGTATGTAAACCATGTGCTGCTCCATCAGGGTGGCTGCTAGGACTTGACGGGGAGAGGCCTTCAACCCCCTAAGACCAGCCCATTAAATATAGTAAAAACACGGGAAATTAGTGGGTATGATGGAGATGTATCAGGTGAGTGAAAATTACAATCTCCTGGTGTCAGACTTATTTGGGGAGAGGGCCCCAAGGCAGACAGGGGCTACTGGGCCCAAACTATTGTGGTTCAGGTCGTTTGTCACTGGTGTCCTGGGGACTGTCCTACTAAGGCTCTGCAAACTAGGGCACGTACACACCATCCATGCTTGACTCTAAGGGTAGCTAGTGTGAGTTGTCAGAGGCTTCTCAGGAAGATAGAATGGGGGAAAGAGCTCAACACTCAACTAACAGACATAGGCCCTCATTACAACCCTGGCGGCCAAAGACCGGCAGGGTTGTTTTGGCGATCGTACCGCCAACAGGCCGGTGGTACAAATTGCCATATTTTGACCGCTGCGGTAGCGCCGCGGTTACACCGCCGGTACCGGCGGTTTACCACCATCGTTGTCCCAGTGGTTATAATCCGCCAGGAAAGAGCTGCTTGCAGCGCTGCCCTGGGGATTATGACTCCCCTTCCCGCCAGCCTGGTAGAGACCACCATGGAAAGGCTGGCGGGATGGGGAGTCGCGGGGCCCCCGGGCACAGCCCCACCCTGCTTTTCACTGTCTGCACAGCAGACAGTGAAAACCGCGACTGGTGCAGCTGCACCCGTCTCACGGCCGCAACACTGCCGGCTCCATCAGGAGCCGGCTGCAATGTTACGGCCGACATCCCCCCTGGGCCGGCGGGCGGAAACTCTGTTTCCGATGTTGTAATGCAGCCGGTGAGTTTGTGGCTGCATAGGCGGCCTCCGCCACCCGCCAAGGTTGTAATGAGGGCCATATTGACCTATTGTCCAGCCCAGAGCGGATTGTTTCAATAAAAGAAAGTACTTTAATCTTGAAGCATAACTTAATTATACGCAGTGCAATTAGAAGTAATGCAGCTAATGGCTGAGTTCCTGTTTAGGATCTTGAAGGCTAAACATTTTGACAGCCCTCCCCCAACTAACAGACCTCCAAAGCCTCTATAATCCAAGGCAAATATTCTGGGACACAGTGCTGATCAAGCACAGCTGCTTTTCAACCAGTCACCTCCAAGATATATATGCACCAAACATTTCAGTTCACTTTGCACTTCTTGTGGTTATTCACAAAAAGTCTTAATTATTGCTGCAGACCTTGGTCAGCTACTCAGTCTCTTGTTCTCTCAAAGTTCTCAAAGGCAAAGATTAACTACGTCTTTGAGATTCAGTGTGGGCATGTGCCAGACAGATGTGTGCAGTGGTCCTGCTCCTTCTGTGGTAGCTTCTGAGATATTGGAACCATGGAGGCTGAAGAACTTTAAGACTTTAAACAATTTAGTGTGGTGGCTCCTAGTGGCAGCTCTAGTCTTCCCATCGCAACAGATGCCGTTCCCAGATCAGACTACCTGCAACCCTAGTCCACCTTTGGAGAAGTCTAGTCACCAGATAAAAAAAAAAAAAGCAGACATGAAAGTTGAACTGCATTCCCACGATTCATTCTTGCTATGTGCTCCAGTGAAATCTACCTCTTGTAACAATATACACTCTCTCAGCAATTGGGAATCTCTACCTTCATTATCATTAACCACTTGGGTAGTTTATGATCAATCTGGACCACAAACCTGGCACCAAACAATTAAGGCTGGAATCTCCTCATGGCCCATGCTATCACATAGCACTTTCTTTCAATGAATCTCCTACTTCTGTTTCACAGGACACAGTCTGCTGCTGATTAAGGCCAGTGGACACTACAGGCCAATAGGTTGAGCCAGTACTGTTCTAACTCCCATATCAGAGGCGTCAGTCTGTACAGTGAAGGCTTCCAGAAGCCTCTAACACAGGAGCATTACACAGTGCTGCCTTCAGGTCCTCAAAGGCCTTCGGATAAGTCTCAGTTCAAATCAACTTTCCAAGGCTGCTTCTTGGATTTGAGAGTTGGTAAGGATGCATCTATACTCCCATAGGCTGCCACAATGTTCATACAATACCCACACAAACAGTGGTCAGAGTGCCACTCAATAACTTGAAGTCCGTCGACTGACTAAACGAGATGACAAAGAAGATTCCTCTGGGGCTGGTAACAATCTAGAACAGGTGGGTAGACTCCAAGGATTATGGAGTTGGGGTATGACAGATATCTAAACTGGATGATATTTGGTGTGCTTTATTTAAACAACCCAATAATCAGCTCTTTCATTACCCTTTCATTTCCGTACGGACAGTTAAGCCACGCAATGTCTCCCTATTTATCCAAGCTACCAGACTTTAATCCACCAGAGACCACGCTACTAATGGATGAAATTACTAAACACAAAATATCCCAGGTAGATCACTCTTTGGTGATTCAAACCCTAAAGCTCTTTGACAGGCTTCGTCAAGCAAGGGAAGGTGACACAAGAGAAATGAAGAGTAGCAGGAAGCCAGAAAGGGCCACACATAAAAGTAATAGCATCCCAGCTGAGCATGATTCAACTAAACCTGTTACATTAAATGTATCTCACTCAATAACAGAGATATAGTCAAGAACAAACATAATGTAGACTCTATCCTTGGGAGCAAGGAAGAAGGGTTTGAGGATTGCATGATTTTAAAAATCTCTATATATATAGTTCTAGATGATGTCCTCAAACACCTTAAAATCTGGGGGTTGGGGACTGTGTCATTAGAAAGGTATTGTCCTTGATATGACTCAGTATGTGGGGTCAGACCACAGCTTACATTTGCCTCAGTGGGAGGGGTAACATGGATACATTCTGCTCTTAGTCAATACTGCTTGTATGGAATGTAATCTTGGGTTTATAATTTGCCTGTATGTTGACAGTGCTACCAAAGTTGTTTTTCTTCTATTTGCTGTCAAAATGCCAATAAAACAATTTTAAGAAAAAAATGAGAAGCATCCAGCAGGTTCACTAGTCTATCAGAAACGGGAACAGGATATGGATCTATTTTAGTCACCTCATTGAGGGCCCTGTAGTCCGCACCAAATGCAAGTCTGTGGATCTTTGCTTGGCATCAATACCTATGGACTGGCCCAAAGACAGCACAAAAGCTCAACTACTCTCAAGTTCACCATCTTAGCTATCTCTGCCTTGATGAACTTGATCCGAGATGCTATAAACCTTGCCCTTCACTGGCAAGCTATCCCTTGGTCTTGCACACAATTGTCAACCCTCTAATCGGTGAAAGGAGATGGGAACTTCCTCCACCACTTCTCTACACTCTCTTTACTTCTCAGGAGTCACTTCAGGGGCAAGCTGTATAACTTCCACAGAGCGACCCTACTTGTCTTTGTGCAATAGCTCGGGAAGGGGTTCACTATTTTCCTCAATGTCCTCTGTCACTGACAGGATGCAAAGTCTCTCCAGAAGTATGGCTTAAGTTGGTTCACATGGAATACCCTCTTTAGCTTGCATGTGGTACCTGTGTCCACCATGTAGTTCACTTCAGATACCCACACCTCTTATCCACCAAAGCTCTTGAACAAATGTGCTTCAGCACCAAAATCTGCTGATCCTTCTAGCAGCCAGCCAGTATTGGCAATGAGCTAAATACTCAGACAGAAGCTAGAAGGGACTAAACCAAACTCCTTTCTTCTATTTTCTCTGTAGGCAGACAAAAAACATAACAGCAGGAGGTCCCACTGTCTCATGGGGTTCTCCGACAAAGATTCCAACCTGCTCTTAAGGGTTCTTTTTAAACCTGTCCACACGCCTATTGGTCTGAGGTGGTATGCTGTGAAGAAGTTGTAGATCATTCAAGCTTGCTAGCTTCTCTCTCTCATATAAGGGGGTTAAAGTGTGTTCTGTAACTGGAAATCACTGTCTTAGGAAATCCAGCCCTTTAGAAGATCTTTAGAAGTGCCCTAGCTACTACTTTTAAAGTTGTGCTCCTCAGTGGTGCTGCCTCTGGATACCTGGTGGCATGATCCAGAAAAGTCAAGATGCACGTCTTGTATGATGCTAGGGGGATCAAATGGATAAACAATGCCAATGCTCACCCGCTCAAATGAACCACCTACTTGTGGCAGTGGCACTAGCCGTGCCTCGATTTTACCTCCTGACTTATCAATTAACTGGCAAGTAAGACATGTTGTTCTACAAAACGCCTCTGTGTCATGGTACATCCCTGGCTATCTGAACAAAGAGTCCAAACTATACTTGCCTGTTTTGATGCCCAGGTGCCCTTCTGAGGGCATCTGATGGGCCAGTGATAAAAGGATCCTGTTCACAATGGGAACCACTAGCCTCTCACAAGCTTCTGGCTAAGGATTCACTGGCTCACTCTACACTAGTCCACCCTGCTAGCCAACAAAAGGTTTCACAATCACTCCCTTGCAGTCCTTTCTTCTGGGCTTCCTTCTAAAGACCCACCAGTGTAGGCCATTAAACCTGTGCCTGACGCAACTCCTCCAGAGTACATCCTCTAGCAGCCACTTAACCCTGAAGCTCTGGCAATGGCTCAGTTATCTCCAACACCGGGTTCAATGGATGTTTCATCCTCCAATCCCTCTGAAGCAGGGGTGATTGGCGCTACAGCAGGCACCTTTTTAGAGTCTGCCCTGACCCTCTGGCTCCTCTTTTCTAGTCACTGCAAATCTGGGATTGACCCATTGTCTTCCTGAGACTGACCTGCAGCCTGTGATCTGGTCAGCACAGCTGATGTGGTCCAAGCTATGTAAGCTTCTGGTTTTGGTCCTAAACCAGAAGCAACCAAATAATTGCCCAACAAGCCTTGGTTCTCATTCACATCTACATCAGCCATCAATGACTTACCATTGACTTCTTCCTCACTTCGGGAAATCGGTTACTTCATGTCATCCTCGCTAGCTATCAAGCTTGAGGCATTGCATTGGGTTTGAGATACTTCCTCTTAACCAGCGTCCTGAAAGCACATGTATCCCCCCCCCAGGACAGGGACATTCTGCTCATTGATACCTGCTGTCAACTCAAATTCCATTATATTTCGTACGGATGTGTGTAAGAGCATCTGGGTCATTTTCCCAAATGTCCACTGCTACTAGGTTGATCGCCATGGAGTCCTCTTGCCTCACCTCATCCACAGTCAACATACTAGCTTTAATTAGTTCAGCTAGTACAGAGATTTTCACTTGACAGTCCCTCTGTAGTGTACCTCCTTGTGATATCTATAACAAGTACTCAATTTGGGCTTGGAAGAATCTTCCTATCCTCCCTTGTTCATGTGATTCTGACTTCTAGAGTCTCTCTGTTACCAACAACTCTTTATGGTCATGAAAATCCTTGAACACCATCCGTCTTAACAACTCATTTCAATCATGCAATAGACAATCAATCTAAGTTTCAAACAGAACATTGTCTGTTCTCTTGCCGTCTTAGACTCTCTGAAGGTGTTGACCTAGCATTAGCCCAAACCATTTGATCCAAGCTTTCTTTATTCACTCAAGAGTTCACCTGCTGAACTACAGGAATTCTCCCAGTGCTTGCCATTCCCTCTATGGTCAAGCGACTTATTAAAGTGGCTGGTGCGGGCACATCATTCAAAGCCTGCACTTCTCAACCATTCTATAGATATCCTGACCTTACAGCACGTAAGCTTGCTTGAGAACTGTTATCGTTACGCAGATGACACAGTAATGTTAAGCCTTACTAATATCTTATAACAAAGCTTGCTCATTTGGCTCCTAGATCAGTCAAGCCCGCTATTTGTTACCCAAAATCTCCAGAAGCCAAGATAGTGCTGTTTGGCAAGATACATTGTTGTGGTAAATACTGGCTAAATGGTATGAGCTTGGAATAGATGTCTGAATGTTATCTTGGCATTTTACTTGCTGTTAGTCAGTCAAAGAACGTTTATATGGCACAAGGCCATAAAGAGATAGATAGCATACATGCATAATATAATTTTTTTTTTGATAAAACAGTTCATACAATACAGACACAGGATATCTAGCAGCTCAGTTATCACTATCCTATCAATACCAGCAACTATGTGATATGAATAAAAGCATTAACACGGGGCACATAACGCCTAATGTCATAAGTGCAGATGCTTACGATAGTAAAACAACAAACATCAATTGCTGATGGGAGTCATAGCTTTCCTCATTTTAAAAGCTTGATTTACATAATCTAAAACAGAAGCACAACAAAATTCTGACTAACAATTGGAGATGATGCAATCAAGCAATAAAAGAGCTAGAGACAAAGGTGCACAGCAAGGGACGTAAAAGATACACCCTTGGACTAGAATAAAAAACACAAAAAACATAAAATAAACCAGGGTTTGCTTAGAAGTGCAACCAAAAGGGCAAGGAGGCACAGTGGAAAACCATGAGCCCTGCTTAGGATGGGCTACCAGGTAGTGCAGGGTGGCCTAAGCGGGTCAAGAGAAATCTACATTCAGAGTCTGTGACCCAAATAAGATAGGGTTCCACACCCTCGACCAGCTTTACATCTAAATAGCGGGTAGCGGATAACATTGGTTAACATTTTGCAAATCTAAGTTGCATTTTGGCAGAAAGGAAAAGTGAGTTCACCCAATTGGTTGAGCTCCCATTGATTTTGTGTAGGCAAAGTAAAAATGTGGACAGCCCTAAGGCCGAGCAGGTCTTTTGGATACACAAAAGTCAAGGGATTGAAGCTGTGTGGTCTTGTCTAAGGTAGTCTGTAAGAATCAGCTGAGAGAAAATTGAGGGGTGAGGGCCAAATCTAGAACCATAATAACAACGGCGCAACCTGAACTATGTCCTCCACAAAGGACAGGCTGACTTCCAAATTAGTAATAAGGCAGGCCATGCTCCTAGGCACAGCAAGTAACCTACACAGAAATGTATTTTCTGTCATTTGGAGATTGCCCAAAAAGGAGTATCCCCAAATACCAGCACCAAAGGTCCCCTGAAAAATGCACTTGTTCTCATAAAAATAAATACGTTCTCTAATGGGTTTATGACCAAGTCTGATTGCCCTTTTAAATTTGTCTACTCTCTAGGTCAAAAGATTACCCCTACTCAGATCACCAGAAATCAAAACTCCTAAATAATTAAAGTTAGATACTTTAGAAATAGGAGTCTCTGCTATGTTAGAAGATCGTCAAATGTGTGACAGCCAGAACACGTTTCTGCACATGCACATAGTACTTTTCTAGGTCTTTAAATTCACATTCTTCTTTTGTCTCAGCAAATCCTTTAAGAAACTTCACAGGTTTAGCAGCTAAAGTTCCAAGCTTTGTTCCAATTTTGCCCAGTGTCACCAGCTGTAAGAATATATGCCTTGATAAGAATACTGAGCAACTGTGGGTCACATTTCTTGTACAGAATATGAAGTGGGATTAAGGCCCTCATTACAACCCTGGCAGTCAGTGTAAAAGCAGCGGTAATACCACCAACAGGCCGGCGGAAATAAAATTGAATTACGACCATGGCGGTTACCAACCATGCAAAATCGCTACTTTTACACACCGACCGCCAGGGTGGTAATGACCGCTGGGCTGGAGACTTCGGTCTCCAGCCCGGCGGCCGTCACTAGACCACCAGCGGTATCAGGACCCCGCACACCGCCATGGATTTTGTGGGGTTTTGTACCGCCATGAAATCCATGGCGGTAGGCACTATAAGTGCCAGGGAATCCGTTCCCTGGCACTGATTGGGGTCTCCCCCGAGTCCTCCCCCCAACACCCCCCAAAGGTGGTAGGACCCCCTCTCCACCCCCCACACCCACAGAAACCCCCACACGCACCCCCCACACGAACACGCTCACACCACTCATACACAAACACGCACACATACATATACGTCACATTTCCCATATACACAATACACCCCCGCAAGCATACACGCGCTCACACAGCCCCTCTACACACGCACACCCCCGTGCACGCACAAACCAGACAACACCCCCCCACCCCCTCCCCTAATGGACGATCACCTTACCTGTTCCGGTGATCCTCCGGGAGGGAACGGGATCCATGGGGGCTGCTCCGCCTCCAGCACCCCGTCACCAGAACACTGCCACGTCGAATACTGGGACGTAATTAGGTGGGCGGTGTTCTAATGATGTGGTGGTGAAGGTGGAGCAGCCTCCACTTCACCGCCGACCGCCAGTATGGCTGCTGGCGGCTCTCTGTCCGAAAAAGGGCGGAGGGCTGCCAGCAGTCATGATACGGTTGGCGGAAGACTGCCACCACGTGTGGGCTTCGGTCCGGAGGAACCTCAGCGGTCTTAGAAAAAGACCGCCAAGGTTGAAATGAGGACCTAAGTGCCTTTTCTCGCCTGTTCCATAACGTATCCATAACTCTGACAATCCGTGACTTACGAATATTGCAACAAATCTAAGTAGCACAATAATAACACTGGTGTCATTTGACAGTACAATGACTCGTTTGGAACCATTTCGAACAGCCCACTCAACATGTGGCACAACACAAAGGTCAGCTTCCTCTAATTTGCTCTTAAGTTCTTGAAAAATATGGCCCGTACCTTTTGAATCTCTCTCTACAGGCACCAACTCCTCATTGACAACATTTTCACTTGCAATAATTGGAAATCCAGTGTTCACTGAAGGATCAGCAATGTTTTGGCGAGTTAACATCTCTAATTTCATTTTGTTCGATGTTGATGACCAGAATTCAGATATAGGTGTCGAATTTTTGATGCAAGCAAGGTTAATTATTCGACTTGTAAATAGTTGTCTGATTGTCTCACATTCTTTGACAGATAGTTCAAGGTATCTGTCAAAAACAATGAGTAATTTTTGCGAGTTGCACACTGACTGATATCTGTAGGACAGTCTGAACGACCTCTCTGAAGTTTTGCATGGATAAAATCTTGACCATTGGGAATTGTGACATATAGTCCGCAACAACAGCAGTTTTAAATGTGGACACCTTTTGAATTGAAATTTTTCAGGTGAGAGTTTTTTTTCAAGCTCTTGTACGAGTTTGTGCTTCACTAGTTTGGCTGCAGCACCTCCATCAAATAATGCATTTGCTGAAAAAAGACCATGCGACAGAATGTCCTTGATAAATTCACCCCGTCTTTTGCTACATTCCTCTCTCTGTGCTTGCAAAAGTTGAAAGTTTTTTGCTAACCTGTTTTGTAGTGAATGGTTGGACGAAATGTAGCTTTAGTGATTGTATCAAACAGCATTTTCACTTTCAAAACAAATCTCTCCTGCTTCAGTTCTGTATATAGTTTCAATCCATGTGCCAGGACATCTAGTAGACATTTCTTTAGATCGTTATCCACATATTGTTTGGTAACGAAGTTGTGTAGTCCCACTGGCTCAGTCATTTAAAAAGGGGTTTATTTGCTTCTGCATGAAATGAAGAGGAGTGTCAACATGTTTATTAAAATGTTCCCCTCTTTCCCACAAGTTTGTGGTAAGGAACAGTTTCACTATGGTCCATTAATTTTGAATTTGTCATCTTTCTGAAAATACTGCAAAAAGAAATGACTTCATGGTAAACTAGCAGCCATTGAGCAACATATTCTCTTTTACGTGTTGGACCAACAATTCCCTTGGAGCTTTTCTGTGATCTCTAGATCGTCTGTTCCAGTTTCATATCTTGATCCACAGCACTGAACCTTCCCTCTCTGTCTTCCACCACAAATTGTCTTTGGATGAATTTTCTGTAGCGGTATGGTTTTTCTAGCTTCTTCACTCTTTTCAAATACCAGGACCCATATCTAAGGTAGTTTATGCAATCTAATCCGCGAAACACAGTAATCTGTGACTCCACAGTCTTCATGTGCAGCTCCTAATCACCTTCCCAATCAGCATGTACCAAGTTTTTCACTAGAGCTATCATGTATAAAACATTTTCCCAGTTCTTGCAGTTTTGATTTTTCTACACATTCTTTGACAAACTCTATGAACTTGGTTTTCAGTTTTTTTAAACTGAGTGTACTGATCATTACCTGGCTTTGCATTATGTCTTTTGAATGAAGTGCACCCTGTGCCTTGTTCACTTCTGAGATAAGATATTCAAAACCTAATTTGTCATTCTTGTTCCAGAAAACATTCCAACACAATGTTTCTATAGCTTCAGATGTGATGAGCATACTTTGAAAAGAACATAATGAGTTCCGCTCAATACTGACTGGACAGTTTTGCTTCCAAAGATTTCAGACTCAATAAGTGCATCGTCTAGGCCACATCCACGGAGATAACTTCTTGCACACTGAAACACAACTTTTGTCATGTGGAAAACGCCCATCATTGGATAGAGATCAGGATTGCTCATAAAAATGTCAGCTACAATATGAAAAACACCTTAATCACAGAAAATTGGTAGGATAGGCTAGTCTTCAAGCTGAGCATGCACATTTTGGAATTTATTTAGAGCTGTGTATACTGTTGCGTAGTCTGCAACTGGAGATGGTATTACTAGTAAAAACCCAACCTTCTTCAGTGGGACAGTATTCTGGGAGATCAGGGCATGAATTCCAGCCCACGGAGGAACTGGCTTTTCTTCATCCTTTAGCCCGCACTGAATAAGCGACATGATGAATTCAGTTAAATCAGCTTTGTGGACCTCAGCATCAGGTAGAAAAAGATCCATGTCCACAGCCACTTTGAAACTTTCTGGTAGACTGTAACGAGTAGCTGGTTTGTAGTAGTTTTGCACACGTTGGCCAGGCAGTCGGGTTATAAGTTTGCAGCTTTGTTTGTTTATGCCTACAGCCAACACAGCTTGCTTTTCAGCAGCTACTTCATTGGTACAGTATTTAAAAGCACCATGGCAGTATCATGTGTGCTGGATGGTCCAAAGAAGAGTGGTCTTCAAAATCAAAATTATCAAGAGCAGAAATTGTGAATCCTTTCCTGGTAAAGTGAATTGGAAGTGGTGTGCTGTCGGATTCACAAGATGTTACAGCATAAGCTACTACTCCGTACTATGTCATTATAACTTGTTGCTACACCAATCCTATTCATTGAAGAGATTAGCTCTCTACTTTTGCACTTGTCATAGATTGTATGGGAGTTTTCTTTTTGCCGTGGCGTAATTCATAAAACATGATATGAAAAAAGACAGTACAGTTGCACAGCATAAGCCGGTCGGTTCCTAGGACTGTCTTCCACTTCTTCGCTTATATCTTCAAAGCCATCATCAATGTTGTCTGCTTCTGTTCTGATCTCAAGAACTTTAGTTTGCAACAGTTTTGCTTTGCTGATATTAAACAATGATGTACAAAATGTTAAGGCAACATCAGGCATTTTTGTTGACTCCCATGATTTGCAGAGCTCTGGAGCATCACAAAACTTGTCATTAAGTCCAAAATCTAAATCTTTCAGGACGTTTCTTAACATGGCTCCTGCTGATTTTGCTGAATCCTGTGATCTTATTTTGCCAGCAAGAACTTTAGGAGACATATCAGCTGAGAACACCTTAAATGGCTCATTATTGGTGCTAGACTGAAAAAAACAAATTCCGCAATTGTACATTCTCACCAGAAAAATCTTAATTTCATTATTATAGATCAATCCGGTTTCATCAATGTTGTCCATTATTTCTCTGATCTCACTGAGTGCGAACTAAACGGGAGGACTCGCGAGTGGCTTCAAAACTTAATTTGCTTTTTCAAAGAGTGCAAACTTAACTGTATGCACGCATGCAGTTCAGGTGGGCATACAAATCCGCTGCAAATACATTCACCTTGCTGTTTAGATTAGCTCCTTCTCTGAAAACTTCATCTTGGAAGAAACAAGCTGCAGATAAAATCATTTTTGCCTTTTGAGACTCACATACACTATACTTTGTTCTTTCGTCAATCTTTGGCCCTTGTTCTGGCTAAATCACAGATAACACATTGAAGATCTTCTGCTTTCTGATCAGTTGTTGGAGGTGGACGAGGGTTAGGGATCTTCAAAGTGGATGGGCATTGGGTTTGGTTATTGTTGCTTTCTCAGAAGACTTGGAATCTTGTTGTGATTCACTGGTTTCTGCTATTGTCGGACAATTTTTTTCCAGGCTTTTTCTATTGCATACGACTTGTAGCACTTGTTACAATGATAAAATATTTGATCCTCTTCACCCATCAGTTTCGATCTTTTGTGAACTTCATCTTGCCGTATTTCAGCAGCATCTCAAACTCTCTTTTGTCCAGCCGCAATTGATGTTATCTTTTCTTTCTGATTACTTTGGCATACAACACATTTTTCTTTGTTGAAGGAGTCATCAGATTTTAAAGTTAGCAACACTCTGTCAGGAGGTAAAGGTCCTCTGCTACCACCTAATTCGCTCATGTTTACGAATCTGAATCAACTGAAAACCTGAAACAAAAACAATATTAAAATAAAGTACCAATATGATGGCTAAAACACATCATTACAGAGCTGACATTTTGAAAAATGGTGGAAAAGTTGCTCTGATGAGTTATTTTCTGTCTCTATAAGACTACTTGACCCCCAAAACCTATGTTTTGACACCAAAATTAAGTACATGGGTCTCACGGTTCCTGAAATATTACATCACCACTGCAACACATTCGCCATTTTAAAAAAATTAGTCCAGAAAAAGAAAAAAAAAAACAGCCCAGATTAGCAATGTCTACCCAAGCTAAATTACTCCTCTAACGATACAAAAACACAAATCAAAAATGAAAATCTCTGGACAACAATTTTTCTTTTTACGAGATGTATTTCAAGGGGCCAGAACTATCATAAGAAGATTCAATATCTGCTCCATGTACCAACTGCAGGGCGAAAACCATGCTGGGCCTCAGAAAAGAACTTATCAGTAGCCCAATCCTCCAGGAGTTGAAGAATGCCCCAAATTAAGAACTTAACCAAGGAATCCAGGAGAGAAACAGGCCTATAACAGGAAAGCTGATTCTAATTCCCTTTTTTAATGATGGGTCCCAGTACTGATTCCCTTCAGGTGTTGGGAATATTTCCTCCTACCGCATTGCGGAAACACTTGTTAGCAGAGGCTCCCAAAATGGGGGTTCTGTCTGTACACATCACCATCACCAGGAACCCCATGCGCACCTGGCATCTTACCGGGGGATGGTTTTAAAATAGCTCTGGTTACTGCATTGATATCAATTGCGTTGCTTAAGGCAAGATTGTCTGTACTGGATGGGGATGGAACCACTGCTGTGGGTTGGGAGAGATCCTCTTCACTGAATGTTTTAGAAAAATACACAACCCATTCTTCAGCGGGGATATGGCATTCCAGTTTGGGTTGATTATCATCTGGGAAACTGGGTCTATTAACTTCCCATAAGGCCCTTGTGTCCTCGAGAGCAGATGCTGCTTATGGATCATCCCAAACCGGTTTCCTAATCTCCAATTTTCTAGCCTCTATGGAGGCTTTATACAATGCCCTGAATACACTAACTAGGGCCACGCTAAAAGGAGGTGCTTTTAACACTTCTTTAGCTGTTTTAGAGCTGTAGTACAGCTAGAATTAAACCGTTTAAAAGGACAGGGTTCCCTAGAGTGCAGTTGACATACCAGCAGGCTAGATGTGTGTTGATTCCCTAAAAATCCCCCACGACCCGTCCAGAATTAGCCTAGTCAGAGAAACAGATCAAGAATTTATCATATTGACTTTTGCAAAAATTCAGTGTGATACACTTTGTCCCACGTAAGGCAAATACCCTTTATGATGGAAAACTCTAGTGCAGAGGGGTGGATATACTTTTTTTGGTTAGAATGGGGGCAGGATAAAAGTAAAACATTTAGGTTATGATCACTTCATATAGAGGGGACAACAAGAGAATCTTGAATAAATGGAACAATGTGTGGGGAGAGCTTATTTTTTTTAACCGTTTCCTATGCCAATGAAAGTTGGCAGAGTGGAGTCACATTGGTCAAGAAAATCAGAACTAAAATGTATATTACATTTCATTATACTCTGATTCAAAGCTTCCCAATAGGGGGTGTGTATGAAGAGGGTCAGGTTATCTTCTGTAACCTGTGGGCCATTGTGGCACCCCTTCCAACACAAACAATGTACACTCACGGGGGAAAATGAGGACGATTCACACATTTATTGTTTAAGGCTGAGCTGCACCCATGATTATGTTTAGCGTCAGTGAGAATCCCTGCGAAGGGTGCAGATGGATTATCAATCGGTGACTGTAAGCTCTAAACAGGGCAACTCTAAGGGTTTAACTGCACCAGCGGTAGAGACTGCTGACTAGCTGGCACTGGGGAAGGTGGACCATTATTGGGTGCGGGACAAACTGTGATGGGAGGAGGATCAGGCTGGGTGGTTAAAAACCTATACTGGCATTGGGATAAAAGCGTTTGCATGTTATTGCCTATTTGCTTGTTTTGGGAAAGGACATCTAGCCGAAAAGTTGTCAAAAAAGTCTCCAAGTCGGTAAAAAACAGCTTATATATCTCCAGCAAAGCCGCCTTAATTTCAGCACTAACTAGGGAATTGTTATTGACGGAAGGATCATCAGGCTTTCTACGGGGCTTTTTTGAACCAGCTGGATCTTTCGGAGATGAAATGTTGAGCCTTTCTATTTTGGCAGCTGGAGGTTTGGAGGGCTGTCAAGGATCGTTATTCAAACTGGAAACTATGTTGTTAGCAAATGAATCCTTGTTAGCAATAATGGATTGAACAAGAGTGCCGGGGTTGATGTACTTAACGGGGTAGCTGCCACTGCTGTCTTATAACGGGTTGTTGTATGCTCATTAGTTGTCAATTTTTTAACTGTGTCGATGCAGATTTCCACTATTTTCAATTCTGTGGAGATGGTACCCATTGCAGGGGTAAGATAGAAAGTAATTGGGGCAGAGTGACAAAGCCCCTTAATCTCCAAATCTCCAACGCACAGTGATCCTACGGCCAACAGAAATGGCCCATCCTCATCTGGCCACAGGACGGGCGCAGACGGGCCCTCTCTTGGCCGGGCTTCGAGACATCAAGGTGCGCTTTACAGTCGAGGTCAGAGTCAGATGAGAGTAATGGGCAGGACAACCTCCTGGGCCCTGTGGACTATGATGTCTGAAGTTCCACTTGTAGAGCGATGAATCCAAGAAACCCACCCTGCGGGACATCAAGATGTGATTTATAGCGCGAGGCCTATGTCTGATGAGGGTAACTGGCAGGAACACCTCCTGGAGCCCTGTGCACTTTGGTGTTTGAAGTCCCCCCCCTTACAGCGATGAATCAAAGAAACCCCTTGGTGTCAGTAGGCTTGGACCTCTGTTCAGAAAGAGAAGGCAGTCTATTACAGCAACAACGCAGGCTTTAATGCATTTTGCTCACAAATATGGTGGCTGGACTGTCCCCCCTAATTAAATCCCTAGTTATATTTAGAGCAACCCCTTGTAATTCCACAATAATCTCACACTTAACTTATGGTGTCACCATTCAGCCTGAGGAAATCATTCTCAGTTTAAGGTCTACAATTTGAACTGTTTTCAAATTACAGTGTCAGTTGTGTTATAGTTTTATGATGTGCTCAAAGCCGATAAACACCTGCTGTCCCTTATTAAAAGGAAAAGGATAGTTAATTTTGGTTAAAGCTCTGAGGCTTGTGAATTCTTGGGTCTGGTCAACTTAACTGAATGACATGAGGAATGCAAAATGGGTTCAAACAGTTGGTTAAGAAACCTAGAAGACAAAAACATAATGGATGATTTGATACACCAAGTTCCAAGGCATTCTCTACCAAACATATGGTACTAGCCTACACCATGGCAATTGAAAGTATAACATTGGCTTTAACCAAATTATAGTAGGCTACTGACAATTCGGTCAGCTGCTCTTTTTTGCCATAAATAGGGTTTTATACAGTGTCCCAAAGCATTAATATATTTGCTGGATGAGGTATTTAGAGGAGGACACTTCCTCTGAAGTATTTCTACGGTATGCTATGCTTCAGATGCTTAGGTTAAAATATTTTGACTACAGATACCAATATGGCCAAGTAAAAGCATTTGATTACACTTTATAATTATATTAATTTGAAACAGCTTTTTATTGTACTGTGTTTATCTGAGAGGTGGTTAATGCAATTAATGCAGCTACAGAATATTATAAATAACTGATGACTTGGTTATATTGTATCATTTTGCATTTTATGGGTGTGTATAAGTTACCAGGTTGTAAGGTTTATATTTTAAACCTAATTAAAAAAAAACTCTACATTAAAAAGTCCAGGGGGGATGAAATTAAGCCTTTCATTTCTCTTAAATTCAAAAAGTGAGTACAACTGAGTTTAGTGATAATACATTATTTAAGCACAGGAGATATCCTAGTTTGTGGATGGAGTGTGTTATATAAAACACCCATTACCACATACTCCACTCTACTATACAAAGTGAGATCTGACAGACCTCGCTGTATTTTTTGAGTCCTTGTTAAATTCCATGTCTCTTCTAAGTGAGATGTGCTTAGATTAGATGGTTTAAGTAGATAGGATACAGTCGACAATAGTCACAGGTGGCAGCAGCCTTCCTGGGCATGCTGGCCTCAACTATTCATTATCCTGCCTCAGAGGATGCCCAGCGAATTTCTGGAGCAAAAATAACTAAAGGCACATGCTCATCCATGAGAACAGAGGTGAATGAGGATTTGTGACTGCGATTAAGGGTAAATCATATTGAGATGAGTAAAGTGATAATATTATTTTTTTTAAGTTTGAATGTTTGCTTATAAGGCTAAGTTGCAACTATCTCTGAATAAACTATTTATTATGAATAAAGAATGCCCTCATGGAATTGGCATGAGTGAACAGGAAAAGTGTTAAACAATTTCAAAGTTTTTAGGTCACAATCAGTTTTTAACCAGGAGTCCTTTACAGAACACACAAAACATAAAAAGTTCAAAGCTGTACTCAGTAAGCATAACTAAATTTGTTGTACACAATTAACACTCAGGCTGAGGGCATGATTGAAAAATGCGGGAAAGCTGTACAAAAATTGTAAATTCACACAGAGTCTTTTTATAATTTGGGTTAGGAAGAGGAGCACCTTGCGGCCTTTTAAGGAGTATGAAGTGCTGTTCAAATGTTATAATACAAAATAAATCTAATCTGCATCCAAGGAATAGGACATCCTCTGTATTGTCCAAAGTGAGAATGAATACAGAACACCCCCTGCATAATTTTTTACATTTAAATTTATGATGCAAACTACAGAAAATACTACAGGAAACGTCTCCACACTGGATACCTGCGGGGCTGTATTATGGAAAGACCGCACTGCCCCTGTCTGCCCCATGGTACACTTGTAAACAGGTGTGCCAGGTGCAAACAGGATCAGTATATCCTATAACAATGAATGTGCTGCCCCATGGTGCAGCCGCAAATTCACCCTGCCCCTAGGGCAGTGCATTCAGTGTAATGCAGACTGGCTACTTACGGGCTGCTCTGTGTTTTACAGTACAGGTGGCACACGCATGCAGAGAGGAATGTCTGGGGTGGGGGATGGGACCCCTTTACCCCCCTCAAGAGGGCTGCCTTTAGAAGGCACACTGACAGTGCGCCTGCGGGGGCCTCCTTCTTCTTTACCCATGTCTACAGCATGGCACAGAGGCAAAGCATTACCCTCATTTGCATGGAACCATGCCCTCCCCATGAAATGAGGGCACACGCTCTCTCAATAGCACTGGTTGGTGTCACATTTGCATCAGCACTATCACTATTACAGAAGGGGCTGCTGCTGTAATAACACTGTGCCCCAAGGGCGCACAAAATGGGTACCCATGCCCTTTGCGCCCCAGGATCCAATATGCAATTCCCTTAGTCTGCCACCTGTCAGGAACCGTCACCAGGGCCAGTGCCAATGCTTGCTCAAGGCACCCATGGCACTAGGACGACGCAGGGCCATGTGGAAGAGGTTGAGACCCCGAGTAGATAATCTAGGTCAAAGGACACATTAAAAGCTACCAAATTCAGTTGGAGGGAGAACAACTGCCTCCATCTCAGGGCGATGGCTCTTGAGACTGCTGCACAGTTAATGGCGGGTAAAAAGACAGGAAAGAGAGTGCTCGCTAGAGCACCAAGATCCTCCTGCCGATACAAAGCCCGGTTCGTTCTCTACTCCCCGGACAACATTTATACCCACTCTGTGTATAAAAATGTTCATGGCAGGTTATGGACAAGAAAGATGTGACTGAACTCCCACAGCCAAGCAGAAGAATACTCAGAGGTAAAAAAGTCTCAAGAATATATCTTTGCTCATCTTTGATAGAGATGAATTGGTATCAATATCATCCCCCGGTAAAATACGTTAAGTTTGTGCCTGACTGATCCACTATGCAACTGTTTAGTAATAAAACCAAAGAACTTGCAATGTCCATATTGAGTTATATAAAAAAGTACAAATGTAATAGGAGAAATGTTACACTAAGCCTGGCAACTGACTTCCTGAGTTCTGGAACAAGAAGACAAATAGGTTGCTGACTCCTGTTCCAAACCTCGGTCTTCCCAAAAAGTTGCAAGGGCAAAATCTTCCAAGACCCCTCTCTGGAATAGCGTCTCCTCTCGACGCCACTTTAGAGAACACTATTTACTTAAAATGGCCTTGTACACAATCTAGGGTCAGAAGGTGGGGGTATCTGCCAAGACCTTATCCCAGTAATCAACGTCTGTGACAAAAAACACTTTTGCAAGAGGATAATTGATGACAATTTAAAAATGTGAAATTTCCAACTACCTCTTCATCCCTACTCATCTCCTGGACTTCTAACTAATCCCTTTGACATTTCTCATCCAAGCAGAAGTGGACCATTTCCCCCCCAAGCAAATCTGCAATACAAACATTACCACAGCAGCTGGCTACAAGGCAAGCAATATTTTATAGAAAAACTAAATTAGTTATGCCAAGTACCGTTTTGGTCCCTTCAGTCAGGTTACCCGTAAAAACTTGTGCCTGGAATTATTCACCGAATTAACAATAAAGAGAGAGAAGGAAGGGGGCTTGTTTATCTTCCCCATTTATCAACAAGCATAGGAAACTAGCATGTTACCAATTTCTGTTATTTTATCAGAGAAGCTTCAATACTCCCCACTTCTGGAAAAACCATTAGATATTAATAAAAAAAACACTTTTTTTTTTTAATGAAAGCGCTGTTATGTTTTTTTATGTGGGTGAGAGGGTCTTCATAAAAAAGTAGAGAGTATGGAGGTTCTCTGATACATTTAACTAAAATTGGTAACATGCTTGTTTCCTATGTTTGTCAGATTTATTCACCACCATTGTACCGCTTCACCCCATTTTATTTCCTCATATTTCTCTTACGAAAAAGGCCAAGCGGGGAGGCACTAGTCATCCATGTAGAGTTGTTCAACATATTTTTCATCTATTCCGAAAACCTATTTGCAGACAGAATAAGCAGAATGTACGATTGAAGGCCATGCACAGCAAGGTTATAATGCAACTATGAAGTATGACGTATATCCTCAAACATACAGAAATCTACAGAAAAAACCTTTGGTAATGGTAGTCTATGGTTTAAATATTTCCCAGTTTATATGTTATGGTTCTGGCTCAAACAAGCAAAACCACTGAAATTTGCCTGTTATGGTTACCAATGCACACAGCACATGCCACAACTTGTGCCACCCACTATGTTATTTGCTTAAAAGCTCTTTTTTGCTAGTTCTCTGCTGTTGTCAAATTGGGGTTTTCAACATGGTGGTCGGTGCAAGTTATGGTGTGGGATGATGTGTTTATTGATAACCATAACTGCTGAATTTTATGCACTTAAATAGAACCACAACTTGGTTTTTATCTTTGTTTTTTTCCTTTGAATTTGTTTGTTCATTTACTCATGGCACAAGTCGGGGGTACATGCAGGTAAATGGAGTCTACCCACTCTTTTCACAGGGTGGACGCTGTCCACACTGCCACAAAGTTGGGCCCCACTTATATATGTTAAACTCCTCTTTGAGTAGTTTTCAGACAGCAGGGCAGCACCTGTATGTTGACTGCTTTCATTCCGAGCAACAACGTGCAGGTGGAAATGAGGTTTTCCTTATGTCAAACTCCAGCTGGACTCAAAACAAAAAGGCAAATTTAAGAGGCCATCAGGCCTCCTTTTGATTGAATAGCCTGTCTTGGAGCTACCTGGAGCCTCACACCTAGATGCAAATGCCTTGGAGGGGAAACAAAGGCTCTCAGTTTCTTAGCATTTCACATAAACATAGGAGAGGCATACGTTTGACTTTGTTCAGTCCCTGTATATGAGAGATATGCATGCACTGTAAGAATGTCAAATGTGTTGATCTGTCCCAGCATTTACACAAATAACAATGTAAATACCACAATTTTGTTTTATTTCTTTTATAGCGCTATTCATCCCAAGGCAGGGTGTCAAAGTTCTTTACATCACACATGCACATTAGAATATTGACAATAAATCATAATTTGTGTGTAAACAATGTGTAGGAGTCACATGTCCTTCATGGCTCACTCTGCTATATTAGAATGATTACAATTTATAAACTGCAAATAACAAAAAGATATTTGTGTTAAAAGGGGCAACCCAGTTACCTAGCTACATAAAATACAAATCTGTCATCTGCATGTTACATATTAACCCTCCTACTACATTGATTTAAAACTGGGGCTAGACAAAACAGATCTCTCCAACAAATGTGTTATCCTCCAGAGTTAGCTAACGATTATTATTCCCTGATATTTACTGGGCACACAAAGGTCTCTGCAGCAGGTACCTTAACCCCACATGATATTTTAAAATGCAGGTTTTGCAAACAATTAAGCAGAATAGATTTACAGCCATGTTTTTCCTGTTTGTCAATTTCTATGTGGCAAAGTTTTAAAACATAAATGTATAAGCTGAGGCTCAGATTTTCTGTCACTTTTTGGCGCAACCCTGACGCAAAATTTAATTTGTTTAATGTTGTAGTGCACTCAAATGTGCTCATGATAGACATACGAAACGTGTGAGGTCTTAAGATCTGATTTTACTTCTTGTGATGTCACAGGATGTGGTCACAGGATGTGATGCCACATACAATGTCATACACCATGATGTCATGCACCATGATGCCACTTGCATACTGCCTACCTTGGTTATCCCCCCTCCCCACTACTTTTTTTTAGGACGTGTGCCCTGAATGTACTTAATTTCCCAAAAATGCTGTGCATGTCGTTTGGCCTGCACAGTAGGGGTTGGGCAGTGGCCTGGCCTGAGACCAGGTCCTGTGACCAATCCACCAAAGATCCTCAACCCATCCACTTTTTAACTGTTTTGTTTACAGTTCATTTCATTTTTTATGATGTACTTAATTTCCGACACGGCCTGAGGTTAGGCCTTGCTCTCAAGTCCAACCCCCAACGTCCAAACCGCACTGTGCACAGCTTTCAGCTGTAGGCTGGCCCTGCACTTCACCTATCATGCTGGCTATTGGCTGCTGTACTCAGCCCTAGCTCTCTATGTTACATGCTGCGGGCTCTTTTTCTTCAACTCTTTTTGAAACTCATGTTTCAAATGCAAACACGATTTTTCCAAAATTGAGTGCGGGTCCATTAACTCAAAGGGCGGCGATGATGAAATGTTTCAGTTAATCTCAACCACCGGCAATTACTAATTACTTGTTGCCACATCCGAGTCCACTCATTTTGCATACCATGACACACTAGTTTAAACACAACAATATGCAAATCAGTCTTGACCGTACCACAAGGGGAACAGTCCAGCTTGAACTGCCAGGCCAGGTCCTCTTGAACTGGACTAGAAGCAACCCAGAACCAGCTTTGCCCTAGCTAGGGCTCATCAGCCAGGTGTAGCTTGATTCCAGTGGCACATTCTGCATGGGACCCACGTCTGGGCATACCCGTCCCGCTTAGGGTGACACACTAAAGTGTACAAAAATGTGATGGAGGCAATCCTTGAATTAATCTCAGCCACTCAGGGCGCGTTACTCAGGGCACACCCCAGTCCACAATTATTTTGCACACCTGGCCACCTTAGTTTGAACCCAGCCATATGCAAATGAGTTGTGACCGTGGTCCAATAGGAACAGTCCCGCAAGAACCAGAACGTTTGAAATGTATTAGCAGATGAACACCTTTTTCACACCCTCATCCTATCCCTCTCTTGATGGCCTTCATGAAACTGTAAAAACCGAGAGTAGGTTAAATATGCCAAAGTTCTGCCAAATTTCGTTTAGATTCAAACAGTGCTAAGATTATTAGTAAATCAAGAACACTGGACATAACTATAAAAAAACGAAGCATTACTCACATAGCACCATTTCCAAATTCTTATATTTCAAAACCTACTAAACAAGTTTACACCAAATCAAACAAGCAAGCTTTCTTAGCAAAGTTCACCCTAATGCCAACTTTGTTTTCAAAGATTTTTGCTTTACCTTTCGGCAAAATCTTCTATGTGAGATAAAATGTGAAATGATACATCTTTCTCCACCCAGTTTCCTCAAGGACGGATCTTTATGAAAGATAGCATGCTGGAACTTAACTAAGTACGTGGACTGCCAAGTTTCGTGCAAATTCTATGTCAGGACTGGAGGCTTCAGATTATACTTTCTCTTTCTTTACTCTATAACTCACAGAAGCCAATGAAAACACTGAAAATAGAAAAACTATGCTTCCCAAGATTCCCACACTGTCTATCATATATAACCCTTGTATATAAATGTCACCATCCACGAAGTCCTTCCTCTTTCTTTGCTGCTCACAGCACGAGATAAGTGTCAGTAGTCAACTGTTGCTATTTATGTATTGTTATTATTTATTTGTACAGCACTTGTGGAGTGGGGCATGAACCCAGCAAGCCGTTGTGACCGACTTTGCTTCCGATTGCGCTCAATCTATTTTCCTAGTGATCACGCGCGACCAGTACGGCAATAATAATTTCCTGCCCTCTGGGCTTGTCGGGACACAGTGCGCGCTTTGGGCACTCCAGTGGCGGCTGGAAGGCAGAGGACCTTGTCCTCTTCTATTTCCAGTAGTGTATGTGCTTTGCCAAGACGTTCTGATTTTGATGTGTCTCGGAGCACAGCGCTACTGGAAAACCCATTTTTCTGTCCCTGATCGCCTGACGGGGCTTAAAAAAGTAGTATGGCTTTGCCCTAGGGGTTGCAGGTGCTCCCTCCACTACTTATATAGTTGAGTGCTACAAATACATTATTAAAATTGTTTTACCTGCTGGGTGCCCCCCCCCCCCCATTGAGCTCCTCCACTCCTCTTAGTATTATTATGGCGTACTACGCCAAAGAAGAGTATTTATTTCAGGAACATCCTGATGTCAATGAAGAATATGGCATGGAGGTAAGACATGTGCAGGACTCAGTGAACCAGGCTCTAATAAGGGCTTTAAAGCCTTTTACTTGCCCTTTATTCCGATATGGCCAACGTGAATTACGGGGAAGACTCCTTATGGTGAATATGCCCAGTGATGATCTGGCACCGGATGTGGGCTTTGCCCAAACAGCCTTGGTGGGACCAGCAGCATTGGACGACATTTTTGCACAGATGGTGGCATTGGTGATAAAGGACCACAAATATGATCTTTTTCCTACCTTGGAAGCTACTGGTTCTCTACCAAGAATGTCCTCAAACTCTCTGGACACTGCAGAATCAGATTCTTCCCATTCCTCTGAACGCACAGATGACCCTAAACCTGCCAGTAAACACAACGCAAATCATGCAACGTCGAGGAAGAGACCCAACTTAAAAAATGTTATCTTTTGACCCAGAGGCCATCATTCATCCGCGCTCTACTGAGTGGGTTCCCTGTGCTGAAGTAGCTCACTACGGGCAGGATAGAATCCGTAAAAGTTTTGATCACGACGTGCGTAGCACCCTGCGCTCAGAATGTCTTCGCACGTCCCTTCTATCGAAAGTCGCAGATACCCCTTAATTGGATCCGAATCTGGCAACCTTTATCAAAAAGTTTACAAATGACCCCAAAGAAAGGTTTGGATAGTGCCTGGAAAGGGTGCCAGGGCAAGTTGTTGGACATTTCTGGCCCCATTACCAAAATCCTCGAACTTGCTGTGCAGGCTAAAGAATAAAACTCTCCACTGAACCTAGACGCCATTTTGCAATGGTCTCAGAGGGCTATAGGCCTTCTTGGCTATTCGAGCTGCACTATTGTCAATGAGAGGCGACCGTCCTTCCATATGAGGATTGACCCAAAATTAGCAGAACTAGCCCCCAATGAGGTGGGCCCTTTAGGGAATGGAATGCTGTTCGGAGACAAATTTGTTAAGGATTTAAGAAAATATGTGGCCACTTTTTCAGCTTTGGACCAAGCACAGTCATCCATGAAGAAGATGTTTAGAGGGGAGCTTTTTGCCAGGGCCGGGCAGTTCAGAGGCCGAGTGCCGGGCCGTGGTTTCCACCAGGCCTCAGGAGGATATGGGCAATGAGGAAGAGGTTCTTTTTATGCCTCATTGAATTTTTACCCCCTCCAGGGCACACAGAGGTTACGGTTGTGGGTCCCAAGGCAGTCACTGTGGCGGTTCCTCCACTTCAGGCAACACCTCAATAGGTCAGAGTTATTCCATTTTCAGACGTAATCCTGGGGGACAGAATAAAAAGCTGTGCAAAATGTTGGGAGAGTCTGTCTCCAGATCCTTGGGTCTGGCAAACTGATCAAGGGTTTAAACTAGAGTTATATGCAATCCCCCAACAACTCAAAGTACCTCAGGTTCTATATTTTTCCCAAGACAAAAGTACCTTCATAGACGTAGAGGTATCCACCTTGCTTCACAAACACGCCATAGTCCAGACGACCACATCCTTGGGGCTTTAAAATCCCAATTTTTCTAGTGCAATAGAAAGGTGGAGGGTCTCGCCTAGTTCTCAATCTGGGAGAGTTCAATTTTTGGACAGTCTATCATCATTTCAAGATGGAAGGTATCCATCTTCTAAGAGACTTATTGCAGGAGAGTGATTATACGGTGAGACTAGATCTCAAATTTGCTTACCTTACCATTCCAGTTTTCGAACCACATCAAAGGTCTCTCCAATTCTTGTGGAGAGACCAATGTTACGAGTTTACCCTCCTTCCTTTCGGTCTTTCGTCCGCCACTGGTGTTTTACCAAGCACTTATGCACAGTGGTTCAAAGCCTCAGAGAAGGAGGTGTTTGCCTAATTATTTATCTAGATGACATCCTGATCATGGCCCAATTCAAGGAAGCTCTCATGCAGCATCTGTCATGGATGGTCTGTCTTCTTCAAGACTTGGGTTTTCTCATCAATCTAGAAAAGTCGATCCTGACTCCTTCTCGGAACATAGGATTTCAAGTAGACTCAGTAAAAGCTCAACTTCTGTTACCTCTTTCGAAGCGAACTTCTATCAAGAAAGAGTTGAGGAGAGCCCTTGCCTCTCCGAATATATCCTTGAGGACTTTGGGTCACCTGGTTGGTCTGCTAGCCTCCTCCGTTCAAGCAATTTTCCAGGGTCCTCTCCACTATCGGGCCTTACAACGCCTAAAGACCATATATCTTTGCAGGGGTCTAACCTCTTCAGAACAGATCCAACTTTCCGAAGAGGCCAAAGCGGAGGTCTCTTGGTGACTGGATCATATGGACGCCTGGAAAGGCAGAGCAATATTTTCAGCCACTCCGGAACTGGTAATAGAGTCGAATGCCAACCTTTGACGCTGGGGAGCCCGTTGAGGCTCAGTAACTACCGGAAGGAGATAGTCCCCCCCGAGAGAAAGCTCTTCATATCAATTGCCTGGAACTTTTGGTGGGTTCCTTTGCAATTCGCTCCCTATCCCCTCGCAAAGCGAGTTGTTGCATTCTGCTCCGCAAGGGCAATGTTTCAGCAGTACGATACATAAACCATCTGGGAGGAACCAGATCCCAAGTGCTGGTGTCAATAGCCAAAGAGTTTTGGGAGTATTGTTTCCAGCATCAGATACCAGTTTTGGCGGAGTACATTTCGGCAGGTTCAACCTGATTGCGGACTGGAACTCTTGTTTCCTGAGGGACGGCAGCGACTGGAAACTGGACCCTCAGAAGTTCTCCAGACTCAATCAGATTTGGGGTCCGTGTTCAAGTCAACCTTTTTGCATCGCGTCTAAACACGCAACTCCCCTGTTTCTTCAGTTGGAGACCGGACCCTCTGGCAATGAGGTCAGATGTTTTCCTGCAATCGTGGGAGATGGGCCTACTATATGCCTTTCCTCCATTCTCCATGATTCGGAGAGTACTCTCTCGGGTGAAGTGGCAATTGGCAGAATTAGTCCTGGTGACTCCACTTTATAAAGCTCAATCATGGTTCCCAGTGGCCATGGAATTATCATCCGCCCCTCCACTTTGAATTCGCTCTCACCGGTCCCTACTTCTGGACCCAGCAGGATTACCTCATCCCTTAATAATGACGGACAATTGTCCCTCATGGCATGGAGAATTTCAGGAAACGTTGGCAGGTGTCAGGAGTTTCAGACAACGCTTTATTTTTTCCTGTTCCAATCCTGGGCCCCCTCCACTCACAAACGCTACAAATCTTCTTGGAGAAGATTGACTTGTTGGTGTAGTGAACAGAGTATTGATCCCTTGGGGGCAAACATTAGTTTAATTGTGAATTTCCTTTCAGAATTAGCAACCCAAGGTTTAGCATATAGAACAATCAACAATTTTAGGTCAGCGATATCCACGGGATACCCTCATATTGACGGTAAATCAGTGGCAGAACACCCCTTAGTTTGTAAACTATTAAGAGGTATCAGGATGGTTAATCCTCCAAAGCCAAAACATTCTGTTCTTTGGGATGATGATGTGGTATTACGATTTCTGAAGGCTTGGCTGTGCAACAAAGATCTTTCACGCAAACAGTTAGCAGCAAAACTTACTAATCTACTTTGCCTCATCTCATGTCGAAGGGTTTCGAATGTAAGAGCTTTGGACTTGGCAGGTAGAGTATTACTCCTTTGTGAGTATCTTTTACCATTTCAAGAAGAACGAAGACTGAAGTGTATTTCTTATCCTGCTTTTCCCCCATCATCAATAATTGTGTGTGGTTAAAATGTTTGAAAGTGTATGAGGGGTCTACTCAGGAGGTTCGTTGTGACCTCCAGGGTCAACTGCTTATCTCACTGAAAAAACTTTTTAGTCCAGTGTCCTCTGCTACCTTAGCTAGGTGGGTTAAATGGTTGATAAATGAAGCAAGGATTGATACCTCCATTTTTGGAGCACATTCTGTCAGATAAGCTATGGCTTCTAAGGCTTTTGTTACAGGTTCTCATTTAGAGGACATTATGGCAGCGGCAGATTGGTCAGCCGATTCTTCTTTTACAGTGTTTTACCATAAGCCTATTGTAGATGTGGCTTCAGTCATTGTGGATCAGCTTTGAACTAGCATAATCCGAAGCCTCCGATCCTGACATAGAATAAAAAAAATTCTAGCTAATGCGTCAAGAATTTTCAGTTCTATTAGGGACACCCCAATTTTATTCACCCACAGGGTAAAAAGTTACAAGCAAATTAAAAAAGCATTTGCAATGTAATAGGTCTCACATTTGCTTGAGTTAGAGCTATTGGCATTTTACATTCATAACTGGAATTTTCTGCCTCATAATTTCATCTTTTCCTGCCATATAAATCCAGTGGGCCAGCACTTCAATTTACCTTCTACCTCTATCTTAAAACATGTACAATTATCATATAAACCTTTATAAGAAATACACTTTTGGCATTAGAGTGTAATGTTCTAAACACCAAAACAAAATATCATTTGGGACAGATTGGAGGGTGAAAGGAAAGAGGGAGCTGGGAGTAAAGATGGCGAAGACAAGTGATGTAGTAACGGTGTCCTGGCCCTGGAATAAGAAAGGAAAGTGATTGACTGCAATTTCGGTAGGAAAATACAGCAGTAATTAAAGTTGAGTAAGGTACATATGTATCTGGGCCCTGGAACCACAGCATTGTTGCTCCATTGATAACTAGGCTTCAGGAGAGAAAGCGGATGGGGCATAAAAAAGAAGCAAAAGGAATACAACAGAAAGAAAGGGAAGGGATCGCAAAGAAATAAAAGAAGGAAAGGAAAGAAAGAATGAGAAAATGAAAACAAAACTAAGAGAAGAAATAGAGCAACCATGTGAGACAAAAAAAGGAAGGAAACTAGCGAACAAAAGATAAAGAGAAAAAATTAATGAAAGAATTGTGAAGAGAAAGAGAAAAATGAACTTTGACACTTCGGGTCCCGACAAGTAACCTGTGGCTTCCACATACAGACGAGAAAAAGAAGGATTTGTAGTAAAACATACATTGACAGATAAAGATAAGAAAAACCCCATAAAAAGGAAGAAAGAAAGATCTAAAAAATAAGAAAAAAAAAGTGAAAGGACACATACAGAGTCAAAGGAAAGAGCAAATAAAAAAAAGAATGAAGGGCAGAGAAAAAAAATAGTAAAAGAAGGAACACCTGGTGAAGAAAAAAGAGAAGAATGAAACTAGGAAAGAAATACCCAAGTTTGAAAGAGACATACAAAAAAGGAGAGGAGTAGAAATGAACAGTTAAAAGAAAGAGCAAAACTGTTAACGTGTGGATTTTAAGAGCTGAAAAGAGAAAGGTGGGGGAGAAAGAAAACAATGAGAGTAACAGAAAGAACAGAGTAAGATGGGTGAAACAGACCCTCCCAAATAAAGATGGTAGCTAAGATAATATTTAATTGGCTCCCTAACATACTCAAACAGAAGTCAGAGTGTGGAACTGCAGAGGGCACTGCAGAACAGCAGTAGGTGCATTAGCAGAGTTGTATGTGAACCCCAATACAGTAATATTGGGGCGATTCAGATCAGAATTGAGGGGGTACAGACAGAGCTGTGTTCCTGCCTAGTACTGGAATAACAGAAAGGCAGTGGGTGAGAAATGAGAAACGGAGTGCTGTGTACTTCCTGGTATTGGAATAATGGGGCGCTGCAGATTACGGTTGAGGTGCACTGACATAGTTGTATGTGGGCTGCAGTACTGGAATAGTTACAGGCACACAAGGTCAGAAGTGAGGTATGTTAATGGAGCTATGTGTGGAACCTAGTATTGGCGCATTGCTGAGTGTTAGCCTGGAGGTGTCCTGGTGAAGCTGCGAGTGGGGCCCAGTATGGGAGTGGCACTGCCTCAGAACCACAGAAGCGAGGAGTCCTGAAGGGCATGTGTGTGAGCCTTAGTACTGAGAAGAAATGTGCACTGAATGTTAGAATTGATGGATTCTGGCGGAGCTTTGGTGGTTCCCATCAACAGTGGTGTTGGATGTTAGACTTGAGGTGCACTGACTGAGCCGTGTTTTGCTCTTTTGGGTCCAGTATTGGCTTGGCAGTGGGACTGAATATTAGAATTGAGCTGCTGTAATGGAAATGTATGTGTGCAGGGTCCCAGTACAGGAAAAGAAGTGATCTTGCGGTTGTAAAACTGAGGTGCAGTGATGGAGCTGCGCCTGAGGTCCTAGAACTGGAACAGCGGAGTGTACTGACTAAGAACTGAAGTGGTCTGGCAGACAGCGTGTGTGGGGTTCCGACACGGGTGAGGGCTTTGAGTGTGTGAACTGAGGTGCACTGATGCAGCCGCACCTGAGGTTCCAGTACTAGAACAGCAGAGTGAACTGACTATAAAAACTGAGGTGCTCTGTCAGATGGCATGTGTGGGGTTATGGCACAGGCACTGCTGAGGAGCTTGGGGTGTGAGAACTAATGTACACTGATGGGGCCGCGCCAGAGGTCCCAGTAGTGGACCAGCAGTGCGTACTGACTGTAAGAACTGAGGAGCTCTGGCAGACAGCATGTGTGGGGTTCTGACACTGGCACACCTGAGGGGCTTGGAGTGTGTGAACTGAGGTTCATGGATGGAGCTGCATCTGAGGTCCCAGTGCTGGAACAGCAGTGTGTACTGAATGTAAGAACTAAGGTGCTCTAGCAGACAGCATGTGTGGGGTTTCTGGCACTGGGACAGCTGAGGGCTTGAAGTGTGTGAACTGAGGTGCACTACCAGAGCTGCGAGTGGGATACTAGTATGGAGCAAAAGTGGGCACTGTCTCCAAGGATTGTGGTGCCCTGGTAGAGCCAGGTGCCTGGTCTATAAACAATTACAATCGATGCTCTGTCCTTGCTCTCACCACAGAGGCAGGCACACTTGGTAAATAAAATCCAAACCAAGGAAGGATGGCAGCCAGGCAGCTGAGAGAGGATTCAGAGAGTCCACAAAGACCAAATGTTACCAAGATAACAGCCTGGTTTACAGCCTTGTTTACAGTTGAGCTCAGAGGAAGAATTCTCTGCAAAGAAAAAGGAAGCTTCCCTGGACAGGAGGAGAAATTAAAGAAAAAAAAAAAAAGAAAAAAAAAAGCCCCCTACAGACCAGATAAACAGGACAAAGCGTAATTATACAATAGATGGTTCCTGCTCCCACACAGAAGGAGGGACAAAGAGGCATGACTGACCACTAGTAAGCAAGGATTTTAAATGGCACTGAAACTAACAAATGAAATAGCTGGAAGCCCACAGATGAAGCATACTTAAAAATATACAAGAGATCGTACGCTTACGCTCGACCTAAAAATGTATTTTCAGATTAAACATCTCAAACATAGAACACAATGGCTATTGCATGTGTGTGTGTGTGTGTGTGTGTGTGTATATATATCCCCACATCCATCAGTTTCCTCTTCCATTCTGAAATCATTTAACTATTTAAGATACAAAGAATGCTCTAAACAAAGGGTTATAGCTATATCATCTGTCCAAACCTCCATCCTGACCCGTCTCTGATAGTAAAAATCACAGCAAGCACAATGCTGATGGTTAAAGGTGTTGCAAAGCTCATAGGAACGTTAGAAGCTGTGTTATCTTTTATTTTTTAAATTGCTCAATCATCTTGCTCTTGATAACTCTCCCCTCACCCCAGCACATCAACCCCTAAATCACCCCAGCTTCATCTTCCGCTATCTCCTTCCTAAATCAAGTCCCACTCTCTGCCCAATGTTGCACGGTCCACTTTCTGCCCATCTCCCTCAGTCTTCCTTACTGCCTGCGCCGAAAAGCACCATTTTGACCATATACTCAAAAGCCCTTTTCCACTGCATGATCCCCATAGTCTCACTTTCTGTCTCTCTTGCACCTGTATTTCCTCACAACCCTGTTCTGCTCCAGTCGAAAATCTGGGAGGAGTCATCCCATTATAGACCTACTTTATCTAAGACCCACTTCCATTTCCAGGGCCTACACAACTCAACAACTCTCTTTCTGCCTCATTTATCTTCATCTACAGACCTCTTCTTGCCCACAAATCACAACCCGCCTTCTTGTAAAACACCCTCTCCCAACTCCGTCTCCTTTCCATCTGCCCTATATCCTGCAATTTTGGTAGGAAAAATACAGCAGTAATTAAAGTTGAGTGAGGTACATATGTCTCTGGGTCCTGGTGCCACAGAACTTGTTGCTCCATTGTTAACCAGGCTTCAGGAGAGAAAGTGGATGGGGCAGAAAAAGAGAAGCTAAAGGAATACAAAAGACAAAAGGAAGAAAGAGAAGGGGTCCCAAAGAAGTAAAAGAAAAAAGGGAAAGAAAGAACGAGAAAATGAAAACACAACTAAGAAGAAATAGGGCAAACGTGTGAGACAAGAAAACAAGAGAAGGAATCTAGAGAACAAAAGATAAAGAGGAACAATTCATGAAAGAAGAGTGAAAAGAAAGAGAAAAATTAACTTTGACACTTCGGGTCCCGACAAGTAACCTGTGGCTTCCACATACAGATGAGAAAAAGAAGGATTTATAGTAAAACGTAAATTGACAGATAAAGATAAGAAAAACACCAGAAAAAGGAAGAAAGAAAGAAAGATCTAAAAAACAATAAAAAGTGAAAGGACGCATAATGAGTCAAAGGAAAGAGAAAATAAAAAAAGACAAAGAAAGAATGAAGGGAAGAGAAATAAAATAGTGAAAGAATGAACGCCTGATGAAGAAAAAGAGACGAATGAAACAAGGAAATAACCAACTTTTTGCATGTTTGAAAGAGAAATAAAAAAAAAAAAGAGAGGATTAGAAATAAACATTTGAAAGAAAGTGCAAAACTGTTAACATGTGGATTTTAAGAGCTGGAAAGAGGAAAGTGGGGGAGAAAGAAAACATTGAGTAAACAGAGTAACAGAAAGAACAGGGTGAGATAGGTAAAACGGACCCTCCCAAAAAAAGATGGTAGCTAAGAATACATTTAATTGACTCCCTCACATACTCAAACAGAAGTCAGAGTGTGGAACAGCAGAGGGCACTGCAGGACAGCAGGAGGTGCATTAGCAGAGTTGTATATGAACCCCAATACAGCAATATTGGGGCACTTCAGATCAGAACTGGGAGATATAGACAGAGCTGTGTTCCTGCCCACTGCTGGAATACCAGAAAGGCATCAGTGAGAAATGGAGTGCTGTGCAATTCCTGGTATTGGAATAATGGAGTGCTGCAGCTTAGGGTTGAGGTGCACTGACAGAGTTGTATGTGGCTTGTGTGGGGTTTCTGGCACTGGCACAGCTGAGGGCTTGGAGTGTGTGAACTGAGGTGCACTAGCAGAGCTGCAAGTGGGATTCTAATATGGAGCAAAAGTGGGCACTGTCTCTAAGGATTGCGGTGCCCTAGTAGAGCTGGGTGCCTTGTCTATAAGCAATTATAAGCGATCCTCTGTCCTTGCTCTCACCACACAGGCAGGCACACTTGGTAAAGAAAACCCAAGCCACGGAAGGGTGGGAGCCAGGCAGCTGAGAGAGCATTCAAAGAGTCCGCAAAGAACAAATGTTACCAAGATAGCCTGGTTTATAGCCTTATTTACAGCTAAGCTCAGAAGAAGAATGCTCTGCAAAGAAAAAGGAAGCTTCCCTGGACACAAGGCAGAATTAAAGTAAAAAAAAAAAAAAAAACCCCTACAGACCAGATAAACAGGACAAAGCGTAATTGTACAGTAGTTGGTCCCTGCTCCCACACAGAAGAAAGGACAAAGAGGCATGACTGACCACTGGCAAGCAGGGATTTTAAATGACACTGAAACTAACAAATGAAATAGCTGGATGCCCACAGATGAAGCATACGTAAAAGTATACAAAAGGTCATACGCTTATGCTCAACTTAAAAATGTCTTTTCAGATTAAACATCTCCAACATACAACACAATGGCTATTGCGTGTGTGTTTGTGTGTGTGTGTGTATATCCCCGCATCCATCAGTTTCCTCTTCCATTCTGAAAGCATTTAACTGTTTAAGATACAAAGAATGCTCTAAACAAGGGGTTATAACTATATCATCTGTCACAACCTCCATTCTGACCCATCTCTGAGAGTAAAAATCACAGTAAGCACAATGCTGATGGCTAAAGGTGTTGCAAAGCTCATATGAACGTTAGAAGCGGTGTTATCTTTAATTTTCTAAATTGCTCAATCATCTTGCTCTTGATATCTCTCCCCCCACCCCAGCACATTAAATCCCAAAATCACCCCAGCTTCATCTTCCGCTATCTCCTTCCCAAATCAAGTCCCACTCTCTGCCCAAAGTTGCATGGTCCACTTACTGCCCATCTCCCTCAGTCTTCCTTCCTGCCTGCGCCCAAAAGTACCATTCGGACCATATACTCAAAAGGCCTTTTCCACTGCATGATCCTCATAGTCTCACTTCCTGTCTCTCTTGCACCTGTATTTCCTCACAACCCTGTTCTGCTCCAGTCGAAAATCTGGGAGGAGTCATCCCATTATAGACCTACTTCATCTAAGACCCACTTCCATTTCCAGGGCCTACACAACTCAACAACTCTCTTTCTGCCTCATTTACCTTCACTCTTCTTGCCCACAACTCACAACCCGCCTTCTTGTTCAATACCCCCTCCCAACTCTGTCTCCTTTCCATCTGCCCATCTCCTGCAATTTCAGTAGGAAAAAACAGCAGTAATTAAAGTTGAGTGATGTACATATGTATCTGGGTCCTGGTGCTGCAGAACTTGTTGCTCCATTGATAACTAGGCTTCAGGAGAGAAAGCGGATGGAGCAGAAAAAGAGAAGCGAAAGGAATACAACAGACAAAAGGAAGAAAGAGAAGGGGTTGCAAAGAAATAAAAGAAATAAGGAGAAAATGAAAACAACTCACAATCCTCCTTCTTGTTCAATGCCCCCACCCAACTTCGTCTCTTTTCCTTCTGTCCTATCTCCTGCACTAGTTTGCCTTTATTTGCCCATATCAGCCCCTTCTGCCACATTTAATCTTCTTCCATGCGATCCTCGGTATCATGGCACAGCCAGACATCCTAGCTTTTCGAACAATGGCATCTGTTCTATGCTGTGACTAGGAACACACAAATAAATTGCGAAAAACGAAACTACAAATACCAGAAAGCAAAGGGTGGCTCATTATAAGGCCATGATTGACAAAAGGTTTCAGACATGCTTTGGGGGGACGGGAACCCCCAATTTCTCTTTACAGCACCTTTGCTCAACAGCCCATTTCCTGATGTTATACAACTCTCTTCCTTCCCCATTTTCTACCAGCTCCCTCGCCCTTAGCTATCCCGACAATCACGTGTCTGCCCACCACTTCGGTCTCTGTTCTGCCCCTCCAATAGCCACCTACGTCCCCATGTTTCCTCCAGTGAACTCTTTCCACCCCCGTCATATCCCGGGTCAGACCTGAAGAAGCCCCGCATTGCTCCCCGGAGGGGTGCCCTTGGGCCAAAGCACCGGACTGTCGCTGCCATCTCCAACCACGCTGCCCGTCTCTTCCCGGTAGCATTGAACGCAGAAGCCGAGGTCTCAGAGTGCAGATGGGCGCGGACCGGGACTGAGGTGGCTCCTCCCCACTCTGCTCCGTCGGCCTATGGGCGATGTTCCTCTTTCGACACAGCGGAGAACTTTTCAAAAGAAATCAGAGCTGCCGCGCCCATCTACGACTCTAGGCGGGAGCGAGGCCCCCCCTCCAGCGTGAATGCACGTGTTGCAACACCACTCGTCGTGCCAAGCCAAAAATGAGAAGCGGATCCAAACATCATTCACGTTAGACTTTGTTTTGTAGTCCCTATTAGTATTTATATATATAGTGAAAAATTATATCTAATACTGGATATAATAAAGACGCATAAGGTGGAACCATCTGAGCATTCTTTTACAGCTAAATCCAGGTCTTACTCAATTAGGGAGGCCCCTAAATGAAAATCTCTGATTAAAAAAAGGTAGACTTTTCTGCTGTTATTAATTGAAAAGGCGAGCGCATGTTCCGCATCGCTAATTCAAAAGAATATGCACACAATGATGTGATAATATATATTGCACGAGAAGTTGCCATCGGAAACAGGTAGTTCATCCTATACATGGTCAAGGTTCTAAAATTCCCTATTCCGCATCGCACTCAGTATTTTTTTTTATTTTATTCTGGTTCTTGTAATCCAGAATTCATAAATGAGCTAAATAGGAAAGAAAAGCTAAGTAAAAATCTAGACTCACTGAGATACTCTTGGAATTGGAAAACTTAAAAGTTGTCTATTGTCTTCATTTTCAGAATAGGGCTCATATTGTGCAATGGAAAGTATGCTTCCTTGCTGGTACCAAAGGATATATCTGCTTCGACCCTACGACTCACTGAACGCATATCCCTCATTGTGTTCAGCAGAAGCCGGGTGGTCCACTGTCATGTTTCCGTCTCCACGTGAGCACTGAACAGATCAGATTTGCTAAGAAGTGTGCGTCTTGATTTGCCACATTGCTCCAGGTTCACTGAGTACCCATACCTATCAAACTCTAGCATGTAAAATGTGGCTGAAGTGAAGAGTTTAAGAGGGTAATCCCATTAAGATGCATAGGGGATGAAAACATTTTGGAGGGTGGCATAGGTCTGAAAAGCGAGTGACCGCATTAGAGAATATGGAGTCCTTTTGTTTGGCAGGCAGGTCACAAGAATTGAAAAGAGGCTGACGCCTGCCAAATGCAAGTGAGTTGACAGGTATGTACACCATGTATCCAGTGCCTAATTTGTGCTTGTTTCCGGTGCTGAGCACCAGCACTTATTTTTGAGGCCCTGCGCTTATTCTTCTGCCCCAAGCACTTGCTGCGAGCAAAAGACACATATGGGAAATATGGAGGAAGTGAAAAACGAAAAAGTGTCACAATTGGAGAAAGCAGAAAGCTGCAAGAGTGAGCTGATGGTGCAGGGAGCGGCTTTAAATGGATTGAGGAGGCCCGAGATGGCTTCAGGATTACGCTGTCTCAGTAATCTATACTCACACATTTAATTGCAGCAGCTGCATGTTTAAGAGGAGTTCTTTAGGCACCAGCACATTTTTATTTACAAATTAAGCACTGCATGTATCTAGTGCTGGTCTTTCATTTCACAAATCCATGCAATTGGAAATTGTAGTTTTTAGGTCTCGCTTGCCAGACAGCAAAAACTGTATGTTGGCAAAAAGTCTTACTGTCTTCTTACAATGGGCTTAGAGGCTGAAAATTGCTTACATTTGGCTGGCTTTATTGGCATTCTAATTTGCTTGCTTTTTAGGTCGCAGCCTACCAGACACGGCTGGTTTGCTAAAGACATTTTGGGGACTTTCATAAAGTTGATCTAGGAATACATTCCATCCGTTGATTACCATTGACTTCGTGGTTTGTAAATCATATTATCTGGCTTTCTCTTTGCTGGATTTATTTGCTTTAGGTTTTGCAGATTCAGTTGGTCCTCCTGTTGCCTAAACCGTATTTACTGTATTCTTCCACGAAATCCCTTTCTATAAACAGGCCTTTAAATCCTGTTCTTATCTTGTCACATTGGCTGTGCATTCAAAAACTGAGGTCAAATGTCAGGCGCTGTCTTCCAAGGGCACTTGTTTACTTTTCTGTCTCTGGCTTCAAAGTGAGAGGATTTATGTGGCAATTTTGCTGGATGCTGTGGGAAGGAAAGAGTTTTTTCTAGCACACATCAGCAGGTAAATGAACTGTGACAGTATGTCAAAATATATCACTATTAAAATCACAAATTAAGCACAATTTTTGTTAGGGTCAAGTGCACAAGCTCTCCATCCCTGTTGTAATCTCTCTTTGGGCTTGTTACCACGCCCATATCACGCCTGTCAATTTAATTGGTTTCCTTTTAAAATCCGCTTGCTTTCATTAGTGACAAGCATGCATACTTTTTGCCTTTTCCGGTTTTTAACCCTCCTCAAGCACACCAGCAACCTACTAAAAACTTACGAGGCTCCATGTTTTCAGCCTGGTTTTTGCACTACTTTATCTTTGTATTTTCCATGCAGCGCGTTCGCGCTGAATTTTACATAGCGCAATTGTGCTTGTTTTTTTGGTTATCAATTTCAGCACGCTCATGCTGCGTTTTACATAGCGCAATAGCGCTTGGTCTTTTCTTTCAATTTGTTTGGCCTGAAAAGTCCGGTTAGGAATTTACAACGCTAATACCTTTAACTCGAGCAAACGCGAGACCCGTTGCATTGCAAATCATTGTTGTTTCTGATGTGTTGGAAACAAATACTTTAATATGATGAAAACAAATCATTACTCTGCAATCCAATTTCCACACATTTTTGTTTGTGCACTGTATACAGTCTTATTAATAAAACTGTATGTCTCTGCTAATGTAATGGTCATTTCAATTGAAAATGTGTTATCTGTAATGGCAGTGTGCTACAATAACATGCATACTCTGCCCCATGCCACTCAACTCTACTCTGCTCCATTCCACTTTACACCACTCCACACCACCTCACTGTGCACCACTCTACCCTATGCCAATGCACTGTTCATTAATCTACACCACTGCAGTCTTCGCCACTGCATTATACACCAGTCCAGTCTAGGCCATTCCAACCTATCCTGCACAACTCCACTCTATGCCACTGTACTCTACACCACTTTGCAGCACTGCATTCTTCACCACTGCTCTCAATGCTAGTACACTGTATGCCAGTGCACTTCACTGTGTAGCACTCAACTCTATGCCACTGCACTCTACGCCAATCCACTGTACGCCACTTTAATCTACTCTGCACCACTAAACTGTATGCCATTGCACTGTCCACCACTTTGCGCGTTACATTCTATGCCACTCTACGCAACTGCACTCTACCCTGCACTACTCTACGCCACTTCCGTCTACTCTGAAACAATCTACTCTACATCACTGCACTCTACGCCACTCTACTCCACTCTGTGCCACTGCACTCTACGTCACTCTATTCTTAACCACTGCCCTCTAAGCCAAAGCACTCTACACAGCTGCACTCTCACTGCACTCTACTCTGTATCACTGTACTCCTCTGCTCTCTATGCCCCTCTACCCTGCTACACTCTGACCTGCTGCTCTGCAACACCACACTCTCTGCCACTGAACTCTCTGCTGCTCTACTCTGCACTACTCCACTTTACACTACTCTATGCCACTGCACTCTATGCAATTGCATTCTATGGCATTAAACTCTAGTCTGCACCACTCTATGCTACTCTACCCCGCACCAGTCTAAGCCACTGCCCTTTACTGCCACTTGACTCTGCACTGTATGCCACTGCACTGTATGCCACTTGAATCTACCCTACACCACTGCCCTCTGCATCACTCAACTGTACACCACTCCACTCTATGCCACTTCACTCCACTCTATGCCTTTCCACTCCACTCTATGCCTTTCCACTCTACTCTACTCTATGCAATTGCACTCTACACTACTGCACTCTGCGCCACTCTACTCTGTGCCACACTACTCTGCACCACTCCACACCACTGCACTCTACTATGCATCATTCTAACCTACACCACTACATTCTACAACGCTGCATTGTATGCCGCTGAATTCAATGCAACTGCACTCTGCAACACTATGCCAGTGCACTCTACATCAGTCCACTGTACTCTATACCTCTCCAGAGTGTGCAACTCCACGTGACTCCATACTATGTTACTCCATTCTACGCCACTCCACTCCATGACTTTTCACTGTACTCTGTGCCACTGCACTCTGCGCCACTCCACAACACTCCCTGCCACTCCACTCCACTCTTTGCCATTCCACTCTATGACACTCCATGTGACTGTCCTCTATGCCACTAACTTTTAGCCATGCAGAAGTGTAGCCACGCTGGTGTACAACATGTCTAAAACACATTGGCAAAGCCAATAGCTCTTGCACAGACGAGAGCTGTTGGTTTTGCCAGTGCTTGTTATTTATCAGCTTGTATGGGGTTTACACCCTCTTCTAGTATTTGTCCCTGTAGCATGGCCGCATTACTGGTGTCCATGCACTTTTCATTTTTGAAACACTATTTTTTCTGTTTGGCTAAGCATGCACATGAGTCTTCCAGCCCTCTACCTCATGCACTGCTCTTTCCCCCTCCGGCGTGCACTGTGTTGCTCTGTCTTACCCGTTTGCTTCTCTCCTATGCTTCCTCAGTGTTGTGCTTGTCCTCATGTGCTTTTTCCCTTCAGTGCTTCCTCACCTTTGTGATTCCACACAAGAGCACCAAAGTCTTCTTCCTAATCCCACGTGCTTCTCTTTCCCTCCCCGTGATCCATGTTTCTCTCTCTCTCGCCTGTGTTGCTTCCCACCCTATTTATTTATTTTTCCACCCATACCCTATGTGTTGCTTCTGCCCCTTTTTTCTTTGCCCCTCCCGTTACCTCCCCATACCCTCACATCTGTGTTACTTCTACTCACCTGCCCCCTCCGTGTTGCATCCCCCACCTCATACAAAAGAAAAAATGCTTTTGCGCTACTTTAAAAAAATGTTTATATATAGTTCTAACTTGGATCGGTAAATGAAAAGAAATAGCACAGCATAATTTTGTAAGTTCATTGATACGTGCTGCCCAAGCCTGCAATATGAGACAGACAGACCTGCCCAATAAATTCCAAAGACGAAACATATAGGGTTTGCCAGTGCTTTATTTTTTTTTATTTTTGCTTCAGGTATGCTATTTTCAGAATTTTGCCTGATTTCGGATGCAAGAAGCACTCCCAGCCCAAGTTTTTTCTTTTAGTCCTGGTATGTTTAGTCCTGAATTTATAATCGTGTAAGTATAAATACAAATGCCAGAATGCAAAGAAAAACTTGAACTGGATTAATTACTCTTGCATGGACCAGGAAAACCTGTGAACTGTGCAATTGTATTTGCATACGCCTTAATTATTTATAAACAGAAAGTCTGTTATTAGATTTAAAGTTTTCGGTGTTCATAAGTCGACATGGCCAACCCTTCGTACCCATGCAGAGAGAGTCACATGCCTGCCTCTGCTGAATACCAAGTCTGTGATGTGGAGCTGGTTGAGGCAAGGGGGCCTCCAAATGTTGCCCCTGATTTGGTAATATAAATCTAACGTGTTTGCTTGGCGTGCACCTCTAGATCTCTATGAGACCCTGTAAGGGTGAGCAAGGCTGGCTTTAGGACTGGTGGTGCCCTGTGCAACAGTTTATTGTGGTGCCTCCATCCCATGACCTCCTCGGTTTACCTCACTACCACCCGGCAAATGTGCCCCTCATCTCTCCATCGCTCCCTTTTCACATACGTTCATGTGTTTTAAAGCACTTGTAAAGGCTGGCTTTACTAATCCACTCTGCTAGCCACATAAAATATAGGGTCATATTGAGGAGCCCCTATCGCCATTCTAACACCACATTAGGGTCATTTTTTTATGCTAATGTGGCGTTAGAAGGCCAAAAACGCTGTGCCATATTTACAAAGTGGCACAATGCATGCATTGCGCCACTTTGTATCCCTTTGTGCTACATTATACCTGCGCCAGGCATAATGTATGCAAAGGTGGCATTCCCTCGTTAGGGGGGGGCAAAAAAAATGGCACAAAGAAATCCGACAGATTTCTTTGCATCATTATTTTCTGGCACTTTTAACGCCTGCTCAGAGCAGGCATTAAAAGGAGGCTTCCATTGGTTACAGTGGGCCTCTGGGTGCTTTGCAGGATTAGCGTCAACATTTTTTATGCTAATCCTGCAAAGCGCCGGACTAGCATAAAACATTCTGACGCTAGTCCCCTAACTACCGCCATGGTGTGCCGTATTTTAAATATGACGCACACATGGTGGCATTGGGGGGGCGCTAGGGAATGCAAGAAAAGTGGTGCAGCACTGTGTGCAGCGCCACTTTTTCAAATTTGCCCCATAGGGCAGTGCTTAATTTGTAAATAAAAAGGTGCCAGTGCCCAAAGCCCTCCTCTTAAACACACGGCTGCTGCAATTAAATGTGTGAACACAGAAAACAGAGGCAGGATAATCCTAAAGCCATCTCGGGCCTCTTCAATCCATTCACAGGCACTCCCTGGCCCTTCAGCTCACTCTTGCGGATTTCTGTTTTTTCCCTTTGCGCACTTTTTTGTTTTTCTCTTCCTCCCACTTTCCCATATGTGTCTTTTTCTCACAGTAAATGCCTGAGGCAGAAAAATAAGCGCAGGTCCTCAAAAAAAAGTGCTGGTGCTCCGCACCGGAAACAACAAGCACAAATTAAGAACTGCCATAGGGCGTACTTAAGAGCCCCTAGTGCCATTCTAACACCTCATTAGTGTCATTTATTTTACACTAATGTGGATTTAAAAGGCCAAAAACGTTGCACCATATTTACAAAGAGGCGCAATGCATGCATTGCGCCACTTTGTAACCCTTTGCGCTACATTATGCCGGCACCTGGCATAATATATGCAAAGGGGGCATCCCCATTAGGGGGGCTAAAAAAATTACGCAAAGAAAGCTGTCACATTTATTTGCTCAGAGCAGGCATTAAAAGGAAGCTTCCATTGGTTACAATGGGCCTCTGGGTGCTTTGCAAGATTAACGTCAACATTTTTAATGCTAATCCTGCAAAGTGCCGGACTAGCATAAAAAATGTTGGCACTAGTCCCTTAACTACTGCCATGGTGCGCAACGATCAGAGAATTAAACATGCCCAGTATACCTGCCCCTGCAAAATTTGACAAATGGCAAAAATACACAAATGCAACTAAAGATGAGCTCAATGAGTGGGTCCAGAATGGTGCGTTTAATGCTTCACTGACACGTCCAGGCAGATGGTTATTGTGGCCAATAGATACCAACGGGTGTCATCAACGCTTCATTAACTCCTCGGGGGGTTTTAGGACGAGTAGGCCAGACCCTCGCTATATATCTCCAGAACATGCAGATATCATTACAACATATAGGTGGTCATTACAATCCTGGCGGTCGGTGTTAAAGCAGCGGTAAAACCACCAACAGGCCGGCGGAAAAAAATGGAATCACAACCGTGGCGGAAACCGCCAACATAGACTGCCACTTTGACACGCCGACCGCCAAGGCGGTACAAACAAACACCGTGGCGATAACCGCCAACAGACAGATGGATGACAATGTACCGCTCACAGAATTACAACAGTCCAATCCGCCACCTTTTCCGGGGCGGATTCACCGCGAACAAAAACACAGCGGAAACAGGACTTGGAAGGGAAAACGCTCACTTCTACACACCCCACGAGGAACCAGGACGCCATGGAACCCAAGCTCCAGATTCTTCCAGCCTTTATCTTACTGATCCTCTACCAGGAGCACGAACGCCGGCGGTGAAGACCAAGGTGAGTACTGCACCTACGACACAGGGGATGGGGGAGGGAAAAACAGTGACACACACGCAACACGCAAAACCCCCACCTCCACCCTCACCCACAACAACACACACACTAATACATCATGATACATTACAGTTACACCCTCCAACGCCCCTGAAAGAATGCAAGGACAAAAGGAAATGAGTCGAATGATTGTAATATATTCAAAGACATGAATCAAAAATATATACATATACAAAGATATTAACACTATAAACAAATATATACACCAAGAATACAAGTCCAAGGGATTCCACCATCATAGTCCGCGGACCACTGGGCCTAAAATGCTTAGGCGAGGCCCACACTCAATACCCGAACAAGACGGAGAGAACACTGCTGGGGCATCAGATAGAAAACAGGCACCTCAGGGGGAAGGGAAGGGGGTGTGCCCACCTCAGCCGGATGAGTGCACAACGCCAGATCCACAAGGGGGCTCCATGCCCACTGTTCAACCTTGGGGAGTGCAAAGCCACAGTCTCTCAAGTCTCTACAGTGGGTGGTTTGCCCACTGTTCAATCCTGGGGAGTGCAATGCCACAGTCTCTCAAGTCTCTACAGTGGGTTGTTTGCCCACTGTTCAATCCTGGGTAGTGCAAAGCCACAGTCTCTCAAGTCTCTACAGTGGGTGGTTTGCCCACTGCTGCATCCTGGGGAGTGCAAAGCCACAGTCTTTCAAGTGGATAACAGTCTCCACTGGTTCTGGAAGGAGCTTGGTGCCCAGAGTGCTTCATCCTGCCAAGGACTGAGGTAGTGGATGTATCTCCCCACTGGTTTTGGAGGGGGCTTTGTGCCCAGAGTGCTTCATCCTGCCAAGGACTGTGTGAGTGGATGTATGTCTCCACTGGTTCTGGAGGGGGCTTTCTGCCCAGAGTGCTTCATCCTTCCAAGGACTGAGGTAGTGGATGTATCTCTCCACTGGTTCTGGAGGGGGCTTTGTGCCCAGAGTGCTTCATCCTGCTCGTGGCGGCCTCAGTAGCGTCGGAATCTTTGGCGCTTACTGGCCTGTGGTGCTTGTTGCGGCGGTGTCCTGGGCAGCGGTGCTGGTGGCGGTGGTGTCCTGGGCAGCGGTGCTGGTGGCGGTCTTGTCCGCCGTGCAGATTTTCCCAGACTTGCCGGTTTTACTGTGCCCCTTCCCCACCTTGGATGGTGGCGCAGCTGTCTCCACACTTCCAACTGTACCCCTGGGAGCTGCTTTGGTGGCAGATTTCTTTCCTCTCTCCCGCCGGGCACTGGCCAACTTTTTGTGCTTTACAGGTGGGGGACTGTCCGAGCTCTGGCTCCTTGCCACACTGGCTGCCCTGCTGCCTGGCGCACTCCAGAAGCCGGTTACTACTGGCACCACTGGTCCCGCAGATGATGTGGCTGAGGTGCTGGGTTGGAACCTGGAGAGGCGGGCCCTAGGAGACTGAAGGGGTGGGGTAGGTGAGGGAAAGAGGTCAAGGTTGGACAGGAAAGGTTTTTGGGGAACACTGGGACGGGTAGATGGAGGGGGTTTGGGAGTGGAGGAAGAGGTAGTGGTTGTAGGAGGTGTACTTTGCTGACTTTGGGTGAAGGTGCATGGGCTGGAGGCTGTCGTGAGGTGGATGGCTGTTGGGTGGGTGTGTGGCTGCGTTTGTGTACCTTGGGAGGTGGGCTCACAAACACACTGGTAGAGGACACAGGAGATGTGTGAATGGTAGTGGGGGTGGTGACTGCACGTGAGCGGGGTGTGGTGGTGGTTGTGCTGGTGATGGACGTAGTGGCTGAGGATGCTAATGCACACAAGAACAGGGAGACCACAAAAAGGGGGGGGAGACAGAAGAAAGACATGTTGAGTGCATGCTATACCGCTACCGTTGGCGGACACTACAGACACAGAAGCCCCCTGCACTACGCCGTGCACTTGGAGTTCCATAATCAATCACAGGGACATGGGTTACAAGGCTTTGACCGATTGCTGCACACATGGATGTCACAGGAGCCTGACTAGGTGTAGTTGGCTCTGTACACAGGTGGGGTGGGGTGCCACAGGGCCTGCCATAAAAAGGGACCTTGCCTACTAAACTCACCCTGGCCTAGGGGAACCCACAGCCCACCTCCCCCACCCAGACACCTACAATGCGCGCTGAATCAGCAGAATGAGAGTGTACTCACCCCCTTGTGGCTGCTGTGATGCCCTCAAGTGCCCATCCAACTCCGGGTACGCCATCGCCAGGATCCTGAACATCAGGGGGGTCACGGTGCGACGGGCACCCCTACCACGTTGGGAGGCCATACCCAGCTGGGCCTCCGCCGTCTTCTTGCTCCAGCAGCGAATGTTCTCCCATCTTTTCCGGCAGTGGGTTCTCCATCTGTGGTAGACCCCCAGGGTCCGGACTTCCTTGGCGATGGCACGCCAAATGTCCTTTTTCTGGTGGGCGCAGACCTACAGGAATAGTACAGGGGAAAAGGAGAAGATATAACCGTCCACACCGTCACAGTCATTGGCCCGCATCCCTACTCTTGCCATGACGCACATGCACTCACCGTCGTTTCTTGCACGCCTCATTCCCACCCCCCTATCTTTCATCCACACCACTCCAAACAGCATTGCCCATACAGCATGCTCAGAGTGTACTCACCTGTTTGTCTGGATGACCGTAGAGTAGCGTGTACTGGGGGAGGACCCCATCCAGTAGTTTCTCCAACTCCTCCGTGCTGAAGGCAGGGGACCTTTCCCCAGACACACGAGCCATTGTCTCTTCCAGTCTGAGGTCACAGCAGCACTTGCAGTGTAGGTCCTCTCCTGTCGAAGATCAGGTATCAAGTGATTGAACAGAGAGAAAATGGCGGTCACGTCCGCGGCAGTGCGTACCGTCACCGCCGGCGTACATCGTCATTGGCTCCTGGGACCCATAGGGTCCAATGTTAACCAATGCAGGATAGCGCCGCAGTCTTTGACCGCCTACCGTGACGGTGTACAACGCCAGCGCAGTTACCTCATTTCCCCTTGTGACACTTTACAGGTCAGGCAGCCGCCATTTCAGGGGCCCACATGGCATTATTTTGAAGTGCGTCACACATATCTAGGCCTTGTAAAAACACTAATACAGCCATATGTCGATTTGCAAATATTTTCCGATTAAGCTGTGTTTACTTACCTCAGAGCTCGTTGACTCTCTGCTCGCTGCTCTCCTCCATAGGCACCGTCCGCTGGGGCAGGTGAGGAGATGGCGGCATCCTCCGGTGTACAGACCACTGGTGGACCTGTCGACAATGGAGGAGCGACATGTGATCATCACCTACAGACTTGATCGTACCACAATCCTGGAACTGTGTGCCCAGTTGGAGCCAGACCTGATGTCAGCTATCCGCCATCCCACAGGAATCCCCCCTCAGGTGCAGGTGCTGTCAGTACTCCATTTCCTAGCAAGTGGGTCTTTTCAAACTACAGTGGCCATAGCATCAGGGATGTCCCAGCCTATGTTTTCCAACGTGTTGTCCAGAGTGTTGTCTGCCCTGCTGAAACACATGTGGAGCTACATCGTTTTCCCTCAGGTGGAGGATTTGCCTACAGTGAAAGGTGACTTCTGTGCCCTGGGACATATCCCCAACATCATAGGTGCCATTGATGGGACACATGTGGCCTTGGTCCCTCCCCCGAAGGAGTGAACAGGTGTACAGAAACCGGAAGAGTTACCATTCTATGAATGTGCAGATGGTGTGTTTGGCCGACCAGTACATCTCCCATGTGAATGCCAAATTTCCTGGCTCAGTGCATGACGCTTATATTCTACGGAATCGCAGCATCCCTTATGTGATGGGGCAACTCCAGAGGCACCGTGTGTGGCTATTAGGTGAGGACATGGACCCAATACAATGTGACTAGGTGTCTGGGGATGTCCCTATGAGTTAGTGTCTGTCTAACAGTTGTCCCTCGCCATTTGCAGGTGACTCTGGTTACCCCAACCTGTCATGGCTACTGACCCCAGTGAGGAATCCCAGGACAAGGGCAGAGGAACGCTACAATGAGGCCCATGAGCGAACTAGGAGGATTATAGAGCGGACCTTCGGCCTCCTGAAGGCCAGGTTCCGGTGCCTCCATATGACAGGTGGTTCCCTATTCTACTCACCAAAGAAGGTATTCCAGATCATCGTGGCCTGCTGTATGCTTCACAACTTGGCTTTGCGATGACAGGTGCCTTTTCTGCAGGAGGATGGTCCAGATGGAGGTGTTGTGGCAGCTGTGGAGCCTGTGGACAGTGAAGACGAGGAAGCAGAAGAAGAGGACATGGACAACAGGAACACGGTGATCCAGCAATACTTCCAGTGAAACACAAGTAAGAAGACAACACTGCCTGCTACATCTGATTTAATTCTACTACCTCTCATCTGTCTGTCATTTTCACCCAGTGTATGGTCACTGAGTTGTCACTTTCCCTTACGATTTCACAGATGTGGGTCCCACTGTGTGACATCTGCTTTGTTTCCGCATGGACTAGAGCTGTGTGACATAGGTATGTTGACATTACATTTGATACAGCATTTTGCCACTGTTATTGCTAATACACATTTTCGAAAGCACAGACAGACTCCTGATTGTTTTGTGATTTAAGGGTGTTTATTTAAGTGCTAAATAGTGGAGGGGGTTGTAAAATAGTCAGGGGTGATGGTGGAGGAATGTCCATGGCAGAGTCCAGTCTATTAGTCTCACAGGTGCATTGTCCAAAGGGGCATAGGAAGCGGAGCTGGGGCAGTTTAAGTATGGACAGGGTGACAAAGTGGGACAGAAGGATGACAATCAGGGTGGTCTCATTTCTTGGCGGGGTATTGGCATTGTTCTCTGTCTTTGTCCTGGATCTCAGGGACCGCTTGCGGGTGGTTCTCCATCTGCAGGAGGTGGGAAGCTGCTGTCATGGTCCTGTGACGGTGCCACCTGTCCACTAGCGCCGGCGCCGGTGCCACAATGTCCCTCCTGGTGTTAACGAGTTCCTTCAGCACCCCTACAATGGTGCCCAGGGTGGAATTGATGGATTTGAGTTCCTCCCTGAACCCCAAATACTGTTCCTCCTGCAGCCGCTGGGTCTCCTGAAACTTGGCCAGTACCGTTGCCATCGTCTCCTGGGAATGGTGGTAGGCTCCCATGATGTTGGAGAGGGCCTTGTGGAGAGTGGGTTCCCTGGGCCTGTCCTCCCCCTGTCGCACAGCAGCCCTCCCAGTTCCCCTGTTTCCCTGGGCCTCTGTCCCCTGAACCGTGTGCCCACTGCCACTGCCCCCAGGTCCCTGGTGTTGTTGGGGTGGTGGGCTAGCCTGGGTTCCCTGTAGTGGTGGACACACTGCTGATTGACGTGTCCTGGGGACAGAGGTATAGGCCCGCTGGGTGGGTGCTGTTCTGGTGTTTCCAGAGGGGGGAAGCTCTGTAGTGGCCTGTGCCAGTGTGAGGGGAACCGACTGTAACGATGTCCAAGATGGGCCGGGCTGGTCATCTTGATTCAGTTGGACAGAGCTGCTGTCATCACTGTGGGCGTCTTCTGTGGGTGGAGTGGACATGTCTGGACCCTCCTGTCCGGTGACGTTGGGTAGGGGTCCTGCAGTGGTGCAAAGGCATAGTTTTAGTATCTGTGTGTGCCATGGTGTGCAATGGGTGGGTGACTGTGTACCCCAGTGCTTGCATTCCTGTGTAGGACCTTGTGTGATAATGGTTTAAGGGGGAGTATGGGTATGTGCAGTGGACATGCTTTGGTGATGGGTGTCCATGCTTTGGTGTTACATGCAGGACTTGGGGTTGGGATGTGTGGTTTGTGATAATGGGATATATGTGAGGAGTTGGAGTGATGGGGCGAGGGTGGGGGTATGTGATAGCATGCGGGTGGTTGGGGGATGAAGTAGTTAAAGGTTTGACTTACCAGAGTCCATTTCTCCAGCTACTCCTGCAAGGCCCTCAGGATACAGTATAGCCAAGTCCTGCTCCTCCCATGTAGTGAGTTCTGGGGGAGGAGGTGGGGGTCTGCCGCCAGTCCTCTGAACCGCAAGGTGGTGTCTTGAGACCATAGAACGCACCTTCCCCCGTAGGTCGTTCCACCTCTTCCTGATGTCATCCCTAGTTCCTGGGTGCTGTCCCACTGTGTTGACCCTGTTGACGATTCTTCGCCATAGCTCCATCTTCCTAGCTATGGTGGTGTGCTGCACCTGTGATCCAAATAGCTGTGGCTCTACCTGGATGATTTCCTCCACCATGACCCTGAGCTCCTCCTCAGAGAACCTGGGATGTCTTTGCAGGGCCATGGGGTGGTGTGGGTGATGTGTGGGGTGGTGTGTGTTGTGATGTGTGGGGTGATATTTAGAGGTGTGTTGTGTGAGGTGCTTGGATGTTGTGTGAGTGATGGTATAAGGTGCCTGGGGATGCTATTGTTCTTTCTGGTGGTGTCTCTGGCCTGTCGCAATTGTTGACGTAAGGGTTTGTGGGTGATGTGGGTGTTTGTTTTATATTGTACTGGATGTGTGGGAGTGGTGTGTGTATGTGTATCAGGTGTGTGTATTTCGATTTGTCCAATGTGGATGTGTTTTTTAAGAGTGTGTGTATTTTGAGCGCAGTGGTGTGTACTGACAATGGAATACCACGGTTGAAAGACCACCGCGTGGATTCGTGGGTCATGATAGTGTGGGCGTATTCCTGTTGACGTGACGGTGTTGGTTTTGTTATCGCCAGTTTATCACTGACATTTGGTGTGGCGGACTTGTGTGGGTGTCTGGATTTTGGCGGATTCCGAGCTGTGGGTCATAATGACCGTGGCGGAATTCCGTGGCCACGGCGGTGTGTTGGCGGTCTTCTGCACGGCAGTAAGCGGCTTTTACCGCCAATGTTGTAATGACCCCCATAGTGTAGGGAAATTATGCCAACAGTGGCTAAAATCATCCTCACTAAACGCAGTTAAAGAACACCCCAATTTCTTGTCTAACACCACTAACTTACAAGATTTCTTGTCAGGCCCCAGAACACCACGTAGGAAGCGAGTCTTATATGCAATATACAATGAAATATAGAAACTTTCCCAACAAGATGCTGCTGCCCGGTTAAGGCAAATAGATCAAGAAAATGTAAAAAAGGCGTTAGCTGTTATGGATAATGGGATTAATACCTTGTCCGACCGGAGTTATACAATTACCAACATTGTCTCTTCTGCTATAGACATTATACAATCTGATATGTCTTCTTTATACCATAGACAGAGTCAGACCAGGTCGATTATGCAGTTGGGTTGGACGCTTCAAACGTTGAAGGCGGGTCGCGTTCCATGGAAGCACGTCAGCGCAAGGGAGATATTTTCTTCTTTTAATCTAACGCGACATCAACAACTAATGGCTAAGAAAGAAGCAACTTATGTAATGCTTAACATCGAGAAATTAGAAAAGTTGCCTTTTACCGTGGCCGAAATACCATCCGCAGAGTGGTTAATACATGGGGTTATTAATCTGCCTATTTCAACACTACAGTTCACTTCCTGTTTGAAACACATTCCGGTAGGCAGATATGAAAAGCTGGGAGATAGTTACATCCATGAGGTGTGGGAGCTTCCCTTCTCATACAAATGTTTCAATGGCATGAAAGAGGTCTTTCTGTGCGGTAGTGAATGGTAGACTTCTGTCAGCCATTCGATGATTTGTAAACAGCTGTCCTTGCATGGGGCGTGTAGCGCCTCGGCTGCAAACTTGGCTTGTTACTTTAAGGGAGTTCCAGTCCCCTTGATTAGACCCACATTCCAGGTGCCTTCAAATGGCAGCTACAGCCTTCTCAATAGTGAAGACTGTTGTGGCATGCGAGCCGGAATAGTTTACGTTGTTTCAGTCTCTAAAGTCGTTACATGCTGCGGGAACGTATTGTTTCCCCCACTAAATTTAAGGAGGTAGCTGATATCTGGCCTTACATTGCTACTTCAAATGTGAATTTTGACAAGTTAAGTAGACTCAAAGCTTTATTGTTTCAAAAGCATGTGGCCCTTACATCTGCACGCAAGACCTACGCAATTCAAGTGGCAAGGTCATTAGCAGAAATACAGTCCCTGTTAAATACGAACTTTCCGAGACACTTTGGTGAACTTGTGGGATTAATATTTAATGCGTCCAGCACGACTGGAATAGCACATTTTTTCAAAGCTGTTGGTTCTGGTTTTGTTCACACCTTCTCCTCCATATTCGGTTTGATACCTTCAGCTATCCACTCGATTTTCTGTAGTATTTTTGGGGGATTTCCGATAACTTTGGCTTTATTAGCCGGCATCCTGCTGTTGCTGTTGTTTATGCGCAATGGCTGTCTCGCCGCAACAAGGGCAAATGACGGCGCTCCCATCAGCGCAGCTGTGTCGTGAACGTATGATGCAGCATTTTGGAGCAACACTCCTGGAGCATTTGGAGCGTGACTGGTCTTTGTCATTCAGACCGGTTTTGTATTGTGTGCAGCCCGTGTGCCAGTGCCTCTGGTGCTCTTTCAAACATGCACTGGAAGTTTGTCTTTCACAGCAGCGCCCCACAGCAATAGATGCTGATCTGTTGATGTTCTCGCTGAGGGTTCATTACCAGACATGCGCACTGAGGCTGCGTTTGCTACGTGAAGCTACTTATGAGTTACCCTTCCTGGAGGAAGTTGCCATCAACTCATCAATGGGCACTCCACAGGATGCCGCCTTGGTTGATACTGGGGCTATGGAACACACACTTGCTCCTCGATAATTTTTGGCGTGGACTTTCCGGTTCTGTCATCTGCCGAAGTGGAAGATCTCCTACTTTCCATGACTCATACTTAATTTGGAACTTTTCTAAATTTACATTTTCATTGAATTCGGTTATAAGCCACGTGCTCATGTTTTAAATTGCCAAGTAGTGTGCTTATGTGTCCTCTTAACTTGTCAAAATTGAGTAGGGTTTTATATATGTCTTAGGTTGGGAAATGTTAGTTTTGGTTTGAACCACTTTCTACCGACAAGGGGAGGGTGTTGTGTAACCATTTTAGTTATAGCTCCATGCACGTTAGTTTAATACACTAGGCCACTGTGCACCTTGACCTAGATATATTTTATTCAGCTTTGCATTGTTATTTTTACAATAACCAGTTTTACGGTCTTGTTTTAATTTCTTCTATCTAACAGTTTTTGCTTAGCCCAGCACTGTGTTCTCAAACAACACATTCTTGATCACTCTGTGCTTCAGTCAAGGCTACAGTTTGGTACATTGCCAGTGAACGTGGTACAGGTTAAGTCTCCAACATTCATTGAAAATACACATCCTTATGTAGGGACATTTTCTTAGAATATCAGCTATGTTATTATAAAAACACTTCCTAGTCCCATTACACGTCAAGAGGGAGATTCCAGCCAGAGAACCACAACTGTACGCTGAATGCTTCGCTGCAGATGCTAACGCAGACTACAGGCCTTTGCTCAGGTATGAGGGTTGATGTCCTCCCGGGGGAACCTGAAAGGCAGGATTAGAGCTTAACATACCATGCTCAATATATGATTTACATAGAAAATAGTCCATTGATTCTAGAGACAATATGATAGCATTATTCTTATGCTTCACTTTCATCGTCACCTTTTTAATATTGTTGTGTTGTGTTGTTCTGTTTATTGCAGCTCACGCTTTGCTATTTAAAATGCAGTCATTTTATTAAACCAATCTTTAAAACTTATACTGCTTTTATTGTCATTTATATATGAGACCGAATTGTGAATGAGAGAACCGGATGCGACCTGAGTGACCATGACTTCCCTGAGAAGTATGATATGCCATGCGCTCGGCAGCCCAATCATCTCTACCTTTCGGGAGAGATGAGGCACTGCTAGTTAGCGGGAGCAAAACCCAGATTTGGAGCGACAGGTGTCGCCCACCGTTGGTCAGACTCAGTCTCCCACACTGTGGATGATCTTGCTGCACAAAATCCAGTAGTCTCATTAGAATAATGAGAGCCTACGCGACAGATTTCTGGTTTGCAATTTAAGATGAAGAGTCAATCTGTTCCACTGCAGACAGGTGAAATATGAAAAAATTAAAAACTGCAGCCCCTCATGAAGTTTTATATACCCTTGGAACAACGACCAGTGCTGCAGAGCCTGATCTAAGGTGTTTGTTAGGTTGGTACCATCTAATGTTTCCAGCCAAACCTGTACCCTTGGTGCTGTATAAGGTCTTATGGGCAATGCATAAGGCTTTGAAAGTCACTCTTTCTTTCACAGGGAGCCAGTGAAGTTCCTTTAATGCAATTGGTGTTGAAGATTTTTTAGGAAGATTTTTTGGGACCCATGCAGCAGCGTTTTGCACCATCTGTAGTTTCTTAAGAACAAATTGCTGCAAGCCCATATACAGGGCATTGCAGTAATCTAGTCTGGAGAGGGCAAGAGTGAAAATCACTGTTTTCAGTAGTTGGTGAGGGATAAATCGGAATCATTTCCTTACTAATTTAAGGTGCAAAGAGCAAGTCAACACCACTTTATTTGCCTGATCTTTAAAGGCAAGGTTTGCATAAAAAATGACAGCTAAATATCATACTTTGGGAACAGGTGTTGGTGGAGCTTCTGCTGAGACTGGCCACGAAGATGGGCCCCAAAGGGTAGTGTCCTTGCCAAAGATAAGAACTTCATTCTTGTCAGAATTTAGTTTTAGACAATTAGAGGTCATCCAGGTCTTTATGGAATTCATGCAGCTACTAAACCTGGAAGCCACTTCATCCACTTTACCAGAAACAGAAACCACTATCTGGGTGTAATCTGCATATGCAATGGTAGCAAAATCAAAGGAATGGATTAGCTTATCCAGAGGAGCATCATATATATTAAATAGTGTAGGACTTAAGGATGAGCCTTGGAGAACTTCACAGGGGTGGCTTTTTTAACACTTTATTGTTGTGGAAGCTGCCAAGCCCTCACCATTGTAACAAATATTGGCAAAAAGCAAGAAAACATTTTGGGTCTCAAAAATCACACATTGCCACAGTAGTTCCTGGCACTGTATGCCAATATGCTCCTTGTGGAAGAGCACAATGCTACCATCCACAGTAAAGCCAACCGATGGAGAGAGAAATAGAATTTTAATAAAATCAAAATGTCTTGTTAACGGCAGACCTACTTAGGTGCCCAGTTCTTAAAGAAAGTCACACAAGTGCACCCATGATATATGGCTTTGCATTAGTGGCTTTCATGAATTCACAAGAACCTATAGAAGCAAACCAGGAGATCACACTCCTAGAAAATATTTGTAAACTGTATTTTAGCACGAGCAAGTATGCATGTGTAGATTTGCTCATGCGAAAATCTATTGAGCGTTTACAAGTTCACTTTCCCTCCAACCACTTTTTTCCCATCCCTGGATAAACTTCTTATTTCGCTCTTGTTAGGAGTAGATTTCCAACCTTTCTCAGTATGGGAAAAGATTAGAGAAGAGCTGGTGAAAATCCTTAAAAGATGCAAGTTAGTAGGTTAGCTCAGACTCAAAGGCATTCCAGCCCTGGAACTATTACTAACTGCTTCCTCCAGTCACAGTATGTAGATCTGCGGAAAGGTGGCAAAATAAGGAAATCGCTACAGTAGGGCTTAAATACCTAGTATTCAAGCCCTACTATAGTATTAGCCCTGGTATAATCAGAGAGGCTATCATCAGAGGTCTTACATAATGAGATTGCTGCCATCATTTATTGCAGCACTACATTGCACCAAAGGGACAAGTAGATTTTGTTACAGGACAAGTAGAGAAGCAACCTGTCCCATGGATAAGTAGATACTTTAATAAATTCCACAACCCTGTGTCATCAAGGAATTCTTTGAACTGATAGTGACTATTGCGTTGCATAAACTGTCCTCTGCCTACGCTTTTTTTGTGTAGATGGCAAATGAAGATCATCTATTTGGATATAATGAAAATTATTGGTGTGGCTTCATCAGCATAGGCCACCCTTAACCAGACTTGAATTCTTACAGAGAACTACTGCCTGTGCAGCAGTCATTAGCTGAACACTGCCCACACGGTGTATTTCACTGCCCCATGTAAGCACCAGAGGCCTCACTCATTCAGAGAAAGTCTAGCAGTGGTGGGGACAACCACCAAGGAAGTGCAGGGGATCTCAACACATCAAAGAAAGGTGTAGAGGGTACATCAGTAGATTATGCCAGACAAAGGGTACAAGGAAGGGTAGCATAAGCCCACATTGGAAGTACTCTATGAGATGGCAATAAAGGAGTGACACAAAGAGGATTCTTAAAGATCAGAGACCAAATACAAAAGAAGGCAGGCAAACAGGAAAAGACACACAGTAACAGGGAAAGATTAGCGTTTTCCATGTAGACAACTTGAAGATTTCACATGATAGAGAGATATCAATAAATAAATGAGGGGGGATCGCTGTCGATCAGATCTCATCCCTTTCTCTAAGTAACATTAGTCCCACACATGCAAACAGAAGCAGAATATAGTTCAATAAGGTTTATTGAAGTAGCTGCATCTTAGATAAGATGGCATGTATTGCAATAACTAGGATGATAAAACACACTAGAAGAAAAATTGTGACAAGGAGAGTGAAACACAAAAACAGTCCCACCATACTGTCACTATGAATAATATATATATTTTCTACCTATGCTATGTTAGAGCCCAGTGTGATAAGCCCTAATCAGCCCTTCCGGTTTCCCCCTGGGGAGACATCATCCCCCATACCTGAGCAAGGAAGCCTGTTGTCTAGAAAGACACAGTCCCCATGTACGCCAGGGATTCGGCAATTTAAGCAAGCAGCTGTAGCGAAGAGAATCAGCATGCAGGCGTGGTCATATGGCTGGAATCTCCCTCTAACGTGTATGGAACAGAGAAGTGTTTTTATAATAAACTACTGATGTTCTAAGAAAAGGTCCCCATGTAAGGATGCGTAAGGATGCGTAAGTTTCTGCGCATGTTGACGACACAGTGTGCCACTTTTTCCAGCAACCCTATCTGACTAAGCCTTGAGGAAAGCACAAAGTGAAGTGAATGCAGTGCTAAGAATGTAATGCTTTCCTAGGTGAAGGAACAAACAGATAGAGAAAATAAAACAACACCACAAATGTGGCTATTGCTAGAGAAATAAAGCGATGCTCAATGAAATGTAACTGGGCTTAAGTGCACAACGGTAGGCCTAGTTTGCCTAAATGTTTTCCCTAACAGTGGCAGGCAGAGGTGCAACAGTCCTAGCAAGTCCTTTTCAAGAGACAGGTAATCCCGAAGATGCAGAACAGGAGCCTCTCAAAGCCTTCTGCACTGATCTCCGACAGAGAGAGGCTTGCAAGTTAAGGACAGTTGGAAATGAAAAGATTGAAGACCTTAGTGAAGGCATCTGGGTACAGACAATAAAGTCAAGGGATTTAAGGTTTCGAAGAGAATTATAATTGAAAAGATAAATTAGTATTCAAAAGCAAGAGGGAACAAAATTCTATCCCAGGCACACAATGAAAATGCTTTGGCATTTCTATTAAAAATGCCATTTACAGTACTCAGAAGGAAAAAAGGTGAAATGTATAGAAACTGATGGGAGTTTTCACACCTTCCTAATTACTGATCAAAAAAGGGGTGCAAAAAGAAAATGATTAACCATGGAACGATTTAAGGAATCCCAGATAATCAAATATCTGGATGGTCCAGAATATGTGTAAAATATTGACGTATAGAAACAGCCTAGTGCCATTCAGTATACCCAATAATAGGCCTCGTGCAGGGTCTTTTGACTTGCCTATCTCAAAAAAAGTGTGCCAGTGATTCTTGTTATGCACAGGTAGTTTTGGGGTGATCTGTCCATTGGGGGTCAAAAAACTTGTGTTTCCCATGTTAAGTCCAGTAGGACCTTTAGACACGACTACAGCCCTAACCGCAGGATGGAATTACACCAAATATGGGAGAAAGCTAGCTTTTGCTACACAGATTATGCTTTCGCTTATTTGGTGTAAATCCGTTAGGTGGTATTAAAAGAAAAACAAATTTGTATATCTAGGGAAGCGGATCCATTGCAACATTTTTGCGACGATTGCAACGTTTTCGCAAATACATGCGACAACAGAGATGCTGTGATTGGCTGTCTGCAACCTGATTAGAAAGTTGCGGCCGCCATTTTAGGGAACAGGTTACAGTTCCTAGGGCTGAAATTTGACATGAAAAGTTGCATAAGCGGTCAGGGTGGACTTCAGGGCTGTTATACAGGGGACCATGGTAATCCATTATGACCTTTAAATCATTTTTTGTTGCGGCTCATGATATTCGTGAAACATCGTGAGGCTCAGTGTGGCCCTCGTGTAACGTTGCGATGAAATCATGAACATCGGCAACAACAACAAAAAATTACAGTCATGCATACACTAATTCATTCAGTTACTGTGATACTCAGAAAGTCATACACACCTTCAAAGAACTACTGAGAAAGACCCAGTAGCAAACTGATGCACTCATTCGCAGACTTAGTCACATCCTCATGCACCCATTTATATTCTCACACACCCATTTGCAGACCTAGTCACATTCTCATATACTCATTCACAGATCCACTCACACCCATTTGCAGACTCACTCATATCCTCCTGGACCCCTTCACAGATCCACTCACACCCCAACGCACCCTTTCGCAGACCCAGTCAAACCCTCATGCACCCATTCACAGACCCACTCACATTCTCATGCACCCATTTGCTGACCTAGTCAAACCCTCTCACATCCATTTGCAGTCCCAGTCACACCATCATGCACCCATTCACAGACCCAGTCACACCCTCATGCACCCATTTGCAGACACAGTCACACTTTTATGCAACCATTCACACACCCAGTCAAACTCTCATGCACCCACTCACAGACTTAGGGCCAGAAGTAGGTACTTTGCAAATTGCGACTTGCGAGTCGCTATGGGGTCGCAAAGACCCACCTCATTAATATTAATGAGGTGGGTCGCAAATTGCGGCCCCATAGCGACTATGGGCACTCACGGGTATGGAGGCCTGCTGTAGTCAGCAGACCTCCATGTCCGTGACTGCTTTTAAATAAAGCAGTTTTTTTTTTTTCAAGTGTAGCCCGTTTTCCTTAAAGGAAAACGAGCTGCACTTAGGAAAAAAAAACGAAACCTTTTGTTTCGGATTTTTTCAGGGCAGGTAGTGGTCCCTTGGACCACTACCTGCCCTGAAAAAATAATTTGGGGTCCAGTCACAAAGGGGAAGGGGTCCCATGGGGACCCCTTCCCGTTTGCGAGTGGGTTACCATCCACTTCAAGTGGATGGTAACTGTACGCAGTCGCAAATGGAGTTGCATACCACTGTGACTCGCAAATAGGAAGGGAACACCCCTTCCTATTTGCGACTCTGAAATACATTTTGCGAGTCGGTTCCCACTCGCAAAATGCATTTCTGCATAGCAAACTCAGGTTTGCGACTCGCAAACGGCGATTTTCGCCGTTTGCGACTCGCAAACTGTTTGCTACATCTGGCCCTTAGTCACACCCTCACACACCCATTGACAGACACCGTCACATCCTCAAACACCCATTGACAGACCCACTCATACCCTCATGCAACCATTCACAGATCCACTCAGACTCTCATTGATCCATTCACAGATCCACTCACACCTTTATGCACCCATTCAAAGACCCATTTACACGGTCACACACCTATTCGCAGAGCCAGTCACACCCTCATGCACTCATTCATAGATGCACTCACACTCTGATGCACCCATTCACAGACCTAGGCACATAGTCATGCACCCATTAAAAGATCCAATCACACACCCTGACGCACAGATTCACAGACCTAGTCACACCCTCATGCACCCATTTATAGATCCACTCACACGCTGATGCTCCCATTCGCAGACATAGGCTCACTTTAATGAACCCACTCACATCCTCATACGCCCATTTAATACCCAGTCACACCCTTACGCAACCATTCATAGACCCAGTCACATTCTCACGCACCCAATCACAGACCTAGTCATACTCTCAAGCACCCATTTACTGACCTACTTCCACTCTCGTACACCCATTCACAGATCCATTCACACCCTGATGCACTTATTGACAGTTGCAGTTACACGCCCATGCACCCATTTGCAGGGTCACTCACAGTGTCACACAGCCATTCACCGATTCACTCACATTCTGATGCACCCATTTGCAGACTCACTCATACCCTCATTCACCCATTCACAGATCCACTCACACCCTGAGACACCCATTTGCAGACCCAGTCACAACATCACTCACACATTCACAGACCCGCTCACACTCTCATGCACCCATTCACAGATCCAAACACACTCTGACACACTCATTCGCAGATCTAGTCATACCACTCTTATGCAACCATTTGCAAACATAGGCTCACCCTGATGCACCTATTCACAGACCCACTCATACCCTCATGCACCCATTCACAGACCTAGTCACACCCTTACACAACCATTCGTAGTGCCAGTCACTTTCTCATGCACCTAATCACAGACCCAGTCATAGTCTCATGCAACCATTTGGAGACTCGGTCACACTCTCATACACCCATTCACAGATCCAGTTACACCCTGACGCATCCATTTGCAGATGCAGTTACACCCCCATGCACCCATTTGCAGACTCATTGACAGTGTCACGCACACATTCACAGATACACTCATATAATGATGCACCAATTTGCGGACTCACAAATACCCTCATGCACCCATTCACAGATCCACTCATATCCTGACGCACCCAGTCACACTGTCACACACCCATTTACAGACCCAGCCACACCCTAATGAACTCATTTGCAGACCTAGGCACCTCCTCATTCAGCCACTCACAGCCCCACTCAGACCCTCATGCACTCACTCACAGACCCACTCAGACACTCACGCACCCACTCACAGACTTACTCAGACTCTCACACTCCCGCTCACAGACCCACTGAAACCCTCACACACACATTCACTGACCAACACAGACTCTGACACACCCACTAAGACACTGTTGCACCCACTCTCACACCCAGACAGACACTCTCACAACCACTTTCACTCCTAGATACCCCCTCTGACACCTATTCTCACACCCAGAGAGACAGGCTACAGCCAACTCCCGCCACGCACGGCCAAAGGGCCAATGCACAGCGTGTGGTTGGTGGTTGGAATAGTATATAGTAATTAAAATTGCTACACGTTCAAAAAACCATAGACATTCACTTTAAAAAACAAAGTTTACACGGAAGTAATAGTTAGATAATAGAAGTAAAATTTAAAAAAGGGAAATTCACTTAAAAAATGAAAGGTTACAAGGACGTTATAGTTAGGCTCAGATTTTAAACATACAAAACCATAGAAAGTCACCTGTTATAGTTAGTTATTTCAAGTAACTATACCTTGTGCCCTAAGGCAACCATAACTTGCACCCTTGTCATGCACTGCTAATTACCCCACAAATTATGGCACTCACTACATCATTGATAATATCAATTACATTTTTGCAGTAAATTTTTGATGAAAAAACTGTGCATTGGGCGGACGTGAGTTATAGTTACCTTAAGTTACGAGTTATATATAGAGAAAGAGTTTGAATTCATTGGATGTGACTAATTATAACTATGATTTTGATAACTTGTGTATGGATGTTATTGGTGGTTTGGCCTCTTTGAGGGAATTGAAACTTGGGGAGAGGGATTGGTTAACAGAACGAGAATTGCTTTGCAATCTAGGGATAAACACTGATAGACCGAACATCATCCAATTTAGACCAAAATCAGAATGTAACCCTGTAACCCCCCCATGTTTCCATTGACTATTTCAAGGAGGTTCTTCTTATGGAACTTATGGAACTTTGGAAAAACAGTAGGAATGATTATGCCTATAACTTAAGTTTAAGACAGAGGAAAGCACTCGATTCTCTTGCCAGCAATACACCAGTTGTAATTAATTGAGCTGACAAGGGGGGGTAATGTGGTATTGTGGGATGTGACAAAACCAAGAGGAAGCAAAAAGACAGTTGGCATTGTCTGGTTGCTATGAAAAGTCGTCTAGGGAGGCCTTCAGGGGTATTGTGTTTCAGTTTCATACAATCTTCTCAGATTGGTAAGATAAGGGAATCTTGGAGACTGAAGAATATCAGTTTGTAAAAGTTGATAAGCCTACTGCTCCTACTATTTATATGTTGCCTAAAATTCACAAGAATAGTGAGACTCCTGGTAGGCCTATAATAGAATCCAATAACAGTCTTTTGGAGAATACATCAATTTATTTGGATTTATGTATGTGTCTATATGTACTGAACCATCCATCGCATTGTAAAGATAGTACTGATTTTATCACTAAAATATGACATATCCCATGGAAACCTGAGTACATTTTGGTTTTAATAGATGTGGTATCCCTCTATACATGTATTGATCATGATCTAGGGGTGCAGGCATTTTTTTCGAGATAGACCTTTGTACCTTAATGATCATTCTATATTATGTTATTGCACATGTTAAGGTTTTGTCTTGAGAACAATGTGTTTGTATTTGGTGAACAATGGTACAGACAACTCACAGGGACAACGATAGGGAGTTGCTTTGCGCCGAGCTATGCTTGCATCTTTATGGGGTGGTGGAAATCTCAGGTTATATTGAGAGAAGCAAATAAGGATTGGACACATTTGGTACTGTGGACACGCTATACTGATGACATATTTGCCATTTGGGAGGGTCCACGTGATAAATTGAATCCTTGTTCTTCCTTCCTTTCTAATAATGATCTGAACCTGAAATGTACTCATAGAACACATGAATCAGAGATGGATTTTTTGGATCTCATGATTAAGGTGGAGAATGAAGGTGCACAGACTAGCTTGTTTAGAAAGAACCCTGTGGGCAATAGTATTTTACATGCCCTAAGTCATCATCCCCACAAGCTTAAGTGGAGCGTCCCTTACAGCTCCACACCAAATGGAACAGTAGTACTTTAGCAGCTTATCATTTGGAAAAAGCTGCTATGGTTAAAAGGTTTACCCTACAAATGTCATTAAGGGGACAATTGATAAGGTAACAGCTACCTATAGGGAGGGCTGTTTGATAACCAGAAACAAAAACAACAAGCTAGATGAAGCCACTGATGTGATTCGATTGATTACCACATTTAACAGTGAATCTGAGAATGTCAGATGTATCTTAAATAGGCATTGGCATTTGGTAAGATTAGATCAGGTGATTGGTGGTTTGGTTACATCACGCTCTTTAGTTACCCATAGTAAAAGTAGCTATTTAAAGGATGTTTTGGTCTATAGCCACTTTATCCAAAAGGGCAAACAAAACTAGTTACAGGAACAAATGTTTTTTTTTAATGTGGGAGATGCAAAGCATGTATGTACAGTACCAACAGAAGAATGTATGTTTTACCTACAGGTAGAAGTGCTAGGGTAAATAAGTTAATCAATTGCAACAGTGATTATGTGGTTTATGTTTTGGTTTGGCCCTGTGGATTGGACTATGTAGGAAGTAAGATCTTTCCTGTCAAAAAGAGAATTTTGGAACATTACCATGCCATCTCACGCAAGGACCCTACTTACCCGGTGGCTAAGCATTGGCACAGAATGCATGAGCCAAGTACTGGAAAGATTTCATTTTTTGGTATTGACTGAGTACCTCTGAATGTAAGAGGAGGAGATAGGGAGAAGCCCTTTAGGAGGCTGGAGTCAGAGTATATAATCAAGCTTGGAAGCAAGTTTCCCGGAGGACTCAATATGGATGAAGAGCTTTATGTACATTTGGGGTGAAGCTGTTTTGGTTTTGAAACATGTTTTCATTCTTTCAAGTTTAATGGCCATCTTCCTTCTCTTTTCCAAATGAGAGATTTGGTTTCAGTATGCCTCAATGATTTTTGATTGTATATTTTTTCATGATATTTCTCTTGAACTTTTTGTGGGTTGCCACAGCTTAATGACATGTATTTATCTAGCTTTATCTTTGTTTCTGTTCTTTATTCCTTTGTCCCTCCATTTTTTATTTTTTACTCATTTGTTCATGTGAATTTGGCAAAATAACACACCGCACTCAGACGACTAGGCTTGGTTACATCTTGACTGTTAGCCGTCGGCAAATTAGTTTTGTTCATCTATGATACCAATGATGGAATTACATTTATTTACACTTGAAGTGCAATGTGTTTTGGCATAAGGATGTGTTTGAATTTATTAATTTGATGTGTGACTCACGGAACACGATTACCCACTTGGCTCTCAAATGTGACTGACTGACAGCCGTATGGGGAATGTTTCATACATTATTGTTATATAATTTATGAATATACTGTAGAAAGGTTTTTCCACTTATTGTGAAGGTTCAGTCTTTCTCTTGCATCATGCTTTAAAACAATCATTGACAATGTGAATCTTGCTTTTTTTTTATGTGGATTGGAAAGTTTTATACCAAGCTTCACAGAACAATAAAGGTACAACATGGAAAGCTGCTGCCCAAACATGCCTAACACAAATAATATGTCAAGGAAAGACGGCAGCAGCTGAAAGAACATCATGCAATTCTCTCACACACAGCACAGGTACAACACAGGTAGCCGATGTGCAAAAGAGTGAGAGGTATTAAAGGAATGTTGTATGATTCTCATATTCAGACAGAAACATACAGGATGTAAAAAACCTCCTGCAAGAAATAGCCAAACCCCATATGGATATTCTATATATTCATTTACTGATATAGGATGAACCTTCACCTACCTCATGTAGCGTGCTTAATCAGTGGGTTCCATATCTTGTACTGGGACACATTTAAGAGTACGACTGCCCACTTGTTGTATAGTCTCCTGGTTATAGGGTTCCTTAGTCTGAGTGAGGTTATGTCACTAATGTCGCCATTTTTTCTACCTTTGATGAACTGTTAAACGTATATTAAAATTTTAGCAGAAAATGTTTTTACTGGTGACTTCTTACCATAAGATTAACAGGAAGCCAAGCAAAGGACTTTTCTATTTTCCATTGACTTGTTTCAGTGCTTGAATATTGCCTCTGTGGGTTCAGGTGTCTTCCCCAGCAATGCAGGTATCTCACATCAAATATTGTGAGACAACACCAGCTTTATGGAGCATGTTCACCGGCCTCAAAAGAGGATGGGCAATTGAGCATGCTATGCAACAGGCTGTTGGCAAGACTGTTAGTATGCAGCAAGTTTACCAGGGCAAGTAATTGTATTTACAGCCTGCGCTACGAAACAAACCATGTCCATACTGCCAATCCACACTCACAACAGACTGGGTGTGGGCAGCAGGAGTGCATAGGATGTGAGACCGCAAACTATACTCCCAATACCAAAACAACTCCTGTCTTGCTGCAAGCAACAATAGGGCAGTGATTGTGAGGTGGTGGCTGCCAGGCCTCATAATTCACTGCAGCTCCATCTTTGTTACATCATGTCTGGAAAAGCAGCACTCTAAATACTTAACGTAACAGCTTAGTTCAGCCTGGAATTCCGGCTCTTCTGCATATATGCTGTTGCATTGAGACCTGTTTTCTTTGTTTTTCCAAGTATTGAGAAATTGCAGTAACCTAGTAGATTATTGTTATTTGGAACAGCCTTGCAACACCTGTATTAACTATGCATTAGACAAGCACATGGATGGCAATCTCTTCAAAAAGGTGTTGAATGCACGTGCATCAGGCTGTATGCAATCCCAGCCTTTGTTCTGCACCTAATCAAAATGTTTAGGGCCACCAATACATATATATATATATTTTTTTAAACTTATATAATACATAATAAATAATGAATATTTGAACCATAGCAAGACGGAGACTGTGTTTTTTTGATACTGTTGTATATTGCACAAGACGTGGACTCATTCGGATATGTTGCACAAAAGCACAAAAGGGAAATTGTTTTGTTTTGTTGTGGCCATTAAGGATAGCTCTCTATTGGTTTGGGGACAAAATGTTGAGGCCCACCAGCGCTGTAGACAAATCTACTAATAAACCTTACAGCCTTTCATCTACCTACAGTCTGAATGTGAGTACTTATAACTTATCCATCTGGTTGCAGCAGTCTCATGGCAGTCTCATGGCAAGCATAGCCGGTTTACCTGTCTGCCTACAAACTGATATTGTGTATGCAGAACTTAGTTATCTGGATATTAGTCACACAATATGAAAGGGTCACTGTTGTAAATGGCCCTTTTTGCAGGGTTATCCCCAAACATTTTGCTTCTGACTTCCTGTGTTTCCTGTACTGAATTTAGTTTTTGCTGGCTTTAGGACTCTGGACACTTTGCCACTGCTGGCCAGTACTAAAATGCAAGTGCTTTCTGTCTAAATTGTATTGGTACAAATGTATTTAAAAAATGAATATGTAGTTAATGGCAGAAAATCGCACTTCCGAATGGTGTCCACAATGGTAAGTATAAAGAGCAATAAAGTATGTTTTAGGTGAGCGTGGCCAAGTGCCCTACTACCTGCAGGCACAGTATAGTGTATAAGGATATACACAGCATATCATGAACAAATATGACCACAGCAATCAACAACGTACAAATTAAGAAAGTACAGGTGAAAGCTTGCATGTAGCAGTTTTGTTGGTAAATTAGTCTGTATATTTCTTGGTGTTCCAAAAGGTCATTTATTTTGATTGATTTTCGTAAATCCAGAAATACAGTCAAACAGGCACAGCCAACATGTGTTTCGTCACAACAGTGACTTTATCAAGTGGTAGTATGAGGATGGGATATCCAAAGGAGGCAAGTTACGGTGGCACCTGTGTTATTATAAGTAGAAAGAGGGAGTTCGACCCTTTGTGTTGATCCACTGAAGGTAGTACGCTGTATTCAGAGCTGATATTGTCCAAGAATGAAAGGTAGGTACATCCCAGGCATGTAAAGGTTGAATGGACCTTGGTAAGTCCGACAGAGTGTCCGGGAGCTCCTTGTAGTTTTTGTATTTCTGGATTTACGAAAGTCAATCAAAATATACAACCTTTTGGAACACCAAGAAATATACCGACTAATTTACCAACAAAGCTGCTAAATGCAAGCTTTCACTTGTACTTTCTTCATTTATACGTTGTTGAGTGCTGTGGTCATATTTGTTCATAAATTGTATTGGTGATTGGTTTCTCCATGACTGGCATATTTGGTTTACTAGTAAGTCCCTAGTATTGTGCACCAGGTGTGCCCAGGGCCTGTAAATCAAATGCTACTAGTTAGCCTGCAGCACTGATTGTGCTACACAAATGAGCAGCCCTGTAAACATGTCTCAGACCTGCTTGTCTCCTGTTAATACGTTGTAGGGACATCAAAGACTTCATCTGCCAGCACCTGGGCTCTCTTGCTGAGAGTCCTGACTTCCTAAGTGGTGCCAAATCCAGTTCCTGGGCCCTTGGGAGTGAGTTGTGGTGCAACCAGGAAGAAACCAAGCACATCGACTCCGGAGCGACTTTGGAACGAGCAGGGCTGTCTGACTCTGTGCCACTGCCTACATTGGAACTGTGGTCCCCGCTGAGTGCAACGTCTGCAACCAAAGCCATAGGCCCGACGCTGCCACAGTGCCTCTTCTGCGAACCCACCTTGTCATAAGGAATCAACGTCTAGCCACCTACGCTGTATCACCTCCCCTGCAACCTCAAGAAACCAACGCCTCACCTCCCCTGCCTACCTGGAAGGAACCGATGCCTCGCCTCTCTGGTATCAGTAAGGAACCGACACCGCCACAGCTCCAGCGACGCCTCACCTCCCTGACTCCTTGCAACATCTTTGTTTCCACATTGTTTTCCAAGGTAGTGTACCCGGGGTTCGTGCCACTCCATGACTGGCCCGTACTCCCTCGCGAGTGGCATGGGACTGTTGGAAACGACTCCGTCAAGACGCCATGACAGCCCCAGTTGGAGAACTATACTAGGATTTAATCTTTGAAAATGTGTGTGTGGGTGTGTGTGTGTACAATTACTTTACACATTGCCTCTGAGATAAGCCTGACTGCTTGAGCCAAGCCACCAAGGGGGTGAGCAGGAGTTATCTTAGTTGTGTGACTCCCTTACCCTGACTAGAATGAGGGTCCTTACTTGGACAGGGTGCAAACCACTGCCAACTAGACACCCCAATTTCTAATAGTCACCCAATATAAAAGGGCTGGAATAGACTTGGAGAGTCATACAAGAAAGACAACATATTGGTAGCTAAGTGGATGAGGGGGTCACAACAGAACTGCCTGTGAGTTGAGCTGGCGGGTGTCACAGATGGGAGCTGTTTGAATGGCTTTCAGCTTTTGGAATAAAATCTATTTATTAGTACTAGCCTTCCCTGTGCCTTTTCAACGGTTGTCCAGCAGATGGCGCTGCAGGACAAAAATTGATTACTCAGCACTCAAGATTAGGTTTCAAGTACCTTGGCCTTCACAGTTGAATGTATATCTGTATTATTTAATTTCTTCAGATACTGGTTTTAACCCCTTTACCGCCATGGATGTAATGGTTACGTCCATGGCTGCGCCTGTGTGGCGCCATGGACGTAACCATTACGTCCATATACCGGCCCTCGGGGGAAGCGCTAGCGCTCTCCCCGAGGGCCGCCCCACCAGGTCAGGGCTGGAAGGGGAATTGCTTCCCCTTCCACCCCGACCCTCCCCCCCACCCCCACCAGTGACGTCTGATGACTTCATCAGAGGTCACCTCCCATCGTGCTGGAAGCATGCTTCCAGCGCGATTGCAGGAGAGAAATGCTTAGCATTTCTCTTCCGCTCGGGAGGAGGGGGCCAGCAGAGACATGAAACGAAAAGAAAGGCCTTTCCTTTCATGTCTCTGCAAGCATTTCAATCGGGCAGCAGAAATGCCCACTAGACACCAGGGAATTATTATTTTTTTGGTAATGGACACAAGGGGAGCGGCCCCTTGGGCAACGGCCGCTCCCCAGGGAGTAAATAATTTTCAGGCCATTTTTGCCCCCGGGGGCATAGCAGCCTAATATAATTAGGCCGATCTGCCCACCTGGGGGCAGAAAACCCCCTAGACATCAGGGATTTTTCTTTTCTTTTATGTTTAGGGAGCGACCCCTTCAGCAAGGGTCGCTCCCTGGGGGGCCAAATTGTTTCTAGGCCATTTCTGCCCCCCTCTGGGGGCAGATTAGCCTAATGTAATTAGGCCGATGTGCCCCCTGGCGGGGGCAGAAACCACTAGACACCAGGGAATTTTTTTTTATCTTATACTTACGTATAAGGGGAGCGGCCCCTTGGGTAAGGGCCGCTCCGCATGGGGGCAAATAATTCTTAGGGGGGGGGCAGAAAACCCCTAGATACCAGGGATCTTTTTTTTTTTTTTTCTTTTATGTGTAGGGAGCGGGTCGCTCCCTGGGGGCCAAATTGTTTTTAGGCCATTTCTGCCTAATATAATTAGGCCGATCTGTCCCCGGGGGGCAGAAACCACTAGACTCCAGGGATTGGTGTGTGTGTATGTGTGTGTTTTGTTTGGAGGGGCTGCCCCTTGGGCAAGGGTCGCTCCCCATGGGGGCACATTACTGATGGCCATATCTTCCCCCCTTGGGGTCAGATCGGCCTATTTTTGGAAGGCCCTTATGCCCCCAAGGGGACAGAAAGCCCACCAGAGACCAGGGAAGATTTTTTTTCAAAATAAGAGGGTGGGGTATGGCCATACCCCCACCCCAAATAAATGGGGCCAAAGTTGTTCTGCCCACCAGTGGGCAGATGTGGCAATTACCCCCGATGGGGGGCCAGAAAGTCTACTAGATGGCATGTAATAAAAAAAAAAATAGTTATGCCCCCACCCCAACTGAAGGGGGTAACAGTCTTTCAGCTCTCCCCCGCACAATAAAACATTTTAGTCCACGGCAAGCAAGAAGACATTTGATTATTTTGGCTTTTGGTTTTACATTTGGGCCATGAGAGCTTGGTAACTCTCAAAATCGAACAACTTGGAATGGTAAGGGCTGCACTTTTTTGACTGTGGGACGCTGGCATGTAGAAAAATCCACAAGACCCAGACACATCTGAAAACCAAACATCTGGTTGATTCCAGGGTGGTGTGCTTCACACGCACCCCGCACCATTTTCTTACCCACAATGCCCTGCAAACCTCCAACTTTGCTGAAAATCACAAATTTTCCCACATTTTTGTGATGGAACTTTCTGGAATCTGCAGGAATGCACAAAATTCCTACCACCCAACATTGTCCATCTATACCGATAAAAATGTTGCTGCACTTGTCAGCCTAAAAATGTTTTTTTTCAAACTGCCCTTTTCGACATGTTTTTGGCTCTTCCCTGTCACAGGCACTTGGCCCACCTACACAAGTGAGGTATAATTTTTACTGGGAGACTGAGGGGAACATTGGGTGACCCCACACAGAAATGTAGGAAAAAGTGATTTTGTAGCTAAATTTGAGGTTTGCTGGGGATTCTGGGTAAGAAATCATTGGGGGATCCACACAAGTCACACTTCCCTGGACTCCCTCTGGTGTCTAGTTTTCAGAAATGTCTGGGTTTGGTAGGTTTCCCTATATTGCTGCTGAGCCCAGGACCAAAAACGCAGGTTGCCCCCTCCCCAAAAACAGGTAGTTATGTATTTGATAATTTTGATGTGCCCAGATAGTGTTTTGGGGCATTTCCTGCTGCGGGCACTAGGCCTACCCACACAAGTGAGGTGTAATTTTTATCGGGAGAGTTGGGGAAATGCTGGGTGGAAGGAAATTTGATGCTCCTCTCAGATTCCAGAACATTCTGTCACCGCAATGAGAGGAGAAAGTGTTTTTTTGGCCAAATTTTGAGGTTTCCAAAGGATTCTGGGTAACAGAACCTGGTCAGAGCCCCACAAGTCTCCCCATTGTAAATTCCCCTAGATGTCTAGTTTTAAAAAATGTGGAGGTTTGGTAGGTTTCCCTAGGTGCCGGCTGAGCTAGAGGCCAAAATCCACAGGTAGGCACTTTGCAAAAAACACCTCTGTTTTCTTTGGGAAAATTTGGTGTGTCCGTGTTGTGTTTTGGGGCATTTCCTGTCCCGGGCGCTAGGCCTACCCACACAAGTGAAGTATCATTTTTATTGGGAGACTTGGGGGAACGCTGGGTGGAAATAGAAAGGTTTTCTTGATACCTATTTTTCACTCTTTATATTTCAGCAAATGAATTGCTGTATACCCGGTATAGAATGAAAACCCATTGCAAGGTGCAGAAAAATTGGGTATTCTGATTCAAGTCTGCCTGTTCCTGAAAGCTGGGAAGCTGGTGATGTTAGCACCGTAAACCCTTTGTTGATGCCATTTTCAGGGAAAAAAGCACAAGCCTTCTTCTGCAGCCCTTTTTTGCAATTTTTTTTAAAAAAAACGAATTTTTCACTGTATTTTGGCTAATTTCTTGGTCTCCTTCAGGGGAACCCACAAAGTCTGGGTACCTCTAGAATTCCTAGGATGTTGGAAAAAAGGACACAAATTTGGTGTGGGTACCTTATGTGGACAAAAAGTTATGAGGGCCTAAGCGTGAACTGCCCAAAATAGCCAAAAAAAGGCTTGGCACCTGAGGGGGAAAAGGCCAGGCAGCGAAGGTGTTAAGTAAAAATACTTAAATATAACCTTATAAGTGGCCTTACGAAGAATACAACCCCACTATATCACATACCCAAAAGCCGGCCTCATGGAATTAAATATTTACACTGTAATGCTTTGAGTTATTGCAATTTGGTAGGGAATTATTTTAACAATCAGTTCTCAGTTGTATACTGTAACTTCGCAAAAAAGGTATTATGTGTTTACTTATCTGAGGTAATGTACAGAAAATAATTTACAAGGGCCCTAGTCTGCCACGATAGGGGAGAAGAGGTGGCGTTATGTCCAGAGCTGCCAATCTTGGCACTGGGGAACCAGGTTCCAATCATCAGCTCAAGGTATTGAGATTTTAGGTAAATCACTTAGGTTCTGATTTATAGTTGGGCGATGGGTTACTCCACCACAAACGTGACGGATATCCCATCCATCGTTTTACAATCTCCATAGGCTATTATGAGATCGTAATACGGCGAACGGAACATGTCACGTTTATGACGGAGTAACCCCATCCGCCAAACTCTAAATCAGGCCATTAGTCTCCATTTACCAAAAATATATGTGACTTTTTGTGATATTATCTGTGTTTATGTCAGGCGGGCCCATGCCTTTGGGTCTTGTTTGCGCTAAATAAAACTGCAAAAATATGATTGCACATACACAAAAGGTGTAATACTTTACTGAGACCTACTTTGGTTGACTTGGCTGGATCTTCGGTGATCCAATACTTAAAGAACTTATGTGAATGCAGAAGTTTATCCTGGGAAAACAGAATGTTGCTAGTGCATTGATGCATTTCACTTGGAATGCTTTCTACCTAAAATGGAATTTAACATGGTTTAGCGAGTTAAAACCCTTGTTATTGATAACTGCTGTGATCTGCAGGTTGTGAGTTCAAATCCCAGCAAGATCACATAAGTCTATTACGCTTGCTAAATTTGGTCTGCACTCCCAGAGCGCTTATTGACGGTTTGGAGCGCTCTATAAAACAAGCATTTGCAATGCAATGGGTCTCGTGTTTGCTCGAGTTAGAGCTATTAGTGTTGTAAATTCCTAAATGGACTTTTCTTGCCACATAATTTGAAAATGAGAAGTAAAACAGTTGACATAAGCGTGCTGATTCAAAGTGTCACAGCCACCGTGAGCATGAGCTCGAAGGAGAGACGGAAAAAGAAGTTTGCTTGCAGTCAAACGTATTCACAAAAGTGCAATTATCCATATAACAGGGTCGATGGCCAAGGCGGTAACAAAACTGTCCAAAGGAGGGACAAACATAAAGCATTTACCAATGATAACAAAGGATTTTTGAATGGCAAACCCATCAACGAGTGTTAGTGATGGACGTGAGGTGGGCGTGGTTAAATTACAACAGGCCAGAGCGCTTGCGCACTCGACCTAAAAACAAGCTATTATTATAGTAACACATATTCATTGAAAAATAAATTGTTAAGCAAGCTTTTGAAACGCACAGTAGGAAAGGGTGATCAGTTGTAGTTTGGACTCGGTGAAGTGTTTATTTGTCATGCATTAATTTTGGCCACGTGCTCTGGACATGTTGCAGTGATATTGCTATGCACAAACCTGAAGGGTGTGACTCAAAAAAGTAAGTTGCACATTTGTGTGAGTTTATGCTTTGTAGTAAGTTTATTATTTTCGGTATTCACATACTGAGTCTAAACATACTACAGAAGTGTAGGTTACATGCAGGGCTTTAAGTGGTCCAGGTCCTGCCGGTGCTCTATTAAAAGCCGGTGCTGAGACTGGTCCCTATCGGGCTCTCCATTTTTTCCCTCACCCTAGGCGTGAAAAAAATAATAACTTAGCAGGAATACCACCCTTCACTGCTTTTGAAGTAACTTCAAAGAGACTCCATTCTTTTACAGTCTCATCTCATCAGTACTGAAGCATTTCCAATATCATATATAATGGAGCCATTGTTGTTGCTTATTGTTCTTATGCATCTAACAACCATTGACAAAGCCAATAGTCCTGGCGTGTTGTAGGTGTAATGTTACTTGTATTATCTATCTGGATGCAACGACAAAGAAACAGCAAAATACCAGTCAGGCGGCACACTGCTAATCACAGATTTTTCGCTTGTTTTAAGCTACGCCCTTAATTACATCCGCCATGCCCCTTTGAGTGACCCCCCCATTTTTTTCATCCCACTTATAGCCCAGGTCACATGTCCCCCACCCCCAGAATAATGCAGTTGGCTTACTTGTCCCTTACTTGTCCTGTCCTTGGCAGTTGTTGTCCCTCCATAAACTCCTCTTACTCTTCCCTAATCCCATCCTCTCTAATAGTAAGCCTGCCCCTTTTTCCCACACACTGCCCTGTGTCCCTCCCACATTTACTACTAACATCTATACTTATATGTGCAGAGGCTCCACTGTGAGGGCAGAGAACTCTGCACACATAAGTATAAGCTAAACGTACACTTTGTAGTAAATTTTGTAGTACCAGCAAACGTACTATAAAGTGCAGTTTGTGAATCAGGCCCGGAGTGTGAGAACAGACATACCCGTGCATATGGATATTTACCATGTTAATGAACAGGAATCGGTATTGCACAAGAGTGACCTAGAGCCATCCTCTGGACACATTGTTCAACAGCCAGTGGAACACTGCATAAAACACCGAGGAGAAGTTAAAGTCAAGTGGTCATAGAGTTTTTACAGCATCTACCCAGGAGCGACCGAAACCCAGCCTCTGGAAGCACTGTACCCAGTCCATGAAAATTGTGTCTATACCTTTGCCAAGAGGAGCAGAAGGGATAAATAGAATGTGGGACTAGGGCAGTAAACGTTGCAATGGGGATGTGCTTGGGTTATGTCATTAGCTGCAGGATCTGTAGTAGGAAGGGAAGGAGGGCAGCAACAGGAAGGCAGGAGTAGGTAGGAAACATCTGATGAACTCCCTGCAGAATGCAAAGTGTGCCAACATTTGGTCGCTATCAGGCGCGGATCAGGCCGACCTATAGTCACCACTAACGAGAGAGACCTGGCCACAAGGTCCATATCTTGGGGGGGTAGGGCCTGCAAGGGCCACAACTTTTGCCTCAAGATCAGGAGCGATGAGGGAAGCAATCAGGTGGCAAGAAGAGGTGAGAGGCTCAGCTTTCACATAGGAGCAGCAGGACGGAAGAGAAAGTCTAGCTTACAGCCTACTGTCCGTGCCCTGGACACCAGCCAAAGATGGCGGCCTCATCCCTAAGCCTTACACAAAAAGGGCTTGAGAACATTATAAATTGTGAGTGCTGTAAACAAAACAAAAGTACTTTAAGTACGAGGTGGGACCATTTTGGGACATTTGGGACTGCATGGACAGGATGACAGTTGTTGCTGCTCATAAACTGAAGAGAGGAAAATCTGAGATACATGAGTGGGGAACACCTCTGGGGTACCCCTTGCAGAATGTCTCTCCCAATGTTGTAGCTGCTATCAGGTCCTTTCTTTTGGCCTCCCAGGATTCAGTTAAAAAAGCACCTGCTACTTGCACCCATCATACATGGCTACCAAGTCTGTGTATTGGGTGGGTAGGTCCTCTAAGACATGGGTCACATGATCAGCCTCAAGACTTCTAGCAATGAGGAAGGAGGCAGAGGATGGGAAGGAGGGGCTCAAATCATGATAAATGGGAACAGTGGGAAGGAAGGGAAAAACTAACTCACAGAAATGCCTACAGTCAATACACAAGAACGCCATTTTGAATTCCATTGACCGCTCCTGTCCTGAGTGGGCATGATAACCTCATATCCAGGTCATGCAGCCCTGCCGCCTCTCCTAAGACTGGTTTAGGCCTGCTTTGGTGAAACATGAAATGGATCCAGACATGAGTCAATCTAAAGAAATGCAGATCACAAACAGGTAAGGGGGAGATATGTTTCACTCTAGAAGGGGGCCTGTGGATAAATCAAAGGGGACCCTGATGGGAAACCTCTCACCACTGCCACCTACATTGACACCTGGTTTCAGGGAGAAACAAAAGAGATGTATATATGCAGACCCCTTGTCCAAGTGTGAGCCTCACTCACTGGCGAATGGGATCTTGTGCAGCACACAGGTGGAATCCAGTGGTCTCAATTTTCACCTTTTCATCCTTCTCATTTTCCTCCCATCACCATCCTCCTCCCTCCCATCATCATCCTCTTCCTCACTCTCCCCCTACAATCATCATCGCCCTCATCCTGATGTAATCCTCCCATCATCATCATCCTCAATACAACGGGACTCAGTTATGGGAGACTACACAGACTTTCCATAAAAGGACCCAACAGACTACCTCTCAGCAAGGATATAGGTACCTATGTGTTAGTTTATAGATTGTGCATCATCCACTTTCAGTCTCTCAGTTGGAGTCAAGAGGGAAGTAGGGAATCTGACTGAGAGGAGTGTGCTCGGGTGCCCCCTCGGGATCAGAACTCAGCCCTGATGCCTCAGATCAGTATAATGGAAGTACCCTAAGTAAACACACACATAATTTTTGTGTAATAAAGCACATAGGGATGCCTACAAATGTACACGAAAAGGACAGCACGGCCTTACCAAGCCATGTAGAGGGTTTCCATAATGAAAGCACACAGGGTTGAGATGGTTCATTCATCACTGGTTGCAGGCCGACTCAGAGCACCAATCGCAGAAGCTTTTCTATCTTTTATTGTGGGTAGTGTTGATAGAGTTGGCCTCCACCCACATGTATTCAAAAGATAGTGGCAAGTGTCCAGACTCTAGGACGGTAGCAACCATGCTGTGAGGTCGAGGGACATTTGGACTGTAGTGTACACTTCTACCTCCATTCCTGCTCACAAGATGTCCAGTTGCTGGTAGGTGAAAGTTCAGTTCCAGGGCAATCCCCAAGGGTCCAAGGGAGGACACAGACAAAAAGGGCCTGTAAATCAAATGCTACTGGAGGGCCTGCAGCACTGTTTGTGCCACCCACATTAGTAGCCCTGTAACCATGGCTCAGACCTGCCACTGCAATGTCTGTGTGTGCAGTTTTAAACTGCCAATTCGACTTGGCAACTGTACCCTTCTTGCCAGGCCTAAACCTTCCCTTTTACTACATGTCAGGCACCCCTAAGGTAGGCCCTCGGTAGCCCCAGGGGCAAGGTGCAGTGTATGTTTAAGGTAGGACATATACTAGTTAGTTTTATGTGTCCTAACAGTGAAATACTGCCAAATTCGGTTTCCTCTCTCATAGGTTAACCTAGGGGCTGCCTTTAAATATCCTTAAAGCGCAGATTCCCCTTGACAGCAGACCAAAATGTGGAGTTTAAGGTCTCTGAACTCACAATTTAAAAACACATCTTTTATTGAAGTTGGTTTTTAAATTGTCTGTTTGAAAATGCCACTTTTAGAAAGTAGGCATTTTCTTGCTTAAACCATTCTGTGATTCTGTCTGTTTGTGGATTCCCCGTCTGGGTCAGTTTGACAGTTGGGCTGTTCACACCTCTTCTCTAGACAGTGACACAAAAGGGGGCAGAGGTGTAGCCTGCATATCCTAATGAGCCATCTGAGCTAGAGGGGAGGGAGGCGACCTGAAAGGACTGTGCCTGCCCTCACACAATGCAGTCTCCGACCCCCTGGTGTGTGTCTGGGGCCTGGCCTGGACAAGGAAGGATCTTGCAAACACTTGAGACTTTGCTTTGAAGTTTGCCAACTTCAAAGGCAGAACAGGGTATAAGAAGAAGACCCAAAACCCCAGACTTTTAGAATCTTTCTGGAATCAAGAGGAACCTCTGCCCAGGAGAAGAGCTGAAGGAGGAGTACTGTCCCTACGCTGTGGTCCTTTGCTGGACTGGCCGGCAGTTGCTACTCCTGCTTGAAAAGAGTGCAAAGGGTGAACTTTGCTGTATGTCCTGCTTGAGAAAGTTCCCCAGGGTCTTGGAGTAGAGCCTGCCTCTTGTTGGAAGTCTCAGGGACACCAAAGACTTCAGTTTCATCGACTTGCAGCACTGGGAACTGTGTGTTTTGTGCTGTTCAAGAGGAGAAACCACTGCGATGCGGCCAACGAAGCCACTGACCGCACCATGACCTGCTGACGCCGCACAGAGTCGCATTGCCCCGCTTAGCACCACGACCTTGGTCTCACCGATGCCGTCATCAGATGACTTCACTGAGCCACTGCTCGCACCGGGACCTGTGGGCCCCACACTCTGCCATCGCCTGCTCCCACTGTAGCCTGGGCCTCCCCAACAACTACGCTCCTGCTGACACCGGCGTCGCTGCCTGCACCGTGGCCTGTGGACACCGCTCGTGAGGAGCACAAAGCATCCTCACATCCCCCCGCACCGCAGCCTTGGGCCACCGACGCCAGCACCATTGACTCCACTGGCGTCACCAGGCATCCCTGCCTGCACCGTGGCCTGTGCACACCGCTTGTGAGGGTCACGAAGCACCATCCCATCCGGCACTGCTGGCTTGGGCCTACTGATGACAGCACTTCCGCAACGCCGTTGCCGCTGCCTGCACCATGACCTGTGGACACAGCACATTGCACCGCCCTGCTTCACACCTCAGCCCTGATCTCTCCAACGCCTTTGGATGCCGTCACCGAGCCCCTGCCTGCACCGTGACCTGTGGGCACCACACGTCGCATTGTCCCGCTTCGCACTGCTGACCTGACGCATCCACGCCAGCGCTCCTGACTTTATCAGCCCGGAGTTCGATCTGCAACGCGTTTGACTTCAAGGGACCGACGACTCCTGCACCGACTCTGGAACCAACACCGCGACATCAGTGACGCCACTCTCCAGAGCTCACTGTGAGCATCGCGATGCCCTACAAATCCAAGGTACTGTTTGCGGGTCTTCCCGACACCGTAGCTGGCCCGTGATGCCGCGGCCGACCTGAACTGTTGGTTTTGTTGATCACGACATTGTGATAGCCCCCAATTGGAGCTATTGACTTCAAGGAACTGTATTTTTTAGTAAATCTTGCAGAATTCATATTTTTATTACTGTATGTTAGATTTTTATCGTATTTGGACTTTCTTTAAATAGATAAATATTGGCTACTTTTCTAAAACTGGTGTGGTGTCCTTTTGTAGTGTTTTCACTGTGTTACTGTGTGTTATGTGCAAATGCTTTACACATTGCTTCTGAGATAAGCCGGACTGCTCATGCCAAGCTACCATGGTGGTGAGCAGGGGTTATCTGAGCAGGTATCTCCCTTATCCTGACTGGAGTGAGGGTCCGTACTTGGACAGGGTGCAAAGCGACTGCCAGCTAGAGACCCCATTTCTAAAAGGCACCATTAGTTACTGTAGTATGTTTTCCATTTGAGTAGGTGATCATTGACATTGTTGGTCTGTTTGACCCCACACTCCTCTTCATCAGGCAAGACGTGTATCATGGTTGTGGGAATCATACCTGGAGATATTCATAGGTGGTACATCTGAGAAATACAACTGCAAAAGTACTAGCTAAGGCACTTCTATGGTTCTTCACAAGGGTTGAATTTCGAACTTTATGTCCTCCTATATGAGAGAGATGTGAAGCTAGTGTGACCTACCTTCTTCAAAGCATACCACTCTCCAATCAATGGGTTGGTGGAAAGGATTAAACAGGCCTATATGGGCATGACAGGAACTCCCAAGAGAACTTCAGAAGGAAGTGAAATCTTCTTCTCCTTTGTCTCTTGTTCACCTACAGAGGCGTTCTATCGAAAGGGGTTGTGTTAAATCCCTTCTAGTTTCTGTTTGGGCACCCTGTGTGTGATCCACTCACCTTGTTAGAGAAGACTGGGAGGGAGCCTTCAGGTCACCCCAGAAGGATGTGGTGGACTGTGAGATTGTCCTCAGAAAGTTGATGACATAGCACATGGGTGAGGAAAAGAAAAACATTCAGGCAAGCCAGGAACTGATATGACCTGAAAATGAAACTAAGTGGGTACAAGGAGGGTCAGTATGTGACAATGGCCTCTCTGCCCTATGATTTGGCATGGGGGTCAGAGGTGGGGAGTTATGTTCCCTGAATGGCTAGCTAAACTATCACGGTGCTTCACATGCAATACCAACAGGCTGCTGGTGAGAGAATCATTTGGTGGCTTGATGAAATGCAGTAGATTTGGTAGGGAGGGTGAAGATGTAGTTTTAAGAGAAACAGGAATCTAAGGATGCAGAGAGGTGAAGGGCAGGAGAAGACAGTAAGAGTGGTTCTCCTTAGACACCCCAGCCTTCTCTCTCTAGCTCGTTCTCGATCTTTGAATTGGACTTGTACAAAACTACATACATGCAGTGGCTGCAATCCAAAACAAAGTTAGTATGCCTTGTGTATTTGTAATATTGAGGACTGGGGGCTGGAATGCACATGCTGATTATAAAGCATCTTAAGGTTAGACAATCACCCACAAAAGATTTCGTCACTGTGAAGCGTTTTACAAGATTCAGACAGAAGATTATTTTACACTTGAAGAAATAAAGATTGCTTGCTCACTGCAAAGACTAAATCACTGGCAAATGGCAAACATAACTACAGAGATGTTGTAAGGCATCAGCAAAGTGGGCAGTTGCCTAGGGTGCCTGCCTTCCAATAGCTCCCCTGGGAAAATAAGCATTCTCTCTATTTTACTCACTTCTGTCTATTCCATATCTCAGCCTATATCTTCCCTGCCTACCTCTATCCTTGAGTCTGTCACAGTTTTGTAACCCAATGGCATCTTAGGGATTTGGGGAACCGTGGAAAAACATAATTTAACTGTTTTTCTGTCAACCCTGTTTCTGAAGAAATAGTTTGGCATCTTGTGGGCTTCAGTTATAAGAAAATGGGAAATACATTTTGAAATTGTTATGAACAGTGGGCCCCTAAATATGTCTCGCCTTGGGCATCACAAATCCTTAAGACCACACTGCATCTGTATAATTATTTGTCATTATGCTGTTTTGCTTGCATTGTGAATAAGAAAAAAATGTCAATCTGCCACCTCGGGAAGTAGAGCAACTTCCTTACTGTCCTCCTACAGTCACACAAACACGATGGCATTGATGCTCACATAGGTGTCATGAGTTATACCTTAAGCCTCTGTGGGCTTTTCAGCCAGTAGCACTTTATATGCTAAGTCTTTTTTATCTCATACTTACAGTGTTACAAATGAAAGTAGTCAAAATGGGGAGCACCCTGTCTTCCATTCCAGCATTTGTGACCCCAAGGCATCATGGTAAATGCAGTCATTAGCACGAATTTGAACAGAGTTTTAAAAGTTTTTCACCATAAGTTGGTGCGGCGAGTGCCGTATCTTCGGACACGTGTTTCTGGCTATTTGGCCGTCGTCAGCGAAGAGCAACGTGTAGCTGGCGGGGTTGCTTGAAATGCCGCCTTGAAAGTATTCACAGGTTTAAGTACCACTCAAGAAGGCGCACAGGTGCTTCACCCGAGCTCGTCAGCTCAGAGGCTCACGGGAGCCTTAATTACAACAGTCAAAATGGGGAGCACCCTGTCTTCCATTCCAGCATTTGTGACCCCAAGGCATCATGGTAAATGCAGTCATTAGCACAAATTTGAACAGAGTTTTAAAAGTTTTTCACCATAAGTTGGTGCGGCGAGTGCCGTATCTTCGGACACGTGTTTCTGGCTATTTGGCCGTCGTCAGCGAAGAGCAACGTGTAGCTGGCGGGGTTGCTTGAAATGCCGCCTTGAAAGTATTCACAGGTTTAAGTACCACTCAAGAAGGCGCACAGGTGCTTCACCCGAGCTCGTCAGCTCAGAGGCTCACGGGAGCCTTAATTACAACAGTCAAAATGGGGAGCACCCTGTCTTCCATTCCAGCATTTGTGACCCCAAGGCATCATGGTAAATGCAGTCATTAGCACGAATTTGAACAGAGTTTTAAAAGTTTTTCACCATAAGTTGGTGCGGCGAGTGCCGTATCTTCGGACACGTGTTTCTGGCTATTTGGCCGTCGTCAGCGAAGAGCAACGTGTAGCTGGCGGGGTTGCTTGAAATGCCGCCTTGAAAGTATTCACAGGTTTAAGTACCACTCAAGAAGGCGCACAGGTGCTTCACCCGAGCTCGTCAGCTCAGAGGCTCACGGGAGCCTTAATTACAACAGTCAAAATGGGGAGCACCCTGTCTTCCATTCCAGCATTTGTGACCCCAAGGCATCATGGTAAATGCAGTCATTAGCACGAATTTGAACAGAGTTTTAAAAGTTTTTCACCATAAGTTGGTGCGGCGAGTGCCGTATCTTCGGACACGTGTTTCTGGCTATTTGGCCGTCGTCAGCGAAGAGCAACGTGTAGCTGGCGGGGTTGCTTGAAATGCCGCCTTGAAAGTATTCACAGGTTTAAGTACCACTCAAGAAGGCGCACAGGTGCTTCACCCGAGCTCGTCAGCTCAGAGGCTCACGGGAGCCTTAATTACAACAGTCAAAATGGGGAGCACCCTGTCTTCCATTCCAGCATTTGTGACCCCAAGGCATCATGGTAAATGCAGTCATTAGCACGAATTTGAACAGAGTTTTAAAAGTTTTTCACCATAAGTTGGTGCGGCGAGTGCCGTATCTTCGGACACGTGTTTCTGGCTATTTGGCCGTCGTCAGCGAAGAGCAACGTGTAGCTGGCGGGGTTGCTTGAAATGCCGCCTTGAAAGTATTCACAGGTTTAAGTACCACTCAAGAAGGCGCACAGGTGCTTCACCCGAGCTCGTCAGCTCAGAGGCTCACGGGAGCCTTAATTACAACAGTCAAAATGGGGAGCACCCTGTCTTCCATTCCAGCATTTGTGACCCCAAGGCATCATGGTAAATGCAGTCATTAGCACGAATTTGAACAGAGTTTTAAAAGTTTTTCACCATAAGTTGGTGCGGCGAGTGCCGTATCTTCGGACACGTGTTTCTGGCTATTTGGCCGTCGTCAGCGAAGAGCAACGTGTAGCTGGCGGGGTTGCTTGAAATGCCGCCTTGAAAGTATTCACAGGTTTAAGTACCACTCAAGAAGGCGCACAGGTGCTTCACCCGAGCTCGTCAGCTCAGAGGCTCACGGGAGCCTTAATTACAACAGTCAAAATGGGGAGCACCCTGTCTTCCATTCCAGCATTTGTGACCCCAAGGCATCATGGTAAATGCAGTCATTAGCACGAATTTGAACAGAGTTTTAAAAGTTTTTCACCATAAGTTGGTGCGGCGAGTGCCGTATCTTCGGACACGTGTTTCTGGCTATTTGGCCGTCGTCAGCGAAGAGCAACGTGTAGCTGGCGGGGTTGCTTGAAATGCCGCCTTGAAAGTATTCACAGGTTTAAGTACCACTCAAGAAGGCGCACAGGTGCTTCACCCGAGCTCGTCAGCTCAGAGGCTCACGGGAGCCTTAATTACAACAGTCAAAATGGGGAGCACCCTGTCTTCCATTCCAGCATTTGTGACCCCAAGGCATCATGGTAAATGCAGTCATTAGCACGAATTTGAACAGAGTTTTAAAAGTTTTTCACCATAAGTTGGTGCGGCGAGTGCAAATGAAAGTACATACCAAGTATTCAAGACAGTTGGCTAAAAAAGCTGGGACCAGCCGAAAGAGCCACACAAGATGTGTTACCTGATTGCAGTCCTAAAATCTACAGAGAGGCACACATGAATACTATTGTGAGTGCGCCTCATATATTTTTAGTAGTTAATAGCCATGGGTTCGTGGTCTAGGCAGGAGAATTACATGAAGTGCGTAGTTTCTTGTTCTAGAGATAATCAATGCAAGCACACTGCACACACTCCAACCAAAAGCACTAAATAATATTGGTTCACCTGCTACTTACCTCCCTCTCCATTTAAATATGAAGGCACAGAAGACTGTCAACAATCCTGCCTGGGCTTATTTATGTTTCTGTACCAATTCACCCACCTCCACCCTTCCCGCCCCCGGCAGAATGTCTCAAGTTTCATGCAGCTTCAGGAGGAGTGGCAGAACATGTTTTTTTTGCTTTACTAATTTACTTTTCATATTGATGTATGCTGCCATCGGCTCACAACTTCACTTTGTTATGTTTCTGATTTGAAGGAACTATAAAAAAGGCAGTTTTGACCAGTGCTTAATTTGATCCGAATGGTTGCAGGTGTGTCCCATTGGCACTCCTTATTGGGGACCGGTACTTATTTTATTTCACCAGACTCTGATACAGAGCAAGAGAGAGAAAATCATACAAGGGGGAAAGAAGGAGGAAGCGAAAGATGGAAATATGGTGACAAAGGGAGAAAGCAAGGATGAAAAACAACCTCCAAGTATGAGTTAAAGAAACAAGGAGTGTCTAGTGGTGGATTAAAGAGGCATGAATTGAAATCAAAACTACTCAGCCTTGGCATATGGCACCTAAACCCTTGGCTGGCCCGGGGCTTCTGACAACATTTTGGGCCCAGGGTCGGGCTGGGACAGAAAATAGACCCAGCACCAAAATAAAAGTGGCTCACATTAGGTGAATTAGATAGCTAACAAAGTGGGCCCCATATGGAAATCGGGGGAGAATTGAGCTATTAAAGACACGCTATGTATTGGATCCTATTTAATTTTATTGGGAATCAGGAGTTTGCTTAACCTTCTGGCTTGCAGACCTGTACCCCTGTCACCTACTGACTTTAACCTACTTAGCATGCTCTGTTTTAGTGCATTTATTTAATTATTTCTTCCAAGATGGCTGCTATTTTTATAGTTAGGAAGACTTCATTTCACGTTATCAGTGCCATTCTGTGAAGGCGTCACTATCAGGTGATTTGCGAGGTATGACAGACTACCTGGATTCAAGCTTCCTGCACAGAATGTTTGTTTTAATATCTGAGAGAATAATAGTAAACAAGCATTGGCAAATCCAATAGGTTTCGCCTTTGTGAGGTCAATTGGCTTTGTCAATTTTTTTTTACATGTTGCCAGGCAGCACGAGCTGCTGTGCAACATGGCTTGAAGTAAAAAAAAAAATGGCACTATGAAGTGGTCATTGTTGGCAGTGTGATAGTGTTTTTTTTTTACTTTAAGATGCCTTATTCCACAAGAGCACAAAGTACACTACCATTTACACAATTGTATGCCTTGACTTTGAGGGCGCATGGGGGCAGTGAGGGGGCGTGCTGGGAGAGGAAAAGGATAGAAGTGGGTAGATGGGAGGGAGAAGAAACAGATGGGGTGATTTATGGGGAGAAACACAGATTGTTGGGAGAAAAAGAAGCAGCAAAGGACAGTCGAAGGCAGATATGTGGGAGGCAAGCGATGTAGGGAAAGGCCGTGTCAGAGTAGGGGAGGTGGGATCTGTGGACGGGGCAAGCAACAAGAGACGAGAAAGGGGCAAGCGTTGATGGAAGGCAAGTAGCAGGGGACTAAGGCAAGCAGCAACAAATGTGGGCGGGGTCGAAGGGGCGGCTATAGGCAGCCTGCAAAACGATGCACTCTGATGGAGTGCTACAGTTGAAAATAAAAAAAGTACCTCTGCAGACGGTCAGGCACAGACAGGAAGCAATACTTGGTCCAAGCTCCATGACATGGATACACACAGAGGAGGAGGCACAGTCCAATAGGAAATTAGAGTGATGTGGGAGGCAATTACTGGAAAGCAAAAGTAGGTAATGGGCAGTCTCTAAGCCCATTTCTTTCTTTATATTTGTTACAAGAGATTTTGCAAGCACAGCGCAAGCGAAACCGGAAAACCATCCAACAGACCATAAAACACACCCACAAGCAACCAAAAACGTTCCACAAACTGACCTGTCAGACCAGCCCATCAGGCACTACCTGATTGACCTGTAGACCATTCCAACACCGTTTGAGACCGGCCATTTATTCTAGTACAAATTAAGCACTGGCTTGGAGGACATTAACACACACAAATGGTACATTTCTCCCCCTAGCCCCACCCCACCCACCCCACTGATCATTTTGCTGTGATTGTAGTCCTGTTACACATATGAAAAAAGGTCAATCGATCAGGTACTTTTCAGCAACAATTGCTACAAGATGAGCACCAAATCACTTTCATTTACCTGTATAAGAAAGAACTACAATGGAAACACCTGCTCGGGAAAAAAGAAAGGCAGCAAGAGCTCAGTCCACAATAGATGGAGAACACTGGCTTCTCTACATGCATCAGTTTGCAGAATGTGACGCCCACAGAAGAAGATAATATATTGATACATTTTTAGGGGTTGAACAGAGAGAGGTGTGTCCTCTACTAAATGCCCCGCCCACGCACAGCAGTGCGGGGTGAGTCGTAAAGGTAAACTATTGCTTAATTTTAGAAAGAGGATTCTGCAGCCAGCCATGGAAAAGCCACCTTTGGTTTAAATGTAAAGCTGCATTAACTTTATAAGTTGGCCGTGTTTTAACAGAGCAGTTTTACTGTGCAGCAGCAGCAGAAAGAGCGGCTCATCTGCTGTGTTCTGCTTCCTCCCAACTGGTAGGATGCTGTGTTGGAGAATAGTCTCAGCAACAATGGCAGGTCTCTGCCTTGGATGCTTTATAAACCTGCCCCCGCCAAAGGAGCCATCCTTTATGAAGAGTCCTTTATTTCCTACCCCCACCTCTGCAATTTCAGTTCTTCCCTGCACTCTGGCCCTGACTGGGGCCCCCTTCACTGTGACTATGTTCCAGAAAGAACATAACCAGTGTATTCTGCTTTAAACCACACATGGAAGTGCTTGTTTTGATGGGCTGAAATCAGGGTTTTCTGGCTTAAGCTGGAAAGCCTAGCCATGTTCTCTCAGTGCTAGAAAAGTGATGGGTGTCTTACTAGGGTGACATTGTGGTGTTTAGCAGTTCATGGAAGGACCACCTGAAGCACCTGGAACAGGTATTGGTCACGATATAGAGGACAGAATTGATCAGTTAGACACCTAAGTGCCACATGGAGAGGTCCACTGTAGTCCACTATGGGCATCAGGTGGGCAACGGAAAGATCCACTGACAGGACTAGAAAATCCCGTCTGTATTGGCGTTGGAGTGGGAGCTGCCCACGACCCAAACTCAAGTGAGAAGCTTTTCAGGACACACTGGATACTATAGGAACTTTGTGGCCAGTTATGGGACCACAGTTGCACACTTTACTACCACAAAGCAACCTCAGAAAGTAATTTCGGCTGCAGAGTGGCAGAAGGCCCTTGAGGACCTAAACACAGCACTATGCAATGCGCCTATGTTTAAAGCTCATGACTATGGTTAGCCCAACATTGAAGAGAGTGATGCGTCAGATAAGGGAGTTGGAAAAGTAATGGCTCAACTTGATGGCAAGGGTTGAGAGCATCAGGGACAGAACGCGGAAAAATAATGCTTTGCAATTATGGAGCCATGAGAAGGTTCCAGCTTCCCTTGCTTGTTACCAAGTTTGTACTTCAGTCAGATTACAAGCCACTCAAGTGGTTGGAGGCAATAAAGCGTGAAATTCCTTGTTTGTTGAGACAATCTATCTCATTACAAGGCCTAGATTCCACAGTGAAGCATGAAGCCGGAATGAATCATGGGAATGCAGATGGACTTTCCAGACACTTTTGCCAATTGGATGACTAGTCTACTCCATTGGTGGAGTAATATTCGGTGTATTCTGATCTGAGATGCTCGTCTTTTGGGATGGCAATAACACCTGCATAATGAACAGACATGTATCTCGGCCCGAGTGCCTGACTGCTTGAGAAACTGGTCTCCTGACTTTTTATTTAACCATCACATTTCATTAATCAAAGATGTACTCAGAGACCTAGAACTGACAAAGTTTGACTCTTGCTCTAGGCAAGACTGCTGGTTTAAGGAGGACAGTACTTATGTTTGTAGGCGACTATGCCAATCCTACAAGTCGCAACTGTCGTCCCATCCCTCCCAGCTCATTAGCAGCACCTCACCAAAAACCCAAACAGTAAAAGGTGATTTGTGGCAGCCTTCAAGCATGGACTCAAGAGTGTGAAATCTCAGGGAGTGTTGTGGTTAAATGGAGATTACCCCTTTCTCACATTAACAACATGTCTAAATCAAACGCAGGCGATGAAAGAGATGCAGTAAGGTTTTCAATAGATTTTATGTAACAAAATTGCAATCTACGATACGTTGCATGGGCTACAATGATTAGGATAATGAACAGTGCAAGAAACGGAATGGTAAAGACAAAGGGGGTCATTACGACCCTGGCGGCAGGCGGTAAGGTGGCGGTAACACCGCCAACAGGCTGGCGGTGTTCCGCCAGCAATTATGACCGTGGCGCAATAGCCACGGCCATACCGCTGGCCCCTCCAATACACCGCCAGGTTTCCGCCTGGCGGTCATAATCCCCAGGGCAGCGGGGATTATGAGTCCCCGACCGCCAGCCTCTCCGTGGCGGTAAACACCGCCATGGAAAGGCTGGCGGTAAGGGGACTTGGGGGGCCCCTGCACTGCCAATGCACTTGGCATGGGCAGTGTAGGGGCCCCCAGGCATAGCCCCGTCGCGCATTTCACTGCCCGAATTTCGGGCAGTGAAATGCGCGACGGGTGCTACTGCACCCGCTGCACATCAGCATTGCCGCCGGCTCTATTAGGAGCCGGCAGCAATGTTGATGTGACATTTCCGCTGGGCCAGCGGACGGTATCACTGTTACCGTCCGCTGGCCCAGCGGAAATGTCATAATAGGGAGCCAGGAATACTGCAGGCAATGGCGGTATTCTGTCTCCCGCAGCCTCGGCGGTCTTCTTGCAAGACCGCCGAGGTTGTAATGACCCCCAAAATTCAATAATACAAAGACCCCCACCATCTTGCAATAGCATGACATGACATACGATGTGAAAATTGTCCTAATACCCTAATGTCATGTACCTAATCTCTAACCTAAAGAGAGCTAGGTGTGATAAACCTAATCTGCCAATGCCATGTCCATGAGAAGAGCCCCCCTCAACCCTCGTTACCTTGGAATGAGGTCTCTAACTCAGACTCTGTAGGGACACGAAGACTGGGTCAGCATCAAGGCGACGATAGCAGCAATGGCATCTGGTCAGAATCTCTCTGACTATCTCTCTGTGTGAGGTGCATTTAAACAGATCTGCTTGGACCCCTGACATAGGTCTGTTCCCAAACAATAGATAACAAGACATGCTTGGGACGGTAATTTAAATAAACAATTCCCTCAAAGGCGTGAAGAGGGAAAGTACCTAATGTACAGTTTGCTTATCTTTGTTGCTTACTGCGGTGGCACTGATAACGTGAAACTAAAACATAAGCATAACTAAAAACAAGGCAGCCATCATAAAATATATAATTAAATAAATGTGCTAAAACAGAGCAAGCTAGGTATGGTAAAGGTCACTAGGTGACGGTGCACAAGTCTACTAACTCCTGTTTCCCATGAAAACAAACTAGGATTTACTACAGAACTTTGGCTGGTAATACAAGGTCGAGATCCAGTTCTGTGACCTGGAGGGGTGTACCACAACTAGCCTCAATATTGGCATAGGATTATCGTCAATGCCTGAAGGGGGACACATAAAGTGGTGGTGTCTAATTACTGTACTTTGCTAATCAGTAGTTTGACCAGACCTTTTTCTCTGAGTCAGGGAGAAAGAAGAGTACTGTTCTATCGAACTGCCATTTGGTAGATGTAGAGGTGAGGGATATTAGTGCACTTTCCATTGTTCAAGGTGAGAAGGTTTCTAGGCTGGCCAGTCATGTTATCTGTCCATGATTACTGATTCAGGATGGCTGATAACAGCCATGTACCATTATTGCACACTTCATTGTGCCATTGTTTTGGATACTTATGCTTTAACCATCACCTTGCACACAGACTGTGTCTGAGGAACAGCCAGAAAGTAAATGACATTTTAAAAAGACCACCCCAAACCAGTTCTGAAACGTTAGACATCAAATCCTCCTTCCCTTTCTGTGTATAAAAGGGAAATCCAAACCACTTAGCTGTGTTTCAGATCCCAGTTCCTTGTGACTCTGCAGAGTACTCCAAGGACATCTGTGTGAAAAGGCTGATACTGGCATGGCATCCGGTCTTGCAGAGGTAAGGGAGCATCACCTGAAGTCAGTACTGTCTGTGTGAGGAGCTTTGTGCCTGCCTAGAACCTAAAAGCCTACCTGCTCAGAGAGGTAAGAAATGTGTTGGCTCTGCCAGTGGACAGACTATCTAAGAGGAGAAGTTCAGTATGTTCATGGTTGGAGAGTAGCCGGAGAGTGCATGAGATGGCAACAGAGTGAAGCCACGAACAACCTATGTGTGGAAGTGGTTTCTTGGTCTCTTTAAATAGTTCTGGTCGTGAACTGCATCAATTCTTTAGCAACAATCAAGAATCGAATGAGACCAGCAACCAGGTATGGCTGAGGGACTGATGCTGCCACTGCCAACGTTGGGTTCCAAGTGCTCCAATACTGCTACGGTGAGCATCATGATCAGCTTCGAGGCTGCAAGTGCAAAAGCCCTCTGCAAAAGCACGATCAGTCCAGAGCAGCACCTTTTGCACCCAGGTTCCATCTGCACCTTGCCTAGTGAGGCCATAAGTGTTGAAGATAAGAGCTGTCGCAGTGGCGTGACTAAGGGCCATATGTACGAACACATTTTCCCATTGACACAGAATGGGCAAAATTACTTGCTACATCTGGCCCTAAGTGAACTGAACATGTTCCTGGGCAGCGGTCTAATGCAGATTAATTACAGAAATGTGCTCCTAGCTGACAGTTCAAAGTCGAAGAACATAGTAAATAACATCTAAAATCAATTCATAACACATGACTTAAGAAAAGGATAAGAAAAATATGAGTTCCATAAAATAGTGGATAGACATTTATTATGAGTTATATAAATTAGTATGAATAAAAAATATTCAAATTACTGGACTTATATTCAAACTTAAAACAGACAGTGCAAAATGTAAACAATGAGGAAGGAGTCACAAATAGTGTTAACGAAGTCACTAGAAAATCATGTCCATGATAAGAACAGGCATACAGAAAAAAGACTGGTCATATAACAAAACCATTTATAAGAAAGTGAACATAAAGCCAATATACATATTTGCAAAAACTACATGAAATTGTCACAAAGAGTTGACGTTTCGGTCCTTTCCACTGTGTCCATCATCAGGACATGTGTGAACTCCCAATGGGCTAGCCTCAAATCTACAAATAGCTATATATACAACATAATTAGAATCCCTATTTCATCAAATACAACTATCCAATCAGACATGAGAATGGTCATTTGGTATATAATGTCATGCTACAATTAATATTTTCTTGGACGGTACAAAGTTAAATAATTCAGTTTAATTTAATTCTAAAAATCTTGGTTTAGGTCATTTTCGTATCTCATTGAAATTCCTGATTTTCTTTTAAGAACCATAATTCACCTCTACAAATTGAACCAACGAACTCTTATCCCCACAGACTTTACTCAACCTAATTCTTTGTGTTAAAGTAATAAACACAGGATAAGATCTACATCTACTCTTCCTATAAAGGGGTCCCTATAATTCCCTAAAGGGGCTCGGCTCATTGAGGAATGAGTCTTCACACTTGTTTAGACAGGTGCCATCTTTGACTAAGATGACTGCCACTGGAAGGCAAACGTCCTTAGAATGAGGCAAACACTTTCTTATTCGTACTGGTTTATTATATACAAGAAAAAACACAATAAGAACATACCTTTCAAAGATACTTGGTCAGGCATGACAGAGTGGGTCAATGTATTATGAATTCATTACTTACGCATGAATTTATTACTTTACCACTAAACCCCATAAAAATAGAACAAATCAGAACCCATATCTCAAACGGACAAATACTAGAAATTCTTTCAACTGACATACCTGGACCAAGCAAGAGTCGCAATTACATGGGTGTCTCTCAGAATTAAACAGGCCCCAGTAGTCTCTCTTGCCTCTTTATAAGGGCTGTCCAAATATTCATACCTTGGAAGGTACTTGACAACTAAACCTACACTTCTCAGAGTACTTAACCCTTCCTAAGTGGCCAACATGGAACAGCAGTTTTTAGGAGAGGGATGCCCAAATACTCAACAAAGGCCGTTAATCAATAACTTAACCCATCCCATCTGAAATGGTAATTTTAAAAAGTGCATTATGGGGGTCATTACAACATTGGCGGTAAAAGCCGCTTACCGCCGTGCAGAAGACCGCCAATACACCACGGCGGCGGCGGGAGACCGCCACAGCTATTATGACACACATCACGGATTCCGCCGAAATTCAGATACCCACACAAGTCCGTCACACCAAAGGTCAGCGATAAATATGCGGAAACAAATCCTCCACCTCTACGCCAACAGAAACACGCCCATGCTATTACGACCCACGAATCCACGCGGTGGTCTTTCAACCGCGGTATTCCATTGGCGGTACACACCGCCGCGCTCAAAATACACACACAGCTCCAAAACACCGCCACGTTGGACAATTACAAATACACACACCTGATACACATACACACACCACTCCCACACACCCAACACAATATAAAACACACACCCACATCACCCACAAACCCCTACGACCACAAATTAGAGACGAAGGCCAGAGAGAGACAGCACAGAATAGATAACACCATCACACAGAGGCACACTACACCATCACCCACACAACATCCACGCACAAAACACCACATACCACTACACTCACCACACTCATCAACACATACACCACCCCACACATCATACACACCACCCCATGGCACGCCAAAGACACCCCTGCTTCTCCGAGGAGGAGCTCAGGGTCATGGTCGAGGAAACCATCAGGGTAGAGCCACAGCTATTTGGCTCACAGGTACTGTACACATCCGTAGCCAGGAAGATGGAGCTATGGCAAAGAATAGTCGACAGGGTCAACGCTGTGGGACAGCACCCAAGAAATAGGGAGGACATCAGGAAGAGGTGGAACGACCTACGGGGGAAGGTGTGTTCCACGGTATCCAGGCACCACATCGCGGTACAGCGGACTGGCGGCAGACCCCCACCTCCTCCCCCACAACTAACAACATGGGAGGAGCAAGTCTTGTCCATCTTGCATCCTGAGGGCCTCGCAGGAGTCGTTGGAGGAACGGACATTGGTAAGTTAAATCTTCACTATCATATCCCCCACCCTACCTGCATGCTATCACACACCCCCACCCTCACACCCTCCCCTATCACCCTAACTCCTCACTAATCTACCCATAACACCAACCACCCATCCCAACCCCAAGACCTGCATGACACAACTAAGCATGGACACCCATCACTAAAGCATGCCCACTGCACAGACCCACAACACCCCCCAACCATCACCACACAAGCCCCCACACAGGAATGCCTGCACTGGGGTTCACGCACACCCAACCATTGCACACCATGAAACACACACATGCAATAATCATGTACTTATACCCCCGCAGGAACCCGAAGGAACGTCACCACACCAGAGGGTCCAGACAACACTACTCCACCCCCAGAAGAGGCCCACAGTGACGACAGCAGCTCTGCCCTACTGGATCTTGATGACCAGCCCGGACCATCGTGGGCCTCAGGACAGTCGGTTCCCCTTGCCCAGCCACAGCCCAACACCGAGCTCACACCCTCTGGTAACCCCAGCACAGCACCCACCCAGCGGGCCCATACCTCCCTACCCAGGACATGTCAATCAGCGGTGTGTCCACCACTACAGGGCACCCAGGCTAACCCACCACCCCAACAACAACAGGGACCTGGGGGCAGTGGTAGTGGGCACACGGTCCAGGGGACGGAGGCACAGGAACACTGGGGAACTGGGAGGGCTGCTGTGCGACAGAGGGAGGACAGGCCAAGGGAACCTACTCTCAACGAGGCCCTATCCTCCATCATGGGAGCATACCACCACTCCCAGGAGACGATGGCAACGGTCCTGGACAAGTTACAGGAGACCCTGCGTCTGCAGGAGGAGCAGTATTTGGGGTTCAGGGAGGAGCTCAGGACCATCGCCTCCGCCCTGGGCACCATCGTAGGGGTGCTGACGGACATTCAAAAGACCTTGAGGGACACCGTGGCACTCCAAGGGGCCTCAGACACTAGCCAGGACGATGAAATGCCCACCACCTCCGCCGGCGCTAGTGGACAGGACGCCCCGCCACAGGACCACCACACCAGCACCCCACCCCCTGCAGACGGACAACCACTACGAAAGCGGGCCCTGAGATCCAGGAACAGGACAGAGCAAGATGGCAAGACCCCCACCAGGAAATAAGACCACCCTGATTGTCCCCCCACTGTCCCACTTTGTTACCCTGTCCAGATTGGAACTGCCCCAGCTCCACTTCCAATGGCCAGATGTGCAATGTACTTGTGAGACTAATAGACAGGACTCTGCCATGGACATTCTTCCACCATGACCTCTCCCCATTTCACAACCCTCCTACATTTTTATGCACTTCAATAAACACCCTTGAAACCTCAATAATATTGGAGTCAGTCAATGATTGTGAACTTTGTATTGTCAATTACAGTGTTAAAAAAGGTTACCCATTGGAAGGTCAACATACCAATGTCACACATCACAAGCCTTTCAAGGGTGCAAGCTGTTGACACGTAGGTTACCACATTACTGAAACTGAAATGGAAGGGGACAACTCAGTTACCAAATAGGGAGTGAAATGTAGGTACAGGATAGAGGTAGACGTGTGAAATGTAATATAATGTGAAACATGAAATTGTACTCACCTGTGTCTCATTGAAAATATTGCTGTATGACTGACTCCCTGTTGTCGTTTTCATCTTCATCAGCTTCATCCTCATCACTGTCCACAGGCTCCACAGGCTCAACCGCCGCAACAACACCGTCATCTGGATCATCCTCCTGCAGAAAAGGCACCTGGCGTCGCAATGCCAAGTTATGGAGCATGGAGCAGGCGATGATGATGTCGCACACCTTCTTCGGTGAGGCAGAATAGGGACCCACCTGTCATATGGAGGCACCTGAACCTGGCCTTCAGGAGGCCGAAGGTCCGCTCGATCACCCTCCTAGTCCGCCCATTGGCCTCATTGTAGCGTTCCTCTGCCCTGGTCCTGGGATTCCTCACTGGGGTCAGTAGCCAGGACAGGTTGGGGTAACCAGAATCCCCCAATAGCCATACACGGTGCCTCTGGAGTTCACCCATCATATCAGGGATGCTGCTATTCCGCAGGATGTAGGCGTCATGCACTGAGCCAGGGAACATAGCATTTACCTGCGAGATGTACTGGTCTGCCAAACAGACCATCTGGACATTCATGGAATGATAACTCTTCCTGTTCCTGTACACCTGTTTATTCCTGCGGGGGGGACCAGAGCTACATGGGTCCCATCAATGGCACCTATGACGTTGGGGATATGTCCAAGGGCATAGAAATCACCTTTCACTGTAGGCAAATCCGCCACCTCAGGGAAAATGATGTATCTCCTTACGTGTTTCAGCAGGGCAGACAACACTCTGGACAACACGTTGGAAAACATAGGCTGGGACATCCCTGATGCCATGGCCACTGTTGTCTGAAAAGACCCACTTGCAAGGAAATGGAGCACTGACAGCACCTGCACGTCAGGGGGGATTCCAGTCGGATGGTGGATTGGTGACATCAGGTCTGGCTCCAACTGGGTACATAGTTCCTGGATTGTGGCACGGTCAAACCGGTAGGTCACAATGACATGTCGCTCTTCCATTGTCAGCAGGTCCACCAGCGGTCGGTACACCGGCGGATTCCACCATCTTCCAATATGTCCCAACTGACGGTGCCCAAGAAGGACAACAGCGAAGAAACTGTCAGCATTCCTCCAGGTATGTACCCACAGTCACACACAAGACTACACCAGACAATTAACCCATCCGGGAAAGGTTTTGAGTGTAGGCCTCGGTATGTGTGACGCAGTAGTAATTGAAGCCATGTGGGCCCCTGAAATGGCGGCTGCCTGACCTCTAAACTGGGACAATGGAATTGTGGGGTAACTGCGCTGGCGTTGGACACCGTCGCGTTAGGCGGTGGTAGAGCGTGGCGCAATGCAGCATTGGTTAACATTGGACCCTATGGGTCCCAGGAGCCAATGAACAGGTGCGCTGGCGGTGATGATGCGCACCGCCGCGGACGTCACAGCTGCGGACGTCACCACCATTTTCTATCTCTTCAATCACTAGATACCTGACCTTCGACAGGAGAGGACCTACACTGCTAGTGCTGCTGTGACCTCGGTCTGGAATCGACATTGGCTGCTGCGTCTGGGGAGAGGGCCCCTGCCTTCACTGCACAGGAGTTGGAGAAACTTGTGGATGGGGTCCTCCCCCAGTATACGCTACTCTACGGTCCTCCAGACCAACAGGTTAGTACACAGGGAGCACGTTGTATGGGCTAGGCCTGGGTGGAGAGGGCTGGGTGGATGAGGGAAGGGGGCAGAGTACATAGAACAGTCATGCATGGGGATGAATGGGCCACAGGGATAGAGTTGGGAGGGGGCCAATTACAATGACGGTGCTGTATGTAATGACTGTTCCTCTTTCCTTGTGCATGTCATGTAGGTCAGCGCCCACCAGAAGAGGGACATTTGGCGTGCCATCGCCAAGGAAGTCCAGACCCTGGGGGCCCACCAGAGACGGGGCACCCACTGCCGGAAGAGATGGGAGGACATTCGCCGCTGCAGCAAGAAGACGGCGGAGGGTCAGCTGGGGATGGCCTCCCAACGTGGGAGGGGTGCCCGTCGCACCTTACCCCCCTGATGTTCCGGATCCTGGCGGTGGCCTACCCGGAGTTGGATGGGCGCTTAAGGACATCACAGCAGACACAAGGGGGTGAGTACAACCTCATCCTATGGACTTTGCGTGCAGTGGAGCTGTCTGGGTGGGGGTGGTGGGCTGTGGGTGTCCCTAAGCCAGGGCGAGTTAGGTAGGCAAGGCCCCTCCGTTATGTAGGCCATGTGGCACTCTACCCCAGCTAAAAAAAAAGGCAAATTGATGTATAGTTGCCCCTTTGCCATCCATGTGGGCAGATTTCCACCATTGCCATGTAGGCCATATCCCAGAAATTGCATGTGCAGAGGGCAGGAGCACGGCGTAATGCAGGGGGCTGCTGCGTTTGTCTTGTCCGCCAACGGTAGCGGTATGCCATGCACTAAAACTCTCTTTCTTCTGTCTCCACCCTTTTTCTGCTCTCCCTGTCCTTCTGTACATCAGCATCAACAGGCGGAGGTACAGTGGCACCGGAGCACGAGGGAGCTGCATCCCACATGGCCATGGAGGGCCACACCACAGACTCTGAATTCACCAGTGGGACGGAGGGCGAGGGGAGCTTCACGTCGGCCACAGGATCACCAAACAGCGACACGGACTCGTCCGCCGATGTGAGCTCCCCTGTGGTGGCGGCACCATCTGTGCGCCCCACTTCTACAGGTACAGCCGCCACCTCCCCTACCAGCACCGCCCTCCCAGCAGCCCCTCAGTGTTCGCCCCGTGCCCGCTCACCCAGGAGGGTGGGCATCACCTTCGCCCCAGGCACCTCAGGCCGTGCCCCAGTCACCCCTGCTGCCCTCAGTGAGGAGGCCATTGACCTCCTCAGGTCACTCACTGTTGGGCAGTCTACCATTGTGAATGCAATCCAGGGTGTAGAACGAGAGTTGAAACACGGTAATGCATTCCTGGAAGGCATTCATTCTGGTCAGGTTGTCCTTCAGCGAACCCTGCAATCTCTGGCCTCAGCACTGATGGCAGCCATTGTCCCTGTGTCCAGCCTCCCCCCTCCAACTTCCTCCACCCAGACCCAATCCCCTGTACCCCAGCCCATCCCAAGCACACCTACAGACCAGCATGCACACAAGTCAACACACACAAGTAGCTCAAGCAAACATAGGCACCACACACACCACAGGCACTCAGACAAGCATCAGACCCATACAGACACAGCAACATCCACTGTCTCCACTGTGTCCCCCTCCTCCTCTCCTCCCTCCTCCCTCCCAGTCTCGTCTACACACACACCTGCATGCACCACATCTACAGGCACTAGGACTCGCACCAGGACACCCAGCACCACAAGCCGCTTACCTGCACTCACCACCTCCACTGCCATTTACACGTCCCCTGTGTCCTCTCCCAGTGTGTCTGTGACGCCCCCTCCCAAAGTACCCAAACGCCGGCAATCACTCACCCAACATCCATCCACCTCACGACAGCCTCCAGTACCTGCACCTGCACCCAAAACAGCTAAAGTGACACCTCCTACAACCACCTCCTCTTCCTCCACTCCCATAGCCCCTCCAGCTACCCATCCCACAGTACGTCAGAAACTATCCCTATGTCAAATGTACCTTTTTGCCCCCACCCCCCCCTCCAATTCATCAGTCCCGTCGTAGCGCCTCAGCCAAAAAGCCTCCAGTACCAGTGGTGCGTGTACCAGGTTTTTGGAGTGCCCCGTCCACCAGGGCAGGCAGTAGGACCCGGAGCAAGGCACTGTCAGCCCACCCCCTGTAAAGGCTCCGAAATTGGAGAGTGGACGACAGGACCGTGTCAAGACTCCTGGTGGGACAAACAGTGAAATGGGATCCAAGGCGATTGGTGAGTCATCTGTAACTCAAAAGAAGGTGGGGAAGGTCCCGAGGAAGTCTCCCCAACCTGTTGTGAGTGTCACGGCGGAGAAGTGTGCCATAATTTCCGGCGGTCCAGACACAACCGCCAGCACCGTCGTTACTGTAAAGGAGACCACCGCCAGAGTCACAGCCCAGGAGGGCCCAAGTATCGTCACTGGTCCAGAGACCACCGCCAGAGCCACAGCCCAGGAGGGCCCAAGTATCGTTACTGGTCCAGAGACCACCGCCAGAGTCATAGCCCAGGAGGGCCCAAGTATCTTTACTGGTCAGGAGACCACCGCCACCGCTGGAGTCACAGCCCAGGAGGGCCCAAGTATCGTAACTGGTCAGGAGACCACCGCCAGAGTCATAGCCCAGGAGGGCCCAAGTATCGTTACTGGTCAGGAGACCACCGCCACCGCCGGAGTCACAGCCCAGGAGGGCTCAAGTATCGTAACTGGTCAGGAGACCACCGCCGGAGTCAAAGCCCAGGAGGGCCCAAGTATCGTTACTGGTCCAGAGACCACCGCCAGAGTCATAGCCCAGGAGGGCCCAAGTATCGTTACTGGTCAGGAGACCACCGCCACTGCCGGAGTCACAGCCCAGGAGGGCCCAAGTATCGTAACTGGTCAGGAGACCACCGCCAGAGTCATAGCCCAGGAGGGCCCAAGTATCGTTACTGGTCAGGAGACCACCGCCAGAGTCATAGCCCAGGAGGGCCCAAGTATCGTTACTGGTCAGGAGACCACCGCCACCGCCGGAGTCACAGCCCAGGAGGGCTCAAGTATCGTAACTGGTCAGGAGACCACCGCCACCGCCGGAGTCACAGCCCAGGAGGGCTCAAGTATCGTAACTGGTCAGGAGACCACCGCCAGAGTCATAGCCCAGGAGGGCCCAAGTATCGTTACTGGTCAGGAGACCACCACCACCGGCGGAGTCACAGCCCAGGAGGGTCCAGAATCCCACAGCCCCACTGGGCAATGATGGAACGTCAAGCCACACACCAACGTCCAGTTTGGAGATCGTCATGCCACACACCAATGTCCATTGTGGAGATCGTAATGCCACACACCAATATCCGTACCAGAACCGCCATGGCAAAGCACCGCTGAACAGGGCAAAGACCGCCATGGTGAAGACCGCTGAACAGGGCAAAGACCGCCATGGTGAAGACCGCTGAACAGGGCAAAGACTGCCATGGCAAAGCACCGCTGAACAGTCCATAGCCAGCCCTGGCAAAGCACCGCTGAACAAGGCCAAGACCGCCATGGTGAAGACCGCTGAACAGGGCAAAGACCGCCATGGTAAAGACCGCTGAACAGGGCAAAGACCGCCATGGCAAAGCACCGCTGAACAGTCCATAGCCAGTCATGGCAAAGCACCGCTGAACAAGGCCAAGACTGCCATGGTGAAGACCGCTGAACAGGGCAAAGACCGCCATGGCAAAGCACCGCTGAACAGTCCATAGCCAGCCATGGCAAAGCACCGCTAAACAAGGCCAAGACTGCCATGGTGAACACCGCTGAACAGGGCAAAGACTGCCATTGTGAAGACCGCTGAACCGGGCAAAGACCGCCATGGCAAAGCACCGCTGAACAGTCCATAGCCAGCTAGGGCAAAGCACTACTGAACAAGGCCAAGACTGCCATGGTGAAGACTGCTGAACAAGGCCAAGACCGCCATGGTGAAGACCGCTGAACAGGGCAAAGACTGCCATGGCAAAGCACCGCTGAACAGGGCAAAGACTGTGTGGGTATGAATAGTCCGGCACATCAGGCATTGTTCTCCCATGTGCAGCTGGGACTGTGACAGGACATGTACTTTCACGGGGAGACTCATCCAGTCTGGGCACCAGTCCCACCCAGTACCAGTAGAGAACTGCATCTACTTGCGAAGATGTGTCTTTGCACTCCCCAGGATGGCACAGTGGGCAACCCACCCACTGTAGAGGCTTGAGAGACTGTGGCTTTGCACTCCCCAGGATAGCACAGTGGGCAACCCACCCACTGAAGTGACTTGAGAGACTGTGGCTTTGCACTCCCCAGGATGTAACAGTGGGCAACCCACCCACTTGTTAGACTTGAGAGACTGTGGCTTTGCACTCCCCAGGATGTAACAGTGGGCAAGCCACCCACTGTAGAGACTTGAGAGACTGTGGCTTTGCACTCCCCAGGATGGCACAGTGGGCAACCCACCCACTGAAGTGACTTGAGAGACTGTGGCTTTGCACTCCCCAGGATACATCAATGGGCATGGAGCCCCGTCGTGGATCTGGCTTCGCATTCATCTGGCTGAGGTGCCCCCACTTCCCTTCCCCCTGAGGTGCCTGTATTGTTTCTATCTGATGCCCCGGCAGTGTTCTCTCGGATTTTGGTCAGGTATCTATTGTGGGCGTCGCCCATGCATTTTTGGACTGTTGGTGCACGGACATTGTTGTGTACATATCTGCACTACTTCTTGTATTGTACATTTATTTTTGACAGATTTCGTGATATATATATCCGTATATTTTTTAATGAGTAGTATATTGGCACAATACAAAGTTTGACCGCTATTCGCTTTGTCTTTGCATTCTTCCGGGGGGATTGTGGGTTGTTACTGTGATTTTTGTGAATGCATTGGTGTGTATGTTGTAATATGCGAGGGTGGGGGCGGGGGTGTTTGGTGGGTGTCCCCGTAACTTTTGCCTCCCCGTGTCGTAGGTGCTGTACTCACCGGTATGTTCTGCGCCTACGTCGCTGTTGGTCGTAGATGAGCAGGAATGCAAGGGCAGGGAGTATTTGTAGTTCGGGCTCCATGGTGTCCTCGTGGGATGTGTTCAGGTGTGCGTTTTCCCATAGCACAAGCTGTTTCCGCCGTGTTTTTATCCACGGTGAATCCGCCCCGGAAAAGGTGGCGGATTGGTGTGTTGTGATAGTGTGGGCGGTACATTGTCTCCCGCCTGTCTGTTGGCGGTAACCGCCGCGCTGTTTGTCTGTACCGCCATGGCGGGCGGTGTGTTAAAGTGGCTGTCTTAGTTGGCGGTTTCCGCCAGGGTCGTAATTCCCTTTTTTTGTCCGCCGGCCTGTTTGCGGTATTACCGCAGCTTTAACACCGTCTGCCAGGGTTGTAATGACCACCTATGTGTTTAGTTAGTTACCTAATCCATACTATGTGTAGACAAAATATTTTTGCTTTTAGCCAAGGTTTTTTTTATATTGGCGCAGGCCTTGCAGCTCCAAGCAAATGAGTTTTACAAAACACAGCAAAGCATGCATTGAAACAGCCAAAAGGCTGCTCTACTGGCTTTTCCAGTGCTTGCTTCTTTCCGGGATGTCATGAAAAAGCGATTCTGTGCTGTCCAGAATAAAGGCAAGTGATTTTCCACAGTGATCAACCTCAGGCTTGTGGTCTAGAACATTCAGATTGTTGAACCATTGTTGTCAAAGTAATGGAGCAATTAGGGGACAAATCAGAAAAAAAAAACAGTTTTGAGAGGTCAATCTTAAAGTGATGCTATGTTATACCAGTTTGTACATATTTGAGTGTTTGAACTTCGTGTGTGGTGAGATAGAGCTGAGGATCATTGTTGAAGCAACAATAAGAGATTTTTGTGTTGTTCAGCAGTGTAGCTAAGGGTTCCATGTAAAAAAGTTTTAAAAATGTTGGTGTTAGTACAGATATTTCGTGGTCTACCTTTTTTAATATTGGTGTGCTTGATAGAGAGTTGGCTATTTTCATTCTTTGTGCTCTGTTATACAGGTAAGATGTGAAGCAGTTTAGCCTTTCAGCTTCCATGCCCCTCCTTTCTCCCAGCACATTTAATAGGGTGTAGTGGTTTCTTGTGTCAAACACAGCTGAATGATCAAGGAAGAAAAAATAAATATTTCACCTAAATGTAGGATTTTAGGACCATTAGCAACAATGTTTAGAATGGATAGTT